>NC_137279.1:131708750-132975000 GCF_054371585.1 Giraffa tippelskirchi | reverse complement strand
CAGAGCCAACAGGAAATTCAAACTTTTGCATGTGTGGGAGGCAAAATGCTGCTGAAACAAAAGGGAGGTGTGTGGACAAGGAGAACATTGTGCTCAGCCTCCTTACCTCTGGCAGCACCAGAGTGCCATGGGCCTGGGAAAGGCCCTTAATTGTATTTTGTGAGGCAGTTCTCTGGACTTCTGTCTCCTCTGGTCCTTCACCTGCCTTAACTCTTTCTTGTCGCAGTGGCCCAAGAGGTCATCCATCCATAGACTTCTCCTACGGATTGAAATAAATAATGGAAATAAGGAACAGGGACAAATTACGGACAAGTTGCCTTTTTAAGTGAATGTTTCAGTCAGAAACAATTTTAAAAACTTAATGAAACTCTAAAACTGAAACTTAAACTCAGTGCTATAAAAAAAGGGAATATTGAAGAAGAGAAACCACTGGATATTTTGATCCACACCCTCACTCACAAAAGGGTGTTAGTTTTAATAAACAGTCACAATTTGGGGCTGTTATGAACCATAAGGCACACTCCTGGCCGTGTTTCCAATTTCCTCTCTTGCCTTTACTGCTGTTATATTAAGGTCTGTGGTGAGGCAAATCTTTATTAAAAAAAGGTGAGGAGAGCAATATTCCAGATTAGATTATTTCACCTGTTCTAACTGTGCATCAGCCAATCAGAGATCTTCAGTGTGGGTTTAAATGCAGCAGCCCTCCCACCTCCGGGGTTGACAGAGGGGGAGTTTCAGCTGGTGGTTACAAAGTGAATGCAGATTAGTTCGTTTTAATTACTGACTTTAACTGAATATGGAATACATTTTCCAGTCGCAGAGAGGGGCAAATAAATGCATCTGGAGCCTCCTCCATCATGGAGATAATTACATTGGGACTGAAAAACATCTCGGGAGTGATGAGCGATGTGGTAGAATAGCCTTCTGAGAAGATGTCTTTCCTTGAAGCATGGGTTAATGTGGAGGGGACATTGAGTGACTTCATATGGAAATAAAAAGTTTTCTCTTTGAAGACCCAATTTATGCAGGACTCTTCTGGAGAAAAATGAGGGGAAATCTTAGCATGTTGGAAATTACCTAGAACACAGTCCTCAAATAGCAAATCCCATTAAAGCATATGCTTCTTTGATTCTCCTGGAGGTTTCTTTAACACGATAGACTTTCTTAGAGTGAATCCTCAGGGACTTCCAAATCCTTTAATTGTTTCTGAAATTTCTCTAATTGTGGGAGTTGCCAAAAAGTACTTTTATATATTGAATGAATGGCTTCTATTCCCCAGTGTTAACACAGTTTCTTTATATCCTTTGCTTCTCTCTTTTTCATTTTGGTAGGTACAGGACACTTCTATTCCAAGTCAATACATACATGGGATTTTATTGAATAGTGTTATTAAAGTGTGGAATAAGCTACTTAACCTATGGCATAGCCAATTCCAGATCATAATAAGCTATGTTGTTACACCATTTTACAGAATTTATTTTAGAAACACAGGTTTTAAAATTCTTAACATGAGCATCCTTCCTATATCCACCCACATTCAAATACAGAGGGCTTGCTCCTGCGAGCAGTCTTTATCTAGTCCAGTACTACCCTATACAAAGATAATGCACATTGTAAATGTGAGTAACATAAAATTTTCTTGCATAAGTAATTTAAAATTTTCTGATAGTCTAATAGAAGCAGAAGATATTAAGAAGAGGTGGCAAGAATACACAGAAGAACTGTACAAAAAAGATCTTCACGATCCAGATAATCACGATGGTGTGATCATTCACCTAGAGCCAGACATCCTGGAATGTGAAGTCAAGGGGCCTTAGAAAGCATCACTACGAACAAAGCTAGTGGAGGTAATGGAATTCCAGTTGAGCTATTTCAAATCCTCAAAGATGATGCTGTGAAAGTGCTGCACTCAATATGCCCGCAAATCTGGAAAACTCAGCAGTGGCCACAGGACTGGAAGAGGTCAGTTTTCATTCCAATCCCAAAGAAAGGCAATGCCAAAGAATGCTCAAACTGTCGCACAATTGCACTCATCTCACATGCTAGTAAAGTAATGCTCAAAATTCTCCAAGCCAGGCTTCAGCAATACATGAACCGTGAACTTCCAGATGTTCAAGCTGGTTTTTGAAAAGGCAGAGGAACCAGAGATCAAATTGCCAACATCCGCTGGATCATAAAAAAGCAAGAGAGTTCCAGAAAAAGATCTATTTCTGCTTTATTGACTATGCCAAAGCCTTTGACTGTGTCAATCACAGCAAACTGTGGAAAATTCTGAAAGAGATGGGAATACCAGACCATCTGACCTGTCTCTTGAGAAACCTGTATGCAGGTCAGGATGCAACAGTTAGAACTGGACATGGAACAACAGACTGGTTCCAAATAGGAAAAGGAGTACGTTAAGGCTGTATATTGTCACCCTGCTTATTTAACTTATATGCAGAGTACATCATGAGAAATGCTGGGCTGGAAGAAGCACAAGCTGGAATCAAGATTGCTGGGAGAAATATCAATAACCTCACATATGCAGACGACACCACCCTTATGGCAGAAAGCAAAGAAGAACTAAAGAGCCTCTTGATGAAAGTGAAAGAAGAGAGTAAAAAAGTTGGCTTAAAGCTCAACATTCAGAAAACTAAGATCATGGCATCTGGTCCCATCACTTCATGGGAAATAGATGGGTAAACAGTGTTAGACTTTATTTTTTGGGGCTCCAAAATCACTGCTGATGGTGATTGCAGCCATGAAATTAAAAGACGCTTACTCCTTGGAAGGAAGGTTATGACCAGCCTAGATAGCTTATTTAAAAGCAGAGACATTACTTTGCCAACAAAGGTCCATCTAGTCAAGGCTATGGTTTTTCCAGTGGTCATATATGGATGTGAGAGTTGGACGATGAAGAAGGCTGAGCACCGAAGAATTGATGCTTTTGAACTGTGGTGTTGGAGAAGACTCTTGAGAGTCCCTTGGACTGCAAGGAGATCCAACCAGTCCATCCTAAAGGAGATCAGTCCTGAGTGTTCATTGGAAGGACTGATGTTGAAGCTGAAACTCCAATACTTTGGCCACCACATGCGAAGAATTGACTCATTGGAAAAGACCCTAATGCTGGGAAGGATTGGGGGCAGGAGGAGAAATGGATGACAGAGGATGAGATGGTTGGATGGCATCACCGACTCGATGGACATGGATTTGGGTAAACTCCAACAGTTGGTGATGGACAGGGAGGCCTGGCGTGCTGCGATTCATGGGGTCGCAAAGAGTCGGACACGACTGAGCGACTGAACTGAACTGATAGTCATATTAGAAAAAACATAAAAGAAACAGGTGAAATTAACTCAGTATGTTATTTAGTCCCACATTTCCACAAAATTATTATTTTCACATATAAGCAGTATGAAACCTTTATTAACAAGACATTTTACATTCATTTTCATAACTAAGTCTTCAGAACCTATTTTCTTGAAGACATTTTGCATCTTATATTTACAGCACATCTCAAATCAGATCAGCCACATTTCAAATGCTCAATAGCCACTGCGGCTACCAAAGTAGTCAGTGCAACTGTAGACTCAAAAATCTCTAATGTGTTAAGGAGTTTATCTGATTCCATCCTCCCTTCTAGTCCCTTTGGTGTATATTGCTACCATTTTCTTACCAACTACATCTGCTTTAAAACCTTACACGTCCTGTGAGTTCTGAGTAAACCCAGGTCCTATCATATGACAACAGACTCTTGTAGTTTCCAGGGGGGTGAACTTGATACTTCCCAATGTTTATTCTGAGAACATAAATCCTCATCTTTTAAGATGCCTGTTTCCTTCATGTGTGTTCATAGGAGTACCAGTCCCTACACGCCAATCACCATAGAGAAGAGAGACTCCAGTTTGGAGTCAAAAGAAAGCCATCCACATTCTACAGATGGGGTTTTATTAAGGCGGGACACCATCCCCACCTCCCTTGTCTGCTCCTTCAGGGCAGTCTCAAACCCCACAGTTCACTCTGCATTGAATCCATTTTACCCTTTACCTTGTCCTTCTGCTATATATTCAATCTGACAGGCCGTCACCACAAGTAATTTAACACTGTCTTCACCTTGAGATAATCAAGAACTCAGGGGGTAGTTTTTAAGTACAAACTTAAATATATATATACAAAAACGTATGTTTCTTCCTTTCTCTCACCCCTAATTACAAAGAAGACATAAAAAGTACCTTCATAGTTGTTTCCCTAAAAAAGATTTTTTATTAGTCCACTAATGGCTCTTGAAAACTTCCTTCAGGCCTTCTTGCCCTGGCTGAGCGGCGGAGGCCATCGGCAGGGAAGGCCACAGCTGGGCTGGGTAGATCCTCGGACCTGGATGAACTTCCAAGGGCCTTCGGGTGGGTCAGGAATCCGGCCGGGGCTTGTGCCCAGCGCGAGGGGTGGGGGCTTCCCCCGTGCCCCCGACCCTGTGACTTGTGCAGAGGGATGGCCTACTGTGCGCTGCAGGTTAGAGTGGGGCCGGTGCCCGGAGGCGTCCTGGAGGGCACCTCAGCCCGAGGGCGAGGCGGAGCCAGGGTGGAGAGCAACTCCGAGGGGGCCTCCCCGGACCACTGCGCCGCCCCACCCAGGCACCGTAAGCTGGACAAGGAGAAACTGGAGCGGACACTGAGGAGTCCCAGGACATCAAAGCTCTTCAGAAAGACCTGGAACAATTTGCCAAACTCCTAAAGCAGAAGATGATTACCCTGGGATATACCCAGACAATGCGGGTCTTACCCTGGGGTTCTCTTTGGAAAGGTGTTCAGTCAAAGGACTACCTGTCAATTTGAGGCTTTGCAACTCAGTTTCTTTCTTTTTTTTGTTTTTGCAACTCAGTTTCAAAGAACATGTGTAAGCTGCAGCCTCTGCTGCAGAAGTGGGTGGAGGAAACTGACCACAGTGAAATCTGCAGGAGATATGCAAGGCAGAGACCCTCATGCAGGCCCAGAAGAGAAAGCAGAGGAGTATGGAGAACCGAGTGAGAGGCAACCTGGAGAGCATGTTCCTGCAGTGCCTGAAGCCCACTCTGCAGCATATCAGCCACTTCGCCCAGCAGCCTGGGCTGGAGAAGGGTGTAGTCCCTATGTAGTTGTGCAACCATTGCCATTAGGGCAAACGATCAAGCAGTGACTATTTCCAAGGAGAGGATTTTGAGGCTGCTGGGTCTCCCTTCTCAGGGGGACCCGTATCCGTTCCTCTGACACCAGGGCCCCATTTTGGTACCCCAGGCTATGGGGGCCCTCACGTCACTATGCTGTACCCCTATGTCCCAGTCCCCGAGGGGGAGGCCTTTCCCTCTGTGTCTGTCAACGCTCTGGGCTCTCCTCTGCATTCAGACTGAGGTGCCTGCTCTCCCCAGGAATGGGGTGTGGGGGGAGAGGAAGGGAGAGCTAGGGAGAGAGCCCTGGGGTTTGTACCAGGGCTTTGGGATTAAGTTCTTCATTCACTAAGAAAGGAATTGGGATCACAAAGGGTGTGGGGGCAGGGAGTTTGGAGAAACTGGTTGGAGGGAAGGTGAAGTAGGATGATGCTCTTGACTTTAATCCCCACATCACTCATCACTTTGTTCTTATATAAAGGCCTGGGACCTAAAAACAAAACAAAGCTTCCTCCAGTGTAAATGAATGTGTCCTACCACTTTATTTTAAATTAATGAATTTATTTATTTGGCTGTGTCGGGTCTTAGCTATGGCACTTGGACTTTCTCCAGGGCATATGGGATCCTAATTCTGGGACAAGGAATCGAATCCATGTCCCTTGCATTGGAAAGCAGATCCTTAACCAGTGGACCACCAGGAATGTCCCAGCCTATCACTTTTATAGAAGTAAGGAAACTGAAAGATCTAGAGGAGGAATACTGAGGTGGAAGACCTGTCAGCCAGTGAGCATGAGGATTTTGGGGCACTTCATTTCCAAATTTCTACCCTCATTAAAAAAAAATATAAAACCTTAAAAAAAAAATTATACTTGAAAATATTCTGTCGTGATATCAACATATGCCCATAGTCTTGCTACTTCAGAAGCCCATTTATCTAAACAAGGCCTTTTGATGTCACTTATCTTGAAGTATTTGATATGGTCAGCAAAAGACCTCAGAATACTGGCTGTTTGTGAAAGAAAGTTCATGTGAACAAAGAGCCAAAATAACTAAAGCAGAGATTGAAAATTCAGGTTTAGTGGAAAAAGAATTCAAAAGCTTTAAGTGCCATATATATATATATATATAGACACACACATATATATATATATTAAATTTTAGTCAACATTTTTGCAGTTATATAATAATTGATCATTGTTCTTAATTAAATAATTAGGCTATTTTTTTGTTATAGACAAAACATCAAATATGGGGTTTCATTTTTAGTACATTCTTCCTGGGTCTCAATCACTCACTTCTGTTACAGGCCATTATAACCAATACAGCTATTATACAAGATGTCCACACCCGGTTGCAAGTATTTAAATGTACAGGCACTGTGTCAATTAGAAAAGGAAAAGGAAAGAAAAGAGATGAAAAGAAAGTCCTAGCACTACAAATGCAAACCCATAAAGCAGCAGCAAGTGCCACAAAAGCAGTCTCCAACCTCCTCTCTTGCCAAGACTGCCGCTGTGTTCTGAGCTGGGTAAATAATGCCAGGTCTGGATAATGTGTCTTTGTTCCGGACCAGACTCCAGGGGCTCTCCAGGTGAGTAGAAAACTCCTGACGCTGAGACTGGGCAGCCTCCGACCCTGTGTGATCCTGTCCTGCCTGATCAACCATAATGCAAATGTCCTGAGGCTCTTTGAAGACAGTGAATCTGAAAAGATTTAAGCTTGTCTGAAAGTATATTTTTGAGGTTTAAAAAAAAAATCTTCTAAACATTAACTAAAGGAATCGTACATGTGAGAAAAAAAATCAAGGTTTAGAAAAGCTAAGAGTCTTGTTTAAGATCATGTAACTAGTTGCTAGAATTAGGGCTAGAAATTGTAGGGAAACTGAAGTAGGAAAAGAAATCAAAGTATACCACATGAGAACCAGCTTGTAGTTCTTCTTTTATGATTTAGATCACGTGGGGCCTTTATTATGTAATGAAAGTAAACTGCTTATTGATGACTATTAAATGGCTGTGTGGCTGGGAGTAGTTAGATTTTTTTGGGAGAAAGCTGGATCACAAATATAAGTGTGAACCATGCCTTTCCTTGTCAGGTTAAACATCATGAGAACAGAAAATTCTCCTCTAGTGCTGAACCCTAGTTCCCAGCGCAGTGCCTCATCCATTATAGAATCTCAATAAGCAGGTTTCAAATGAAAGAGTGGATAAATAAATGAATGAATAATCAAATGAACTCTTGGAATGAAAGCTCTTTACAGTAGAGATATGTCTGGTTTTACATACTTATTACATTCCTGTAAATGTATGTGTGGGCCTGATTTTGGTTACTAATGTGATTAACTCTTTTTTAAATTTACTTATTTTTTTTTACTTTTTTTTTGTATTGGGGTATAGCTGATAAACAACATTGTAATATTTGCAGGTGAACAGCGAAGGGACTCAGCCAAGCAAATACATGTATCCACTTTCCCCCAAATGCATCCACTTTGCATCTAAATTGGCAGTAGCCATTCTGTTAAGTCATTAATGATTTGAACCAAACATACAACCAAAAGTGGAATTCTATTTAGAAGAACTTTCCAAAAGTCAACTATTCCTTATGTGTTCGGGAGGACAGATATCCCCTTACATATCTGTTTTGTAAGCTTGGATATGTGCACGCAGCTCAGTTACTGTTGTTTTAATAGCTGGAGTCATCTGTTCAAAGGAAAAGGAGAAGCACCAACAACAAAGAACAAAAAGCAACACGCCCGAGGCCCTCCAGGAGTTGTGACAAGTGATTAAGAGCAGAACGGGCTACGCCTCAAGAACTCTTGCTCTCCGCTGCTCCCCTTGAACCCTGGGAGACTTGGTTTGCCATCAATTCTGCACAAAGTGAGGCTGTATTTTTCAGTTGAGAGGCAGTTGTGGGGACAGAGGCAAACACCTTGGTATGTCAACCTTGAAGTACCACCTGGAGGGCGAGGACCTTTCACAGTTTAATAGTGGACAGAATGTTATGGTGATGATCTGGGTCAGGTGGTGACTGAAGCAGTCACGGATCCTGAAACAACAGATGTCACAGTGACAGCTGTAATATCCAAGACTTATTTTCCTCCTTCAGCAGCAGAACCAAATAATGGGGAACAGATCTGATCCTACAGAGGAGGCACTACCTTGCCTTTATTAGTTCCCTCACTTGGACTGTACAATATTAACTCCTTACACCATGTGTGCCAAATCTCGAGCAGTCAGATATGTCCTGAAGACATGAAATAAAGCCCATGATGCTAAAGGTAGGCCTTTAAAACCTAATTTTCTAAAAGGAGTTTTATCTTGGCATTTCTGTCACCAAATTCTCCTTGGGTTCCACAGAGAAAAATGATCTGGCTTTGAAAGCCTACTGGCAAATTGGTGTACAATTGCTGATAAAGTAGCTCTCTATCAAATATGAAGTTCAGAATGTCATGATTATAAATATGTCATAGAATTTTTAAATGGCTCAACATACTGGATAGTCTATATCTATGAGACTATAAATTTCATTGATTGATAAAGTATATGGAATAGTTTTACAATATTAAATAATGAACAGATAAAATTATGTTGGCATAATACCTGGTATAGTAGACACTCAATAAATATGAACAAATAAATAGTGATCCAGAACCGTGTCTAGAGCTGTTGGTAACTGTATCAAGGCTTTTAAGTATTTATTATTTGCCCTCATCTTTTTCTATATTTCTCTATATACACTTGCTTGATTAATACTGTTCTAAATAATATGATACACTGTAAAAATTTTGTTTATGCTTTATAATATATAGGATGCAATAAAAGTCAATTAAATACCACAAGGTAAAAGAACTCTCAAGGGAAAACAAAAGAAAACAGCATCCTTTAAACTAGATTTCCAAATGCCTTTCCCCTTAGAAAAATGACTGTGTTTTTCAACTGGTGTAGAACACAATCACTGTCCATTGCTGAGTATTTCTGTGGTTCCTAGTGTGAGGCTTTTTGACATCTTCTTGGGGCTGATCCACAAGCTCTTCTAGAGCTTGCTGTCACTTTGTCACCTCATTCTCAAATTGCATGAGAATGTATACCTCAGTGTTTCTCTTCCTGCCACAATAGTGTCTGGATTGGCAGAGCCCTTTCCACAACCACTTTCCCTACTGGCCCAGACAAACTGGCATAAGGATCTGGAATAACAACTGAGGATTTCTGTCATTCTAGTTTGTCTGTGGTGGGAGTGAGGAGCAAATTGATGAAGACATGGCTTCATGTCCATGAACATCATCCTCACTCATCAACGACTACTATTCATTGGATCCTGAAGACACAGACAAGTAAAAAAATATGAAGTCCTTCAGAAACTTAGAGATGTCCTTGGGAAAATAACTAGCAACATAAGACAGTTCAAGAAAATAACCCAAATGCATGATGTGGGCAATAATTGTTGAACAAGGGCATGAGTGCACTGGGATGCAGTAGTCGAACATACCTGGAATGTATCGAGGAAAAATAAGGAAATGAAGACCAGAATTCTAAAAAAAACTAAACTGTGAAAGGCTGAGAAGGGTTAATTCTATTTCAAACCAAAGTGAAAAACTCTTAAAGCAAGAAAAAAGATTTTTATATTCATATCTGGCCTATTCTAAACCAAGAAGTATAAGGAACTTCACAAGAACGAGTTTGATCACATATGATTGACAGAGTAGAAACTTTAAAATAATATTGGAAAAATACCTGACAGTGGCCGCCTCCTGCCTGTTTGTGGATGGCCCCAATCTAATCATATGAGCGATTAGAACTGGATGAGGCAGGTCACAGCCTAGGTGAGTCCTAGAAATATAACCAAACATGCAGTGTTAAGAAGACAGGAGGAGAAGGAAAAAAGAAAAATCCTCAGTGGGATGAAACCCAATTTTAAGCCTCTAGAGCATAGAAAAGCCCCACTATTCATTAAGGGAGGTCCCATCAGCTATTTTCTCAGGCAGCTTGTATTCACATTAATGAATGAAAGAGAGAATTTTAATGTGCACCTCTGAGAGAAATAAGACCCCCAAAAAGTTCATTCCCCAGATCCCTCTGGGTTTTTTTTTTTTTTTCCTTTTCCCTTTTCTAGTGCATAGTAATGAGGTTTCTTGGTTCTGTCAAGGTGGGGCAGGATAGAGCTGGAGCAGGCTAGGCTGGTTCTGTGCTCATTCACAGAGGTTTAGCATCAGAGAGCTCACCTTAATCTGTAACCCAGCACTTCCTCCACTGCTTATAACTCAGACTCAGCCTCAGGCTCCATCCAGTGGGGCAGAGGGAGCTGAACACAGTCATCTCTCTGGGCCAGAGGAAGCCCAGGCTACTCATGGAACCATCCTTATCACTCCTCTGGAATAAACCTCCAAATACACACCAACCTTGACTCTAGTCTCCCGGTATTTAATCCTGGCTTCTTAATGCCCTTTCCTCCCTCATCCAAATCAAAGAATAAATAAATCAAAGAATCTCTTCTACCAGACATTATAAGTAAGGCTTAATACAAAGAGCCAGAGGTCAAGATGTTGATCATATTTGCCCTGAAATATCCCTGAACTTGTAGAAATTCATATTTGTTTGCATTATAAATGCACTAAAATGAGCTAATTATACTGATCATAACTCACAATTAAAAACAAACACAGTTAGAAATTTCAAAGACTTTTGATATCTTTTCTTTAATCATTCACCCAGGCTCAAAATATGCATTTTTTAGATTAAAGCATTAAAGTTGCTAATTATATTCTCAGAACTAACAATTATTTCTTTACCCTTTTACTACCTTCTTCTGGCAACAAAAAAATGTCAGCACTGATTTAATTTTTTGTTATTATAGGATTAAAAGAAGTTTCTAAAAACGCAATTAAATTTGCCCTATAGCTAAAGCAACTTCCCTATCAGCATCCGAAACCTCTTCTCTAAGACAACAGCATAAAAAAAAAAAATGATTCAGAATTTCTTGACTTTTGTGATACATTCCTTCGGTGATTATCTCCAATAACAACTCAACCATTTTAATGAAACTCCCTGCACATCATGTCCTGGTGAAAGGTAGAACATATTAGATTAATAAAGAAAATGAAAGTTAAATTGGCTGTTGGAGTGTGAAGCCCTGCCCTTGTCATGCATGGGTTCTTCACCTTTGGGAGCCTAGTTCAACTTCAGCCCCAGGCCCTAAGTGAAAAGTTCAGTAGTCTTGAGTATGTCCCCACTTAATATATCACAAAATCAATTATTTTATGGTGGTACACTTGGTAACCTATGCTCAGACAGAATCAAGTTTTGTTCCCACTGGGGATTCACCAATTATCTATTCAGTGAATTATTTTCAGATAAAGCAGAAACACCTGCTGTCAGCAGAGGGAGTATCTGCCTAAGATGGGTATCGTTCTGAGCCTGACATGTTATTGCATTTGTCACGTGCAGGATGGCACTGCGAGACTTTGGATGAATTTATCACATTACAGAGATGCTCGATGGGACATTGTAGCATGATTCAGTGCCCAAAGTCAGAGCTAAAATGCTGTAGCAAAGAGATCCAAATGAAGCCACAGAAAAATTGGGGAAGGGGGTAATCAAGTGTGCAGATACTGCAACTCATCTGTCTTGCCTTATTTCCAATAAGTCAGCACAAATAAAAATTGTGATAATTCAGCACAATTTCCTTTTACTGGCTATTGACCTGGGCCAGATTCAAAGTAGCAACCAAAGAAAGGCTCCATGGACTTTGATTCTGAGATTGGGACAAAGGTCAGGCTTGAGACAAGCATAGTTTATGAGGATTGCTATCCCTAACCATCTACTCAGGTAAGACTTTCATTCTTTCAGGTCTCTCTCTCAGCAGTCAGTCAACCTCAAAACATCAGTGCCATTTGTTTTCTCTCTTTGACAAAATTAATAACAATATCTGAAACTGAAATAAAGAACAAGCACAACAAACAAACAAGGTATCTCTGTAAGCTCAGCTGTATTTCATAATCTCAAAAAATTAATGCATGAATTCCAGGACCCATGCACGATGAAGTCCTGAAGTGTGTGTGGGATACAAGCCAATGTATGAAGAGTACTTTGCACTGATGGATGGAATAGGACAGCATTAGGGGGCGCTCAATAGAGTGATACTGAGAGATTAGTGGGTACTTTTCTATTATAGTTTTGTTCTTCACTGGAATAATTCCCTATCAAAAGTATTATGCCAGGAATCACAGGGAAAAGTTATCATTTTTCTGATTATGGGCATGGTTTCTAGAACTAAGTTTAGAACACAGTTTCCAGGATTCAAATCCTAGATCTACCCAATTAACACCTGTGTTACCTTGGCCATTTATTAAACCACATATATAAGCCTTAGTTCCCTTAACCTCAATATGAGAAAAATGGTTCATAGCATTATCCTGAAAAGTGGAAGTGGAAGTGGAAGTGTTAGTCCTCAGTTGTATTTGACTCTTTGTGACCCCAGGGGCTGTAGCCCACCAGAATTCTCTGTCCATGGAATTTTCCAGGCAAGAATACTGGACTGAGTTGCTGTGCCTTCTCCAGGGGATCTTCCCAACCCAGGGATCGAACCTGGGTTAAATCTGTCTGCATTACAGGCTGAGTCTTTACCATCTGAGCCACCAGGGAAACCCTAGAATTATCTTGAGGAGGATTATTAATAATTTATGTAAAGGTTTTGCATGATACCTGTCACATGACAAATACTCTGAAATTTTTACCTGTTGTAGCGGTGGGGTTATTACTCTCACTGTTATTGTGCTTTTGTTATATTATTAATACAAGAGAATATTAAATGATTCCCAGGACCAATCCGTAAAACTCTTTAGTTGAGAGAAGTAGTGGAAGAAACATAATGATTGCGCTTTAAGCTGAAAGGAAAAGAGGCAATGCTTTTAGAACAGACATCAATCTTACTGCACAGGCTCTAAGTCAGCTCTCAAATTATCTTTGCTAATAGAGAGGAGAAAATAATTCCAAAACAACAGCTGACTCAACAAGCTGGCATTTTTTAAAAATTGAAATCCCCTCAGAGATACAGAAAAACAAACTGTCAGCTGATGCTCTTTGTACTGGCTCTCAGTCCTAGTAGCTGCCAGGTGCCTGATACTCATCTGCATCTCTGAGAGAGGACTTTCCCTTGCTGGTGGCCTGGGACCTGCCACCCTCATAGCACACCAGGAGCCCTGACCGTAGAAGAGCCTCACTAAGACTACATCTCACATGCACTGTCAACCACTCCCTACCCAAAACTCCTCTCCATTCCAGCTCCCTTAACTTATTTTCTTAAGGGCAGAAGTTCTACCTATCTATTAAAAGAATTAGCCTTACTATGAAATATTTCATCATATCCTAAAGGCATAGCCTACATGAAATCATATGAACTTACTCTGGAAAATATAGTCATTCCAGGCCTGGCATTTCTTTGGAATCTCTGGTGTCCAAGCTCTAGCTTTTCCCCACCTTCCTCCTCATCTTACCCCACTGCTGTTATTCCCTGATATTGTTCTCAGCCCTGGTGAGCACCATAAACACGAAGGCACTGTCTCTTGAAGCAGGGGCCAATTCTCTCTACGACAAGGGTATCTGGAAAAGAGGCAAGTGTTGGGTGGGGATTGTGATGGGAAAACACAGGATGAGTTCAAGCTGTTTATGCTTTAGCATGGAGTCAAGCAGAGTGAAAGTTCAAGAGGAACATCAGGTAAATTTCAGTCCTGCCAAGCCATCTTTTCAGCTGACCACCAAAAATGTTTGCCTCTACTTTTACTGTAAGAATTAATAGAACAGATAGCTTAAATATAATAATTTGACAGAAATCCATTCATTATACAAATAGTTATTTGTGTAATGAATAATAATCCATTCATTATAAAAATTATTCAAAATTTAGTAATTTATTCCCCTACAAATATTTATGTTAGCAGATACTGAACTAAGTTCTGTGGGGAAGAGAAGCTAAGATAGATACACAAAACCTAGACCAGTGGTTCTTACCCTGATGCAATGTTGTTCTGGGGGGAGATTTGGCAAAGTCTGGAGACAATTTGAATTGTTACAATTGGTGGGCTCATGGTACTGACATCAGGGGAGTAGAGACCAGCGATGTTGCTGAACGTCCTACAATGTAGAGGATAGTCCCCATAATGAAGGATTATCCAGCCTCAAACACCATAGTGCAAAGGTTTAAAAACCTGAACTCTACTGGAAGACGTTTCAACCTACATTCAACACAAAAGACCAAAGTGCCCACACATAGTATTCTATGTGATCTAGATGGAGACGAAGAACAGTTGACTACTGTCTGGTGACCGGGGTCCAGTTCTCCACTGGGCTCTGATTGCTATGGAGGAGAATGTAGGGAGCATTCATTCTCCCTACATGAATGCCTCCATTGTAGCTATTTCACAGTCACTTGAAGGTTTTCTTCAATTTATTCCCTTAGAGAGGCTAACTTGCCACCTGGGGAATCATCACTTTAGAAACTCATTGTCAAGTGGGAAAAAAAGTTGAGAGACTATGATGTTATAATAGGGAGCCTAATCTAATAAAATTCAGCTTACCTGGATTCTTGAATTTGGGGACAGTTTTAATTGTATTATTGCTAATATAGTTTTCTGGCATATATTCTCCCAGAGTCTTTCAAAATTCTACTTGATATACTTATTTTTAAAAATTGAATGAAATTTATTTAATTTTGAGCCCTCCCCACTTTAGTATGGCAGAAGTGGATATCTTTCAAAGCACAGGAGTCCATGATGGCAAAAGAAGACACACAGGGGCCCTCAGTGCTGAAAGAGTTGGGAATGGCTGAGTTGTGTGTGTCCTGTGTCTTTTTTTTTTTCTTTTTCTATTAGGTCATGTCTAGTTAACAATCTTTTATGTGCAAGCTTAACCACTAGGTTAAGAGCAGACTATATCACTTCCAATCCTGGTTCCAGCACTAATTGGTTGTGTGATCTTGGGTCCAACATGCAACTTCCCTGTATCTTATAGGAAGGATGAGATGATAAAAGTAATTAATATATGTAAACTGCTTCTAGGAGTAGCTGGCTCACAGTAAGCACCCTTTAAGTTTTACCTATTTTTATTTCATTTAACAGAATTTAGTGGCACCACTTTAGATACATTGACTTTTCCTTATGTACTACTTCTCTCTGGCTCAAGGGTTTTTCCTGAAGCCTCCGAGCTTTCCATTTATGTCCACACCTACAGTCTTCTCCTTGGTGGCCCTCTAGGAGTCCTGAACAGCTGTAATTGTTACTATAATACTAGCACATAGGTCTTTAGGCAGAGTCTCTGGAGTCCTTGAGATCCATGAGTTTCTTTATTATTTTTCAAATCCTAATGTAGCTCATTTGCTTACTAATAATAAAGCTATATGTATAGTGTCTGGCACATAGTAGTCATTGTTAGTGAAATGGATGGATTATAACTTTTGGTCTTACTTGTTTGCTTTCAGATGTTAATTAATCAGAGGTATGGTTATCCTATTCTGAAAAATAGATCAGTTCAGTTCAGTTGCTCAGTCGTGTCTGATTCTTTGTGACCCCATGGACTGCAGCAAGTCAAGCTTCCCTGTCCATCACCAACTCCTGGAGCTTGCTCAAATTCATGTCCATCGAGTCAGTGATGCCATCCAACCATCTCAACCTCTGTCGTCCCCTTCTCTTCCTGCCTTCAATCTTTCCCAGCATCAGGGTCTTTTCCAAGGAGTCAGTTCTTCGCATTAGGTGGCCAAAGTATTGGAGCTTCAGATTCAGCATCAGTCCTTGCAAAGAACATTGAGGACTGATTTCCTTTAGGATTGACTGGTTTGATCTCCTTGCAGTCCAAGGGAAAAAGCAAATCAGTTTGTGTAAATGAAAATCAGTTTGTGTAAATGCATGTCTCCTGTGAATAAAAATAAGAAAGTAAATTAATCATGTCTTTAAAAATGCCTATTGTCCAGAAGACTAAGTCTTTTAAAATAAGGAGTCCATCCATGTTTGGGGGAAGGACTAATCAAAGGAATCTTCACTGACAAAAAAGGTTGGAAGCTGGTGGAGTCTAATGTAGTATCCCTTGTTTTCTCTCTCTCTTTTTTTTTTTTTTAACAAATTTATTTATTTTAGTTGGGGGCTAATTACTTTACAATATTGTAGTGGTTTTTGCCATACATTGACATGAATCAGCCATGGGTTTACATGTGTTCCCCATCCTGAACCCCCCTCCCACCTCCCTCCCCACCCCATCCCTCTGGGTCATCCCATTGCCCCAGCCCTGAGCATTTGTCTCATGCATCGAACCTGGAATGGTGTTCTGTTTCACATATGATAATACACATGTTTCAATGCTATCTCTCTCTCTCTTTTTTATATTTGATTAAGTGTATCTATGAAGGGCTTCCCAGGTAGTGCTTGTGGTAAACAACACAGCTGCCAATGCAGGAGACATGAGACATGGGTTTGATCCTTGGGTTGGGAAGATCTCCTGGAGGAAGGCACGACAACTCACTCCAGTATTCTTGCCTGGAGAATCCCATGGACAGAGGAACCTGGTGGGCTACAGTCGATAGGGTCACAAAGAATTGGACACAACTGAAGAGATTCAGCACACAAGCGTATCCATGAAATAACAAAAACATGAATGTCTCCAAAAAGCAGGCCCAGTAGTGAAATGGAAGGCACAGTGCCTGGCTGATGCAGGATGCATGGTTGAAATATAATCTGTGCGCAAACTTAACGTGCCAGTTGTTTTATTTAGGGAGAGAGAGAGGCGAGGAGTGGGGGATGCATTAGAGAAAAAGTCCACAGCATAATTAGGAAACAATCAACACGTTTTTCTTGCTGTCCTAATTTTTTCTTCACTTTAAAATGCTCCATTGAGTTTAATTAAACTTGCCCTAGGCTTATAAGCCTAGCAAACTGGGGAAAATTTTTTTTTTTTTGAAACTCGCTTTCCTGTCAGAAAGGTTTTCTTCAAACTGGCCCAGTACTGCTGAACTTGAAGGTTTCAGGGGATGTTAAAACAACTGCAACCAAATTAATGTAGATTATCTTTATTTCTTCCTATTGATTTGAGCAGAGGGGACGGGAAGCTGGGCACTGCCAAATGAAAGACTTCTACAAGGTTATTAAGGATGCTTGATTTGGAAAGTGGAGAATGGCAAGATGATTTCACATGGTTGTGAAGGAGAAAGAGAGGGATAAAGGACCATGCCAATGATGAATAATTACTGTTATTTCAGTGCACTGCTATTAAGAATGTCATTTCTTCCCTTCTTTTTCGATGTCAGCATCCTATTCGCTTTGGGGTATTACCATTTCCCCATTCTGTGCAGCCCCAGCAGGACTGCCAGCTATTTGGTCTGCCTGCCACCAGCTACCACTTTCCTTGGCAAAGGGGCAGATGGGTATGTGACCATTCGAGAAAAGTGAGACTCTCACTCTCTCTCCCTTAGGAATTTGGATCTTAATCAGAGAGACATATAATAAGGAGTCTGGAAAAAAAATTTTTTTTGTTTCAAGGCCATGTAGAGTTTGTCCATGAGTCCTAAAAGAAATTCTTTATAGTCACTTAGATTCCAGTCTGTTCTGAAGCATGGTTGCTCAGTTTGGGGTTGGATTTTGTGAGTTCTTCAGTATTTGTATTAGCTGTATTTCACTAGTTTATGCTGAAGTAGTGAGCAACCCCCAAATCTCAAGGGCTTACAACAATACAAGTTTATGTCTTACTCATATTAAATGTTGCTTGCAGGTTGCTTGAAACTCTGCTCCATACACCCTTCATTCCAGGTTGAAGGTACAGCTTCTGATAGGGAAATTGCTACTCTGGTAGCAAATGGAAAAGCACTGTGAGGCGATCACAGGATGCCCGCTAAACCTTCTGCTTGGGAGTGGGCATGTGTTATTTCCACTCATCCTCACTTGGTCCAAGCAAGTCTAACATCAGAAGGGCTGGAAATAAAACCCTCCTCCAGGGAGGAGCCTAATAAGAGCAACAAATACTTTTGAGAAATAGTACAATTTGAACTCCAGTTCTGCCAAATATTAAGTGTGAAAATGTGGGGAAATAACTCCCTGGGCTTCAGTTTCTACATTTTTAAGCAGCGCTCACTAATATCTAGTCCCCTTTCTATGGGCACATGGAAAACTACACATCCCAGCACCCTTTTAGTTGAATGGGACAATGTGACCAGTCCTAGCCAATGAAATAAGCAGAAATGACAAGTTTAATTTTCAGAATAAGATAATGATAAGGTAAGCCACCAGGGTTTCCCTGGTGGCTTAGCAATAAAGAATCCACCCGCATGGCAGGAGACACAGGAGATGGGGGTTTGATCCCTGGGTTGGGAAAAATCCCTTGGAGAAGGCAATCCATTCCAGTATTCTTGCCTGGGAAATCCCATGGACAGAGGAGCCTGGTGGGCTACAGTCCATGGGGTCATAAAAAGACATGACTGAAGATAAGGATAAGCCATGTGAAATTCTCCAGACTGCCTCTTCTCTGTTGTAGCAGTTTAGAAGACCAGAAATTCTAATGGCACAAGTGTAATATATTTGAGTCGCTGTCTGCCTGAGCCTCAAGTGACTATGTAAAACATAATACATTCCCTTCTATTGACCCAAGCTAGACATTGCAATGAGGGGCAAACGACAATCCTCTGTTACACTAAGCCATGAGTTAGAGGTTAATTTCTTTCTTCAATGTAACCTTGGTCTTCTGACTAGCATAGAAATTTGTAGTGATATTATAATCATAATATTTCTGGTACTAAATATGTTTCTACTTGAAATACCCAGGGTAGCTTTATTCTCCTGCATTAATCTGACTGATACAGTACCTAATCCAACCAGGAGATAATGGGAGAAACTTCTTGCACAAAGTCTTGCACAAACTATATCTAAAAGAATGAATATAATAAGTGATGCTAAGGAAAAGGACATTCCAGACAGGATTTATAACATGAACAAAGGAACAAGGGACAGCATGATGGAGACCTATATTTAAATTTATATGCTGATATTATAGAAAATGAAGTTTGGAGATAAATAATAAATTCTGTTGAGGTGGTTAGAGAAGGAGGATATTGTGTCTAATATTAAGACCCATGAAGTTACATTACGTGACAGCAATGGGAAAAGCCATGGAAGGATATTAAAGCAGAAAGAGTACAGGTGGTTACAGATGAATTTTAGGTAAACCATGCAATATGAAAGTTAAGTTTGTCAGATCAGCTAATGGATAAAATAAAGACTAGAAAGCCAATTAGAAGGCTATTTTGTAAGTAAGCTTAAACTGGAGGAGTAGAAGAGGATATCAGATTAGGGAAAAATATCTGGATTCTGGAAATATTCTGGATACTCAATCAACAGTACTTGTTGAACACTTGAGTATGGTAGTGGAAAAGGGGGAGAATTTGAGAACGATTCTCAGATTTCTAACTTGGATGACTGGGTGGGTGAGATCCCTGAAGCTGAGGAGGGTATTTTTGGAGAAGAAGAAATTCAATTTTGTATTTACTGATGGTGAAGCATTAAGGGCATATCCAAATATATCTGTGAAAAAATATGGATAGCTAGGTTTAACATTCAGAACAGAGTCTAGAGTGAAAGTATAGTTCCATAGATTACAGAACCATCAACCTATAAGTGTCAGTTGAAACTGGAAGTGGGTGAGGTCATTCAGAAAATTTGAGGAGAGCCATAGCCTAGGAGAAAACCAAAACTCAGAAAGGAGTCCACCAATTAGATATAAAAAGAACTGGGAAGATCAAGGAAAACCAGAGTATTGTGAAACAAGCTGATAATAACAAAAGTTTCAAATGCAGAGGTTTATTAATTTATGATCTGGAACATTTCCACTGGATTTGACATTAAGGAAGATTATAGTAGGATTTAGAAGGGAATTGCAAATCAAGAATAAAAAATCATATATTCATTTCTTAAAAGTATGATAACAAGAGAGATATTTAATGGGAGAAAATTTTAAACATTTTTACAAGGCACAAAGATGGAATCCTGAAAAGGAAAAAGTAGAAGATACTTTAGGTAACAGTAAGGAAAGATAGGCTAAAACAGTAAGGAAAGATACAAAGGGCAAATGAGGAGTCAGAGTGTCAGGAAGAAAGATGCAAGTCAAAGGAGAAAGGTTTAGAACAGAAGGCAACTATACAACAAGAAAAAAGGGAGAGGAATCAGGCTGTGGATAGAGAAAATCTGTTGGTAAGACTCATGATACAACCTTTTTGAATTAAGACCTTAGAAATGCCGTAGTCCATTCTGAGTAGTCACAAGTTTAGACTGTGGCCACAGTAAAGGGAGAATGAAACAAAAGGTGGACAAAGATCTTTAGAGCTGAACGAGACAGGAATCCAGAAGTTTAGAATTTTTGCATGGATACTACACATGAGCTCATGATGTTACTGAATTTGGTGTGGAAAGGAGGACTCAGGGACTGCTTCAGAGTCTCCAGTGACTCAAAGCTAGGGAGAAGTGAGTAGGCAAAAAGCAGTGAGTTGATACAAATTGTCTAACATCATGAATCTCGATTAGGGAATTTTACAGGTAAATAAAGGAAGTCACAGGAGAAATGAGAAGAATGCCAAGGCCATTCCCAGTTCAAGTCACAAGTATCTCTGTCTGATACAGTCCATCTAGCCAGTAGAGAAATGGATCTTTAAGGAAAACCCACGTTTCCTAACAAAGGAAGTAGGGAAAATATTTTGTGCCTGCTGCTGCTAAGTCGCCTCAGTCGTGTCCGACTCTGTGCGACCCCATAGACGGCAGCCCACCAGGCTCTTCTGTCCATGGGATTTTCCATGCAAGAGTACTGGAGTGGGTTGCCATTGCCTTCTCTGATTTTGTGCCTAGGTATATGTTATAGAGAAGATTAATGGGGATAAGTTTGTACAAGTAGCTTGAGTCCCTCCATAAATGATCATATGATGCTACCCTCCCTTTTTTTCTGCTCTGGAGATTCTCAATAACTTGTTATGGTCATTATCTTTTCACTGTCCTCACCTCAAAAGCCTTGCCTAATCTCTTTACCTACACTTCAGTCTTTAAAGACCCAATTTGAATCCTACTTCTCTCCTGAAATCTTCTCAGATTATAGCAGTTTTTCTTGACTATTCTATGAAGTTATAGGCATTTTTTGGATATGTTAATGTGGAGTACATCATTACAGGTGTCTTATACCCATGAGGAATTGGCTCAAAGACCCCAGTTCAGTTCAGTTCAGTCGCTCAGTCGTGTCCGACTCTTTGCGACCCCATGAATCGCAGCACACCAGGCCTCCCTGTCCATCACCAACTCCCGGAGTTTACCCAAACCCATGTCCATCGAGTCGGTGATGCCATCCAACCATCTCATCCTCTGTCATCCCCTTCTCCTCCTGCCCCTAATCCTTCCCAGCATTAGGGTCTTTTCCAATGAGTCAAATCTTCGCATGAAGTGGCCAAAGTATTGGACTTTCAGCTTCAACATCAGTCCTTACAATGTACACCCAGGACTGATCTCCTTTAGGATGGACTGGTTGGATCTCCTTGCAGTCCAAGGGACTCTTAACAGTCTTCTCCAACACCACAGTTCAAAAGCATCAATTCTGCGGCGCTCTGCTTTCTTCACCGTCCAACTCTCACATCCATACATGACCACTGGAAAAACCATAGCCTTGACGAGACGGACCTTTGTTGGCAAAGTAATATCTCTGCTTTTGAATGTGCTATCTAGGTTGGTCATAACTTTCCTTCCAAGGAGTAAGTGTCTTTTAATTTCATGGCTGCAATCACTATCTGCAGTGATTTTGCAGCCCTCCAAAATAAAGTCTGACACTGTTTCCACTGTTTCCCCATCTATTTCCCATGAAGTGATGGGACCAGATGCCATGATCTTAGTTTTCTGAACGTTGAGCTTTAAGCCAACTTTTTCTCTCTCCTCTTTCACTTTCATCAAGAGGCCCTTTAGTTCTTCCTCACTTTCTGCCATAAGGGTGGTGTCATCTGCATATGTGAGGTTACTGATATTTCTCCCAGCAATCTTGATTCCAGCTTGTGTTTCTTCCAGCCCAGCATTTGTCATGATGTACTCTGCATATGAGTTAAATAAGCAGGGTGACAATATAAAATACCGCCACCCCCGGCGCGCCCACAGATACCAAAATTTGAGGATGTTCAAGTCCTTTATGTAAAATGGCGTAGTACGGATGCCTCTGTATCCAGTTTCTGCATCATTGGATTCAAACAATAGCAGCCTCGTTGGTTGAATCTGCAGATACCAAACTCATGGATACTGAGGGAGGACAGTATATGCTGTTTTGAATCTCTGTGTTAGCTCGGTTCCTCCAGTAATTTGCAAGCTCTTTGAGTGCGTGATCTGCACAGTGGCTTTGTATTATGCTGCCTTCACTTCAGCACTCTACCCTTATTTCTTTTGAGAAACTGCCTTTTGCCAATTTTAACTGTATGCTCCTACTGGGGATCAAAATTGCTAGTTAAAATACTCACCTCATCTGTCCGTCACAGAAATAGCCAGGTAAGCAAGGTTTGATGATTTATAATACTACATTCTAGTGATTATAATGCTTCATCTATAGGGTAACTAATAAGAAGTTTTCTCTAGTATTTCCCAATGGCAGCTAGAAGGAAAGGAAATATTTCCTGTCTCTTTGGTATTCAAGTCATTGGGGTGGGACTTCTTAACTGATGGCAGGAATGTTCTGTGATGGTTAATTTTACCTGTCATTTGATCAGGCCACAAGACACCCAGATATTTAGTCAAACACTATTCTGAGTGTTTCTGTGAGTGTGTTTTTGGATGAGATTAATGCTTAAATTGATAGAATAGATAAAGCAGACTGCTCTTCCTAATGTTGGTGGACCTTATCCAGTTATTTGAAGGCCTAGACATAACAAAAAGGCTTACCCCTCTCTGAGTAAGAGAACTTTTCCTGCCTGACTGAAGGCAGGGGGGGAGAAAAAAAATTTTTTTCTCCCCCCCGCCTTTAGACTCCAACTGAAACTTTAGTTATTCCTGATTTTGAAACCATTAGCCTTTGGATTGGAAGTACACCATCAGTTTTCCTGATTCTCAGACATTTTGACTTAGAATGGAACTAAATCATTGGCTCTCCTGGGCTTCAGTTGTGCTGACTCACCCAGCAGATCTTGGGACTCTCCAGCCTCCATAATCATGTAAGCCAAGACCTTATAATAAATCTCTTTACACACACACACACATATGTATTGACATTCTATTGTTTCTGTTTCTGTCTCTCTGGAGAACTCGGACTAATACATATGTCCTGCTATGTGGAGAAAAGAATGAAACTGACATCCAGAGACAAGAGGCAGAGAATGAGAGATGTGGCTTCAAGGCCTCAAGTACTGGATCTTTATTTCACTTCTGATGTTCCTAGTTCATGGTTGTAGTACTCTTTCCTTCAATTCTAAGGCTAAATTAGACTCTTCCAATAAATTCCTTCTGATGCTTTAACTAGCTTGAGTTGTGCTTCTGTGACTTGCAACCAAAAGAATCCTGACCTAGACATCTATGTTTTAAATGTCTATAGCCCCTGTAGCACTCAGGACTGTGCATATGGTTGATTTGATAAAAACCTGTTGAATGAGTGATTAGTCAATTGATATTGGAATTAGATTACTCTGCTCAACTGGTTCCTGCTAAACTCCTGGCCTTCTCAATATTTCCTTCTGAGCCCTATAATGTAGAAAATTTATCCAGACTGCTCCTAGCAGATAATCCAACTCTGAGAGAACAGGGCCACTGGCAATAAATAGCCTAGATTCACAAAGAATAAAACAGATTAGACTAACTAGAAACTTTTTGGCTGAAATCACAAAGATTATATTAGCTAAAGGGACTGTGGTAGATGATTATTTGATTTTGTGTCTTGATAGTACACATAGTAAAGTGCTGGATACAGCATCTCATGAAATCTTGATAGCTAAATTAATTTAAATTGGCTGAATATGTAGATCTTAAATATCAGAATACAGCAAACATGGGATGAATATAATATAGGAAGGTGTCAGGTTAGAATGTGCAGACTGGCTAATCAGATAATGGGGGATCAGTTTAACTCTGCTTTATTGGACCATCATCACTAATAGCATCTGAAGGGGTAAACAGCATGTTAATGAAATCTTCAAAGCATTCGTAACAGCATTAATAAATTAAACAAAGAACTTAAAGAGATATGAGAGATATACTGACAGAATAAAAGTTAAATATCAGAGAGGAAAATATTCCTCAGATCACTTAGATCCCAAATGCTTTAATTAGAAATAAAAGGAAAGTGACTAAGAAACATAAAATTGTCTGATTTTAAAAAGGTACTGCAGATCAGTGCTTAATATACTGGAATATGAGGTGACGTGAGAGCCCAGAAAGCAAGTGTGTGCACGTAGCCTCACAATTTTTTAATAGGAAAAGTTCAGATCTAATCTTAGGGTTAGGGATGACTTGTAAACATGAAATCAAAAGGTGAATCCATAAAGAAGATACTGGTCAACTTAACGACTATACACTATTAAGTATTTATTGTCAAAAACTACAAAATAGTGAGTGAGTGAAAGTTGCTCAGTCATATCCGATTCTTTGCGACTCCATGGACTATACAGTCCATGAAATTCTCTAGGCCGGAATACTGGAGTGGGTAGCCTTTCCCTTCTCCAGGGGATCTTCCAAGCCCAGGGATTGAACCCAGGTCTCCCACATTGTAGACACATTCTTTACCAACTAAGCCACAAGGGAAGCCCAAACTACAAAATATAACAGAGATAATAATAATTATATGTAGAAAAGCTTTCCAAATGCTCAAAAAATAAGGTAAATAATCCAATAGAAAATGAACACATTTTATGACAAAGAATATTCATAAGACAAAAAAATAAATCAATAATATATAAACATTTTAGTCCATATTACTAAAAAAATGAGAAAAAAAGATATGACATTTTTGACCTTGAGGGTCAACAGGTGTAGAAATAAAACACTTTCACTTACTGCTAGTAGAAATAGTATTTAAAGCTAGCACTCACAGCATTCTTAACAGTACAGAGTAACCTTTATGTATGAGAATTTGGAGGGTAGAGGAGTATATTAGAATAGTAGAGTAGGCTAGCCTGCAATAACAAAGGGATCTTAAGCTTGTAGTGGCTGATTAAAAGGAAGCTTCCTTTTTTCATGTAAGATTTCTGGGCAGATATTCAGGCTAGTGAAGCAGCTTTGATCTGGTCATCCAAGATGTCAGGCTCCCGGTCATCTCTTTGCTCTACCGTTTGCATGTGCACAGTCGTCATCTGAATCCCGTGGAGAGGAAACTGAGGAATGAGTGAAAGTTCTTTACACCCTCCAGAAAGAGGCATGTGGCATTTTGGTTCACAGTCACTGGATAAACTGCCATCATTTGGGCCACAGTGAGTACGAGGGTGCTTAGGAAATGTCGTCTAGCTGTGCGTTCCAAGAAACAGGGTTGGGCAGTAGAACAGCAATCTCTGAGGAATCAAGGAATCTGACTGAGCCAAGTGCGATCCAGCAACTGTAGCTCAAGGAGTGATCCGTTCCAGAAATAAATCAACCAACTCACATCTATTAACTCCTCAGGGGACTTCTCCCAGCATTCCCATTCTATCCTCATAACGTCTCTGCAAGATAAGTATTAAAGTTTCCAAAAGGAAAATACAGATCTGAAAGTCTTTAAAAGTATAGCTGTTAATAGCAAATGGGAGAGTCAAACTCAGATCTAATTCCACAGAAGATTGCTTTTGCTTTGTTTTTATTTCTTTATTTTTTAGTTTATACCACTATGGGTAGAGTAAGCCCTCAAAGGTTTTAGCTGCTCCATCTAGCTCTACAATAACTTATATAGAGTCCATCATCAACTGTATACTCACTCACTTACTTCAACATTTAGTAAGACATTACTATTTGCTCGACCCTGAACTAGCCCAGTTAACATGTATGACCTCTCAATTCCTTCAACCACCCACCTTGAGGAAGACATTTTTATTTTCCACTGTGAATAAACTTGGCAATAGTCACACAGTGAGTGGGCAGCCAATCTAGACTGCAAAGCTTGGACTCCTCACATTAACACCATACAGCTCCACACGTGCATACACATACTTCCCCAGTGAGACTTCATGGAGGCCAACTTTGTACACAGCACTGTGAGATTCTTTGAGACATGGCTCAATAAAAATCTACTCTCTGCTCTCAATAACTTTACAGACTAGTTGGAGGAGATAAAACACTCATACTCACATATATACTCACATGACACTCACTACACATGCTGACATGATGCAAAAATTACCTATAGTTTGTATCTGACTGGAGGACAAAATGAACATTTATTAGAGATGGAAGGGAAACCTTCTTGGACTCAAGAGGACCAGAATGGGTGGACTGAGAGAAACATGGAGGTAGGGAAGAGGAAACAAGACAAAGACTTCTAAGGTGGGAGAACAGAGGAGCTGAGCAAGAGAAGCTGATAATAGTCAGAGCTGGTCCCATGCATACAAGTCGTGTGGATCACTATCTGATCAATAATGTTGGTTAAAACAAACAAGCAAATACGCCAAAAGCTTTTCAAATACAGGTTAACGAGGTCTTGGCTCCATTATTTTTCCTTCTAGGGTGTATGATCTGAATCCTAATTCAAAGTCTCCTCTAAAGGGCTCCAGTTCTTGGTTTGAAATACCTCCCCCTCTCCCCTTTTAATGAATGTGCAAATGTTATAATGCAAAGGTGAACTGAAAGCTCTTTGTCTTCAGAGACCAAAATATATTGCCCTAATATTAGTTGGTGATATTGCTCTTGCAACAGCTCAACAGCTGTTTTCCTATTAATATATGTGCAGTTTACTTTGTTTAGCCAGGCTTATACCAAGAGATATTATTGGAAGGGAGAGTAGAGACCTCGGGGAGAAGGGAAGAAGAGAGTTCCATAGCTCCAAAAATCTTATTTTAATGTGTGGTCAATTTGCCTTCTGTCCCAGAAATGACATAAACACATTTTTCAGAAAAATCTTTACCAATCTTTTGGTGGAAGTGCATGGGGGGTACATTTTATTTACAAAAAAAAAAAAAAAAGATCCCCTTGACTGAGAAGAGCATAACTGTAGGAAGAAATGTATCACAAGGTATGTACTCACAGCTTTAAATCATAGGTAGCCTATTTAAATTAAGTGTTTAAAATAAAATCCTTACTAGGCAAGGTACTATTGTAAGTACTTACTGCCCATCTCAGCTTTGGTTCCAAAGATCCCAGCTAAGAATTGGAAGAGATCCTTTCTCACTGGCAAGATAAAACTTCTATTCTTTCCCAGGCACTTGCTCATATTGAATAGATATGTCTCTTCAACCATGAGCCAGACACTTTTCTAGGTGTAAGTAATATTGCAGTGATCCAAAAGATATAATAAACAATCTAGAATATGTTACATTCTGCGAGGCAAAATAACTCAAAAGAAGGGGGTAAAGTCACGGGAAAGGTGCTCCTTAGAATGAGTGGGACAGGGGAATACTCCATGACAATGTGAAATTTGAGGAAAAGTGGCCTGAATGAAATACATGGGCAAGTCCTCTGGACATTTGAGGGGATGACATCTTAAGCAGAGCCTGAGGGAGAAACATACTTGGAGTGTTAGGAGAACAAGGAAAGCAATGCGGCTGGCAAACAGCAAACAAGGAAAAAAGCAGGAAGTGAATCATAGAAAATGGGCCACTGGGTCAATGTAGGTTATTTTTACTCTGAGTCATGTTGAAAATTTTAAGAATGTTTTGAGCAGAGATGTGATAGTATCTAACTTATTTTTTAAAGATAGTTCTAGTTGCCATTTGAGACCAGATGGTGGAAGGGCAAGGGTTGTAGCAGGGAAACCACTTAGGAGACTACAATATAATCCAGGAGAGAAAAGATGATGGCCTGGACCCAGGGGAGAGGAAATAAGAGTGGGATAGAAGTGGCAAAAGAGGTCATTTAATGCATCTATTTGAACTTAGAACTAATAGAATTTTTTTTGGTGGACTGGATTTAGTGTATGAGAGAAAAAATACAAGTCAAGAATGAATAAGGATTTGGGAATGTGAGTAACTGAAAAATAGAGTTACGATTTAATGAACTGAGGAAGGCAGGGGGATGGGAGGGTAATGTGTGAGGCAGAACTCTGTTTTCTTGTGTTAAATTTAAGATGGTGATTAGATATATAAGTGGAGATGAGAAATGGATGGTTGGATACAGGAACTTGGAGTTCAGGTGACAAGTCAGGGCCTAGATGTAAATATGAGAGTTGCAAGGGTGTAGTATACATTATAAATGCCTCACACCTAGACAGTGAGTGCAGAATAAAGAAAGAAAAAATTCCAAGAAGTGAGCTCTAAGGGATTCCATTACTTAGAGGTTGGGCATATAAAAAATCATTATGCAGAGGAGGTTGAGAAATTGCAGTCAGTAAGAATAGGAGGAAAACCAAGACAGAAAGTGTCCTGCAGACCAAGTGTATGTATTATTTCTGGGAGGAAGGGGGATTCAGAGCAGAAAAAAAGCAGCTATGGCTCCAAAACCACCATGAAGAGGCAACTTCCCAGATTTGAAAGCCATAATCCAGTGACTTGCTCTGGGGTCTGATTGCCTAACAGAGCTTAGGCTGAAAGTTACTTGATGTTGGGGGTGCACCCCCAGCTTTCTCTCTCTGAATGTTTCAGTTCTTTCTGCTGTCTCAACGTTGACACGTTCTACTTTCTAATTATTTCCAACTTGAGAAGTTGGAATTTAAAAAGAGATGATTATACGTTTTCACTCAATTGAGGCTTCTTCTACATCATCATTATTATATAATCATTGTTGACGTCTTCTTTGTCTAATCATTTTTGTAGGATCTATATGTGCCCCTGAATTAAAATCTTTGCCTTTATTTCATTAACACTGACAACAATCAGAGAGTTAGAAGGTTTTGTTTCTATTTTAACATATTGGAAAACTGAGACAGGTGGGTAAAGTGTATGTTTGAAAATAACAGAGCTAAGACCTCAGGGTGTCTAAATCCAGGATCCATGCTTTTAATCACTCCTCTGCTTCTGATTTAATGACTCTCATGTGCGTGGCTTCAGTTCAGTTCAGTCGCTCAGTCATGTCCGACTCTTTGCGACCCCATGGACTGCAGCACACCAGGCCTTCCTATCCATCACCAACTCCCAGAGTTTACTCAAACTCATGTCCATTGAGTCGGTGATGCCATCCAACCATCTCATCCTCTGTTGTCCCCTTCTCCTCCCACCTTCAATCTTTCTCAGCATCAGGGTCTTCTCAAATGAGTCAGTTCTTCGCATTAGGTGGCCAAAGTATTGGAGTTTCAGCTTCAGCATCAGTCCTTCCAATGAATATTCAGGACTCATTTCCTTTAGGATGAACTGGTTGGATTTCCTTGCAGTCCAAGGGACTCTCAAGAGTCTTCTCCAACACCACAGTTCAAACGCATCAATTCTTCGGTGCTCAGCTTTCTTTATAGTCCAACTCTCACATCCATACATGACTACTGGAAAAACCATAGGCTTAACTAGATGGACCTTTGTCAGCAAAGTAATGTCTCTGCTTTTTAATATGCTGTCTAGGTTGATCATAGCTTTTCTTCCAAGGAGCAAGCGTCTTTTAATTTCATGGCTGTAGTCACCATCTGCAGTGATTTTGGAGCCCAAGAAAATAAAGTCGGTCACTGCTTCCAGTTTCCCCAACTATTTGTCATGAAGTGATGGGACTGGATGCCATGATCTTCTTGTTTTGAATGCTGAGTTTTAAGCCAGCTTTTTCATGTCCCTGGCTTACTTTGGGTAAAATAAATTTAGTTCACATAAAGAAAAAGAAGTACCAAGAACTTACCAAAATTCTGAGGGAAAGTATTTGTAAATTTTTCACAAACCCTTACCCTATCCATCTTTCTGAAAAATAGTTTGTCAGATTTCAAAATTTGAGAACTCTCCCTTTAGATGTTAGCATACTTTACATGGCTCCACTCCCATTTCCACCACCATTCCCACTCCCAGGAATTTCTCTCCTTAAGGCAGGAGGTTGCTGTGTTATTTTTCTGTTTTGTTTTTGTTGTTGTTTTTTGGTGGAGGACAGGGATGTGAGATACACACGTCTATGGCTTTCACTACACAAGTTAACATACATCACCTCGTTTATATCACTTCTCTAAAGTCAGGCTTTCAATTACTTTTTTCTATGAACTTGGTTTTAAGTGAAAATATATTCATTTTGCAAATATGTGAGAGAAGTTGATTCCTGCTACAATTGATAGCTTTGAATCTCTAAAGATGTTAGAGTCTATCATTTCTACTCTTGTTAAATCATTGTTATTTATAGAATATGCATATCGCATTTTATTTGGACTTCACTGATCATTTTTCTCCTATATCGCATTAATAGGGCAAATATTCCTACTAGAGTTTTCATCTCAAAGATTGAAAATTTAGATAGTTCACCATTTTTGATGGCAGGAATTGAAAAAGTGAGATTTGTGCTTCTTCTCAGCCAATGTAACTAGGCTAAACTCCATTTACTTCTTTATGAGATATCCATTTCATTTCTCAGCTTAACAAAAACCAGAATAATATTTTAGTAGCCATGGAAATTATATTCCACTATTATTTTTGGTTAATGTGTGTTTTTTGTTCTAGTTGTAGGATTTTTATCTCATAATAAAACTTTCATTAATATTCCAATGACTTTTTCAGAGCCTGTCCCTCAAAAACCAACAGAAACATGTTAATAATGAACTCCACCCAGCTTCTCATCATTTCCAACAGCTCAACAAACACATATTCAGAGCTGTCCTCTTAGAATTTCCTTTTCACTATGGCAAATATTTCTGGAAGCTAAATTTTCATTTTAAATTTCACAATAACACAATAGCAGATTTCTAGCACTAGACACAAGCTAAAAGCAAGAGTCCAGGGCAGAGGTGAGTTCTATTATCTAATTTATGGGGACCTCTTTAGCCTTATTTCTCATTCTTCTATCTTCTTTAAATACATCATTTTAATTTTTTCCCATCAAAATGATTGATAATCTGACTTTCCAGTCATATTCACCTGCTTTCAGTTTCTTTCTCACCACTTAGCTCCTCTTCACCTTTCATGTTGGCCCCATAAAGTCCTCCTGTCTGCAGTGCCTGCCCTGATGCACACAGTAAGCTCGATCCTTGTCAAGAGATTTTCTAGCACTTTGTAATTCCCCACCAGAACATTGTTAAGCTTTTTATTGACTTACAATGTTATATTAGTTTCAGGTGTACAACATGGCGATTCAATATTTTTAGTTGTTGTTGTTGTTTAGTTGCTCAGTTGTGTCTCACTCTTTGCGAGTCCATGGACTGCAGCCCACCAGTCTCCTCTGTCCATGGGATTTCTCAGGCAAGAATAATGGAGTGGGTTGCCATTTCCTTTGACTGTGCAGATAACAACAAACTGTGGAAAATTCTTGAAGAGATGAGACTATCAGACCACCTTACCTATCTTCTGAGGAACCTGTATGCCTGTAAAGAAGCAACAATTAGAACTGGACATGGAACAACGGACTAGTTCAAAATTGGGAAAGGAGTATGACAAGGCTATATATTGTCACCCTGCTTATTAACTTGTATGCAGAGTAAATCATGCAAAATGCCAAGCTGGATGGATCACAAGCTGAAATTAAAACTGCCAGAAGAAATATCAACTATCTCAGATATGCAGATGATACCACTCTAATGGCAGAAAGTGAAGAGGAACTAAGAGCTTCTTGATGAGGGTGAAGGAGGAGAGTGAAAAAGCCGGCTTAAAACCCAACATTCAAAAAACGAAGATCATGGCATCTGGTCCCATTACTTCATGGCAAATAGAAGGGGAAAAAGTAGAAGCAGTGACAGATTTTCTTTTCTTGGGCTCCAAAATCACTGCAGACAGTGACTACAGCCATGAAATTACAAAACATTTGCTCTTTGGAAGGAAAGCTATGACAAATCTAGACAGCATATTAGAAAGCAGAGATATCACCATGCTGACAAAGGTCTATATAGTCAAAGCTATGGTTTTTCCAATAGTTATGTATGTATGTGAGAGTTGGACCATAAAGAAGGCTGAGCACTGAAGAACTGATGCTTTTGAATTATGGCTGGAGTAGATTCTTGAGAATCCTTTGGACAGCAAGGAGATCAAACCAGTCAATCCTAAAGGAAATAAACTCTGATTATTCATTGGAAGGACTGATGCTGAAGCTGAAGCTCCAATACTTTGACTACCTGATGCAAAGAGATGAATCATTGGAAAAGACCCTGATGCTGGGAAAGATTGAAGGCAAAGGGAGAAAGGGGCAGCAGATGTTGAGTTGGTTAGATAGCATCATTGGTTATATATCCACTCAGTGGATATGAATTTGTGCAAACTCAGGGAGACAATGAAGGACAGGGAAGCCTGGCATGATGCAGTTCATTGGGGTCGCAAAGAGTTGGATATGACTTAGTTACTGAACAATAGCAACAACCCAAGAGGTCTTCCTGGATCTAAGTGTTGAACCCACATCTCCTGCAAGTCTCCTGAATTGCAGGTGGATTCTTTACCGCTGAGCCACCAGGGAAGCCCTTATAGATTATACTAAAATTATCACAAAACATCAGCTATATTTCTGATTACACTTTTCTTTGATTAAATATCTTTAACATCAGATTTGGGGAAAATGAGGGCAGTCAGTTCAGTTCAGTTGCTCAGTCATGTCCAACTCTTTGTGGCCCCAAGGAATGTAGCATGCCAGGCTTCCCTGCCCATCACCAACTCCCAGAGCTTGCTCAAACTCATGTCCATTGAGTCAGTGATGCCATCCAATTATCTCATCCTCTGTTGTCCCCTTCTCCTCTGCCTTCAATCTTTCCAAGCATCAGGGTCTTTCTCAATGAGTTAGTTTTTCACATCAAATGAGGGCAAGACCTTACCATTTCATTCAACAGATTGTCTACTAAGTTTTATGTACTTTATCAGTATGTATTGAAAAAATGAAGTGCAACATTAGAGGAGGTGGATAAAGAAAACTTTCTAGTGATGGTGTAGTGTGGTTTATAGGAGTTCAGCCTTGGATCTTCCCTAGTAGTCCAGTGGTTAAGACTCTGTGCTTCCACTCAGGGGGCATGGGTTCAATCCCTGGTCAAGGAACTAAGATCCCACCTGCCACCTGGTACAGCCAAAAGCAAAAATGTTCAGTCTTCCTTCCACTGAGTGTTGCATTCAAATCTCAGCTTGGGCACCACCAAGCTGACCTTGGATTAGTTGCTTAATTCACTGACCTTGGATTAATTGCCTAATACTATTTGAATTTCAAATCCTTCAGTAAGAAAATGGAGATAAAAATAGATACCCCCTCAGAGAGAGTGTATATAGTATATATAGTTGCATAGTTCATATGGCACTGTATCTGCTACAAAAAAGTGCTAAATATATATATACACAATTCTTATTATTTTACTGAACAATATGCAGAGTACATCATGAGACATGCTGGGCTGGAAGAAGCACATGCTGGAATCAAGATTTCCAGGAGAAGTATCAACAACCTCAGATATGAAGATGACACCACTCTTATAGCAGAAAGTGAAGAAGAACTAAAAAGTCTCTTGATGAAAGTGAGAGAGGAGAGTGAAAAAGTTGGCTTAAAGCTCAACATTCAGAAAACTAAGATCATGGCATCACTTCATGGCAAATAGATGGGGAAACAGTGGAAACAGTGGCTGACTTTATTTTTCTGGGCTCCAAAATCACTGCAGATGGTGATTGCAGCCGTGAAATTAAAAGACACTTAACTCCTTGGAAAGAAAGTTACGACCAACCTAGATAGCATATGAAAAAGCAGAGACATTACTTTGCCAACAAAAGTCCGTCTCATCAAGGCTATGGTTTTTCCAGTAGTCATGTATGGATATGAGAGTTGGACTGTGAGGAAAGCTGAGCGCCGAAGAATTGATGGTTTTGAACTATGGTGTTGGATAAGACTCTTGAGAGTCCCTTGGACTGCAAGGAGATCCAACCAGTCCATCCTAAAGGAGATCAGTCCTGGGTATTCACTGGAAGGACTGATGTTGAAGCTGAAACTCCAATACTTTGGCCACCTCATGCAAAGAGTTGACTCATTGGAAAAAGACCCTGATGCTGGGAAGGTTTGGGGGCAGGAGCAGAAGGGGACGACAGAGGATGAGATGGCTGGATGGCATCACCGACTTAATGGACATGAGTTTGGGTAAACTCCGGGAGTTGGTGATGGACAGGGAGGCCTGGCATGCTGTGATTCATGGGGTCGCAAAGAGTCAGACACAACTGAGCGACTGAACTGAACTGAACTGACTGTTACTAAATGATAGAATATGTTTACAGATCTGACTGTGGATTGCATTTGTAGCACGGGTTTTGTGTTTCAGTGGTAAATCCAAAAACAACTAACAGAAAACTTTATGTGGTAAAGACAATAATTGTACAATAATGTGTTGAATTTACAACCCCAGACAATTAATGAAGGTTAGAATGTGGTATGACATTGGCCAAGCTGCTAAATTCTCTGTTAGGCACCAAGGATAATGAATGTTATCTCTTTGTGCTAATCTTTGACAATTAAAGAAATGCAGATTGAATTATGTATGTCATAAACTAAAAGGCAACCATTAGTAGAATTAAAAATAAAATGTCTATCTTCCAAATAAGTGTAAAAGTTAAAAAAATAAAATAAAGTCTGTAACAGTGAAACACAGAAAACTAAGGAAGGGGCAGATCAGAAAAAATAAAACCAAACAAACGATAAAAAAAAAAAGAATATCCCTAAAACATGGCAAATGCAAGGCTAAATTTATGTTATAAAGATATATAAATATATTGTGCAACCTATTAAAAAAGTAAGGCCTCTCAGATTGATATTTTAAAAATTCAATATAATCCTCTAAGAATAAAACAACTTTATAAGTATCAAAATGCAAGATTTATTAAGGATAATCAGAGATTCAGTCTCTTATAATTTCAAGTTTTCTACAAGTAGGTATTACCTCCTTAATTAGGGGGAAAATGGAGTAGATGAATACATGTTAACACCTCAAAAGAGTGCTTGGCACAGAGTAAGCTCTAAAGTATTGGTTCATGGTATCAGTCATGACTATGGCTATGCCATTTAAGTAATACATCAAAGCCCGAACATTGCAATACAATCACCACAATCATGCAGCCTCCTTAGCTTTAGGGTGTAATTGCACACATTTGTGCAAAGTCCCCAGGGTGAAATTCCTTGTGATTTCAGCTCTTTGTGGTACAGCTCATTCATCATCACCATATTCCTTATTTGTAGACTAATGAGTGGCACATAATGGATATTTACTTACATTATATTCATTAAAACAGCAATAACGCTATTTAGACTGCTCTGCAGTTTACAACATGGCTTTGTCTCTATTTTCTAATAGAAAAATTAAGCAAAATTTCATTAAAAGTCTTTGCTCTCCCTCAACATGTAAAATTAGCTCTTATATTCCTTTATTTCACTCATTAATTCATTTGTTAATTCCTTACCAGGCATTGTGCCTATATAAAGATGAGTAAGAACATGTGTGGTACCTGTCCTCATAAAGCTTATTGTCTATTAGGAGACAACAATTAATTTAATATCTCACCCTCAGAACAAAATACAGTTCCGTGAGAGCACATAAGCATATGACCAAGAAGTCTTCCCTTGTTGACAGGGGCAGGTGGGCCAGGGTTTTCACAGAAGAACTATTATAGTCAAGGGTTATTATTAGCATGTCTTCTCTGTCGTGTCCATAGTTCAGTTCATCTTTCTAACATCCAGAATGCTGATTCACCAGAATAAGTACATTTATATTCCATGGATCCTTTATTCAAATCTCTCAAATAAGCTCTATAATATATTAGTTTATACCTTTTTTATTAAACCCTATATGTCTTCTGAAAAATATGTTTTGCATTCATTAGTAAGAACCACATGTAACAGCCACAGCAGGAAAAGAGAATAGACACACCTACAAGGGCTATTATATATCTAGAGGGTTTTCAAATAGGTTTATGTTTCGGCCGGAGACCCAGCAGTCTTTGCCCCACACACTGTGCTACAGTAATGAATGGATGGTTTTGCATAAAGTCAATTGCCTTGTCAAGTTCCTAGAAATGTTTCCATGTTTGAAGGGCGTTATCTGGGCATAAAGAAGAAAAAACGTGTAATAGACATTGCTATGTATCTCCCTTTGACTTTTTTACAATAGCCATAGAAAGTTAAAAAAAAGTTTAATTAGTTAATATTAGAATGTATTCCCCTCATAAAAAGGAAGACATTGGAAATAAGATTAAAGTCTCTTTTGACAACAAGCCCTGTATCGTATACCATAAATAGAAGTAATGATTGTCATTGATTTGATGTGTTTCTTTCAGGACAGTTTTCTCTGAATTTACATATACGTATGGGGTAATAATTTCTCTGGTTTGGGTTTCTTTTACACACAAGTAATATGTCTATATTTTTTGAAACTTTTTTCAATAAAGACTGTCTTGTAACTTTCACATGAGGATACAAATAGATCTACCTCATTCATTTTTATTCTTGCACAGTACATGAAAGTGAGGGTATATCAGAATTTATTAAATCTCCTACTCATGGGCCTTTGCATGCTGAGTCGCATCAGTAGCGTTTGACTCTTTGCAATCCTATGGACTATATCCCGCCAGGCTCCTCTGTCCATGGGATTCCCCAGGCAAGAATACTGGAGGGGGTTGCCATGCTCTCCTCCAGGGGATCTTCCCCATCCAGGGATCGAACCTGTGTCTCTCATGTCTCCTGCATTGGCAGGTGGCTTCTTTACCACAAGTGCCACCTTTAGTTTCCCATTTTTTCCCATTACAAACAATGCTGCAGTGAATATTCTTGTGAATATGCTAATAACTCTTTTCTAGGCTATTGTGACAGATTTTATATTCTTGGGCTCTAAAATCACTACGGACTGTGACTATAGCCACGAAATTAAAAGACGCTTGTGCCTCAGAAGGAAAGCTATAACAAACCTAGACAGTGTATTAAAAAGCAAAGACATCACTTTGCCAACCAAGGACCATATAGTCAAAGCTATGGTTTATCCAGTAGTCATGTATGGATGTCGGAGTTGGACCACAAAGAAACCTGGTGAAGTGAACTGTTAGTCACTCAGTGGTGTCTGATTCTTTGCAACCCCATGACCTGGGACTTGCCATACTCTTCTGTCCATGGGATTCTGTCCCTGTCCAAAGAAAGCTGAACATGGAAGAATTTATGCTTTTGAATTGTGGTGCTGGAGAAGACTCTTTAGAGTCTCTTGGACTGCAAGGAGATAAAACCAGTCGATCCTAAAGGAAATCAACTCTGAATATTCATTGAAAGTACTGATGCTAAAACTGAAGCTCCAATACTTTGGCCACCTGATGCAAACAGCTGACTCATTAGAAAAGGTCCTGATGATGGGAAAGATTGAAGGCAAAAGGAGAAGGGGGCAAAAGAGAATTAGATGGTGTGATAGCATCATTGACTCAATGGACATGAAATTGAGCAAACTTTGGAAGATAGTTAAGGACAGGAAAGCCTAGCATGCCACAGTCCATGGCGTTGCAAAGAGTCCAACATGACTTAGCAACTGAACAACAGCATATAGAAGTGAGCTTGTGAAAACTTCTAAAGTGCTGTCTTTCACTTTATAATTATATATGCCACCATAAATGACATTAAAAATTTCAAAAATCAAAATGTCATAGGCATTGACAAATCTGAAAGGCTATACAAAAGAGGCAGGCAGACGCCAGCCAGAAGCATTCAGTGTGGCATACATTTTCCTTCTGCCCAAATGCCTGCTCTGGGATTTAAGCATTGGCATTTAAGAAACATTTTTACCCTGTTACATATTTTCTTGTGATCATATTTGGCTATTCATGCTAGCGATGGTGCTCATCCATGGCCAAAAAATACAAGCCAAAGACTCTGTTTATGTGTGTGTAATATGCATGCCATGGTTTATTATAGCTGATATAAAAATACATTATAATTTTAATAAATGTTATAAATCCATTAAAATATCTAAATAAAGAAAATGATAAGTAGTAAAGTGCATAACTTTTAAAGAAATATTTTAAAATAATATGACACACACAAATGATTTGGTATCTTTCTCAGTAAATCTTGACTATTTTTTATCCATATCAGTCTTAATGTTACCTACAGAATTTGATCTCGTACTTCTTTCTTCATCATTCAGATTGTTAGCTTGGGCCTTTTCTAGAATTTTATATGCTTCTAGTGCTTCAGGTCAGTTTCCCTCAAAAGCTTCTCTAGCTTTGTAAATTGTAACTATGCATCCTTAAGGAACTAATCCTGTGACTACTCAGCTTTCATATTTGCTTAAAAAATGTCAAAAGTTTCAGTCGTCTTCTTCTTAAGGCACTTCTGTCATCCTTTCCATGACATAGAATCACAAGGAAAAGAAACACATGGGGTATTCCCTTTGCTCAGATTTCAAAAACTCCTTGTGATTATTTCAAAAGAATCCGAAAGAAGTTCCTTTCTGTTTAATTATTAAACAATAATGAGGAATATTTCTTCCATAGTTTTTCTTTTAGAATAACAGGAAATGGGAATAGCATGGCATGTTGTAGTCAGTAAAGCACATCTCCATCCACCAAATGGAAGCCCCTAGCAAAGTAAAACAATACATCTCAGAACAATATTTCCTTTAGTAATACCCTAACAATGATCCCTACCCTTACACATGATCCCTACCCTTACACATGGGTATTTTCTTGCCAAAATTTCCATACTGTTAGAAAAAAAAAAAATTAATTAATCCAATGAGAATTTTCAAAATTGGTTATCTGACGGTAGCCCCAAGAGACAGGAGTATGGGTCAACCCTATTTTCCATGCCCATTTCCCCCAATCACTCAGAAATATAATTGTTTTGTACCTTCGTGATCCAAAAGCAAATCAAAGTCGTATTTCATTCAAAGTGTTCATGGCAGAGGGATCTTGGGAAGTAATTTCCAACCCATGATTTTAGAATCTATTAAACCTCTTGTTCTTGTAATTATGTTCACATTTTCTCCATTACTTTACATAGATAGCAGAATAAAGCTGCAATTCTGATTACAAGAATGTTTTAATCTCATTACTTCTTCATATTCACTTTTTTCTCTTTAATTTCTAATTTGAAATATACTAAAATAGTAAAAAAAATATTTCAATGATTCTCACACTAATTATTTGACAGGTCTAAGATCCTAATCTCTCAAATACCTTACTTATTTCAATGAAGCACATATAATTTTAAACATTAAGAAAAAATTAATTTTAATGCATTCTGTACATGAAGAACATTATATTTAGTTTGATAACACATTTGTTGATTCAAACTGAATTTGAAGGGGAGAAACAGTATACTGTTGGAAACTTAAAATCAAGGTTGCCTATACTAGATTGTAAGGATGAACCTGACATTTTTATTTAAAACATGAAAAAATTCTACAAACTACAAGATAGGTGTGTTCATTGGTCACACATAACTCTGACCTTGGCTCTGCATTAGGTTGTTGGATACAATGTTGAAAAGGATACAGACTTAAGAAACTCACAATATAATAAAATACAAAGTGGCTGACGCTGATAGATGTACAAATACTGGTGGGACATTATAGGTAGCAATGATCCCCTCCTTCAAGGCGAACACTGCGAAGGGCTTCACAGGGGTGAAGTTTTATTAGAATGAAGGAAATGGCACCCCTCTCCAATATTCTTGCCTGGAGAATCCCAGGGACGGAGGAGCCTGGTGGGCTGCCATCTATGGGGTCGCAGAGTCGGACACAACTGAAGTGACTCAGCAGAGCAGCAGCAGCAGCGATTAGAATAAGCATACCCTGAGATACATTTTAAATGAACTCTATATCCAGCTATTAAAATCCACTTTGAGGATTGTTTTTCCTGGATAGATAAATTTACAGTTTCCCCCTACTATAGTAACATGCAAGCTGTATTTACAGGAGGTCTTCACAAGGGGCAAATGCAGGACAAGTAAGCCTCTACTTTCTTCTTCTACCTTCCCCTAAACATCTATTCCCTCTTTGGCAAGAAAAGCTCTCCTTCTAGCTGTGTTATGTTTACAAGATTGTGCTACAAAAAGAAATCATTTTCTCAATTTACATTTTGTAAATTCAGACTTTTGTGTGTATATATATGCGTGAGTACACAGTTGCTCAATTGCTCAGTTGTGTCCGACTCTGTGACCCCATGGACTATAGCCCACCAGGTTCCTCTGTCCATGAAATTTACCAGGCAAGAATACTAGAGTGGGTTGTCATTTACTCCTCCAGGGGATCTACCCAATCCAGGGATCGAACTTGCAACTACCCTGTCTCCCACATGGTCAGGCAGATTCTTCACCACTAAGCCACCTGGGAAGCCCATGTATATTTTAAAAATTAACTCCACCAATAATAGTAGATACTCAGATAGATTTACAGATAAAAAAATAAAAATTTAGGCCTTAAGAATGAAAGAATCTCCAAAAAATAGTTTTGTCCTTTCAGCCCAACTTCCATCAGAGAATTTGCATAGAATGTAAACAAGGTCAAGTAGGAAGTGGAGTGTACATTGTCTTTCACACTCCCTACTTACTAAGGCTGCAGTAGAAGATATTCTGTGAAATTTCAGACTTGTATTTATCTGCATTCTATTTTTTTTTTATAAATGTTTCAGCCTAGCACATTATTTTACAAACAAATCCCTAGATCTATACTAGTTTTTAGAATACTTTTTTAAACTCTGAAATATACCAGTGTTCAATCATTTTCATTTGCCATGAAAATCCTTTTTTTTTTTTTAGCACAAAGAAGAATAAAACAGTTCCATGTTAGAAAAGGGAATCCTCTTACATTGTTAGTAGGAATGTAAATTGGTGCAATCAATATAGAGGGTCTTGATAAAACTGAAAATGAAGATGCCATGTGATCCTGCAATTCCACTGTTGGGCTTATATCCAGGAAAAACTGTAATTTGAAAAGACGCATACACCCCAATGTTCACTGCAGCACTATTTACAATAGCCAAGAATGGAAACAATCTAAATGTCCATCAACAGATGAATGGATAAAGATCTGGTACACATATACAATGGAATACTAATCAGCCATAAAAAAGAATGATATGATGCCATTAGCAGCTACATCGGTGGACCTAGAGATTATTATATTAAGTGAAGTCAGACAAAGAAAGACAAATATCATATGACATCACTTATATGTGGAATCTAAATATGATACAAATGAACTTATCTACGAGACTCACCAGACATGGAGAAGAGGAGAGGGAGAGGAGAGATGGGGAAGGGATGGATTGGGAGTTTGAGAATAGCAGATGCAAAATGTTACATATATTGATAGAATAAATAAAGCAACCATCTCTTTTTATGTAGTACAGGGAACTATATTCAATATTCTGTAATAAATCATAATGGATAAGAATATGAACAAGAATGTATATATGTATAATCACTTTGTTGTATAGTAGAAATTAACACAACATTGTAAGTCAACTATATGTTGATAAAATAAACTTTAAAAATAAGAATAGCCTGCTCACAACAAAATCATAGAGAGTGAAAAACAGTAACAAGAAAAGAAAAGGTCCACATATCAGTTCTCTCTGGGGGAGTAAGAAAGGAGGGAAGGAAGGAGCAGGTTTCCTTTACTCCTTGACTACATCAAAATATAGAGGTGGTCAGTGGGTTGAGTATAACCAAGATTTGTTAAAATTGTTTGTTCAGACTGATAGAAAAGTTCTTCCATAGTTTACTACAGACTGTGCTGCGCTGTGCTTAGTCGCTCAGTTGTGTCCGACTCTTTGCGACCCCATGGACTGTAGCTCACCAGGCTCCTCTTCCCTGGGGATTCTCCAGGCAAGAATACTGGAGTGGGTTTGCATGCCCTCCTCCAGGGAATCTTTCCAAACTAGGAATCAAACCAGGGTCTCCTACATTGCAGGTGGATTCTTTCTCAGTTGAGCTCCAGGGAAACCCTTAAGACAGACTAAACCTTACCAAATGAGTTACATTTTTCACTCTATGCACAGAAACACACACACACATACACCCCTCTACACCTTCACATTTTAAGCACCTTGTGTGTCTTGACAAATAAGAGAGAAAACTAAGAAGTGGTGACAAATAAGGAATTTTCTGTACTGAGGAGAAGAAAAATAAGTTTAAGAGCTCGTTGCAGAAAGTCATAGAGAACTCTTTGTTTAGAACAACACTCTCCTGTCTTTAGGTTTTGGAATAGTGCGACAATTAATTTTATGCATCAACTTGGCTAAGCCATGGTGCCAAGATATTTGATGAGATATTATTCTGGATGCTTCCATGAAGGTGTTTTTGGATACTATTTACATGTAAATCAGTGGACTTTGAATAAAGAAATTTTCCCTCCATGAGGTGAGCGAGCATCTTCTCGAATGAAACAAAAGTGTGACCTTCTCTGAGCAAGAGGGAATTTTCCAGCAGACTGCCTTTAAACTTCATCTGAAATACTGGCTTTTCCTTATTCTCGAGCAGACTGCCTTTGAACTTGAACTGAAACCCTTTCGGAGTCTTCAGGCTAGTGTCCACTCCAACCTCTCCAACACATACACACACACACACACACACACACACACACACACACACAAACACTCTATCAGATTTTCGATTCACTGAGTCTCCACAGTCACACGAAACAATTCCTTAAATATAACTTCTTTCCATTTCTTACTTATCCTATTGGTTCTGTTTCTTGGGAGAATCATGACCAAAGCATGCAGTTCTTAGAATTCGTTCTGTTTTAATTGGGAAAGAGTCAGGTAGATAGATAAATTGTTCTGCCTTTGGAGGGAAGGAGAAGCATGCTTGGGGAAGGATGTGAAAGTAGAAAGGAAGAGTGTTTTCAACAAAGCAAGGGAATAAAACTGGTTGGAGAAAACAAATGGAAAATTTTCAGAGTCTGTTACGATCGAGGCTTCTAAGAAGAAAAAAAAAAAGGCATCTAATTGTTTTTTATAAGTTGACTTTACCAGATTGTGGTCTATCCACATTTCAATCTTTCCATGATCCCATTTTCCATTCATTGATTCTAAGTCCTCAGTAAAATATACTACATACATAGCCTTCAGTAGATGGCATTTCAGAAAGTTAAATCAGTGTTGAGAAGTGTGATTCAACATGGAAACTAGATAGTTATGCAAGTGATAACATGTAGAATAGTGATTGAGAATTTAGCAGAAGTAGCAATGTTTAGGGAAAAGATGAGCCCAGAGTTACTCAGGCGTATGAGGAAAGGGAGACATTAAGTATTCCATCACCAGTAGGACAACAGCAAGGTGTTTCCAGTGAAACTTGGGACTTGCAGACTTTCAAATGTTTGACCCACGGATTACATTTCTCATTGTACCACATGGTTACTGAGGCCAATACTTAGAAATCAACAGTAAAGAAGGGAAGGAGGAAGGGGAGTAAAAAAGTGACAGAGATTAAAGAAAAGAAAAAGGAAAATAATGTAAAAGAACTACATTCCAAACCCTACCTTTCACTTTGTCTCTGATATTTTGGTTCAGTTCAGTTCAGTCACTCAGTCATTTCTGACTTTTTGTGACCCCATGGACTGCAGCTCGCCAGCCTTCCCTGTCTATCACCAACTCCCGGAGTTTATTCAAACTCATGTCCATTGAGTCTGTGATGCCATCCAACCATCTTATCTTCTGTCATCCCCTTCTCCTCCCGCCTTCAATCTTTCCCAGCATCAGGGTCTTTTCCAATGAGTCAGCTCTTCGCATCAGGTGGCCAAAGTATTGGAGTTTCAGCTTCACCATCAGTCCTTCCAATGAATATTCAGGACAGATTTCCTTTAGGATGAACTGGTTGGATCTCCTTGCAGTCCAAGGGACTCTCAAGAGTCTTCTCCAACACCACAGTTCAAAAGCATCAGTTCTTGGGTGCTCAGCTTTCTTTATAGTCTAACTCTCACATCCATACATGACTACTGGAAATAGTCATATATTTTGATAATTTCTGTAAAATCAGATATTTTATTGGTAACTTCATGTACTCCATACATGTAAAATCAAAGACTCTATATATCACTCAACGTTATGTTATCCATCCCTAGCTAGCTCAAAATTTCTTTTGAGCTACATCTCCCAGTAATCTCTATGTTAAAACTCCAACCACTGGTTGCTGACCACTGGGACTAGTAAAGATTTATCCCAATTTGAATTGGCCAAACACTCACCTTCTAGTGACGGAGTAAAGCATGGAGAATGACTTTGATACAGTGCCTGCAGCTCCAAAGCTGGCAGCTGGTGAGGTTAGGCATCTATCTTCCTCTTTCTGGATTTGGTCTGGGTTGGATAGGGTGCAAATAGAGTCCAGATAGTCTCTATCTACCCATCTAGGAAGATCTTATTATAATCTTGAAGAGAAAATTCAAAAGTGCACTTCGGTATATATTATTTCAATTATGCTCGGCTTTTTACTTTATTGAAAAACCAAGTTATTTCTTCATTCTCTGAAGTTTCTCTTTATTGGTATATCGGAAACTCACATCTACTGCCCTAAATAGGGGAGGTTACAAATTTGAAAAGAAAAGTGTGCAAACGGGAAATGCATTGGTCATACCTGAACAAACTCATCCTGTTCCAGCCAGTAATTGACAACTGTGATGATTTAGTTACTGGGATGAAATGCTGTTATATGCACTAGGGAGAGTTTGATAAACAAAGAAAGAATCCATGTGATTTGGTCTCTGGCCAGATTTTGCCCTTTTGTCCCACCACTCTTTCTTTCATTACTAAGTTTCAAACATGGGATTGCAACACACTGAGCTTGTTCTCAACTTAGGGCTCTTACACCTTGCTTATCCACTTGGAATGCTCAAATCTTAACATAGTTGGCTCCTTCTCAATATTTAGTCTCTGATCTGTTGTCACCTTCCTTAGAGCTTTTTCCTGACCCTTCTTAAAATAGCACTCAACATACCCCCAAAACACTCCCAGACACTTTCTATTTTCTGCTTACCATGTGTCATTATGTGACATCCATACATCTCTATCATCTATCTATCCTTTCATCTATCATCCATCTAATTATCTTTCTCTAAATATAAAATATCCCAATTTGATCTAAATCCCATGAAAGTGAGGACCTTTTCCTCCATATTTCTAGTCTATCCTTAGCATGTAGAACAGTGTATCCTACACGGAGTAGGGATTCACTTATCGTGAATGAATAAGAGCATTTAAAGAGATTTTAAGAACAGTATACATCTATTGTTCTTTGTTTCTAATACATCTGTCAATAACAAATGATTTTTATCTACTCTCAATATTGGACCAGTGAAACTTCTAGCTAAGCTATTTTCATTCACTGTCTAATAAAATTCTGCCTAAAATGTAATAAATGTATGTGTAATTTAAAAATTTGCAACCATTCAGGCTTTTATACTAAATGTGATCAACCCCTTCCCCAAATTAATATAAATCATCATGAATTTTTGTAATGTAATGGTGTATGATTCACTGAACACGTCAAAATCCTTTTTCTTTGTTAAATAAAATTGAAAGGAAATGACTAATTAGTCAATTTGAATGATTTCCAAATAACACACCAGCCTGTGTTTGTCTATACTACCAAGGTGAATTATTCATTAGCATTTATGAGAAGTGCCCGAAGAACACTGGCAGTGGGAGTAAAACAACCTAGAATGGTTTTTAAATGACCTTCCAAGCAACTTGGATTACAACTGGCATTATTCTCCCTGCACAAATCGAGTTAAAATTTTCCATGTGTCAGTTCTCAGAAGAAGGCAGTGAAGGAGTGCTGTCTTGAGAGGAAAATGACCTTCTGCACCTCATACAATTAGATTCTGCTTCTTTCTCTGTATTTGATGTCCATGTGTATCCATGTGTATCTGGGGTGAGGAGGGAGAGAAAGAGAGAGAAACAGAGAAAAATGCAGAGAAGAGAAGGAAGAATCAGAGAGAGAGAGATAAGAGATGAGAAGGAAGACAAAAGAAAAAAGACGCAGATGAGATAGAAAGAAATAGGAAGGAAAGAGAAGAGAGATAGGGCATAAAAGAAAGGAAAGAAAGATAAAGAAGAGATATATGAAATTAAATCTAGAATGCAGAAGGAAGGGGAGAAACAGGACCCGAGGAGGAAATATATGGTAAAAGGGATAGATTCTGAGGCAGGCTCTCGCTGGAGCTGACATACCAGGTTGCCAGGCTCCCACAAGTTTTCCCAGGTGTGCAGGGTCATCTGCCTTAAAACTGATTAAAAGTGTAAATTGCAACACAAAAAGAAAAAAAAAAAGTAATTGTCATGTTTCTTCTCTCCTGTGAGGTCACACTCTCTGGTTGTAGCTGAGCCTGCTGCTAGGCACACCCCTCTTGTTTAATAAAATTGTATTAACTTTATCCCTGCCCTTGATTTGTGGCTTTCTCACATTGTGAGGAATAAATAATAAATGATTGTAAAGCACTTGTACATATGAAATGCCACATAAATGCTTAATAATAATCAGCTTAGGCCAGGAAGCCAGGGGGGTTGAATAGAAATCATTGCATACAGCCATTCTTGTTTATGTGACTAAAATCGTCCTGTGTGCTGTCTCCACTTCAAATCATACCACAGATTTAATTTTCACCCATTCAAGAATCCACTTCTCTGCAAACTAAACAACCTTTGTTCCTCCATCCCTACAGTAATGTCATGTGTAATGGTAGAATATAACTGCCACAGTCCATCTCTGCCTTTTCATTTCAGCTTGTTTTCTACAGCAGTTCTTTCCTTGTTACCCTTCCAAATCCCCATGTGCATTATTTTGAGTCATCATTTCTTACCCCTCAGGGACGCCTGTTCTGCTCTGGTTATCTTTGGAAAAATATCTGTTTTCTTGTCTTGGATTTCACTGTGTTTGCTTCTGGGGAATCCAAGATAGCTAATATGCTGTTCCTTGATGCTCTTCATTCATGCATTTCTTCAATCATTTATTCACTCAGCACTGACGAATGGAGTGTTGTGCTAGGCATTGAGGATACAGTGAAAATCAAGACGGAGGGAGTCTGCATTCTGTAAGAAAGACAGGCAAGGTGAGTCTAGCAGAGTTTGGGAAATGATCCAATCAGAGTAAGCACAGGGAACTAAGGGGAGTTAGCATGTAAGCAGTATGAAGTAGGAAATTCTGCTAGGGTCTGAGTTGATTTTGTTTTCTCCTTTTGTGTTGAAATGTCTTTAAAAGTTTTTCTGTGTGGTACTTAACATGGCTGAAACTCTCTTGGTTTGACCTGGCTGTGAATAGAAGGAGGTGGTGCAGACCCAGGGAGACAGCCTGGACTGCCCTTTCCGCCTCATCTCAGGGGAGCATGGGCACCCTCCGAGTCACCTCTGACTGCTTCAATTTCAGGTAGAACTCAACCTTTGGGAGTTGGCAAGACTTGGTCTCTGGCTGATGGGACAATTTACTTTTAACCTGGAGTCTATACTTTCAAAAGAAGATATTGTCTAAACATGTATTAATATGCTGCTGCTGCTGCTGCTAAGTCATGTCAGTTGTGTCCAACTCTGTGCGACCCCATAGACGGCAGCCCACCAGGCTCCTCTGTCCCTGGGAGTCTCCAGGTAAGAACACTGGAGTGGGTTGCCATTTCCTTCTCCAGTGCATGCATGCATGCTAAGTCACTTCAGTCGTGTCCGACTCTGTGCGACCCCATGGACAGCAGCCCACCAGGCTCCCCTGTCCATCAGATTCTCCAGGCAAGAATACTGTAGTGGGTTGCCATATACTTAATGACAAAAAAGGGTACATGCCCACTGAAAAACAATGAAAGTAAAGCAAAAATAAATTAAGTGCAATCAGATCACCCACTGGGACCATTTTTATCATTTAATGTATATCTTATCATTCTTTCCATGCTTATACCATGTAAAAAAGTGCCTTAGGCACATATTCCTTAACCCCATAGCATTACATTTCTCATCAATGTGAATTATACTATACTTTGCAGAATATGTATTATTTTATTGTCTATTTTACTTTTTTACACAAAATATCAAAAATACAGCTTCATATCTAAAATATACTTAAACATGATTTCTATGACTCCATATTCTATTATGTATGACAACTATTTCAAATTTCTAGGTATACAAGTTGCTGAGCTAAATCTCCTAAAATAGAAATTACTAGGTGATACTCTATGTTAAAGTCTCTGTTACATTACCAAAATGCATTCCAGAGACCAAACTGGCTCGCACTCTCATCTCCCATTGATCAGACCCCTGCCTATGCCCCCTATCCTCTCTTATCCCTGAATACTCCCCTTAGCCAAAATCAAGTGCTCTCAAGGAAGATAGGCTTGAAGCTCAACAATTTTCATTTCTCCTCTACTTTCTCATGTGTTCCCTTGTGGCATGAGGATTAGTGGGCCTTGGGTTTTCAAACAGGTGGAGAAGGCTGTAGTGTGTATAATTGCTTTTGGTGAAACCATCAACGTCCACGTTTAGTTCTTCCTGCTCCACTTCCTCCAATTCAATTAGGCTGTTCTTACCAGAGGGAGAGTTTTCAAAGCATCAGATGAAGTGTTACCTCATGATTAATAATTCATGACAAGAAATGAAGATCGGGAAAGGTAATAATGCCCTCCAAGCTGTTTTTCTCCACCACTCCCTTGTTCTCTTTCACATAAAATGCTGTGTCTCAATCATTAAAGCAAACATACAAAGTTTCACTGCCCCATAAACCAAAGATCCAAAGCAGGGATTCATAAACTTTTTGAAGTTTTAAGCTGCTTCGAGAATCTCATGAAAGCTTCAGACTCTCTCCTGGTGGAAAAAAACCCCCAGTGTTGTAACATGCATAGATATTGTACTTCTAATTCCCATGGGGCAAGCACCCCTGGAAGATCATTCAAAGACTCTCTTGGTAAAAATTTCTGGTCAAACAGGCTGGAAAATAGGACAAGTCCAGAAGGAATGAAAAGTAGGATGGACAAGAAATTTCATGTGCCTCGCCTCTATTTTCTGTGCCTAAATTTTTAACTAAACAAAGAACTTTTCAAGTGTTATTTATTTCAATATTTAGGTGTTTGCAAGGGGTCCAGTGAGGTAACTGAAAATTAGAAGAGCAGATTTTGGCAAATACATACCTTACAGGGCAAATCAAATAGGGATGAGGGCAGGGGCATGGTTGATGTTGAAATCTATTTGCAAGACTACTGTAGAGGCTGCAGATTTTTTCTTGCCAAATGCTATCAGCCATAAAATATCCAAGGCAGTGGGTCACACCCACTCCTTCACGCTCTACTACTTGGCATTTCTCTAAGTTCTTCCTCAATTGTCATATCTCCACAGGCCATAACAAGGGACAACAGTCAGCAGCAATTCAATTTCGGCCTCCATCTGCTGGCAATAAGAACATAAGGGGGAAATTAATGTACACTCACACACTTGTCATTATAATAGCCCAAATTTGTTTTTATAGTACGACTTTCTTCCAAGGAAATCAAAAAACAATTTATATTCAAATTCCCAAATAGCAACTCACCTGGTAGATGGTTAAAACAATCATCGCCGTTTTTTGAAGGCACAGAGATGCTAAAAAATTGTCAAAGGCCACATAGCATTTTTATGGTGAAATATGCTTATTAGAACAACTCTCTGGAAATCATTCTGGCATCCCTTAAAATTGACATCTAATACGCAAGCCAGAGTAGGTTATATTAATAGTTAATCATATTATATAAACATACAGCAAAATATTTCTGTTCTACTAGTTAACATAGCGTTTCTTCACTCATTTTACTCTGTTTAATTTATTTTCCTCCCAGGACTTATGATTTTCCATTTATGAGCTCTATGATTCTGTACAAATGACTTAATCTCCCTCTGCCTCCATTTATACCTCTGCAAAATGGAAGTAAAAAGAAAAGTCAACTCATACACTTGTCATGAGGATTAAACGAAAAATTCTTAGAAGATCCCCTGTGTAGACAGAGTGTCCTTATACACTGTAATTTTATGTTTTTTAAATATTGATAAAAAATGAATGGATCGAGCTGATACTGCTAAGCAGATGAAATGGCTGATAATAACAATGAATAGCAGAACTCTTTAATGCATATCATTTTGAAAGAGTTACCATTTCCCACAGCACAACTGGAAAGCTGGTTCAAAAATTCAAAGATACAGACAGTGTGTTGGACAAACACTTTTGTGAAATTATCATCCATTTATAACAAGGTGAATGAAACTGGCATAGCCATGGCCATGGCCAGTCCAAAGAGAGCAACTTACCAAAGATTGGACTTACCAGCAGAATTGTACAAGAGAGTTCCCAGATACATGCCTTTCAATCATACATAACGTAAGCTCTACAGAGTTTATAGGAAATAGGAACACGATCTTGACCATCATGATAAGGGGCAATGCACTGAATATATCAGGTTAGACCATTGAACAAAATCATATGTTGTAATATGAATAACTACTTTTTATGCATTTTTGCCTACATTTTCATACTTTTTGGCCATCTATAGTAAGTACTTATTAAATATTTATTAGTGGTATTCATTATTTAAAGAAAGAACAAAGATGTTTCATAATTTACTATGTTTTCATTTTGGACATAATCACATTTTGGCACCAGCAAGTAAAGACAGAGGAATCACTAGCTAATACTAATGATTCTGCTGTACTCAGTTGGTCCCCTATTGACCTCTTTCTTCATTAGTTTGCTGATATCCCTCAATTCTTTAAGAAAATACAAACAGTGAAATATGTCTGCACATGTTTCCTGTCCCTTCTCCCAAGAATCAAAATTGAAATGTGAATCTATCTGCATACTTTTTCTCTGTTTCCTAATGTTGATTTCCTTCTCATAAAGAGATAAAGTCTTGATATTGACTTAGACTCATGAAAATATTATACTGAGGAGCTGAAAATAATTATACAAATAAAAACAATATCTTTATACACACACAATACTAAAAGCAATTTATTTCTGATCACCTGTGCTATGCTCTCTGGAGAAGATTTAATGACAGATTTCTGATGAGCAATTCCATACAAAGCAATTATGAGCAAATTATACATGGGGCAATTTTGAAAAACCTGCCTTTGCTTATGCTCACCCTCAATAAAGATACAGAGAACTTTCCGAACAGAAGATATACATATATTATGTAGTATAAATAATATGTAGCATGCTGTCATGTCAAATGGACCTATTTTACCAGGTACTTCACACTGATCTTAATTCTCTAGCTTAGACTTATTCAATCTGGCCAAAAAATAAAGTTCAAGAAATGTTTATTGCTAAAATGCTGATGAACTTCAATGGTAACAGGTGTGATCAAGTATAAAGGGTCAAGTGCCAAAAGGACATCAGTAGTGTCATAAAGCAGTCTTTCTACAGGATCTATTAAAGGAAAGTCAGGTTTGAAAAAAACTGAAATACTTAGATTGCCATTTTCAAGCATATCTGAATTTCAGTCTGCCATCTGGCAGAAGCTGAGGATCAGAGAATAGAGAGGCTAGTAGCTCAATCAGTACAGAATCTGCCTGAAGTGCAGGAGGTCTGAGTTTTATCCCTGGGTCGGGAAGATCCCCTGGAGAAGGAAATGGCAAACCACTCCAGTATTCTTGGCTGCAAAATTCCATGGTCAGAGGAACCTGGTGGCCTACAGTCAGTCCATGGGGTCGCAAGAGTTGGACAAGACTTAGCGACTAAACCACCATATATGTATAATCTCTGAAATTTTGTACTTCCTATGAAAATGAGACTTTAGGGAAATCAGAGCATTATGGACAGCAAGAATGGCTAAAATACAGGCATGAAGACCAGAGGCTTTTTAATAAATTGATTAGTAACTAGTGTAATTACAGCAAAGACTGTTATAAATGGATCAAATCAACCAGGAAGCTTTTTAGTAAACATTCACAGGTATTATTCTTAGCCATAACTGTTCACAATTTTATTAGCAACTTGATGAAAGAAACAGAAGGTAGAATTTTTAAATTCAAGATAGCACAAAACTGAAAAGGACAGATAATATTTTTTTAACACAGGAGTTCAGTATAGAGAAAGGATAGGTTGAAATTTTGATGTTAAAAAAGAATAGAAGGAAGACTTAGAGTTTCAGTGTGATTTCCAGCTTAAAAGACACCCTAAAATTAGTATAATTTAGGAGAATTAAACAAAGGAATTATTAAAAAGAGTGTGTATAGGGAAAACCATAAGGGATTGTGAAATACCTCAAAGAATAAAAAACTCAACCACCCCTTCTACACCTGAAAGTGTGAGAAGAGGAGCTGATTGAGGGGACACTGATACACAGAAGGATGGATGGAGAAAGTCATCTAAGTCAGAGGAGATTGGAGGAAAGAAATAAGGGAAATAAATCTTTTGACCTCACTTTTTTTTCCTTTCCTCCAGTCTCCTAGGGCTCCTCATCCACCAAGCTCAACTAAAAATCAGAGAACAAGCAACTCATTGATGTTATGGTTCCTGGGGTAAAACACAGAAATATGTATTTTGTTTACAAATATGGTAATGGTTTGGATACATCCCAAAGTTTGAGAACCATCAGAGTCCAGTGCAAACTCCGAGTCTTTCTTTACTGCAAAGATCAGAAAACTTTTTTTGCAAAGGGCCAGAGAGTAGACATTTTAGGCTCTTTGGGCAATGTAGTCTCAATTGTAGCTACTCAAGTCTGCCTTTGTAGCACAAAAGCAGCTTAAGCAAATACGCTTGGCTGGAATTGATCCCAGCAGTCTGGCTTAGACCCACATGCTGTAAAACTTAAATTAAAAGCCTTTTAAATATACTGATAATTACACTTACTATATCATCATTTATTATCAATAGACTACAATCCCTGACAAATTTTCTGTGGTCTCAGTAATACCAGAAGTGAAATTTGACAAAAGTCTATCCCAGAAAGTTTCATCTAGGAAACTCATATCCTAGGAAGACGATGTATTATGATACAATAAGGAATATTAGAACTTTTATATATAGTTACTTTTTATTGTATTTGTTTTGAACTTCTATTTTGAAATACTTTATGATGTACCTAAAGAATTAGTATTTTAGTACATGGAAATATCTATTAATTAAGTAAATTACTCTGTTTATTGGAAAGCAACATTGGCAAAGTAAGGGTCTCTGAAAATCCACCCTTCCATAAAAGCGATGAGAACACTGATAAACAATTGTTAAATCATCTTTTTTAAGGACTCCTGGAATTAACTGAAGACTTTCAACAACCCAAGGAGTGTTTATTCAATAAAACTGGTTGAATTTCAGGAAGAATATTGAGCTTTGTGGCATTTTAACTTAACCCTGTTCCCATCTTCTTCCTCCCAGCTTTATAGTAGCCTTAAGAACCATTCACTTTGGAACCACGGTAACTAAAAAACAGCAGTCCAGCAGTCATGGGAGTGGACCAAATGGGTTTGGAACTCTGCTAAAAATCCATCCCCAAAGAAAAGTCATTATCTGATCTGTCTTGGAGCTTCCTGGTAAAAAACATTCCCAGAGCTTGTTCTTACTCGAACTCACTCAGAGCTCAGTGGATGAGGAAAGTCCATGGGGCATTTGTCTAAAATATTCAGAGATAATTGTTTAACATCTGTTTCCTATGACAGCAATGCCAGTTGGGGTAACTGAGCAGCCAAAAAATTAAAAGGGAAATGAGATCTCCATGGGGGTTTTTGAAGATACCTAACATTTCTATGGGGATCTAGAAGGCCATCTCCATGTATAGTACAGAGACACATGCCATGAGATTCTAGTCTCTATCCATAGCTGACCTTAAGGCTCTGTGCAAGCAAGAACTAAAGGCTAAGGTACAAACTACTCCAGTATTGAAAGCCGACTCCCCCACGCATACTGGGTCCTTCAATAGAGGTGATAAACTTACTGGTTCAGGCCATTTAAGAAAATCTCTGTCCAATCACTATCTGACCAGAAAGATAACTAAGCAGAGATGAAACTTTAATGGCTACACATAGCAAAGAGTAAAGTATTACATAATTTCCCAGATAATTCACTAAACAAATAAACCACAACAATAAGAACAGTCTGGGGGAGGAGGCAAAGATTTATTCTCAGAGCTACCATGCTAGGTTACTTAAAATGTCCAAGTTTCAACAAAAGAATTACATGATGTATGAAGAAATAGAAAAGCATGTCCAGTAGTCCAAATACTGGACTTACAAGACAAAAACTTTAAATCAGATATCATACATATGCTCAACTAATGACATAAAATTATATTTTAAAAACTAAAGGAAAGTATAATAAGTCTCACACCAGACTCTTGAGAGTTTCTTGGACTGCAAAGAGATCAAACCAGTCCATCCTAAAGGAAATCAGTCCTCAATATTCATTAGAAGGACTGATGGTGAACTTGAAGCTCCAATACTTTGGCCACCTGACGTGAAGAGCTGACTCATTAGAAAAGACCCTGATGCTGGGAAAGATTGAAGGCAGGAGGAGAACGGGACAATAGTGGATAAGATGGTTGGATGGCATCACCGACTCAATGGACATGAGTTTGAACAAGCTCTGGGCGATGGTGAGGGACAGGGAAGCCTGGTGTGCTGCAGTCCATGGGGTCAGAAAGAGTCGGACCTGACTGAGTGAGTCAACAACAACAACAACAAAACAGAAAATATGAACAAAAATTAAAATTATGAAATGAAACCAAACATAAATGCTAGAGCTTAAAAATCTGATTGTTAAAATGAAACATTCACTAGAGTGGAATAACAGCAGATAAAAACTGACAGAAGAAAAATAAGTACACTTGAAGATGGGTCAAATGAAATTATCCAGTTTGAGGCATAGAAAAAATAATTAAAGGAAAATTACCAGAAACTCAGAAGCCTGATAGATACTCCTATGTGAAAGTTCCGGAAGAAAAAGAGAGAGTCAGAAAGGGTAGAAATAATATTTGAAGAAAGAATAGCTGAAAATTCCCCAAATTTGACGAACATTAACCTAAACATCCAAGAATCCTGAAACACTACAAGTAGGATAAACAAAAGGAGATCCATATCTAGACACATCATAGCCAAACTGTCAAAAGACAAGGAGAGAACCTTGAAGGAGCAACAGGGAGAGAAAACAAACTCAACATGCACAAGGAATTTTCAACGAGAGTGACAACTGACTTACCAAAACCAAGAAAACCGGGATGTTGTAAGAAGGTGATAAACTCAAAGGACTGAAATAAGACCATAAACAAAACTACAACAACAAAAAACTACTGGTCAAAAATAAAGGCAGAATTAAAACATTGCAAGTAAACAAAATGAGAAAATTAATTGCTAGGGAGCCTGCCTTAGAGATACTAGAGGGAATCCTTCAGGTTGAAATAAAAGGACACTAGACGTTAGTTTTAATCCACACAGACTCATAAAGAGTACCAGTGATGGTAACTCAGTTCAGTTCAGTTCAGTCGCTCAGTCATACCCAGCTTTTTGCAACCCCATGAACTGCAGCATGCCAGGCTTCCCTGTTCATAACCATCTCCCAGAGCTTGCTCAAACTCATGTCCATTGAGTCAGTGATGCCATCCAACCATCTCATCCTCTGCCGTCTCCTTCTCCTCCTGCCTTCAATCTTTCCCAGCATCAGGGTCTTTTCCAATGAGTCAGCTCTTCGCATCAGGTGACCAAAGTATTGGGAGTTTCAGCTTCAACATCAGGCCTTGCAATGAACACCTAGGACTGATCTCCTTTAGGATGGACTGGTTGGATCTCCTTGCAGTCCAAGGGACTCTCAAGAGTCTTCTCCAACATCACAGTTCAGAAGCATCAATCCTTCAGCACTCAGCTTTCTTTATAGTCCAACTCTCACATTCATACATGACTACTGGAAAAACCATAGCTTTGACTAGACAGACCTTTGTTGGTAAAGTAAAATCTCTGCCTTTTAATATGCTGTCTAGGTTGGTCATAGCATTTCTTCCAAAGAGCAAGTGTCTTTTAATTTCATGACTGCAGTCACCATCTGCAGTGATTTTGGAACCCAAGAAAATAAAGTCTGTCACTGTTTCCATTGTTTCCCCATCTATTTGCCATGAAGTGATGGGACCCAAAACAATGATCTTAGTTTTCTGAATATTGAGTTTTAAGTCAACTTTTTCACTCTCCTCTTTCACTTTCATCAAGAGGCTCTTTAGTGGTGGTAACTACACAGGTAAATATGGAAGACAGTACAAATATATTTTTGTTGGTAACTAATTTCTTCTATCTCAGTTGAAAAACAGCTGCAAAAAGCAGTATTTATAAAGCTATGTTGATGGACTCAAAATGCATAAAGACATAATTTGCATGTCAATAATAACATAAAAGAGTGGAATAGCAACGGGGCTTTGTTAGAACAAACTGTTTTGTATACTATTCAAGTTGCTGCTGCTGCTGCTAAGTCGCTTTAGTCGTGTCCGACTCTGTGTGACCCCATAGATGGCAGCCCACCAGGCTCCCCCGTCCCTGGGATTCTCTAGGCAAGAACACTGGAGTGGGTTGCCATTTCCTTCTCCAATGCATGAAAGTGAAAAGTGAAAGTGAAGTCGCTCAGTCGTGTCCGACTCTTAGCGACCCTATGGACTGCAGCCTACCAGGCTCCTCCGTCCGTGAGATTTTCCAGGCAAGAGTAAGTTGGTACTAATCAGAACTAGATTGTTATAAACAAGATGTCAGTTGTACTCCCTAGTGAAGTCACTAAGAAAATAACTTTAAAAACTCATAATATTCATAAAACAAACAGCAAAATAATTACATACTAGAAAATACGTAGTTAGTACAAAAGAAGGCAGTGATGAAAATAAAGAGAATAAAACACGTATGGAAATCAAATAGCAAAATGACAAACCTAAATCTTCCTTCATCAACCCTAGTTCATTGCTAGTGGTAATATATCAATGTAATCCCTTTGGAAAAGTTTATCTCAAAAAATTGAACATACAGTTACTTTATGACCCAGTCATCCCACTCCTAGATGTATATCAAGAGAAATTACACACATCCACACAAAAACTTGTACAGGATGTTCACAATAGCGAAAAACTGGAAAAAAATACAAATGCTCACCAGCTGATGGACAGGTACACAAAATGTGGCATATCTATAAAATTGAATATTATTTTAAAGAAATAACAGCTGAATGTTTTTCAAAATATGATAAAGACACAAATTTAAAGATTTAAGAACCTCAGCAATTCCCAAGCAGAAAATATATGAGAGAATCATACTTAGATATATTAAAATAAAACTGCACAAAACCAAAGAAAAAGAGAAAAAAACCTGAAAACAGCCAAAGAAAAACGACGCATTACATACAGAGAGAAAAAATAAATCATTATACCATTTATTTATCAGAAACTTTGGGACCCAGAAGAGAATAGGGAGATATCATTCAGGTGATGAAATCAAAATATCAAACAAACAAAATCTTTGAACAACCAGGAATTCTATGTCTAGCAACAATATCCTTCTAGAAGGTAGAGAAAATACATTTTCAGATTAAAAATATATATTAGAGAATTTGTTGCCAGCAGACATAAATTAAAAGAATTGCCAAAGGCAGGCCTGAGACTAGAGAAAATTAAGCCAATTGGAAACTCATATCATCAGGAAGAATAAAGACTATTGAAAATGGCAAATATGAAGACAAATGACTAATCTCTTTTCCTCTAAATTTCTTTAAAATTCATATGATAATTTAAAGCAAAAATTACAGCATTATCTCATGGAGTTTATAATGTATACAGAAATAACATTTTATGCCCATCCATGAGAACATAAAGTGAGAGATATTATATGATCCTATACACAACTGCAACATTCTGCAGTTTACATAAAATGGTACGATATTAACTCTAGATTCACTGTGAAAATGTGAAGATGTATATTTGAATATCTAAAGCAATTACTAAAAATAATGAAAATAGATATAAATGAAAACCAATAGATAAATTAAATTGCAATTTTCAAAATATTTAAAAATCCAAAAGGACAGAAACATAGGAACAGAGGAAATTAAAGGCAAAGAAGTAAAATGAGGGAAGTTATCACGATAACGGCAGACTTTAATGAAATAAAAAACAGACAAGCAATACAAAAATCAGTAAGGCTAAAACTTGGTTTTCTTTAGAAAATCAACAAAATAATAAGCCTCTAGTTATACTGATCAAAAATAAATAAAGAACACAGATTACCAATAACAGGAACAAAAGTGTTGCTATCATTGCTTATCATTAAAAGGATATTAAAACAGTATTATGATCAACTTTGCATCACAAATTTATTGACAAAGTAGATGAAATAGATAAATCCTGGGGGCAGAAAGGAACAGCTTACAAAAACTGACTTTAAATTAAATTGAAAACCTGAAATGTATTACTATTAATGAAGTCAAATCAATCATCAAAAGACTTGCACAAGGAAAACTCCAGGCCCAGATGATTTCATTTGTGAATTCTATCAAAATATAAGGAAAACAGTACCACATTTATACAAAGGCTTACAGAAATTAGAGGAAGAAGGAATAGTTGCTAACTTTATGAAGCCAGCATAATCCTGATACTGATATCTCACAAAAAATATTAACAAAAAAATTATAGACAAATATCTCTCATGGACATAGATGCAAAAACATTATACTTAAATCTTTGAAAATACTGAATAAAACATTATTGAATCAAAATATCATTTTATTCAAAATAGCCCAATCAGATGTCCATAAATGGAAACATAAATCAACTGCGACATATTTATAAAATGAAACATAACTCACCAAAAAAAAAAAGGAAGAAACTATTAAAATACATGACATGGATGAATATCAAAAACATCATGTTGAGTTAAAGAAGTCTTATGATATTTGTCTTTCTCTTACTTACTTCACTTAGTATTATAATCTCTAGGTCCATCCATGTTGCTACAAATGGTAAATATCATACATATTACTTATATGTAAAATCTAAAAAAAAATGATACGGATAACGTATTTATAAAATAGAAGCAGACTCATAGACATAGAAAATGAAAGTATGGTTACCAAAGGGGATAGGGCAGCAAAAGGATAAATTAGGAGCTTGGGATTAATAGATACATGATACTTTATATAAAACAGACAAGCAACAAGGTCATACTGTATAGCAGAAGCAACGACATTCCATATCCTTTACTAACTTATAAAGAAAAAGAATATGAAAGAGGATATATCTATAGCTACATACAGGTATATATGTAACTGAATCACTCTGCTGTACTAACACTACATTGTAAATCAACTATGAAAGTGTGAAGGTATTAGTCGCTCAGTGGCGTCTGACTCTTTGTGACCCTATGGACTGTCACCTGCCAGGCTCCTCAGTCTGTGGAATTCTCCAGGCAGGAATACTGGGGTGGGTAGCCATTTTTTTCTCTGGGAGATCTTCCCAACCCAGGGATTGAAACTGATCCTGAAGTAAATCAACTATACTTCAGTTTAAAAATGAATAAACAAATAAATACTTACTGGTAATTTTGAAGTCAACCAAATTCATAGAATTATGAGAGGACAACCATCATTGAAAAAAAGAGTTGAAGCTATAAAGTCTAAATGGTGTATTGAAATCCACAAAATAAAATATCAAATATAAACGGGGTTCAATTCCAAGCAGAACTTTCTGAGGAGCATAAAAAATAACTCACAGTAGCATTACAGAGGCTAGACCAGGAGAATTATTTATGTATCAACCTGTCTCCCACTGATTAGGAGATGCACTTGGGAACATTAACATCTTGGTACCTCTTGGTTTCACAGGCTGGTTGCTCCTACCAGCTTCTTTTGTAAAATGAGAGAAGTCCAGTCAGAAATGAAAGACCTAGAGATACTAGGTCCTCTAGTGTCTGAACACAACACTGTCAGCATGAGATAGGTGGAAGGCTCAAGAAAATGTCTATTCTAACCATGGCTGAAATCAGAGATGAGACAAAGAGGATTTTACTCAGGACATGAAGATGAGTCTGATGTTTCTTTGACAGATCTTCCAAGATCTGTAAGCTTTGCAATTCATGATTAATTTTCTTCCATCCTCCTACCTCACCCAACTGCCCAGAACTTCTTTTGGAAATAGTGATTTATGTTTCTGCTTACATGGAAGAACAGTTTAAAAAATATTATTGGTAAAGGCAATAAAAATATCAAGAATAAACCAAAGTATATGTGTAATTTTCATCTTTTTTACCCCAGGAGCAAAGGATACTAGTTCTTTTAAAATACATGTACAAGAATTCATATGCTAAAAAATTCTCATCGTTAAAAAATAGAAACTATAAGAAAAAATGAAACTAGGATTTCTTTATGTAGTTTAAATTCTCACTTCTATGTTACACTATAACTTTCATATTCTTGAGTTTTTGCTGTCTGGCGTAACTACTAGGCCAGACATTTGCCTATTTGCTCTCAACCCTTATTCTCTCTTCTGTGCTTTTCTGTATATCAAAGGTTAGAATTCTGCAGGCTACATTTCTCAGTTCTCCTTGACTGCTTTCTTTCTGATGAGTTCTGCTAATAGAAGGTACTAATGAGAAATAAGAAGATAGCAGGAAGAGCAAAGCTTCCTCCTTTGGCTCCAAAACTGTGGCAGTGGCTGGCAATTGCTGGCAGTTCTGTAGTAGCAGCAGGAATAGGTAGATTGATTCTAGATCAAAGAAGAGTGGCCATAGGTGGTCACTTTTCCTTGGTGTTAGCTTTGTTCCTCCAACTCTCTTTCCGTTTCTTATTTGCTATCTTAACCTTTCCAGTATTCATCAACATGTCTTCATATAAGATTCTCTCTGTTGAGAGTGACTATCATTAAAAATCTACAAAAAACAAAGGCTGGAGAAGGTGTGGAGAAAAGGGAACTCTTCCACACTGTTGATGGGAATGCAATTTGGTGAAACCACTATGGAGAATAGTATGGAGGTTCTTCAAAAGAATAAAAATAGAGTTGCCATACAGTCCAGTAATCTAACTCCTGGACATATATCCAGAAAAAAAACTATAATTTGAAAAGATCCATGCATCCCTATATTCATAGCATCACTATTTACAAACAGCCTATATGACCAATGACAGATGAATGGATAAAGATGTTTTACATATATCCAATGGAATATTACGCATCAATAAATAGAATGAAATAATGCCATTTGCAGCTACGTGGATGGGCCTAGAAATTATCATACTAAGCAAAGTAAGTGAGAAGGAGAAAGATAAATACCATATGATATCACTTATATGTGGAATCTAACATATGACACAAATGAACTTATCTATGAAACAGACAGACTCAGACATAGAGAATAGACTTATGGCTGCCAACGGGGAGGTGCGGTGTGGGAGGAATGTATTGGGAGTTTAGAACTAGCAGATGCAGACCATTATATATAGAATGGATAAACAAAGTCCTATTGTATACCACATAGAACTATAGTCAATATTTTGTAATAAACCATGATGGAAAAAAAAATTCTCTCTGTTGGATGTCTCTATAGTGAATTTTGTTTCCCAAACGGATTCTGAATAATAATACATTTTTTTAATAATTCTTAGTTCAAATTAGCATGACTTTATTACATTGCAAATAGGGCTTCTGTAGTAGCTCAGTCAGTAAAGAATCTGCCTGCAATACAGAAGACACAGTTTCAATTCCTGAGTCAGGAAGATTCTCTGGAGAAGGGAATGGCAAAGTGAAAGTGGCTCAGTCGTGTCTGACTCTTTGCAACCTTAAGGACTATACAGTCCATGGAATTCACCAGGCCAGAATACTGGAGTGGGTAGCCTTCCCCTTCTCCAGGGGATCTTCCCAGCCCAGGGATCAAACCCAGGTCTCCTGCATTGCAGGCAGATTCTTGACCAGCTGAGCTATCAGGGGAGGCAACCCACTCCAGTATTCTTGCCTGGAGAATTCTATGGACAGAGAAGCCTGGCAGGCTACAGTCCATGGGGTTACAAGAGTCGGACATGACTGAGTGACTAACACACACACACACAATGTCTACTGTAAATTTTGTTTACTTTTTTGTACCATGCAATCTAAGACTTTGTCTACTTACTCTCCTTCTGTTCCTCCTCTCCTTTCACAAGCAGCAGATCCACTTCTCAGTAAAGACTCTCACTATCTTGTCTAGTTCCTTCCAATTTATCTTTACAGGCACACAGGAAAAAGCCATAATAATGCCCTAGAACTGATAATTTGGTTTGCTGTTGCGTATCCGACAGCCTTAACACACACTAGTGGGAAGTGCGGTTTAGACAGATTACTCCAGTGGTTGGCTGGAAACTGAAATTGAACAGAAATATCTGGAGGCAGAAAGAACAATATAGAAATCTTCCTTTAAAATGTACTTTAAATAGTAGTTCACCAAATTTAGAAATTGTTAACAGGGCTTTTATTTCCATACTTTAAAAAGTAAATTTATTTAAAAAATACGTACAAAACTCGTGCACATTCATAACAGACCAATCAGGATAAGGAACAAAATAAAACATATTGACAGCATGTGAAGGGAATGAAGAAGAAAACAACACGAAGGATCTTTGCAGTTAAGAGTGGCATACAAAATGGGAACTTAGCTTCTTGTACTAAGACCAACAAATACAGGCTACAAGGGGACAAATTTCACCTAGATAAAAGATAAACTTTTACATATATTTACAAAGCAAATAGCCCTTTTGTGGGGTATTCAAAAAAAGGACTTGACCACTTGAAGCACAGACTGAATGGCCGGAGTCTAATAATTTTGAGACTGTTCTAATGCTGTTAGTTGAATCCACAACTTCAGTAAAATATGAGAATGCACCTCGTATCATTTAATTTCCTTTTTCCTAAGATCATTCTTATATTCATGGTGATGTCAACAGAACATGCCTGCAAGAAAGCACCCCATCTGAATATGCCTGTTTACCGTGTCTCAGTGAGGGCATAAATCCATATCTCAGTGGAGAAGAACATATGGTGCCCTAAGAAAGGAAGAAAATATATTGGTTTTAAAACAACTAATTAAAGCTAGTGACTGGACCAGAAATACCTTCCACCTTTACATGAAAACATTTCAAATTAGTTTCTAATTGACATAAAGTAGAAAACTTAAAAATAGTACTATTTCTCTAGGTGTTACTTTGGGCATTGTTTCTATGAAAATGATGGGCTGGACAAAAATGGCCTGGAAGTCACAGCATAACCTCGCTAAGTAGTATTAATGTATATTTAAAGTTTAGTGCCTCTGTCCTATTTACCTAAGTCATAGGTCTTCTCTTATATTTCTCAAAAGATATGAAGTTAAAAGTAAATACTTATTAATACAAACTCAAGTTCCTCTAAAGAAGATATAAATGTAGCCTAATTAGTCATTGAGTTGATATTTATTAAAAGCCCACAGTATGGCAAGATTGTCGACAAATATGAGGTCTTCCCAGGTGGCTCAGTGGTAAAGAATCTGCCTGCCAACGCAAGAGACTCAGGAGACATGGGTTTGCCCCCTGGGAAGAATCCTTGGAGGAGGAAATGGCAACCCACTCCAGTATTCTTGCCTGGAGGATCTCATGGACAGAGGAGCCTGGCGGGCTACAGTCCATTGGGTCACAAAGAGTCAGACACAACTGAGCGACTGAGCACATTTGATCATTTATCTCAGGCAATGGTATCACCTTCTATAGATACCTAACCTAGCTCATCAGCTCTTCAGACCCACTACCACTTTCCCAATACACGGTTTTATTGCTCCCTTTCTGGATTATTAAAATAGCCTTCTCTCTGGATATCCTGTCCCTCAACTATTACCCTGCTAATCCACCAACCACATTATTACCAGAATTATCTAATTATCTCATTTCTGCATTTGAAAGCCTTCAATGGCTTGCCAGAGCCTCATAACAAAAATAAATTTTCACAAAGCCCACTTGTAAAATTAGGTTTGGACTGTATTATTTCTGTCCCTTCCACCTTTGACAGATTGCGGATTTATGCCCCTCAGTAAATTTTTACTAAATGAGCAGCACGTCCTAGACAACATCCAAGTTAAATAAACACACGTCTATGGCCATGTGGTAATTTTCCTAAATTACTGAACTGATTTTTATATCTATGCCAGTTATCTATTTATATACATATACAAAAAGAAAAAAAAAGATAAGGTAATGTTGAGTGCCCAACATCACTGAAAGTGTGTCAGAAATAAATTACTTTTAATAATTATCTCCATTTTAAAATCTTTATGCTTCATTTTAGAAGCTTAAAAAAACCAATAATGATAGCAAAATTATCAATAATCCCACTATTTAGAGATAATTAATGCTGATATTTCAGGTTCTTTCTTTTCCTTTTTTTAAAATGCAAAAATAAACTATTTAAAATCAAAGTTCTATAGCATACAGAGTTTGTCACTTAGGTATCATGAATATTCTTTCATATCATTAAACTTTGGGGGAAAATGTTCTTCTGGTAAATATACAACTTATTTGGCCATTATCCTGTCTTAAACATCAATTAATTAATCCTTAACTACATTTCTAATTATTTCCTTAATATAAATTTCTAAAAATGTGATTGCTGGGCTGGAAGGAAAGATTAGTTTTAATGTTCTTCTCAAATAGTGATGAATTTTTCCAGAAAGTGTGCTAACCATGTAAGAAAATGTTCATCTCACCAACAACCTGCCAGCATTGTGCATTATCTTTTAAAGAGATTATTTCACCATTTGAAACTAGGTTTAATGTTCATTACTAAGATAATTTAACAAGTTTTCTTATAGTAGCCATCACTTGTTTCAGTTTTGTTGTAAATTGCCCATTCATGTACGTGGCTCATTTTTTTCATAGAGGTATGAAATAACACATATTTTGCCAGCAGGTTTCAACACACATGGGAAAAAGATATATTCATGGAATGTACCTTTGAAGTTGCATTCAAAAGATCTCAGGCAGAGGGTGGTGGTGAATAAAGCAATTGCTTTTGCTTAATGACACAGGTTGGGAAAGAGTTTGTAGAGCATGTTTTTCTTGAAAATAAAATATCTGTGGCTCACAATGTAGGTGTACATACAAATCAGCTTCAAAAGTGCCTTCATAGAAAGAGCTGCTGGAAACATAGTATAAATATCTGCCTTTTGTATCACAACATTTCTTTAGAAGGGCATGTATAATAGTTCTTTCAAACCTAAATTTAGTAGTTGGTAAGTAAAATATGAGAGGAGCTAGAAACTTCAGAGTCATCCTTGACATGTCCCCTATCCAACTGCTAACAAATTCCTATTCATTTTTCCTGCATGTCAGTCCACTAGAGCCCCCTAGATCCATACCCTTTGCCACTGTCTAAATTCAATCCTGTCACATCTCCCAAAACTGTTGTTAACAGCTTCTGAGCATCTAAAATCACTCCCAATTAGTATCTAGTCTTGGAGTTCTCTCAGAGTTAAATCAATAGTTAAGTATCACATTTTTCCTTTAAAAAAGTAGCAAAATCTCATATGAGAAAATGTAGATGTTAAAAAGCAAAAAGGAAGTGTTATCTGTAGTTCCAGCTAACCGTCAGAGATAAAAACTAAACTTCCTGCGTATATTCTTTCATTCTTTCCACATACACAAAAATGGAATCATCCTATGCATGTGCAGAATCTCTTATATTCATAGAGAAATCTATTCATTGTGAATATCTTCTTAAGTTTTAAAGCAATTTTCTGTAACATAATTTTAAGTGGCTGCATGGTATGCCATTGTATGGCCATTCAAGGCACTTTCAGTATTTTGCTATTACAAGAAATGTCACAGTAAATATCTTTGTAATTAAATATTTACTTTCAATTCTTATGCACACTAATTTTTCTTCCTTTCACTGTTGCTGTGGAGAAATCTGATGCCAATCTTATTCTTCTTTCCTTGTAGATGAACTACTCTTTCTTTCTGGAAGATAGTAAAGTCCACTACTTCTCTTTGCTAGTCCCTGTGGGAGGCTTTCTTTATTTTTCTTGTCTGGTGCTCTACCAGCCCTTGTCATTCTAAGGTCTTGAAATTTTCAAAAATCCTGGTACATTTTTCTTCATTATTTGTTTAACTATTTCATTCAATTTTTCTCCCCTGAGCTTCCCGGTATTTACATAATGTCACTTCTATTTCTAGCTGCTGCGGCTCTTAGCTTTTCTGTCTTCTACTTCCTCATCCTACCTCCTGCTGACTGGGTGTGTGCTGTGTGTTGTGTGCGTAGTCGCTCAGTCGTGTCAGACTCTTGTGACCACATAGACTATAGCCTGCCAGGCTCCTTTGTCCATGGGACTCTCCAGGCAAGAATACCGGAGTGAGTTACCATTTCCTTCTCCAGGGAATCTTCCTGACCCAGGGATCGAACCCGGGTCTCCTGCATAGCAGTCAGACTCTTTACCAACTGAGCTACAAGGCAAGCCCAGAGTTCCTCATTCTGATCTTTTAACTTATTCTTCGTTCTGTTTCCCAAAAAGTATTTTAATCATACTTATTTTAGAGTATTCATCCATCTCTTCTAAAAGTTTACTCTCAGAAGATGTATGTTGCCCAGTCTGGTGTGTGTTCTGTAAGAAAGTTAAATGCCATAGTATGCTTGCTATCTCAGTGCATGAGTCCATGTTCTCTTGTGAGTGCTTGCTGCTCTCTGTCTGGTAAAATGATGTGCAGTGGAAGAGCCCAAGGACCAAAGTCAGATAAGCAAGTATAAGGAAAAGGAAGGATGAGGCCAGAGCAGAGAGGTGAGTCAGTATACAATCATTGTTGACCACTTCCTTTTGTTGCAGCCCCACCAGGTAACACCTCTGGGAAAGTTTTGTTGCCAAGCAACAGTGTCAGGAGGCAAACTCTGCATAGTGACCCCCAACTCTGGAGTTCAGAGGGCCAGGGCAAACCAGTGGGTACCTGAGGACAGCTGATGGGCAGGAATCTGTTCACCCTAATTATTCATACCTTCAGGGATTTTTGCTATGCTACTTTGATCCTATCCCTCAGACCCAAATACTGAGAGTGTAGGTCTCTAGCAAAATAGCAGGCATTAACGGTCCCAAGATAATGAAAGGAAAGGTGAGAACAAAAATTAAAACTTTCTGGCCAGGTTCACATGTTCATTGCCATAACCAGTTATATCTTGTGTCTCCATTTATTGTCTCTTTGTGCATTCAGTACTACCACACATTCAAAAGTCAACCATCCACTGTGGTCTCATTGGTTTTTCACAGTTTTGTGATATGGTTTGTCCTAGAGTCTGTTTCTCATTTTTTCTTGATGTTTCTAGGATTGATTAGAGGCAGGGGTCCAAAAGCCCTTCTAGTCTGCCATCTTGGTGAGAACCAGAAACTCATATCACAACTTTATTCATATTGCATGGCAATTCTCTTAAAATAAATTCCTGCAAACAGAAATGTTATGGCATAGTGTACCTAAAAATTTAAGACTTTGGTTATGTTTACCAAACTCTCCAGAGTTATAAGAAGGAAAATACATGTTTTTGACCATTTACATCCAAACTCACTTAATGTCTGTACTCATAAACAAGCTGTTATGAATCCGTATATGTCCATATCCACAACTTGTCACATGATGAACCCACCCCTTTTCTACATCCATCTTGGTTTCTTAGAATGGTGCTGCCTTTATTCTTCACTGGACTCTAACTCAAATATCATCTATTATGTGGATCCCTCCTCCAAATCCCCAAAGTTAATCTCTCCATTTTTCTGTTACTATATGGTATTTTGTTCATGTCTCCATTATAACATAGTGTATTTTAATTATTTACTCTTGTACCTAAAAAAAAGCAAAATGGCTGTCTGAGGAGGCCTTACAAAGAGCTGTGAAAAAAAGAGAGGCAAAAGGCAAAGGAGAAAAGGAAAAATACACTCATTTGAATACAGAGTTCCAAAGAATAAATAGCAAGGAGAGATAAGAAAGCCTTCCCCAGCAATCAATGCAAAGAAATAGAGGAAAACAATAGGATGGGAAAGACTAGAGATCTCTTCAAGAAAATTAGAGATACCAAGGGAACATTCCATGCAAAGATGGGCTCAATAAAGGACAGAAATGGTAGGGACCAAACAGAAGCAAAAGATATTAAGAAGAGGTGACAAGAATACACAGAAGAACTATACAAAAAAAGATCTTCATGACCCAGATAATCACAATGGTGTGATCACTCACCTAGAGCCAGACACCCTGGAATGTGAAGTCAGGTGGGCCTTAGGAAGCATCACTACGAACAAAGCTAGTGGAGGTGATGGAATTCCAGTTGAGCTATTTCAAATCCTAAAAGATGATGCTGTGAAAGTGCTGCACTCAATATGTCAGCAAATTTGGAAAACTCAGCAGTGGCCACAAGACTGGAAAAGGTCAGTTTTCATTCCAATCCCAAACAAAGGCAATGCCAAAGAATGCACAAGCTACCGCACAATTGCACTCATCTCACACGCTAGTAAAGTAATACTCAAAATTCTCCAAGCCAGGCTTCAACAATATGTGAACTGTGAACTTCCAGATGTTCAAGCTGGTTTTAGAAAAGGCAGAGGAACCAGAGATCAAATTGCCAATATCCGCTGGATAATCGAAAAAGCAAGAGAGTTCCAGAAAAACATCTATTTCTGCTTTATTGACAATGCCAAAGCCTTTGACTGTGTGGATCACAATAAACTGTGGAAAATTCTGAAAGAGACGGGAATACCAGACCACCTAACCTGCCTCTTGAGAGATCTGTATGCAGGTCAGGAAGCAACAGTTAGAACTGGACATGGAACAGACTGGTTCCAAATAGGAAAAGGAGTACGTCAAGGCTGTATATTGTAACCCTGCTTATTTAACTTATATGCAGAGTACATCATGAGAAATGCTGGGCTGGAAGAAGCACAGGCTGGAATCAAGATCGCTGGGAGAAATATCAATAACCTCAGATATGCAGATGACACCACCCTTATGGCACAAAGTGAAGAAGACCAAAAGAGCCTCTTGCTGAAAGTGAAAAAGAAGAGTGAAAAAGTTGGCTTAAAGCTCAACATTCAGAAAACTAAGATCATGGCATCCGGTCCCATCACTTCATGGCAAATAGATGGGGAATCAGTGAAAACAGTGACAGACTTTATTTTTCTGGGCTCCAAAATCACCGCAGATGGTGACTGCAGCCATGAAATTAAAAGATGCTTACTCCTTGGAAGGAAAGTTATGACCAACCTAGACAGCATATTAAAAAGCAGAGACATTACTTTGCCAACAAAGGTCCGTCTAGTCGAGGCTATGGTTTTTCCAGTGATCATGTATGGATGTGAGAGTTGGACTATAAAGAAAGCTGAGCACCGAAGAATTGATGCTTTTGAACTGTGGTGTTGGAGAAGACTGTTGAGAGTCCCTTGGACTGCAAGGAGTTTCAACCAGTCCATCCTAAAGGAAATCTGTCCTGACTATTCACTGGAAGGAACTGATGTTAAAGCTGAAACTCCAATACTTTGGCCACCTCATGCGAAGAGCTGACTCATTGGAAAAGACCCTGATGCTGGGAAAGATTGAGGGCAGGAGGAGAAGGGGACGACAGAGGATGAGATGTTGGATGGCATCACCAACACAATGGACATGGGTTTGGGTGGACTCCGGGAGTATTTGATGGACAGTGAGGCCTGCCATGCTGCGTTTCATGGGGTCATAGAGTCAGACATGACTGAGCGACTGAACTGAACTGAACTGAACTTGTAGCTAAATGGGCACCTAGACTGTGAAGTTCTTTTGGATAAAGAATTTATCTTAATCATCTTATTATTGCCAGAGGCTTGTGACTGTCACCGAAAAGTGATCAGTCAATGTTTGCAGAAACAATGAATGAATTTTCAACCAACAGAAACTCAACTAAAGGTACACAACACTGTATAAGCACTTTCATTCCATCCATCTTCAAAACCACTTGTACTATCATTCCCACTTTGTAGATGAGAAAACTGAAGCTTAGAGAGGGTAGGTAGCTTCCTAGGGTAGAGCTGAAATTTGAATTTGCATCTAATTCCAGAGTTTAAGGACAAAGTAGCAAAGCAAAAATCCCAGAGGGGAAGAAGATTTGGGGCTAACAGGTTTCTATTCATGAGGTTAAGTTGAGACCTAGCCACTAGGGTCTTATGGTTCCTGCTTGTTCTGTGCTTGGATAAATGTGGGTGAAGAAAATCAGGAAGATCATTTAATAAGAAAATTCACTTTTTTTTTGTAAAGTTACTATTTCTAACTCAATGCAATCCAGCATTTGAGGGACATTGCCTTCACCATTCAAAATAAACCTAAAACTAGAAGGATTAAATTATGTCAACTGAGAAATAGTCCAAATAGTTTCTTTGTATAATAACCTTGCTAAGAGACTATTAAAAGAACAGGTTTGAAAACATTCATCTGCCAGCAACATGACACAATTCATATTTTTGTAAAACAGTTCCATTTCAGAATGTTCCTAAGTTTGCATAGCCTTTTACTAGTATTTCCTGACAGGGGAATGTAGTAAGAAGAGAATATAAGTATCATAAGAGGCAAATAAACAAATATTGAGATACTGAGCTAAGCTATGAGGATATGCTGTTTAATTTCTAGAATTACCTTAAGAAATTTCAAGCATATAATTAATGACATATATGATGAACTAGCTTAGAGATTTTTACCATCCTCATGAAAAACTCTACAGATGCAAACAAGGAACACATGTTAAATTGCACCATTTTGATGCCTCTGGTAGATACATATGGTTGAAAGATGACTGTATGATACCAAGTAGTCCTACAAGATCGAGTTTTCAGCTGTCTTCATCATCTACCACCTGGCAGTCAACCAGGCAGAGGAGGTGGAATGGATCACCTATGCCCCCGATCTGCTCTGACATGCTCTTGTTATTTCAGGCATGGAGACACAGTCCAAGGTAAATGTCACTGATATGTATTCCCCTAAAGCTGAATAAAAACAAAGGCAGAGCTTATTGATTTTTTAAAATTAATTTCTTTCTGCCAGACTTCATTTAGGCCCATTGCCTACTTTCCTTGAGAACACCTGGGCAAGCAGAAATTTCCACTGCTGATTTAGGACATGGGAAAATCAAACTATAAAGAGCAAAGTTTTTGTCATTTAATACAAGGGAAAAGTGATCTTCAAGAGGGGCATGGTGATAAATTGCTAAAAGGAGTTAGCACACATCCAGGAAAGTGCCCCAGAGGTACAAGAACTACACCACATTCTGATGTTATCCCTTCTGAAGGTAGAGATTCTCACTGTTGAAAGTTTTTTTATTTTGCTGGCATATTTCCATATCTACTTCTGCATTACAGTTGGTCATTTTATTAAATATGTTTTTGCAGCACTTTAGCAAAGTGTATGTCAGGATTCCCAAACATGAGAGATGGGAATTTCCATCATCTTAGACTTCCTTGTCAAAAAGAGAGTATAATTTAAGATTAAGCCCTGAAGGAATGGGCTTCTCAGGTGGCACTAGTGGTAAGGAATCTACCTGAAAATGCAGGAGACTCGGGTTCGATCCCTGGATCAGGAAGATCCCCTGGAGGAGAGCATGGCAACCCACTCTAGTATTCTTGCCTGGAGAATCCCATGGACAGAGGAGCCTGGCGGACTACAGTCCATAGGGTTGCAAAGAGTGGGACACAACTGAACAACTTAGCATGCACACACCTGAAGGAATGTGACCCAATGAGCTCTCTTACTTTTGAAAGACTTATGTAAGAATAAAACATTTAAGATTTTATGAAAATATTTAGTTGAGGTGTTTTAACTTAGAAGCACAATGGTCTACAGATCCTCAATGCTCTAGACATGAAGTGAATCTCAACATGAAAGGCAAGTGTGAAGGGTCACTGAAGAAAGAAAACAGGTAAAATGGAAGAGCCACTGCCACGTTTTCATTCTTCACAAGTGTTGTAAAGTTAACCTTTGGAACCTACTCTCTTCCTCATGCTGAAAGGAACATCTGCTTATTAGAAGCAATGAAAATGAAATGTAACAGGTGCTGATGGTATCACTTTTGAACATGGGAAGAGGTGATTTAGGTCTGCTCGGGAACTAATGGCCCTGAGATAACTACAGTTCTTCTAACTCCTGGGTCATGACACTGAGACTGAAAAATAAACTGAATTATATATGATTTGATAGACAGCCTGATAAATTATGCCATTCATATTACAACACTGAGTATGTAACTTTATTCAAATCAAGACATTTTATTACTAAAGATTTGGATTTCTTTCTCTCTTTCTTAAACACACACACACTGTTTTCAATAACTGAGATATAAAATTCAGGCCCATCTTACAATACCTTAAAGTTGACCCTGGCCTGATTGCTACACAGGCATCCCTACTGCAGTCCAAACGTGTGGTAGACCAGAATTGTTTTGTGCTGGGAAGCAGATAAATGACATGGATTGAAATTATGGTAAATTTAAATTGATGGCCTAATTAGTATTATCTCTTTTTGTATTCATTGTAAGAAAAATTATCCAGGAGGAACTCATTTTGCATTAATGTTGATATAAAGTGTAATTCTCCAGGATTTTCATTGTAATTTGGCATTAATTAATGCATCATTATTTTAAAGTGTTAATTAAATTGTTACAGAAAAGGACATCTGCAGTGGCTCAGAAAGAAAATCACATGAACAATTAGTTTTGTATAGGTCTGTGGTGCAGAATCCAAGATCACATGCATGGCATCAGCCTAGAGGCCACGGTAGGTGGCAGACAGGACTCTGCTCTTCCCCGCTCAGTGCACTGTTGACAGTACCTTCCCACTTCTGTTACCTTTGCCACTGTTTTTACTCTCTAGATGAACACTCTCTACACCACTGGATATTTGTTCCATGCTTAGGATAAAAAGCACTTCAGAACTATGAGATTTTCCTTCATTTTTTTTCTGGGAGCTTAGCAGAAGTAACTGTCCATTCTCATGTCAGTAAAAAGAATAACAGGCTCCTTTTTTGGTTGGTTTTTTTTTTTTTTGCAATATTGTCTGAAGGTTTCAGAAATAGGCTGCTGTTGAAGGTTAGGTTAATATTTCTTCTGATAATAAACTCCATACAAAACTGTGACAAATCAAAGGGGAGATAATCTGTGGTAATTCCTTACGCAGTGGACCATCATTGTGAAGGCATCTGGAAGTCATTGAATGCTATCCCGGCTTAAGATAGATCATTCCAAGGAAATTCCACCATGATTTCATATATCAAGGAATTGTGGCAATCAGATAACAATGTGGGTTGGCAGTTCAATGGAACTTGGGACTCGGAGGGAGTATACCAAGTAGGCCCCAGATACTCTGCATCATGGTCTCATAGGACACAGAAATTTGGGGAATCTTACTGTCAGCAATGTTATCCTATATTTATCCCTGTAGGACTTTACTGAATGAGCATTCTTTGTCAAGAGTTGTAAACTAAGATTCCCAGAGGAAGAGTGTAAAAGAATAGTATAACATCATACCGTGTAAAACTATGAAGCCCTTAAGTTGGTTATATAGTTTTTTTCTGGATACCAACTTAATGCTAAGGTTACAACATATCCGTTAGCAGCTGCAATGAGAGTCTCTAATATCTTAGGTTCTGCAAACTTTTCCTAACAGATGACCCTGTTTTATGAACATATGAGGCAAAGCCCAAATTTATACTACCAAGTTGAAGTCAAATCTTTCCTCTTTGCATTAAATGATAAATTGGACCAAAAAAGATGAGAGTCACTGCATACTGTTTTGATGGTTCTCCTAAATGAATGGTCATTCACTTCCTTCCTCATGAAGATGCATACTTGCTGCAGATGAAGATTTCTTCATCTTTTGTCCAGCTTGCAGCCTGGTGCCAGGATTGTTCAATGAACAGTCAGTCAATTGATTTATTCATGTAACTCATGGATAATTGCCTTCCTAAAAGAGTTGACCACAAACTTTCTACAAGTTCAATAGAGTCTACTTGAGAGTGATTGGTTTTACACAAGTATTTCCAAATCCATGGCCCCAAAGTTCTTCATTGTCTATACTAATTGCTAGAAAAGGCTCTGAAATGAAACAACCTGAAAATCAAATCTAATCACAACTAAGAGGACAATTTGGTTAGTGGAAAAAAAATCTCTCCTGGCAGAGAAATAAATATCTTTGAAAAATATATAGTAGGAGGAAGAAAAGGGTAGAAGCTGGTTGCTACTGTAGAACTGGAAGAACCCATTCACTGCCTGTGGCAATGTTACATGACCTTAGGTCAAGGTTCACTCTGTCCCCTGAGATTAAATCACTTTAAATGGAGTCCTCATCTCTCAGAGGATTCCTCCCAGGCTCCCCAGAGATTTTGGCAGTTAGAGTGAGTGCTGACAAAACACTCCTAGTTATCTTTGGTTTTGTATTTTTGCTTTGACCAAAGACCAAATTATCTCAGTTTATCAGTTATCACTATGTGCTTTTATGAAATAGTTTACTTTGATTTGGACTCCTCACTTCCCAAAACATTGATTTGGGAGCAAGCAGAGGCATACACAACAACAAAGCAAAATTGTCCAACTTGAATATGACACACATCTGCACTCAAGGTCATTTCCCAGCCTTGGGAGAACAGAATTTTCAGTGATCATCTTCTCCTTTTGTTCACCTTCGTCTTTCTTCCTAGATCTCAAACTTGTGCCCTCTCTCCTTTCTACAGTGAGTTTCAGCCCTGAAAGACTGCTAACTTCTTCTGCAAAACAGTTTAGATTCCTCTTTGTTTTACTGTCTATTTTCATGCCATGCCCCGAGGCCCTACTCTCCAAATTGAAATGGGTCTGTCAAATCAGTTTTGCCAAACAAAGGACTTTTGAGTCTTTCTTAAGAAACAGAAGAAGTTGCATTCACTTGAGTTTTTAATAACTTTTTATGTTTTGTTGAGCTTATCATCTCATAGTTCCAACGGTTACCTTGGGCTCTTTAGAAAATTCTGGTTTCTTGTTAACCATGCTTCAACCCCTCATATCAGATGCCAATTCCTTCCAGGGAATGAACATGTGTCTAGTTTCCTCCATAGGTGTTTGTAAATGCCAGGTAGACTCACTCTCCTGCCTACTTTGGGCACTAGATAAAGACAAATGCTCCCCAGGAGCAAAAACTGACAGAATTTCAAAGAGATGACAAGGAGAGTTTTTCCAGGCCCAAGGTTTGGATGTGAAAAAGGAATTGTGCAGAGGATTTTACTACCATCCCAGAAATAAGAAAAATTCAGAAAGAACACAAAACTGGCTTTCATTTTTAAAGTGTAAGATGCTCTACATTTCTGGCTCTAAATTAAGTGCTGTGGCATTCAGTTAAAACCACCTTGTGTCCAATAATATACTTCCTGGCCTGCCCCAAGGTCTTCAGGAAGCATTTTATCTTTCATATAATTGCCAGGGTGAATCCCTAGTTATAACATACTCTACAGCATATAAAATAATTGTTGCAACTGAACCGATCACATAAATATTAGTGATTGAAGAGATTGGTTGGGATAAATCAATGTGGCTGACATATTTAATAAACTTTGTATAAACATTGTTTGCAACAGCTATAAATAAAATTGTCTTTAGGAATTTTACATATTGCACATCTCTCTATTCAAGGAGAGGCATAGGCATGATTTCTAGCTGCATGAAATGACAAGCAATGCCTTTTCTAACCTGCCCAAATCAGACCAGGCAAGTCGAGTCAGGGAGCGTGCCCACACCTGGCTCAGCCTGTGCCGGGGCTTGCTCTGCTGTCCGAGCTCTCCGCATGGCTCACTTGCCAGTGGGAATGAGAATCAGTCAGAGGAGAACGTCAAGCCAACATTCTGCTTCTTTTCTTTTTTTCCCCAAAGAAAAAACCACACCATAAATAAAGCATGATTGAGATGGCATTTTACATTCACACAGATTTTGGCATAAATAAATAAAAGGGATTTTGTTCAAATTCTGTCATCCTTACGTGCCATTTTAAAATTATCTTTCCCTACCAGTTCAGCATATCCAACTACACTCTGGGAGTCATCTTGGCTCCCTCCAGTGGCTGACTTAGTGACTGAAACCAACAGGGGTATTTCTCAAGGCCGTACAGCCTAGTGGTTCAAGGTGGAAGCACTTAACTTCTGAGATAATGAGTTCAAATCCCTCTGGGAATTCTGCCTCACCCTTAACATGCATTACCTTTTCTGGAAAGGTTTGAAGTGTTGATTTTAATTGATCTACTTCATAATCTCCCATCCAAATTGATATATTTCACTGTTCCCATTTTATGAATGAAAACAACCTATTGGAAGGCAGTGGGAGGACTGGGGATGCTAAAAAGCCATGGTGATGCCTCATGTCTGAGCTCAGGACCAGGGAGTTTCCATAACGGCCTTCTCTAGACTTAGACCCTATCATATTTTCTGCCTTATTATTGTTAGATTCCAAGGGATGACAAAGTGCAGAAATATTTAGGTTCCTTTTTTCAAAGAGGTCGGACATAATACAGTGTGTCCTCAGCTTTAAGCTTAATGAAATGTCACATACACATTTGGAAATTCAGGTATGAACTATGGGTCTTACATTGTTTGAAATTTACAACTTTCACATTTATTTTTATTAGTAATATTTTAGTCGCTCAATATAGTTCCCTGGCATTAATGGAAAAAACATGGTGTCTTCAAGCAGCCAAAATAATCTCTCTAAACTCCCACTGAGTTTAAGCAAAGGCCTTGCAATTTAATGACTGAAGTTACAGCTGTAGACTTCCAGTGTGGCGGGTTCAAATCTCATTAAATTAGACTCTAATTAAAATTCATCTGAGCTACACATTTTTTCATTGTGTAATTTTTTTTTATTCTTAATGACTCACTTTAACCTCATTTTACTCAAGGAAAACAAAAGAGAAATTAAAAAAAAAAAAGCAAGGCAGGAAAAAAAGCAGGTGAATTAGAGGACGATATGATGCCTTTTTAAAACGCAGCCTGAGAACTGGGTGTGCAGTGCAGACATCAGGAGGAGACTTAATTAGGGCTCAACCGCTCAGTTCATAGTTCTTGAGTCTTTATAAAAGCCAACAGCAAAGCTAAATCATGTGTAATTTGCCATTATTTCCCCAGCTAGCTCTCGCTGAAATGTTATTTTTCACTTACCTTTTCCTTTTTTTCTCATCTTGAGAGCATGGTATCAGACCTTGTATATACAGTGTGCCACTTGCCTGCTGTCAGAGAGAGAAGTGACAACACTTGTCACTACCAATCTCTTCTTGTCTGGTCTCATCTGAGCAATACACACAGCCTCATTTCCAGGTGTTTGTTGAAACTCCGAGTTATGTAACATGTCTTTGCTGTGCTCAGAACTGAAAAAGAAGCACCGCAGGGGGAATAAATTCTTATCTTTCTAAGAACTCTGAGTGTGCATAATAGTGATTTTAGCCCAATTCCACGTTACTGAGAGGACAACTTGGGAGAAAGAGAAAGGAGGCATTGTAAAGCTAAAGAGGAAATTGATAGATTCAGGGATGGTCAAGTAGCAATGATGGGAAAGATCTACAAACTTAAAAAATTGAAGAAATATGAGTATACCGTTGAAGAATTTAACCATTACTAACAGCACTATATACGTTTTTTAAAAAAGATGATTCCTTCTGTTTACTACCCAGTTTACATATTGTCAAGGGTAACAACTTTTTTAATGTTTCTAACTATGTCTACTGCTACCCAGCTATATTGTGATTTATCAAATTAAAACATCATCTATTGACCTGTTAAAATGGTAAATGAAGATTTTAGGTCTTTTACACACATAAATATACATACAGCTGTTCAGTCACTAAGTCATGTTCAACTTTTTGTGACCCCATGAATTATAGCACACCAGGTTCCTCTGTCCTTCACTATCTCTTGCGATTTGCTCAATTTCATGTCCATTAAGCCAGTGATGGTATCTAACTATCTCATCCACTGCCACCCCCTTCTCCTTTTGCCCTCAATCTTTCCCAGCATCAGGGTCCTTTCCAGTGAGTCAGCTCTTTGCATCAGGTGGCCAAACTATTGGAGTTTCAGCTTCAACATCAGTCCTTCCAATGAACACTCAGGACTGATCTCCTTTAGGATGGACTGGCTGGATCTCCTTGCAGTCCAAGGGATTCTCAAGAGTCTTCTCCAACACCACAGTTCAAAAGCATCAATTCTTCGGTGCTCAGCTTTCTTTATAGTCCAACTCTCACATCCATACCTGACTACTGGAAAATCCATAGCTTTGACTAGACGGATTTTTGTTGGCAAAGTAATGTCTGTTTTTTTATGCTATCTAGGTTGGTCATAACTTTCCTTCAAAGGAGTAAGTGTCTTTTAATTTCATGGCTTCAGTCACCATCTGCAGTGATTTTGGAGCCCAAGAAAATAAAGTCTGTCACTGCTTCCACTCTTTCCCCATCTATTTGCCACGAAGTGATGGGACTGGATACCATGATCTTAATTTTCTGAATGTTGAGTTTTAAGCCAGCTTTTTAACTCTCCTCTTTCACTTTCATCAAGAGACTCTTTAGTTCTTCTTTGCTCTCTGCCATAAGGGTGGTGTCATCTGCATATCTGAGGTTATTGATATTTCTCCCAGCAATCTTTTTTTTTATTATTTTTTATTGGAGGATAATTACTTTACAGAATTTTGTTGTTGTCTGTCAAACCTCAAAAGCTTTAGGTATACATATATCCCCTTCCTTTTGAAACTCCCTCCCATCTCCCTCCCCAACCCACCCCTCTAGGTTGATACAGAGCCCCTGTTTGAACTTCCTGACTCATACAGCAAATTCCTGTTGGCTATCTATTTTACATATGGTAATGTAAGTTTCCATGTTACTCTTTCCATACATCTCACCTTCTCCTCCCCTCTCCTCATGTCGATAAGTCTATTCTCTATGTCTGTGTTTCCATTGTTGCCCTGTAAATAAATTCTTCAGTACCATTTTTCTAGATTCCATATATATGCATTAGAGTATGATATTTATCTTTCTCTTTCTGACTTACTTTATTCTGTATAATAGGTTCTAGGTTCATCCACCTCTTTAGAACTGACACAAACATGTTCCTTTCTGTGGCTGAGTACTATTCCATTGTGTATTTGTACCACAGCTTCTTGACCCATTCATCAGTCGATGGACATCTAGGTTGCTTCCATGTTCTAACTACTGCAAATAGTGCTGCAATGAACATTGGGATACATGTGGCTTTTTCAATTTTGGTTTCCTCAGGGTATATGCCTAGGAGTGGGATTGCTGGGTCACATGGTGGTTTTATTCCTAGTTTTTTAAGGAATCTACAGATCATCTTCCATAGTGGCTGCATCAATTTACATTCCCACCAACAGTGCAAGAGCGTTACTTTTCCTCCACACCCTCTCCAGCATTTATTATTTGTAGACTTTTTGATGAGGGCCATTCTGACTAGTGTGACATGATATCTCATTGTAGTTTTGACTTGCATTTCTCTAATAATGAGCAATGTTGAGCATCTTTTCATGTGCTTGTTAGCCATCTGTATGTCTTCTTTGGAGAAATTTCTGTTTAGGTCTTTTTCCCATGTTTTGATTGGGTTGTTTGTTTTTCTGGTATTGAGTTGTACGAGCTGCTTGTCTATTTTGGAAATGAATCCTTTGTCAGTTGTTTCATTTGCTATTATTTTCTCCCATTCTGAGGTTTGTCTTTTCACCTTGCTTATAGTTTCTTTTGACGTGCAAAAGCTTTTAAGTTTAAACAGGTCCCACTTGTTTACTTTTGTTTTTGTTTTCATTACTCTAGGAGGTGGGCCATAAAGGATCTTGCTTTGATTTATTTCATCTAGTGTTCTGCCTATGTTTTCTTCTAAGAGTTTTACAGATTCTGGCCTTAGCTTTAGGTCTTTAATCCATTTTGAGTTTATCTTTTTGTATGGTGTTAGAAAGCATTCTAATTTCATTCTTTTACATGTAGCTGTCCAGTTTTCCCAGCACCATTTATTGAAGAGGCTGTGCCCCTTTGTATATTCTTGCTTCCTTTGTCAAAAATAAGGTACTCATAGGTGCATGGGTTTGTTTCTGGGCTTTCTATATTGTTCCATTGGTCTATATTTCTGTTTTTGTTCAAGTACCATACTGCCTTGATGACTGTAGCTTTGTAGTATAATCTGAAGTCAGGAAGGTTGATTCCTCCAGCTCCATTCTTCTTTCTCAAGATTGATTTGGCTATTTTGGGTCTTTTGTGTTTCCATATGAATTATGAAATTTTTTGTTCTAGTTCTGTGAAAAATGCCATTGGAAATTTGATAGGAATCACATTGAATCTGTAGATTATGTTTGGTAGTATAGTCATTTTTACAATATTGATTATTCCTACCCAGGAACATGGAATATCTCTCCATCTGTTTATCTCATCTTTCATTTCTTTCATTAGTGTCTTATAATTTTCTGTGTACAGTTCTTTTGTCTCCTTAGTAGGTTTAGTCCTAGATATTTAATTGTTTTTGTTGCAATGGCAAATGGGATTGATTCCTTGATTGCTCTTTCTGATTTTCCATTTTTAGTAAATAGAAATGGAAGCGATTTATATGTATTGATTCTGCATCCTGAAACTTTGTTAACTTCACTGATTAGCTCTAGTAATTTTCTGATTCTATCTTTAGGGTTTTCTGTGTACAATATCATGTCATCTGCAAACAGTGTGAGCTTTACTTCTTCTTTTCTGATCTGGATTCCTTTTATTTCTTTTTCTTCTCTGATTGATGTAACTAGGACTTCCAGAACTATGTTGAATAATAGTGGTGAAAGTGGACACCCTTGTCCTGTCCCTGATCTTAGGGGGAATGCTTTCAGTTTTACACCATTCAAAATAATGCTTGCTGTAGGCTTATCATATATGGCCTTTTCTGTGTTGTGGTAGGTTCCTTCTATGCCCATATTTTGAAGAGTTTTAATCATAAATGGGTGCCGAATCTTGTCAAAGGTTTTTTTCTGCATCTATTGAAATGATCATATAGTTTTAATCTTTCAATTTGTGAATATGGTGTATCACATTGATTGATTGATTGATTGATTGATGGAACTCTTTGTGCCTCTTGAACTTGATTGACTATTTCCTTTGCCATGTTGGGGAAATTTTCAACTATAATCTCTTCCAAAATTTTCTCATACCCTTTCTTTTTCTCTTCTTCTTCTGGGACCTCTATAATTCGATAATTCGAATATTGGTGCATTTGATATTGTCCCAGAGGTCTCTGAGACTATCCTCAGTTCTTGTCATTCTTTTTACTTTATTCTGCTGTTCAGAAGTTATACCTACCATTTTATCTTCTAGCTCACTTATTCGTTCTTCTGCTTCAGACATTCTGATATTGATTCTTTCTAGAGTATTTTTAATTTCAGTAATTGTGTTGTTTGTCTCTATATTTTTATTCTTTAATTCTTCTAGGTCTTTGTTAATTGATTCTTGCATTTTCTCCATTTTGTTTTCAAGGCTGTTGATCATCTTTACTATCATTATTCTGAATTATTTTTTGGGTAGTTTGCCTACTTCCTCTTCATTTATTTGGACTTCTCTTTTTTCTAGCTTGTTATTTGTGTAGTATTTCTCTGCCTTTTCATTATTTTTTTTTAAACTTACTTATTTAAGTCTCTTTTTCCAAGGCTTCAAGGAAAAGTTTAATTCTTTCCTTGAAGAAGGTAGAATTCTTTCTTCCTTTTGGTTTCTGCCCTCCTAAGGTTGGTCCACTAGTTTATGTATGTTTCCTCTAGGGTGAGATTTGTGCTGAGTTTTTGTTTGTTTTTCTTCTGATGGGCAAGGCTGAGTGAGGTGGTAATCTTGTCTGTTGATGATTGGGTTTGTATTTTTTTGTTTGTTTGTTGTTTTGGTCAGGTGTCCTGCACAGGGTGTTACTGGTGGTTGGGTGATGCAGGGCCTTGTATTCAAGTGGTTTCCTTTGTGTGAGTTCTCACTATTTGATACTCCCTAGGGTTAGTTCTCTGGTAGCCTAGGGTATTGGAGTCAGTGCTCCCACACCAAAGGCTCAGGGCTTGATCTCTGGTCAGGAGCAAAGATTCCACAAGTGGTGTGTTAAGGCATTAGTGAGATTAAAACAAATATCCCAAAACGAGAAACCAAAGATGAATCCCAGACAAATGGCAGTTATAAAATCAGGCAAATAATAAATAAAATAATGCAATATACACATATACATATGCACCCAGGAATGCAGTCAAAACAGACCAACAAAAATAAAGTGCAATAGACTGACCCAGCAAACAAAAGAAATCAAAACTTATATTTACCAGTTAAGAACAAAATTAACTAAAGCACAAACTGGAAAACAAAACTAAAGTAAGGTGCCAAGTGAGGACTAAAGCAATGAGAACAAAACTAATGAATATGTTGAGAGGAAAGGAAAGAAAGAAAAGAAAGAAAGAATAGATGTGCAAAGTTAAACAGAGGTGGATGAAGAAAATTTATATACATTAAAGATTAACTGCAAGGGGAAAACAATAGTAGGAAAGACAAAAAAGGAATAAATGTAGAAAAAATATAATAGGTTTTAAAAAATTAAAAATTGAAATTATAAAAAAGAGAAAAGAAAAAAATGGAAGAAAGAAAAAAGAAAAAAAAAAAAGGAAAACTCCACAGAACTGCCAAAGCCCAATGTACAAGCAGAAGTTTATAACAGTAAAATATGTGACTGAGAAAAAAAAAAGCTCAAAAGCTTAATTTGATTTCATAGTGCCAATAAAATCAACAAGTACAACAGAGGGGGAAAGAAAAAAAAACAGGAAAAAAATCTAAAAGATTCTACAGAACAAGTCAAAAAATAAGAATAATTAATATTTTCCTTGAGTCATTGCTGTCAGAGTTTTTTCCCTTGCTGGGAATCACAGTCCACCTTACCTCCCTAGGATGTCCTCCAATACTATGCTGATCTCTGGACCTTCTAAGGAGGCAGCTCAGATTCTAATCTGGTCCTACTCCTGTGTGTTCTTGCTTCCAATGTCCACAGCTATCAGAACTAGTGTGTCTTCTTTTGTGGGAGCTCTCAATGGCCTTTTATATAGTCCATAGACACAGAGTCTGCCTAGTTGATCATGTGGATTTAATCTGCAGCTTGTACAGCTGGTGGGAAGGTTTTGGGTCTTTTTTCTTAGCCACACTGCCCCTGAGTTTCAATTGTGGTTTTATTTCCACCTCTACATGTGGGTCATCCACTGGGGTTTGCTCCTGAGGCTTCCCTAGAGGACTTGGGTTTGCCCCTGTGAGAGCCAGGTGTGGAGGTGGTGCAGCTGCTTGGTCTACAGGGGTTCTGGCAGCACCAGGTACTCAGGGGAGTTGATGGCTGGGGAAGCAGGAAATATAGTGCTCTAGAAGGGTATGGCAACCAGTTTTGGCCAATATGCTCCAGCATTCTTGCCTGGAGAACCCTCATCCCTGACAGAGAAGCCTGGCAGGCCACAGTCTACAGGGTCACAAAGAGTTGGACACGACTGAAGCAACCCTGCTCACATAAGCACAAGACATTTTTTGCCTGTGGCAGCTCTGTCTCAGTGACAGTTGAGCATGAAGGTGGTGCAGCTGCTTGGCTTGTGGGGACCCTGGCAGCTCCAAGTGTGCAGGAACACGGACTGCCCTCGCTGCAGGAGTTATGGCCCTATCAGAGTCATTTTTCAAGTCTCTTGTAGCTGGCGATCAGAAGGCCTCTTTGGCCAGTCTTTCCTCTCCCAGCAATCTTGATTCCAGCTTGTGCTTCATCCAGCCCAGCATTTTACTTGATGTACACTGCATATAAGTTAAATAAACAGGGTGACAATATACAGCCTTGATGGACTCCTTTCCCGATTTGGAACCACTGTGTTGTTTCATGTCTACTTCTAAGTGTTGCGCCTTGACCTGCATACAGATTTCTCAGCAGGTAGGTCAGGTTGTTTAGTATTCCTATCTCTTGAAGAATTTTCCACAGGTTGTGATGATCCACACAGTCAAAGGCTTTGGCGTAGTCAATAAAGCAGAAGTAGATGTTTTCCTGGAACTCTTTTGCTTTTTTGATGATCCAATGGATGTTGGTAATTTGATCTCTGTTTCCTCTGCCTTTTCTAAAACCAGCTTGAACATCTGGAAGTTCACAGTTCATGGACTACTGAAGCCTGGCTTCAGTAGAATTTTGAGCATTACTTTGCTGATGTGTAAGACGAGTGCAATTGTGTAGTAGTTTGAACATTCTTTGGCATTGCCTTTCTTTGAGATTGGAATGACAACTGACCTTTACCAGTCCTGTGGCCACTGCTGAGTTTTCCAAATTTGCCGGCATATTGAGTGTAGCACTTTCACAGCATCATCTTTTAGGATTTGAAATAGCTCAATTGGAATTCCATCACCTCCACTAGCTTTGTTTGTAGTGATGCTTCCTAAGGCCTGCTTTGCTTCACATTCCAAGATGTCTGGCTCTAGGTAAGTGATCACACCAGTGTGGTTATCTGGGTCATGAAGATCTTTTTTGTATAGCTCTTCTGTGTATTCTTCCCACCTATTCTTAATATCTTCTGCTTCTGTTAGGTCCATACCATTTCTGTTCTTTATTGTGCCCATCTTTCCATGAAATGTTCCCTTGGTATCTCCAACTTTCTTGAAGAGATCTCTAGTCTTTCCCATTCTATTGTTTTCCTCTATTTCTTTGCACTGATCACTGAGGAAGGCTTTCTTATCTCTCCTTGCTATTCTTTGGAACTCTGCATTCAAATGGGTATATTTTTCCTTTTCTCCTTTGTCTTTCATGTCTTTTCTTTTCTCAGCTATTTGTAAGGCTTCCTCAGACAACCATTTGCCTTTTTCATTTCTTTTTCTTGGGGATGGTTTTGATCACTGCCTCTGGTACAATGTCCAAACCTTTGTCCATAGTTCTTCAGCCACTCTGTCTATCAGATCTAAGCCCTTGAATCTATTTGCCACTTCCACTGTATAATCATAAGGGATTTGATTTAGGTCATACCAGAATGGTCTAGTGGTATTCCCTACTTTCTTCAATTTAAGTCTGAATTTGGCAATAAGGAGTTCATGATCTGAGCCACAGTCTGTTCCTGGTCTTGTTTTTGCTGACTGTATAGAGCTTCTCCATCTTTGGCTGCAAAGAATATAATCAATCTGATTTCAGTATTGACCATCTGGTGATGTCCATGTGTAGTCTTCTTTTGTGTTGTTGGAAGATGGTGTTTGCTATGACCAGTGTGTTCTCTTAGCAAAACTCTGTTAATTTGACCTGCTATGTTTTGTACTCCAAGACAAATTTGCCTGTTACTCCAGATGTTTCTTGACTTCCTACTTTTGCATTCCAGTCCCCTATAATGAAAAGGACATCTTTTGGGGCTGTTAGTTCTTGTAGGTCTTCATAGAACCATTCAACTTCAGCTTCTTCAGTATTATTGGTTGGGGCACAGACTTGGATTACTGTGATATTGAATGGTTTGCCTTGGAAAGGATCAGAGATCATTCTGTTGTTTTTGAGATTTCATCCAAGTACTGCATTTCGGACTCTTCTGTGGACTATGATGGCTACTCCATTTCTTCTAAGGGATTCTTGCCCACAGTAGTACATATAATGGTCATCTGCATTAAATTCAGCCATTCCAGTCCATTTTAGTTCACTGATTCCTAAAATGTCAATGTTCACTCTTGCCATCTCCTGTTTGACCACTTCCTATTTGCCTTGATTCATAGACCTAACATTCCAGTTTCCGATGCAATATTGTTCTTTACAGCATTGGACTTTGCTTCCATCACAGTCACATCCATAACTGGGTGTTGTATTTGCTTTGACTCCATCTCTTCATTCTTTCTGGAGTTTTTTCTCCACTGATGTCCCGTAGCATATTGGGCACCTACCGACCTGGGGAGTTCATCTTCCAGTGTCCTATCTTTTTGCCTTTTCATACTGTTCATGGGGTTCTCAAGGCAAGAATACTGAAGTGGTTTGCCATTCCCTTCTCCAGTATACCACGTTTTGTCATAACTCTCCACCATGACCCATCCATCTTGGGTGGCCCTACATGGCATGGCTCATAGTTTCATCGAGTTAGACAAGGGTGTGGTCCATGTAATCAGTTTGGTTAGTTTTCTGTGATTGTGGTTTTCATTCTGTCTGCCCTCTGATGGAGAAAGATAAGAAGCTTTTGGAAGCTTCCAGACGTAAGAGACTGATTGAGGGGTACACTGGGTCTTATTTTGATGGGTGGGGCCATGCTCAGTAAATCTTTAATCCAATTTTCTGTTGATGGGCGGGGCTGTGTTCCCTCCCTGTTGTTTGACCTGAGGGTACACAGTCCTGCCAATGGCTACAGTCACCATCCACAGTGATTTTGGAGCCCAAGAAAAGAAAATCTCGTACTGCTTCCACTTTTTCTTCTTATATTTGCCATGGAGTGGTGGGACAGAATGCCATGATCTTGGTTTTTTAATGCTGAGTTTTAAGCCAGCTTTTTCGCTGTCTTCAAGGGGCTCTTTAGTTCCTCTTCACTTTCTGCCAATAGAGTGGTATCTGAGTGTCAGAGGTTGTTGCTATTCCTTCCAGCAATCTTGATTCCAACTTGTGATTCATCCATCCTAGCATTTCGCTTGATGTTCTCTGCATGTAAGTTAAATAAGCAGGGTGAAAATATACAACCTTGTCATACTCCTTTCCCAATTTGGAATCAATCTGTTGTTCCATGCCCAATTCTAACCATTATTTCTTGACCTGCATACAGGTTTCTCAGGAGGCAGGTAAGGTGTCTGGTACTGCCATCTCTTTAAGAATTTTCCATAGTTTCTTGCGATCCCCACAGTCAATGAATTTAGTGTAGTCAATGAAGCAAAAGTAGATACATACAGGCATAATTTCATTCTCTTTTTACTTGATTCTTGCACTAGATTTTTAACAACTTGGAGTTAAATTCATATCCACAATCTTTTTTGTTCCTACTATGCACATATATTCCTTGGTGAGTCAAGTAGTTGACTCTGCTTACATTTATTTATTGTTCAACTTCTCATTTTCTAAAATAAATAATTGCACAATTTCTTCTTTTGCTTGGCTTCTTTTAAATATCTACTGAATTACTGACTCAAAGTGTGCCTCTTCATATAATTTCCCACCCTGTCAGATCTAACAAAACAATGTATTCTCATCTCACAATCTGGAATTCTGTATTTTCTGGTTTCAATATGGACTGGCAACTCCTGGGCATGCTACATAGTAATGCCTCCTGTATTTCCTTTAAAGACATCCTAAGAAATACCTTATCCTTTCTGCAATGTTGGATCTGGTTTTTTTGACCATATTTTGTTAGAGCACCATCCTCTAATAGCATCCAAAGAAAAGGAGGTTTAGAAATCTCTCTACCCTCCAAACTTTATAGGTGTTCCTCTACTCTTCTATCTCTCAACATTGTAGCCTAGAAGTTTAGTGTAATCTTCTTATTGGTAGTATTCCACAATTTCATTACAATCCACTTTAGTGTGATCTTTTGTTTGATCATTCTTCCAGGAGCACAGAAAGAATTTCCACTGTATATTCTTTAGTTGTTTTTTTTAATCCCTGTATTCTTTAAAAATAACTTCCTTGTCTTTATTTTCTCTGTTCTCTCTTTCTAGAATGCCTATTAAGTCTATGTTAGACCTCATTTTGGGTTCATAATGTGTTCCAAAACATTTCATCTGTTCATCTCTTTCTATTTTCATTCTTTCTGGGATATTTTCTGACTATCTTATAGCACTTTTATTAAAATTTGGCTGTCATACATTAATTTTAAAAGCACTTTATTTTTCTCAAATTGTTCCATTTTCTATTGTTGATTCATTAGTGAGATATTCATTCTTTCCATTGTCCAGATTTATTATCAGTTCTGTTTTTTATTTGTTTCTCTATATTACAGTATCTAATCATTCTTAGTTCTCTGTTCATAGTTAGGCATTAAAGAGTTGATGGGAAACCATACATTAATGCAGCTGTCAACTAATGAGTGCCTCTGTAGCACAAGAGTGACCGGCTGGCTTTTTCACTGGGACATCTAACTATTGTCCTCTGTAGGTTTGTACTAGTTTAATTTCACTAGAGAAGCATCCTCCAATTCCCCCTCTGCAGCTTGCATTTTGGACTTGAACATAGTAGTGAAGCTCATATTATGGAGGTGGTCTCATGATTCTATGAGATTTTCACTTCATCCCCAAATGTGCATTTCCTGCCAGATTCCAGTTTACCTCTGTGCCTGGGATCCTCAATCTTCTCAATGGGTGTTTTTTGTTTTAGTGGTTTTGAGATTTTTTTAAAAGTTCTGATATTGTTGTAGTTGTTGTTTTACATCATGTATAGCTGCTTGCAGTAGAACTGGTGAAAAGAAAGTTATCATTTATTCATTCTTCGCTTAACAAGTAATGCCAAGTCACTTTCCATGGGCAACAACAGGTTTGTCTGTTTACCCTCTCTTCCTTTCTCAACCAGTTTGGGTAATCATGTGATATTAAAGACAGAAACCTTTTAAATTTGGTTTTTATAGTCTAAGGTAACATAGTCTATTAAAAGCATGGAATTTGGAACCATAAAGACCTGTGGTTGACTTATATTTACACTTGTGTGAAGTTAAAAAACTTTTCTGGATCCTAAAATTCTCATCATTAAAGTAAGTTAAGTTCTCTGAGACTCTTTGTCAACTATGACATGGAAATAAAAAATACCTTTTCTAGGTGTCAGAATTATATGAATTATTACATATAAATTGTCTAGCACATAAAATTGCCCCAATTCCCCTTTTCCTTGGAATTTTAATGGGTTAGTATATCAGTTAGGATTAAGTCTAATACAACTGTGCTTTAAAGGAGTTGTAGGTGGCCAGTCCTATTTATGATAGGAACTTGGGTTCTTCTAGCTTTCTGTTCCAACACTTAAAAAATGAGAGTGATAATAATATTGTCATCATTTGGATCCTAGGAGGAAGAAACATGTAGGAAGTATTTAGCACAGTATTTGTATACAAAAAAGTACAATTAAAAAAAGAGAAAAATTCAGTCAGCCAGGTTAGTCATAACCAATTACTTGACAAAGAATCTCAAAATATAGGATGTTTATCACAAGACATTAAGAGTGCACCACCAAAAGTCTGACAGTAAATTATGACTCACCTACAATTGTTTAGAGTGAAAATAAACCACTTGGCAAATTGTACTTCTAGTAACAAATACTCTGCTGTTCCATTTTAGGGCATGCAACACCACTCTCCTGGGGTTTCCCAGGTAACTTAGTGATAAAGAATCTGCCTGACAATGCAGCAGATGCAAGAGACATGAGTTCAATCCCTGAATCAGGAAGATCCTGTGGAGGAGGAAATGGCAACCCGCTCCAGTATTCCTGCCTGAAAAAATTAATTCCATGGACAGAGGAGCCTGGTAAGCTGCAGTCCAGGGAGCCCCAAAGAGTTGGACATGATTGAGCACAACACCATGTCCTCGGCTTATTTCCTCCCTCATGGCACATCATGTCACATATTCTCAGTCTATCAACTGGATACAAATGGCAATCACCATCAACAGCATCACTCGACTAACTCCACACAAGGTCATCTCTTCAGACAATTTTATTCATCGTATCTACATTAATGCCAGTTAACATGGCTTCTGCCTCATTCTTAAAAGTCATTTAGTTTCCGTTTAAATTGGTAATAACCCCAGTAAATTCTAGGTCTAACTTTTGTAAGCATTTTATTGTTCTTTTAGTTTCTTCCCCCTAGGGCCTGGCAGAAATATTAAAATTCCTTCTAAGACAAAATTATGATAATGAATAAAAATGTTTTTACCTTTCCCACTAAATCTTCTCTAATAATTATCTGGAATGCTATAATTATTGTCTTCTAAATAGCAACTGACAGAATTTGTTAGAAATATCTCAGAGTACTTTTCTTTCATTTTTGCTTATTGTTCTAGAAATTCTTATTTTCCCAAATCTTTTCAGAACCAATAGGAGCCAAATAATTCATTCATGCGCACCAGTTCTTCATTGTACTACATGTAAATTGCAAAAAGTAAGATTTCTTCATCTGATGCATGAATTGTGTCAATTAACAAAATGGAATATCCTCCCATAATCATGGCTTATTCCTTCATAATCTCAACCAAAGAAAGCAGGCCCAAACAACTTCTGAAGTCCAAGTAGACTTTCAGCAGAGAGCAGTCTACTTTCTGATAGATTCTCTACTCAATTCTCCAAATGATGGACAGATAGTGAAACTGTTGTGGAAGATGGGGTTAGTTCAGGATGGGTATCGTTTGAAACTATACCCAAATGAATCACAGGCCAAGTCCATTTTATGGTACTAAAACTTCCTCTTTGCACTAGTGGTTATGAAAATATTTTATTGCCAAATCTAGATCATTTCTCCTCCAATGAAACTGTGATTCCTAAAACACAAAACTTAAGAAAGATGCACATTGGGCAGCGCCAGCAAGGCCAGCTAATTCATCAAGAGCCAGATAAAAAAGTCCACATTTCCACTTTGCTAGTAAGCTTATCTGCTTCATCTGATGCCAACAACTCAATCCTCTGAACAGATGATATACTGAATAAAGGAATCTTTTCAGATTCATGGATTACTTCATTTCTCATCTTTTCAATGTATCATTTGCTACAAGGATTCATTCTATCATTTTAGAGTCAGCAAATAGATTATTATGCCAAGTCAGTATTCTGAAGGTGCTGAGTTAAAAACTGCCTTCTCCTCCTGAGAATCCTATCAGGACAATGGTTATATTTTGGAATCAATTTACTATGTATCCTGGGGTTTCCAGAAGCTCTATTACACAGAAAACTGAATACAACATCCTTCAGTAAAGTTTTAACTTTCCATTCTTTGTCAACAATTGTTATATAATAAAGAGACACTAGACTTGTAATTGGGGAGGAGGAAAATAACTCAGTTTAAACAATTATGTACTTCTGGGAAATTCAATTCTGTAATCACAAAACTTTTGACACAATGGTTTACAATAGAACTCACTCCTCTTGGCTTATTTCTCAACAGGAATCTATGAGTCTATAATAACAGTCACATTCCACATTGGAAATTCATTTTCTGTAGACTTGAATTTGCTGGTGACCAATTGTGGAAGCTGAGCAACCTTTACAAAGCTTACTAAGTTCATTTTTCTCACCTCTGCATCAGATTGAAAGAATCATCACAAGGTCTCCTGAAGGCCCTCACAAAATCTCCATGATTAAGAGGAAGGGAAGAACTTGTTATTTTACCCTCCACACAGAGAACTGCACGGTGATCACAAGGGGAGGCTGGTGTTGATACAGTCACGGGTGCTGGGTGAGTGGAACAAGGCTGCCATCTGCACAATGATGAGCCTTGTTCTTTCGTGATGTGCAGATCTCACTCAGAAGATGCTGTGTATCTGTTGCACAGACCAATTGTAAAGGTGAAGCTCCTACTATTGGGAGCATGGAGACTGACAGCATGAGCTCTCTGAGTTAGGGTGTTGAAGACTGGAATGTCTTGTGAAAGGAGATGATATGTTTAAATTGTTTTACATGTCATTGTTTAGTGCAAGGCCCTTCCCAAGTGTTAGGAGAGCAATAATGTCCCCTCCCTTAAAATTCTTTTCATAGGAGAACAGACCAGATGATCTCTACGGACTCCTTCCTGTACCATAAGTCGAAGTTTTATGTGCTCAAAGTTTGTGGTTCTAGGCCTCACACGTAAAAACAGAATGGTTGTGTGATGGGCTCTCTGCTCTCAGGAAGCTTAAGATCTATTGATGGAATGAAAGTTTAGATAAGAAATATACATCAAGAGCAATAAACTGCACCACAAATAAGGACCCAACTATATGGCACAGGGATGTTTGTCAGTGTGGTTCATTGTTGTATGTCCAGTATCTCAAAGTACCTGGTGAGTTGTAGGGGACCTACGATTAGTTTCAAATAAGTGAATAATTCTATACAAAATATACTTTAGTCAAGAACAGAATTTTCAAAGCTAAATAGATTTACCCTCAAAGACGACATACCATACAATTTCACTTATATAACAGTCTTGAAATGACAACAAAGTGGAAGTGGAGAACTGATGAGAGATGGCCAGGAGCTGGTAAGCGTAGATAGGAAAGTGGCAGTGGCTGTATGAGGCAGCACAAGGGATCCTGTGACGGAGCGGCTGTGTATCTTAATTGTGGTGGTTATCACATGAATCTACATGTGTGATAAAGCTGCCTGGAATGAAATACACACATGCACACTCACACATGCTTGTGCAGGCATGCAGACACACAGACATGAGAGCATGTGAAACTGGTGAATTTTAAATAAGGCTGGTGAAGTGTTTCAGTATCAACATCCCGTTTGTGATTCTATACTATAAATAACTAAGGGAACTGGGTGAAGAGTATAGAGGATATCTCTCCACTAGGTCTTACAATCACATGTGAATCTATAATTATTGCAAAATAAAGAGTTTGGAAAAAATAGCAAAAGCCTGAATCAGTTCATTGGAGAAGAGTTCACAGAGATGTAGGACTGAGCTGGCATTTGGATAGGAAGAGAAGGGAGGGCACAGGTGATGCGGGGAATGGGCTGGAAAGTAGTCTTATGAGAATCTCCAAGGGACAGTGGTCCATGGATGACAGTATGCAAGAGGCTAGCTGCATGGTTTGGCAATTTGGGTAGAGAAAGGATGAATTTTAGTCGAACCCCCTTCAATCTGTAGGTCAGTTCCCACACTCCCATTTTCATAAAGGCAGCAAACCCTCTGAATGAAGGGCTCCTCATTTGTATCATGGAGAGAACGGTATGAGCATGAAAGGAGCTAATGTACACAGAAGCCTGGCTCCGATTTTGGCATACAGTACATATTTAGCAATTATAGATTCCTTTTCCTGCCCTTGGACACAATCCTACAGGTAAACCAAGGGATCCTGAGTCAAGTCCAGGGCAATTTCTTGAACATTCCTACCACTTCTCCCTGTTGGGGAAGCCGAGAAGGAGGGCAGTGACAGAAGCAGAGACCTGTCACTCATGAGCTAGGGGAAGTGTCCCAACTCTGCACTGAAAGGTGTGTTGATCTAAAAGAGAGAAGAGAGGCAAAGTACAGTGGCAGAGCCAGCAGTCGGGTCACCAGGGCCTACTGGCTTTACTGCCTCTACTTATGCTGGACAAGGCAAAGAAATCAAGCCAGGATGTCTTGTAAAGAAACCACCTGCTGCTTCACGAGATATAAGAAAGGCAGTTTCGATCTCTGAGCCAGGAAGATTCCCTGGAGTAGGAAATGGCAACCCACTTCAGTATTCTTGCCTGGGAAATTCCATGGACAGAGGAGCCTGACAGGCTATAGTCCTTGGGATCGCAGAGTCAGACACAACTGAAGCGACTTAGCACACACGTCTTCTGGGCAGTGAAAGCACGCTCCTGGCTGAGACCAGGTAGGGTGTCACTGCTCAGGCCGTGTGCACGGTCAGCCAGGATCCAAACTGCTGGAGAAAGCAGCTGGCCTCGTTAGAAGGCTCCCCTTGGGCAACAACTGCAGCAGCCATGGGAACAAAACAAAAAACTTTTTAAATAAAATGTTTGCTTACATAGCAAAAAATTTTTTTAAATCTACATTGAAAATTAGTACCAATTTGGAGACAGATGAAAGATCTAAAATAGTAACTTTCTAAGGAGTGTTTCTCCCTCATTTCTTCTAATTTCAAAATTCAAAATGATTACCATTTTGAAACCTTGGTTTGTGTGTGTGTCTGCTTGTGAGTATTTGAGTATGTGTGTATGTGTGTGTTTTGTCTACAGTGAGTATTAGTACATTTTCTGCTATTTTCTTCCAGAGAAGAAAAACAGATTGGAGAGATGAAACCCTAGGCTGACAATATACAGTTGTGTAAATACAACATGTAATGATACAAGCATTTACCAACAGGCATTAGCTGCAACAGTACAAATTCCACGGCTGAGTGGTACAAAATATATTTGGAGCTATTGCTGTATAGCACACTACTGATGTAGGAGGAGCGCGTTTATTGAGATGTACAATGAAACCTGAGGAGCTGATCACACACAGGAAAGGAATCTAAATTGATCTCCAAATTTCTGCTGCTTTCAGGTAATAAAAACCTAACACTCTGGACTCTAAACAAAATCTCTGTCAAAGTGGACATTTAGTTTGAGATCCAGTCAGAAACGTCAGGCTGGGAGAATAAGTCAACATTCTTTGTTACGGTGATAGTGTTTTTGGTATTGTTTTCATTGTGCTTTTTCGTATAGTTCTATTTTTGCTGCTATTGATACATCAGGCAGCCAATCATGAAAAACAATGTCCATGTCACTGAAATGGCCTCCAGGCATCCAGTATATCTACATTGGGGTTAAACATCTGTGTGAAGATGTGACAGCACACCCTATAAAAGATATTATTGAGTCATATAGACTTTCTGTAATAACCAAACAGTAAAGAATATAGCTTTTTAAAGGTCTCCCCATGGCTGATCTCATGACTCAAAGATAAGACACTGTGCTGCAAGGTAAGTAATAAAATCTGGTGGATACTCTGGGTGAGCTTGTGACAAATCATATCAAAGTATTATTAAAGAAAGAACTTGAGACCCAAGACTATTATTGATTCTTGACAGAATTTCTTATAAATAAAGTGTTGCAATCAGGTCCTGGACTCACCAAGGTCCTGGTAGAATTCTTCCTATTATAGGGGAGGCAGCAAAATAGTAACGTTCCATTAGTGAGAGCCGAATGCCTCTGTGTGCAGCACCGCAAGGATGGGTCATGGTCAAAAGAGAGCCAGTAAGAAGACAATTTTCAAAGGCGTTTTAAGGCCCCTTTTACTGATTTCTTTTTGAAATGGGAAAAACTGCCTCCAAGCTTCCACGGGAAACAGTCTGTGCCCTGACTGTGTTAGCAGAATGAATCTGTGACCCTTCCCAGCACTAAGGACACACCTCCATTAGTGTCCATATTCTTACAGGGAAGAGCCTGATACAGTCAACTGAAATGACAGGGTGATAAATATAAAACCACTATCATCAATAAGACTGGAATGTAAAAGCACTTAGTTTCAGCCTAAGTAACTCACAGAAAGTTTGGTTTCAAGAACCAATGCGTCATCCATCACTGCTCTACCTTCTGTTGACAAAGTAATTGTAAGATATCTAGAATGGAGGTTCAATACAAGCTGACATTTTTGAAAGGAGGAATTGTGTGCCGTACTTACTCATTAAATGTATTTTTCCTCCACTAAAGATGTTTCCTTTTTTAGTTTATGTATGAATAACTTTAACTAAAGTTCCTTTGACACCCTGACTTTGCTCTGAATAGCACCTATGTTCATTAACATAAAACCTGAAAGAAAATAATTTTAATGTAGTTTTTTTAACACTTCAAAAGCCTCTAACAAATTGATCGAGCACAATTATGCATTCTAAAGGGAGTTATAAAGAGATCACAGAAGGTTGAAAAGTTTTAGCTAAAAAAAAAAAAAAACCTTGGGGTGAAAAAGAAAAGAAAAATAGGCAGTTAATGTGAAACTTGGATGCACGCTGAATAAAAGTGAACTTATACATTTTAGATGTTTTTAAAATTTCCTATAAATGCAGTGTTCACAGAGAAGAATAAACAAGAACTCATAGCAAGATGAAGCTCAGATAATTTGACAGACTGAGGTATACTTTTTGTTAGTGTATTGGCTTTGGATTCAGACATACCTGAGTTTAAATTTCTGCTCTGCCACTTATTATCTGTACGATAATGAGAAAGCCACTTTTATTTTTAAGACTTGGTTTTCTTATATTTATGTGAGAATTAAATAATACAATTTTAAAGCATTTAACATTCTGTTTCACACACGCAAAGCATTTAACAATTTAGTCCTCCCAATCCTCATTCCAAGTAAATTGTGAGATGACCAGTTCTTCCTTTCTTAAATCACACAGAATTTTTTTTTTTTTTTTTGGAAGAACAAATTATCACAGTTAAAGTTCTAGGATAGAAATAGGAAAAACTTTCTCTTATGATGGATGCATCAACTTAGGCTGAAATTTCTACCCCTGTTCACGTGCAAGGGTGATAATGCTTGAAACTTCTTTGTTCTATATATTGTTCTCAATTCTATTGCTTTTTGCAAAGTTCAGTTAAATCCTACTTTCTCCAAGGAGCCATTCCAAATTCTTCCAGGCAGATTTCCATCCCTCTAGAGGCATATTGTTTAACTTAATCTCCACTATATTGTGAGTTCCTGAAGATCAGTGTCTTATTTGCCTTTGGACCCTTCTGTACCTAGCTGCTGGCCTTTTCTGATGGAGAATACTCAAAAAAAAAAAAAAAAAAAAGTGCATTGACTGTAGATCAATTATACTTCAATAAAAATAAATACATACATAAATAAATGTACACTGGATGTCTATTGGCTTGTTGTCTTATAAAACCAGACTAAGAATAAAGCCTCAGAATCTGGAATAAAATTTTTAAGCAGCTGAACCATGGAACTAAACCCTTTTTTCATTTTGCAAATATGATCACTGTGACCACCATGCAGAGTTGCTGAAAGTCAATCAAAACCACTTACTAAGCCCCAAAGCTTTATGAATAAGGAATATACAAGAGAAATAGAGGGCTACACACAAATCTTTGGGAAACTTGCTATCTCACTGAGAAAATATACATGAGGGGGATGTTAAAAACACACCACTACCATATGCAGGTTGTAAATCCTAGACTGCCAGGCAATAAACCTCAGCGGATATGTTCCTGGTAGCCCCAAGCCATTGTATACAAGTTATAGTGCAGAGAGTGTATCAGTAAAACTCGACTAGACCTGTAGTTCTGCATGGGGCTAGATTTATACTTGGCTAGAATGCCCAGGCAACCAGTACAAGTCTGCTGTATTTGTTTCAAGTGACAGCACTTCCTAGTGGTCAAGTACCTATGCTCTGGAGACAGTTAGCCTTGGTCAATATCAGTGTGACCTTGGACAAGTCACTCAATCTCTCTGTGTTGTACTCTCCTCATCTGCAAAATGAGTGAAAAATAGGATCTTCCTCATAGCAATTGCAGGGCGGGGGAGGTTAAATTAGTAAATTCGAGGGGAGCACTCAGAACAGTATCTGTCCCAAAGTGAGAACTCAAGAAACACTATTTATCATTAATTGTTTCCTAGAAAGCTGCATATTTTGGCAAGAACACCATTTACTAAGGCTCTTGACTTCTTGGCAAAATTCATTCTCCCAAATTTATGAGCTCACCTTATGTTGTATTGCTGGTTGGATTTTCCCTGTACTCTAAATTACATTGGCCTCGTGAATTAAAGCTGCAAGGACTTAAAGGAGAACAAGGCCTCAGGGCCTGGGAGTGGTATCTAAAGCAACTTTTACTTAGAAATTGGTGAGAATTATGAAATGGGGATGGTGAAAGGATTTGAGTTCACAGAGGATGTCAATCATTTACCTGAGAGCATGGGGCAGGGAACTGCAGACCTGTGTGTTGCTCTTGTTATAGCAACAGTAGCGTCAGAAACCAAGTCTGACTTCAAACTCATTAGTCTTTCAAAGATACTCTTCTCCCTATGAAACAGTTCTGAATGTAGGAGAAAATTGTTTTGCCAGGAATCAAACTTAGGACCTACCTTTCACCCTGCACACAGTTAGAGCCATCAGTAAATTACCTCTAGAATCTAGAGAACATTTGACATTAACTAGAATTCAGTCTATGTGTCATTTGCACTAAAGAGAGAACCTCTGATTCTTCATCATGATACTTTCTCTGTCCCAATGCAAAATTTTTAAAGACAAAAATTAACTATACTCTTTTGCTGTTTAGATACTCCATTTCTGCTTTCTGCAGCAGCAACTGGGTCCCTGGAGCACTTGAACCCATTTATTTTCCATCTGTTTCTTAATTTCCTAAGCAAGAAACAGACCCCAGAAGGCTTTGCTTCTCTCAATTAGAGAGGAGAGAATACCCAAAGACACACAGGATGCACCAGAGACTTTGCAGGTAGGCAAGGAGGATAAACAGGTTCAAGAGTCCAGCAATGTAGATATTTGATCCTGTCACACATTGACACATATTGATCTGGCCTACTTTTGTCTGCAAGATTACAGTTCAAGAAGACCTGAACCAAGGAGTCCATTTTGGGGGGTGGGGAAGCTGACTTTGCCATTCAGGGGGTGATGCTTTGGGTGCTTTTAAGAAATAGAATAGACACACAAATTGGTGGGAGGGTGGTTTTTCATGCATAAGATTAAAATGTAAAGAGTTTTAAAATGCCAGAGGGCAGCAGAATGCTCAGAAGTCTTGGTGAATCAATTTTCTCCCCGAGGATGGCCTCAGGCTTTTCCCTCTGAAGCAAGAACATCTAAAGCCCATCATTTTGTACCATTGACTGGCTGCTCCTAGGGAGATCCCCCTGTGAAACTCTGGAAGGTGTTTCCCTAGAGCCATGCCAGGTTTAATGACTCCTGTTTGGATCCAATTAGGACTGGCTTGGGAACCTGGGAGACTACAAAATCAGCAGGGGTGGGAAGATGCAGTAGAAAGCAAAGGCAACTCATTCATAGCTTTTCAGAGTGCAAAGCGGATTCATTCATAGCTTTTCAAGTATCTGAAAACAGCACTCACTCCTGACTTCTCTTACTCCAAATTGTTATGAGAGCCAATTATTCCACCTATTAAGGTTTTAATGTGGCACCAATAAGTTAAAACAGATTTAACAACTAAGAATTATAGTTGGTATAAAATGTTCGAATTTGGGCTAGTAACATATACTAAGTTATTAGACAGATGAGATTTTAAATGACTAAGGTAAGAAATTGGGTTTATAATGGACACATTAATAGACCACTAAACTGACTTTAATAGCAGGCACAGTCAAGATACAAAATATATAACAACTCCATCTATCTTGAGCTTCCTCATCATGTCACCTAATAGAATTCTGAACACTATTAGCACACTGATAAATGCTTATTACATATTACCCATGCATGCTGTCATTTGAATTAAAAAACAAGAACAGGCATCTGCTACTTTGTCAGACTGGGTCATCTTTCCTTACTTTGATTACTTCTTCAGATTGTTTAAGGAACCGCAGACTTTCCTCAAATTTTGGAAAAGCCCTTTTGTGGCCAGAATGACCACAGTTCTGACTAGATAAATATTCAAAGCAATTTAAGAAAAAGACATTGAGGATAGCTTCTGTTAAACTGAACTATCTCATGGCTTAGAGACTCGCCCTAATTTGCCATTGCTACCTCCATCAGGCTAAGGACTATCATTATTCATTTACTCATCAAATATTTTTTTGAGCAACTACTTTAAGCTGGGCACAGTTATAGTTACTGAAAATACAATGTCAAAATGTATCTGGATCTGTTTCCTCATGGGGCTTAAGGTTTTGCAGGAGAGATAATCATTAAACAAATAACAATTAAAAATAGCCTGATTATAACATACTTACCCTGTGGGACCTTAGGAAGAGGAAAAGAGCACAATAATTCTTCTCTGAGGAATGACAGTTAACCAGAAGTCTGAATCATACATAGGATTTATTCAAGTAAAAAAAAAAATTGAAGAAAGGGATGTATACAAAATGCCAAAAGTATAAAAGAGCTCTTCTACTCACCAAAAGAAAGGAGTAAGATTAAGAGACTGCTTCTTGGAGAGTATAGCAAAGATTTAGGGTTTTGTTTCAGGAACAATGGGAAGTCATTGAAAAGATTTAAGCAGAGGAGCCATGTGGTTAAATTCCAGCTTTTGAAAAACACTATCATTACTGCTATATAGAAAATAGATTGAAGGGAGGGATCAAGAGAGACAGTTTGAAGTGTAATTAGGAAGTGATTTCAGTGAACCACGTCATGTGTGAGATGATCAAGGTCTAAGTCAGGATCAGAATGCTGACAATGGAAACAAGGAGCCCTGGAAGGAATCAAGATCCATTTTGAAAGTCGGATCAATAAGACCTGTGAGATACAGGATATAAGGATGGAGAGAGAGGAAGTTGTCAAGAAAGAGTCCCAGATTTCTGGCATGAGGAACTGAAGGAATAGAGATGCTATTTAACCACCTGAGCTTATGGTAGAGGCATAAATTCATAGGGAAATTCCATTAAAAGTACATCAATCCCTTGTCTTTTGCAATAGCTTAATTTTCTGGAAACCTTATTGATGGAGAACTTAGTTAAGTTAGAGATAACACTTCCATGGGAACCAAAATAGATATCATAAAATTCATGAGATAAAATTATGAACCTTAATATAGAAAAATCCCTTAACCTTTCAGTCAAAACCACCTTTTACTCTTTCTTTAAGCATAATATATTGGACTTTCTCATATAGCACATAGGTGGCCATAGAAATGATACACGCAATATACAGAAACAAGTGAATGACACCACAAAGCAAGTAGAAACATCCAGAAGAGCATAGAAATAAAATGAGAGTATATAATTTGCAATGTGAAATGGCATATATGGGGAGTTTTCATTGTTTTGATTATATTTGACCAAGAAAGACACTCTTTCTCTCAAATTTCCCTATATATTAAATACCTTGATGCATTAAAATAATTTCTATTATTGTTTTTATTTCTCCCTTTTCTTTCTGTTCATTTTAGTTCCCCTCCCTTTCCCTGTTCTTCTTTTTGCTGTGCATTTTTCCTTAGAAATCACAAAATTAGACTTTCATTAATTATAGTTAGGTCTATGAGAAAAGACACAGTGAAGACTGGGAAGAGTTTCTTAAAGGCAGCAAATACACACAGGAAGACTGTAGAATCTTTTTGAATTCCCATTAAAGAATCACTAGGCTATGATCTTAAACTCATACAGATTTATTTATTTTTGTATTCCAAAATTTCAGCCAATACCTAGGAATATTGATTTAAAATTTCTTTAGCGAATGGGTATAATGATTACCTAAGAAGATAATATTGAATTATCAGAAAGGGTGTTAGGGTTAGTTTGGCAAGGTCAGTTGTAAAGGTCATGGATGGAAAGGCAACTTATACAAAAATGTCAAAGAAAGACTTTAGATTAGACACTAGAGAGCTTTTCTCATTGCCAGGGTAAAATATATTTTTCATGTTACATCACTCAAGATTGTGGTATCTTTTTCTTGTGGCATTTAATTTAATTTGATATTTTTATTACAGAACAAATAATATTACAACAAATGGAAATAAGAAGAAAACATGAACCCAAATCCCTAAAACTCAACAAATTATATTTACATTTATGTGGTGTTCTTCCTAGTCCCTGTAAACAGACACACACACACACATGCACACACACAATACACAAACTGAGTAGTATCTTACAAGTGGTAATCATAGTATATAAACAATTAATGGTTTTGATTCTTTTATGTGAATATTATATAATAAACTTTGTACATAATGTTCACAATTATAATTTTAATAACTCATCAGAAATTCAATCAATTTGAAAATGATGATCTGAGGACCTATCCACAGTTCAGAAAATTCCTATTGAAATAACAAAAATATATCAAAAAGAATATTTCAAAATCAATTAATATATTTGTTCATCCATTAATCCAACAAACAATTATTGAGTGTCAATCATGAGCTAGATACTTTTATAGACTTTGGATACATAATGGGAACAAAAGTTGATCTTTGATCTCATACTGATTCCAGTCTAGTGGGATGAGAGACATTTTCCCAAGGAACCTCAGAAAGATTCAGTTCTGGAGTTGGCAGGAAAGATAATAAGAAATGGGCTTTGGTGCATTGTTCAGGACAATTAAATAAAAGAATGTCTATAAAACAGCTGGGCTATTGATCCCTCCACCTTCTATACAGGAACAGAGTAACACCTGCCCCTATCTTAATTGAATACTTAGGCAACTATTTCTAAACAAAGTGTTAAATTTGCCTCAGAGGGTCTTTATTGGGAAGATGGGATTAAAGAAAGAACTGAGCTGGAGATAATTCTTGACCCACACAACAGTCCAAAGCAGAGGTGGAGTCTGAGAATGGACAGAAAGATAGCTCCAGCCTGGCACAAGGATGAAGTAAAGATAGCACTTTACTCTGACCCCAGAGTAAATTCTCCCTTTCAATGAAATGGTTGGAAGTACTGAACATGCCTGCCTATTTCCTGCCCATACACTCCAAAAGGAAGACTGATTGCTACAAGCACAGCCCCCTCTCAGCCTCACCAGGAAAGGGAAGAGTCCTTTGGTAAATCAAGAACAGGAGTGACAATAATAATCTTGCCACAATTTATGCTAAGTGCATGGTCCTTATTTACCCATGTTAATAACAGCTACATAACCAGTAGCATTAAAAAAGGTTATCAAAAGTAAACAAATATAACAGATAACCCTAGGGAAATAGAACTAGTTTAAGCTACAGAAGAGATCCTAAAAGAAAATCTAATTCATATCTTGGGAGATATTCAAGAAGATATTATATCCCTGAGTATATTTAGACCACCCTAAAAGAAAAGCAATCAGGAAGTTGGACAGATTTTTTTTTAATTAAATAAGATTTTTAAAATTAAAAAACTCAGAAGAATTCAATCATGAATGAGCATGGTTGAAAAAGAATTTTGGTGATTTGGAAGACAAAATTGAAAAAAACCTACCAGAACTAAGTAATAAGAGACTAGAAACCATGAGCCAATATAAAAGACAGAAAATGTCAATCCAGGATAGACCAAAATAGCTAATTAAAATTCCTGAGAAAAATATTATTTTCTTTCCACAGATGGGAGATATAATCAAATAAATTATAGAAGGAGATTTATCTGGGCTAAAGATATAATTGACTAGCAGGCAAATTGAAACAAAGACTTAGATGCATTTTAATGAAATTTCAGAACTTAAGAGCAATGAGAACTCCTTAGTCCCAGAGAGAAAATGTAGATTATTTACAAAGGATCAAGAACCAGATTGACATCATTCTTTTTAATTAGGAGTGAAAGCTAGCAAGTAACTATCAATTCTATTGAAAATCTCACACAAACTTGAGGATGTATTCCAGCAAAACAAAACAGAAATCCTGAAAAGTATAACTGAAGTACAGTAATACCAATATAGGACAGCAAAAAGAGAAGACAGTTATACAGCCAACCTAATCAGCTATGGGCAAAATTAGTGAGAGTGCTATACAGAAAATTTTTAATAAGCAGGACAATTCTATTACAAATCACCTATTCAAAAACTGATCAAATAAAATCACGTGTCTTTTCCCTTTCTCAATGATGAAAATAGAGGCATTAAGCAGTTGTAGGATAAAACAGATGTAAGTCATAGTCCCAATAGCAAACACACTACAAGGTGCATGACTAAGATATAAGAATCCACCTGCTACTGATGTTTAGAATAGATATTCTCCTTCAAGGGGTAGAAATTAAGTAACACGGATAAACATCATTTTCTTTGTGGATCTAATGGCTTCACTTAGATCTGAGGAGAATCATACATGCATTACAATGATATTATATATGTGTTTATTTATTTTTACTTTATAGAATCAACTTACAGACAAAGCACAGCAGATAATTAAAATTACAAATTGCGTACATGTAATATTATGGTTACTGTGGTTTCCAATGAGCTGACTCATTGGAAAAGACTCTGATGCTGGGAAAGACTGAAGGTAAAAGGAGAAGGGGGCAGCAGAGGATGAGACAGATACCATCACTGACTCAATGGACATGAACTGAGTAAACTCTGGGAGATAGTGGAGGACAAAGAAGCCTGGTGTGCTGCAGTCCATGGGGTTGCAAAGAGCTGGACACAACTTAGTGACAGAATAACAGCCACAAAAATAGTATGGTTAACAAGAGTTAAAATGTAGAGGAAGAGGAGGAGGAAAATAGATGGAAAAAGCTAGGTTCACTAATTATCCTGCTTATCTAGTGAGGAGTCAATTGATACTCTCTAAATTGAAAAATAAAGAATAAGTAGAGGCCCAAGTGGCAATTGTGGTAAAGAACCTGCCTGCCAATGCAGGAGATTCAGGAGATGCAGGCTCAATCCCTGGGTCAGGAAGATCCCCTGGAATAGGATGGAAACCCCCTCCAGTATTCTTGCCTAGAGAATCCCACGGACAGAGGAGCCTGGCAGGCTACAGTCCATGGGGTCGCAAAGAGTCAGACATAACTGAAGCGACTTAGCATGCATGCATGCAGAGCCCTAGATACATTATTAAGTTATAAATGTAACTGCTAGATGTACAAATAGCATAACTAATAAAACTTAGAGATAAAAGTGTGTCAAAATACTAACGTTTTATAGTTTGGCATAAACAGATACAATCTAAAATTGATAAATCAAGAAATGGACACATAAGTATATTATTTAGAATTTACATAGCAATTCATGGTGGATGAACTTGATTATCATTACAACCTTGCCATAGTGTTTCTTCTCAGCAGATGACTCAAGAGAATATCTCTCAGTAATAAGTAATAAAAGGGCTCATAATTGTGATTCAATTTTGTGTCGTTTCTCCAGGAGGAGAAGATTGCCTATGGTTTTTGTTCTGTTGCCTGATTTTAATTCCTGTGTGAAGCACAAACTGATAAAATGCCCAGTTCTGATGCAATGAGGATGAAAGCAGAACTCTCTTAAGTAGAAGAAATAATTGGTGAGTATAGGAATCTGGTCCCAACACTTCATGGCAAATAGGGAAACACTGGAAACAGTGACAGACTTTATTATTGGGGGGCTCCAAAATCACTGCAGAAGGTGACTGAAGCCATGAAATTAAAAGATGCTTGCTCCTCAGAAGAAAAGTTATGACCAACCTAGACAGCATATTAAAAAGCAGAGACATTACTTTGCCAACAGAGGTCCATCTAGTCAAAGCTATGGTTTTTCCAGTAGTCATGTATGGATGTGAGAGTTGCACTATAAAGAAAGCTGAGTGCTGAAGAATTGATGCTTTTGAAATTCGTGTTGAGAATTCTCTTGTGATTTCCTTGGACTGCATGGAGATCCAACCGGTCAGTCCTAGAGTTAATCAGCCCTGAATATTCATTGGAAAGACTGATGCTGAAGCTGAAACTCTAATACTTTGGCCAACTGATGTGAAGAACTGGCTCATTCGAAAAGACCCTGATGCTGAGAAAGATTGAAAGCAGGAGGAGAAGGGGACGACAGAGGATGAGATGGTTGGATGACATCACCAACTCGATGGACATGACTTTGAGTCAGCCCCGGGAGTTGGTGATGGACAGGGAGGCCAGGTGTGCTGCAGTCCATGGGGTCGCAAAGAGGCGGACACGACAGAGCGGCTGAGCTGAACTGAACTGAACTGATGTTTTCCCTCTGCTTCATTGTCACATTACCTTCTGTTCTGTGGAAGACGGTCAAGAGAATGAGAAGACAAGCCACAGAATGGGAGAAAATATTTGCAAATGATATATTCAGTAAAAGACTGTTAGCCAAAATGTGCAAATAACTCTTAAAATTCAACAACATGAAAAGAAACAACCCAATAAAAGATGAGCAAGAGCACTAAAAGACAATTTTCAAGGAGTGTGCAGGGAGGAAGGCAGGAATAGGTAGAACAGTAAGACTGTTTCATGACACTATGGTCCGCCTAGTCAAAACTATGGTTTTTCCGGTAGTTATGTATGGATATGAGAGTTGGACTATAAAGAAAGCTGAGCACCAAAGAATTGATGCTTCTGAACTGTGGTGTTGGAGAAGACTCTTGAGAGTCCCTTGGACTGCAAGGAGATCCAACCAGTCCATCCTAAAGGAAATCAATCCTGAATATTCATTGGAAGGACTGATGCTGAAGCTGAAACTCCAATACTTTGGCCACCTGATGCGAAGAACTGACTCATTGGAAGAGACCCTGATGCTGGAAAAGATTGAAGGCAGGAGGAGAAGGGGACGACAGAGGATGAGATGGTTGGATGGCATCACTGACTCAATGGACATGAGTTTGTGTAGGCTCCGGGAGTTGGTGATGGACAGGGAAACCTGGCATGCTGCAGTCCATGGGGTCATAGAGTCGGACATGACTGAGTGACTGAACTGAACTGAATAGGAATTTTCAAAGGAAAACTAACTCCCTTGGGAGTACAAAAAAACACAATGAAGACCATGTGTCCAAAGTTTTTATTCTTGGTAATGTGTTCTGAATACGACACAGAAGATATGACCTTAACTCAAAGATAGGGTCTTTGAAAGTTCAGGCTTCCTTCTCATGGTTTGTGACTAGAGTTTTGCTAGTTAGGCCATTTTTTTTCCAAATACATGTAACTGATTTTGAAGAAAGATTTCGCTTTAGACAGTTAATAATATTCATCAATCAAATGCAATGTGGATTCACTCTGGACAGTTCAAATAACACTTTAAAGAAAATCTAGGTCTGCTATTTAGGGACCTCCCTCTTAAGAATATTTGGCAAAGGCTTACAAAGTGACTGTGTCCAAATGCTCAGGGTATAGTGTCAGGTACATATCACTAGCAGTTGCAAACACCTAGGGCTATGACCTTTCTCCCTACCATAGATGGCATCAACGTGTAGTAGCGTGAAGCCAGACAGACCAGAGGACAGCTTGTGAATCTTTCGTAAATGGTGTGACCACTGGTAATTATAAATCCTCTCCAAAATCTCATTTTCCTCATTTGCTAATTGGACATATTGAAGATAATTTGACATAACCTACCTACTCATTGATTTGTTACAGTAATTAAATCAGATCATTTGTTAAATGTTCTTTGTAAATTTAAATGTGCTCTATTTATTACTCGTATTATCATCTACACCACTGTGGGACAGATTTTAAGAAAACTCTTGGCCTATTCTCCTCTATTTTGCTTTGGTCTAGCACTGAACATGTTTATGGTGCAAGATTTCAGAAGGTTATGCCAGCTGCTTTCCTGCTCCCAGATCAAAGTTTAGCAGTGGCCACAGGACTGGAAAAGGTCAGTCTTCGTTCCAATCCCAAAGAAAGGCAATGCCAAAGAATGCTCAAACTACTGCACAATTGCACTCATCTCACATGCTAGTAAAGTAATGCTCAAAATTCTCCAAGCCAGGCTTCAGCAATACGTGAACCGTGAACTTCCAGATGTTCAAGCTGGTTTTAGAAAAGGCAGAGGAACCAGAGATCAAATTGCCAATATCCGCTGGATCATCGAAAAAGCAAGAGAGTTCCAGAAAAACATCTATTTCTGCTTTATTGACTATGCCAAAGCCTTTGACTGTGTGGATCACAATAAACTGTAGAAAATTCTGAAAGAGATGGGAATACCAAACCATCTGACCTGTCTCTTGAGAAACCCAGATCAAAGATGCTCCTCAAATCTTCCAAGCCAGTGAGATGGAATTGAAGTTACTTTGCTATAAATCATGACACGAGAGTTCCAATTCAGAGTCTTTGTGGTCGGCTACTTCCATAAGCCAACATCACATTTGGTAGTTCCTTTTTCCATCCTTCATTTCCAAGTTCTTCATCTTGTATTATTTCTAAATATGTCTCTCTCTAGAGTCAATGGCTGGAAAATTTCTCTCTCTCTGATTTACTGGTCCCTTTGGCATTTTGTCTCTTACTTGTTCTCTTGCATCATCAATAATCTGTTATTGGATACTTAATAAATTACCAGAATCCATTTCACACAAAGCAATTACTGATTGGTCTGTATAGAGAAAGTCATATTTTGATTAAATTGGTTTTATGACTATAGATAGAAAATACACCTTTTGTGATAAAGTCACATCTCTATGTCAAATGGAGAATACATCTCCAGTCCTTTTTTCATCATATTAGCCATTCAGAATTATGAATTTTATAATATTTAATCATCTATGTATCTTTCTAGTAAGTAAATGAAGTAAAATGAGAGGTACTATCTTATTTATTCTATTACTTTTATTAGGTTTCAATACTGTACCAAGTGCTGTAGAGAGCACTGAAGAATGTGACTTACTTTAGAAGGTAATTAAAGAAGAACCAAAGTACCCTAACACCCCTTATTGGTTCATTTGATGCAATGTAACTTTTTAAAAATAATATGTGAAACAAAGCAAGTTTTGTTGTGCATGTATATGTGTGCTTTTTCCAAGAAGCATATGCTAATTTTGAAACATGATAACATATTAATTATAGAAAATACTGCTTATGGATGTTGTACACCTAATGAAGAAATAATTACAACAGTGCTCAAAGTCTCAGTTAGCAATTCTCTTCTTTATCTATACCCACTCTCTGAGCAATCCTATCATCCTATGATTGTTGATGCCACCTCTATACTCATAAATCCTATTTATACTTCTTAGCCTCAACCAGTCCACAATGCATATGTCCAAATATCCACTTCAATTTACACATGAATGCTTAATAGTTATGTCAAACTTAACCTTTACAAACACACAGCACTCCTAGTTCCCCTTTTGAGCTGCTCTTCTCAATCTTTCTCATCTCTGTACAAGGTACTAACATTCCTCCAGAGGCTGATAGTAAAACCTTGATGTATCTTTCTCTTACTCCACACATTCAATGCATCAGCATATTCCATCAGATATATATTTAAAATATTTCCCCAAATTGACCATTTCTCACCATATCTGTATGTTTCATTCCAGTCTTAAACACCATCACCTTTTGCTTGACAATAGCAATGGTGTCCTAACAGTCTTTCCCTTCTTCATTCACATCCTACATAGTCTGCTCTCCACACAGCAGCTCAATGACCTTTTAAACATTAATCAGATCAATGTCTTTCAAAGCCTTATTGGATTATGTAAAATAAAACTTGAAATATTTTCCACGGCATGCAAGGCTCTTTATGAACTGGGTCTAACTAGCTTTCTGTTACTCTCTCACCATCTTTCTTCCTCACACCTACTGAACCCTACTTAGGCATTTCCTAAATTTGCACTTGCTATTCCTGTGCCTAGGGTGACGAGAGATTCTGATTTGCCCTGGGGTTAATGTCAGCTGGTGTGATATTTCATTTGGTTTTATATTATGAGTCCTTGATGGCAGTTTCTTAAGATAAATTGGAATAGGTTTGGTAGGCTTCCATTCTGTAATAAATGCCAGTTCTTCGCATGGCTTATTCCATAGTGTGTGAGTAACGTGTGTAGTGAACTAAGTTTTCACTTTAACATGTGGTGAGATATGAAAGATGACCAAAAACATTCTGCTACACTTATTTCCAAATGCAGTATAACTGAGGCTTCCATTTCAAGGGAGCATGCACAGGTCCTGTAAGTACTTACCTGGGGACAGTCTACTTCTTTCTGGTCTCAGGTGGTACTAGAAGGAACATATGATGCCACCTATTCTGCCAATCATTGGTGTACAGGAGCCCCAGCTCCAGCCTGTGATAAAGGCTGCATAAAGGTACCAGGTTGCCAATCAAGGATCAGTGAGAACTGAGGGAAATATGGTTTATGTGTACATGAAATGTGTGCAGGAAATCAGACTAAAGAGTTCTTCTATAGAGCATATATCGTATACGCTGAATATCCTTAGCATAGAGATTTTGCTATTGCTTTATACTGACATGACTCACAGACATACAGACATAGAGATCAGATTTGTGGTTGCCAAGGGGAAGGGAGGGAAGGAGAGGGGTGAACTGGGAATTTGGAGTTGGTAGATGCAAACTATTATATTTAGAGTGGATAAACAACAAAGTATTACTGTATAGCAAAGGGAATTATATTCAATCTCCTGGGATAAACAATAATAGAAAAGAATATTTTAAAAAGAATGTGAAAGTGAAGTGAGAGTCACTCAGTCTGACTCTTTGCTGACCCCATGGACTGTAGTCCATGGAATTCTCCAGGCCAGAATATTGGAGTGGGTAGCCTATCCCTTCTCCAGGAGATCTTCCTGACCCAGGAATTGAACCAGGGTCTCTTGCACTGCTGGCAGATTCTATAGCAACTGAGCTATCAGGGAAGCCCAAAATATATGTGTAAAACTGAGTCACTTTGCTTAAAGTAGAGGTTGACCCAACATTGTAAATCAACTATACCACAATTTTTTAAAAGCCTATGAAGCAGATATATACTAGGGATTGATTTTGATGTGCACATAATTTGTAATCATGTTCAAATAAGTTGAGATAGTCCAGCAAGGAAAATAGAAGCTGTAGTTGTGTATGTGTGTGTGGACACACACACACACACAGTAGCTAAACAACAAAATTTGGCAACACTGATGCTGAATTAAAAAAAAAAAACTTCTATATGGCAATACAAGCGTTGTCTCTTCATTATCTATATCAAATGTGTTTTAGAAATGTTTGCACTTTTGAAGAACTGTTTTTTAAATCAAACTTCTTGTTTCATAAAGATATTGTATGTTTTAATAAGTGATCCCAAATTTTAGTTGTGTTTTGTGCAAAAGCAGTTGAAAATATTTAATCAAATTACTACACTAATAAGGTATCAATAATCTTTTGAATTTTTAATAAATTGCAGTTGTGAACGTAAAGGACAAATAAGATGATAAAATTTGTATCATTGTGAGATGTTATAAGATAAAAATATTATAACTGTGCTTGGGAATAGCTCAGTTTGTGGGAAGAATCTTCCAATGAATTTCCTATTATTAATTTGATAAATCTGTGTTATATACTGAAATTGAATGAAATTGAGAAGTTTTATGATTTTACAGCATTTATAGCTGGCAAAACATTCAAAAATCACGAATAGAAACACTTATTTGGAGTTGTCAAATATTGCAAAAATATTTGTCAAAGAACAGAGACAAAAATATAGTAACTGTGAAAATATTTGTCCTGAACTACTCACATATTTCCATATAAAAAAAGTAAATTTGAGAGGATTCTTAATTTTGCAGAATATGAACTGAAGCTACCTGATACCTTAAGATTAATAGAGAAAATATTTTTCTCATTTCAAAATATTGTAGAATAACAGAAAAATTAATTGAGGATGTCAAAGATTTCAAGTTGATTAACCTTAGACCACAATTTTGAAGAACATTGCAAGGAATTTATGATAGCAAAAATAAAGAGATCATATTGAAAAATATATATATTCTTCTGAAAAGAACATCTTATATTAGGATTCACTACGATAACAGAAACAATACAATGGTTAATATGAATATATACAGAGAGAGACAGACAGAGACACTCATGTGATTATGAAGGCTGAGAAGTTCCGCCAAAGGTGTACTTCTAGTCAAATGGCAGAAGAAGATTAATGTTCCAGCTTAAAAACAGGCAGAGAGATGGAATCTCAAGCTTCCATCAGGTTGGATGAGGCCCACTCACACTAGGAGGGCAATCACTTTACATAGTCTACCAGTTCAAATGTTCAGTTCATCCTGAACACTGTTATAGACACATCCAGAATGAGGTTTAATCAAGTCAACCTGAGGCTAAGTCAAACTGACATACAAAATTACCCAACCCATGGCTATAACATGGTGTTAAGATTTCCTGTTGTTCAGTCACTAAATCATATTCGACTCTTTGCAATCCCATGAACTACTGCACATCAGGCTTCACTGTCCTTCACTATCTCCTGGATTTTGCTCACTCATGTCCACTGAGTCAGAGATGTTATCCAATCATCTCATCGTCTGTCATCCTCTTCTCCTCTTGCCCCCAGTCTTTCCCAGCATCAGGGTCTTTTCCAATGAGTTGGCTCCTTGCATCAGATGGCCAAAGTATTGAAGCTTCAGATACACATCAGTCCTTCCAATGAATATTCAGGACTGATTTCTTATAGGATTGACTAAAGGATTGATCTCCTTGCTGTCCAAGAGACTCTCAGGAGTCTTTTCCAATAACATAGTTCAAAAGCATCACTTCTTCAGTACTCAGCCTTCTTTACGGTCCAACTCTCACATCCATACACGATTACTGGAAAAACCATAGCTTTGACCAAACAGATCTTTGTCGGCAAAGTGATATCTCTGCTTTTTAATACACTGTCTAGGTTTATCATTGCTTTTCTTTCCAGGAACAAGCGTCTTTTAATTTCATGGCTGCAGTCACTGTCCATAGTGATTTTTGAGAAGTGTTAAGATAGGCAAGGCTAAGAAATTAATTGAAGTATCTATGTTCAGTCAGTTCAATCAGTCATGTCCAACTCTTTGGGACCCCATGACTGCAGCATGCCAGGCCTCCCTATCTATCAACAACTCCTGGAGTTTACTCAAACTCACGTCCATTAGGTCGGTGATGCCATCCAACTATCTCATCCTCTGTGATCCCCTTCTCCTCCTGCATTCAATCTTTCCCAGCTTGTACATGGGAAATCAGGGTCTTCTCAAATGAGTCAGTTCTTCGCATCAGGTGGCCAAAGTATTGGAGTTTCAGCTTCAACATCAGTGCTTCCAATGAATATTCAGAACTGATTTCCTTTCGGATGGACTGGTTGGATCTCCTTGCAGTCCAAGGGATTCTCAAGAGTCTTCCTCAACAACGCAGTTCAAAAGCATCAATTCTTCGTGCTCAGCTTTCTTAATACTCCAACTCTTACATTCATACATGACTACTGGAAAAATCATAGCTTTGACTAGATGGACCTTTGTTGGCAAAATGATGTCTCTGCTTTTTAATATGCTGTCTAGGTTGGTCATAATTTTCCTTTCAAGGAGAAAGCATCTTTTAATTTCATGGCTGCAGTCCCATCTTCAGTGATTTAGGAGCCCCCAAAAATAAAGTCTGTCACTGTTTCCATTGTTTCCCCATCTATTTGCCATGAAATGATGGGACCAGATGCCATGATCTTAATTTTCTGAATGCTGAGTTTTAAGCCAACTTTTTCACTCTCCTCTTTCACTTTCATCAAGAAGCTCTTTAGTTCTTCTTTGCTTTCGGCCATAAGGGTGGTGTCATCTGCATATCTGAGGTTACTGATATTTCTCCAGGCAATCTTGATTCCGGCTTGTGCTTCCTCCAGTCCAGCCTTTCTCATGATGTACGCTGCATGTAAGTTAAATAAGCAGGGTGACAATATACAGCCTTGATGTACTCCTTTCCCAATTTGGAAAGTCTGTTGTTCCATGTCCAGTTCTAACTGTTGCTTCCTGACCTGCATATAGATTTCTCACGATGCAGCTTGGATGATCTGTTATTCCCATCTCTTTACAAATATTCCACAGTTTGTTGTGACCCACACAGTCAAAGGCTTTGGCATAGTCAATAAAGCAGAAGTAGATGTTTTTCTGGAGCTCTCTTGCTTTTTAGATGATCCAATGGATGTTGGCAATTTCATCTCTGGTTCCTCTGCCTTTTCTAAATCCAGCTTGAACATCTGGACGTTCACAGTTCAGAAACTGTTGAAGCCTTGCTTGGAGAATGTTGAGCATTACTTTACTAGCATGTGAGGTGAATGTAATTGTGCATTCTTTGGCATTGCCTTTCTTTGGGATTGGAATGAAACTGATCTTTTCCAGTCCTGTGGCCACTGCTGAGTTTCCAAATTTGCTGGCATATTGAGTGTAGCACTTTCACAGCATCATCTTCTAGGATTTGAAATAGCTCAACTGGAATTCCATCACCTCCACTAGCTTTGTTCATAGTGATGCTTCCTAAGGCCCACTTGACCTCACATTCCAGGATGTCTGGCTCTAAGTGAGTGATTACACCAGTGTGGTTATATGGGTCATGAAGATCTATTTTTGTATAGTTCTTCTGTGTATTCTTGCCACCTCTTCTTAATACCTTTTGCTTCTGTTAGGTACATACCATTTCTGTCCTTTATTGTGCCCATCTTTGCATGAAATGTTCCTTTGGTATCTCTGATTTTCTTGAAGAAATCTCTAGTCTTTCCCATTCTATTGTTTTCCTCTATTTCTTTGCATTGATCACTCAGGAAGGCTTTCTTATCTCTCCTTGCTATTCTTTAGAACTCTGCATTCAAATGGGTATATCTTTCCTTTTCTCCTTTGCCTTTCATGTCTTTTCTTTTCTCAGCTATTTGTAAGGCCTCCTCAGACAATCATTTGCCTTTTTGCATTTCTTTTTCTTGGGGATCGTCTTGATCCCTGCCTCCTGTACAATGTCACAAACCTCTGTCCATAGTTCTTCAGGCACTCTGTCTGTCAGATCTAATCCCTTGAATCTATTTGTCACTTCCACTGTATAATTGTGGAATTTGTGGACTTCCCTGGTGGCTTAGATGGTAAAGCATCTGCCTACAATGCGGGAGACCTGGGTTCAAACCCTGGGTTGGGAAGATCTCCTGGAGAAGGAAATGGCAACCCACTCCAGTACTCTTGCCTGGAAAATCCCATGGAGGGAGGACCCTGGTAGGCTACAGTTCATACGGTTGCAAAGAGTCAAACAGGACTGAGCGACTTCACTTTCACTTTCTTTCACTGTATAATCCTAAGAGATTTGATCTAGTTCATACCTGAATGGTCTAGTGGTTTCCCTACTTTCTTTAATTTAAGTCTGAATTTGGCAATAAGGAGTTCATGGTCTGAGCCACAGTCAGCTCTTGGTCTTGTGTTTGCTGACTGTATAGAGCTTCTCCTTCTTTGGCTGCAAAGAATATAATCAATTTGATTTCAGTTTTGACCATCTGGCGTAGAGTCTTCTCTTGTATTGTTGGAAGAGGGTGCTTGCTATTACCAGTGTAATCCCTTGGCAAAACTCTATTAGCCTTTGCCCTCCTTCATTCTGTACTCCAAGGCCAAATTTGCCTGTTATTCCAAGTGTTTCTTGACTTCCTACTTTTGCATTCCAGTTCCCTATAATGAAAAGGACATCTTTTGGGGGTGTTAGTTCTAGAAGGTCTTGTAGGTCTTCAGAGAACTGTTAACTTCACCTTCTTCAGCATTACTGGTCGGGGCATAGAAGTATCTAAACATAAATTTAAATAATTGTTCTGCTTATGTGATTTTAGAAAGTTAAGATGGCTAAAATTCTGTTTTTATTTTGCTTATGTTATTTTAAATGTTCAAGTAATTGAAAGCAATACCTTTTTTTTCTCTTGACTTTTTGGTGGTGAGTTAGTCTCTAAGTCATGACCGACTCTTGCAACCTCATGGACTGCCAGGCTCCTCTATTCATGGGTAGTGGAGTGGGTTGCCATTTCCTTCTCCAGAGAATCTTCCCCATCCAAGGATTGAACCCATGTCTCCTGCATGCAGGCAGATTCTTTTACCACTGAGCCACCAGGAATTCCATCTTGTCTTTCCAGATACATGAATAAATGTGAAAGGGTATAAACTCTGTTTTGTTTAAAACAGTTTGAGTTGGATTCCCTGCAGTTTGCAAGCCAGTGTGTCCTAACACTATACTTACTAGGACTCTTTTGAAGAAGTTGGTAGATAATGTTTGTGAGGCATAGCATCTTGTGTCATAAATTCTCCATCAAGGCAGCTATTCCTATAAATCTGGCAAATAACTCCCAACAGATATGTATACAAAATGCCAAGATAACATCAAGCCCCTAACAATATTTTAATATCATTTGGATAATGCTAATTACAGCTCCCATGCATTCAACTCTTTCCCTACAGTTTCTCTACTTTCCCTCAGTACTCTGCCCTCATTATAGCAGTAATCAATATTCATGGTAAAGAGTTTGAAAGAGCTGGAGGAGTAGGCTGAGAAGTTAATAATCTCTACAGAGTAATTTAAGACCCCCTAGAATACCTACTATTCAGAAATATAGTTTCTGAATCGTACATGAATTTCAGTTCAGTTCAGTTCAGTCGCTCAGTCGTGTCCGACTCTTTGTGACCCTGTGAATTGCAGCACGCCAGGCCTTTCTGTCCATCACCAACTCCCGGAGTCTACCCAAACACATGTCCATCGAGTTGGTGATGCCATCCAACCATCTCATCCTCTGTCGTCCCCTTCTCCTCCCGCCCCCAATCCCACCCAGCATTAGGGTCTTTTCCAATGAGTCAACCCTTCGCATGAGGTGGCCAAAGTATTGGAGCTTCAGCCTCAACATCAGACCCTCCAATGAACACCCAGGATTGAGCTCTTTTAGGATGGATTGATTGGATCTCCTTGCAGTCCAAGGGACTCTCAACAGTCTTCTCCAACACCACAGTTCAAAAGCATCAATTCTGCGGCGCTCAGCTTTCTTCACCGTCCAACTCTCACATCCATACATGACCACTGGAAAAACCATAGCCTTGACTAGACGGACTTTTGTGGGCAAAGTAATGTCTCTGCTTTTAAATATACTATCTAGGTTGGCCATAACCTTCCTTCCAAGGAGTAAGCGTCTTTTAATTTCATGGCTGCAGTCACCATCAGCAGTGATTCTGGAGCCCAAAAAATAAAGTCTGACACTGTTAGGTAAATCTAAATAATATGGGATTTACACCCTACTTAACTGTTGTCTCCTCCAGCTTTTCTTAGATTTTAATGCATATGCTGGTGAAGAGGAAACTATCATAAGTAATTAGACATCTAGTCTTTCACCCAACAAAGATTTATTTATTTATGAAGCACTTATTGTGTATCAGAGTTTGATTTACCTGTTATGCACCAACCTAAAAAAATAAAATTACAACCTTTGTGGAGTTTATAACCTGTGGGTAACAGAAAATAACAACACTATTTTTAAGTGAATTCAATAATACATTATAAGGAAATAAGTTACATGGGGGAAAAAATAATATATATATAGAAAGAGAGATCCTGTATGGTGGATCAAGGGTAGAGAGGCAGGGGTTGGATTTCAGTGTTAATATGGTGGTAAGGAGATCCTTAGGGAGAAGGTGGAATTTTAACAAAGACTTAGAGTGGATATCTGGGAGGAGAGAGTCCCAAACAGAGAAAAGAGCTAGGAATAATGCCCTAAAGAGGGAGTGGGCCTAACCTGTTTGAGAAAGAGGGAGACAGTGTAGTTGATTTGAGTGAGCAAAAGGCAGAAGAGGTGATGATGTTGAAGGCCTTGACTATAACTCTGACTGAAATGAATTAGTTTACAAATTCATCTTCTTCCTGGTAAGGGAGTTCCCCTCTACTTAGGAAGGAACTGAAAGCCTGCTGCCATGCGTAAAAAGGAAAGAGCATATATTTGTTGGTAAAAGATGAAATAAAGACTCATCATTTTCCATAGAACACTCGTGCAAATAGAATACATTTCAACAGAATGACCTGAAAAACAAAACAGATGCCAGCTGGAGGAGGAAAAGTGGCAGTTCTTCACAGGCAAGTGACAGAACATCAAAGCCTTGGACTGTGTTATTAGACTGAATGAGCCTCAGTCCATTTCCATGGTAGCCTGTGCACAAGGTGATTGATTCTCATCATCTTAACCTGGTATTCTTCCCACAATGCCAGAAGACTAATAGAAAAGAGAATGAGATGTACTATTTCTTAACGTGTGGTCCATGGACCACCAGCATAGTATCACTTGGGGACACTTAGGAAAATGCAGATAACTGGATCCTTCCCAAGCATACTGGATTATGCTGTCTAGGTCACTTTTATGCATCTAAATTTTGAGGACACTGAATAAAAAGACAACTTCCTAAGCAACTCTCTGGATTTCTATAAACAGAGTGTCCCGTGCCAGGTCCCCAAAATGTTTAACCCTGATGTCTTTTGCTTATGACTTATCAGGGTCACTGATCTTTGAATTAGATGAAGAGGAAATAGTTGAGAAAAATACGTAAGATGTGATTTAAATAAACATTTAAATCACAGTTCATTTCTGTAACTGTACAGTCATTTAAAAATGTGCGTTGTCATTGGGTAGAGGTCACCTTTACATAGTGATGTTTAGATTCAAGTGTGTATTAGTTTCTCTGAGTGTGCTGTTGTTGATTCTGATGATTTGAGCCAAAGAGAAATAATGATGGCTAAATACTTGAGATCTATTGCCTTGTTAGTGATGTTAACGGCCAATGACAACACAATCTAAAGAGATTTACTGTTTGGCTTTAGAAGAAGTATCAAGCTAAAAGTATAATTAAAACGTTTATTAACCTGCCAAGTTGAAAAGGGTAAGTTAAGAATTATGGTGTCTGAAGGGTAGCAATGATTTCTTTTCATTCTTTCCTATACCCACTTTGTCTCATGGAATATCCCCACCTATTCTATAGGAACTGAGGAAACAGGCTTACTAATTTTCTTTAATTTCTAGTTTGAGCTCCAAAAGACTTAGAAAAAATTCTTTCTTGAAAAGCCAGCAATTGTTGAAATTCTCTAATTACCCTGTCTGAGGCCTTTCTTCATATTGGGGTGATGCAGACGGTCTCTCGACTTTTTAAAGGCCAAATTACCTTGCTTCAGGATCTTCTGGTGATGGGCCAAATGAGATGAGCCTAATTTAATATGTCTCTGCTGCTTTTCTTTCAATCCAAAGGGGCATCCATCATGGGCTTCTCATTCTGACTGGTATCGATTAGGTAATTGCCCTCAGCTTGTCAAACTATCATGATTTTTATAAGAATGAGTCTTTTCTAGAGGAAAGTAGACCTATGAGAGAGAAAGATGCAGATTTCAATTAGAGGTTTGCCCAAAAGACAGTCAAAGTAGAAGGCAAGGATGGAGAGAGGAGATAGGAGCCAGGAGAAGGAAGAGGGTAAGAGGATAAAGAAGAAATAGTGTTGTAACCTTCTAAAAAGCAGTCGTGTGAATTACAATGATCCACTCTGTACAACTGAGAAAAAAGTTCCAGCCCAGGGCATAACACCACTTAGTGAAGGCCAGTAATGATACACCCAATTGTGTGCTTGCTCAAAGCAAGCATTAAAAAAATACCAGCCTTACTTAAGCTTCTGTCTCAAGATCAAGGTGGAGACTATTCTTGTGGCTCAGGACAATTGCTTTCTTTTTCTTTGCTAGTCTGATGTAAATAAACATTACCCAACACTTTCATTTATCCTAGATTATTAAGGTGAAGACAGAACCCCAAATAGAAAGGAGAGACTCCTGTCAGGAGAGGAGTTTCTCCAAGAAACCACACAGTGTTGATTTGGGGAAAGTCTTCTTAACGGGACAGACATCCCACGCCCAGGGACATCTTGAGAGAAAAACTCTTCCTTCAAGACACGCTGAGCCATGTACAAGACAAATTTGGCCCATATGGCTTTATGTGAAATAGAGCAAGGTTACGAGAGCTCATGTGAAGAGCCTAGAAAGTCAAAGAGAGCCTACATCTAGGGTATCATTATAGTTAACAACCTGTTCCAGGCAGTGCTGGGTGTCCATGAGCTGTATCAAGCCAGCAGGGAGAGCCTGCCTGCTGCAAAGGTTTCATATAATCATCTGCCATCCCCGCAGATATCCAAGACTAGCTGGATGCCCTTCAATTGAGAGTGGTTAAGAATAAAGGAGGCAGCTTGGTCACCTTCAGACAATTCTAGAAATAATCCCTTAAAACACCAGTGCCTTCTATAAAGTCACTTTAAAACAATTGACTCTTTAACCAGATTCTTTCTGACTTCACTGGCCTCAAGCTCTCTTACATTTGGAAGTTTTGCCCCTCTCCCCACCATACATCAACACTTACTAAAAATATACCCAGGATCTACATTTAACCTAATATTGGTATGATTTTTTTTAAATACATGTAAATTTGCTTTTGAAATCATTTGGCTACTAGTAACTGACTTGATTCACAACTTGTTCTGAACTCTCAGCAATTACCATGCACACTTGAAAATTTCACAAAGTGAGAAAATCTAAATCTACAAATTGTTTTCAAATGCAGTGAAGTTTTAATGAATACTAAATTTAACATTTAATTAAGTTGGCATAATATCACATAATGTTGGTATGTAATACTACATTTATTAAAACCCATTCTGCGACTTTCTTTGTGGTATTTTGGAGCCAATTTTCTGAGCAAAATGCTCAGTCTTGTCTCCCATCTCAAATGAATATGCGCTCTGACCTTGGTTCTTTCAATGGTAGTAACGCGAGTACAATGGAAAATATTGTTGGATCTTTATAGGAGTTTTGCAGTATAAATTGTTAAAGTTTGTCCCTTGCAAAGTGAGTTTCATATTACAGCTCATCTCCTATTGGGGACCAGGAATGTCTGAGCAAATGGACAATTGTTGGACTAGGTACTTGGTACTGGATGTTCTGTTACCCTAAGAAAGAATAAAGCAAGGATGAGACTCGGCTCCACCTGAAACTACTTATCTGTTACCCAGAGAAAGATCATAGTAAGTTGACGTTACTGAGGAAGAAAGAGAAGATACAGGAAAAATAACTAAAGGAAATGGAAAGTGTTTTGTTTTAGCTTGCATTTCTGGGCTTCAGGGTTTCCCTTTCCATTTTAATTTCTTTTTCACACAATCTCCTTTTTCTTATCTATGTCTCAAAATAATTGCCAATGGCATGTTGGGCTAACACAGTAAATACAGGTAGATGAAGCAGATCAAAGATCTCTTCCATTGCGTTCCTTCATTCTTCCAGGTTGCCTTCCCCCAGGAAAACTCCAATTACTGATTTAGCTGACTTGTGTGCCTGTGCACATCTGCATATGCACTTAACGGGTACACGTGCACACTCACAAGTGGGCACTCTCAGTGTTTTCCTGCTGGGATTCACCCTCCTTGGATGGCAGCTAAGGCTATAAACCTTGCATCAAGCTCACCACCTGAACTCCCCATTCCACACCCTCTCCTTTCCTGGCTCCTGGCTCCAACTGACTGGGATTACTAAAGAAATGGTCCACCACCTTGTAGTTGTGCATTCTTAGCTGCTGTACACTTTCTGTGAATCTAGACAAAATTACTGAATAAAGAGTAAATGCTGTTTATTTATTTTGCTCATAATTCTTCCACTCACATGACGTTGGAATTTTTCTCTCGTGTTCAATGATAACGTATGTGTATATGTGTATGTGTATATACGTATATATATAGTCTCTGTGTGTTAATGTCTAGCCAATTTTACATTTTTATCCTTTCATATTTTCAGAATTAACCACATTTGAGCTTTCTCTCTTAAATTGTATGTCGAATGTGTCTTTTGGCTCTTCCCTCTGTAAATAATGTGTGAAATAATCAAAGCAACATCATGACCTGAAGGCTAAGTCCTTTGATGAACAAGACTTTATATGGGATTATCATATGGCATTTCCAAACTAAATTATATTTATGAGTCATATAGAGTACTGTTGCATTATCAACCCTCAGTTCGGAATTTTTACATTTTACAAGGAGTAAAATAAAGGAATAAAGTAAAGGACTTGGAATTGGGTGCCCTTACTTTTAACATGAAATTTTTAAAAAAGAAAGAAAGGAAGGAATATCATCATTTAACATCCCCCTTACTGTCCAGGTATGGTTCCTGAAACTTTGAAGGGAATCTTATGTCCTATATTGTCTCTTAGATTCTATTACCCCATATACTTAAAATCAACATGTTCAAACATCCTTAGAAATTAGCTAATCTAACACTCCCTCTTTACAGATGAGGGAACTGAGCAGAGCTAGAAACACAATCCAAAGCTCCCAACCCTTGAACATTTTTCCACTAAACCTCACAGCTTCCTTAGACAACCATATACACAGACAAAACGTCATCAAAACATCAAAATGACAACACATAAGTGAAACAAAGCAAAGGTATCCTACATATGAAATATTAGTTTCCTAAACAAAGTTATTTATACAGTTTGTGAACCATTTCTGAAAACACTGCACCATTCAAGTGGGAAAATATTTTATTCTTGGATAAATTCAAATTTTTTTCTTGCTTTGAATATGCTATTACTCTATAATTTCTTAGAATCTGTAACAGAGAAAACAAATACTGTTTCTCTCCATTTTTTTTAAATTGGAGCCCTAAAGAGAGTGACATGTGTCCCTGAGTATCCCCCTCATATTTCCTTCTAGTGGTCTCCCGCATAGACAACCATTTCTGCCAGCTCTAACTCTGGTCTACTTGATACCGGGCTTGGCGTTGGAGAATTTACATCATCTCTAGGAGTGAGCAGATTAGTGGTAAATTGTGTACATTGAAGTTTGTATATCACATCACTCTTTAAATGTTCCTCCAAGGCTCCTTGTGGACCATTAGTTGGAGGTTCCTTGTGGACAATTCTTCTGTAAATACAATGTTATCCAATCAACTCTGTATTTGATAGTGTTGATATTCCAGGTAAGATCACCATATAATGTAGCAATAAAATCTAGACATAATTGCTGCTTTATCAAAAGGATGACTGTAAAAATCACTTACAAACCCATGAGTCACAAGAAGAAAATGTAATACAGATATAGAACTACCATCCTATGATACAGAATAAAATGGTTTCTTCTGCCCAAACCTACTCCATATAAAAATATAGTTCATTTGATCTCATAGCTGACCCACGTTGAATTGCCTGTATCATCAAAGCAAGAAAATTTGACCTAAAATAAAATATATTATAGGGAAAGAGGCTTTATCAACCCTTATGGAAGAAATGTCTAAAACAGGGTACAGTCTTTCAATAAAGTATTTTAAAAGTCCTTTCAGTTATCAGACTGAAAGTTTTGCCAACTGCTGGGATATTTCCTTAGTCCCTTCAGTGTGGGCTAATATTTCAAGAAGCAAGAGGGTCATAAGGCCAAAACTGACAGAGGCATTGTAACTTCTCTCTTTGATATTTCATAAATATCAGCACTGAGATTTCTAAATTCTCAAAGCTTTCTTTCTTACCCTGATTCAGAAGTCGTACCTCTTCACTGAAAACGGCATAATCACTAAACCAGAAAGTGACTGTAAATACACACAAACTTGTGTGACCCAAAGGGATAAAACAGAAACCATGACAAAGTAAAGAACTAAAACAAAACAAAGGAACAAAAAAAAATTACTGGTCACAATTTCTTTCCCTTTTTATATATTCCTTCAAAGCAGACAGTCATGGTATTTCTCCAGTTCACTGATATTGAAGTAGACAAATTTGGTTAAATGATAGGCTTCTAGATATGATCAGGCTTAGTGTTAATATCTCAGATTCGTTTGTTAAAGTCAAACAAAATAACCTACATTATATTATAACATTCACATAGCAATAAACTGAAACATGCCAAATCCTCTATTTCTCCTGAACCAATTCAGACTAGGGATGTTCATTCAGAGAAACTCTCTCTTTGTAATCAATTATTTTCAGAGAATTAAATATATTTAGGAGCCAGGACCAGGACTCTCTTCACAGTGATCTTTAACAAAACTGAATGGCTTCAACACGGGACTGTGGCATTCAGAAAATCTCTCCATGTTCACAATTATGTGTGAATGCAAATATCTCTCTTACTCTAATGAAATAATGATGCCTTATTTTCTGCAGTTTCATTGACAAATAATATGAAAGATGTTTAAATGGGTGTGGCAGGGTGAGGGTTAAATCAGATTGTAATTAGATTGCAGTATGCATGGTCATGTGGTTAATAGTAAATTTTCCTTGATTAACTGGTCCTGTTTGTTAAGAGCCCCTATTAACATTAGTGCTCTCCGTGTTGGCTGTGGAGACACACCATGGACCAGTGCAAAATTAATGAAGGCAGGTACGCATGCTGATTAGAATGTGGCAGTTTAATAAACTCTTCCAACATTAAATTATTTAATGCATTCATGCTCATGCAGGCTATTCGATGGTCAGCTTGACCACCTATGTGTTAATATTGGGAATTGAAATTCAGAGCGTGGAAGAGATATAGTGGTGTATGAGGTAATTAGCTCTCATGTCTGATAAATGGGGCAATACCTATGTGTGCACATGTTTTAGTACACCACAAATGGTGCTTTCATTAGCTGGAATCTTCTGTGGAAATTTTTATAAATGTTTAGTTTGATTTTTGCACCATAAACAGTAGGTCTGATAGCTGTAGTCACTGTCAATTGAATATTTGAGGCAAATTTCAAGTCAGCTATAAAGTAAACTGTCTTGTTAAAATAAATAGGTCACAAAAATTAAATAGGAAGCTTATCAATAAACATCTCCAATCTGGACATAATCTCTATCAATCATATATAAAATATTTTATATAAATATAAATTATTTCAATATAGTAAATGCAAATACCCATTAGATTGTCAGCAAAATAATAAGCTCTTACATTTGTACAATGCGCTATAGTTTATACAATGCATGTACTTATGTTTTTCCATTTAATCCTAATCATAGCCATCGTAGGGGCACAGTATTTGCTAATAAGTAGCCAGTCAGAGTCTTAAAATCTCTCAGTTCTTGTAACTCAAAATCCAGAGCTTTCTAGCACAGTTCCACAGCTGCCCACAAAACTAGTGTTTGTAAGAATAAACTGTTGTTTATAAAACAAGTTCGTTTTTAGCAGTAAGTGAGCATTCTGCAAACCTAACCTCTCTGGGAACAGGATGCCACTCAGGTTTGGTGGAAACACAAAGAGGAAATTTCTATACTTTAACACAGTCTAAATATAAACAGGCTTCTCTGGTGGCTTAGTGGTAAAGAATCCACTTGCCAGTGCAGGAGACATAGGTTTGATCCCTGGGTAGGGAAGATACCCTAGAGAAGGAAATGACAACCCACTCCAGTATCCTTGCCTGGGAAATCCCATGCCCAGAGGAGCCTGGTGGGCTACAGTCCATCACAAAAGAGTAGGACACAACTTAGTGACTTAACAACAACAGCAAGTATAAACAAGTCCTTTAAATGACTTACATTTTCCTAGATCTGAGGATGCTTTCTGGATGGAATTTAGGCATTCATAGGAACTTTCAGTGTTCTGGAATTAAGCATGCTAACACAAAAACAGTGCAGACTCTGGACCTTGGAAATAGTGTAGAAAATATAAACTATACATTTGTGAAGTCACCGAATCTAGGTTTACTGAGTGACAAGACCACTCACTGTAAAAATAAGTCCCGGGAGAATGACAATACATTTCTCTGTCTGGGATTTCTATTATTTTGCCATCCCCATCTTCAGTTCTTCTCACATTCTTAGGATGCCAGCTAAAATAACAAGGAGAAAAGGATTCTTGCTCTTACAAAATCAAAGGAGAGTAGACAGGAAGCCTGGAAAGACTAATGTACAGAATCTAGTATAGCAAATCTATCTTCTAGTCTCAGACATCCCCAAGAACTGGCAGTATGACTTTGAGCAATTAGTTAGCTTCTCTGGGTCTCAATCTTTTCAAATGTAATTGAGGGGATTGGGGATAGGAAACTCTCAAGTTCCTCAAATCTCTAGCAGGATCTTCTAATTGTCTCTTACCAGGAGAAAGGATGCCAAGGGTCATTTTTCCCACCCCTAGTGGATGAAAAAAAAGCCTGTGAAAATCTGTAGCAGACAAAAAAGCACCACCTTTGAACCACAGCCTCTGCGATTCCCGTTCCCCTAAGGGCCTGAATGGGTAATTTGGGGTTTTGGCTGGCCTCTGATTACTCCATGGGCCTTACCCAGCCTGGATGTTCTGATTGAATTCGTTCTATTGTTGTGGGTTTTTTTGTTTTGGTTTTTCCATCTCTGGCTAGCTTCAAAGGCTGCTGTGATCATGAATTAATATTGCCCTGTTGGGTAGCTATTACAATGTTGGTTGCAGTATCACTGGTGCTTGTCCTCACTGCTTTCCTTTGACAATGTGGACAGTTATTGATGTCTGGCACTTGTTATAGGTGGTTGGCAGCTTTGTGAATATTGTAACTTATGATAGGCTTTCCACAACATTGCTGTAGTGTCCATGAATTCTGACAGTTATTTGAAGGACATAAGAGGTACCAGTCCACTTTTTGCAGTCATGGTGTTTGCTGACAAAATGGGTTTTATCTTCCTTTGGAGCTAGCAGAAAATCTGTACAATTAGGAGAATAAACAATTTCCACTTGTTTGTATATTTTGAGTCAATGAGCATTGTGAGAAGTCACTGCATTCTATCCATTTAAATTATTTACTACAAAGTAAAAGTAGCAGTGTCTGTGCTTTTCTGGAGAAGCTGTGAAGAAATACCCCACGTCCAAGGTAAGAGAAATCCAAGTAAGATGGTAGGTATTGAGAGAGGGCATCAGAGGGCAGACAGACTGAAACCACAAACACAGACAACTAGCCAATTTGATCACATGGACCACAGCCTTGTCTAACTCAATGAACCTAAGCCATGCACGTGGGGCCACACAAGACGGACGGGTCATGGTGGAGAGGTCTGGACAAGGCAATGGCAAACCACTTCAGTATTCTTGCCTTGAGAACCCCATGAACAGTATGAAAAGGCAAAAAGATAGGACACTGAAAGAGGAACTCCCCAGGTGGGTAGGTGCCCAATATGCTACTGGAGATCAGTGGAGAAATAACTCCTGAAAGAATGATGGGATGGAGCCAAAGCAAAAACAATACCCAGCTGTGGGTGTGACTGGTGATAGAAGCAAACTCCAATGCTGTAAAGAGCAATATTGCATAGGAACCTGGAATGTTAGGTTCATGAATCAAGGCAAACTGGAAGTGGTCAAACAGGAGATGGCAAGAGTGAACATCAACATTCTAGGAATCAGTGAACTAAGATAGACTGGAATGGGTGAATTTAACTCAGATGACCATTCTATCTACTACTGTGAGCAGGAATCCCTTAGAAGAAATGGAGTAGCCATCATGGTCAACAAAAGAGTCCGAAATGCAGTACTTGGATGCAGTCTCAAAAACGACAGAATGATCTCTTTTTGTTTCCAAGGCAAATCATTCAATATCACGGTAATCCAAGGCTATGCCCCGACCAGTAATGCTGAAAAAGCTGAAGTTGAACAGTTCTATGAAGACCTACAAGAGCTTTTAGAACTAACACCCAAAAAAGATGTCCTTTTCATTATAGGGGACTGGAATGCAAAAGTAGGAAGTCAGGAAACACCTGGAGTAACACGCAAATTTGGCCTTGGAGTACAGAATGAAGCAGTGCAAAGGCTAATAGAGTTTTGCCAAGAGAATGCACTGGTCATAGCAAACACCCTCTTCCAACAACACAAGAGAAGACTCTACATATGGACATCACCAGATGGTCAACACTGAAATCAAATTGATTATATTCTTTGCACCAAAGATGGAGAAGCTCTATACAGTCAGCAAAAACAAGACCAGGAGCAGACTGTGGTTAACATCATGAGCTCCTTATTGCCAAATTCAGACTTAAATTGAAGTAAGAAGGAAAAACCACTAGACCATTCAGGTATGACTTAAATCAAATCCCTTATAATTATGCAGTGGAAGTGACAAATAGATTTAAGGCACTAGATCTGATAGACAGAGGGCCTGATGAACTATGGACAGAGGTCCGTGACATTGTACAGGAGACAAGGATCAAGACAATCCCCATGGAACAACAGACTGGTTCCAAATAGGAAAAAGAGTACGTCAAGGCTGTATATTGTCACCCTGCTTATTTAACTTATATGCAGAGTACATCATGAGAAACACTGGGCTGGAGGAAGCACAAGCTGGAATCAAGATTGCTGGGAGAAATATCAATAACCTCACATATGCAGATGACACCACCCTTATGGCAGAAAATGAAGAAGAACTAAAGAGCCTCTTGATGAAAGTGAAAGAGGAGAGTGAAAAAGTTGGCTTAAAGCTCAACATTCAGAAAACTAAGATTGTGGCATCTGGTCCAATCACTTCATGGCAAATAGATGGGGAAATAGTGGAAACAGTGTCAGACTTTACTTTGGGGGGCTCCAAAATCACTTTAGATGGTGATTGCAGCCATGAAATTAAAAGATGCTTACTCCTTGGAAGGAAAGTTTTAACCAACCTAGACAGCATATTAAAAAGTAGAGACATTACTTTGTCAACAAAGGTCCATCTAGTCAAGGCTATGGCTTTTCCAGTATTCATGTATGGATGTGAGAGTTGGACTATAAAGAAAGCTGAGTGCAGAAGAATTGATGCTTTTGAACTGTAGTGTTGGAGAAGACTCTTGAGAATCCCTTGGACTGCAAGGAGATCCAACCAGTCCATCCTAAAGGAGATCAGTCCTGGGTGTTCATTGGAAGGACTGATGTTGAAGCTGAAACTCCAATACTTTGGCCACCTCATGAGAAGAGTTGACTCATTGGAAAACACCCTGATGCTGGGAAATATTGAGGGCAGGATGAGAAGGGGACAACAGAGCCTGAGATGGTTTGATGGCATCACCAACTCAATGCACATGGGTTTGGGTAGACTCCGGCAATTGGTGATGGACAGGGAGGCCTGGTGTGCTGCAGTTCATGGGGTCACAAAGAGTCAGACAAGACTGAGCAACTGAACTCAACTGAAAAGTAGCTCAAACAAGGTTAAGTGTTCACTTTTTACTTTCAAACTTTTGGCTTCTTGGAAACCCAAGTGTTAGAAAGCATTTTATCCTAATACCTAAACTGAGAGAAGTCTACTCCCAATAGACAGAAAGGTCACAGCAAACACCTAGAATGAGTTCAAAAAGCAATAATAATTAAGCATTTAGGATGGCATGATTAGATGGCTGTGGTAATGATAATGTGGTGAGCATGGAAATACAACTTTGATATCATACACAAAGGACATTTTCAATATGCCCTTATAGGCTCAAGTAGTTTTGTTAGCAATATCATTTCCTTTGCACTGTCTAGTGCAATATATTCAGTATTTTCCAGGTATATTAAATTCATTTAACCCTCATGACAACCCACTGTGATAAGCAATTTTTATCCATGGTTCACATATTAGGAACAGAGTCTCAGAAAATTTCATCAACTTTCCCATGTTCATGGAGGGCCTGAGATAGAGGCAAGATTCAGACTCAGAGAGTCTTAGAGTTCTTAATCTCTATAAGTGGTACATCAAAACCTATACAGTTCAATATGTAGCCACTAGTCACATGTAGCTATTGAGCAGTTGAAATGTGCACAGTTTGAATTCAAATGTGCTACTAGGGTGAAATATAGCTGATTTGAAGCCTCACTATGGGAAAAATTAATATAAAATATCTCGTCAGCAATTTTGTTATATTGAGAACATGTTAAACTGATAATGTTTTACATATTTGGAGTTAAATAAAATATTTTGTTAAAACTAATTGCACCTGTTCCTTTTTACTTTTTAATGTATCTACTAGAATATTTATGTACATATTACACACACATGTGTGTGTGTAATATTTCTATTGGTAGCTCAGCTGGTAAAGCATCTGGCTGCAATGCAGGAGACCTTAGTTCGATTCCTGCGAAGATCGCCTGAAGTAGGGATAGGCTACCCATTCCAGTATTCTTGGGCTTCCCTGGTGGCTCAGCTGGTAAAGAATCCCCTGCAATGCAGCAGCCTTGGGTTTGATCCCTGGGTTGGGAAGATACCCTGGAGGAGGACATGGCAACCCACTTCAGTATTCAGGCCTGGAGAATCTCCGCCTGGTGGGCTATAGTCCATGGGTTGCAAAGAGTTGGACATGACTGAGTAACTAAACACACAGCACATTGATTAATTCAGATTTTTCACCCACGTGGCTTCAGTTTTATTTGTTTTCCATATTTCCATCATGAGAATATTTCATTTATACAAAGACCCATAGATAGCTGGGGGGCAGAGGGGTAGGAAAGCCAGAATGCCTTTTCCTTCAACCAAAAACCACAATGCTCCCAATATTGTCCATCTCCTGCTATGTTTCATGGACACAACCTCATGTGGAATTTAGAATAGTAGAATAGTTGTTCATCAACAGGAATCATAAACCAAAGTGAACCTCTTCACTCGTCATGGAACTCTTCTGATTTACAACAATAACCCATACTGGAATCTTTTAAATGTTGGGAATTCCTCACCAGTTGTTAGTCAAACATCAGCTTCTACCAAGGGCAATTACTTAAGTCTTCAAGAGTAGGCATCATATATTATTTATTATTTTGTAAAAGAGACTAGCATAGGCTCTTTGGAGAATATTATAGTGGTAGTCAGAGGCTCTGGTCCAACAGCACCAGTGAAATCTATTTAGGGAGGGAAAAGAAGAAATCCCTTACAGGGTATTAAAAAACACCTCATTTTATTCACAACTGTACAAATATCTTATAATCAACATAATCAACCAAAACACATTTAAGCCATTTTCACACAGCAGTTTCCCTTTGAGAAAAAAAAAATTGTCACAATTAACTTTGGGGGAAGTATTTGTTGCTGACTGACTGAATTTATCTTCTAAATGAAATGAATAAGTCCGCAAGAGTCGTGAGGTACATGCACCAGAAAGAAAACTTTTAAAAACAATTATGAGAAGCTCCATCAAAAGCAGAGTCTAGTTTACATTCCTACCAACAGAGCAGAAGGGTTCCCTTTCTCCACACCCTCTCTAGATTTATTGTTTGGAGATTTTTTTGATGAGGGCCATTTTGATTGATGTGAGGTGATACCCCGTTGTAGTTTTGATTTGTATTTCTCTAATAATGGGTGATGTTGAACATCTTTTCATGTGTTTATTGGTCATCTGTAAATCTTCTTTGGAGAAATGTCTGTTTAAGTCTTCCTCCCATTTTTTTTTTTTATTGAATTGTCTGTTTTTTTATTGAATTGTTTGAGCTGCATGAACCTATTTGTAGGGAAGGAATGAAGATGCAGACATAGAAAACAGACTTGTGGGCACGACAGGGGAAGGAGAGGGTAGGATGAATTGAGAAAGTAGCATTGACATATATACACTATCAGTGTAAAATAGATAGCTACTGGGAAACGGTGATATAACACAGGGAGCCCAGCCTGGCACTCTGTGACAACCTAGAGAGGTGGGGCGGGAGAGAGGAGGGAGGCCAAGAAGGAAGGGATGGATATGTGCGCGCATGTGTATGTGTGTATATGTATGTGTGTGTTTGTATCAGTTCAGTTCAGTCACTCAGTCGTATCCGAATCTTTGTGACCCTGTGAATTGCAGCATGCCAGGCCTCTCTGTCCATCACCAACTCCTGGAGTCTACCCAAACCCGTGTCTGTCGAGTCAGGGATGCCATCCAACCATCTCATCCTCTGTCATCCCCTTCTCCTCCTGCCTCCAATCCTAGCCAGCATTAGGGTGTTTTCCAATGAGTCAACTCTTCGCATGAGGTGGCCAAAGTATTGGAGTTTCAGCTTCAACATCAGTCCTTCCAATGAACACCCAGGACTGATCTCCTTTAGGATGGACTGGTTGGATCTCCTTGCAGTCCAAGGGACTCTCAAGAGTCTTCTCCAACACCACAGTTCAAAAGCATCAATTCTGCGGTGCTCAGCTTTCTTCACTGTCCAACTCTCACATCTATACATGACCACTGGAAAAACCATAGCCTTGACTAGATGGACTTTTGTGGGCAAAGTAATGTCTCTGCTTTTAAATATGCTATCTAGGTTGGCCATAACCTTCCTTCCAAGGAGTAAGCGTCTTTTAATTTCATGGCTGCAATCACAATCAGCAGTGATTTTGGAGCCCAAAAAATAAAGTCTGACACTGTTTCCACTGCTTCCCCATCTATTTCCCATGAAGTGATGGGACCAGATGCCATGACTATACCAAAGGACCATCTCATGCAAAGATAGGCTCAATAAAGGACAGAAATGGTATGGACCTAACAGAAGCAGAAGATATTAAGAAGAGGTGGCAAGAATACACAGAAGAACTGTACAAAAAAGATCTTCATGACCCAGATAATCATGATGGTGTGATCACTCACCTAGAGCCAGACGTCTTGGAATGGGAAGTAAAGTGGGTCTTAGAAAGCATCACTACAAACAAAGCTAGTGGAGGTGATGGAATTCCAGTTGAGCTATTTCAAATCCTCAAAGATGATGCTGTGAAAGTGCTGCACTCGATATGCCAGCAAATCTGGAAAACTCAGCAGTGGCCACAGGACTGGAAAAGGTCAGTTTTCGTTCCAATCCCAAAGAAAGGCAATGCCAAAGAATGCTCAAACTACGGCACAATTGCACTCATCTCACATGATAGTAAAGTAATGCTCAAAATTCTCCAAGCCAGGCTTCAGCAATACGTGAACCGTGAACTTGCAGATGTTCAAGCTGGTTTATAAAAAGGCAGAGGAACCAGAGATCAAATTGCCAACATCCGCTGGATCATCGAAAAAGCAAGAGAGTTCCAGAAACACATCTATTACTGCTTTATTGACTATGCCAAAGCCTTTGACTGTGTGGATCACAATAAATTGTGGAAAATTCTGAAAGAGATGGGAATACCAGACCATCTGACCTGCCTCTTGAGAAACCTGTATGCAGGTTAGGAAGCAACAGTTAGAACTGGACATGGAACAACAGACTGGTTCCAAATAGGAAAAGGAGTACATTGAGGCTGTATATTGTCACCCTGCTTATTTAACTTATATACAGAGTACATTATGAGAAACGCTGGGCTGGAAGAAACACAAGCTGGAATCAAGATTGCCGGGAGAAATATCAATAACCTCAGATATGCAGATGACACGACCCTTATGGCAGAGAGTGAAGAAGAACTAAAGAGCCTCTTGATAAAAGTGAAAGCGGAGAGTCAAAAAGTTGGCTTAAAGCTCAACACTCAGAAAACTAAGATCATGGCATCTGGTCCCATCACTTCACGGGAAATAGATGGGAAAACAGTGGAAACAGTGTGTGTGTATATATATATATATATATATATATAATTATGGCTGATTCACGTTGCTGTACAGCAGAAACCAACACATTATAATTACCCTCCAATTAAAAAATAAATAACATAAAAAACCAAAGTCCAGGAACTATCTACATCCTCATGATAAGGAAACAACACAAATGAAAAGTCAGAGAATAAAGGGCTGCAAGCTTTAATGAACATGCATAGGACATGTACTTATGCCCACATTGGACTTACATACTGCACATGAGTTAAGACATGAAAGAAGACTGAGATAGGTAGATACAGGTGGAGAGGTATCAAACCTCTACTCATAAGATTCACTTTGACTTGAGTGGCAAATACATGCCAATTTTGAAATAAATGATCAAATAGAAAAATCCAAGTTTAATTGTTTTTGAAACAGTAAAAACAAAAACAACAAAACCTTAGTGTTTTTTTCCTCACCTCTAGCTAAAATACCAGCTAAACTTTAAAACCAAGTTTGGCAGGCACTTGATGGCATGCTTTCAGCATGATGTTTTAAAAATTAAACTATGGAGCAATCTTTAAACATTAATGGAGGTCACATGCAAACTCCACTCCTCCAACAGAATCATCATGTCCATCTTTTCAAACGTGAGTCTCAGGCCCCAGAGCTGGAAGAATACAAAGAGACATTCTTATCCTTCCTCTTCTTCCTCTTCTTTGGGTTCTCAGAACATCTTTTAAACATTTCTGTAGCACATCTAATTCTTCTCGAATACATTTTGCTGCCTTTGGTGTTCAATTTAATTTAAATCAGCAGAATAATCCAAGTGAATCTAGGTTGCTGTAATGTTACATTAGTAAGATCTGATCCATTTGCAGCTAAGGTAGACCCAAATTCATTAACATTTACTCAATAGGCTTCCAGCAGGTGACTTTATGAGAGGAAGCAGACGCATCTGAATGTCACCTTACCACACATGTGACTATTAATAGATTTCTGTTCTGTCCATATATGATTGCTGCATCCCATTCTAAGGGAATATGGATAGTGCCATTAGTTTAATTTATTTTTAAATACATGGAATTATACAGAAATGTTCTTTAAGAAGCTTTGACAGTTAAATGGGCCCAAATTTTACACAGGAGCAGTGGGGATCGACCTCAATGGCTTTTTAAGTGCTAATTACTAAACTTCAGTGCTGCATGGCTCAAAGAGCTAAACCACAGAGAGGGTGGTGAGAGGTTGTGGGTTCTAGTCTCCACATCAATATAATGACCTAAGGCTGACTTTCTAGAACAGAAGAGTAAAAACAAGCACTCCAGCTGTTTGACTTCTGCACCAGGGCAAGGAAATTGGTTGGAGACCTGTAGCCTCAGATATAGGTTCATACATCCTGAAGAAACTCAGCCCTTTGCCAAAAGGGGCTTTTATAACCAAACTATAAAGGCTAAATAAACCTAATTAATTAGTACAAAAATAAAGGAAAACTATGAATGCTGACAAAAATGTAGAGGGAATTCTATAAATCCAGAGAATGAAGAAATCACATGAGCCCATTAGGCTTGTGGGAACATTCGGGGATATTGGGATGAGGTAAAGGGAACACATAGCAAGAATCACAGGACCTTATTAGTTCTAGTACTGGCATATCTCTGAGCCATGGTTTTCCTCCTGTATTAAATAGGAATGATAGTTCATTCCTGTCCTATAAATGCACAAAATTATTGTGGAGGAAACAAGATCATGCATATGAAAGCATTCTAAACACTATAAAGAACTGAAGTGCTATGGAAACTGTTATGTATTATGGGGTTGCTGAATTGCGAGTGAAATGAAGCCTCCCTAAAACATGCTTATTAAAAAGACAGTTTTCAACAGCCCACTCAGATAGTTTGGGAGCACGTGGCATATGTTTCTGTGCAGAGCACCACAAGACACAGAGGGAGCAACGTTGCTAGTATCTATATCTGTGGAGTGCTCGTGATCAGGAGGAAAAATGATCCTGCACATAACCCCACCCCATAAGTGAATAAACCCCATGTTAAAATAAAAGGAGAAGAAGAAAAAAATGGGTAAAAGAGAGGAAAGGCAGGCTGGAGGAAGTGAGAGTGGGAGAGAAAGAACGTAAACTTCTACAAAGTCTCCTAGTTGATGGGAGTGTGAGCAGCAGCGCCTAGAGCTCAGTGGTCTAGCCAGTCACACCTGCTAAAGCTCATCTTCAGCTTGGTGCCTCCTCCCCTCCTCTTGCCTCCCCTCCTTTTCACTTTCCCCATCCTTCCACATAAATTATCTACCTAAGTCTGGCCTCCCATTTTCTAAACAAATTCTGTTCCCTGCATTCTGTGTGACCCTTCTAATCCAGGTCAGTCTGGTCTTTCTTAGTTCTCTCCCTTACTTGCCCATGAACTTGAACAGCAAAATAAGGGCCTAAGGACTGAGGAGACAAACTAACATCTGTCTTACAAGGTGAGGGCATAAGGGAGACTGTAAATACCACTCTACAAATATAAGAGGATGACATACAAAGATCTGTGGAATTATAATAGTTTTCATTTATTTGGTGCCTATCATAGGCTAGGCATTGCTTCGAGTACTTTACTTAACTCCTTTAATTCCCTCAACCACCCTATGAGATAGGTAGTGTTCTTATCCCCGCTTTATAGAAGAGGACAATGAAACCCAGACAGGGTATCTAATTTGCCCAAAGTCACAAAGCTTCACGTCTGACTAAGGAGTTTGCATTCCAGCCACTAGAGGAGATGGGTGACTGGTTAGAGAAATGAATCAATGATCAACATACTGAAGTGGGCTTTGTAGGACTAGGAAGCCAGGGCTGGAACATTGTGAGGAGAGGGTAATGCCTGCCAAAGGGGTCAGAGCCAAACCCGAGAGCACAAGCTCATTGCAAGCTCCTGACAAGGTACAATATTGTCCAAAGTCAACCCCTCTCTAGGCAATGTTTTCTCCAAGGCTGATTTGTAGGATGAGTCATGTTTGAGAAATTAAATTTGTATTGGTTACCAATCTCATTAAACTCAGGGAATAGGAGAGTCAAATGAGGCAGAATGAGAACCAAGCTAAACTCAGTAAAGGCCCATATATTAGATGTAGCCCAGACCCCCAAACTTATTACAGATCTGGGAAAAACCCACTAATCAGGGGCAGCAAAGCGTCACATTCCCAGGGGCTGGCATGGCATGAAGGTTGATGTGTCATCTATTTTGGCTCATGCAGTATTCCCCCACCAACCCTGTCTATGTTTAATAAGATGTAAAAGCAATAGGAATTTGTTCCACAAGCTCAAGTAATCTGTATTAAAGATGGTGGTATCTCTTCTTTTTTTTTTTTAATATTTATAACTTTTTTCTCTTTGGTTCCATGAAGGTTTATACTGTGTGCAATATTGAGAGTTACTAAAATGAATTGTTTTAATGTATTTAGTCTTTAGGAGAAATTATTCAGGTACATTCCAGAGACTAGTAATTGACTGCTATTAGTATTAATAGGAATTACACAGCCAAATCTCAATGCCACGCACTAAAACTTTACCCCTTAGGATCAAGCCTTAATAATAATTTGAACATGTTGAAATGTAATTTCCAGTTCACAGACCTTTCATAAAGGCTAAACAGATATGGGAGTTTAGTTTTGAGATAATAGAAAGAAAACTTCCTAGTTTGTGCTGCTTGGAAATAGAAATATGTAATAATTAATCATATTTTTTCAAAATGCAAGAATACTTTTGGTATAACGCATAGGCCTGAATTGATACACAGGACAAGCAATTAATTCTATGAGGAACTCTTAATAGTGGATATTCTCTATGCATTTCTTCAAATGAAAGGTACCTCTGGCTATATTTCTTTCTTTAAGAACCATTTCCTTTGTTTTCAAATTTCTATAACATATAATATTTGAGTACCTTAAAAACATATTATTGCCTTGTAAGTAGGTTGTAAAAATTACCAGTCTGCATAAATATTATCAGTATGTCTCATGCTAGATTTTACTTCTAACGCAAAGTAAAGATATTGGCCTTCTTGCGTTTTCACCTGATAGATACAATTTGTTCTGTACCTTGGAAGAAACTATAAGTTTGCTATAAACAACTACTGGTACATAATTCAAAACATCAGTAAAGCCTAAGGAGAGCTTCCCAGGTGGCTCAGTGGGTAAAGAATCTCCATGACAATGCAGGAGATTCAGGAGACACGTGTTCGATCCTGGGTTGGGAAGACACTCTGGAGTAGGAAATGGCAACCAGCTCCAGTATTCTTGCCTGGAAAATTCCACGGACAAAGGAGCCTGGTGGGCTACAGCTCACTGGGATCGCAAAGAGTTGGACATGACTGAGCACGCACACATGTGATGAAGTCTAAGGAAAGGTAATCTAGATTTTGCTGATTTTGCCTATTGAGACAGGAAACAGGCAGCCCCTCTCATGTGTATATCCTCTGTGTTAGTCTGGTGCTTTCTGTTATGATACCACAAAAGAACCTGCCCCAGTTCTTCCACTGCTCTATATTAGCATCTTCCATGTTTTGAAAATTGATTCAACAATCATTCCACACAAGAGGATATATCGTGACTTGTGAAATGCTCAGTACCTTTCAATTAAAAAATAGATGAACTAATTTTACATAAGCAAGTTTAAAATGTCATGAGAACAGAAGTGGATCTATATGAAATCATTTCTGAAAAAGAATTTGATTTTTGTCCATACTGCATGAAAAACAATGAAATAGCCAAGAAAATACTTTGATATTTTACAGTTCTTTTGGCAGGTCAGTCTTAGACTCTTAAAACTTGGTATCCTAAAATAATATCTATATATTCAGTTAGAAGATAAAATATTCTCTGAAAGTCTGCTTTCAAGAAAACCCAAAGTAGGTGAATGACAACAAAGGATTAATAAAGTACAACATGTGCTGTTTTACTGATGTGATGGGGAGTTAGGTTTATTACTTTTTAATTGCCTTAATTTTTCAAAAATTCCTGAACAAGAGGTCCTGGTAACATTTCCATTGTAAATATACAATCATTAGAATTCTAGTCCGCAAAACTTTAAACAGATTTACTGTGAACACATGTATGTCTTCTATTCAAAAACCAAAAATGGAGACTTTTATGGTGGTCCAGTGATTAAAATTCTGCCTTACAATGCAGGGGTTGTGGGTTCAATCCCTGGTAGGGGAGCTAAGATCCCACATGCTTCATGGACAACCAACCAAAACATAAAACAGAAGCAATACTATAACATATTCAATAAAGCCTTAAAAATTAAAAAAAAAAACTAAAAGTGATTTTACTAAAGCATCCTGGTAACCAGAAGCCAGGTCAAAATGTCTTGGAAACTGCACATCTCACGTGTTTCCTGATAAATTCAAAAGTAGTGCCTTTCACCAAGAGGTAGGTAGGAAAGAACATCATTTATAAAAAGCCAACTTTAGGTGAAGCATAATTTCCTCTTTAATGTGTCTGTCCTATTTGGGAAAATTGTTCTACTTTCATATCAACATTAGGTTTTTGAGTTGTTTTTTTTTTTTTATTTTCTGAACTGCAAGTGAACTCATGAAGGTCTTTTTTTTCTCTTTTTTTCTTCTACGAGCTCTGAAAAAACAATTATTTTCATTTTGTAAAATAAACACCCACTGGTAATTGTGGTGATCTATATTTATGGAGTAATATTACCTAAAAAGACCACAATTCTCTGCCTCTTGTAAAGTGACTCTTATTTTAAGCATCTCCAAAGAATGTATCCCTGAAACTACACACTGAATAGGTTTTAATATGTCAATATTTTAAAGGATAACATGATCTGTAGAGAGCCCAGGAGTGAAGCGAAGCACTCCTATCAATGATACTTTTGAGAATGGAATATGTTGTCCAGGTTCCTTGAAATAGGAATCAGGAGTGGGGAAAACTGCTCCATTTGTTTTTCATAAATTGGGGGAGGTGACCTTCTAAGCAAGGAATGAGGGACACCAAGACACAGTGCTAGAAACAGTCTGAGGGAGGAATAGAAAGGAAATGACACTGGAAAATTCTAAATAGTTACATTTTTTCAAAAGGCAACAGGCCCATTTAGCTTGATCAAAGTCCTTTACTACTTTCTTCTTGAGATTTACTAGTATTCCTATGTTTTCTTTTCATTTTTCAGTGTTCTTCAACATTTCTCTCTGTTGCTGTGTTTACCTAGCATGGACTAAAGCTCAGACATCAGAGTGGCCTCTCCTGGCCTAGTTGGTCTTCCTTGGCCACACCTTGAACTTTGGTGCCTTGATATTTTTGCAAAAGGGGTGCCTGAAGTAAGAATTGTATCTTTCCCTATATCACAATCCTACCTTCTTCCAGGCCCCAAGTCAAAGACTTCTGCAGTTAAGGACTTACCTTTTGTCTGCTGACACATTATACACTGGGCATAAGCTTGCTATGTAATGGTTATTTTACCACTTGCATGACACTTATCAATGTCACTACACTTAAATGTCAGATTTAGTGTAAGTTCCCAGAAGAATGAAGACATCTTTCACTTTGGTGCATCTTCAGTGTGTATGGCAGAGATCTTTTCATATAATAAGAAGTCAATTATTGCTTCTTGAGTGAAAAGTAGGCAAGAGATAATATGAACAGAAAATATGAAGACTCTTGACCATGAAAAGCTACTCACATTTTAAAGCATATTCACACTTGGAAAAAAGCACTGTAAGACTAAAGAAATCTGAACTAAGCAGTGATCTCAAAGATTTCACTAAAGTAGATGTTGAAAATGGAATCAGATTAAAGTACTAAATTCAATAAGCTGTGCTCTAAACCATTCAAAAAGGAAATCTTTGAAAGGCACACATAAATGAGGAAGAGGCAAACGATGATCTGAAAAGCTAACAATACGTACGTCTTGATTCAAAACGCAAGTTACATTCCACCTTTTGGGCAACTTGGAGGGCAGAAAGGAAGAAAACATTAAGTTATGCATTTTAAAAAGAATTTCCTTTAATTCCAAAAAATCATTCACATGGGAAGTTTAAAACCTGTTAAAATGTCTTATCTGATAGTTAGATCACCTACCCTTATGACTATACAGAGGAAGTGAGAAATAGATTTAAGGGACTAGATCTGATAGACAGAGTGCCTGATGAAATATGGACGGAGGTTCATGACATTGTACAGGAGACAGGAATCAAGACCATCCCCAAGAAAAAGAAATGCAAAAAAGCAAAATGGCTGTCTGAGGAGGCCTTACAATAGCTGTGAAAAGAAGAGAAGGGAAAAGCAAAGGAGAAAAGGAAAGATATACCCATTTGAATGCAGAGTTCCAAAGAATAGCAAGGAGACATAAGAAAACCTTCCTCAGCAATCAATGCAGACATAGAGGAAAACAATAGAATGGGAAAGACTAGAGATCTCTCCAAGAAAATTAGAGATACCAAGGGAACATTTCATGCAAAGATGGGCTCAATAAAGGACAGAAATGGTATGGACCTAACAGAAGCAGAAGATATTAAGAAGAGGTGGCAAAAATACACAAAAGAACTGTACAAAAAAGATCTTCATGACCCAGATAATCACAATGGTGTGATCACTCACACTCACCTAGAGCCAGACATCCGGGAATGTGAAGTCAATTGGGCCTTAGGAAGCATCACTACAAACAAAGCTAGTGAAGGTGATGGAATTCCAGTTGAGCTATTTCAAATCCTAAAAGATGATGCTGTGAAAGTGCTGCACTCCGTTCATAGTTCATCGGGCACTCTGTCTATCAGATCAAGTCCCTTAAATCTATTTCTCACTTCCACTGTATAGTCATAAGGGTAGGTGATCTATCTATCAGATAAGACATTTTAACAAATTTTAAGCTTCCCATGTGAAGGATTGTTTGGAATTAAGGAAATTCTTTTTAAAATGCATAACTTAATGTTTTCTTCCTTTCTGCCCTCCAATATGTCAGCAAATTTGGAAAAGTCAGCAATGGCCACAGGACTGGAAAAGGTCAGTTTTCATTCCAATCCCAAAGAAAGGCAATGCCAAAGAATGCTCAAACTACTGCACAATTGCACTCATCTCACACCCTAGTAATGCACAAAATTCTCCAAGCCAGGCTTCAGCAATATGTGAACCGTGCACTTTCAGATGTTCAAACTAGTTGTAGAAAAGGCAGAGGAACCAGAGATCAAATTGCCAATGTCCGCTGGATCATTGAAAAAGCAAGAGAGTTCCAGAAGAACATCTATTTCTGCTTTATTGACTATGCCAAAGCCTTTGACTGTGGATCACAATAGACTGTGGAAAATTCTGAAAGAGATAGGAATATCAGACCACCATACCTGTCTCTTGAGAAACCTGTATGCAGGTCAGGAAGCAACAGTGAGAACTGGACATGAGACAACAGATTGGTTTCAAATAGGAAAAGGAGTACTTCAAGGCTGTATATTGTCATTCTGCGTTTTTAACTTACATGCAGAGTACATCATGAGAAACGCTGGGCTGGAGGAAGCACAAGCTGGAATCAAGATTGCCGGGAGAAATATCAATAACCTCAGATATGCAGATGATACCACCCTTATGGCAGAAAGTGAAGAAGAACTAAAGAGCCTCTTGATGAAAGTGAAAGAGGAGAGTGAAAAAGTTGGCTTAAAGCTCAACATTCAGAAAACTAAGATCATGGCATCTGGTCCCATCACTTCATGGCAGATAGATAGGCAAACAGTGGAAACAGTGGCTGACTTTATTTTTCTGGGCTCCAAAATCACTGCAGATGGTAATTGCAGTCATGAAATTAAAAATTAAATTTCCTTCCTTGGAAGGAAAGTTATAACCAACCTAGACAGCATATTAAAAAGCAGAGACTTTACTTTGCCAACAAAGGTCTGTCTAGTCAAGGCTATGGTTTTCCCTGTGGTCATGTATGGATGTAAGAGTTGGACTATAAAGAAAGCTGAGCACAGAAGAATTGATGCTTTTGAACTGTAGTGTTGGAGAAGACTCTTGAGAATCCCTTGGACTGCAAGGAGATCCAACCAGTCCATCCTAAAGGAGATCAGTCCTGGGTGTTCATTGGAAGGACTGATGTTGAAGCTGAAGCTCCAATACTTTGGCCACCTGATGGGAAGAGCTGACTCATTTGAAAAGACCCTGATGCTGGGAAAGATTGAGGGCGGAGGAGAAGGGGATGACAGAGGATGAGATGGTTTGATGGCATCACTGACTCAATGCACATGGGTTTGGGTGGACTCCAGCAGTTGGTGATGGACAGGGAGGCCCAGAATGCTGCCGTTCATGTGGTCGCAAAGAGTCAGACATGACTGAGTGACTTAACTGAACTGAACTGAACTGAACTATGGTCATGTTCAATCTAGGGGCAGCAAAGCCAGAAGGTACAGAAACTCTGAAGTCACATTGAGTGTCAGTAATCTGGTTAAGAGAACAATGCATCCCTTCCAAATCCTTGACTCATTCTTTGACCATGAGGCTATATTTTAGACGCCTCTCATATGAGGTAGATAATAAGAAACCTACTTTTTAAAGAGTTACTGCTGCTGCTGCTGCTAAGTCGCTTCAGTCGTGTCTGGCTCTGTGCGACCCCATAGACAGCAGCCCACCAAGCTCCCCCATCCTTGGGATTCTCCAGGCAAGAATACTGGAGTGGGTTGCCATTTCCTTCTCCAATGTTTGAAAGTGAAAGTTAAGTTGCTCAGTCGTGCCCGACTCCTAGCGACCCCGTGGACTGCAGCCTACAAGGCTTCTCTGTCCATGGGATTTTCCAGGCAAGAGTACTGGAGTGGGTTGCCATCGCCTTCTCCGAAAGAGTTACTAGTAACCACCAAATTTAAAATTTTCTGCAAACCAGCTCTCCACTCTCATTGTCACTGCATTACCCTAAATTCTTTTAAATTTACCATTAGATGATTCCTATATAACAAGTCTCTCCAATGCCAGCCTCTTCCTTCACCAAAAGTCCCTCTTACCACCGAGATGTAAATCTTCCTAAATCATGCAGTCCAAGTATAGTACTTTTACTTGCCTCCTTTCTCTAGTTACTAAGGTCTTGTGAAATCTGATCACACCTAACTAGCCAACATTTTTCTACCACTGAACAGTTGAATACATAAAATGCCTTTCTAATTGAATGAAAGTAAAATAATCTTGACTTTTCAGATATATCTTAAATGTCTGAAGGCTCACCACGGATGCCAGGCACAAAACAGATGTTTAATATACACATATATTAACTGATTAAATAATTGAAACATTTTTTCAAAAGTTCTTGTGAGGTACTGGTAAATTGATGCATGTTCTGTAAGCTACTTTGTAATGTCACCATCTAACCCTCTGTATGTAAATATTTATAGGTTCAACGGCTCTAGAAAAAGTCAACAGAGGTCCCTTTCCCCATCAAAACCACTGTGCTCTATAACATTCCTCTAACAAGATTCTGGTTTCATCATCTCTCGCAGAAAGAATTCTAAAGGCACTTCCATATTTAGAAGTGCTGAATTTATTTGAATACCAAAAGCCTAAACCAGAGTTTATTTGCCTTCTTACAAACACTTCAATAAGACAGATCCAACAGCTATCAATTTAAGAGCAACATCTGGATCTCTCATACCTGCCCAATAGATGCAGAGTGTTCTGCTCAAGGATTTTAAGACAATACACAAGAAAAAGGATACAAAGCTAGCAAACCTTATGTACTACAGAATAAAAAGCACAGCTCATTTTTCCATAATTGAGAGGAACTGTGATTCTCATAGAGGCTTCCATTGCAATTACTTGGAAGATGGAATCTCTCAGAGGAGAGTTTGCATCTGTCTTGAGTGTTTGTCTGCAGGACAGGTGTTTATAAATTTCCACTTCCCTGGTTTAATTTCATTCTTAGGTGGGCAAACAGGCATTTGTTTCACAATGCATCTCTTCTTGCCAACCCTTCAGATTATCTCCTTTGCAGTTTGGTGATCAAACCCAATGAAAGCTACAGTTGGTTCACTCATGGGTCACTTCCTTAAAATTCTCCATCTTGCTCTACTTGCATCCAGCAAGGAGACAGCATTTTTGGTCGCTTATTATCAGACCATTTCTCAGGGAAAGAGCAAGAGAAAATGTACAGTTGCTAATAAGCTCATTATTAGTGATGCAGACTGCTGGTCAGCTATTGCCAGTTAATGACCAAAAATCACCATGTAGACAACTGACATTTTGCCTGAACACACTTCTCTGGCCTGGCCAGTGATAATTAACCTGGAGGTACAGAACCAGTCATTTTCTTAATACAAGGCACCTCTTTCAAAGTTGGGGCTCTTCCTGTTTTAATAATCAAAACGAAAAGACCTTTGGTACTTAATATTTAAACAAAATGTTTAATATTTACACAGTAAAGTTCTTCTTCTGATATTAAACCCACATTAAAGCAGGGATGGAAATTGGTTTATAATCTCTGACACTAGGCCTGGAGCCTTGTAGTGTAGTAAACAATGTCACTCTTCAGATGGGCACCACCTGCAATGGGTTCAGAAATGTCAACTGTAATTAAACATTTTATTTCAAGGATAATTCATAGGTTACGTACATGAAGGTTATGTGCTGCTTTCTGCCATGAGAAATTTCAAAGTACTAGGCTGTGTAAATAAGAAGCAGGTCTTCCTTTTTTTTCTTTATTGCATGTTTTCTAAAAAGTGCATGCAAACTGACAGAGACCTAATTAATTTTATCCTTAAACACACCCATCGTATTTTGCAAAGATTTTTAAAGTCAATTTCATGAAGTTGACTGGTAGTGATATGTCTCTACCTTACCAATTATTTCTTCTAACTTCAAGTAAGAATACTATTGGGGGGAAAATGGACATGATTTGCCACAAGCTCCTGGTGGCTCAGAGGTTAAAGCGTCTGCCTCCAATGTGGGAGACCTGGGTTCGATCCCTGGGTCGGAAAGATCCCCTGGAGAAGGAAATGGCAAACCACTCCAGTATTCTTGCCTGGAGAATCCCATGGATGAAGGAGCCTGGTAGGCTACAGTCCACGGGGTCGCAAAGAGTCGGACATGACTGAGCGACTTCCCTTTCCTTTCCCTTTCACATAAAGTAATAGCAACATTAGGATTGGCTGAATTTGCTAAATTTTTCCTTTGGGGCTTTAGTTTTAACTTGTGGTTTCAGTGAAAGCCTAAAGAACATTTATTATTTTTAAAAGGATGGGAAGTTATTCAAAGGTGTGGGGGTCACCTAGCACCTCCAATAATGGCTTCCAATTGTAATGAGAATTTGAAATGAAATCATTCAATTAAGAAATATGTGTGTGTGCATGTGTATGTCTGTGTGTGTACACACACATGCATTACATAGAGGAAGGAAGCAACTCTCCATTCTTTCTGTACCAGTAAAAATTCATTCACTGTTCCTTGATAGCAATTTCTTAAAACTAATATAATGATTCTGAGACTTTCAGTACACTTTCCTCTCCCTCCAGCTTAATAGTCTACATCATTTCCTTCAAAAACAAGGCTCAAGAGGAAAGACCTTAAGTGAAAATGCTTAAATATTTCATTAAAATAACAAAAAAAAAATCTGTGTTGAAGTGGCACTTTTTTATGCCTTTAACACAGTCCATTCTCTTTACAGAGTGCTCTTTTCTCTAATTATTTAAGGCAAGAAAAAAAAGAGTTATCTGTTTATGTCTCACTTGCTCTCTCTCCCTGTTCCTTCTGAACTACTTCACAGACAAATATTTTATGACATATGTCATCTACCAAAAAGAAGTCCTTACATACCTAAACAGGCTTCCCTGGTGGCTCAGATGGTAAAGAATCTGCTGGCTTAGGTTTAATCTCTGGTTCAGGAAGATCCCCTGGAGAAGGGAATGCCAACCCACTCCAGTAGTCTTGCCTGGAGAATACCATGGACAGAGGAACCTGGCCGACTACAATCCAAAGGGTTGCAAAGAGTCTCTCACAACTGAGCAACTAACACACATACATCTACCTAAACAAGCCTGACCAAAAAAAGAAGAGGCATTTGCTAAAAAAAGAGCAGAGCCCCACGTCCACCAGGTGGGACTCTGCAGAGATGCCCGGCACTGAGCCAATGGAAACATGCCCCTGTGGCACCATTTCTGAAATAAAATGCTACTCTTTGTCTCTGTGAAAAATTCACTTATAATAACCAAAAGCTTTAGACATAAACTCTTCAAAATCACTATTATAAGATGAGTATTATACTTATATTATTATTCAAAGAGCTTTAATTGTCCTTCCTTTAATTAATGGTCTTTTCTTTTGGAAAATATGATAACTGTAAAAGCTATGTGTCAATATAGGAAAAGGAAATCAAACATTAAGAGAAAAACACTATGAATTATATGCTTATTGATTTTAAATTACATTATAATTTAAAAACTGATATTTAAGAGGAATACTTGAAGGAAATATGACAAGAGTATGTTAAAATGATGGGGTTATGAGTAAGAATTTTTTCCATTTCCCAAATTTCTGTAATGTGGTTGTATGACTTTAATTATTAAACAGCTATGTCAAGTAAGAAGATAATCACCTTGGGGAATTAAAAAATCTGCAATGCGCTTGTTCATTGAACCACAGTAAGAAGAGGTGGAGAAGAAACGGAGTGAAAGCTTGAACCAGACACAATCTGTCTCCACATCTCTCTTGCAACATAGAATAATCCAAAAGTGCTGGCAAAATAGAATGAAGAAAGAAGGCAGGAGAACATAGTCGCAGAATGTTAGTTGGTTTGAAACTGGAGCTTCTGTTAAACTAACTTTACATTCAAAGTTCTAAAGATTTCCTTTCTCTTCCTATTAAAATGGTGCTGTACTGGCTGCAAGATAGAAGACAAAAGCTTTCCTAGTCCAGCTATACCCAATCCTAGTCAGAAAAGTAATAAGGACTGTGGTTTGGGTTACCTCTATAGCTATCACAAAAAAGGATTACAGCACAAACAACACATTTCAACTGCATAAATCCCCACTGAATCAGATCAGCCTTAGATGTTAAATTTACAGTGCATTTTCAAACTCAGAAAGTAGAAAGGGTATGTCTAAAGCCACAATGTTAGCAAATGACAGAACCGATAATATGGCACAAGTGATCACCTGACTGTTTCATGAACTTCTTCATTCAAGCCACATATGTATACATATCAATTCTTTGTCTCAGTCAATTAATACGTGGTGAATATCTGTCATGTGACTTATGTGAGTATCATGTGACTTATCATAAGTTTAATCTCATTTTACCTCTCAACCTAACACAATTCCTCACTGCCTCTTTCAACCACACTTTTTTTTTGCAAAAAATTCCATGATTGGAACAGATCTGCTACAGTGACAATGCCAAAGCCTTCCATGCAATAAGCCCCATTAGCCACCCTTGCAGTCTTCCAGGTACAGGGTTTGAGCTTGAGACTTATTACATAAAAAATGAGGTGAAGCTCATGGCAGCCATGGAAGAGTAATTAGAAAGAATATTCTTCCCCTAGCGACGTCTTTGCCTACTGAGATGGAAAGGCTTAGGAAGAAGAATCCTAAAGCACCATGCCTGATCAAATAAGAAGAATTCATTTAGAACAAATACAACATTAAAAGCTAATTTTTTTCACCACAAAATTAATTGATTAACTTTTCACTCTACAAATATATTACTAAAACTTTCTCACTGCACAAACTCTCCAAACAAAATTAATGGTTTTGTTTTGAAAATTAATTTAGATATTAAAAAATTATATTTTCCACCAAGATCTCAGTTACTCAGATTAAATATTAACCAAAAGCTGTCTTCTGCTTAAATAGAATTTAGCCTTTGAAGTGTTTTTATTAATCTCTTCTGATGTAGGTGCTTGAAATTCTATGAAAGTGCTGCTGCTACCCGTTCTGTGCATCACTTACTGTAATTTATTTTCAGAACATAATTCTATTTATAAATGAAAATCCTATTAAAAGAAGACAAGAAAAATTAGTCCGAGACTTTGCATTGGTAGAGTAGAAGCAAAATGAGAGGCCTAACCTGAAGTGACATTTACAAATTACCTGTTAATTTAAACCAGGTTGAGGGATGACAGAATTTAGTCAGACTGACAGGAAGTACCGAAGGAACGACAGTTGGGTCTGGAGTGGTCATAAAGCTCTCACTGCTGGCACATTTATCTGTGTTCCTCTTCTATCCCACCACCTCCCCTGAAGCTTCTTGCCTAGTAAATAATATATTGGTAAAAATATTTACATTTTTGTCAGATTAGTGAGTAAAGGTTTTACACAGCCGGAAGCTCTCCTCTTTTGTTTAAGGGGAGGAAATCATTTATTTAAAAAGACTTCAGACTTTAGTCATGTGAGTGACCCGACTACACACACACACCATCCTATTATTTAGGTCCAAATATCAGTAGTTTTCTTTATGAAGGTTTATGAATAAGCATGAGGGCCCAAGAAGACTACAGACAGCTGAATACCATTCATGGGCATAGAGATATACCCCTTTCACTGCCCGCCTCAGTGTTTCTGAGAATAAGCTATCAGGAAGAGCTGGTGCTCCTTTGACTCCTTCTACTCAGTTTTTGACATGCAATATCCAAAAATATTTTGTAAATAAAAGTATAACATAATCTGAAAAGGAAGCCAAAGAAGGGAAAACTGCAGTAGACTTGGATTTTTTTTTTTGCTCTTTAGTTGCTCAGTCAAGTCCAGCTTTTTTGCAACCCCATGGACTGTAGCCCACCAAGCTTCTCTGTCTACAGGACTTTCCAGGCAAGAATACTGGAGTAGGTTGCCATTTCTTTCTCCAGATGGACTTTTTTTAGTTCAATTTAAATTACTACCCTCCATACTAAGTATCTATAGATATTATACATTTTTAAGTAGATTTTAGTATTTAATAATTGAACTTTTCATAAAGTACCTATTTCACATTCAACTTATAAAGAGGTACATTTTTCTGTTTGGTGGGAATATCCACAGTAGCACTACTAAGAACTACATATATGCATAGAGTGGAAATATGTAAAGGCACATACCCACACACACAATGCACACAAAATATGCAACACAAATATATTATTTACAGTCATCTGTTTTTTCATGAACAAGACCTCTTGGTACCTTAAAATACAAAACTGGTATTTATTTTTAAGTAGGGGGCCACCTTTACATTCATCAATTAATGACAAATACATTTTGATTACATAAAGTAAATATACATTAAATAAAATATGAGTGATAAAACGAAAATAGGAGATCATCTTTGCATCCTTAAATTAATGACAATAAAACATATTGCTGTTTTATCTGCTGGGATACTAGCTAAGGCTTCTGCTCTTTTTTGTCACTTTTAGATGGATGTCAAGAAATTTATGTATTCTTTTTTCTTGTTTACCCATTTTGGAATTCTGTGGACTCTGCAGGGATAATTCTGTAACAGAAAAGTAATTGCTATGGATTATTCACACCCTGATTCTCAGAATCTTTACCCAACTTTCAGCAAATATTCTGGGCTGGAAAATTATTAGGTGTAGGCTTACTTCTCAACAATATCTATTTGTGATAATGGTGCCTACCAGAGACTCTGAACCATGACTGTTGTTTCAAGAGCAATGTTGCCAAAGTCAGAAAGAATTCTATCTTCAAATTTTGATCCATTGTTTCTGATGCTGTACCATTTGTTACATAGCAATAAGGAATAATTCAATCTCTTAATACTGCATAATCAGAACAATCACAGTAATTTTAGCTTTTCCCAATAAGAAACTAGTTTTTATTTTTAGTTTTTTAAAGTTTTATTATTGGAGTATAATTGCTTTACAGTCTTTAGTATTAGTTTCTGCTGTACAACAAAGTGAATTAACTATGTTGTTGTTTAGTCACTAAGTCATGTCCCACTGTTTGCAAAACCATAGACTGTAGCCTGCCAAGTTCCAGTATCCATGGGCTTTCCCAGGCAAGAATACTGGACTGGGTTGCCATTTCCTTCTTCAGGGGATCTTCCCAACCCAAGGATGGAACCTGTGTCTCCTGCACTGGCAGGAGATTCTCTACCTCTCCCTCTTGTGTCTCCCTCCCCAACCCCATCCCCCACCTGTGGCTCATCACTGAGCACCAAAGAAACTAGTTTTAAAGAGACTAAATGTTAAATTTGAGTGAAAAGTTTTGAAATCTGTGATTCTGACAAAGAGAGTTTGTCGGAAAAACAAATCCAGTTTCATGCAGTTCCTCAGCCTAGCTGGATGAGAGCCAGTCCCATACAAATTCCATAATTTGTTCTCTCCATACAAATTCCATAATTCCAATTTTCGGGTCGTTTAAAATTGACACCAAATTTAAAACAAAGTTCAGCAAGGACAATAAAGAGAAATTATTCAACTCTTCCTCCATCCTCCACACCCCAAATGCCATAGGAGCTTTCCTCCCACTTCCATCTTCTAGAAAAGTGAAAGTCAAGAGACTCCCTTGTCCTCTTTGGCACATAGAGAAATGCTTGTTATGCTAAGTGCTACTTTTGAGTCTTTCTTCAGTCTGAGTTTAGAGATAAATTATAAGTTATCTGTGTCTTAGACTCCTCAGTCACATTGCTGTCAAGAAGCATATGCCTGTTTGGACAATCCTGGTTATTTCTACAAGATTTATGAAATGTTTTTCTGCTCCAAGATTGATATCCACGTCCTTATTCAGTATATCAAGGGCGTGTGATAATGGTAGCGATCAATGTTGTTTTAACACTGCACAAAGGCCAGGGTGTCAAGGCCATCACTTCATTAGACAACAGGACTATTGATTATTAACTAGAGACTGGCTAAAATCGAAGTACCTGTACAACCTCCCCGTGCCAAAAAATTATTGGTAGGCAAACAGATTACATAATCTGTCAACCACTGAAACTTTCTCAAAGCTAAACAGAGAGTATGAGGAGCATTCCAAAGGGCATTTCATGAGCAATTTCTCCTTTATGGTCCCTAACCTTCTGCTCTCTTATCCCTTAAGCTGAAATAATTTAAGATTTGCAGCATTGCTTGAATCCTGACCTTATGGTATAAATGCTCATTAAAAAATGAGGAAAAGGAGTATGAGAAAACTGCTAAGGTTTTATTCAGTAGGTATGGAAGGGAAAGAAAGGAAGAAAGAGGTTACAGCTCTGAAGGGAAACAATTAAGGACTATTTATCTCCTACATTTCTCTAATCTTCTGATTTCTGCCTTTTAAAAAATAGTAAATGTTTTCTAAATATCACAAGGCTAAAGGAAACCACACAGTTTTCCTTCCCCATCCAGAGATGTATTATCATTTAAATAGCTCTGATCATTTTTCACATGCAAATTAACAGATGCCCATTCTCTTGACCCTAAGCTATGAAATGTGTACATTCTTATTGCAGGTGTGAAAGAGGTTTCTCTGTCCTGGAGTTATATATTTGGACACTAAAGCAATTTCCCCATTGCGTCTTCTTTAATTGGGCCATGCTTCCTAAACAGCACAATTTCCCCTTTGACCAGTCCTCTCTGTGCACACACTTAGAAAACAGGGAGTGGGTTAAAAGGAGGGCATTGGGAGAGAAAAAAAACACACACAAAAAAACAGCCTGTTTGAAATAGTGATTTGAACACCTCTAATGGAGCTCTAAGAACTCATCCTAAGTAAAGCAAATGGCATGAGGCATGTGGAAAACTGATTAGTGAGGACCAAAGCAGACGTTTATTGCCCAGAGGTAGAAAGTCCACTAATCTTCCTGTTAAACCTCTGTTTTCATTTCCTTCTCAACTAACCTCACTCTGGACCAAATTCATCACCTGTCTTAAGCTTCCAATTGCTACTGAAATCAAAGACATCAAGGGAATAGTGAATGGGAATCTCATGGGGCATTATTTCTTCCTTTCCTCTCCAAATTCCCAAAGATCATTTTGAAATGCTGAAATGTCAGGGCCTTGACCCTCTACAACTTTCACTACATTTCTGCTTTTCAGAAGTAGCCTTAGGAACCCCCCATCATGGTTTGAGACCATTAGCAGTAGTCTTGAAGAAGGATGGTAAGACTGACTTCAGTGAGTTGTTGACCACGCAGAGCAGAAATCTCTAACTAATTACAACATGAGGATACAATGGAAGCCTTTGATGTCATGAGATTAAGTCCCAGGCCAAGCAATTTTTCTTTGGTGGTGCTAGACTGGTATGGTGGAGCCGTTTTGACAAGTGAAAGACCCTTAAACTGAAAATCTTAAAATAGATCATCAGGGAGTTCCCCTGCTGTCCAGTGGTTAAGACGTCACCTTCCAATGCAGGGGGTTTCATTTCCATCCCTGGTTGGGGAGGCTAAGATTTCCACGTGCCTTGCAGTCAAAAAACAAAACATAAAACAGAAGCTATATTGTAATAAATGCAAGAAAGACTTTCAAAATGGTTCATATCAGAACAAAAAAAATCTTTAGGAAAAAGATCATCAAAGCTGGAACAATTTGAGTAACAAAATAAGCAGCCATATTAGATTATAACTCAAAATATAAAATAAATATATATGAGCCCATATTGGTATAAATAAATGAAGGAATAAATAAATGAGAAGAGAAAAACTTTCTTCACAGAAGAAATTTTAATAATTTACACAGATACTCTCCCTTCCAGAAGGTGGCTCTTAGTGGCCTCTTCCCCATCCCCCACCTTCCCTGCCCTTGACCTGGACTGGATTTAGTGACTTTCTTCCAAAGAACAGAGTGTGCAGGGGAGAAGTGGGGAGTAAGTTTACAATGGAAAAATTTGCCAGATATTACCTAGATCAGATGATCAAGATTAGTGTCACCAGTGATAAGTTATGTTGATAACACAGAATGTGACAAGAAGAGCACTTCACTTTTGTGGTGCCGTGCCCTGCTAAGTCGCTTCAGTCGTGTCCAACTCTGCGGCCCTAGAGACTGTAGCCCACCAGGCTCCTCTGTCCATGGGATTCTCCAAGCAAGAATACTGGAGTGGGTTGCTGTGCCCTCCTCCAGGGGATCTTCCCAACCTAGTGATCGAACCTGCATCTCTTATGTCTCCCGCTTTAGTAGGCGGGTTCTTTTCCACTAGTGCCACCTGTGAAGACCCAGCTTTGTGGTTTTCTTCCCTATAAGGTCTTCCAGTCTACTTCCCTCCAGTCTACTCAGAAGGATAACATCAGACAATACCAAATTAAGGAAGTACAAAATAACTGACCACTAATCTCCAAAACTGTCAAGGTCATGCAAACCAAGAAAGACTAAGAAACTGTCACAGACTAGAGGAGACTAACATGTGACATTTAAATGCAATATAGTGTCCTGAATTTGATCCTGGGACAGAAAAAGGACATTCTTAGAAAAACTAGCAAAATCTAAAGTCTGAAGCTTAATTGATGGTAATATGCCAGTGTTGGTTTCTTAACTTTGACAAATGAACTCTCGTGTATAGAATGGACATTAGGGGAAGCTGGGTGAGAGGTATATAGGAACTCTCTGCATTTTCTTGGCAACTTTTCTGTAAGTCTAAAATTATTCCAAAGTAAAGAGTTTATTTAAAAAATCCAAAAATGTTCTTTAATGATCCACTAGAATTTTTCCCATTATGCAAAGAAAAGAAATAGAGTAGAAAATAAATACAAATGTTAAGAAAACCATGAAAGGGTGATAATCCATTTGTACAAAAAAATATGTATGTGCATGTACTCACATGTATGTATGTATATATATATATATATTACAGACACACACATATATAGATAGCTGATAAAGACATACAGATATAGATCAAGACCATCATGCCAGTCTATCATACACTCATTTATTATACTATTCATTCCTTCACTATTACTCAGTCACTGCTATTTTGAAACTACTACATGTGAGGCACTTTGCTATGGACTGGGAATTCAACCATGACAAGATGAATATGGATCCCCAGGGAGCTCTTATTTAAGTTCATTCTTTTGTGTTCCAAGACATTAAAATCTTCAAGGATTTCATGTATCCCTCAAAAGTATTGTTTTTTGCTTTATTTAGTAAAATTCCTGGATTTCTAATCTGGATATATCACTTATTGAGTCTGTGGTTCTGAGCAAGATTCTTAACATCTACCTATATCTCTGTTTTCTAGTCTATAAAATATGAATTATATAATTACTATCTCCCAAAGCTGTCTTAGGGTTTCCCAGATGCACAATGGTGAAGAATCTGCCTGCCAATGCAAGAGACATAATTTCTATCCCTGAGTTGGGAAGATCCCCTGGAGTAAGAAATGGCAACTCATTCCAGTATTCCTGCCTGGGAAATCCCATGAACAGAGGAGCCTGGTGGGCTACAATCCATGGGGTCACAAAGAGTCAGAGACGACTGAGCACACACATACATACACACACAAAGCTGTCTTAAGGATAAAGTAAATTCTCACATATATTATAAATTGTTATGCAAATGCTACCTATAACACAGAGAACAGTTACTGTGCTATGTAGTAGTATCCATTAGGAATAGGAACCATGGTAGGAGGAGGAAATCAGAGGGAAGGATGAAGTTCTGACTTTGGACATGGGCCAGTACCAAAAAAAGCCTTCTCTACTTCGTAATTTTGCTTGGGGTCAGCTCTGGAACTAAATATTTAAATATCCAGAAGAAAAGAACAAAACAATCTTGCAAAGTAAGTAAAAGTTACACATTGTTATCCCCATAGATAGATGAGGTACCTGAGGCCAAAAGGTATTGAATAACTTGCTCAAAATTCCACACTGAGCCAGAGACTCATTAAAATTTAGAATTTAGTCCCCTTTGTGTTGAGTGTTAGCACAAAGATTTTATCATTTAGCCCACCTTTTGTGTTTATGCTTATTTCATCAGGACTCAGGATCTAAAACTGCAACTTGGATTTATCGGTGACTGTGATTGGGAGATTTATGTATGATTGTTTCACCAGATGACACACCAAAGCCGTCACACTGCTATTCTTCTATGCATTTGCAATTAGTTAGAAAGTTCCTCACTGCTTGTGCATGCTCTGTTTTATCATCTCAAATCCCATATCACTAACTATCCACAAGAAGCTTCTACTGCAAGTTATAGGCCAGTTCTCTCTTCTCTTCCCTTCCCTGTATTGTATGACACAATTAAACTATGATGTATACTGGTATTTTAATGTTATATTTATAACTGTACATATGCCCAAAGGCTTTAGCAGGAGTTACATTTTTATATCTTGAAAGAAATACATATTCAAAACATCAGTTTTTTGAAAAGCAAGAAAATTCCTTTAGTAGTTTTCTTCTTTTTGCAAGACAAGACTTAAGTCAAAGTTTTCCCTAGGCTACTTTATGAAGCATTAGATTAATTTGAAAAGTTTTTTGCCTTTAAAGATAAATATTCCAGTGGTTCTCCTAGCTATTCTTTTATACACAGGGCACATAGGTGACAGTCTATTTCAATCAACATTTCAAGTCTGTGGTCATTTAGTGAGTTCTAAGTTCTTGAGATACCAAAAAAAAAAAGATGAGTTTTATTCCTCAGAAAGTTTACTATCCGGTGAAGACAGAAAACAAAACAAACAGGAAGTGATATAATAATTTTGTGTTAGGTATACATATAAGTTGCTGTTGAGGTTTATTTTAGCTGGGGTTGTTGGGGAGAAAATGATGAGGAAGAAAAAAGGTGAAGAAGGAGAAGATAATTTTCAAGCTGGATCTTGGAAAATATGTGTGGGTTTAATAGGAGAACAAGAAGAAGTACATATCTAAGCAGAGACAGTAATAGTAGCACAGACTCAGAAAAATTTAGGATATTAAGAAGGGCATAAATTTAAGGAAACTGATACCAATGATCTCAGCTGTCTCTAGCATCTAAGTGGTGCTGAGTAATGGCAAGAGAATACCCAGAAACCTCTGGCAAACCTCATCTTTGACATTACCCAATGCTTCACAGAAGCAATGATGGTTTCTGATTCTCTTTTGCTTTCCATCTTCTGTGCAAATGTCTTTTATTGTTTTAACTACAGCAGATTTCTACTGGCAGAGACTCTAAGAAACTTAGTTCTTAGGCTTCAAAGCCCTTGCAGCTTTGGTAGTGCATGGAAGACCGGAAATGGTATTAAGCTGCCAACAGACAGTCTCGTTCATTGTGTAAGGAAAGTCAATATCTGGGGCAAATATTATTTAAATGTAACCCATTGTAACACTTTCAGTTCTCAAATGTACTGGAAAAACAAACCAACAAATAAAAAAAAAGAGGACCAGTTTCCAAGAACTCTTGAACTCTGCTCTATTTTATTAATGGTTAGTCGCTAAGTCATGACTGACCGTTTCATGACTCCATGGACTGTAGCCCACCAGGCTCCTCTGTCCATGGGATTTTCCATGCAAGAATACTGGAGCAGGTTGCCATTTCCTTCTCCAGGGGATCTTTCCCACCCAGTGATGGAACCTGGGTCTCCTGCATTGCAGGTGGATTCTTTACCAGCTGAGTCACCAGAATTCTGCTTTACCCTTATCTAATTCCCCCAAATTTTTGCCAATTCAGGTGAATTGAAAATCAGTATACCAAGCCCCATTCACTCTTTGGGTCTTCTGAATCCAGTTCCAACTAACTCAGTCTCCAAAATTACTCATAATGATTCATGAGACTTCTGAAGGTTTGAAAGACATGGGAAATGTTTAGTTTTGACATATTGAAATGGGATCAGGCTTAAGGATAAAATTTTATATGAGAATGATTGTGGATTCCAACAGAATTTTTTTGCAATGTTCTTAAACTTGTAGGAAATTTCCATCAAATATTGCAATTCTGACCATTTACACACACACACATACACAGATACTGAGTTCTTATATCCTTCTCTTGCTTCCCCTTGCTCTTAGGATAAAGTTCAGATTTGTAAATAATGTCTATTGGGCACTGCAAATTATGGCCCTTGACTACCTCTCCAGGTTCATCTCACATCCCTCTGCTCCCCACAAGGATCTCAGAGTCTACTTTGTCATTGTTCAGTCTTTCCTTACAGATGTCTTTCTTCATATCCCAGGGACATCTTTGTCCATGCCTCCTCCCCTGCCTTCTCCCATTTATCTCTTCAGTGTCAGTTTACATGGGACTTTCCCTGTGCATCTCCCTTGCTCATCAGTCTAAAGCTCACATCATGGTCTAGGCCTGTTTCCCCATCATAGTCTATGCTTTTTCTATATAGAATTTACCTAGTATAATCACATAATTTTGTGCATAATTTATTGCTAATTATTTGTTGAATTTCTATCTCTTCCAGTAGCTTTTATACAGGCTATGAATTCTGTTCATCTTGTTTATAATTGCATCTTCAGAATCTACCACAGAGTGTATTATAGTAGGTATTCAATAACTATTTCTTAGAACAAAAGACATAAAGAGGAAGGAAGGAAGAAAGGAAAGAAGGAAAAGAAAGGAAGAAAGACTAGCACTTTTCCTCCATTATCATTCTGTACAATATCTACTCTTTCATTAAAAAAAGGTGGTGGAGGGGAGGGAGGCATTATTTCCCTGCATTTTCCCTTTATCTACAAAAACACTAGAAGCTAGTGAGTTCTTTTATTTCAATTTGTTTAATGTATACACATAAAACAGCAACCCTTAATTCTTTTTCTTAGAGCAATTGAAATCTCAGTCTTTGTGGGGAAATTCTTGAAATGTGGACCACTGCCTTGAGAATGAATTTTCTTTGTGAGAAAGAATGACAAGTTTCAACAAAAGAGAAACAAGAAGCCACATCCATGGGCTCTGGATCAGACTCTGCCAGTGGACAAGCTCTGGGGGGTCTGACATCTGGTCCAGGAATAAGCAGGTTTTTTGAGCAGCCGCAACACCCTCTTTGCTTGCAACTTCTGATCTGTGGCAGCTGCATCTTCAGAGTGGCAGTAAACCAAAAATGGGTGAAATTAGCAGAAAAACAGTTATTTGCATGTTATAATCTAAAATAGGCCATGGGATGGTGAGAAGGAAAGAATGATTTGATCCAAAATTACTGTAGACTGAAGCCAGAAGTTGAGCTGCTTCATTTCAAATGTGTTATCAATAGGTGATTGTAAGACAGCTTGCGCTTTTATATATAAGCTAAATCAGAGATACAAATGCAAAACCCAGCATCCAGGGACATCATTTGGTTTTTTAAATGCTCCCTAGGGAACCCAGAGCTCTTAAAGCAATGAATGGATTACAATGAAGCAAAATACACTATTTTCATTTCTGACAGATATAATCTTATTTGAAAATGTCCTGTTACTTAAAAGAAAATGATATCCATTTTTAGGAACCCAACATTGAAATTTCAAGAGTTAAGAACCCCCTCAGCTTGAATAAACTCATAAACATATGAAATTTAATTTTATATTATTCCTTGAAACTTAACACTTGACAAGCAGCAAAATTGGCATTGACTTCCATTATTCCATCAACTTAACAGGAAAGAAGACAATTAGGGACGTGGTAATTTTTCCACTCCTTTTTCTGTCCCTCAGCAGCTGAATGGCACTATTGTGGAGCAGTAACTTAAACAGCAAGCAAAGATGTTGATAATCTACGCATTGAGCAAATCTCACAAGATCAGGTTCAACAGATACATTTAGGAATCTGCTACTGGGAGAACCAACACACACACACACACAGACACACACACACACACACACAGCATCTAGCAAAGAAACAACTACTAAAAAGTTGCCTGGATAGAAGCAAATCATAGAGGTGAAAACAATGGTAACTGAAGCCAGACTGCTTACATTTGCATTCTGCCTCCACTACTTCACAAAAATGTAATTCCAAGTAAGTCATTTATACCCATGTGCCCCAACTTTCTCAACTATAAAGTAAGATTAATACTATTATCTTGCCCAATGACTGTTGTGAGCCTTCAATGAGCTAATGAATGTGAAGTTGTTATGATGGTCACCTGAAGCATGGTAACACGGAGAATTGTTGTTGTTGTTTAGTTGCTAAGTGGTGTTCAACTCTTTGCAACCACATGGACTGTAGACCACCAGGCTCCTGTGTCCATGAGATTTCCCAGGCAAGAATAATGGAGTAGGTTGTCATTTCCTTCTCCAGGATATCTTCCTGACCCAGGGATTGAATCCATGTCTCCTGCAATGGCAGGTGGATTTTTTTTTCTTTTGATCACTGAGCCACCAGGGAAGCCTATAATGTATAGATAAAAGGTCCTATTAAGATGAAGACACTTTCTTATGAAAGTGTTCTAATTATTGGACTTTTCCTCCAAAAAAAACATATTTATGAGTACCTTTCAGGATCTTCATTCATTGCTAAGTGCTCTGTCCTTTTGTAATTATGCCCTGTTCAGTTCACTTTAGTCACTCAGTCATGTCCAACTCTTTGCAACCCCATGGATGGCAGCACGCCAGGCTTCCCTGTCCATCACCAACTCCTAGACCTTACTCAAACTCATGTTATTGAGTCAGTGATGCCATCCAACCGTCTCATCCTCTGTCGTCCCCTTCTCCTCCACCTTCAATCTTTCCCAGCATCAGGGTCTTTTCCAATGAGTCAGTTCTTTACAGCAGGTGGCCAAAGTACTGGGGTTTCAGCATCAGTCTTTCCAATGAATATTAAGGACTGATTTCCTCTAGGATGAACTGGTTGGATCTCCTTGCAGTTCAAGGGACTCCCAAGAGTCTTCTCCAACACCACAGTTCAAAAGCATCAATTTTTTGGATTCAGCTTTCTTTACAGTCCAACTCTCACACCCATACATGACTACTGGAAAAACCATAGCTTTGACTATACGAACATTTGTTGACAAAGTAATGTCTCTGCATTTAATATACTGTCTAGGTTGGTCATAACTTTTTTTCCAAGGAGAAAGTGTCTTTTAATTTCATGGCTTCAGTCACCATCTGCAGTGATTTTGGTGCCCCCCAAAATGAAGTCTGTCACTGTTTCCACTGTTTCCCCATCTATTTTCCATGAAGTGATGGGTCCACATGCCATGATCTTAGTTTTCTGAATGTTGAGTTTTAAGCCAACTTTTTCACTCTCCTCTTTCACTTTCATCAAGAGGCTCTTTATTTCTTCTTTGCTTTCTGCAATAAGGGTGGTATCACCTCCATATCTGAGGTTATTGATATTTCTCCTGGCAGTCTTGATTCCAGCTTGTGCTTCATCCAGTCCGGCATTTCTCATGATGTACTCTGCATATAAGTTAAATAAGCAGGGTGACAATATACAGCCTTGACATACTCCTTTCCCAATTTGAAACCAGTCTTTTGTTCCATGTCCAGTTCTAACTTTTGCTTCTTGACCTGCACGCAGATTTCTCAGGAGGCAGGTAAGGTGGTCTGGTATTCCCACCTCTTTAAGAATTTTCCACAGTTTGTTGTGATCCACACAGTGAAAGGCTTTGGCATAGTCAATAAAGCAGAAGTAGATGTTTTTCTAGAACTCTCTTGCTTTTTCAATGGTCCAACAGGTGTCAGCAATTTGATCTCTGGTTCCTCTGCCTTTTCTAAAACCAGCTTGAACATCTGAAAGTTCATGGCTCACATACTGACTTGGAGAATTTTGAGCATTACTTTGCTAGCATGTGAGATGAGTGCAATTGTGCGGTAGTTTGAGCATTCTTTGGCATTGCCTTTCTTTGGGATTGGAATGAAAACTGACCTCTTTCAGTCCTGTGGCCACTGTTGAGTTTTCCCAATTTGCTGGCATATTGAGTGCAGCACTTTCACAGCATCATCTTTTAGCATTTGAAATAGCTCAACTGGAATTCCATCACCTCCACTTTGTTCCTAGTGATGCTTCCACTTGACTTCGCATTCCAGGATATCTGCCTCTAGGTGAGTGATCATACCATCATGATTATCTGGGTCATGAAGACCTTTTTGTACAGTTCTTCTGTGTATTCTTGCCAACTCTTCTTAAGCTTCTGCTTCTTTTAGGTCCATAACATTTCTATCCTTTATTAAGCCCATCTTTGCATGAAATGTTCCCTTGGTATCTCTAATTTTCTTGAAGACATCTCTAGTCTTTCCCATTCTATTGTCTTTCTCTATTTCTTTGCATTGATCACTGAGGAAGGCTTTCTCATCTCTCCTTGCTATTCTTTGGAACTCTGCATTCAGATGCGTATATCTTTCCTTTTCTCCTTTGCTTTTTGCTTCTCTTCTTTTCCCAGCTATTTGTAAGGCCTCCTCAGACAGCCATATTGCTGTTTTTGCATTTCTTTTCCTTGGGGATGATCTTGATCCCTGTCTCCTGTACAATGTCATGAACCTCCGTCCATAATTCATCAGGCACTCTATCAGATCTATTCCCTTGACTCTATTTCTCACTTCCACTGTAAAATCATAAGAGATTTGATTTAGGTCATACCTGAAAGGTCTAGTGGTTTTCGATACTTTCTTCAGTTTAAGTCTGAATTTGGCAATAAGGAGTTCATGATCTGAGCCACAGTCCACTCCTGGTCTTGTTTTTGCTGACTGTAGAGAGCTTCTCCATCTTTTGCTGCAAAGAATATAATCAATCTGATTTCGTATTGCCCATCTGGTGATATCCATGTGTAGAGTCGTCTCTTGTGTTGTTGGAAGAGGGTGTTTGCTATGACCAGAGTGTTCTCTTGGCAAAGCTCTGTTAGCCTTTACCCTTCTTCGTTTTGTACTCCAAGGCCAAATTTGCCTGCTCCTCTAGGTAGCTCTTAACTTCCTACTTTTGCATTCTAGTCCCATATAATGAAAAGAACATCTTTTTGGGGTGTTAGTTCTAGAAGGTCTTGTAGGTCTTCATAGAACTATTCATCTTTGGCTTCTTCAGCATTACTGTTTGGGGCATAGACTTGGATTACCGTGATATTGAATGGTTTGCCTTGGAAATGAACAGAGATCATTCTGTCGTTTTTGAGATTGGTGGCTCAGATGTAAAGTGTCTGTCTGCTTCCATTTTCACTGCATTTCGGACTCTTCTTTGGACTATGAGGGCTACCATTTCTTCTAAGGGATTCTTGCCCGCAGTAATAGCTATAATGGTCATCTGAGTTAAATTCACCCATTCCAGTCCATTTTAGTTCACTGATTCCTAAAATGTCAATGTTCACTCTTGTCATCTCCTGTTTGACCACTTCCAATTTGCCTAGATTCATGGACCTAACATTCCAGGTTCCTATGCAATAATGTTCTTTACAGCATCAGACTTTACTTCTATACCAGTCACATCCACAACTAGGTGTTGTTTTTGCTTTGGCTCCATCCCTTCATTCTTTCTGGAGTTATTTCTCCACCGATCTCCAGTAGCATTTTGGGCACCTATGGACCTGGGGAGTTCATCTTTCAGTGTCCTATCTTTTTGCCTTTTCATTATGTTCATGGGATTTTCAAGGCAAGAATATTGAAGTGAATCATGCCCCGAATGATAATCATTGTCTCTTTATGATACTGAGTCACACATGATCTAAGGCAGTTGCTGTAAAGGGCTAGAGCGTAAATACTTAAGGCTTTGCAACTACTGAAATCTGTTGTTGCAGTGTAAAAGCTGCTTCTAGACAAAACTTAACAAATGAGCCTGATGTGTTTCCAATAAAACTTTACTTACAAAAACTGGAGGTGGGCTAGACTTGGCCCCCAGACTGTAGTTTGCCTACTCCTGATCTAATGAATCCTACAATTAAGAAAACTTTGCATAAGTATTTTCCTAAATGAAAGGATTTAGCAAAGTAGAATTCAAATTTCTTCAGATATTTAATCCAGGGTTTCACAAGGCTTTCTGTGGAAAGAAGTCCTTCCTGATATTACATTTAAACCCTCCTGAGGCATTTAAGAGGCCTCAGTTTCCTCTCAAAATGCAAAGGAAACTTCAGACTGATACCAGTTTACCTGTTAATAAGAGTTTACTCTGTGACAGTCAATGTTTCAAAGGAATTATGGATTATCTTAATTAACAATGATGGAAAATTCCAGCATCAACATTTTCAGTATGTATCCACATCCTGCTCACTTCACCTTACCTCCATCAGTACCACCCCGATCCCAGACAGCTTCAGGCCTGATCTGGTTTTATTAGAGTAATAACTGTTCTCCATGTTCTTACCTTTGCTCCCTATTGTCCATCCCTAAATTTAACAGCCATGGTGTTCTATATAGAATGTGCCAGATGATGTCATTCTTCAGCTTGAAACCCTTCAGCAACTCTCCTTCTCAACTCAGAGTAAATGCTGAATGCCTGATGTAGCCTGTGAGACCTCCAAGCTGGCCATTATCTTCTTTCTGACCTCATCTTTTGCTATCGTCACCCCCTACTTATTCTGAGTCTCTTCCTGCTGAGAGGTTTTAAGTCACATGTGGCCTTTCCTAGACCACATGGCATGAGCCTCCCACCTTCACATGGTTGTTTAAATGACATCTTCCAAGTTAGCCTACTTTGACTTTTCTATTACAAAATGCATCCCACTCATCACTCTCCTTATCCTTTCTCTCTATTTCATTTTTCTCTATAGCTCTTGTTATATATTTATTTGCTTTTCATCTGTGTGCGTCTCCTTCCACCCACTAGAATGAAAGCTAAAGAGGGTAGGGATTTCTGCTCACTTTTGTGTCTCCAGTACCTACGCATGGTAGGTACCTCACAAATACTTGTTGATGCATGAGTCTATGAGAAACCTTCCACGTTCCAGAGGCAGTTATAATGCTTTATGGGTATTAAAGTACTTTAATCCTCACAACTTTGTGGGTGCCTGCTATTATTAACATAATTCACATTCTCAAATGAAACCAAAGTATTGAAAGATTAAATGATTTGCCCCAAAGCACATGGCAAGTAGTGGAAGAATGCACTTGAATGTAGGCCATTTAGCCCCAATGTCTGTGCCATCAACCCCATGTTCTCCTCCCCTTATATATTCTCTATTTCTCTGAGTGAGGGACTATAATTATTTGGTTTTATAGGTAAGAAAGGTGAAGCTTATAGACATTAAGTAATTTACTCAAGGTAACAAAGACTGGATATTAAGAGGCTCAGATTCAAACTTGTTTGCCTAGCTCAAAAATTGAAAATATTAATCACATTTTTGAATACTATGAGATGTGATGGACATTGACAAAGGAAGGCTGATAAAATTTTACAGTTACACATTTCACATAGTGATGGGTAAGCCAACCATCTAGAAATCCTTTTTCCAACATTACTGGATATGACCAGTTTTCTGAAGTTTCTTCCAGAATTCAGGGAGTTGTCAGACAGTATCAACAAGCCTGGGTAAAGACACTGTTATCATACTCACTGCATGAAGGAGAAAGAAAGACAGAATGGTACAATCTATGCACAAGGTGACACAGCTGCCTGTAACGAAGGAGAAAATAAATCTAAGAACTTCACATTTCAAATTTGACCAAGTAGCTCATTCTGATGCTCCCAAATTAAATTCCAGCCACCTTGGTTCAGATATGCTCTTGCTGGGATTCAAGAAGGACTCAAAAATGGTGGCAATGTGCAGAGGAAAATGAATCACTCCACTTGGAGCACAAATAAAAACAACTCCTACCACTGAGCATATGTTGAGTTAGGACCTCTTTTACATGAAGGAAAATGACAACAAAGATCAGGAGCAGAAGCAATGGCTGAACTGGACCCCTCGTAGGAAATAAGCATGGGCTGAGCAAATCCAAACAAAGGTAACAAACATGAAGGAAAAGTTGTTCTGATTTGTAAAAGCATGAAAAAGAAGGGGCCAGCTGGAAATTCTAATTTTTAAAAGGACATGGATAAACACAAATGCTTTATTTCATATTTTATAAATAAAAGCTAGGTACATAAGGAGGCTATAAATACTAAGGATGTGCTCTTACTTGCATTTTAAAGCAGGTAAAATTACAATGATGCATCAAGAAGTATCACAAAAGACCTGGAATTTTAATAATTTGGAGAGGGCTTCTGATGCACGAAGGCAAGGGGAGGGATTAGATTCTTGATATCCAGTTCTCATCACACCAGGACTCTCATATTAATGTTTGTTAGGAAAAGGAATCCACCATAATTCCTGCTGCCTTAACGTTGAACAGAAATGTCAATATGTTTTATTCAACCTTTTATTTTTCTTCATAAGGTAAAATCTGGCTCATATATCTCAGTGCATAATAACCCTCAAAAAGTCTAAAGAAAGACAAAAATTTATACTTTGATAATTACTAAGTTCCTATCATTATTTAGAATGTACAACTACAAAAATATTTTATGCACATGTGTGTCTGTATATGTGTGTACAGTGTGTGTATATATAAACACACAAAATCTTTTAAAACATTTCTCAAATGGTTAAGGAAATAAAATACTATAAGAAAAATCTAATATTATTTTAAATGTTACATGCAGAAGAACATTTTAAGCTGGTTCCACTGTGTTTATATATATGTACGTCTGCACACAATCAGGATACGTATAATAAAAAGCAATCACAAAATCTCAGAAACTTGACAATGATGAACAGAATAATTTGATTAGAAAACGTAATCTTTGAGGATAAAGAAAGGTACCTAAAATCCTCAAAGCTGAACTCAACATTTGTGGGTTGGAGGGAAAGAGGTGAGATTTTAAAAATATTTTGCTAAAGTTTCATAATTCAGAATGCTGCTCTGAAACTGATCAAAAAATATGGGCCATATCTTTACTATTATCTACAGCCATAGCCATGCATGCATGGTGCACGCACACACACACACACACAGTCACACACACACAACACTAAATGGAATTTGTCACTATGGGATATTTAAAAGCCAGACTTGCTGCATTTAAAATGTATGGAATTTATTTTTAAACCAACCATATCTGAATTCAATGCCTTATATTTTGAGTTTTAATTCCAATCATGCTAATTTTAAGTCACAAACATATATCTGCCGGTAATGAAGGTTGTTTAATTAGGTCCAGATAAAATAGCTCCAATTCTGTTTCTGATCCACCTGTCAAAGCAAATCAGTCTTTTACATGGCTAAAAAAAAAACAAATTAGACTAGCTGATGACTTTTTGAATATTCAAGTAGACACACCGAGGATAAATCCAAACAGAACTTGTGACTGAACAAAAGCCTGAAACGTGACCTCAAAGATGAAGATATCTTACTCTGCCAAAAGCAGATTTGCAGGCAGGGTTCTCCCAGTATTATGCAGTCAAGGATGGGGTACTAAGTAATGGAAGGATAACAAAGACTAAGCAAGCACTATAAAAAAATCAAACCTGCCACAGCTTAGAGCAATGCACCAGCTCAAACCAGTGCAAAATAAACAGAAACAATGACAAAATTGTTACAGAGGTGGTCGGTTTAATTCTTTCTTCCAAGGACATTTAAAAACAAGAGACAGCCTAACTCATGGAGGATACATTACCCAGAGTTACATATACATTATTTTCAAGGCTACTACAGATAGAAAAAGTGTCTCCCTTACAAGTCTAGTATGAATAGTTCTAGTCTTATGGACTCTAGTTTACTTGTGTATAAAGCACTGTATATTTGATGATAGATCCACAATGCAGAGGAATAAAGTGTTTTGAAATCAGTACGCTGGACACAGGAACAGGGAGCTTTAGATGGAAAGATACAGAGAGAAAGAATAACCAGAAATCCAAATCAGTGGAGTCTGACTAGTAGTTGTTTCTACATAAGACTTGCAGAACATTGTCCTCACGTGGTTAGCACCTGAGCAGAGATGTGAGATGGAGTCAAGGCTCCAGATGTCTGGCTATCCTCCTAATTTCTACATTCAGAAAGAGATCCATGCTCAGCTCTCTCAGTCCCAAAGTGCTTCACATAGAGACACAAATATAAAAATAAAGATATATGCTGTAAACATTTCACAGAAGATACATAGACTTTATATACACACACACACATATATACAATCTCCTTATTGTATTATATATATTATTTGCAATATATAGTAATGTTTTACATACATATCAGTTCAGTTCAATACAGTCGCTCACTCGAGTCTGAATCCTTGCGACCCCATGAATCGCAGCATGCCAGACCTCCCTATCTATCACCGACTCCCGGAGTCCACCCAAACCCATGTCCATTGAGTCGGTGATGCCATCCAATCATCTCATCCTCTGTCATCCCCATCTCCTCCTGCCCTCAAACCTTTCCAGCATCAGGGTCTTTTCAAATGAGTCAACTCTCCGCATTAGGTGGCCAAAGTATTGGAATTGCAGCTTCAACATCAGTCCTTCCAATGAACAACCAGGACTGATCTCCTTTAGGATGGACTGGTTGGATCTCCTTGCAGTCCAAGGGACTCTCAAGAGTCTTCTCCAACACCACAGTTCAAAAGCATCAATTCTTTGGCGCACAGCTTTCTTTATACTCCAACACTCACATCCATACATGACCACTGGAAAAAACATAGCCTTGGCTAGACAGACCTTTGTTGGCAAAGTAATGTCTCTGCTTTTTAATATGCTGGCTAGCTTAGTCATAACTTTCCTTCCAAGGAGTAAGCGTCTTTTAATTTCATGACTGTAATCACCATTTGCAGTGATTTTGGAGCCCCAAAAAATAAAGTCAGCCACTGTTTCCACTCTTTCCCCATCTATTTGCCATGAAGTGATGGGACCGGATGCCATGATCTTAGTTTTCTGAATGTTGGCTTAAAGCCAACTTTTTCACTCTCCTCTTTCACATTGATAAAGAGGCTCTTTAGTTCTTCTTTGCCTTCTGCCATAAGGGTGGTGTCATCTGCATATGTGAGGTTATTGATATTTCTCCCAGCAGTCTTGATTACAGCTTGTGCTTCCTCCAGCCCAGCCTTTCTCATGATATACTATGCATATAAGTTAAATAAGCAGGGTGACAACGTACAGCCTTGACGTACTCCTTTTCCTATTTGGAACCAGTCTGTTGCTCTATGCCCATTTCTAACTGTTGCTTCCTGACCTGCATACAGGTTTCTCAAGAGGCAGGTCAGCTGGTCTGCTATTCCCATTTCTTCCAGAATTTTCCACAGTTTATTGTGATCCACACAGTCAAAGGCTTTGGCATAGTCAATAAAGCACAAATGGATGTTTTTGTGTAATTCTCGTGCTTTTTCAATCATCCAGTGGATGTTAGCAATTTGATCTCTGGATCCTCTGTCTTTTATACAACCAGCTTGAACATCTGGAAGTTCACAGTTCACTTATTGCTGAAGCCTGGCTTGGAGAATCTTAAGCATTACTTTACTAGCGTGTGAGGTGAGTGCAATTGTGCAATACTTTGAGCATTCTTTCGCATTGCCTTTCTTTGGGATTGGAATGAAAACTGACCTTTTCCAGTCCTGTGGCCACTGCTGAGTTTTCCCAATTTGCTGGCATATTGAGGGCAACACTTTCACATCATCATCTTTGAGGATTTGAAATAACTCATCTGGAATTCTATCACCTCCACTAGCTTTGTTCGTAATGATGCTTCCTAGGCCCACGTGACTTCCCATTCCAGGATGTCTGGCTCTAGGTGAGTGATCACACAATTGTCATTATCTGGGTCGTGAAGATCTTTTTTGTATAGTTCTTCTGTGTATTCTTGCCACTTCTTCTTAATATCTTCTGCTTCTGTTAGGTCCCTACCATTTCTGTCCTTTATGGAGCCCATCTCTGCATGAAATGTTCCCTTGGTATCTCTAATTTTCTTGAAGAGATCTCTAGTCTTTCCCATCCTATTGTTTTCCTCTATTTCTTTGCTTTGATTGCTGAGGAAGGCTTTCTTATCTCTCCTTGCTATTCTTTGGAACTCTGCATTCAAATGCGTATATCTTTCCTTTTCTCCTTTGCTTTTTGATTCCCTTCTTTTCATAGCTATTTGTAAGACCTCCTCAGACAGCCATTTTGCTTTTTTGCATTTTTTTTTTCTTGGGGATGGTCTTCATCCCTGTCTCCTGTACAATGTCATGAACCTCCGTCCATAGTTCATCAGGCACTCTGTCTATCAGATATAGTCTCTTAGGGGAAAAGATAAAAATAATAGAAAAGTTGACTTCATTTGAAATAAAATTAGTCTCCTTTCTTACCTTATACTCTACACAAAATTAACTCAAAACAGATACTAGGTCTAAATGTAAAAAATAACACTAAAATTTCATTAAATAAAATTACCAGACAAGTGTAGGATAGAAAACTTCCCTGGGGTAGATAAATGGGGTAGATAAAGATTTCTTAGATTAAGACATCAAACCCATGAATCAAAGAAGAAAATACTGATAAACTGGACTACAAATTAAAAGTCTTTGCTTTTCTAGACATATCATTAGGAAAATAAAATTTAAGGCACAGGTAAAAACGTCTTTGCTATATCTACACGTGTGTTAGTTGCTCAATAGTGCCCAACTCTGCGACCCCATGGACTGCAGCCCATCAGGCTCCTCTGTCCATGGGATTTTCCAGAGAAGGATACTGGAGTGGGTAGCCATTTCCTTCTACAGGTTGCTGTACCTATAGCTGATGAATAAGAAAAATAACTTAGTTATAAAAATGATTAAAAGATTTGAATACATACTTCCCCAAAACTGGTTGTAAAAATGGCTAATAAGCACATGGAAAAAAGTTTATCATCATCAAGTCATCAGAAAGATATGCAAATTAAAACCACAATAAAACACCACATTCTTTGCAGGCAAAGATGGAGACGCTCTATACAGTAAGCAAAAACAAGACTGGGAGCAATCTGTGCCTCAGATCATGAACTCCTTATTGCCAAATTCATACTTAAATTGAAGAAAGTAGGGAAAACCACTAGACCATTCAGGTATGACCTAAATCAAATCCCTTATGATTATACAGTGGAAGTGACAAACAGATTTAAGGGACTAGATCTGATAGACAGAGGGCCTGATTAACTATGGACAGAGGTCCGTGACATTGTACAGGAGCCAGGGATCAAGACCATCCCCAAGGAAAAGAAATGAAAAAAAGCAAAATGGCTGTCTGAGGAGGCCTTACAAATAGCTGGGAAAAGAAGAGAAGCAAAAAGCAAAGGAGAAAAGGAAAGATATACGCATCTGAAGGCAGAGTTCCAAAGAATAGCAAGGAGAGATAAGAAAGCCTTCCTCAACGATCAGTGCAAAGAAATAGAGGAGAACAACAGAATGGGAAAGACTAGAGATCTCTTCAAGAAAATTAGAGATACCAAGGGAACATTTCATGCAAAGATGGGCTCCATAAAGGACAGAAATGGTATGGACCTAACAGAAGCAGAAGATATTAAGAAGAGGTGGCAAGAATACACAGAAGAACTATACAAAAAAGATCTTCACGACCCAGATAATCACAATGGTGTGATCACTCACCTAGAGCCAGACATCCTGGAATGGGAAGTCAAGTGGGCCTTAGAAAGCATCACTACGAACAAAGCCAGTGGAGGTAATGGAATTCCAGTTGAGCTATTTCAAATCCTCAGAGATGATGATGTGAAAGTGCTGCACTCGATATGCCAGCAAATCTGGAAAATTCAGCAGTGGCCACAGGACTGGAAAAGGTCAGTTTTCATTCCAATCCCAAACAATGCTCAAACTACTGCACAATTGCACTCATCTCACACGCTAGTAAAGTAATGCTCAAAATTCTCTAAACCAGGCTTCAGCAATACATGAACCGTGAACTTCCAGATATTCAAGCTGGTTTTAGAAAAGGCAGAGGAACCAGAGATCAAATTGCCAACATCCACTGGATCATCAAAAAAGCAAACGAGTTCCAGAAAAACATTTCTGCTTTATTGACTATGCCAAAGCCTTTGTGTGGATCACAATAAACTGTGGAAAATTCTGAAAGAGATGGGAATACCAGACCATCTGACCTGTCTCTTGAGAAACCTGTATGCAGGTCAGGAAGCAACAGTTAGAACTGGACATGGAACAACAGACTGGTTCCAAATAGGAAAAGGAGTACGTCAAGGCTGTATATTGTCACCCTGCTTATTTAAGTTATATGCAGAGTACCTCATGAGAAACGCTGGGCTGGAAGAAACACAAGCTGGAATCAAGATTGCTGGGAGAAATATCAATAACCTTACATATGCAGATGACACCACCCTTATGGCAGAAAGTGAGGAAGAACTAAAGAGCCTCTTGATGAAAGTGAAAGAGAGTGAAAATGTTGGCTTAAAGCTCAACGTTCAGAAAACTAAGATCATGGCATCTGGTCCCATCACTTCATGGGAAATAGATGGGGAAACAGTGGAAACAGTGTCAGACTTTTTTCTTTTGGGCTCCAAAATCACTGCTGATGGTGATTGCAGCCATGAAATTAAATGACGCTTACTCCTTGGAAGGAAGGTTATGACCAACCTAGACAGCATATTTAAAAGCAGAGACATTACTTTGCCAACAAAGGTCCATCTAGTCAAGGCTATGGTTTTTCCAGTGGTCATGTATGGATATGAGAGTTGGAAGGTGAAGAAAGCTGAGCACTGAAGAATTGATGCTTTTGAACTGTGGTGTTGGAGAAGACTCTTGAGAGTCCCTTGGACTGCAAGGAGATCCAACCAGTTCATTCTAAAGGAGATAAGTCCTGGTTGTTCATTGGAAGGACTGATGCTGAAGCTCAAACTCCAATACTGTGGCCACCTCATGCAAAGGGCTGACTCACTGGAAAAGACCCTAATGCTGGGAAGGATTAGGGGCAAGAGGAGAAGGGGACGACAGAGGATGAGATGGTTGGATGGTATAACCAACTCGATGGATAAGGGTTTGGGTGGACTCCGAGTGTTGGTGATGGACAGGGAGGCCTGGCGTTCTGCAATTCATGGGGTTGCAAAGAGTAGGACACGACTGAGCGACTGAACTGAACTGAACTCATACACACATTGGAAAAGCTAAAATTAAGAGACTGACAAAACCAAATCTTGGCAAGGGCATGCAATGACTGACATTTTCGTATATGCTGCTGTGTGCTGTGCTGTGCTTAGTCGCTCAGTCATGTCTGACTCTTTGTGACCCCATGGACTGTAGCCCATCAGACTCGTCTGTCCAGGGGGATTCTCTAGGCAAGTATACTAGAGTGGGTTGCCATATCCTCCTCATATGCTGCTATAACGTGATGTAGACACTTGGAAAACTGTTTGACAGCTTCTTATAACATTAAAAATACACCTACCACATGACCCAGAAAATCTATTCAAATTTCACCCCTGACTTGGGTCAAGTTTAAAAGTTACTTGCCCCAGAAACTAGAAAAAAAACCTAAGTATCTATCAACAGAATATTGCCTGGGAAGGAGCACAAGGTAACATTCTCAAACATGGGGATCTTTCTGTATCTTGAGTGTGTTAAATTTGTCAAAAACTCATTGAAATATACATCAAAATGGGTACATTTTATTATACATAAATTATACCTCAATAAAGTTGATTTTAAATTGGAGTTGAAAACACTTTAGAAGACATCTATTGGAACCCTTTTATATTATAGATGAAGAGTGAAGACCAAGGAACTTTGTCCAGCTGAGTCAGATGGTTTAAAGATCTAATAGAGGTCAGCCAAAAATCCCACATCCTAAATCCCAGTCAGATACCCTCTCTGTGAAACCACTAACTTTTCACTAAGCAAGAGAATAAATTTAAATGTGAGTTAGCTTAAAATGGTCTGGAAATGGGGAATTTTAACTCTTTGAAAGTTAAGAGATTTTGTGAGGGGAACAATGATGATGATGATGGTAAAGGTGATTTTGTTTCTACATGTTCCATTCTCTATTTTCTAAGAAACAGACTTTAGTTTCCATCCATTGCTTCCCATTCTCCAATCATGTAGTGTGGGCATTGAACTTCAGCTCTTGCTCCAAGGGACTGCATGTGACCCAAGTAACATTGGCCATCATTCCAATACGGTTGCCACTATACACATGTGGCTATCAAAATATGGCTGTGCTATAAATAAATAAATTGAAGTGATCTTTTACATGCCCTTTCTGGTAAAAAAAAAAAACAAAAAACTATAAAACACATCTTATGTTTATCATATGTAAAAATAATATTTACTATATATAATGAAATATACTATCAAATTAATTTCACCTGTTTATTTTAACATCTCTCAGGTCAGTTCAGTCGCTCAGTTGTGTCCGACCCTTTGCGACCCCATGAATAGCAGAACGCCAGGCCTCCTTGTCCATCACCAACTCCTGGAGTATACCCAAACTCATGCCCATTAAGTCGGTGATGCCACCCAACCATCTCATCCTCTGTCGTCCCCTTCTCCTGCCCCCAATCCTTCCCAGCATTAGGATCTTTTCCAATGAGTCAACTCTTCGCATGAGGTGGCCAAAGTATTGGAGTTTCAGCTTCAACATCAGTCCTTCCAATGAACACTCAGGGCTGATCTCCTTCAGGATGAACTGGTTGGATCTTCTTGCAGTCCAAGGGACTCTCAAGAGTCTTCTCCAACATCACAGTTCAAAAGCATCAATTCTTTGGCACTCAGTTTTCTTCACCTTCCAACTCTCACATCCACACATGACCACTGGAAAAACCATAGCCTTGACTAGATGGACCTTTGTTGGCAAAGTGATGTCTCTGCTTTTAAATATGCTATCTAGGTTGGTCATAACCTTCCTTTCAAGGAGAAAGTGTCTTTTAATTTCATAGCTGCGATCACCATCAGCAGTGATTTTGGAGCCCAAAAGAATAAAGTCTGACACTGTTTCCCCATCTATTTCCCATGAAGTGATGGGACCAGATGCCATGATCTTAGTTTTCTGAACATTGAGCTTTAAGCCAACTTTTTCACTCTCCTCTTTCACTTTCATCAAGAGGCTCTTTAGTTCTTCCTCACTTTCTGCCATAAGGGTGGTGTCATCCGCATATCTGAGGTTATTGATATTTCTCCCAGCAATCTTGATTCCAGCTTGTGTTTCTTCCAGCCCAGCGTTTCTCATGAGGTACTCTGCATATAACTTAAATAAGCAGGGTGACAATATACAGCCTTGACGTATTCCTTTTCCTATTTGGAACCAGTCTGTTGTTCCATGTCCAGTTCTAACTGTTGCTTCCTGACCTGCATACAGGTTTCTCAAGAGACAGGTCAGATGGTCTGGTATTCCCATCTCTTTCAGAATTTTCCACAGGTTATTGTGATCCACAGAGTCAAAGGCTTTGGCATAGTCAATAAAGCAGAAATAGATGTTTTTCTGGAACTCGTTTGCTTTTTTGATGATCCAGCGGATGTTGGCAATTTGATCTCTGGTTCCTCTGCCTTTTCTAAAACCAGCTTGAACATCTGGAAGTTCATGGTTCACGTATTGCTGAAGCCTGGCTTGGAGAATTTTGAGCATTACTTTACTAGTGTGTGAGATGAGTGCAATTGTGCAGTAGTTTGACCATTCTTTGGCATTGCCTTTCTTTGGGATTGGAATGAAAACCGACCTTTTCCAGTCCTGTGGCCACTGCTGAGTTTTCCAGATTTGCTGGCATATCGAGTGCAGCACTTTCACAGCATCATCTTTCAGGAGTTGAAATAGCTCAACTGGAATTCCATCACCTCCACTAGCTTTGTTCGTAGTGATGCTTTCTAAGGCCCACTTGACTTCCCATTCCAGGATGTCTGGCTCTAGGTGAGTGATCACACCATCGTGATTATCTGGGTCGTGAAGATCTTTTTTGTACAGTTCTTCTGTGTATTCTTGCCACCTCTTCTTAATAGCTTCTGATTCTGTTAGGTCCATACCATTTTTGTCCTTTATCAAGCCCATCTCTATAGACATTTTAAAATTACATATGCAGCTCCCATTTGTGGTTAGGATTATATTTCTGGTAGATAGTGCCAGTTTAGACAATTCAGGCATTAATAAACTTCACGTATGGTTTTTAGAAAGGCATGTCAGGTTATAGCAGAATTGATTGTACTTTATCCAATGAGTTATTATAACTTTGTGTTCGACTATCACTTGCACTTGAAAGTGTCCGACATTTCATCATTCCCAAACTAAGTGTAAATCAAAATACTGAACTACATTGTATAAACCATGGTAGAGTTCTTGGGCACTTTCACATTCATTACCTTCTTTTATCAGGTAGTTATTATTATTATTATTATTATTATAAGGAAGCTGAGGTTCCAAGAGATTTTGTGAGCTGACCAATGACAATCTAAGAAATAAACAGCACTGAATTGCTAAACGAGGTGTTTGGATTTCAGACTCCAAATCTTTCCCGTTTGGTACCACACTCTGCTGATCCACTTAGAATGTTACCTTTTGATGCTGAAGGTAACAGAATCAGAAGGTAAATGGAAATTACTTGCCATTTGTGGGTCTCTTCCCAGGAATGACTCCACCTAAAAGGTGATTTGCAATGTGCCTCTGATATTAATATGCATTCCAAATGTTACTAGGCCATATAAAGCAATTGGTGGCTACTCGTGGAGAAGGCAATGGCAACCGACTCCAGTACTCTTACCTGGAAAATCCCATGGACGGAGGAGTCTGGTAGACTGCAGTCCATGGGGTCGCGAAAGTTCGGACACGACTGAGCGACTTCATTTTCACTTTTCACTTTCATGCATTGGAGAAGGAAATGGCAACCCACTCCAGTGTTCTTGCCTGGAGAATCCCAGGGATGGGGGAGCCTGGTGGGCTGCCATCTATGGGGTCGCAGAGAGTCGGACAAGACTGAAGCAACTTAGCAGCAGCAACAGCAGGTGGCTACTTGAAATAGTCAGAAACACTGTATTGTAACATAAGAAACAGAAATCAAGAGATGGTTCATTTGTGAAATGAGCAAGGGTATTTTTTGGAAGTTTCTGATAACAATATAAAGCAGTGGAAGGTTGGATAGTAAGAAGTTTATATCTCTTCAGGGCTGTTCAGTGGAGAGTTAGACTCTGTGCATTGGGCCCAAGAATGCAGGCCACCAGGTTCCATATAAAAGGACTGGGAATAATTCTGTGGGCTCAACAATAGCCTTGGAAACTTCATTCTATGGTCTCTAAGCTTCTCAGATTATTTGGTTTCCTAGATGCCATGACTCAGATATTTCATGGAGATAAAATTTTAAAAACGCAATTTTGAATGAAAATAAATAAGTTCTATATTCTGTATTAATTTAAACAAATTTCCTGGAGAATGAATGTCCCGTAAAGAGTGGTGATGTTGACATTTTGAATATGTAACACAGAGTGCAAGCGTGTGTGCTAAGTTGCTTCAGTCATGTCCATCCCTTTGCTACCTTATGGACTGTAATCTACCAGGCACCTCTGTTCATGGGATTCTCCAGGCAAGAATACTGGAGGAGGTTGCTATGCCCTCCTCCAGGGGATCTACCCAACTCAGAGACTGAACCTGCATCTCTTATGTCTCCTGCATTGGCAGGCAGGTTCTTTACTCCTAGCGCACCTAGGAAGCCTCATAACAGCATCAGTTCAGTTCAGTCGCTCAGTTGTGTACAACTCTTTGCGGCCCCATGCACTGCAGCACGTCAGGCCTCCCTGTCCATCACCAACTCCCGGAGTTTACTCAAACTCATGTCCACTGAGTCAGTGATGCCATCCAACCATCTCATCCTCTGTCATCTCCTTCTTTTCCTGCCTTCAATCTTTCCCAGCATTAGGGTCTTTTCAAATGAGTCAGCTCTTCAAATCAGGTGGCCAAAGTATTGGAGTTTCAGCTTCAACATCAGTCCTTCCAATGAACCCCCAGGGCTGATCTCCTTTAGGAAGGACTGGTTGGATCTTCTTGCTGTCCAAGGGACTCTCAAGAGTCTTCTCCAACACCACAGTTCAAAAGCATCAATTCTTGGGCGCTCAGCTTTCTCCACCGTCCAACACTCATATCCATACATGACTACTGGAAAAACCATAGCCTCGACTAGATGGACCTTTTTTGGCAAAGTGATGTCTCTATTTTTTAATATGCTGTCTATGTTGGTCATAACTTTCCTTCCAAGGAGTAAGCATCTTTTAATTTCACGGCTGCAGTCACCATCTGCAGCAATTTTGGAGCCCAAAAATATAAAGTCTGTAACAGAGTACTAGGGCCCAATTCTCTACCAAAATGCACAAAATGCACAGTTGCTAAGTCTTGTCCAACTCTTTGGGACCCCATGGACTGCAGCACGCCAAGCTCCTCAATCCTTCACTGTCTCCCAGAGTTTGCTCAAATTCACGTCCATTGAGTCAGTGATGCTATCTAACTGTCTCATCTTCTGCCAGTCCCTTCTGCTTTTGCTTTCAATCTTTCCCAGCATCAGGGTCTTTTTCAGTGAATCGGTTCTTCACATCAGGTGGGCAAAGTACTGGAACTTCAGCTTCAGCATCAGTCCTTCCAATAAATATTCAGGGTTGATTTCCTTTAGAATTCACTGGTTTGACCTCCTTGCAGTCCAAGGGACTCTGAAGTCTTCTTCAGCACCACAATTCAAAAGCATCAATTCTTTGGCACTCAGTCTTCTTTACAGTCAAACTCTCACATCTGTACATGCTACTGGAAAAATTATAGCTTTTACTAGCTGGACTTTTGCTGGCAAGGTGATGTCTCTGGTTTTTATTTTTATTTTATTTTATTTTTTTAATAAATTTATTTATTTTAGTTGGGGGCTAATTACTTTACAATATTGTAGTGGTTTTTGCCATAAATTGACATTCAATACACTGTCTAGATTTGTCAAGCTTTCTTTCTAAGGAGCAAGTGTTTTTTTAATTTCATGGCCACAGTCACTGTTTGCAGTGATTTAGAAGCCCAAGAAAAGAAAATCTGTCACTGTGTCCACTTTTCCCCCTTCTATTTGTCATGAAGTGGTGGGATCTAATGCCCTAATCTTAATTTTTTTGATGCTGAGTTTCAAGCCAATATTTTTTACTCTCTTTCACCCTCATCATGAGGCTCTTTAGTTCCTCTCCACTTTCTGCCATTAGAGTGGTATCATCTGCATATCAGAGGTTGTTGATATTTCTCCCAGAAATCTTGATTCCAGCTTGTGATTCATCAAGCCCAGCATTTTGCATGATGTATTCTGCATAGAAGTTAAATAACCAGGGTGACCATATATAGCCTTGACATACTCCTTTCCCAATTTTGAACCAGTCCATTTGTTCCCTGTGTGGTTCTAACTGTTGCTTCTTGACCCATATACAGGTTTCTAAGGTGGTCTGGTACTCCCATCTCTTGAAGAATTTTACAGTTTGCTGTGATCCACACACTCAAAGACTTTGGTGTAGTCAATGAAACAGAAGTGAATGTTTTTCTGGAATTCTCTTGCTTTTTCCATAATCCAGTGAATGTTTGCAATTTGATCTTTGGTTCCTCTGCCTTTTCTAAATCCAGCTTGTACATCTAGAAGTTCTCAGTTCACATACTGCTGAAGCCTAGCTTGAAAGATTTTGAGTATAACCTTGCTAGCATGTGATGAAAGTTTAAGTTGCTTAGTCATGTCTGACTCTTTGTGACCCCATGGGTCCATGGAATTCTCCAGGCCAGAATCCTAGAGTGGGTGGCCGTTCCCTTCTCTAGGGGATCTTCCTAACCCAGGGATCGAACCTATGTCTCCCACATTGCAAGTGGATTCTATATCAGCTGAGGCACCAGGGAAGAGAAATGAGTGCAATTTGTATAGCCGTTTGAACATTCTTTGGCATTGCGTTTCTTTGGGATTGGAATGAAAAGTGGCATTTTCCAGTGCTGTAGCCCAAGGATACTTTGGGCAAAGGGTGATTCACATTCCAAGTGGAACAAAGTTTGGCTGCAGCACATTTTATTACACTATTCAGAATGGCCACACAATTTAAAATTTATGAAATGTGTTTTTCTGGAATTTGCCATTTAACATTTTGCGACCACAGTTTATCACATTAACTGGAACAGCAGACAGTGAATCCATGGATAAGGGCGAAACTGTAGTTATGGTGACACACATCTTGGATTTACCAGAAGAGCCCTGATTTCAAAATCTTTTATCATTGTCCCCTTGAGAAAACAACTTATATTCTAATTAAAACATATGTTCTTGGTTTTAGTTACAAAAATCTGTTTTATAGGGCTTCCCTGATAGCTCAGTTGGTAAATAATCTGCCTGCAATGCAGGAGAAGCCCGGTTCAATTCCTGTGTTGGGAAGATCCCCTGGAGAAGGGCTAGGCTACCCACTCCAGTGTTCTTGGGCTTCCTGTGTGGCTCAGCTGCTAAAGAATCCACCTGCAATGCGGGAGACCTGGGTTCGATCCCTAGGTTGGGACGATCCCCTGGAGAAGGGAAAGGCTACCCATTCCAGTATTCTGGCCTGGAGAATTCCAAGTTCAAATTCTCATCCTCATGGAGATTACAATCTAGTGGCAAACTGAGGAAACTACATGTACCAAAGGAATAGAAGGCATGGGAAATTGTAGAAACTGCCAAAGGCAGGGGATGCTCTTAGAGCATGTGCTAACAGTTGCCCAGCTTAACCTAGTCTCTTCAGCCCGAAACCTGGAGGGGCAAAAACATTTCCTATTAGGTGTCTGGACAAGCAGGGATAGTTGCCTAACTTCTCTGTGCTTCAGTCACCCTATCTATAGAATAAATATGATCATACCAATTTCATAGGGATGTTGTAGAAATTAAACATGTATGTGTAAGCACTTAGTGCTTGTTCTTATGGCTATTTAGTTGTTGTTGCTATTTTGTTGCTTAGTGTCTGATTTCTTTGCAACCCCATGGACTGTAGGCCCCCAGGCTTCTCTGTTCATAGGATTTCCCAGGAAGAATACTGGAGTGGGTTGCCATTTCCTTCTCCAGGGGGTCTTCTCGACTCAGGGATTGAACCCAGGTCTCCTACATTGGCAGGTAGATTCTTTATCACTGAGCCACCAGGGAAACAGTGCTAGGTACACAGTAAGCACTTTGCCATTGACAGCCAAAAACAGTATAGCAATATTCATTACCACTTCCTCTTGAGTGGGACTTAACTTCACACCATAAGGAAAGAAAGACTTATTTGTTGCTCCTTAAGAAACAAACTAACAAAACTGCTTGGATTCACTGGGAAATATGTAAGTCAAGGAAGATTTGGACTAAAATTTCCCAAAGTGAGTGACAATTAGCTTTGATTCTGCCCCCTGCCCCCAGCATGGTAGCGGAGCAGCGGCAAGACTAAAAAGTTATGAGTCAGTAATTTTACCTCAAGTATGTCTTTACAGCTTCCTTTCCAACTCAGTTTTCTCTAATGAAAGTTTCTGCATAAGCAAAAAATATTATTAGTATTAATAAAAATATTTCAGCCATGCTGCTTCTTGCATCATATGTAATTCATTAGCAGCGGCTCATAGACGAAGCAAAATTTTCATGTCAAATAATGTTCTATGGTTGTTTTGAATATTATACTCACTGGCTGTTCCCACATCATGATGAGACCTCCCTAGGAGGGAAGACAGACAGCGGAGGCTTTCTGAATCCCTTTCTTTTTCAGATTTGCTTAGGGAAAAGGTTTGTTTCTGTTTCTTGTTCAGCAGCCACAGTGCCAGGAAGTTTAGGTGCTTCTTAAAGGGCATCTGTTGTATTGTTCATGGAAATAGGATATATAATGATATTAACTCAAAACAAGAAATTAAATATAAAAAGGTTAATGAAAAGTTTCAGTCATCATTACAGTCACCATGATCAATCAAAGGCCATAGAAATGGTCTTTTTACAATTAAAATATCCCAACACATTGTTATTTATCACGATTGCTTTATTGCAGCAGCAGGCCACAATTAATCATATAAATCACCCCAATGAACTAAATTTTGAGATTTCCTTTTTGTCATATAAGAGGGCTGTGTTATTGTTAAAGCTGATGAAAAGAAATTTATCCTGATATTCTGATTTAAAATACTCTTATTAAAAGGATCTCTAGGGCAAAGATTATAGGGAAAACCTAGACAGGGAACTTCAGTTAATTTTTGAAAGCTCATTAGGTTTTAAGAATAGATAAATACCTCCCATGCAAACACACAACAATGTGTTCATAAAGGTCTATCAAAAGATGAATTAACTGAGCTTTATGCTTGGCAGCCATTCCTTCCTTCATTCATTTATTCATTCATTCATCAACCAGCTTGAGTACCTACTATGTGTCAGCCACTCAGCTGCGCCCCAGAGCTGCAGCATCCATGGTTCTAACTTCATGTAATTTAGAGTCTAGCAAGGAAGAGTGCTATTGCAATAGTTATTGCAAAAGTGGAGAATGCTATGATAGAGTATAAAAGACCCCCAAAATAGGAATTTGGGCTGGTGGGTGAAGAAAGGGAACTTCAACTGAGACCTGACAGATAAGGAAGAGTAGTTAGGTCATGGAGAAATATTCAGGCAGAGAAAATAGCTTGTACAATTGATTACTGCTATATGGCTGGGACCTGGCATACTGTAGATACCTGATAAATATTTATGGAATAGATTAATGTTGACTGTTATATTTCCAGAGGTACTTGGCTTCTTATACTCAGTCATGCCCTAGAGATGTATGTGCCCCAGGACAAGGCCCACTCAGCCACCTCCTTTTCTTGCCCATAATCCTGCACAGATAAAACCTCACCAAGATGAAAATGCCAGATTGAGGATAAAGAAAGAGACAGATGTCATAAAAGGGCAGCAGAGAATCTATGTGGGGTAGGAGACAGGTGGAGAGGAAGGAACTTGCTATTGACAGTAACCACCTTATAGGTTCACCTGATGTTGGCATTTGGGAGCCAAGTATATGTATATCAGAGCTTGGGGGCTTTGTCTTCCTATTAGAAGATGCCAACTTCCTCTCTCAATGTTGTCTGATTTTCTAGCAATCAAGAACATCACCATTTTTTATTGCTTCTACCCTTCTCCAAAAGCCAGAACCCAGGGTTATCACTCTCCTGACCCGCATGGCAGGATGAAGTCTGCTTCTGGTCCACTCTCTACTCAATGGCAAATAAGCCTGAGCCCCTTAGGTCCAGGGTTACTATGTGTCACTCTGCAGTTCACCCTATGCACAAAGGCAGTGAGTGGCAGCTGAAACAATCCTGGACTCTACTTTCCAAGTTGAAAGCCCTGGCACTGGCTGTTCCCTCACAGAGGTGGTATCTTTCTCTAATTTGTTCACTTGAAGATGATGCCTTTTTAAACTCCCACAAGTCACAGAATAATCCAGTTGCATCCCTGTTCTTTCGTATTCCCCATCCTTGTGGATAGTTGCATACGTGGATATTAGCTTCATATTTATCCCAAGAGTTTTCACGTTAAAAAAAAAAACAACAACAACTGATCTAAACCAAATGACTACTTCAGCAAAATGGAAAAGTGGGACATGGCTATACTGGGGATGGGGATGATGTTATCAAAGTAGAGGTCTTCTTTGTAGTCCTAGGTGCAAGGCTGTAATTTGTTCTTGTAATGTGTTCCTGTGTAGATTCAAAGGCATTGTTGTAACATCACTGTCTCCATGGCAAAGCACCACCCAGCACTGGAAAGCCCTAATTTCACAAGCCTAATATATAAACATAAAGGACATAGTTAATGCCGACAATGTATATCCCTCAAACCAAACAACCTCCAAGCCACCAAGTGAAGACACATAAAGCTAAAACACTTCCCCAAGACTAGGTTTCATAAAGGAAAGAAAGAAGGATGAGATTTTGTCCCTGCTGTCCCTGCCTGTAGATAATTTAGGCTTCCCAGGTGGCACTAGTGGTAAAGAACCTGCCTGCCAATGCAGGAGACATAAGAGACATGGGTTCGATCCCTGGGTCAGGAAGATCCCCTGGAGAAGGAAATGGTAACCCGCTCCAGTATTCTTGCCTGGAGAATTCCATGGACAGAGGAGTCTGGTGGGCTACAGTCCATGGGGTTGCAAAGAGTTGGACACTACTGAGCGACTAACACTTTCACTTAAGATAATTTACAGATAGTAAAAAATGGGAAAACAGCTGTGTTTTCTACTGTGAATATACAGATAAAAATTGCCCAACAGCAAAAATATAAGATGGTAAGTAAAAATATTTCTTAGTGTGTATGAATATAATATAAGGGAAATATATGTCAAGAGTAAGAGTAATCACATGTCACATTTTGCCCTTGCTTTATTTATTTCAGAGTGCATGCAAATATGATTCCCATTGAACCTCACAATAATCTTGTGAAGTTAGGCAGGCCAAATATTTTCATATTCATTTCATACCCAAATGAAGTAGTTCCTGGGAAAAAAATTAGTGACTTGCCCAAAGTCACGGGGAACTCAGACCAGGAAACAGGCAACCTGACCCCGAGCTTTCTTTGACAAAGACATAGACCAGAAAACAAAACTACATGTCACTTGTATGTATGTTTGTGAGGCCACGGGGTTGCTGTGACAATTCCTGGCAGGACTATTTTTGCTATAAATTATTATAAGTATCAAACAGAAGAAAACCTGGTGGATGAGAGGTGCCGACAACATGTGGCAGTTAATTGAACATATAATCAGGGGCTGCACCACTGTGGAGGCTCTGGCTTATATCAACAGGCATAATGATGTTGCTAAAATTATGCACCCACAATTATCCCTCGAAGGTAAGGTGATAAATGGATTAACTAAGTACCGGGAGCACAAACCTTCAAATATTTAGAAATTGACTGCTGCAAAGTGTACAGAGACAGCAATGTATCAAAGAGTAGACATTCCAGGTGATTAGTATGCTCTTTATTCATGACAGTAATTTAGTAATATGTTGACATGTGTGCTCCATGTAGTTGAAACATTTTTTAAAAAGAAAAAATTAAGCATTTGTATATTGGCACTGGCAAAAGGAGGCAAAAGCAAGTAGAGAATTGAAAAAGCATCAAATTAAAGCAGAGATGGTTTCCCAGACTGTATAGACAATCACTGCTTTGTAAATAGCAGTTATCTCAAGCACCAATAGCATTTCATATTTCAGTACCAGAAGATGTCAAATCAAGATGCAAGAAGAGAAGAGGATGTGTGCTTGCCAAGAGGATGGTGAGCAAGCAGGTGTCCTGGGCATTGTTGTGGTGGATTCCTGTGAGCCTCACAAGAGGCGTAGCAAGGTAGGAGTACCCCATCTGGAAGCACAGGAAATCTCAGGGATCAGACATGACTTACTTGCAGTCCCCACATGGTTCTTACTAGCATTGCATACAATGTGCTTGTTCTTAGTCACTCTGTCATATCTGACTCTTTGTGACCCTTTGGATTGTAGCCCATCAGGTGCCTCTGTATATGGGATTTTTCAGGCAAGAATACTGAAGTGGGTTGCCATTTCCTTTGCTGGGGGATCTTCCCAACCCAGGGATCAAACCCACATCTTCAGTGTCTCCTGCATTGCAGGCAGATTCTTTACCCACTGAGCCACCAGGGAAGCCCCATGTGAGTAATTAATTCCTGTTAAGCTTCAGTTTCCTCATCTAAAACATAGAAGTAATAATTGCTCCAACCTCATTGATTTGTTGTGAAGATTAAGCAAATAAATGTGAATGTTTAGCTCAGTATTTATGGAGTAAGTACTCAATAGTCATTGTCACCTTCATTATCATTATTGTTGCTCTGTCTCAGGCCACCAGGACATATGTGTGCTATGGATGATTAGGAAAGTCTTACTTTTCTCATGGCATTGTGTCATTAATCAAGTGAGTTCCTACATCTGTCTCCATCAGTATCTCTACACTCCCTCATGTTTCAAAGGGATACACATGGTCATCAGGCAGCAGGCCTCTTTTATTTGTTTATAGCATTTTGATGAGAGCGTTTTCAGTCAAAATAAATAGGAAAGTGACCAAAATCAGCCACTGCAGCAGTTATAACTCAGTATTTGATAAGGATGGAGGTTTTAAATTATTCACATAAATAAGGATAGAGAACTGCCTCTGTTTTATGTTCATCCGTGCTGGCTAGGTCCCCATTACCATAGATAATTGAGACTGACTGTATTTATTCCCAAAGACTTCCTTAAAATGGAAAGATCTCTGTGGCATCTATAAGATTCAATTAGAGGACCTTTATAAGCACACATCTAGTTGAACCAAATGAGAGATAAATTAACCTATAAACAGCATGCTCTTTCTTGTGGAATCCTCTAATGGCCTGATTTAGGATATCAGCAGATGGGAGGTCAGTGCCCAGTGCTTTCAGAGTTCAACCCATTCATTACAATAAGGTTCACAATGCCACGAAGAGGTTCTAATGAAATACACTCCACTAAACCTCAGAGGGGGACAGTTCATGCATGTGCAAGGCATGAGTTTAAGGCGGCAGATGATGATTTTGTATTTGTAGACAGGTAGGGGGTCCAAACAGAGCCACTGCACATTTATTAAGCTGTATTCTTTCAGGGGAGAAACTCTTGCTGAAACATCTCACCTGTAAGCTCCTTTAAGCTTTTAGCTGAAATGCTCTAGTTCACATACAAAGAAAATTGCACTGTTTGTCACTAGTCAAAGTCCTCTAACATCAGGGTTTTAGTGGGAAAAAGACACATTAAAAGGTACCTGATCTTCCCTGTATCTCTCCTTACTCCAGCTGAGAGCGCTTTCTCTGAGTCCTTTCTTCTCAAGACTGGGAAAATAAAAACTATATCTTGCATCCTGCCATATTATAGCCTCAAATAATACGTGCTTATTTTTTGTTTTTTGTTTTTTAAACCAATGCACTCCAGAAACCTGAAAAAAAAATCTGCCTTTGTGGCCATATCCACTAACAAAAAACTTTATAAATTGTCTATAAACCAAATAAAAAACATCACAGCAAGAAAACATCCACATTTAGCATACATATATAAGATCACAGGGCCTCTTATTGGTTTAGAAATGCCCTGTTTTACGTGGTGCTAGCAGATGAAGGATAAGATGCCTTTTACATGTGCTGTACAGATGATCCCGGGGTACAGTGAGATGGGCATGTCAATGAATTGTAAATAACAAATTGGAATCTTGATCTAATGCTTCCCCTGAGGACCCATGCTGAGAGGGACTCTTAAAGATGACATGGCTTCTTCTGAGCCTACATTAGTACTGCAGTAAATGAATCCCTTCAGATATAAGTCTCTAATGGCTCTGTTTTCTACTAAATTCCAATATATAATTAATAGTTTTATGGTGTAGTTTAAAAATATTTTCTTCATATTTTATTATTAACTTTGTGTTTTTCTCATATACGTATATTTATATAACTACTCTTTTTACCTCTCTTCTCAACTAATCAAAATCTTTATTGAGTCCCGGATATACTTTCACTATGCCTGTAGTTTATAGGGGTAGGTTGGTTGATTAGCATTTATGATATCCAAGTTAAAATATTAAAATCTGAAATTTTGGCACTTCAAGATATACATTTTAGAATAACTAAATGGCCTGCTTTCCTGAAATATTTGGTGGTGCATATAAATTCTTCTCTCCTAAAAACAAATTAGCAGCTATAGTATGAAGCTTTCTTCCTGGTAACAATGGTTATAAACCACCAGGATAAAAGATTTCTTCTTCATAATAATTAATATCTACCTCTCTGCCATTTATTCACTATCATTCTCTTGAGCACTGTTGATGCCATCTCAGGAAAAAAATTCCAATTGTATATAGATTGTGTACTTAGTGTAGTCTCTTCTCTGTGAGGTTGCAACAGGCTTAGGGGTTCCTTCAACAGCATTAAATGGCTCCCCTCTCTGTTGCATACATTCTTTCACTAAATGTGTGCTTGATAAGCATTATATACCAAGCATTATGCAAGGTATCCGGGAAATAGGAGAAAATGAAATATACCACAACTAGGGTTCTCACAAAGTTTCATGTGCCAGAGACTATAGGGAATTATTACACAGTGTTGGAAAGAGTATAGGAACCACATAGCAAGGGAACCTAATCCAGACTTGGGGAAGGCAGCAAAGGCTTCTAGGAGAATGAAACATCTCAGTTTGACCTAACGGAACATAGACACCAGCCAAGGAAAAGAGAGAAGGATAGAAGTTGATTCAAATTATCAAGGCAGAAGAAATAGCATATGTGAAGATTAAGGAACAAGAGAGTGAGCACTGCATATTAAAGCACCTGAAAAGATAAGCCAAAATTTCCAAGTGAAAGTGAAGTCGCTCAGTCGTGTCCAACCCTTCGCGACCCCTTGGACTGCAGCCTACCAGGCTCCTCCATCCATGGGATTTTCCAGGCAAGAGTACTGGAGTGGGGTGCCATTGCCTTCTCCAAAGAGAGTGCCAAAAAATGCCTGTACTGATCACCCAAACTAATGTAGTCCCTAAACCCATACCCCGTGCTGCCTCCACAAGATGAGCTTGCTGTATTTTTTTCATAGATTTTGTAAGTACAGTAGAAGTTCACTAGCCATTAAGATTTCAAATCTGTGTAATAATATGAAAAAGAATATATCAGAATCATTTTGTTATATACCAGAAACTAATATAACACTGTAAATTAACTATACTTCAATTTTTTAAAAAAGATTTGGAATCTGTGTTTGATCACTTGATTTAAAGTGGCATTTAAGTGAAGAAATATAAATGTAATGTTGAAAACCATAAATGCTTTTTTAATATACACCATAAACATATATTCATTTATCAATCATTTGATGTAGAGATAAGGCTTTTTCTTTAAGAAAGAATCCTCTCACCAGAATTTTATTTTCTCTCTGTTGTAATACACTATCAACAATTTTCAGTTTAGATTTTTGATGGATAGAGGAAGAACTTAAAGACAATGGGAAGTAATTTGAATGCAGATTTTTATAGAATTCTCTCAAAAATTTCATAGTTGTCTTATCTACACCTGATTTAACAATTACTTTTTAGCAGATTTTGTTGGATATTTTCAAGGATGTAAAACATTTTTTTACAGAAACAACGTAGTAAAAAATTATCCTAATCCTTTATTTTTTCTACTCCTCCTAAAATCAGGGACCTTAAATTTAGAGGCCTATTGTATATGTAGCATTTAGAATATTGCATGATACATAGTAGATATCAGTAAATATTTATTTAATGAAAAAATAAAAACATGATGCTAGGGAAGCAAATTTGAAAGACAAAGCAAGTCAGGGTAAGGGGTGTGAATATTATTCTAAGAGCAACGGGTAGTTAAAGAAAGGTTTTGAAAGAGGATAATGGCACAGTAGAAGTGATACAATTTTATTTTTAAAAAATACTTCTCACTTGGGTAGGAGAGAAAGTGAGAGAATGAAGCTCACCAGTTAAGAACAAACAGTGAGCCATGATCTAGGCAACAATGACAGATATGAATTGTAAATAAATATTAAGTGAATGGTTAGTAAGAAGTGTTTGGGAGACAGAATTCACAGTGGCACGGATTGCTTTCTTAGGCCTTCCCCATAAAATTAACTCTACCCACTGACAACTCTAGAAGGAAAGCAGCTAGAAACCCCTTCTCATTCATCTTGGGATTCTCCTATAAAAACCAGCAGAGTTCTCATGTATAATATACATTCACCAAATGTTCCAGGTTCCAATAACAGTTTGAACTTCTAGTATGTTTTGACTCATACAGGAAATTTGAGCTGAATGTCAGAAAATCTTAATGAGGTTTTATCCATGTTCTCAGAACCTAAAAGAAACAAAGGTAACAGAAGGGGGAACACATGTAAACCCATGGCTGATTCATGTCAATGTATGGCAAAAACAATTACAATATTGTAAAGTAATTAGCCCCCAACTAAAATAAATAAATTTATAAAAAAAAAAGAAAGAATCAAAGGTAAGTCCAAAGAAATCAAGCAGAAAAAACATTCTGAAATCAAGCTGTTTATATTGTCTTTTTCTTCTTCCCCCCAACCCCCAGGATAATCTGTAAAACTGATGGACTGGAGGATTTGTCTTAGAAGGCAAAAATAGAGATGTTTTGTGCTTAACTGTTATTTGGTGGAGGACAGTGCAATAAGTTAAAGAGCAAAAGTGAATGCAACCAGCAACAGCATTTCCTGAAGCCAGCAGTGAATTAGACTCTCAGAACTTCCATCCTTTCAAAGATGCTTCTAGAAAGAAAAACTTTCAGGGGAACATGAAGGAAAGCAAGGACTAGGATCAATAGAGAGGAGGCAAGAATCCTTTAAGCATAGAAATAGGAACATATATGATATCAACAGGAACACTTTTTTCAATTTCCTCACTAGCCTGTAAGTTTCCTGATGGCAGAGACTTTGTCTACTTATATAAAAATCGTTGTACTGACACTACTTATTGTGATGTCTGGCATAAAATAAATATTTGAGAAATGAATGAATGTAAGGTAGTGATGAAAAGTGAAATTAAAGTCTTAAATGTCTGATAAAGTGTCTCTATACTTCAGTTGGCAATGGTTTTTGAAGAGGTAGTGGGAGTAAGAATGAAAAGTGAAAAGCAACATTTTGGAAAGATTGATGTAGTATCTGTGCACAGGAAAAGTAGGAAGAAGGAGGCGTTCACCTATGGAATACTGTGAAACTGGAATAGAATGGTAGCAGTAAGATCAGAAAGGAAGTGACAGATGTAAAAGATATAATAAAGAATTGTCTGAACTTGAAGATGAATTGATGTGGCAAGAGAGAGAAGATAAGGAGCCCAAGATAAACACAGGGTTTGGAGTTGCTACAACTGGAAGAGAGTATGTGTAATGAGTCCAAATCAGAGAAGACAATTCTGAGTTCCTATGAAACCAAATTCATCCAAATCTTGGGTCTGTGGGCTCATGGCCAAAAAGCAAAGCACAAGGGATAATGAGACAAGTCAGAATTAAAGGGCAAAAAAGAAATGAAACAGATCCACCCAAGCGACAGCAAATCCATTTCTAGGTTCTCAGAAGCAGGATGTAAACCAAGGTAAAGTCAAAGTAAAGAAGGAGATAGAATTCCATCTCATAAAGATACCAATAGCTAACATTTATATAGAGTTATTATATGCCAGGCACAGTAACATTTTGTCTTTACATAGATGATGACTTTTTACCCTAATTGTTTGATTTCTAGTTTACAGATGAGAAAACCAAAGTAAAGAAAGGTCAAATTTCTTGCTCGTGGTCACACAATCAGTGCAATGCCAGAATTTATGTTCATAATTACCTGACCTTGCTGCTGTGTAAGTTTATTAATCAGAGCAGTTTATACTCAAAAAACCAGATTACCAACAGAAAGAGAAAAACTTGTGGTCAACAAACACCCTTAAGGGATCCCTCCTCTATGTCAGCCTGACTCACTGTCTACCTCTGCAAGGTCAACCAACACCATTCCATACCTACCCTAACAGAAACAGATATAAAAATCTTTTAAGCCAGGATAGATATTTTAGGTTTTTATTAATTTTGAAAAATATGAAAGCTGCTTATAAAGAACACAGAATGCCTAGGCTATACTAATGGAGACTCTAAAATAATTAACTGCATAATTTATTTGGAGCTATAATATACATCTTTCTTAAATTGCTTCTCAATTTCCTAAGTTTTTACATCTCACAATTGAACTGCTTTCTAGTATTCCACTATCTTGCCATGCAAACCTATACATGATTCCATCTATTTTTACTGTTTAAAATGTATATATATGTAAATTATTATTCATTGGATCCTTTTGCATCTGAGATATAAATGCTGAATCAATGTGGGAAACATCAAGTGTCTGTTTCAACCTGACTTGATTATATCTAAATATAAAATATAAATTAGCATTTTATTTTTGGTTGTATTTATTGTTGTATTATATCATGCATTAATTAAAAACATATGTGTTTTAAAAACACCTAATTTACAATTCACCAGTATACACCACCATAAGGTCAAAATTTGTAAAGGCTGAAAGATTTACACCAAATATTTAGCAGAATATAATATATCCTTATTGATTATTTTTCAGATTTAGTATCCATTTTAGCTCAGTATTAAAGGTTTAAAAAATAGAAAATAACCAGGTTCCAAGAAGTCTATGTTTTGTAATGTTGCCAAACATCATTTTTCTAGTCTGTTGATATGATTGACATGTAGATATAATTCAGAGGGGAAACCATTATTAATATGAAGAAAAGTTACGACTATTGAATCATGACACTTTGCTGTTTTAAGTAATTTGCTGGCTCTGTGTTCTCAAAGAGAACATCGTTCAAATGGAGAACAGGTTAAGGAGTTTGCACCTTTTTAAAAAATCAAAACACTAATGGAATGAGACATTGGGATTTAAAATAAAGTAAGTACCCAGAGGTGCAAAGTGTCAGGATGGCTACAACACCAAATCAAACTCTGTTCCAGTTTTCCACTCCCAACCCTCCCTTCCCAAGCCCCACTCCTGGTCACAGAAATGTGAACCTTCCACAGTTGTCATGCAAATGAAAATTATGTCCACATGAATGACCATGAATTATCAAAGAAATTTCATTTCATAAAATATGACCTATCTACAAAATTTGAAACAAAGACCTCTCTGAAATGCAATAAGAGATTCTAAGGGGAGATATCCCATAATTTATTCTGGTGGTTCTTTTTGTTCAAGTGTAGAATTGATTAAAATAAAGGGCTAAAGAGAAAAGGTTTCAGTTTTATCCTTATTTTGGTCCACTGAATTGTGGTTTGGTTTTGTTTTTTTGTTTTTTGTTTGTCTCTATCCTGTAGTTTCCTCCTCAACCTTAGAAATACTGAGCTGCTCTTGGACATAAGAAAAGTTGGGGGTGGTGAGGTGAATACAACCCTACAAATCCATCATTAGAATGAGAGGAAAAAATAACTGAGATTATAATACAATATTTGGCAATATATACACTACTGTACCGGCTCCCTGATGGCTCAGCAGTAAAGAATCTGCCTGCAAATCAGGAGACGCAAGAAATGCGAGTTCGATCCCTGGATGGGGAAGATCCCCTGGAGAAAGAAATAGCAACCCACTTCAGTATTCTTGCCTGGGAAATCCCACGGACAGAGGAGCCTGGCAGGGTGTTACAGTCCATGGGGTCGCAAGAGTCCATCACGACTTAGCAACTAAACCACCATACTATACTACAGGCTTCCCAGGTGGCATCGGTGGTAAAGAACTCACCCGCCTTTGCACACAAGCACATAATGCAGTTATTGACAATATACATTGTCAACTGATGCATCATCTTTGGAATTTAAGTTGTCTTATCTCTGAAATGTGTTTGGAATCCATCCATTCCAAATGTGTTTGAAATCCATTATATCCCTGCTTTAAATTCATACCATTTATTGTTTGAACTTAATATTGACCCCAAGCTGGGTTCCCTGCTCCCTGGCTCCTGCACATGAAACCATTTACCACGTTCCAAAAGATTTTCTTTCAAAAGCATAGTTCTAGTTATGCCATTTGCAGTTCCCAAAGCTTTGATGTCTTCCCATTGTCTCTCAGGTAAAATTCAGAGCCTTTACTTGGTACTCAAGACCCTATTTGCACTGGCTCCAGCCTCATTCCCTTCCACCCTCCCTCAAGCTCAGACCATCCTGTTCTACTCACTAATCCCTAAATGTGAACAGCCTATCACACTCCTGAGTTTTTGTTTATGTTTCTTCTATCTGGAATGCTTTTTCTTTTATTCTTCACCTTGTGAAATAGTATTCCTCTTCAATGCCAAAGTCAGAAGTTTCCTTCTCTGTAAAGACTTCTGACTTCTACCATCCCAGAAGAAATAATGTCTTTCTTCATAGTCAATTGAATATATTCATTTCCCCCTAAGAGATATTTAGGTTTGGGGAAATCATGGCTTATTTATCTTTATGTTCCCAGGACTTAACATACAGTAAGTGCTCAATAAATACTTATTAAGTTTAATTGTAGGGAAGTTAAGTTGTGCTTTTATTCCACACAAAATAGAGTAATTATAAGACAAGTAAAATAAAATATCTAAGTATTCTGGGATTCTTTACTGAGTCACAATCAAAGATAAAGTTTATAGGTTTCCATAAGATGTGATCCCCGACATTTATAATGTTATAAATTCATTGGGAAAACTTACAAATAAAATAACACATGCATTCATTTGACAAGGATTTGTTAGGAACTATGTATAAGGTGTTTTAGTAACAAATATTATAGGTAAATATTTAAGAAATTCATAAGAAGTTGAGATTATTATCAGATGGAGCAATTAGGAAAGGCTCCATAGAGGCATGAATATATGACTTGGACTTAGAATAAGATTAATAATTTTTAAAAAAGCAGCCAGTGCATCATGAGTGTGAAAGATTGCAATAGAAAAGCAGGTTGCATAATAGAGGAAGCAGTTAAGTCCATTTGGCCAGAAGGTAGCATGTATTTATGGCTATACTTAGAACTGGACTAGACATTTAGTGAAGATTAGATTGGAAAAGACCCTAAAATAAAATTTAGCAAATGGATCTTACTTCAAAGTCTTTGTTGAGTCATGGAAAGTTAGAGTAGATAATAGTATTTTGAGACCATTGTAAAAAGCAAGGAAAGAGAAAGAAATGAAGAGAAAATTTTTGAGTAATATTGCAATAGTGCAGGCTCAAGGGGATGAGGAAACAGATTGGGTGGCAGCAATGGAAACAACTTCCAGGTAGTAAATAAAAATGAAAAGTTGTTCTGAGTCTAAGCTTGGAAGTCTAATATACAAATGTAGGCTTAAATTTCAGCTCCATCAAATTCATAGTCATCCAAATTTGATAAAACAATTTATTCATGCCTCAGGGTTTTTTTTTTAAATTCTAAAATGGGGACACTAATATGCCTATATACATATACATTTATATATATTACAGTATAATTCATAGACATGCTATGGGAACTAATATGAGACAATGCATATACAGTAAATAGAAATGCATAGAAGACAAATGTATATAAGGCAAATAGAAAGGAGTTAAGAATGAGTCAATAATTGAAAATCTTTGTAACTGGGGAAATAATAGGATCACTGACAAACTGAGAAGCTGTATTCAGATATGGTTTGGGAAATAATGACAGTTTGGTTTTAGACATGTTAAGTTTCAGGTGGCAGTAGACACTAAAATACAGACATCCATTAGGCAACTAAAGACCTAAGACCAGTGCACAGGAGAAATAACAAAATGGAAACATAGAAATTTTTCATTTACTCATTCATTCTTTCAACAAATAGTTATCAAGTGTTTTCTCCATCCCAAATACTGCAAAATGGGAATGCAATGTGCAATGTGCTCGATGGGAACTGATGAGAAAAGTCAACACAAATGCTGTATTCTTATGGCAAGCAATCTATTAAGGACTCAATCATCACAAATAACTACAAACTATGGCAAGAAATGTAAAGGAGAATTCATCTTCCTAAAAAATCACACAGGACACTGCCAACATGGATAACACAACCATTTCAAAGTACAAAGAAATATATGCAGAAGCTAAACTTCGAGGTTTGTATTCAGATCATTGGAAAAGATAATGCAGTCCATGAACAAGATCAAGCAGAATAAGTCAGAGAGGTAGAAAGCAAACCAGGGTATGAAAGGATTGTGGAAACCATGAAAGAAGGATCTTTCAAGAAAAGAGGGAATTTCTAACCATCTCAAATGATGCCATCAGATCAAGGAAACATACAAACATCAGATTCAACAATTAGGAAGATACTGAATATCTTTGAAAGAACCGCAGAGAAACAATCAACATTCAATGGGTTAGGAAAATGTTGGCAGAGATGATGTGGTAGTATAATTATGCTCAGATCAGATATTGGAGAAGTCCAATCCAAGAAATCAGCAAAATTAATAAAGTAAATGAAGAATGGGAGTCTTAAGGGGCCTCTGAGCAGTAGATTAAAAACCGGATGGGATACAAAAGTAGAGCTTATATTGTTGAGATTATCAATGAACACTTGCAATGTTTCATTTAATTTAAAAGCATCTGTTATCCTAATGGTTCTTCCCCCACTTAAAATTTTATGACTTTTGATGATTTAATTTTCCACTAAACAAAGAACTAAGACTTCTAAATATGCTAAGTAAGAAAACTTCATCATCTGCTCTTATGGTTTTGGGTAACGGAGAAAATACGAGTGAATGATGTAGTTCCAAGATTTTTCAGTCGCACCAGCTTACAAAACATTTAATATGAAATGATGCAATTGTAATAGAGGAGAATGAGTACATCTTCATTGTCAACACTAAATGAAATTCAGCTACAATGGAACAAAACACCACCAACATGGCTCTCTCAGACACCCTCAGTTATCCCCAGCTCCTTTGATTCATCCTATCAAATGAATGTTCATCATGTTAAACCTGTGGCCACACAGACAAAAAGCATGAAAACTTGTGTGGTCAACCACGTCAATATATCTGATCCACTGTCATGTGGATCTTCAGACAAAAAGCCAAGAATGAAGGGTTAGAATAGAAATAATTTGAAAACAGAAATTTGTTGAGTGCTGCTGCATTATTTGGTTCACCTCTCACATCTGATAAAATTTAAAAGAAAAAAAAATATGAGGAGAATGAAGAAACAACCTCTACACACACACACACACACACACACACACACACAAAGGGGAAGGATGAGGAAAAACTTTCTTATCAATCTTGTTTAGAACATTATATGGAGATGTTTAGTATTCCCATCTAGGCTTCCTTTGTGGTCTTAGAGTAGATCAAGTCCTACAGCCATTCTTCCTGCTCAACAAAATTTCTGGAGGCTAGTGTGACAATGAAGGTTCATCTTTACACACCTCATCTGTACTTTCTTGCAAACTTTATGCAAACTCAAATATCTCAAAACACAAAAGAATCTTTAAAATTTTATGCAGCCTTTCTCTCAGATATGGCACAGTCTGTTGTTAGACGTTTTTTAGGGCAAGAAGAAACTTGAAAAGCATTTGATCTCTCCCAGAGATGTTGGACCAGAGTAATTACCAGGTCCACTGGGCCACTTCATAGGGGCCTGATGACAACACTAACATAAATTTCCACTGAGATATAAATTCCTACCTAAGCACTACAGCAACAATTATTTTCCCTAAATTAAAAAATAACTGAAATTCCCCCATTATATCTTGTGTTTAAACTATTTTATTGGCATGAAACAAACATCTCAGATTTTCAAATAATCCAAGTCGATATATGCTCACAAATTGAAATGCAGAAAACGGGGGACCAAGTCAGAGCAATTATCTTTGCCTGCATCATCTTTCAGCACAGTGACTGAAAACACAGGCTATAGAGACAGACAGTGTGTGCATGCTCAGTTGTGACTGTTTGTGACTCCGTAACTGTAGCCCACTAGGCTCCTCTGTCCGTGGAATTTTCCAGGCAAGAATACTGGAGTGGGTTGCCATTCCCTTCTCCAGGCAGAACCAGATCATTTGAGTTAAATACAGCTCTGTCACATAGTTTCTTAAATACTTTTCCCCAAATTTGGCATTTGCAAAATGTGGGCAATGATTGTACTTATCTTGTAAAGTTGCTGGAACATTAAATGAGATTATTTTACTGTACTTACAACAGTGCCTGTCATATAACAAGCACTAAAAAAAAAGAAAACCTTTTAGTTGCTATCATAATAGGTCATTTTATTCCATTTATTCAACAGTCAACACACTTTGAGCATGTTCTTAAATTCCTTTATTGAATACCTATCTCCACATAAATAACCAAGGTTACTGTTTTTAGGAAGCTTATGGTTTGAGGAGTGAATTTTGATTCCAGCAGGTTAAAGATTGGGGTATTCGGTAGAAGTGGGCAGTGACTCATGGTGTCATCTGTACAATCCAGCACACGTGAGAACAATTGTTGGGGTATTGTTCCTCTGCCCACAACGACGCATACAAGAATCACATTTTCTTATCACCATTTGCTTTTGTATTTATCTTCCAACTTGAGCTCATTGAGTTGAGCTTCCCTGCTGAAAATCTGGTGCAATTGCACAGGGCCCCACACTCAATAGGCCCCACACTGGACTTAATGCTCTGTCATGAAATCCGTGATGATTGTTGGATTCCCATTTTCACTTTGTTCTATTCCTTCAAATTATATAGCTGGTCATTCCTGGAACCATGTCCTTTTCATCTCTGTAACTCCAGGAATAGTACTAAAAGCTTGATAAATTTTACTGAAGGAATGACATTTATGAACAAATGAATGAGTTAACTGCATGGATGAATGGATGGCTCTGAAAACAGTCAAGTGAGACATTTAAACCCAAATTATATTGTTTTTTCCTTAAAAGGGGCAATGAGGGGTCAAGCCAGGATCCCATAAAGCATTGCCAGGGATGCTAACCGTCCAATGGCACAAACTGCCTGGCATTGCTTTGCTGGGTTTCAACCATGGAGTTCCCACCAGTGTTAATGGGCATTGGGAAAGGGAATCAATGGTGGCCCTGAGCGAGGCCTGCAGTATTCCTTTTGATAACTGGATTCAGTCACATTTACTCCTTAAAGGTTATTAGTTATTTTAAATAATTTTGTTAAATGCTCGAGAGGGAAAATGAAGACGTATTAATAAACACACAATTATACAGGTTAGAGCAACAATGCAGTGCTGGTCATTCAGGAACCTTGTGCTAATTTTAATTAGCTGCTTTCCCTTGCTTTCAAATGTAATTAAAGGAGCTTAGTTGTGCTCAGTGATGCAAGCCACCTTATTTAATCACTAACATTATTTCCCTGAACTATTAATGATTTTCAAAACGCTTGTTTATGCAGAATTAGAACAGTAATTACCTTACCAGTTAATTTTGTACCTTCACATTTCACACCTAGCTCAAACGTCATTCATTTACCACGGCTTCTCTGTCAAAACAAAGAAATGCTTGTTCTAAATGTGCTTCTGAGTGCCAAATTGAAAGCCAAGTTTTGTAACACTAATAAAGTAGCTCCCAAGTGAAACAGGTGTAGTAATTTAGACCCTTCCTGTCTCGAGCTTGCACGTACATGCTATGTCTTTTCTTTATTAGCTTTAAAATGAGAGCTTGGTGTGCAAAATAAGCTATTTAATTCAGACTTGTGGAGCAGAATATAATCTTTAATTTAAACTAGTGCAATAAAAAGAGGCCTTTAATTTTAACTGGCATGTGCGTGTGAATTTGAATTAATAATCCAGAAAATTGAAACTGTTTTGCGCTGTTGCTGGATATTGACTGTTCTTCACATGCCCTTAGTTTCACTCACTCGATTTCTCCCTAACCATAGCTAGTGCTTTCTGTCCCATTTTTTTTTTCCTCCCTTATGATGTAGTTGCTTTACATAAAGCAGAGCTTTCTGGAAAAAACGTCTCAGTTGACTGAACTCCCTTTTCCAAAAGAAAAGCACTTTATTAAAGAAACACTAAACCTGCAAATTTAGTTTACAAAAAGAAAATAATTGGTGTATTCATTATAGCTACTTAAGATCTAATTCAAGCGTACTTTGAATTCATGCCTATTTGAATTCTTAGATGGGAAGAGTATCTACCCACATTCCTAATGACAAAATATCTCTGAATCCAAAGGCACCAATTTCTATCCTGAAGTCTGATCTCATATCAGAAACAAATTTTTAGAAAATGTTCAATTTTACCTATGATGCTGTAGTGATTATGATTTAAATAGAATGCAATCTTACCTATCTCTTACAGAGTTGCATGAGGATTACCTACCCAGGAAACCCCCAGGTTTGCTGCTAACCCTGACTAGACACTCCTTCCCTGCATCCCAGAAACAATGAGCATGTGTGCACACAATCAGCTCCTTATCACTATGTATGAATCCCTCCATTAATGCGGGGCCTTTGTAATTGATCACGCTTCTTTGCTAAAAACATTTCCCAGGGTTTCAACACCTCAGGGCTGGGGCCATGTCTTTTCAGTTAATATTTGCATATGATGTAATAAATTTCTGAGGTGGAAATTAATAGCAGAAGCAGAAGTGTGAACTCCAAAATGTCAAATAGGTGGACTATTGTGCAAAAAACCACTGAACTGAAAGAATGTCAAGAATATTGGGAAATATAAAATACGCATTTTAGGGCAGTGAAAGGGAGAAAATAATTTCATTAAGAATTAGGAGAGTTTATTGCTTTTATCTGATAGCATTTAGACTACAAAGAGGGAGGAAAAAAAAAAGAAAAGTAAAAAAAAGGAGATGCCTCAGGCTAGTATATCTGGGATCAAACAACACTGTAGGCAAGCTCCTGACAGAGTTGACACTGAATACATGCAGCCTCCTCTTCCCCACAAAGCATCCCACCAGGCCTTCAGCAGGAGGAGGCAAAATCCACAGGAGAGAGGAGAGCACCTTCTAAGGGAGAGACCATGGATGGAATCCCAAAGGCCCCACTAACTACCAAGCCAAATATAGCTTGATGATAAACAGCCAGCCAGCCAGAAATAGATATGCACTTATGTAAATGTCTATACCTTTCTGATAGTTCATAAAGCTCTTTTAATAGAAGGCAAAGCTTTTCATTAATTAAAGCTCAAAATTTAAGTTGCTACAAGGCAATCATTTGTGGAGGTAACACTCCTTGACACCAGAATGCAGTAGTCACCATGAATGTCAACATGGGTATGGAACAGCCTTAACTGATTTCAGCTGGGTGGTTACACAGAGAAGACCTCTGCAGAGGCATTTGAAGTCATCTAGAGAATTTATAAAAGGCAGAAGAACCAGAGATCAGATAGCCAACTTCCACTGGATCATCGAAAACCAAGAGAGTTCCAGAAAAATATCTACTTCTGCTTTATTGACTATGTCAAAGTCTATGATTGTGTGGACCACAACAAACTCTGGAAAATTCTTCAAGAGATGGGAATACTAGACCACCTGACCTGCCTCTTGAGAAATCTGTATGCGGGTCAGGAAGCAACAGTTAGAACTGGACATGGAACAACAGACTGGTTCCAAATCAGGAAAAGAGTGAGTCAAGACTGTATATTGTCACCCTGCTTATTTAACTTATATGCACAGTACATCATGAGAAATGCTGGGCTGGATGAAGCACAAGATGGAGTCAAGATTGCTGGGAGAAATATCAATAACTTCAGATATGCCGATGACACCACCCTTATGGCAGAAAGCGAAGAACTAAAGAGATTCTTGATGAAAATGAAAGAGAGTGAAAAAGTTGTCTTAAAGCTCAACATTCAGAAAACTAAGATCATGGCATCCGGTCCCATCACTTCATGGAAAATAGATGGGGAAACAGTGGAAACAATGACAGACTTTATTTTCTTGGGCTCCAAAATCACTGCAGATGGTGACTGCAGCCATGAAATTAAAAGACGTTTGATCCTCCTTGGAAGAAAAGTTATGACCAACCTAGACACCATATTAAAAAGCAGAAACATTACTTTGCCAACAAAGGTCCATCTAGTCAAAGCTATGGTTTTTCCAGTAGTCATGTATGGATGTGAGAGTTGGACTATTAAGAAAGCTGAGCTCCAAAGAATTGATGCTTTTGAACTGTGGTGTTGGATAAGACTCTTGAGAGTCCCTTGGACTGCAAGGAGATCCAACCAGACCATCCTAAAGGAAATCAGTCCTGAATATTCATTGGAAGGACTGATGTTGAAGCTCCAATACTTTGGCCACCTGATGTGAAGAACTGACTCATTGGAAAAGACCCTGATGCTAGGAAAGATTGAAGGCAGGAGGAGAAGGGGATGACAGAGGATGAGATGTTTGGATGGCATCATTGACTTGATGGACATGAGTTTGAGTAAGCTCTGGGAGTTGGTGATGGACAGGGAAGCCTGACGTGCTGCAGTCCATGGGGTCACAAAGAGTCAGACATGACTGAGTAACTGAACTGAACTGAACTGAGCGCCATCTGGGAAACCCATGATGGGAAGCCCATGGTTTTGTATAGTATAGCTTTTATTTCTTGTAATTTGGTCAAATCTCCCCACACTAGGATTAACTGCAGAGAACTATCTCCTGGATAGTAGGATCCACGTTGTATGTACCTATTTCCTCTTTAGTACTGTGCTCAGTAAAGTAAAATAGTAGATAAAACCCCCAAGTTAATGATATACTAGTTGATATATTGTTTAAATCATTGGCTAAACAAAAGCTAAATCTTATGATACTTTTCAACATGCTTAATTCCCTGTGAATACAGTTAAGCACTGGCAACCCTCTTAGTCTGTGTCATGGCTGTGTACTGTACATACAATTTCATTTAGTGTTGATTATGGGCTTACTAGGTGCCAGGGGTTGTGTTGAGCTCTGAGAAAGCAAAGATTAATAAGGCCCAACCCTTGCCCCTAGTGAAGGAGAGAGATACATGAAATAAGTTGAACATGATCTGGTATGAATCACAGAGGGGGAAAGAATCCCTCAGAGTAGATTATTGGGGACTTCTCTGGTAGTCCAGTGGTTAAGGTTTTGCCTTCCAATGAAGAAGGTGCAGGTTCGATCCTTGGTCGAGGAACTAAGTTCCCATAAGCCTTGTGGCCATAAAACTCAAAACAGAAAAAAAAATATTATAAAGAATTCAATAAATACTTAAAAAAAATAGTCCACATCAAACAAAATCTTAAAAAAAAGTAGATTATCAATTCTTTCAAAAATTTCTAGGAATATTTGGTATACACATGCTCATACGATGTTGTGGCTTTATTCTTTACCATATTTCTAGAAAATGATCAAGGATTTTTTCAGTTCTGAACTGTTGACTACATTTTCCTTAAGTCATACTGGAATATATTCTAATATAAATCCACTTCCTATTATTAAAATCTCCTTACTATAGTGACAAGGGTCTTTCTTCATAAAGATTATTTCCCATTCTTTAATAAATGAACCCTATTGCACTCTTGGTGGGCATGTAAATTGATACATCCACTATGGAGAACAGTGTGGAGAGCCCTTAAAAAAAGAAAAACTAGGAATAAAGTGACCATATGACCTAGCAATCCCACTACTGAGCATATACTCTAAGAAAACCATAACTGAAAAAGACATACATACCCCAATGTTCATAGCACCACTATCTGCAGTACCTAGGACATGACAGCAACCTAGATGTCCACTGAAAGACGAATAGATAAAGAAGATGTGGTACATATATACAACAGACTATTACTCAGCCATAAAAAAGAACAAATTTAAGTCAATTCTAGTGAGGTAAATGAACCTAGAGCCTCTTACACAGAATGAAGTAAGTCAGAAGAGAAAAATAAACATGGTATATTAACACAGATGTAGGGAATGTAGAAAAATAGTATTGATGAACCTATTTTCAGGGAAGGAATAAAAATGCAGATGTAGAGAATGGATATGTGGACATAATGAAGGAAGGAAAGAGTGGGATGAACAGAGAAAGTAGCATAGACATATATACACTACCATGTGTAAAATAGATAGCTGCTGAGAAGTGCTATATAACACAGGGAGCCCAGCCTGGCATTCTGTGATGACCTAGAGGGGTGGGCTGAGGGAGGGGAGGGCAGCTCAAGAGAGAGGTGATATATGTATAATTATGGCTGATTTATGCTGTTGTACAGCAGAAACCAACACAAAATTGTAAAACAATGTTCCTACAGTTAAATAAATTTTAAAAATAGAATGGATTCACAACGAAGTCCTACTATATAGCACAGGGAACTATATTCAATGCCCTGGAATAAACCATAGTGGAAAAGATTATGAAAAAAGTATGTATATCTATATTCATAACTAAATCACTCTGCGGTACAACAGAAATTAACGCAACATGTAAATCACCTGTACTTAAATTTAAAGAGAGGGAAAAAAAAGAAGTATAAAGAATACTTTTGCAAATATAACTGAAAGTAATCTTCAAGTTACTTTTCACTTTTATGTATTGTTCTTCTCTTTTATTTTCTCTTGTATTTCTTTTTTCTCTTTCCTTTCTTTCTCCTTCCCTCACTTCCTGTAAACATGTGGTCTTGTAAGACATTCTTCATAGAGTATGAGGGCTGATGAAACCACTATCTACCCTTAAGGATCTGACAGCTTTGTGAGGAAGATGTGATCAGGTGTTACTAAAGTAATCACAAATAAAGTACTTTGGAATTCAAAATGAATAAAAATGAATAATCAGAAAAAGAATGATGGAGGAATTAGATAGGTGTAATTCTCATAGGAATGAGAGTTGAGGAAATGCATTCTAGGATAAGAAAGCAGATAATAAGAAGGAGAGAAAGAGAAAGAAAGAGAGAGAAAGAAAGAAAGAAAAGAAGGAAGGAAGAAGGAAAGAAAGAAAGAGGGAGGGAGGGAAGGAGGAAGGAAGGAAGGATGAAATGTGGTGTCCTTATGAAATTCCAAATAATAATCATTATTGGGTGGAAGAAGTAAGACATGTAATGGAAAATGAAGCTGCAAAAGCAAGTCAAAGTCAGAGGTTGGGTACCCTTGCATGTCATTTAAGAGAACATTTTCCAGGCCACTGAGGACTCAAGCAAAGCAATAAAAATAAATTGAGTGCATTTTTAGAAGATAGAAAGGATAAAGCATGAACTTTGAAATTAGGAAGAACCAGTTTAACGATTCCATTTGCTAACTGCTTAAGCACAAGAACATTTCTTAAACCTCTCCCTTAGCCTCAATTTCCCCACTGGTAGAATGGGATAATAAACCTCCCTCATGGATACGCCCTGGAAGTGAATTCTTGCACTGTTGCAAAATGCCTGTGCCTGGTATAGAGGATAATTCATAAAATGTTTCCCATCCCCTTCCTTGTGTTTCCTATTTGCATTCATGACATGTCTTATGTGTTTTAACACCTCACCTCCCCTTCCCCACCCAACCAGCGGACAAATCCTATCAATTCTATTTCTGCACTAGCTCTTGTATCCATATTTTTAGTGATCTTTTCCCATTCTCTTGTTGTTCAGTTGGTTAGTCATATTTGACTCTTTGCAATCCCATGGACTGCAGCACGCCAGCCTTCACTACTTTCCAGAGTTTGCTCAAACTCATGTCCATTGACTCAGTGAGGTTATCTAACATCCTCTACCCTATTTCAGACCTTGATTTCTACTTGTTTGAGCTATTGCTTTAGGCTTCATTCTGATTTAGGCCACCTCTAAGCCTTCTACTCTCCAGCCCATCCTGCTGAGAGGCTGGATTCACATTCTTGTAGCCCTTTTCTCGTTCTATCAGTGCCCTAGCTAAAATGTACTCATGGTTCTAAATAGTCTGCAGAGTTATATCTAAACTCCTTAGTTTCATATTCAGGGCCCTACAATGCCTGGTTGCTGCTAAGTCGCTTCAGTCGTGTCCGACTCTGTGCGACCCCATAGACCGCAGCCCACCAGGCTCCGCCGTCCCTGGGATTCTCCAGGCAAGAATACTGGAGTGGGTTGCCATTTCCTTCCCCAGTGCATGAAAGGGAAAAGTGAAAGTGAAGTCGCTCAGTCGTGTCCGACTCTTAGCGACCCCATGGACTGTAGCCTACCAGGCTCCTTCGTCCATGGGATTTTCCAGGCAAGAGTACTGGAGTGGGGTGCCATTGCCTTCTCCGACAATGCCTGGACATACCTTTTTCAATATAAGCTCCCATTAATTACTATATTTCAGTCAAATAAAAAAATTTCTTGTTTCCTACACTGTCCTGTGGTCTTCAGACTCTGCACCTTTGTTCATGTCATTCATTGCCTGGAATCTGTTCCTCCTAGCACAGTTCATTCAACCATGAAGGAAGCTGACTTGATGAGAAAGACATTGGGGGAAGTTAGGAAGAAACTGCATCCTTGATGACACCATTGAACCACTGAAATAACCAATCTTAGAACCACCCAACCTCAGAACTTCTTATGTAAGCTAATAAATTATTTGTGGTTTCAGACAGTTGCATTGGGTTATTTTATAACTAACAATTAAAAGCACCCTTTACGATAGTGTGGCCACTTCCTTAAAGAGCTCATAATTTAGCGTGATAACATAGGATAAATAACTTGCAAACAACTATTTGCATATTGGGATAAAAATAAACTTATCTTCCAGAAGGATTCATGTCTCTACTTTCTGTACCCCTGTGAAACTGGAATTGTTGAATCATTCTGCTCCATTGGCCACAAGAAAACCAAAGACTTCTGAAATAATTAGAAAGTTTATCAATGTTCTAAATACACCAGTAGCCCTACTCTACTGGCCTAGAAGCTGTCCCACTTCTCTCATAAAAAGACATAAAGGCAAAAGAGATGATCTGTGGGTTTCCTTTCCTGAAAAGGATACATACACAGTACCTGCTATGGTTCCCATGCCTGGCTTTACTGTTGCTCTCCTTTCAGGAGAATTCTCTCTCCTAGCATGCAAATCATTTCAGAAAATTAGATATTACAACTTTAGAATGAATAAACAATCCCTTTCTTGTCTAAAATTTAACTTTCCTCCTCAGGGGACTTCTAGAAGCATTTCTCTAAAAAAGCTATTATGGCCATTTTCTCCCCCTACTTTTAAGGAATTCCTCCCCCCCCCCAAATAAGACTCCGATGTTACCGAGTTCCTCTGTTGGATAATCCAACATGAATCTTGTGTTCTAAACATCTCCAACTTCATTATTAACTTTTTACATAATAGTGTTATTTACTTGAGTGAGTACATGCATTATCTTCTAAAGTAGCAAGTTTTCTGAGGGCAGTTTTCTTATCTGCTTCATCTTTGTTGTCCTAGTATAGTTTCCTGAACATAACTGTTGCTGTCAAAAATAAGGAGAATATAGAGTAGCTAGGTCTTCTCAAGTGGCTCAGTGGCAAAGAATCCACCTGCCAATGCAGGAGTTGCAGGAGACATGGGTTCAATCCCTGGGTCGGGAAGAACCTGTGGAGGAAGGCATGGCAACCCATTCCAGTACCTGAAGAATACCATGCACAATCTCATGGACAATTCCAGGGACTGTAGCTTGGAGCCTGTCGAAAATAAGAAATTCTTATTTTCTCTCTTCTCTGATTATCTCAACTATGAATTCTGCCCTCCTGAACCAAATAAGATATTCATGTCCCTTTAAATAATTTCAAGGATGAAATGAGACTTAAGAAAAAAATAAATAAAAGCATTTCAAAAGTAGCCAATTTTATAAAACTGAAGTTTTATATGCAGAAGCTTTAAACTCGATGAGACAATGTGTACTGTTCCTAAGGTGATTTCAAAACAGCACCATTTGGATAATCTACTTTGTAGCCTGCAATTTTCTGCTTTTTACATGAGGGAATATATTTATTAAGCTATTTATAGATTTTTAACCTATAATTTACTGTCCTAAACACTCATTTCTTGATCTTTGCTCTTTATACCAGACATCCACTTAGTACAGCATATATAATTCAACTGTCATAATAAGAAAGGCAAAATGAAAACACTATTTTAATTTAGTACAGAATTATGTTTTAGTAACTTTTTTCCTGCATTTTGGTTATATTATTTATACATATAAATTAAATAAATCATTTTCATAAGAGTTTTAACCAAATTTGAATGGGCTTTTTGTAATGGTTTCTACCTCCTACAAGTTTAATGATATCATATTGAAGGAATTCTACAATCACTGAAAGGATCTAGAAGGTAGCACAGTAGTTGTGTTGCACTTATTCAAAAGTGATACGAAAGGTCAATTCCATTTAAGATTTCAAATATAGACCGTAATTTTAAAGCTATTGAACACCTTACATATAATCATGAACACTTTATGTGTAATAGTGGCAGTGTTAGTTTAAGAAAAATATATATTGAACTTTACACTAAATATATTTAACATTTAAATATGTTCTGTATCTTAAAGAGCTTAGGAAACTTAAGGTGACCAAAAATATTTCCAATATTTCTGCAGTGCCCAGGATTCATGGTCTCCAGGCAACTAGGGAGCACATGGCTGCACAGGGTATGGCCTGTTCTTCCAGCACCATTGTGTGTTTGGTTGATGATTTATTCAAACCCAGTCTCAAACCTGCTATTAGCTCCCTCATTGCTTTAATGCAACTAGTCCACCATTCATAACTGTCAAGGACCGATTCATCGGAACTGGGACAGTTTAGGCTTCCAAACTTGTAAAACAAAGTCTTTTTTCTTGTTGGCATATATGACTACAAACACTATTGGTCCATTCTTTCACAACCTCCACTTGTTGTAAATACTTTCAAAGATATTTACCCAGTTTTTAAACTAACCTGTCAAAGGAAACATACTTGAATTGTAAGTACACACAGAATTTTTTAGAGATATTTTTTGTTTGTGGTTGATAATGGTGGCCCTTGAATGCCTCTCAACTAACCATGGGTGAATAATAGTGGCTTTCATAAAATTCGAATAAACCATAGCATTCACAACTTCAGAGGAATAAGTGACCAAGCAGCTAAAAACTTGATGAAATCTTCTTACAAAGGTAACAGAGAAATGACCCTTTAACTTAGATTTTTGGTCTTCTTCCATTAAAAAAAAAAGAATTTATAGTAGTGGGTCAATCTCAAGAGCATAATACTTTAGGAAATAATTAAAATACAGAGGAATAAATAGAGTATATGTCATTTATATAATGTTAAAAATTGGCAAATGAAAAAAACGATTAACCAAAAATCCAGGTTATGGTTACCTAGAGGATGCAAAGCCGAGAGAGCAAGATTTAAAGAGGCAAATAAAAGACTTCCAAAATTCCTATGAAAACTTTAGAAAACAGCATAAATCATAGAACAACACTCTGAAATTAGTTGGTAGATAGTAGGCAAAATTGTCTTTCTTTATAATCATTTTTGGTGAGAAAAGCTTATTAATATTTTCAGGGGGGCAAAAAGGCTTATGGTATACTAGTTCACTTTGAAAATGTCAGTCTTAATATTATAAAAGCTCAGAAAGTCTTCTCAGGAGAACTTGCAGATGTTTTGCCCATCTCATCAGGAATGTGGACAGAGGAATAAAGTGGCACTTGATCTGCTGGACAGTGTGGTGTTTGTCTTTGGCTGTCAGTTAAAAAGGGCTGCAATTCCACTCATCTGGAGGAGATTAGAATACTCTGCAAAATCAGAGAAAATGCAACCATAGAACGCTGGCCAGTCAGAGAACGCTCCCCAGCTCACTCTGGAAGAGAGCATAGCCCTGCCTAACTGCACAAGGATTAATAAGCTACATTCTCAACACACTAACTCCATGAGACCCTCACATTTCAAGTCATGAACCATAAAGATTATCTGACATGGAAATTCTTCATTCAAAAGGAAAAAAATTCACTATATACAAATAGCATTTTATTTTTGAATCTGAAACTTTGAGAAATTAATCACTTATTTAGATAATCTGGAAGGTTTTATGTGTTAAAGTGCATTTATTAAGTCATATGCTTTCTGTTGAAAGAAAGCTCACATTTTAAATTCCAAGTTTAAACCTGAGTAATTTCAATAGTTTTTCGTATGTTTCTCTAAAAGCACATGCACCTGTTCTAAGAAGAGAGTGTTTATTGCTATAATTATTTACGGGCCATTCAAATTCAGGATGAAACATGTATGCATGCATATATACATGCATACCCATGGATACAGATGCACACATGTATATACGTATTACATAGATACACAGATATATGTATTTGAGTAAAAATTTGAATAAAAATATGCTTGTTTTTGGTTGCCTTAAAATTCATTTTGTGCTGTGTTGTACTTATCACTCAGTTGTGTCCAATTCTTTATGACCCCATGGACTGTAGCCCACCAGGCTCCTCTGTCCATGGGATTCTCCAGGCAAGAATACTGGAATGGGTTGCCATGCCCTCCTCCAGGGGATCTTCCCAACCCAGGATTGAACCCAGGTCTCCTGCACTGCAGGCGGATTCTTTGCTGTCTGAGCCATCAGGGAAGCCCAAAATTAGCTTTCAGTTCAGTTCAGTCACTCAGTTGTGTCCAACTCTTTGCGATCCCATGAATAGCAGCACACCAGGCCTCCCTGTCCATCACCAACTCCCTGAGTCCACCAAACCCATGTCCATCGAGTCGGTGATGCCATCCAGTCATCTCATCCTCTGTCGTCCCCTTTTCCTCCTGCCCTCAATCTTTCCCAGCATCAGGGTCTTTTCAAATGAGTCAGCTTTTCACGTCAGGTGGCCAAAGTATTAGAGTTTCAGCTTCAACATCAATCCTTCCAATGAACACCCAGGACTGATCTCCTTTAGGATGGACTGGTTGGATCTCCTTGCTGTCCAAGGGACTCTCGAGAGTCTTCTCCAACACCACAGTTCAAAAGCATCAATTCTGCAGTGCTCAGCTTTCTTTTATAGTCCAACTCTCACATCCATACACGACCACTGGAAAAACCATAGACTTGACTAGATGGACCTTTGTTGGCAAAGTAATGTCTCTGCTTTTTAATATGGTGTCTAGGTTGGTCATAACTTTCCTTCCAAGGAGTAAGTGTCTTTTAATTTCATGGCTGCAGTCACCATCTGCAGAGATTTTGGAGCCCATAAAAATAAAGTCAGCCACTGTTTCCACTGTTTCCCCATCTATCTGCCATGAAGTGATGGGACCGGATGCCATGATCTTATTTTTCTGAATGTTGAGCTTTAAGCCAACTTTTTCACTCTCCACTTTCACTTTCATCAGATTAACTTTAAAGGATTTCAAAATTGCATTCCTCTTTAAATACCATGTGTCTTGGTGATAAAGAATCTGCCTGCCAATACAAGAGACGTGGGTTCGATCCCTGGGTCAGGAAGATCTACTAGAGGAGGAAATGGCAACCCACTCTAGTATTCTTGCCTGGGAAATCCCATGGAGGAGTCTAGTCAGCTACAGTCCATGGGGTCTCCAAAAGAGCTAAGCAATTAAACAAACAACAAATATGCTATAAGCCTTGTATTACATCATTATATCACTGAACACAAATATTCCCCCAAAGAACTGGCTCAGGAAAGTGGGAGAACATAGCTGTCTGTCCTATCCTTGTTTGGGGTGAATTCCAACTAAGTCTTACCAGGAGAAAATGACTGCCTACCAAGAGCAGAAACAAAGGTAGAGGACAATGTTAGCCTTGGACCATGGGAAAATTAAAGGCAGTCATGGAGACTCATGCTTCTGGACTTGCCCATCTGATCTAGCCTGGAAAATCCTGAAGGGACTGGTATGAATCAATCATGTTCTCTTAGGTTCTGATTTATTTGTTTACTTTTCTATAATAAATCTTCAGTACATAAGGCTTTAGGATGAAACTCTAGCACACACAGGCTAATGAAAGGAGGATATCTCCTGGATCGAGTGTTCTAATCCTTGAGCCCTTTCAACACTATGCCATCTCCTAGAGTTTAGTGAACTACATGAAGCCAAGCTTCCACAGTGAGAAATGAGTGGAGACCTTGCAGTTTGTCATCCTCAAGTCACATTGTGGGCAGAGTTGTTCCTTTAGTAATTGAATCTAGGTGCAGGGTAGAAACAGGATAGCTGAGTTCTAACACCAGCTCTGCCATCAACTTACTGTGTGCCCCTGAGCAAGTCACTTCACTTCTCTGAGCCATTGTTTCCTCCTCTGTAAAATAAGATTCTTTAATTGCTTTAATGTGGTCCAAGGACCCTGGAAGTCTCTGAATTCCTTTAAGGTTGTGTGTGAAATCAAAATCTCTTTGAATAATAATACTAAGAAGTCATCTGCTTGTTTGACTTTCATTGGCTCACAAGTATCCACTGGAATTTTCCAGAGACTACGTGAGCCAGTCATTAGACAGAGGTATGTCTAATACCTTGGTAGCTCACATAAGCAAATCAAAACCTAAGCAAGAGCCATCGCACCCAAATCCAGGAAAGTAAAACTTAAGAACACTAATCACAAATAGCTGAGGTAGGTTTCCCAAATAAGACAACCTTAAGTTATAGGCAATCAAATAATTTCTTTGCTTTGCTTTCATCTTCTCTATGAAAATCTTGCCCCTAGTTCCTGTTGGTGGACCTCTCCTAATCACTTTCTTTGGCAGTGCCCAATTTCAATCCATGCATACTCAAACCCTTGAAAAGTTTAACATGCCTCAATTTATCTTTTAACACACATAATATCAAAATAAAGGTAGAAGTATATATGAAAATCTAGCTATCTTCCATTAAGCCACACCTTAAAAATATTTACCAAAGTAAAACAATGTCACTCTTCTCATTAATAAAAATATAGTTGCTTCTCATAGAAATGTGTTATTTTATTTATTGACAACATATTTAGTAATATTATTTGTAAATGAATGAATAAACACTTGAAATTTTCGCTTTCAACATCTAACAAATAATGAGAGCTACAACTCACATAAACCAAAACCCTTTGGGGTCCTCAGTGATTTTTGAGATTGTAAAGTAGCCCTGAGATCGATAAGTTTGAGAACTACTGAATAAGATTATATCTGAGACCCTTTTCAGCATTATGATTCTTTGATGTTCTATATATCATCAGCCGTTATTACCTAGAGTGAACAACATCACAGGAGAACTAAAATCTCCAGTTTACTTTGTCCTGTATAGACATAATCTATAAAAAATTCATTGAAAATATTTCCTAAACAAAATAAAAATTGGTAAATAATTACCTACCCTGAGAACTTATTAGATGCAAAATCTTCCCCTGAAGAGTCACCCACATCTAACTATCTGTATGTGGTTTACCCTGCATTTTGAGATCTCTGTTCCTAAAATTTTTATTTTCAGTTTGTGCAGCAGAAATTAGTACCTGTTCCAAAGTCAGCCACTTGTGGAGTACAGGAAGCCCATACAGTGACTCAGTGCAAAATTCTAACCAAGAGTGTCTTTGTCTTATTGAAAACAAATTAATCAATCAGGTCTTCACCTTGGGGAACTTGTAGGTGACATGTGGAGAGATCTATAAAGAGCCCTGTTTCACACACTTTGAAAGGCACATGGGCAGAACTGAACCCACAGAGTAGGAAGAGCCATATGATAGTAGAAGCAACAATTAAACAGAAACCATGAGACAGAAGAAACAGAGAGAAAAGCCACCAGTGAATAAAACAGGGGAAAGGGGAAGTGGAAACAGAGGGAGGAGCAAGGACAAAAATAATCTGCCGCACAAGAAGGGCAAACTGCTAGAATTGCTTCAGTCTGCTGGAATAGTTTCCCACATGATAGTTCAGGTGTTCAAAAGCCAAGTTCTCAATTGCTAGAGTTCTCCTTACATGTGTTCCGTCCCTAGGTCATATCCAACTCTTTGCAGCCCCATGGACTGTAGCCCACCAGGCTCCTCTGTCCATGAGATTTCTCAGGCAAGAATACTGGAGTGGGTTGCCATTGCCTTCTCCAGGGGATCATCCCAGAACAGGGATGGAACCCATGTTTCCTGCATTGGCATGCGAATTCTTTACCACTGAGCCACCAGGGAGGTCTTATACCCTTTCTTATTATTCTGTATATGTGTAATAGCCAGGGCTTCCCTGGTGGCGCAGCGGTAAAAAAATAAAAAAGAATAAAGAAAATCCACCTGTCAATGCAGGATATGCGAATCCTATTCCTGGGTCAGGAAGACCCCCTGGAGAAAGAAATGGCAAGCCACTCCAGCATTCTTGCATGGGAAGTTCCATGGACCAGAGGAGTTTGGCAGGCTACAGTCATGGGGTTACAAGGAGTCGGATACAACTGAGCACACAAGCACATGCAGTAGCCAAGGAAACTGTGATGTGTTTCTTTATTTCCTAAAAACTCTAACTAACACAGCTCAACAGGGCTGGAGCGTATATTAGGAAATTGAAATTTAAAGGAATGAGCAAGGGAAACAGTGTATTTGCCTAAAGCATATCCACATACATAACCTTTAAAGAGTTATGTATAAGGCTCCCTACACACATTGTATATTACATAAATGAATAAAATACAAATGCATAATCTTAGAGTTGTAGTCTCCCTCCTATTTAAAGAACTCACAAAATATCAATAAAACTCCAATTACTAGCGGGGATTGGAGAGAAACTGATCAATGCCAAAACAGGGTGAAAGAAGAGGAGAAAGGACAAAGTTACTCAAGGGCAATGAAAGAGTTCTACTCTTTGGGAACTTGTAAGAGAGAGAAGCTAAGAATAGCAGCTGAAAGCAAAAAAATAATAATAAATTTATATTAATTATTAGAGACCAAAATGGGTTAGTGGCTCAGACGTTAAAGCGTCTGCCTACAATGAGGGAGACCCGGGTTCGATCCCTGGGTCGGGAAGATCCTCTGGAGAAGGAAATGGCACTCCACTCCAGTACTCTTGCCTGGAAAATCCCATGGATGGAGGAGCCTGGTAGGCTACAGCCCATGGGGTCGCAAAGAGTCAGACACGACTGAGCAACTTCACTTTCACTTCACTTTCGCCTACATTTCCAAAGAATTCCTTCTGTTGTTCCTGAGAAACAGGATACTTAGATTTTTATATTGCTTATCTGCTTCCAGGACTAAAAGGTATCAAGAGTAAGGATATCACAAATTTCACTGGCTGATCATCTATTCACAATCACATTTCTCCACCTATTTACTACTTTATTCAGTATATTTGTGTTGAGTGTCAGGATTAGTGTTGGAAGCCCAAAGAGATTAGGCATTCAGGGACTTTTGGGGAATGAGAGGAGTAAATAAAGACTGCCAGTCACCACCATGGGTACAAGCATGGTACAGACATGGCCCATGCTTCCAAGAGTTGATAATCAAAGAAACAAGAAACTAAATTCTTAAGGTGCAAGGTAGTTGTGATCCATGTCTTAAAATGGCCATCAAGTCTTGACCAAGGGTATGGGTGACTTCTACCTGCAGGGAATAGGAAAGCTTTGTGAAGGAATATTTCAACTAGGTCTTAGAAAATGAGTAGGTTTATGACAGGTAAAGATGGCATATAAATGGATGGGGAAGGCAAAAATAAGGCCACACAAACAGATGCAAATGGGGCCTATTTGAAAGACATCAAAGAGAGGTCCTAGAGAAGAAAATTTTCTTAACATTGTTTCATAGGTACTAGTGCAATAAGGACAAAGAGTTTCAAACCTGGATGACTGAGAGGATGACTGCGGCTTTAATGACAATCTGGAAATAAAGAGCTGGAAACAGAGCATCATAGCCCAAGACAGGTTAGCACTGGAGATAGGAATTTGGATACATTCAATTTCCAGTGCAATGCAGAAGACACAGGAGACAAGGGTTCAATCCCTGAATTGGGAAAATCCCCTGGAGGAGGGCATGGCAACCCATTCTAGTGTTCTTGCCTGGAGAATCTCATGGACAGAGGAGCCTGATGGGTTACAGTCCATAGGGTCGCACAGAGTCGGACACAACTGCAGCGATTAAGCATAAGATAGCCTTGAGGTCATGACAGGGAATGAGAGGGAGAACACAGAAAGAAGAGAAGCCTGAGGAAACAGCAGAGCTAAAAGCTGTGATAATGAGGCAGAAGCAGGAAAAGATCGTGTGAAAAAGACAACAAAGTCGGAAACATAGAAGAGGAAACTGAAAGATGTTCTCCTGGAAGCCAGAGGAGGAGAGTTTCACATTGCTCAGCTGTGCAGGCCAGAAACATAGGCATGAACTTTGACACCTCTCTTTCTCTCACATCTGTATCCAGTCCATCAGGAAATCAGGTCGACCCAGTCTTTCAAATCTGCTCAGTCTGACCATTTTCACCCTTGTCATTCCCACCAGGTTTCATCCAGACCCTCATCTCCTCCTGCCTCAGATTGATGCAATCACCCTTGCTTCTACTTGTATACCCGCAGTGCTCTCAGACCAATCCCAGTGAGACTTTTCAAATGGCAGGCAGATCACATCAGTCCTCTTCCCAATAGCCCTTCACTTGCTCCCCAGTCTTTAAAAGTCAAAGAGATTACAATGACCAACAACTCTCAGTCCCCATGTGACCTCTCCACGTGTTACCTCTCCAAACTCATCTCTCACTACTTGCCCCAACTCACTCTCTCCATTCTAGCACTGCTTCTCCTAGAACCTAACAAACATATTCCTGCATTGGGGGCCTTTGCACTACAGGTCTCCCTTTTAGTTCAAATGAGAAATCTAGGGCACAAAATTCAAAGAATTAAGGTAGTACAGATGCCAATCCTGAGAGGGACTGATGCCTTAAATTTTGAGACATCTCATTTGCCTCATCCAGTCCTGGCTCTCTGTATGTTTCACAATTGATAATACAGTTCTTACTGTATATATCAATTACTTACTGTCTGCATTCTTCCTTTAGAATATAAGGACAGAAATTTTTAGTTTCTATGTTCATGGATATGTTTCCAACACAGGAACAAAAAAGGGTGGTATGGCCCAGAAACATCACATGCTGCAGATAAGTCATATAACTTAGAGATTAAAAAGTGGTTGAAAGATTTGGGATTCAATCTTCCCAAGAACACAGTCAAGGTCAGAAAGTAAAGTCTGGATGGTTAAAGAAAGATGGTTAAGAAGTGAAAGTAGTGAATAGAAGGTCTATTTTTTAGAAACAAAACAGTAATATCCTGAAGAGTAAGGTGGCAAGCATCAGTTCCTGTTCTTGGAGTTTTTCAGGGAAGGAAAGTTGAGAAGTAAGTTCTTAGCTTGCAGGGCAGAGGCAGGCTGGATAGTGGGGCTGGGCTGGTAGTCAAAGTTTGTAAGGAGAGGGATATCCATGGTTTACAGAAAAAAAGGAGAGATCCAGAGAGGACTGAGTTGTTGGAGATGCGAAAGACAGATAATGATTGGTTTGGTGAAACCTTGGGTGAAGGAAAAGAGGGGAAAACAAACCAAGAAGAGGAAATAAAAAGACCAGAAGAAGATTAATAAAAGGAATTTTCTTGAAGAGACAGTCACAACCACAAGGACTCAGTGTGACACACTGTTCATGAAACTATTACCACATCACCTATTAGTAGCTCTCACTCCTGTACTGAAAGCAAGTTTACAGCTAGGAGGAATGTCAACCAAACTGAAGACTAGTTTACAGAGGAAAGGTTCAAAGTAAAAGGTAAAAGCAGGTGAAAAACAAAATAGTCAAGTCTAAAGATATATTCACAGACAAAGGAGCTTTGCAGGTATTACTGACCCAATGGTCATGAATTTGAGCAAACTCCCGGAAGATAGTGGAGAACAGGAGCCTGGCATGCTGTAGTCCATGGGGTCAAAAAGAGTCAGATGTGACTTAGCAACTGAACAACAACAAAGATAAATGCAACTGGCATGTCCAACTCTGTGTGTGCTCAGTCATGTCCAACTCTGCGACCCCATGGACTATAGCTCATCAAGCTCCTCTGTCTATGGAATTTTCCAGGCAAGAATACAGAGTGGCTTACCATTTCCTACTCCAGAGGATCTTTCCGACCCAGGGATTGAAACTGTATCTCTTGCATCTGCTGCATTGGCAGGCAGATTCTTTAGCACTATACCACGTGGGATGTCCAACTGCTGCTGCTGCTGCTAAGTCGCTTCAGTCGTGTCCGACTCTGTGTGACCCCATAGATGGCAGCCCACCACGGTCCCCTGTCCCTGGGATTCTCCAGGCAAGAATACTGGAGTGGGTTGCCATTTCTCTCCAATGCATGAAAGTGAAAATTGAAAGTGAAGTCGCTCAGTCATGTCCGACTCTTTGCGACCCCATGGACTGCAGCCTACCAGGCTCCTCTGTCCATGGGATTTTCCAGGCAAGAGTATTGGAGTGGGGTGTCATTGCCTTCTTCAGGATGTCCAACTAGTAACGTCAAATTAATAATCTTTTTTAGTTCTTCAACAAGGAATTCCCAGTTTCTGTAGCCATTAAGAAATTCACTAATCGTCTAAACTTGCAACTTCATTTATAAATTAGTCTCGCTACCACAAGCTGTGAATGAAGGGTCCTGATCTTAGCAAGTTGGAAAACAGGGTGAAAAAAAAAGAGAGGCAATTTTCATCTCAGTGTTTTCAGCCAGCTAGAGGGATATTCAAAATCACATTTCATATGAAGTATGAGCACAAGCAATATATTCACCTGGTACTCACAAATCCCAGGGAAAGTTAATTAGCCACTTGGGGATGCAGTTACATTTTCTCTACCTTAGATGCACTGTGGGAAAAGGGCAAAAAGTTGGAATCACTTCTACTAGGAATGAGATTAGTTTATACATTGGTTTCAAGCCCTGGTTTCCCACATAAGTGAAAAATGAAACTAGAAACATATGTGCTCTGAGGTTGCATCTGATTCTCTCCTTGTTTTAACAAGGACATCTAGAATGGTGATCAGGTCTGCTGTTTCATAGCAGGACTCACTCAAGCTTTCCCCAGAGGGTTCATCAAAGTACTCATCAATATTTCATACAAGAAAACAGTGGTCACTTTTTCCAGGATCTTGAAGGATATATATATATATATATATATATATATATATATATATTCCCCCAGCCCCTGTATTCCTAGAAGCTCCATCTACACATTGTATCACTTAGTTTTTTCAAATCTATCCCAACTGGGCACATTTTCATTGTTACAGCTTCAGACAATCCTAAGAGTGGTGAATTTCATTTTTATTGCACGAAAAACGTTTAAAAATAGGAACGCTTCAACGAAAACAAATATATGTATCCAAAGCAATCAACTTCTCTTTCCAGGTTTACTCAAAATTTTGGTTAGCGCCTAAGAGACATGAGTTCGATCCCTGGAAAGCTCCCCTTAAGTAGGAAATAGCAACCCTTTCAAGTATTCTATACTGGAAAATGCCATGGACAGAGGAGCCTGGCAGGCTACAGTCTATGGGGTCGCAATGAGTCAGACACGACTGAATGGACACACAAACACACATTTTAATTGGGTGCAAGTGTCTTATCTTCTAAAGCATGACATAGCTAACCTACACATCATGAACAGTATGTGCACACCCTTTTCAGCAAATCCTTTTACTATATAGTTTCAGCCCAACAGCCACAGGTGTAAGAGGCAGCATGTCTGCAGTTCTCAATCACATTCTCTTTTATTATAGGCTATGTCAGTTTGCACAATCTATAGTGAATGTATCAGGTTTTGTGCTCTTTCAGAAGTTTCAGCCAGTGTCTATAAGCCCTTCCCTTGGTGTTCCTGAGAGCCAGAGAGCCTCAGGGAGGGGTGGACGAAATTGGAAAATATAAATAACAAATCAAAAATTACAATTGACTGGATAAACAATTTCCCTTAGTCTGTTTCTTAATAAGTGATCGATTTTATGATCAATATTCATTATTTCCCAGAACATACCAAACTGCTTATTGAACAAATGAATGGCTGAAACTACAATGACACAGAATCAAAAAGGTGAACCAATTTCTTTAATAACATGGGTTGAACTGACTGTCTCATCTTACCTGGTTGTTCCACATCACTGCACTTTTCTGCATAGCCCTTTGGAAAAAGGCTGAAGTTCAGGAAAACAGGGGAGGTAATTCATTATTCATTGCAAGAAATGGGCTTTGGGAGCACGTGTTTTTATGTGTGAGGGCTGAGTTGCAGTTTGTGCTGGGCTGTCTTTTGTCTGTTCACAGTAAATTCTCCAAGCTGCCAAGCCAGGCTCTCTCTAAACGCATTGCCTTTTGAATCTGGTGAATTCCATGGATGTGTAGAGAGTTGGAAAACCCAGAGCATATCTACTTTCTAGAAATATTTTTATTAAAACTCAAGAACATGACTAATAGAGATTTGAGGTGAAATTGTTGAGGTTAAACAAACTACTTGGTAGCCAATATCATCATTTTGTTTGCCTGTTCTATGATAACTTACAGAGAAATTAATTGAATTTAACTAATTCTGATAAACTATTATAGACATCCAGAATCTTCTACTCTGTTGTTGTTGTTCATTTGCTAAGTCATGTCTGACTTTCTGTGAACCCATGGACTGCAGCACGCCAGGCTTCCCTGTCCTTCACTATCTCCCAGATTTTGCTCATACTCATGTCCAGTGAGTCGGTGATGCCTCCAGCCATCTCATCCTCTGTCACCCCCTTCTCCTCTTGTCCTTAATTCTTCCCAGTATTAGGGTCTTTTCTAATGAGTTGACTCTTCACATCAGGTGGCCAAATAATTGGAGCTTCAGTTTCAGCATCAGTCCTTCCAATGAAAATCCAGGGTCAATTTCCTTTAGGATTGACTGATTTGATCTCCAGTGGTTCCCTTCATCATCTTGAAATAATATGATGACCCAAAGAGTTTCAGATGACTGTCTTCTCTCTAATTTTTAGTGATTCCCAATAGTCTTGTGTATATAAAAAGAGATTGTGGAGAAATGCAATTGCTCTGGCAGTTGATATTAGTACTAACTTCACCAAACTCCTGACACTAGTGTGTGAACAAACTCCAACATTTGGCAGCAGTAGTTAGCATCACCCTCACCCGGTGATGACCAGTGTCCAGGCAGGCCTCCAGCTCTGCCAAAGTACCCCTGCCCTTTGCAGCCTGCAGGGGAGTGAGGAACCACAGCAGCCTGTAAGTCCCTTTGGGGTTCTTCTTTCTCATCTCTCATCTCATAGTCCCATACTGTCTTTAATAAATGCCTAATTACCCAGCTCTATGAGAAATGCTGGCCTGATCAATTATGAAAGCAACAAATGATTAACAGGTTGAAAAAAAAAAAAAACACATCACTTACTTAAAGTCAGTCATCCAAGGCTTATCCAACTACTTAGGAAAATCTCATTAAATCAGGCTCCCCTAATTAGAAATTAGATAATTCTGACAGGAGCAAAGCTCAGTTTTACCTTTGTACTGTCTGTAAAAAAATATTTTTGCAAAGCAAAGGAATAATACATTATACAAGGCTTAATGATTTTGTAAATCTCAAGTTCTAGGGTAGATTCAGCATTCCCCTAAGTATCTTGACAGCAAGTTGTCAACCTTGAAGCTATCTTCATACTGTATATAAACCTCCATCTGCAGAAAACACTCAAAGCCTTAAATGTAAAAACATTCTTATCTATCACTAAAGGAAATATGGGAAAGACTTTACTAGATAACATAATTACAGCTGAGTCATAATTAAGGCTATTTTAATACATGTTTAAATGTCTCATTTATATTGCATCATCAGGAATTCATACAGTAAAATTTCTAGAAAACTGAGATTTTAACTTTAAGCAGAAGCATTTATTTATTTCAATTAGGGAGGGGTGGCACAGTACTTAAGTGGGCGCTGAGGCTGAGTCTACTGCCTCCACCTTGGTCAAGCTCAAGTCTTTTTCCTCAGCTTCTCATCTGTAAAATGGGGATAATAATGGTAACTCTTCCTAATATTGTTCCATTGTTCTGAATATTTAATGAGATGATACATAAAAAGTCTTTAGATCAAAGTTTATTCCACAGTAAATGCCCAATGAATGCAAATTATTATCATTTAATCCTTTTTTGAAAGAACTTATAAAAACATATTGCACAATCATCTGCCTTTTCAAACAGAATGCACAGAGCATAATTTAACCCATTCTTATTTATTCAAGGTCACCATCATGAAAATAATCCTATTATGCTATAAGGGACTGCTTTTTCCTTTATTAAGTCATGTCAAATTATCGTACTTATATTGGCCTTCAATAGTTCTTCTCCCTCTTGTCATCACTGTTCATTATGTGCTATCAATATGTCCCTGGCGTTTATAATAAAGTGCCTGATTTTACACACAATGGTCCAGATGAGTTTCTGTGAATAAAGCAATGCTTTCCTATGAAGCACATTACATATGCTTTCTGGAAGGTTTTTCGGCACTGTCAGTAAGACCTTTTCTATGTTCTGAATTTTAGTCTAGTCTTGATGACTACATTTGCTAGAGACCTGGGATCTCCATAAATAGAGTGCTATTATATTTAAAAGCACTAGGTATATATTTAGAGTTCCATAATCCAGAATTTTCACTGACATTGATCAACCCCTAGTTATTAATATTTTATAGAATTTATTTCTGTGTCTCATGAGCTCCTTTTAACCAGTACAAGGCCAATGTAATCTGAGTTGCTTATATGGATTCTATAGAGGAGAAGACTTGATAATGTACTGTTTTCTGTTCCTCTTCACCACCCACTTTCACCTATGAGTTATATCAATCTGAAAAGTATACAAGTTTGAGGGATTTTATTTTTGGTAGAATTTTTACCCAGTCTTTCATCATTTAATCTGAACTCTCTGAAATAAGGCTCACATTAGAAAAAAAAGATATGGAAAACTGTTAACAGCAAAGTTTCCAAGCATGGTGACTGCATTCCTCTAATAAGTTTTCATCCATCAGCATCAGACTCAGCGCAGAGTACAGACTTTATCTTATATGTGTTACAGTGAAGGTTTTTTCATCTCATGAAGTGTAACATAAGCTGATGTGGCACTCAGGATTTACAGAAAATAGATGTATTTTGACTCACAAGGGTAAACATGTTTTCTCCAGAGAACAGGTAGATGTTAAAAAACACAGATGTTTTAAAATGTCATATTATAAAATGCCCATCTTATTCCTCCCAATGTCAAGTATAAAGGGGCCATTATCTAATTATGTTATTTGATGGTGATCATCTGTGATGGTCAATACAAATGGCAGTGCCTTTCTGTATCTGATGACAGTGTTTCAGGAAATGGGTAAAGGAAACCAAGAAGAAAATGGAAGAAAGAGGTGAGGTGATGGCCCACCATCCCAGAAATTAAAATAATACAGTGAACAAAATGAAATCCCCTACTTCTGCTGCCAGGCTCAAGGAGAATAAGAGGAAGAAGGTTATCAACCCCAGCAGCTTTCCTGAGAGGACTTATAGTCTTTGAAAATACTGGTTTTCTCAATACCCTGTCGTGGGACCTTACTATAACACAGTTAAACTGGACAATCACCATTCAAACTCCCCCGTTGAAGACAGGCATAGGTCAGAAAAGCTATTTGAACACTTACATTTTAGGCCTCAGAAGAAAAGCCAAACCGTATTCATAATTCAAGGGACGGCAACAAATCACCCATGGGAAGATACCATCATTTGGGATTCAAATCACCTACACTTTGACCAAACACCTTTGCCATGGCTGGGGGCCATGTCCAGGTCCAGTCTGAGGACTGGCTATTCCTTGGCCCAACCCTTTTCCTTCTGGTGGGCCCAGTACAGAAGCGCACTCTGAACTGGAATATTACAGCTGCAGTGTGTGCTTTGTCCTGCCAGGCAGTTCTGAATTTCCACAAAAGTAGAAAGAAAAAATCAACTGCTGCAAAACCCTAGAATTTATGCATCATTCCCCCAGCTTCCTAGTTTTGTACATTATCATCTCCGTCTCTCCTTGAATTTCAATAACCATTCACCATCTCCAAGGACTGAGTCTATTTACTTCACTCATGTTCTCTATCAAAATCTGTTTTCAAAAAGTCGAATTAATTCATACTGAGTGACATAATTTCTTCAAGGACTTCCATATCCCAAGGAGATTTGCTTTGTAACAGAATCAGTGCTATAAATGCAGTTTCTGATTTGGGGTGTACAGTGATATACTCTGATAGAGAAGGAAAATATCAGTTCTTCTACTGGATTGACCAAAAGTTCATTTGAGTTTTTCCGTAAGATGTTTTAAAAGTTTACTAATATCTAACATAGATATTAGATTGACCCCAGTATCCCCATGCAGTCTGCCTTTCAAGTGGTCACATACCATGTAAGTTACACAAGGTACCCTACGGACAGAAAAGGAAGTCAAGTGTAGAAGGGGGGCCTCAGAATGCCTCCCTTGTCTTGTGAGACTGTTCAGCTTGCTTAGCTTTGTTCAGCTTGCTTAGCTTAAGAGATGTGTGTATTATGTTACCAAGTTGTAACTAAACAAAGCTTCACAAGTGAATTAGATTTAAAAATTTATGCAAAAAATCTTTTCATTGGCATTGTTCACAAGCTATTACAGTAAAAAGTTGAAGCTAACAGTGTCGAAGTCCTACTGGATTAACAACAGCCATGACAACCACAAAACCTTTAAAATTTGGTAAAATATTTACAATTCCCTACAAAGAGATAGAAAGGGCTCATAAAAATACTCAGAAGTATCACATAGAAGTTAGCTAATTATCTCATGACCAAGAACTAGAAAATCTTGAGACATTAATTATGAACTTGCTGACTTTTTTGGAAATAAAACATACTTGATTTGGCCTTTAATGTATAACTGGATGTTTCAACCATGCGTAAGAAACAGTGCATTAAAACCAAAACCAAAAAACTAAAACTTAGACAATGGAAATAATGTTTAAAAATTAGTATTTAGAATCATTTCCATTTTAATATGCTTTTATTAATGAAAATGATATGTCTGTCACCTGTAAAAAGTTCTCATATCTTCATATTTCTTAACAACTTGAAAATAGAATATTGTGACCTGTTTAAAAATCCCCTAGGAAAAAACTCTCAGAGGAATTTAAACTCATTTGTTAAAAATATTAAAGTGCATACCTTCTAATTAGCTTGCAAAGACAACGAATTAGCATCAAGAAAGATGGACATTTGCTTGCCAAGGAGCAACACAATTGCCTGAATAGTGCTGGAGGAAAAGAAAAACTGGGTATCACAAATTGGTAAAAGCAGCCACAATGTCTCTTTTCATTTTACCTACATACTTTAATGAAGCATTTGTCTTAGCTATAAAAGACATTAAAATAAAATTTTAAAATAAGCTGAACTTAGAACCAAATCAAGTAATATCACAAGGTATTTAAACCAAGATGATAAATATTTTTGAATTATAACTAATCATAGTCATAATAATAATAATTTTGTGACAATAAAGGGCTTTGCACCATTACTAAATGAAATATTTTATTTCACTTTTGTTTCCTCCAGTTAAAATGCTTGCATATGTTCTATTATGTATGACCATATTCATGTAATACTGCATATATAATTTATAAATCAATAAATATGTGTATTTGGGGCTAAGTACTCAAAAAAGTTTATTGATTTGATATATAATTTTAGAACTCTGAGCAACTACTACTTTTAGGAGGTTCACTTTTACTTCCTTCTTCTAACCCTTTCAATAAAATTTCTCAGGTGGAATTTCCAATTTTAGCAAATAAATGAAAAATGTGGGCACAGAAAAGTCTTTCCTTTTACCTCTGAAGGTGTGCTCAGAATCCACCTATGTGTAAAGCAATCTTTAGCACTAATCCCACCTCAAAGCTGAACTAGAGAAGTGTGGTGGGGCTAACAGACACAAATAAAAGTTTGTATAGTCAGTAGCTGCACAATATGCTACTGGAGATCAGTGGAGAAATAACTCCAGAAAGAATGAAGAGATGGAGCCAAAGCAAAAGCAACACCCAGTTGTGGATGTGACTGGTGATGGAAGTAAAGTCCGATGCTGTAAAGAGCAATATTGCATAGGAACCTGGAATGTTAGGTCTATGAATCAAGGAAAATTGGAAGTGGTCAAACAGGAGATGGAACGTCAACATTTTAGGAATCAGCGAACTAAAATGGACTGGAAAGGGTGAATTTAGCTCAATATATCTACTACTGTGGGCAAGAATCCCTTAGAAGAAATGGAGTAGCCCTCATAGTCAACAAAAGAGTCCAAAATGCAGTACTTGGATGCAATTTCAAACCTGACAGAATAATCTGTTTGTTTCCAAAGCAAACCATTCAATATTATGGTAATCCAAGTCTATGCCCTGACTTAGTAATGCTGAAGAAGCTGAAGTTGAACAGTTCTATGAAGACCTACAAGACCTTTTAGAACTAACACCCCCAAAAGATGTCCTTTTCATTATAGGGGACTGGAATGCAAAAGTAGGAAGTCAAGAAGCACCTGGAGTAACAGGCAAATTTGGCCTTGGAGTACAGAATGAAGCAGGGCAAAGGCTAAGAGAGTTTTGCACTGGTCATAGCAAACACACTCTTCCAACAACACAAGAGAAGACTCTACACATGGACATCACCAGATGGTCAACACAAAATCAGATTGATTATATTCTTTGCAGCCAAAGATGGAAAAGCTCTCTACAGTCAGCAAAAACAAGACCGGGAGCTGACTGTGGCTCAGATTATGAACTCCTTATTGCCAAATTCAGACATAAAATGAGGAAAGTAGGGAAAACCACCAGAGCATTCAGGTATGACCTAAATCAGATCCCTTATGATTATACAGTGGAAGTGAGAAATAGAGTCAAGGGAATAGATCTGATAGAGTGCCTGATGAACTATGGACGGAGGTTTGTGACATAGTACAGGAGACAGGGATCAAGACCATCCCCAAGAAAAAAAAATGGAAAAAAGCAACATGGCTATCTGAGGAGGCCTTACAAATAGCTGTGAAAAGAAGAGAAGTAAAAAGCAAAGGAGAAAAAGAAAGATATACTCATTTGAATGCAGCATTCCAAAGAATAGCAAGGAGAGAGAAGAAAGCCTTCCTCAGTGAACAGTGCAAAGAAATAGAGGAAAACAATAGAATGGGAAAGACTAATGATTTCTTCAAAAAAATTAGAGATACCAAGGGAACATTTCATGCAAAGATGGACTCAATAAAGGACAGAAATGGTATGGACCTAACTGAAGCAGAAGATATTAAGAAGAGGTGGCAAGAATACACAGAAGAACTGTATAAAACAGATCTTCATGACCCAGATAATCACAATGGTGTGATCACTCACCTAGAGCCAGACATCCTGGAATGTGAAGTCAAGTGGGCCTTAGGAAGCATCACTACAAACAAAGCTAGTGGAGGTGACGGAACTCCACTTGAGCTATTTCAAATCCTAAAAGATGATGCTGTGAAAGTGCTGCATTCAGTATGCCAGCAAATTGGGAAAAGTCAGCAGTGGCCACAAGACTGGAAGAGGTCAGTTTTCATTCCAATCCCAAAGAAAGGCAATGTCAAAGAATGCTCAAACTACTGCACAATTGCACTCATCTCACACGCTAGCAAAGTAATGCTCAAAATTCTCCAAGCCAGGCTTCAACAATATGTGAACCATGAACGTCCAGATGTTTAAGCTGGATTTAGAAAAGGCAGAGGAACCAGAGATCAAATTGCCAATATCCGTTGGATCATCAAAAAAGCAAGAGAGTTCCAGAAAAACATCCATTTCTGCTATATTGACTATGCCAAAGCCTTTGACTGTGTGGATCACAGTAAACTGTGGAAAATTCTGAAAGAGATGGGAATACCAGAACACCTTACCTGCCTCTTGTGAAAGCTGTATGCAGGTCAGGAAGCAACAGTTAGAACTGGACATGGAACAACAGACTGGTTCCAAATAGGGAAAGGAATATGTCGAGGCTGTATATTGTCACTCTGCTTGTTTAACTTATATGCAGAGTACATCATGAGAAATGCCAGGCTGGATGAAGCACAAGCTGGAATCAAGATTGCTGGGAGAAATATCAATAACCTCAGATATGTAGATGATACCACCCTTATGGCAGAAAACGAAGAACTAAAGCACCCCTTGATTAACGTGAAAGAGACGAGTGAAAAAGTTGGCTTAAAGCTAAACATTCAGATAACTGAGATCATCGCATCCAGTCTCATTACTTCCTGGAAAATAGATGGGTAAACAGTGAAAACAGTGGCAGACTTTATTTTTCTGGGCTCCAAAATCACTGCAGATGGTGACTGCAGCCATGAAATTAAAACACTCGTACTCCCTAGAAGGAACATTATGACCAACCTAGACAGCATACTAAAAAGCAGAGACATTACTTACAAAGGTCCGTCTTGTCAAGGCTATGGTTTTTCCAGTCATCATGTATGGATGTGAGAGTTGGACCATAAAGAAAACTGAGCACCGAAGAATTGATGCTTTTGAACTGTAGTGTTGGAGAAGACTCTTGAGAATCCCTTGGACTGCAAGGAGATCCAACTAGTCCATCCTAAAGGAAATCAGTCTGAGTGTTCATTGGAAGGAATGATATTGAAGCTGAAGCTCCAATACTTTGGCCACCTGATGCGAAGAACTGACTCATTTAAAAAGACCCTGATATTGGGAAAGATTGAAGGCAGGAGGAGAAGGGGAAGACAGAGGACGAGATGGTTGGATGGCGTCACTGACTCAATGGCCATGAGTTTAAGTATACTCGGGAGTTGGTGATGGACAGGGAGGCCTGGCGTGCTGCAGTCCATGGGGTTGCAAAGAGTCGGACACGACTGAGCGACTGAACTGAACTGAACTGAACTGAATACAAGTGGGCTAGCGGTTAGCCTAAAGTGGAAAAATGTGACATTTCTAGTTATTCATTTGTTTCAAAGATCTTTCTTGAGTTCCAACAGGCTCTACCCCAGATTCCGGAGAAACAGAGTTAACTTTACAATTCATTCATTCTTGGAAGAAGTAGACACAGCTCATCTTCTCTTTGCCTAGGGAGGACCCACAAGAATCCTATCTTAGCCCCTCTGTGAAACAGTTATACAAATTGCATTTGCAGTGTATCTTTAAATTGCAGGGAGCAGAAGCGCACCTGTGATTTTAAAATATTCCTAACAGTGTCCTCTGGATATGCTCCACCTTCAGCTACAAACATTCTGCCGGCAAAGCTATTCCAGTCACTCTATTTCCTTCCTCAGCCCTTCTGTTCCTCTGCCCACACATTTCAGGAAACTACCAGAAGCCACCAGGCAGGCAGCTGCCACCGAACACCGAGTAAGGATGATTTTAACTTCTTGGGGTACTTTTTCCAAATGCCAGAAAAAGCAGAATCGGAGAAAATTAGCCATCTGACCATGGCACCACGCAGGCAAGAGGGCAAGTTCTATTCTGCCCCCAGTTATAGAAGAGGGCAACTATTTCAAGATCTGTTTTGTGTGCTGTGGTTCAGAAACATTTCTCCTGAATATACACCGGCAAAATCACTCAGACCTTTGATACAGTCCTGAGAAAATACCAAAAATCTGTAAAACAGGCTTACCACTGCACAACACACTCCCATGGGAGATTGGGGCTATGGTTTCCCTCTTCTCTTTAGGTTCCTTCTTTCCAGCTTTCAAAGAAACATTCATATCAGAACTTAATGAAAACAATGTGAAACAACAAGATAACATCGTTTCAGAACAGACATGTATGTAGAGAAAGTATAAAGAAATGCACCAACCAAATTCATTATATTTCTCACATAGAGGGGAGAAAGAGCAATGTCAGCAGGGAGGGAACCCTCTACTAGGAGGTAAGCTCTGTGTCCAAAACTGGGGTGGAGGGGCTGCTGGGTGATTGTCACAAGTTTCACTATCTCTTGGGAGTCTTAAGTATAGATTGTATTACATTTTTTTTATAACCCTAATGTCTTTGATTCCATATGACACCAACGTTTTCATTACCTAAACACTCAGGAGAAAGAGACTGAGACCTGGAATCAGATAAGTCAAAGTCAAAACCAGCTCTGTCACTTACCAGGTTAGGTAGTTTTCTTAATCTGTCTAAGCATTGGTTTTATTCATCTGAAAAATATGCAGAAATCATAGTATCTATTTCAAAGATTGTTGGAAGAAATAAAGTCATGAATGCAAGAACTGAGTATTGTGCATAGTATATATGAAGTACTCGATCATTGTTGTTGTTTTAGTAGCTAAATCGTGTCCAACTCTTTTGAGACCCCGTGGACTGTAGCCCTCCAGGCTCCTCTGTCCATGGAATTTTCCAGGCAAGAATACTAGAGTGGGTTGCCATTCCCTTCTCCAGGGGATCTTACCAACCCAAGGAAAGCACCCATGTCTCCTGCATTGGCTAAGCAAATTCTTTACCACTGAGCCAACAGAGAAGTGTTAGTCATCATCAGTTATTACTCTACGCTTTCTCAATGACTCACCTACTAACAATCTACTCAAATTTGGACTGTATTCGCTGAGCAGCCCTTTTCATCTGGTCCTTCTTAAGTAGCAAGCTAAGCATAGGGTACCAAAAGATATGAATATCCATCAGAGGAAGCCATGCCCTTTGAGCCCAAATTCCACATTCCCCAATGTCTTAAAACAAACATCCTCTGCGTCAGAAAGCAGCCACTCATATTATTTTTAGCTTCAGGGATTAGGAATGGATTGCCTCTAGTGTTAATGCACCAGAAAGTGGTTTTATTTGACACTAATACCAGAATAGTTTCACTGTAATCTAGATACCATATACATATGTTCAGCATGTTGGTTTTCCCACAGTTCTAGGCCTGAACATTATGATAACAATATACACAAAAATATAGTGACCACAAACAGGTACTCAGTATCAGTGTCTTTAGCTGTCTGAAACCAAGAACTTCCGTAGCATATAAGGCAACTTCTAAGAATTTTGCCTCAAGACAAAACTGCCCAGCATTGACCAATACTACCTGGCAGCATAAAATACCATCAGATATCCTTCCCGCTGAAAGGTTTCCCATGGAATAATGCAACTCTGACATACAATGGGATGCATTCAGCCCTTAAGTTGCCATCTCTGCAGAAATGTTGGCTGTTCTCCATAGACTGAGGATGGCTCTGTGAGAGACTAAAGAGGTAATTTCAACAGCAGCATCGGTCGCTTGGCTAGTTGTTATCGGCATTGCTCAGGGAGCCATGAGGGTGGGAGTTAATCCAGGAGAGGTTTCAAAGCCTTTGCTAGTAGCATAAAGACCACATCTGCTGCCTGACCACTGGCCATGGCCAATGAGCAAAGCCAAGACGCGTTCTATTTTGTGATTTTGTTCACTCTCCTCGTAGTGGTAAATCTACCCATGTTTACTGTGGAAAGTTTATTTTACATACATTTATCTACAGGATTTGTGGAAAGGCTGCATTTTTCTTTGGAGTTGCCTAATCCATGAAGTTGGTGATGGACAGGGAGGCCTGGCGTGCTGCAATTCATGGAGTCGCAAAGAGACACGACTGAGCGACTGAACTGAACTGAACTGAATCCATGAACTTTAAGCAGGTGTGTCCTCTGGTTTCAGGATGTGGCTGATAAATGAAGAAGGCCACTCCTTTTATCTTTTAGGTTGATTATCCCTGATCTTGAAGATAAACTGACTCAATTATTATCATTGACTTTCAGCTCTCAGCCACAACCCACACCAGTCAACCTTTGCATTGTGATCAGGTACTCTCATTTACCAGCAATTTATCTGTCTTAGTCTGTGGCTCCATGGAGGTTTCTGTTACCTCAAATCCAAGTCTGAGTCCTGTTTAGAATCAGGATTTCGTGACTATAGGCCTATATGTGGTCAACAGCAGGAATGCCCTATCTGAATAAATCCACTGTAGGTGCCATATTCTTTATAAGATGTACACTTACAACACTGTCTTTAGTTTGAGATTAGTCCTTCCAGGTATCTAGTGATATCTGCTTTTCAGCTCAGAGATCTCTTCTGGAACATTACTGAGGATCACAAGGTAGAGGCAATATCTCATTATCAAAAACAGCATTTCTCTACACCAGATTCTGCTCTCTCTATCATGCCCCCAGGTCCCCACCCCCACTCAGTTTCCTCCTAATCTACAGCTCTTAGACACTGATATGAATGAGATCCAAGTTCAGAACTCATCATTACTTTCTACTTGTTTGTATCAAGCATAATATACTGAGAGTCAGGATGTCTTTTAATTACATAAAGATGAGAGTATACTCTCAAAGGACTTTCACTTTAAAAAACAAAAACAGCCCAGATGTAAAGAAATTGACCTCAAACACATGAAACATAATTTAAGTACTAAAACAAAATATACAGTTTCATCTATAAACATGTCTTTAGGTCTGTTTTGATGTAAAACTTCCATTGCTTTTCTGGACTGGCTTCAAAACAGTCCTTTTTTCTCCAAAAGCTCTGTTTAAGGAAAGATCTATGTTGGTCTGAGCTCTTACATTTTTCTGATTCAAACTTAAGCAGACTGGCATTGTGCATATCATGCACATAAATTTATAAGCATACAATTTCTTGAAAATTGACCTCAAAGAAGTATGTGAATGGGCCTCAAACAATGGTTGGCAAATAATAATAATGGGCACTCAATACATCCAAAAGATGAATTCAACCATTTTGTCATAAATTATGATTTACATTTTTTTCTATGTAAGATTCTACAAGAGACAATGATTATTCTTTCTTGCATTAATATCTAAATTCTAGCTCCAGAAAAAAACTTGGAAAAGAGAGTTAGGGACACTTACATATGCATTCCAAGAGGAAAATAGAAACACAGGCAAATTCTATAAGAACAACCTATAACTGGTGAACCTGTTATCAAACACTTTCTTCCAAAATTCTATAGCATTAAGAGGTCTATTTTCATGGGGTTAAAAAAAACAAAACAAAACAGAAATATCCTTTAAAAAAGTAAAACTCTCACAAGAGAAAAAATTAATTAATGAAGAAACATGGTCATTCATTCAATTTTTCTCTGGCAGCCATTTTGTTTCCTACTCAGTATATAAAGTCAGTAACTCTAAAATAATAAAAATGGGATGGGAAAACTCCTTAGTAATGAAACACTTGAAATGAGCTCCCTAAATACTTTAACTAGCATTTAATTTATTTTTAATCAGGTGCTTATCATTTGTTAAATAAATTCCAAAGGTCCCAAGATTCCACAGCCCTTAGATAGGCTAATCTCCCATTGGGAAGCAACACATATTAAATAGTTGCTAAACCTTGGTAAATACACTTTTAATAATTAATTCTAGAAGTATTTAACTTGCAGTAATATACCAGATATTTTCAGCAATATTGTAATCCATGGGATATTGCCAAGGGATTTCTCAGATTAACACAATTGGGTCCCCAAGTCCCATCTGTATACCTCATTCTGAATTAACAGCAGGTGATTCAACACATGGCTCCCAGCCTCTCTGTGTCTGAGTGACCAATGATTTTATTACCCTATCAGTGAGATCAAATCAGTGAAATGCATCAGCTAAGGAAATGCTTACTAAGGGATGAGACAAACAGTGGCTTGCAAGTCAACCTGGGTTTTCGAAAATGATAACTACTGAAAAGAAAAATTACTTTTCCTGTTGAGATGTGTAAATATTATGTAGATATTCTAACTCAATCTCTATGATGGATGGTGCTCAATTTTAAACGTATTTCAGTAATGCTTTAATTTAATAGGATGGAAGATACCCAAGATGTTGAAGGATCAAGGTGAGAATAAATTTTCTTGCACAGATGGTTTGGTCTTCTTTCTTAAAATCCCTGGGATTCTTACACTTCTCACTCCATAAAAACAAGGCTTTGCTTTCTTTCCTTCTCTAAAAAGCCAGTTTTATATATACTCTATATGGCCGGTCCAGTTCCGCTGAGCTTTCTCTAACATGATTTTCGTTTCTCCCACCCCTTATTGGTCGTAAACTGCAACTCAGTTTAGTTCAGTCACTCAGTCATGTATGACTCTTTGTGACCCCATGGACTGCAGCACACCAGGATTCCCTGCCCATCACCAATTCCTGGAGCCTTCTCGAACTCATGTCTATCGAGTCAGTGATGCCATCCAACCATCTCATCCTCTGTTGTTCCCTTCTCCTCCTGCCTTCAATCTTTCCCAGCATCAGGGTCTTTTCCAATGAGTCAGCTCTTCGTATCAGGTGGCCAAAGTATTGAAGCTTCAACTTCAGCATCAGTCCTTCCAATGAACACCCAGGACTGATCTCCTTTAGGATGGACAAGTTGGATCTCCTTGCAGTCTAAGAGACTCTCAAGAGTCTTCTCCAACACCACAGTTGAAAAGCATCAATTCTTTGGCGCTCAGCTTTCTTCATAGTCCAACTCTCATATCCATACATGATGACTGGAAAAACCATAGCCTTGACTAGATGGACCTTTGTTGGCAAAATAATGTCTCTGCTTTTTAATATACTGTATAGGATTGTCATAGCTTTTCTTTCAAGGAGTCAGAGTCTTTTAATTTCGTGGCTGCAGTCACCATCTGCAGTGATTTTGGAGCCCAAAAAAATAAAGTCTGTCAATGTTTCCACTGTTTCTCCATCTATTTGCCATGAAGTGATGAGACCAGATGCCATGATCTCAATTTCATGGATGTTGAGTTTTAAGTCAACTTTTTCCATCTCCTCTTTCACTTTCATCAAGAAGCTCTTTAGTGCTTCACTTTCTGCCATAAGGGTGGTGTTATCTGCATATCTGAGGTTATTGATATTTCTCCCAGCAATCTTGATTCTAGCTTGTGCTTCATCCAGCCTGGCATTTCTCATCATATACTCTGCATATAAGTTAAACAAGCAGGGTGACAATATATAGCCTTAACATACTCCTTCCCCAATTTACAACCAGTCTGTTGTTCTATGTCCAGTTTTAACTGTTGCTTCCTGACCTGCACACAGATTTCTCAGGAGGCAGGTAAGGTGGTCTGGTATTCCCATCTCTTGAAGAATTTTCCACAGTTTGTTGTGATGCACACATTCAAAGGCTTTGGCGTAGTCAATAAAGCAGACGTAGATGTTTCTCTGGAACTCTCTTGCTTTTTCAATGATCCAGCAGATGTTGGCAATTTCATCTCTGGTTCCTCTGCCTTTTCTAAATCCAGCTTGAACATCGGGACATTCATAGTTCACATACTGTTGAAGCATGGCTTGGAGAATTTTAAGCATTACTTTGCTATTGTGTGAGATGAGTGCAATTATGTAGTAGTTTAAGCATTCTTTGGCATTGCCTTTCTTTGGGATTGGAATGAAAACAGACCTTTTCCAGTCCTGTGGCCACTGCTCAGTTTTCCAAATTTGCTGACATATTGAGTGCAGCACTTTCACAGCATCATCTTTTAGGATTTGAAATAGCTCAACTGGAATTCCATCAGCTTTGTTCATAGCGATGCTTCCTAAGGCCCACTTGACTTCGCATTCTAGGATGTCTGGCTCTAGGTGAGTGATCACGCCATCGTGATTGTCTGGGTCATGAAGCTCTTTTCTGTATAGTTCTTCTGTGTATTCTTGCCACCTCTTCTTAATATCTTCTGCTTCTGTTAGGTCCATACCATTTCTGTCCTTTATGGTGCCCATCTTTGCATGGAATGTTCCCTTGGTATCTCTCATTCTCTTGAAGAGATCTCTAGTCTTTCCCAGTCTATTGTGTTCCTCTATTTCTTTGCACTGATCACTGAGGAAGGCTTTCATATCTCTCCTTGGTATTCTTTGGAACTCTGCATTCAAATGGGTATATCTTTCCTTTTCTCCTTTGCATTTAGCTTCTCTTCTCAGCATTTGTAAGGCCTCCTCAGACAACCATTTTGCCTTTTTGAATTTCTTTTTCTGGGGGATGGTCTTGATCACTTCCTCCTGTACAATGTCTCAAGCTGTATGTTAAAACTGAAGTCAGGCAGTTACCCTTGTCTGGAGCGGAAACAGGCCACTTCCCGACCCGGACTGACAGAGACCACAGGCTGACCAGCAGATGGTGCTGCTGAGCAGGCAGCCGCAGGGGCTGTGGACTCCTTGGCGCTCCAGGACTGCCTACCCGACTATCTCTAGAGGATGTCTTCTATTAATAATACAGCTAGTCAGTTATCCCACTGAGGAAGGGCTTCTCCTTTCCCCATCTCCTTTTCCTCCACTTCTTTTTTCAGTTTCATAAATGTGTTCTTTGTAGTCTTAAAAAATAAATAAATAAATAAATAACAGCCATGGCCTGTCCCCAGCACCGTTCCTGCAGGGCATGGTGGAATACCGGTGTAAACAGGCACGTGCCCCGCGGCCTTTTCACTCAAAAAGAAGTCTCCTGCTTCCCGCACTGGCTAACGGAAGCTCGCGCCAACGACGATGTTTTAGTAGTGATAAAAATCAAACATTTTCTGGAGCCATTATAGTCTAAAATGCTAATGCAGTTTACTTTTTAAAAGGTGATCGATAGATGGGGGAAAGTGCCCATAAATTACTAAAGGCAAAAAACGGTCTATTAGCTCGCCGTGGATTTTGCAATATTTGTTGGTCACTGTGTTTTACTGGGGGCGTGGCTGGAGGGGAGAGGATTTTTAATTTGCTGAAATCTTGAGTTTTGCTTTCTTTTGTTTTTAAATACCTGTCTTTGTCTTTCTCTTTTCAAGAGGGCCATTTTTTAACATGAGTCATTTAGGAAATGTAATTCTAATGCAGTATAGCTATAGGTTTCAATTAAGGTTCTACCTTTCTGACAGCCTTTACATTACATGTTTTATGAAATCATTAACTATTGTCATGTTTCTATTATGATACTATTAGGAAATAAAGAGACTTATGTAAATGGAGATGTAAAAGAAATGTATGACAGTTACTCGGAGCAACATCTGTGCACTATCATACATGCTCACACTAATTTTCTAAAGATTGTTCCATTCATTATAGAGCATTGTTAGTTGCAGTGGCACAACCCTTATTTCCATGCATTTAGGGAATGAGGCAGAGAGTGGGTAAATGAGAGCCTAATCAATACCACTTTTCATTTTGCATCTAATGTGCTGCCTTTCCCTTTCCTTTCCTCATGCACAAATCCAAAAAAGATCCTGACGTTACAGTCATAAAATGTAATTCTTCTGCAGAAACACAGACAATAATGCTTTCTGTATTCAGGCGTATTGCATATTCTAATGGCATTTGGCTAAATTGAGTATGGATTTAACATCAAAGGCTTCATGAATTTTTCAAATGAGATATTAAAGTCAATATTTCAAGTGAAAGATATTTCAATTTAGTTGCATACACAACAATAAAAAACTTCTACAAGGTGGAGGTACTAGTGGCTGTAGCAGTATTAGTTCATTCAAGAAATTATTAGTTTATAAGAAAATCAAACACAAGGTTGTGATATGGCAACGACTCTGAATAAATTAGACTAACCGATATGTACTAGTGTACTTTATCTCTTGCAGGCTAAGCAGTACGCTTGCCACAGGCATGTTCAGGGCTCCTGGCTGATTTTTTCTAAACTGTTGATTAGCGTGAAGATTTGCATTGCCATTTCATAAATCTCCTTATTTTCATTTGTACTCGTGAGAGACTTAGAATATATGAAACAGAGCAGTTTTTCACCTTGTATTTAAAGTGGATCTTACTTTAAGGTGTCAATACCTAAAGTGGTTCTCCATGGAGATTCTGAATGTCGCCTTCTGGGAAGGCTGGAGGATGCTCAGATGTAGCATGGATGTGTAGGGCCGTGGCTTGCTGACAGGCATCCATACCACGGCAGGTCGCTGATACCTTTAAACAACACATGAATGCTTGTATTTCTACAGCATCTTTCCACAGAGGAAGTCATAGCTCATCCAAACATGTTATCTCATTCACTTAACCAAATCTCCAATGAAGAAGGGAATAGCATAGAATATCTTCATCCCCATTTCACAGATCGGCAAATGTAAGGCACAAAACATGAAAATGACTTGCTTTCCTGCTGACCTGTGGCTTTGAGGGGAATGCTTTAACAGAGAAATCAGCACTAAAACCACGATTGGGACTACATCTCCTGATTTCCAGACCAAAGTTCTAAATATTGAACCAACATGCATCGTCTTCAGCTATGATGCCAGCTTAAATGTGCATTGTCTGCCTGGCTTTGCTATAGGCACATAGAAAGGCCTTAGTTTGCATTTTCTGCATAGCAGCCCCCATCTTCCTTCTTCGTTTTGACTACTGCAAACTTACAGTGCCTTTTATTCAGTATTTTCAAGCTCTTCATCAGTTTAATTATGGATTAACTCTCAACCTCAGATAAACATTCTGTATTCACAGATACTTTAGGTAATAAAGACTAAAGCAACTCACACACCCAGCATCCTAGAAGAAATGACCATTCCTGGATGATGACAAGCAGCCCCAACCAGCTGACCTGTATGCAAAATGCCTTTCTGGAGTTCACAGTTAAGCAAGACACTGAACAATGCATATGCACTCAGCTCTGCTTCATGCCTGTTAACCCATCTGCTACCAGTACATTATTTAAACCAGCCTCATTGTCCCTCATTTTATGGAGGTCTCTTAGAAGAGATGGCATTTTAAAGACCCAACAACCCTGAAAAGCATGAAGATTTCATTCTGTAATTTGAAGAATGACCGCCCATCTTTAGAAGAGGAAAAATCCTAACTCCATAAATACCCTGTAATGAGGAAAATAGGAAGATACACACTCACCACAAGTGTTTGTTTTGTTTTGTTTTTTTTAAACAAGAGAAAAATATTAGAGCCATCTCTTCTTGATGTTTCAAAGGACATGGAGTCCCCTTGGAGACTGTTTTCCATTGGCCTAACACACACTGTACCTGCAAAATACTCACTTCACCTGTTTACTAAAGACTCACATGACAGGACTTTTTTTGCAATTGGATTGCACACAGCTATTTTTCAATGTATCTATACCCACCCCGATAACAACAACAAAAAGCCTCCAGAACTGAAGATTGTTTCTTTGCTTCATTACATCCAAATGATCAGACTCATTTCAATCTCAATTCTCAAACTTCCCTCCCTCCCTTTATTCTTCTTTTAAGGGACCCTATTATAGGGAGGAAAAACAAACGAGAACAAAGCTACAATTCAATGCTCATTGTAAGGCTTTTGGTTATAACAGTGCTCCTGGGCATGACTATTACATATTGGCTTCTTTGGAAAGCTGTTGATCTTTTGATGTTTATCATTTCTTAATTTAAACTGTAAAAGGGAACTTTGTGGAGAACTAGACTTGTCTCTAACCAAGGTCTGTATTAAAACTCAGCTCAGGCAGTGAATGAAAGTGGAAGCTGTGGACTCAAACTATTCCCTCATCAGCCCCTGTCCATATTGTAAAACCAGTGAGCTGTTTGGCACAGAAGGAAAGAGATGGGAAAACTCAAGAACCGAAACCCAGGCCGACCATGTACCTAAGAGCCACGAATATAAACACAGAAGGAAGTGTTAGCTTAGCTCTAGAAGGTGGCAAGGGGAACATCAGAGGTTTATGTGATATTCAGTGTTCATATTCCTAAAAGAAAGTGCACATTTTAAAATTTTCACTGCACATCTGTGTATTGCTACGTTTTTAAGGGCCTGCTAGGACTGGAATTACAGGAGATTTGAAGCCCACAACAGAGTAGCTCTGGCAAAGCTGCATGGGGGAGGAAGGCTACTGAAAATCATGGGGGGAAAGGCAGAGCCTGTGCCAAAGAGGAACATTAAAAAGGGTTCTAGCCGAGGAAACTGTCAGCTTTATATATGGGAACTTGAAATGGAAAAATTGGTAGTGCCACTGAACCTGAACAGCAGCTGTGAAATCAGAATTTACTCCCTAATCTGAATTAACTAATCAAAACCAGGTCACTCCTCCGCCTTCCCTCCACTACCCACCGCATCGCCCCTGGGTTATTTTTCATGACCAATCGCCTTTTGCAGCAAAATAAATAAAGAGCAACAAAACCAGAAATACTAAAGGTCAAAGTTTCCCTGCAAGACCCAATGCACTTGAGATTTATCAATGGAGGAAAAAAACACAGATTTTCTACCTTTCATCTTTGCATCTTTGTGATACATAGACTTAGTGAAAAAGAGCAAGGTGACGTGTGTGTCATCCACAAATACAAACCAAGAAGGGTTTTTAAATGATGACTTCTGAGATCTAAGCTCAAAAGAGAACTAAAAGGGAAAGACTGCATGGTGCCAGAGGAACACTGTGCTAGTAATTTTTAAAAATTCAGTTTTGCAGCTAATTTCATACTCAAGCACTTTTTGATCAAGCATAAGCATTAAATAAAATGGTACTGGTAAATTATCCAAAGAAATACAGTAAACGGTGTACACTAGCCAAAGCACGATTTGCAGCTCTTATTAACTGGTGATTATCTTCACTGATCCACATTACCATTCTGTTGCAGATGTTACTGACATTAAGATGTATGATACAGAGGCTGGAGAAAAAGCCCATTTAAGACAGGTGAATACTTAATAGTAATTCAACATACGCAGCACAAAATGTCTTTCACAGGAGTTCAAGGATTTTTTTCTTTTTTCTCCTTGAAATTTTATGTGAATGTTTATAAATAAAATGAGAAATGAAACTCCATTTGGTAGCCATTTGACTTGCTCAAGTTTAATGGCCATTTAAAACTTTGCAATTTATCATTGTAGGCTTCTTTTTCATCTGGCTTTATTTTTATTTATTTATTTTAAAATGTTCCTCTCTTCTGAATTCTCATGGAAGACCCATATTTTAAGTATGCTGGTAAAATTTATCTGCCTTAGAGCAGTTGTTTATCTTTTGGCTTTGATAACTTCACATCTGATGTTGTTATAGTTAACTGACTGTCCATTGGATGTAGAACCTGTAAAACCTGTCTCCTTACTGTTCACCTGCTCAGTATTACAGAAGGACCCATTGCCTTTGTCACCCTTGTACCCCTACCCCTTACTATGTAGCACAGAGTAGACAGAGAAATCGATCTATTCCATGCATTTCTTGGCACAACAGAACCATCAGTGGATTACTAGGGTTGCCTTTGTCAAGTTTTCTCTTTTATCTTTTAGGAAAGATAAGCTAGATATTTCAGCAAGAAGTAAGGAAGCCAGTCAACACATTCAAAAAACTAAGATCATGGCATCCTGTCCTATCACTTCATAGATGAGAAAATAGATAGGGAAAAAATGGAAAAAGTGATAGACTTTATTTTTCTTGGGCTCCAAAATCACTGTGGATGGTGACTGCAGTCATGAAATTAAAAGACACTTGCTCCTTGGAAGAAAAGCTATGACAAACCTAGATAGAATATTAAAAAGTAGAGACATCACTTGCCAACAACGGTCCTATAGTCAAAGCTATGATTTCTCCAGTAGTCATGCACAGATGTGAGAGTTGGAACATAAAGCAGGCTGAGCACTGAAGAATTGACCCTTGTGAACTGTAGTCCTGGAGAGTCCCTTGGGCTGCAAGGAAAGGAATCCTTAAGGAAATCATTCCTGAATATTCACTGGAAAGACTGATGCTAAAGCTGAAGCTCCAATGCTTTGGCCATCTGATGTGAAGATATGACTCATTGCAAAAGACCTGGATGCTGGGAAAGATTGAAGGCAGGAGGAGAAGGGGATGACAGAGGATGAGATGGTTGGATGGCATCACTGAGTCAATGGACATGAGTTTGAGTAAACTATGGGAGACAGTGAAGGACAGGGAAGCCTGGCGTGCTGTAGTCCATTGGGTCACAAAGAGTCAGACACGACTGAGAGGTTGAAAAACAACAACACAATTGAAAAATTTCTAGTATGATTTAGGCTATCTAATCAATCTCCCTCTCAGTGTCTTCATACAAATGCTAATTGATTACTGATTTTATGCATAGGTTATACTCACACAAACCCTAAGTAGTTATACAACTGCAAAAATAACAAAGATTTTTTTCAGCATATCTATCCTCCTTTCTGGATAGTTCTGATTTTAAATGTTTGACTGTCTCTGATAACCTATGTCACACTGCAGTTGGTCAGTCTCCTCCAAATCCAACCTAAATAATTTTCCCCAAAACCTAGCTTCTTCTCCATACCCTTTATTCTCTTTGAAAAATCTTTTCAGTCTTGTATTTCACAAACTCCCCTAATCTTCCTCTCTGCAGGCTTGGTTGAAAATAGAATATCAAAAGTCAATAACGGCAAACTATATGCCATAATTCAGCTGATAATTCTTTTTCAGCCATTTCCTCTACCTGAAGAAGTGAGTAATGGGAGACCCAACACATGCAACAGGGCCAGTGGGAAGTATATTTTGTCTGAGGAAGTTTTTTTTCTAATTACACAACATAAGCATCTACTTATTCTGCATAAGCAGAACTCTGATCCTATAAACATACACATATGTGTATTCATAGTTTTCCTTCCCATATTTGGAAATATATGTGTGTTGCCAGTTATTGTTGTACATAAACAGAAATTCTACTGTCTTTAGGGGAATCTATATTGTAAAATGTCTTGCACATTCAAACATGGAGTTTCCAGTATTTTTCTTTATTTTATCAGACAAAATAGAGAGCAAAGATGACTTCTCTTCAGGTCAATGGAAATGTGTCCCAGGAATTCTGAGTTGCCTTGAGTCAGTGATTTTCATACTGCACTGAGGGAAGTCGTGAGTTTCCACTGAGATTTCTAAGGAGAGAAGACTTGGGGAAGACAAGATGTGGAGGCTGAGTTTGAAGGAGATCCTATCCTTCAAACTCCTTCCTTAGCCAAAGCAATTCTACTTTTATTGGATTCTCATAAGTGTGTGAAAGATTTTGCCTATGCACAGGTCTCCTCTACCCAAAGACAGAGTGTTAGACTTATTCTAGGAGAATGGTAGTGAGGAGAGGAAGACTGACTCCAGAGGCCCAAAGAGAAAGGAAACTCTATTGAACCATCTTTCTTCTGTCACTGTAATCTGCAGCAAACTTCCATATACTGGACAATGATCCTGCCAGATTCTTTTCAAATACTAGGCCCAACTCAACTTTGTGTCTTTCTAGACCTCGTAGAAGTTCACCTAGACTCTGTACTCAGAGGCTTTCAGCAGACTTCATCCTTGTACTCCTTCTCAGAAACAGAAATGAATATACAAATAATATATGTTTACTTTACTTCCAAAAGGACAAATACTTGTGGATAACATCTAATTTTTTTTAATGTCAATAAGCAGGATATAATCTAAAACATCCTTGTAAAACTATCACTAAAAGATGGCCCTTATCCCAAACTATTAAATGTTATGCTGTCAAGTTCTACTTTTTTCTTAAGTGCCTGACCCATCAGGGTTAGATATGCATTTTACATTTGTGGCAAGAGAAAGCCATGATACACTACATAGGTTCCTTTCCTACTAGACAGCCTGTTAAGATAGATGGTAGCATAAACATAGCTGGGATCAAGGGAACACAAGACACCAAACTTAACGGTAAATACTTTCTAAAAGCAAGTGTTATCTCATACTGTATGGTCCATCATCATGGCAGTGTACCATTTGCCTTTCTCACTGGAGAGTTGTTCAACTAATTACCTCAAATTCTGAAAATGGGGGTAAAAGAAACAACAAAAACATAAAATACTAGTAATGAGGATTAAACAATAATAATCAATGTGCTCTCACTTTGTCAGAATCTGAGAAATTTCCATTTTGCAAAAAACTTCACACTTTCTACATCTCTGTAGAACAGATGGTATGTTCCAGTGCAAGTTAATTAGAGTTCATATTTGACTGTTGATTCAGCCCTGTTTCAGAGCCCAGTGGCAGGAAAAGGTGCACACACAAGTGTGGCGCTATCGAGCACCAGGGAGTCCTTCATTTAAACTGATATGCGATCTATGAAGTCCCACATTTGAAATTGCATCAAAAGTACAGAAAGAAAACACTTCCAATGGGTTACCACCCTGTGCGTGTTCAACAAAATGCTTCCTTTGGTTCTACATTTGAGAAGGCCTGTTGTCCTTTTTCTTAACAAAGGAAGGCAAAGGTCTAGTGGAACATTAAGGACACACAGTGCTTCCCTTGTGAGGGCAATTACATAGTACAGGAGGAGCTCTTTGTCATCAGGTTGCTGTATCACCACCAAAGAATGCTCTTATAGAATAGTGTGGTGCTTAAAATACAGTAATTACTGTTACAGTGTGTGCACAGCAATGTAAGAACCATATCTAGAGCTATACGTGGTACCAAGAGTCGAGAAACAGCTGTAATTTTGGCTTTAAATATGTTTATGAGCATTTTGAATGGTTTAAGCTTGCTGTGCGGCATATGATTTTAATTTTCTTTATGGATATAGGGGGGCCATGAAATGCTGACTTTTGATATAATAATCTTTCAGGCTTCAGAGAAACTATAGGAGGCCAGTCAGTCCTCATGCCTTCCCTCTTAAATCTCAACTTATAAATTTCTCAGTTAGATGTAAGTTAAAAAAATTATACTGCACATTATATAGTAAGTCTTATATCTCTGATTTGAATAACTCCTTTCAGTTGACTACTTAGGCTAGGGAAATCAAAGAAAACCTGTAAAAGGGAGGCATATATCTTATTTACCAAATCCTGACTCCTTCCTTTGAAACATAAGAAATAGAGCATTCCAAAGGAAAATTCAATTTCCTTATTTACCATATACAAAACTCAAGGAATAGTCATTTTCATATTGAAACTCATATTTAAACACACTTCAAAGCAAGTGCTAAATTGGTCACTTCTTTGGAACTGCTAAAGCAGATTTGCTTACAATTAAAAAAAGAAAAACATTTGAATTGCCTCTAGTTATTGTAAGTTAATTGTGTCTACTTTGGTTTGTTTCATTTAAAAGAACACATCCCAGACCAGTTAGTAGTTGAAACATTAGTGATGGAAAAGAAATGGATCCAACAAAAAAAGATGAACTCAGTGAAAAAGGAATGATGTTATTTGCCTCAAATGATGTCTATTGTGAGAGCCTCACAAATACTCATTTGACTAAAACTAGAGAAAAGTAATAAAGGTAATACTTGATAGGCAAGTATTACCAGCTATGGTGTGGGCTCAGGCAGGTAATTTCATCTGCTCTTTAAAAATATTTTACTGCATTATAATTTTTTCAGCAACATGTCTTATTTCTGTCATCAAGGTACAAAGTTACTTCTCAAATTAAAAAAAAATACATTTGTCAATCAAATATCCCTACCAACTTCTGTTCACATCAAGAAAGTATAATAAATGACACACTAAAAGCCTAGGAATATGTTGACGATTAAATCCCAAGTGGCTGATAGCCAATATGTTATGATTTTAAAAAGAAAAAAACTAGTTGTGATATATAACTCATTACATGACAGGGGAAGCTAGGTTCTATACTTCCTGGATGGCAATGTGGTTAGGTTACAAGGCTAGATTAACCAAACTGCATTTTATTTTTCTCCTGGAACATAACTGGATTACATTTTCAAACCTTCCTTCCAACAAGTTGGAGTCATAGGATTGAGTTCTGGCCAATAAAATATGCCAATAAAATAAGGCAAATTTAGTCTATCTCATTCATTTTCGTTTTCCATACACTGAAGGAAATGACAGAGCCACATGACAGAGTGTCACCTGTCCTGAATGAGCCAAGACATGAGTCCTGAATGAGCCACCTGTATTGAATGACTGCAAGCAGCCAAGATATGAGTAAGAAATCTGCTTTTATTATGCAAAATCCCTGAGATTTTGACTAATGCAGGCAGGGACATTGTTGTGTCTCCAACATATCAGAAATTTCAGTCTTTTCAAAGAACCCTCAGAGAAGTAGTGAGTACATTCATTCGAAAGTCTGTATTTAGAACTTACTCCAGGTACCATGGACACAACAAAGCGACTTTCACTTCACTTCCAGGCACCACATGGAGCTGAAAGATGCAGGCTCTTCTCTCAGTCATGTCCAACTCTTTGCAACCCCATGGACTATAAAGTAGGGAAAACCACTGGACCATTCAGGTATGACCTAGATCAAATCCCTTATGAGTATACAGTGGAAGTGACAAATAGATTTAAGGGACTAGACCTGATAGACAGAGTGCCTGATGAACTATGGACAGAGGTTCGTGACATTGTACAGAAGACAGGGATCAAGAAAATCCCCATGGAAAAGAAATGCAAAAAAGCAAAATGGCTGTCTGAGGAGGCCTTACAGATAGCTGGGAAGAGAAGAGAAGCGAAAAGCAAAGGAGAAAAGGAAAAATATTCCCATCTGAATGCAGAGTTCCAAAGAATAGCAAGGAGAGATAAGAAAGCCTTCCTCAGTGATCAGTGCAAAGAAATAGAGGAAAGCAACAGATTGGGAAAGACTAGAGATCTCTTCAAGAAAATTAGAGATACCAAAGGAACATTTCATGCAAAGATAGGCTCGGTAAAGGACAGAAATGGTATGGACCTAACAGAAGCAGAAGATATTAAGAAGAGGTGGCAAGAATACACAGAAGAACTGTACAAAAAAGATCTTCACGACCCAGATAATCACGATGGTGTGATCACTCACCTAGAGCCAGACATCCTGGAATGGGAAGTCAAGTGGGCCTTAGAAAGCATCACTACGAACAAAGCTAGTGGAGGTGATGGAATTCCAGTTAAGCTATTTCAAATCCTCAAAGGTGATGCTGTGAAAGTGCTGCACTCGATATGCCAGCAAATTTGGAAAACTCAGCAGTGGCCACAGGACTGGAAGAGGTCAGTCTTCGTTCCAAACCCAAAGAAAGGCAATGCCAAAGAATGCTCAAACTACCGCACAATTGCACTCATCTCACATGCTAGTAAAGCAATGCTCAAAATTATCCAAGCAAGGCTTCAGCAATATGTGAACCGTGAACTTCCAGATGTTCAAGCTGGTTTTAGAAAAGGCAGAGGAACCAGAGATCAAATTGCCAATATCCGCTGGATCATCAAAAAAGCAAGAGAGTTCCAGAAAAACATCTATTTCTGCTTTATTGACTATGCCAAAGCCTTTGACTGTGTGGATCACAATAAACTGTGGAAAATTCTGAAAGAGATGGGAATACCAGACCATCTGACCTGTCTCTTGAGAAACCTGTATGCAGGTCAGGAAGCAACAGTTAGAACTGGACATGGAACAACAGACTGGTTCCAAACAGGAAAAGGAGTACGTCAAGGCTGTATATTGTCACCCTGCTTATTTAACTTATATGCAGAGTACATCATGAGAAACGCTGGGCTGGAAGAAACACAAGCTGGAATCAAGATTGCCGGGAGAAATATCAATAACCTCAGATATGCGGATGACACCATCCTTATGGCAGAAAGTGAAGAAGAACTAAAGAGCCTCTTGATGAAGGTGAAGGAGGAGAGTGAAAAAGTTGGCTTAAAGCTCAACGTTCAGAAAACTAAGATCATGGCATCTGGACCCATCACTCCATGGGAAATAGATGGGGAAACAGTGGAAACAGTGTCAGACTTTATTTTTTTGGGCTCCAGAATCCCTGCTGATGGTGACTGCAGCCATGAAATTAAAAGACGCTTACTCTTTGGAAGGAAGGTTATGGCCAACCTAGATAGCATATTTAAAAGCAGAGACATTACTTTGCCAACAAAAGTCCATCTAGTCAAGGCTATGGTTTTTCCAGTGGTCATGTATGGATGTGAGAGTTGGACGGTGAAGAAAGCTGAGCGCCGCAGAATGGATGCTTTTGAACTGTGGTGTTGGAGAAGACTCTTGAGAGTCCCTTGGACTGCAAGGAGATCCAATCAATCCATCCTAAAAGAGATCAATCCTGGGTGTTCATTGGAAGGTCTGTTGTTGAAGCTGAAGCTCCAATACTTTGGCCACCTTATGCGAAGGGTTGACTCATTGGAAAAGACCCTAATGCTGGGTAGGATTGGGGGCGGGAGGAGAAGGGGACGACAGAGGATGAGATGGTTGGATGGCATCACCGACTCGATGGACATGGGTTTGGGTAGACTCCGGGAGTTGGTGATGGACAGAGAGGCCTGGCGTGCTGCACTTCATGGGGTCGCAAAGAGTCGGACACGACTGAGCAACTGAACTGAACTGAACTGAACTGAACTGGACTATAAAGTCCACGGAATTCTCCAGGCCACAATACTGGAGTGGGTAGCCATTCCCTTTTCCAGGGTATCTTCCCAACCCAGGATCAAACCCAGGTCTCCCACATTGCAGGCAGATTCTTTATCATCTGAGCCACCAGGGAAGCCCAGGAATACTGAAGAGGGTAGCCTATCACTTCTCCAGTGGATATTCTGGACCCAGGAATCGAATCGGGGTCTCCTTCATTGCAGGCAGATTCTTTACCAGCTGAGCTACCAGGGAAACCCGGGGCTGGGTGTGGGAGGGTGGGGTAGGGAATGTTTGTGGGATTACAAAAAATAGTGTCTGATACATTGTACAGGGTGCTAAGTGTGAACGTACAAAAGGTTTCTAACACAGTCTGGAAGGTTATTGAAGACTCCACAATGGTGGTTATAATTCAAATGAAAGGGTTAGTGGGGTGGACCACAAGAAAAAATGGAGCTATGAACCATGGTAGAAGGGCCTAAGCATGTACTTGACTCGGTACCATGCTGAGGGTCTAATCATTCAAGGAATTCAGAGTCTAGTAGAATTATAACACATCAGAGACATGCCTTAGGCTCCATCAGATCAGCTTCATCACAGAAATATGTATTTTGCTACATACAAACATATAAATTCTCTCCAGAAAAAAAAAAAGTATATTCACCAAAAAAAAAAAAAAAATCCAAATGAAGGTCATACAGATTTTCCTGAATGTGGTAAGTCTGACCAATTCCCTGAATGGGATGAAGATGAGGCAGCTTTGTTAATCTTCAGTTCTAGAAGAAACATCTTTAAGTCCTATCTATATGACATTCAATCATTTTATGCTTTTTGAGAATATTACTAGAATTATTTCTATGCTTTTCAAATTCAGACTAATATTTGTGTATCATTATATATAGATATTGGGCTTCTCAGGTGGCTCAGTGGGTAAAATAACTGCTTGTATTGCTGGAGATGCAGGAGACATAGGTTCAATTTCTGGTTCAGGAAGATCCCCTGGAAGAGGAAATGGCAACTGACTCCAATATTCTTGTCTGGGAAATCTCATGGACAGAAGAGCCTGACTGGCTTATTGCTTGATGGCAGAAAGCAAAACTTGCTAGTATGTTCTATAAAGATGGCTTAAAACAAAAGATAACATAGGGACTTCCCTGGCAGTCCAGTGGTTAAGGTTCCATGCTTCCACTGCAGGGAGTGAGGGTTCTATCCCTGGTCAGGGAACTAAGATCCCACATACTGCACTGTGCAGCCAAAAATTCAAAACAAAACCAAGCAAAGATAACAACTTAGCATAGTATAGCATCACAAGCAAAAATATATTGCTAACCACCATGGTCAGCAATATATATTTTAACCAAGCCAGTCATTGGTTAAATGAATGCATCTATGAGATTTCTAGCATCACTATAGAATGTAAATCCAGAAATAGCATTAGATGACAGCAATCTGGAAAGAGGTAGAGGTGGCAGTTACACACACACACACACACACACACACAAATAGGAATGCAGACAGGAATTCAGATAGAAGAAAAAAGAAAGGATTAAAACCCAACAACAAAAATGATAAACTCTCTCTCTCAAAATGAGTCATTAAACCAAAAAATTACAAAACTCATTAGTAAATACAGTGGGAAGAAAGATAGCTAACAAAATAAATATTCTGAATAGTAACATTCTAAAGAAATCAATTATATAGAGCACGTATTTTGAGGATGCTCAGTGAGATAAATGAAGAAATAGATTTGCTTAAAAATAAATGTTATTTTTAAAAGAGATATAAAAGAAAAATGGATATGAAAAAGAATCAATTAGAAGTCTGGGAAGGAAAAAAAAATTTACAGAAAAAAAATTAATAGTACGGTAAAATCTGGACTGAAAAAATGGTTGAAGAAACAATTAGAAAATTGGAACACTGAACTGAAAAATTTTACCCTTATTGAAGCATATAGAGAAAAAAGGGTTTTTTTATTATCAAATATTAGATAAAAGACATAAACAATAGATGACAAGATATAATTTATGTCTACTAAATGCTGCATAAACTGGAAATAAAATGGAAATATTACTTGAAAAATTAATAACTACGAAATCTGTAAAAACTAAAGAAGGCATGAATACCTACATTTGAGCATTTTTCTGGATATTGAGCAAGATAAAAAAATGTAATCTAGCCAAACAATATCTTATCAAACCTGTAGGGCGTTGAACATTAAGATATTAAAGAAAAATGAAACTTAGCAGGGAAAAAAACCGAGATTGCCGTGGTAATTATACTGAGGTTAAACTTGTCAGTAGTAAATAAATGTCAGAAAAAAATGAACAAATATTTTAAAAGTCCTCAGGGAAAATTTCTGTCAATTTGTCAGTTTTTACTCACTTAAGCTATTGTTCAGGAAGAAAAGAAAAATGGAAGCACTTTCAGATATGCAAAAACAAAAGGAACTTACTATTCACATTCTTTCTCTAAAAGATCTTTAAAGAATATATTAATACATCAGGAAATTGCCAGATTAACACAGAAGTTGCAGAAATCAATGAACAATGGTGAGACCGGAAACTGATAAAATATGTGAATAAATATAATCAGTGATTGTCTTTAAAGCAATATTTGCATGTTCACACCTGTTTTTTTAAAAGCAATTTAAAAACTGCCATAAATAATAACTATTGTGTGTGTGCTGGGGAGAGGGAGAGAAGGTATTCAGTGGCTGCTAAAAACTTGATCAATCCAAAGTTAATTTAAAAAAAAGGAAAACACAAACAGAAATCCAAAATAGGATTATAGAAATGGGCCCAAATATAACACATTCTCAATAAATAAAAATGGAAAAGAGAGAATACCAGAACAGACTGAAAAAACAATAGCACTGTATGGCTTATTAGACATATCTAAAACAAAATCACACAGAATGGTTAAAATAAAGAAACTGGAAAATATCAGAAAAATATATATTAATGCAGAAGAAAGTCATGGGAATTAAGGAAATATGGTCAAACCAGAAATCAAAATAAGCTGGTCTTCCTATACTTTTTTTAATCATAAGCATCTATGACAAGGTGTTACCATTTGATCAAGCTGATTTTTTTTTTTTTAATTTCATTGCTCCCTAGAGCTTTCTGTATAGTTGTAATGTTTTCTAATAAAAATATTGTTTAATAAATTATATTGAAGTCAGGGAAACAGGAGTTTTACAATAAATTTTCAGTTAAGTCTCTAATTTTGGCACCTCTGTAGCCTTGAGGTAATATACCTAGAAAATGAGAATTTCAAATTTTCAGTGGTTCATGCTTCTCCTATATCAATATCATTGTCACATATTAAAAATTACCTCCTGGATTGGGAGGAGGGGCCTAGATCATCAGATGGGGCCAAAGTGGATACAGAGTAGGCATGTGTATTTTTAAAAGCCCACTCTGCACCTCCATGAAGGACATCTGGATTTGGAAACTATTAGTAAACTATCTCTCATTTCAAAGGAAACTTTACCTATGATTTGTCATAATCTCAGAAACAAACTATTGACAATCTTTACTCTTCCTTTTATTTGGAAAGATGCAAAAACTAAAACAAGTTAAAGGCTAAAGATATGAGATTTACATATATTAGCAAAGAAAAAGCAGAGCAAAATAATTATTTTTTTAAGTAAGTAATACTTTAAAAGCTTTTTATTACCTACCTCAGAGGTTCTTAACCCAGAGTTGATAGGAGTTCATAGCCTCAACAGAATCCCCTAAAACATGCATGCATGTATGTGTGCATTTTCAGGAGAACAGGGTTATCACTTTTCATTTAGTTATAAAGGTTTGTAATGCTAAATAGACTAGAAACCACTTATTTAAGAAAATGACTGTAAGAAACTAAAAATACTAGAAAGAAACTTCTCCAAACCTCGTAGCATTTCAGTGTGATGTTAGAAGCTGTGATTAGATGTTGCTTTGTGTGTAGGATTGAGGTCAGCACTAATTCATCAGGAAGCAATGACTAAGGATCCAGAAGAGGTCATGTACAATGACGTGTCCTGATACCCTGAAATGCCATCAATGGAAGAGGGGATCCTTTAAGCTGGCACTGGGTAAAAAAGGATGGTCAAATAGCAGACCACTGTAGGAGGCTAGAACCTGGGTTCCAGTCCTACCTAGCCCCACAGTGAGGCGTGTGCCTGGGCAAGTCTCTCTTCATCAAAATGTGAAGGTAGTGGCAGCAGGTTACTTAAAAATAACTTCTTTTTTGAGATTCTATAATTCTAGCAGAAACAATGTTCTCTCCTCCAAAACAGAAGATAAGCCAACAACACACCCCCAAGTACAGCTCTAAATGCAGTCCAAAAAATCCAATGAAGGATCGGAGATAGAAAAATCTGATTTTAGAAACAAATATATTAATTTTACTAATCCAATAACTTGAACATTAATTCCATGAAAAAGTAGCACAACACACAGTACCTCTGAGCAAATAATTACGTTTCAGAAAGCAGACAAAGGCCATTAGGATGGCTAAAAGTAAGGGATGTGATTTTCCTTTCAAGGTGTTCTCATTTCTCTTGAAAGTTCAAAATTAACAAATCAGATAAGCTTGGGGAAGTTTCAATTCACTGGCAGTCAGCCAAACCACCATTTATCCTTGGAGTCCTACAGTCAAAGCACAATCTTAAGAGTTTATGCCCACTACATCCCTTGAGTTGTGACTGCATTAGTCTTTAACTGACCCAAACTATTAGTAGTTGTTATTTCTAAAAGTCTATCTAGTTAATCCTCTGGTTTCCAAACTGTGTGCCAAGCCACCAAGGAATAACTTCAGCAAATTCACAGGGCCCAGGGATATTTTAAAATTTCAAGGGACACACATGCATATTTCTCAGACCTCCCTTGAACTACTAGCATCATTTCAACTTAAGCCTTGCTACATTCCTTTCAATGACATAGAATATTTGCAAAGTTGGGTTAGGTTTTTGATGATTGCTGTGTAAAACATAAGTATAAACTAAGTGACACACAAAATTCATGGTGGAATAAGAAATGGGGGTGGTGATATCCAACCTGGTTCCAGAGTTTAAAAAGTTGCAAGGTATCCAACAGGTACACATATTGAATTAATAAGTAATTGTGGTTATTTAAGAATAAAATAAAAATATGATTCTGGGTTTCAATTTCTGTGCATTACTTTTTTTTCAAGTGTTATGTTAGTGTGTTAGTTGCTCAATCATGTACGACTCTGTAACCCCATGAACTGTAGCTCGCCAGGCTCCTCTGTCCATGGAATTCTCCAGGCAAGAATACTGGAGTAGACTGTCATTCCCTTCTCCAAGGGACCTTTTCAGGGATCAAATCCAGGTCTCCTTCATGGCAGGCAGATTCTTTATCATCTAAGCCACCAGGGAAGCTGCAAGTATTAAGTTAGGACATAAATACTAAGCTATTTGGACTTAGCTACTTCATGAACAGAAAAATCACCAAGATACCAAGAGTTGTGAGAGAGTTTGGGAAGCACCTTCAAGAAGTGGTCCAAAGATTGGATGGAAAGCAAGTTTACATTTGAAGTTGTAGGACACGTATTTGGTTTTGGATTAAGCAATATAATAAGAGGGGAGGAAAAGGATGGCAAGGAGAAGAATAAGGAGGAAGAGGAGCAATAGAAGCACAAGAAGAGGAAATACGGTGGTAATATTAATAATAATTGGAGAAGGGAATGGCAGTCCACTCCAGTATTCTTGCCTGGAAAATCCCATGGACAGAGGAGCCTGGTGGGCTACTGTCCATAGGGTTACAAAGAGTCATACATGACTGAGCGAATAACGCATTAATGATAATAGTATTAACTGAGTACTTATTACATGGCATTGTGCTAAGCATTTTATCTAACTTAATTTCTTTCAATCTTATGACTGTTTGCCCAGCCTGTGTGCTCTCATAGGTACTAAATTTCCTCTGTTCTGTTTAGTAAACAGGTGTTATTTCAATTCCTCAAAGGTTCCCCCCATACTCTGCCAGTCCCAGCCCCTTCCCCAAGTGCATCCCCTAGATCACCCTACAATACAGAAATTAAAGTAGTCAGCAAGGGAGTCAGTCTTATAACTGGCATTGATCAAGTCCTGGGCCTTGTTATATGTTAATTAAATATTTAGCATTCACTTATGTTGACTCTTCATGGCAATACTATGAGGAAGGTGCTTCTACTCTCAGATTTAGATGTTAATCTTGATTCCAGTTCTATGTGAATTCCAAGTCTGGGTTCTTCACCAACATATGTAGCACTGTCTAGTTAGAACTGCCCCACATTTCTGACACATGCTTGGCCCAACAGGTCTAGATTCCAGTGCCCAGCATACCTTGGACCTGTAGCCACTTGACATTCCTCTTGACTTGAGGTCTAATATTAAACATAAGGAACTCTTTCCATTGAAGTTCTTCATTAGTTGACATCAACTTTCCAACATGTACACAGACTTTTAATATTCTACAGTAGAATTTTAACAATCAATAAACATCATATATCCTGTAAGAGGCAAATCACAATGGTTTCAATCCCCCAGTCTCTTGCTTTTTAATAGTGAATGGTAAGAATTATCTTAGGAGCAGGCTTTGCTGGCAGGAGCACCTTCCAAAGTCAGCTGTGCCTTTCCCAAGTGATGCTGACAGAATGGCCTTTTCCTGGTCCCAGGCTACATATAGTCTCTTGGGGGTACTCACGGTGTTATTAATACTGGAAGGAACCTTAGAGTTTACTTTCTGATTTGACATAGGAGTATAATGGCTCCAATATTGCCTCCTCTCCTTGTAGAACAAGGTCTGGATTCCCATCCCTTTGAAATTGGTGGGAGAAGTTGTCAAGGGTAATTCCTCTATTTTTAAATCAACTATCCTTCAATAAAAAAGAGAGATTATTCTATTTTTGAATAAGGAAGGGTGAAATCCCACCCCAACTACATTCCTTTGTCTGTCAACTACAGTCCATGGTTTCCTCCCTCCCCTAGTCTATGATTTCTTCAGACTGACCCCACAGCGTGGTCCTATTGAATAATATCACAAGACTCTGGATGGAATAATACAGCCCCCTTCCCAGAGGAAGGTCTTCACTCTTCTATTTGTATCTGTTCCCATCCATCATGAGGCCACCCTTCCATTCTCCTAATATAGATCTGAATTTTCCATTAAAACAAGCGATTATAAAATGATCACAATAAAACAAAGAGTATCAGGCCTGATTTTGTGTGAACAAGCAACTTTCTGGAAACAACATACCCTTCACTTTTCCATTATTAAGTAAATTTCCTTTTTCATGGCTCTAATCAGCATCCTAGAAGGGCAAATTCATCTCCCATGGGTAATGATTTGCTCCCACCGAATAGTTTAACTACTTCAGCTCACCAAAGGTTCAGGTCCAGTGTAATCAGAATAGTATAAACTTCAACTGGGTATAGCAAGGACAGCCATTTGTATCTTTACCCTGCTCTAATTTTACAAGTTCTCAAAGTTAAGTTTTCAAAACTCCAGATCTTCAGAGTGGATCTGTTTGATGCAGTTAGAGAAGATCTCCCTGGGCTGAGAAAATTGGAGGGTGGGTTAGCTGCTTGATAGAAAATTTAGTAGACTTTATAGAATTTATGAATTTAGTAGAATTAATTGCCAAAGATAGAAATGAATCGATACCTTTATTTTGGTAACCAACACGGGTAAGAATTAGACCTAGATAAGAGCAAAATAAGTATCCAAATGAACATATTTTAGGCATTTGGCTTCCATGGCCTGAGTTTGAAGTTAAGGCAAATTGAATTTTGGTGGAGGTTATCAACCAAAGACATACATCTGGTTAATGGCAGGGCCAAGTTAGTCTCTAGCATCTCAGGTTTCCATTATTTCTCATATACAATATGGCCCCTTGATAGCTCAGTTGGTAAAGAATCCGCCTGCAATGCAGGAGACCACAGTTCAATTCCTGGGTCGGGAAGATACACTGGAGAAGGAATAGGCTACTCACTCCAGTATTCTTGGGCTTCCCTTGTGGCTCAGCTGGTAAAGAATCCGCCTGCAATGTGGGAGACCTGGGTTCAATCCCTGGGTTGGGAAGATCCCCTGGAGAAGGGAAAGGCTACCCACCCACTCCAGTATTCTGGCCTGGAGTATTCCATGGACTACAGTTGATGGGCTTGGCAAAGAGCAGGACACTTCTGAGTGACTTTCACTTTCATATGGCCCCGCAAATGGTCTAGAAAGGAAAGCTACACTTTTTCTTTGTAACTTAATCTTTGTATATTCCCTGAAATAAAATACAGAGAACCAAGTCCAAACATTCAATTTCACTCAAAACCAACTTACTAAATATTTCTCACGTGCAAGATTATGTAACGTACTAAAAAGTGGCTGGAAAGTTGACCGAGATGTATCTTCTGCCCTGAAGAGACATATACTCTTAACAGTAATAGTGGTATCCTTTTTTCCTTGAACAAAATTTAGTTATCCAGGCTTATTCTAGTTTGTCTCTAAATTTTTTATTAAGATTTTCAAACAGAAATTGAATTTTTTTTGAGATTTGACAGCTTTTAGTAGACTATAATCCTTCCTAATAGGTAACATTATTTTTAAATAGGTCTTGTCCTTAAAACTAAGCATTCCCCTTTTCCCTTGCAAATTTGGAAGTCAATTTACAGGAGCCCACACCTGAATGAATTCCTAATGACCTATTTTAACTATTGTGAATTTGCCTTAAGTAGTGTGATTAACCTCTCCTGCAAAAGATCTTTTTCTAAATATAGAGCTGAGTTAGTGTAATGCGAGAAGCCCATTGGATACTGAAGTTCTTCCTCAGTTAGGGAGGATAGGGCTGGGGGGGATGCACAGACATTACCTAGAGAAACTGCCAAAATTGACTCCACTATTTTAACAAGCTCTGAAGTAATCCCATACACTCCCTGCCAAAGAATAAATGGGTTTCTTAATGGAGATGGGAAATAATGAGCTTCCACGGTGATAAAGTTCCATTTTTTGCTTATTTATAAATTTTATAGATAGAAAATTGTATTGGAAAGAAGACAGGCAGAAATCAAAGAAGGAATATGTGTATTTTTAATTCCATCACTAACTTATTGCAATTGAGCAGGAGTAGAAGACCAATGTCCCACATGATCTATAACACATATGCATCCTATGCCTACTAAGAGTCAAAGAATAACAGAAGTAATTAAGGACGGTGATTTTTATGCTGGAGTCTTCACAGGAGAGTATTTGGATTGTGAAGCTTAAGAAGGTGAAAATCAAGAGGATACAATGCCAGCAGAGCTATAAAAATCAAACGGGCTGAGACGGGCTGAGAGTATAAGCAAGTTCAGGACAGAGCTGACACTTCTTACTCAAAAACTTCAAATAATGTGTCGAGACCTATTTGTGCCACTGCGGACTTGGAATCTAACAACTCTCAGACTCCATGTGTGGCCTAAAAACATCTGGCATGAAATTGCCACTGCTCTGGATCAGATTGTCTAAGGCTGAATCGCACAGTCGGTGTCTCAAATTAGTCCAGGACCAATGTCACAATGGTGCTTTATCTTCTGTGCAACCAACTCAGCGCAGCTGTTTTCCCTTCCACCGCCATGAGATTTCTCATGCCAGGACTGCCTCGGAAGTGCCAGTCCTATCTTGCTCATACAAAGTAGAAGGATTGGGAGTCAGATGTTCAATCATGTAGTGCATATTTATTGAGCACCTGTAACAGGCATATGTAATGCAGGGCACTGAGAAAGCAGGATAAATGAGAGTCATCCAACTCCTCTGCCATTCACAGTAGTAATGATCCCACATACAGGATTCCATGACATACCTTTCCCCAAATATTCTGTTCCAATGTCAGACATGTCCTGACTCTTAATTAATTAAATAGAGTCACTGGGCATGTTTGCTCAGTTACTCAGTCTTGTCTGACTCTTTGCGACCCTATGGACTGTAGCCTATCAGGCGCCTCTGTCCACAGGACTTCCTAGGCAAGAATACTGTAGTGGATTGCCATTTCCTCCTCCAAGGAATCTTCCCAACTTAGGGATCAAGTGGGTGTCTTCTGCATTTCTTGCTTTAGCAGGCAGATTTTTTACCACTGAGTCACCTGGGAAGTAGAGTCCCTGCATAACTCCTGAAGAACAGTAAACAAAGCCATTGAGATTTCATTGTGTGGCATTTAGTATGTAGAGGTTTGAAGTGGGAGAAGAATTCTTGTACTTTTAAAGGTTAAGATGGCATGGAATTGAAAAGACCTTGGTGATAAAAGGCAACCAAGAATCATGAAACTTCAGATCATGTTAAATAAACTTTTTTGTACCCTGTTGGACCAAATAAATTAGAAAACATGTAGTAAGGCCAATCCATTGCACTACATGGGATGCCCTTTATATCACAATCCAAATCAATGGCATTCTTGAACTTGCACACTGCACAGCATGCATGGACTATATGCAGAAGGTCTGTATGGATGAAAACAACACTTGATGAACTATCGGTCACTTTTGGACCTCCACCCTTTCCCAGTTACGTTTAATGTTCTCCAAGCTTCTTTCTCACTGCTTATCACCGAGCCAGACCCAATAGGATGTGAGATATGAAGATTTTTCTTCCCATTACTCATACCATAGAACAATAAGGTGCCTTTAATAGAAAAGTCCATCGCTGCAGAAACCTTCCTATATGCCAGATACTTTACTAAGTACTTCATCTTAAATGTTTAATCCTCAAAACCATAAGGCAATTATTATAAATATTCCCGTTTTATAAAGAGAAAATTTGTCCATCCTTAATTCTTCCCTTTTCTTCATTTTCCACGTGCAAGCCATCCTCAACTTTTCATAGCTGTACCATTGAACCATAGCTGTATTTTATGTTCTTGATCAAATTCCCATTCTCTTACTGAAGGACTGAAGTAGTCATCTACTCAGGGCAATTAGGTAGAGCTGGTGCCTTTTGCTGATCCAGGGAAGAGTGTGGAAGTCTTGGTTTGGACAGATATTTGAAAAAATAATAATTTGTTCTTGCTCTTGTTAAGCTTGAAATGTCTTAAAGACATACAAGTGGAGGTGCTGAGCGGATGACCCAAACTTAGAAGGAGTCATCCATGTAGAGATTTGAAGGTGATCAGTTTAAGAGTCATAAAAGTAGAGATTTAATAAGTCATCAGTATGGAGTCATCAATGCATTCAGTAAAATAGGACTAGAAGAATTCCCTTGGGAGATATAGTGGGCAAAGTTAAAATAGAGAAGAGGGTTGGATACATGCTTTCAACCTCAAGAGGAGCACCCAGGGGATATGGAAGAGAAGCTAGCAGGCAGGGGAAACCCAGAGCAATACTCTCAAGAGTCTCTTTCCTTATCTTTCAAATGGAAGATAAAATACTAGCCTTCATTACCACCCCAGGAGAGTTATAAATGTCAAACGTGACGCTACAGGTTAAAGAAAGGAATTGTAGTTTACAAAAGCAACATAATTGGAGATTTTTTTAATTAGCTCATCTCTGCCATGTACTAAATTTATAAATTTGAGCAAGTAGTTTTCCTCTCATTTTCAGTTTACAAATCTATAAAATGATACCAGCCTTACAGCATTTTTGTATTTTTCTACAGATTAAATGAATATATGCTAAGCACTGGGTTATAGTAAATGCTTAAAACATGGTGACTTGGAGATGCTTTATTAGCATCATAGTCTAAGAGAAAAAGCCTGAACTTTGGCCTTAAACAGACCTTATTTTTAAATCCCAGCTCTGCCAACTGACCTTTAGAAAGCTATTGAACTTCTTAGTCTACTTCCCCATCTGTAACACAGAGAAAGTAATACCTATCATTTGGTGGCATAGTGAGGATTAGAATGCCAGATACAAAGTACCTGGTGAATAAAAACCACTTCATAATGTGTAGCTTTTACTACTTTATTACTTTTATTATTTATTTATTACTTATTATTATTTATTTATTTATTAATATTACTTTTATTATTTCTAATCCTTATCATTGCCTAAGTCACATGGCTAGAATATAGTACAGCTCAGAGCAAAAGCTCCAAATTGCAGTCCTTGGACTCTAGGCTCAGCGCCCTTCCTAAAAGATTCTGTCACTCAATAAGCACGCTCCAAGCCATCTGTCATCTTCAGTGAGATGAACAGCACCTCCCTTAGAATCCAGTGCACCCCACTACACCCAGATCATAAGTCCACAATCCTTAACATCAATGATCTAATAGTTACACAATGCTTTGGCACTCAAAATAGCTTTCCTGGAAGGAAGAAACATCCTCTTGGCTTCTCCACTGGGACTGTAGAGGTGAATAACAAAACTCTTTAACTGCACTGAGTAACTAGCCAGCAGGAAAGGAGAGAGAGTTGAATTTCCATATTTACCCATAAAGAGAGTGTGCCTTCCCATGTACCCTCCCTATACTTTAAAATTAAAAAAAAAAAAAGTGAAGTCTTTAGACAAAAACTTAACTGCATGTTTGACCCATCTCTGTCTTGACATTAAAAGTTGATGAGAAAAGAATAGTTATTATGAATATATATTATAATTGTCTTCAGTGAAAATTCTTCAAGTTCCTCAGATGAAAGATGTTTATATGGAGTATAGATGATGATTCTTCTATGATTAGCTATATTCTATCCCAAAAGCACTCAGTAAAGTGTGTGAATACATTACTAACTCTGGATATTGTATTTTATATTTACATTTTCAAGGTTTTATTGCTATATGAATATGATTCAAATAGTTTTCTCTAGCCAAGTCCTGTGTGTTTACTTTGAATAACAGACCTTCACTTGAAACAAATACTATTAAAATGGCTCCAACACAAGGAAATAAAAAGAAGTGCGATGAAGTTGACTGGTGTTACACATATATATTGAGCATGAAATGAAAAATGAGAAAGAAATAGAAAGCTTTTGAGGGAAATGTTTTGAGTGGTAGATGTAATAAACTGGGGAATCAGAAACAAGTTCTCTATGAATTAAACTAGGCTACATTTATGCTCTTACTAGAACCTAAATCCATCTGATAGGCTCTATGAGTGATTTCAAAAGATCAAGTTTTACCTTCAAGGAGTTATAGGCTAGTCAAGAAAGCAGTACACACAAACACACACACAAAGGAAGACAAGTACACACTAACAGACACTTAAAATACTTACAAAGAAATGTAGGAAAAATGTGTGAATCATAAAGAAAAAAAAAAACGAGTTGTTGTTGTTTAGTGGCTAAGTTGTGTCTGACTCTTTTGTGACCTGATGGACCATAAACTGCCAGGCTCCTCTGTCCATGGGATTTTCCAGGCAGGAATACTGGAGTGGGTTGCCATTTTCTCCTCCAAGGGATCTTCCTAACCCTGTTTAGGGAAAGCTTTGTAATAAATAGGGAAGCCCAGTTTAGGGTTAGCTTTGTAATAAAACCTGAAAAGCAATTTATGTATATAACTGGCACAAATACTTGATTTAAGGGTGTGTCACCACATTTGTGGCTTCCCTTGTGGCTCAGTGGTAAAGAATCTACCTGCTAATGCAGGAGACACTGGTTTGAGCCCTGGGTTGGGAAGATCCCCTAGAGAAGGCAATGGCAACCCCACTCAAATTCTTGCCTGAGAAATCCCATGGACAGGAGCCTGGTGGGCCACAGTCCATGGAATTGCAAAAGAATTGGACACAACTTAGGGACTCAATAACAACAACAACATATTTGACTTATTTATTCTTATGAACTAACTTACAGTTCATTGGGACAGTCAAAAGTATGTTGTTTTGGAGTCCTCAATTAATGTAATATTATTCTACCTTCTAGATTCTCTGTCCTGTTGTCCTGATGCCCTGTTGTGATGCATTAAGTAGTGGACAAGCTGTTAAGAATTCCTGCCACTCAGTCAAACTAATTGAAGAGGCCACAGTTGATAGGCAGTGAGAAATATTTGAGGCTCTTTAGGTTAATATATATATCACTAAGGGCTTCCTAGGTGGTGCTCGTAGTAAAGAACCCGCCTGCCAATGCAGGAGATGTAAAAGATGCTGGTTTGATCTCTGGATCAGGAAGATCCCCCAGAGGAGGTCATAGCAACCTACGCCAGTACTCTTGCCTGGAGAATCCCATGGACAGAGGAACCTGGTGGGCAACAGTCCATAGCTTCGCAGAGTCAAACATGACTGAAGCAACTTAGCATGCATGCATGCACGTGTATCACTAAATAACCTAAGAGAAAGATTTTCTTTGGAAATCCCAGAGGAAAATCAGAATTTTAGGATTAATAGTATAACAGTCAATTAATATGGCTACCTAGTCCTCCTAAAGGGGAGTGATGGGGCAATGGACCACACTATTGAGAAGATGGGACAATCTGATAATGCAGCTAAGACATGGAAAGAAGGGCTCTGTTCATGAAAAGCCAGGTGAATTTATGACGGCTGCTTCTCTTTGGATTCTCTGTGCCACACTGACTGCAAAAGACTAATCTCTTTCTCGTCTTCAAAGGAAAGTCTCACACAAGTGATTCCATCAAGCTTGCAATGTTTGTAGGGTACTAGAGTTCTTCCAAGTGTTTCCCTGGTAGTTCAAGCTGGTAAAGAATCCAGGTGGATCCCTGGGTTGGGAAGATCCCCTGGAGAAGGGAATGGCTACCCACTCCAGTATTCTGGCCTGGAGCATGTCATACACTGCATAGTCCATGGAGTCACAAAGAGTCAGGCACGACTGAGTCACTTTCAGTTTCAGAGTTCTTCCACCAAAAAAAAGGCCAGTTTCCCACATTAAGGCCTGGGGAGGTCAGCTCTGTACCTCTATATCCTTTTCATTCTTTCCGAGTTCTGTGCCCTCATTAATGCCCAGTCCAAGACCCAGTTTCTCCAGGTAACACTCTCATTCTCCCACTTCCTGGTTTCCAATAAAACTTCCCATGCCACATGATCTCTTCTTATTTAATATTAAGTATTGTGATTTAAATGCTGTCTCAAATTTCCCTTCTTCCTTTCCCTAGAATGGTATAGCATTTTCTAAAATGTGGACTATATTTCATACTGCTCTTTATTTTCTGGGGACCCTTAAGATGGTCCTTTGTGCTGCTTCTTTTAGATTTCTACGGTACCTATTAAGTGAATCATGAATGATTATTGAATTGAGGTTGTTACATCTTGTGTCTTTGGTAGATAACCAAGGATAGCATCAGACCCAGGACTGAGGACAGTCATGAACACCAGTCTTCTCAAGGAGCAGCAACCATGACAGAAAGCAATGCAAAAACCACAGTCGAGGACAGTGATTGACTGTTCAACAAACATGACTATCTTTTAAATTAGAGATAAGATGTGCTATCTCAGCTCTTTGCTTCAAAGCACTGGGTTCCTACAGGTGCTCTTGGTCCGATATCTAAAGTCAGTGACTGTGGGCCACACATAATCTCTGAAATGTGTTAAAATTGATGATTACAAAGGAGCCATAAATACATAAACTAAAAGTACTCTGGGTCCACCTATGAAACTAGGGCAATATTGCCTACCTACCCAAATCTGCAAAATGCTTCAAATATTTCTCTAATTGGTTAGATAGCTCTATGCCCAAAACCTTTCTCACTTCCAAGGAACAAATGAAAACTGATGGACACCAAGGATGGCCCAGGCTATTCAGTGCTGGCCCTTTTTTTGATGTGCTCCAAACAAGACCCATATTTGGCTTGGGGATTGTCTTTAAATGTGTTATCTAAGACCAGAAACCATTTTTAAGTAAGAAATTTCCCCACTGAATTTGTACAACTGTCAAAACTTGTTCATTTAGGAATTTTGTCTTAAAAAATCTAATTTTGCTGAACTTTATGTAATATTAAAAAAAAAAAATCTGAGTCAAGTTTTGGGTGCCCCTGGGATAAACCTTAATGAATGTGCCCCTTATAACTAGGAATTCACAAGAGATTTATACCTTCATCTGAAACCATTCAACACCTGATGATTTCTTTTGATTTGGCTTTAACCAGGATATAAAATTCTCCTTGAATAACCTGACGTTTGGGCTAAGATTCCAAGAAACACATGGGAGGCAAATTCATTCTGTCTGAACCCAACAAAAGATTTCTTGAGCTCCTTGCTAACTGGGCACACACACACACACACACACACACACACACACACACACACACTTCTGATATCGTCTGTTATCCCTATGATAAATCCAGCCCATAAATCAAGTACATCATATATAAGAAATAGCATGTAAAAGATACTGAAAAATATCATATAACTACATGAATAATTGTGTTTATAAATTTAGTTCTACCAGTTATAGAGAAATCTAAAAGATACCAAATTTCTAGGGAGAAGCAGCTATATAATAGAAGATGAATTATTCATTACTCCCCTGGAATAACTCATTGTCTACAAGCTAATACTATACTACACCTAGGCAAGCATTTCCTGTAAGATTCTACCTAATGCCCTCATATATTTGCATGTTACTTTGGAGATCATTCCTTAATCTGCCTGTGTGAGTGCTCAGCCACTATAGTCATATCCAACTCTTTGCGACCCTATGGACTGTAGCCTACCAAGCTCCTCTGTTCATGGGATTCTCTAGGCAAGAATATTGGAGTGGGTTGCCATGCCCTCTTCCAGGGAATCTTCCTGACCCAGAGATGGAACCCACATTTTGTATGTCTCCTGCATTGCTGGTGGGTTCTTTACCATTAGCACCACCTGGGAAGCCTCCTTAATATGAGAGTCTCATTCACTTTTCACTTTCATGCATTGGAGAAGGAGATGGCAACCCACTCCAGTGTTCTTGCCTGGAGAATCCCAGAGACGGGCGAGCCTGGTGGGCTGCCATCTATGGGGTCGCACAGAGTTGGACACGACTGAAGTGACTTAGCAGCAGCAGCATAATATATAAAATCAAAGTTGGAGCTATGTGTCTGAGACCAGGGCCAAGTGATTAAACTAAGTTCCTTTTTAAGACTGAAATGAGGAAGGCCAAAGTTGTTCTGGTTCTGCCTTTGTCAGAGGATATGCAATCTCACTTAGTACATCATATTTTTCGTTCTCTTTGGTTTGTTAAATAATTATTTACATGTTGTGCCAGGTTCTGTGCTAGGTACAGGAGATATGAAGGTGACTAAGACATGAACTCATTCTAGAGATAAAGGTAAAACTGGCCACATATGCACAGCAAAGCTCACACAGTCAGCCTCTGTTTCCTAGGCTCTGTAGCATTCTTCACAGTTGGCTCAGGTCTACCTACTACCACCACTTCTTTTGTTCTTAGGATCAATTCTGACCAAACGTAGACATTCAGGGGCTGGTCATCAGTCTTCCTGGCCTTGAGTCACAATTTGCCTTCCAGTACTAATAACAGGAAGCGACTAGACTCAGCTCTTTCCAAAGATTATTTTTTCAACTCCTCACAATAATCCAGAAAAGTATTTTTCAATCTACCTTACAAAAGCAGAAATTAAGAATCTGAGGAGTAATATATCTTTCCCCAAATCACACTGTCAAGTAATTGATGGAAAAAGGATTTGGACCTCGACTAGTAGGACCTCAAAAATCTACTCTACCAGAAGCTCAAGGTCTGACTGCAAAGCCAAGTACTACACCCACTTTCAGTTTTCCCCAATGATTACCTCTCTTTCTTTACTTCCTGTTCTTCCAAGAATTAACACTTCTTATTCCCGGTGACTGTCAACCATCTCTTCCACCTCCTCAAGCCAATTACCAAAACCAACTATTTGCCTGACCAAGCCATACCACTAGAAGGCCTTTGCCTTTCCAGAAAGCAGCTCACACAGCTCCTGTCCCTGCTGGCAAAGAAATCAGTGCCAAGTCCCTACCCCATCCCAAATGGCTAACTGGCCGTGGTTGGACAACAATTATTGTACAGTTTTCAGGGTGCACAGCTTTTCAGATTAACACTTCTCTCCTTCTTTTCCGTTGCTTCAGTGTAAAACTGAAGAGGACAGAGGGGAAACTGCTCTGTGTTTATAAAGTGCCAAAAAGGACATGAAGTATCAACCATAATTGCCCCATTTTTTTTCTAAGAATAAAGCCAGACTTGAGGCTTTGTGAAGATTCTTGACTTCTCATAGCATATCATGCTGAGCAGTGCATGAATATTATTTTGATTAAGATGCAATTCTACATTTGGAAGCAAAAATAATTATTTCAGTAGATTCAGTTCTTCTTTCTTCCTTTCCTCCCCCATGCTCTTCCTAAAATATCAATCAAAATAACAACACAAACATAGAACAAAGAATAACTCATGATCTAAATAATTCTAACTTGGATTAGTGGTCTCACGAATGAAATCTGTTGAATGTCCCTTGTAGGTTTTAGGTAGGTCCATGATTATTTATCATATCATTTACATTTAAAAACTCCTTTTGTTTAAGGATTCTTGAGAGCTTGGTAGACATTAGCATTTATTATATCCATTTTATAGAAGAAAAACCAAATGCCCAGAGAGGTTAAGACACCAGCAAAGAAACACAGAATGATGTATTGGAAGTCCTATGAGGAGGTTTCAAGAAGCTAATTTCTAAAGCAGTGTTCTATCCACTCAACCATGCTGTCGCTCAGTAAGATGTACCTCTCAGTAAAATGAGGCATAATCACTAAAAATCCTTTAGCTTTCTAACATTAACTATCTTTGTGTATCTCAGGTCTAATGCTTCACAAAGGCTCGGAAGTGAATTAGGCATTTTATTTAAGTGCTATTTAACTAAAAGTTAAAAAGTATAATTTTCTATTGCAGAATAAGAACCAGAGAGACTAATTTGGTGGAGTAGTTAAATTTTACAAAGCCTGAGTCTCAATTTTCAAAAAATGTTGTACATTTATTTATTGAAGTGAATGAAACATTTTCTATAAAACTATTCAACGGAAAGTTTTTTAACAAAGCATAATTTACTTTTCATTTGCAGAACAATGGAAAGTAGAAGGAAATCTCCTCTAAGGTATTAGAATCATGTACAGTTTCATATTTGACTAAAAAATTATTTCCCCAGCCTGTTTTCTCAACACTAAGGATATGCAGAAAAGTATCGCCTGCATTCATCATGAAAATTACAGAAAAATGACTGAAACTACTGAGAACGTTATTAAATAAAGCATATAATTATTATCTATTTTTTGTCTCTTTTTTTCTGTGATTTACAGAACATTGACTTTTCCTTACCAGTCCTCCTACTTAGAAATTATATTTTACTCTAACCCCCAAGGTGGAAGTCAAAGAATTCCCCTCCAAATTCATGTGGGGCATGTGAGGGTGAAATCCACACCTGGGCTGTGGATCCAAGCTCTCCATTGCCTGCTGGGAGTGCACCCTTCAATTTAAGTATGGTAAGTGGGGCAGTGGGAGGCCTTCTCTTCCCCCAGCAGATGGTAAGCAGAATCAGGGGTTCTTTGTTCCAGGTGCATTGAGTTTCAGAATGAGAATGGGGCCCATTTCTCCGTATCTGATTATGCCTGAGCACAGCATTTCAACCCAGGAGGCAAAGGCAATGAATATGCACTCTGATACATTCAATGCCATCATATGGAATTAAGAAAAAAAGAAAAAAAAATATGTCCTTGTTATCACCCACTATTCATATTCAGATACAGAACCAGTAGGCCCTTGTCACCATATATTCCAGGAAATCCAAAGAGACCCCAGTTACCTAGTGAACGCAAGTGTAAATGTTTGGGGGCATGCAACAGGAAGTCTTAGAGTCAAAGAGGCAACCGATATCACTAACACTGTCTTTTCTGATGTAGTACAATAGAGTACTCATTGAAACACTCGTGTGTGTGTGTGTGTGTGTGTGTGTGTGTGTACACGTTTGTGGGAACTTTTCAGTTACACAGGGTATGATGATGCCCCTATAGTGTCAAGGGTAGCCATGGAGGCTTACTGCTGACTTCAGCAAGCACAGGCTTCCAAGGTGGGCTCACAGGGCTCATGTACAAGACCTAAACAGCAGAAGAGGGGTGGTGCTAAGAGGGATGGGGCCAGGTCCCAGAGAACAGACAGACTCACTGGGAACCAGGGTAAACTCAAGGAAGTTTTCAGCAGCAAAGAGATGAAAGTATTCACAGGAGAGTGGGGTGCCACTAGACCCTAAGTTTCCTGAGCAAGTACCAATATTTTACCTATTACTGTATTCTCAGTAATAGAGTAAGCATACAGTAAATGTATGTGCCTTGAATTAATGAATGAAAAACAAGGCAATCAACAGAGGCTTAGGTAGCTACAACTAAAGATCCAATGTGTGTGTAGCAGTGTGTGTATGCTAAGTCCCTTCAGCTGTGTCTCATTCTTTGCAACCCTGTGGACTGTAGCCCACCAGGCTCCTCTGTCCATGGGGATTCTCCACGCAAAAATACTGCAGTGGGTTGCCATACCCTCCTCCAGGGGATCTTCTCAACCCAGGGATCAAACCTATGTCTGTCTCTTACATTGGCAGGCAGATTCTTTACCACTAGGGTCACCTGGGAAGCCCAAGTTAGCAGGGCTCAGGTCAAAAGTGTTTCTCTTCAGAATTTGCTGGGATCAGGAAATGGGGACACATAGGGGTTAGAAGGTGCAAAATGGAAATCAGTGATTGCAAGTGGAATAAATGGACTCGGCCACTCAAAATAGCAGAAGAGTTCAGATCTGGTAATTGGCATATACTATCAGAGAAAATCAGTAAATAGGGTGACATGATGTTAAGACCTTGAATTGGAGAGGGAAGGGATTAGTGCATGGACCTTGGTGCATAACTGTAGAAGAAGAGAGGGACCAACTTTGGGGCTTTTCCTTATTTACCATCTTATTCAATCACTAACTATGTATTGAATGCCTATTTTATATTAGCCACTTAGATATCGGGGAGGCAAAAAGTTTATTTCATTTGGGAGGATATTCATTCACAAGGAGAATGAGCAAGGTAGATGAACAAGCATTAACAGACCTTTCTTCTAGAACCTGGGAAAGGTCAGGCTTGATGGCAGTAGCCATCAGTACAGTTCATTGGTGGGGATGGAATGGGCAGAAGTGTCACCTCAGATAGTGTGGCAGGTCACTACCAACTGACCCTTCCCTTTCCATCTGTGTACTGTATCCAGTCCCTTGGGAATCAGAAATGTATCTCTCAATCAAGATCAATTACTGCTCCATTCCAGAAGAATAGCCAAATCAGGAAGCAGAGTATGATGGTACAGAGAAAGTTTATTTTCCTCTGAAGCTCCTGTAGAACTTCTCAGAGAAGTTCTTATACTTGAAAGCTTTAGTCATTTTTTTTAAGAGGAGAAAAAACATTTCTGGAGGTTATCAGTTAAACATACTATTTAGTACTAAAAATAAAATGATAAATGTAATATATAATATATAACATGAAAGATAATGTGTAACATGAAAAGACTCAGCAAAGACATGAGGTCTGTGTTCACACACTTGAATACATGAGGTTTGTCATGTGGAAGAGAAATGAACCCTGTTCTGTGATACTCTCAAGAAGTAGAATTAGGAGCATTGGGTTATAAGCTCTGTCTCAGTATTAGAAATAAATTGTCAACTCAGAGTTATTCATGGAAGAAACAGACTATCACAACATGGGCTGGTTCAAGCACACAAAGCATGCCTAGACTGCTCCAAGCAGAAAATAACTTGAGCATCTGCTGAGTCAGGATCTACAGAAACTGACCAGCTGCCTTTAAAACTGAGAACTAGAGTCCAAAATGACATCTCAGAATGGTGAGCATGGTGGCAGTAATAGAACATAGAGGACACTCCCAAATCAGGTTATTAGTCACTGAGAGCAGGATTCCAGCCAAGAGCTGGTCAACAGAAAGTGTGAGCTAAGGATAGTGATCCTGAGCAGGCCTACAGAGCGGTAGCCCACAAAGCTCATTAGGACAAGGAGGTAGAAAACTAGGCTGGTGTGTTTACCATACTGTCTTCTAATTTAGTGATTTTCAGCTATATTATGAAGATCTTGTGGTCTAAGATGTCTCATTGGAGCCTTGAGGAGGAGAGAGCTGAAAAATTAAGAATGTGAGATCCCCATTTCCCACTTTAAAGCCTAGATTCTTATCTATTTTATTTATGTAAGATTTCATTGAAGAAATCCTTGACTCCAAGCAGAATGTAAAGCAGAGGGCTCCAATGAAGTGTGGAAACCATAGCCACATAAGAGTTTTAACCCCTCACATATCATCCATCACTCCAAGAAGGAAAATAATAGAACGTAATGAAGTTCTCCTAGATGCACAGTGGGTCTATGATAACTAGGGCAGGTGCTTTAGGTATGAGCAAAAGAATTCTCTCTGCTTCTCTACCATACTTGAGAGCCCTTATTTGGATGGATTCACATTATTCCCCTCTTTTCTGTCTTCCTTTAATGTTACTGCTTTGCTGGCTCTAATTGCAAAGTCTAGGAGGACCAGAAAGGCATAGGAGAATGGAAACAACTTTAACTAGCTCTGTTCCAAACTCCAGAAAGGTTGCTATCTTCATCCTTCTCTCACTCTGAAAGTAATACGTTTCTAAAGACCATGATCATCATATGTGGCTTGGAGAAAGAGACTTCAAGTTAGATAACTAACAGCAATTTAGTAGCTTATATGGAGACTAGTCTGGCTGACAAATGCAGAACAAAACAGATATTAGTGTTAAGGCCTAAATTAAAACTTGTTTGCTCAACCTGACTGATCAAGATGGAGGAGAAGGAGGACTTGAAAATCACTTCCCCGCTCAAACACATCAAACATACACACATCTACAGGTGGAACAAGTCTCACTGAAAACTAACAGGAAGCTGGCAGCAAGACTCCTATAGAACCAAGGCTGTAAGAAAGATAAAAATAGAAGGTAGTTTCCCACAACCACTCTGGCAGTGCACCACAGCCTGTGCCAGCAAATGCTTCAGCCCCACTTACTTTACCTCATACCTCTTCTGCAGCAAAGGCTATAAAAACATGAAAGAGAGCTCAGCTATGGGACACACGGGGCCTGGGTGACATCTTAGCAGAGTGGTGGGAGTGGGGGCTATTGTTTGCATTTACATAGACAGTGCATAAGAGGTGATCCATATCTCTGAAAGAGGCCAAACCACCATAGCTGTCACCCAGACAAACACCAAAAGTCCATGCAGGACCTGCCTGCTCAGCATCACAACTGCTGTAAGGGACAAAGGAGTCTTAGATGCAGTTGGCAGGGGCTGGCTGCCATTGCTGATGATTGCAGTCAGCACATCAGATGCAACACAGACCTCCATGTGGCTACCCCACAGTAGCCCATGGCTCATCAAAGCTGAGAGACTGCACAAGCCCCTCTTTCTCCAAGACTGCTGCCCCCTAAGACAAGCGTACCAGTGCTATGAGAGAAGCAACCACATACTTAAACAAAAGAAAGTCAACATAGACATGACCCTCAGGACTTCTGCTCCATCAACTTGGGACCCAACCCACTTCTAATAGAACAGTAATGGCCACTGAGCAGACAGGAAGCCCTGCCTCACACATGACTCTGGCCCTAGCTCCTCCACCTCCAGCTTCAGTCACTTCAGTTCAGTCACTCAGTCGTGTCCAACTCGTTGTGACCCCATGGACTGCAGCATGTCAGGCTTCCCTGTCCATCACCAACTCCAAGAGCTTACTCAAACTCATGTCCATCGAGTCGGTGATACCATCCAACCATCTCATCCTCTGTCATCACCTTCTCCTCCTGCCTTCAATCTTTCCCAGCATCAGGGTCTTTTCCAATGAGTTGCTTCTTCACACCAGGTGGCCAAAGTACTGGAGTTTCAGCTTCAGCATCAGTCCTTCCAATGAATGTTCAGGACTGATTTCCTTTAGGTTGGAGTGGTTGAATCTCCTTACAGTCCAAGGTATGCTCAAGAGTCTTCTCCAACACCACAGTTCAAAAACATCAATTCTTCGGCACTCAACTTTCTTTATAGTCCAACTTTCACATCCATATATGACTACAGGAAAAACCATAGCTTTGACTAGACGGAACTTTGTTGGCAAAATAATGTCTCTGCTTTTTAATATGCTGTCTAGGTTGGTCATAGCTTTTCTTCCAAGGAGTAAGAGCTGTAGTCACCATCTGCAGTGATTTTGGAGTCCCCAAATATAAAGTCTGTCACTGTTTCCACCGTTTCCCCATCTATTTGCCATGAAGTGATGGAACTGGATGCCATGATCCTAGTTTTCTGAATGTTGAGTTTTAAGCCAGCTTTTTCACTCTCCTCTTTCACTTTCATCAAGAGGCTCTTTAGTTCTTCTTCGCTTTCTGCCATAAAGGTGGTGTCATCTGCATATCTGATGTTATTGATATTTCTCCTGGCAATCTTGATTTCAGCTTGTGCTTCAACCAGCCCAGCATTTCTCATGATGTACTCTGCATATAAGTTAAATAAGCAGGGTGACAATATATAGCCTTGACGTACTCCTTTTCCTATTTGGAACCAGTCTGTTGTTCCATGTCCAGTTCTAACTGTTGCTTCTTGGCTTGTATACAGATTTCTCAGGAGGCAGGTAAGGTGGTCTGGTATTTCCAACTCTTGAAGAATTTTTGACAGTTTCTTGTGATTCACACAGTCAAAGTTTCTGATGTAGTCAATAAAGTGGAAGTAGATGTTTTTCTAGAACTCTCTTGCTTTTTCGATGATCCAACAGATGTTGGCAATTTCATCTCTGGTTCTTCTGCCTTCTCTAAATTCTGCATGAACATCTGGAATTGCACAGTACACATACTATTGAAGCCTGGCTTGGAGAATTTTGAGCATTACCTTGCTAGCATGTGAGATGAGCGCAATTGTGCGGTGGTTTGAACAGTCTTTGGCATTGCCTTCCTTTGGGATTGGAATGAAAACTGACCTTTTCCAGTCTGATTTTTCCAGATTTGCTGGCATATTGAGTGCAGCACTTTTACAGCATCATCTTTTAGGATTTGAAATAGCTCCATTGGAAATACGTCATCTCCACTAGCTTTATTCGTAGTGATACTGCCAAAGGTCCACTTGACTTCCCACTCCAGGATGTCTGGCTCTAGGTAAGTGATCACACCATCATGGTAATCTGAGTCATGAAGATCTTTTTTGTATAGTTCTTCCATGTATCCTTGCCACCTCTTCTTAATATCTTCTGCTTCTGTTAGGTCCATATCATTTCTGTCCTTCATGGTGCCCATCTTTGCATGGAATGTTCCCTTGGTATCTCCAATTTTCTTGAAGAGATCTCTAGTCTTTCTCATTCTATTGTTTTCCTCTATTTCTTTGCATTGATCACTGAGGAAGGCTTTCTTGTCTCTGTGTGCTATTCTTTGGAACTCTGCATTCAAATGGGTATATCTTTCCTTTTCTCCTTTGCCTTTCACTTCTGTTCTTTTCTCAGCTATTTATAAGGGCTCCTCAGACAACTATTTTGCCTTTTTGCATTTCTTTTTCTTGGGGATGGTTTTGATCCCTTCATCCTGTACAGTGTCACGAACTTCCATCCATAGTTCTTCTGGCACTCTATCAGATATAATCCCTTGAATCTATTTGTCACTTCCACTGTATAATTGTAAGGGATTTGATTCAGGTCATACCTGAATGGTCTAGTGGTTTTCCCTACTTTCTTCAACTGAAGCCTGAATTTGGCAATAAGGAGTTCATGAGCTGAGCCACAGTAAGCTCCTGGTCTTGTTTTTGCTGACCATATAGAGCTTCTCCATCTTTGGCTGCAAAGAATATAATCAATTTGATTTTGGTATTGACCATCTGGAGATGTTCATGTGTAGAGTCTTCTCTTGTGCTGTTGAAAGAGAGTATTTGCAGAAGGAATGAATATCAGACTAAATGATATAAAGAACACATGAGTGACCTGATGAAAATCACCAAATCAGGATAGCAAAAAGAAAAACAAATTTTAAACAACAAGAAGAATTTAGATGTCTGGAATAAAATCAAACATACCAACATTCACATTATAGGGGTCTCAGAGGGAGAAAGAAGGAAAGCATCAAAAATGTAACTGACGAAATTATGGGTGAAAACATCCCAATACTGGAGACGGAAACAGATAGCCAGGGGCAGGATGAACATAGGGTCCCAAATAAGATAAACCCAAGCAGACCCACACAAAGATGTGTCATTATCAAAACAGCAAATGTTAAGAGAGAATTCTAAAGGCAGCAAGAGAAAAACAGTCATAGAGAATGAAATCCCAATAAAACTATCAGTTGATTTTTCTGCAGAAAAGTTGCAGGCCAGAAGAGAGTGGCATGATATAATCAAAGTACTGAAAGGGAAAAATCTGTAGTTTAGGACATCCTCCCCAGCAAGATTATCATTTAAACTTGAATAGAACTTCTCAGACAAGCAAAAGCTAAAGAAATTCACTAAGCCTGGCATAAAAGAAATGTTGATGGATCTTCTCTAAATTGAAAAGGAAATCTATAACAAGAAGTAAGAATCTATAGAAAAGGAAAAATACCACTAGGAAAGAAAAACACATAGTAAGGAATGAGGATCAGCCACTTAAATAAGCTAATGTGAAGATTAAAAGAGAAAAAAATTATAAAAGCAACTATGTGATGGTGTTAGTCGCTAGGTCATATGCAACTCTTTGCAACCCCATGGACTGTAGCCTGACAGACTCCTCAGTCTTTGGAATTCTCCAGGCAAGAATACTGGAGTGGATTACCATTTCCTCCTCCAGGGAATCTTCCCAACCCAGGGACTGAACCAGAGTCCTGGGTACAATAAACAGTGAAGGGATAAACATGAACACATAAAATATGACACCAACTGCATAAAATGTGTGTGGCGGGGACTAAAACAGACAAATATTTTAGAATGTGTTTGAACTTAAATGACTACCAGTGTAAAACAAGTAGCCATATTTATAGGTCAACATTTATGAACCCCAAGGTAATAACAAATCAAAAATCTACATATACATACACAAAACTAGAAAGAAATGAACAAAGCAAACTATTAAAAAATAAACCATCAAACCCACAAGAGAGGAAACAAAAAGAAATAAACAGAGAAGAACTACAGAAACAACTGCAAAATAAGTAATAAAATGGCAATAAGTGCATACCTATTAACAATTACTGCAAATATTAATGGACTAAATTCCCCAATCAAAAGACATAGGGTGGCTGATTGAACTAACATGTTGCTTACCAGAGACTCATATAAGAGCTAAAGACACACACAAACTGAAAGTCAGGTAACAAAAAAAGATAGTACATGCTAACTAAATCACAATGAAGCAGAGATAGCAATACTCATATTAGACAAAACACTGTAAAACAAAGACTATAATAAAAGACAAAGAAGGACATTATATAGTGATAAAAGGATCAATATAAGAAGAGGATATTACACATGTATGTACATACATGCACCAAATGCAGAAGCACTTAAATATATAAGGCAAATATTAACAGACATAAAGGAAGAAATTTTAAATAATACAGTAATAGTTGAGATGTAGCATCTCACTTATATCAAAGAACACATCATCCTAGACAAAAATAAAATACCAACATTGGTCTTAAATGACATAATAGACCAGTTGGACATGATAAATACCTATAGGATGTTCCATTCAGAATCATCAGAATAAGCACTGTTTTCAAGTGCACATGGAATATTTTCCAGGACAGATCACATGCTAGGTCACAAAAATAAGTTTCAACAAATTTAAGGGGACAAAAATTATATAAGCATTTTTCCAACCACAGTAGTATGAAAATAGAAATCAACTATAGAAAGGAAACTAGGAAAAGCAACAACACATTGAGACTAAACAACATGCTACTAAAAAATCAATGGAATCTAGAAAGATGGTATTGATGAACTTATTTTCAGGGCAGCAGTGGAGAGATAGACATAGAGAACAGACTTGAGGACACGGAGTCGGGGGAAGAAGAGGGTGGAATGAATGGAGAGAGGAGCATGGAAATATATACACTACCATATTTAAGTACAGAGCCAGTGGGAATTTGCTGTATGACTCAGAGAACTCAAACTGGGGCCCTGTGACAACCTAGAAGGGTGGGATGGGGTGGGAGGTGGGAAGGGGGTTCAAGAGGGAAGCGACATATGTATACCTATGGTTGATTCATGTTAATGTATGGCAGAAACCAACACAATATTGTAAAGTGGTTATCCTTCAATTAAAAATAAATAAATTTTATAAATGAAAATGAAAAAATCAAAGAGAAAATCATAAAATACCTTAAGACAAATTAAAATTGAAACACAACTTTCCAAAACCTATGGAATTCGCAAAAGCAGTTCTAAGATAGAAGTTTATAGTGATACAAGCCTTCTTTAAGAAACAAGAAAAATCTCAAATACATAGTCTAAATTACCATCTAAAGGAATTAGAGAAAGAAGAGCAACCGAAGTCAAAAAAAGTCAGCAGAAGGAAGGAAATAATAAAGATCAGAGAGGAAGTAAATAAAATAGAGACCAAAAATGCAAGGATCAATCAAACCAAGAGCTGGATTTTTTAAAAAGATAATCAAAATTGATAAACGTCTACCCATGCTCATTAAGAAGAAAAGAGAGAGGACTCAAACAAAATGAGAAGTGAAAGAGTAGAAACAACAACAAATACCACAAAAATCATAAGTGAATGCCACAATTATACACTAATAATTTGGACAGCCTAGAAGAAATAAACAAATTTCCAGAAACATAAACCTACAAGGACTGAATTAGGAAAAAACAGCCAATCTGAAAAGACTGATCACCAGTAGTAAAAATACATTTGCAATTTAAAATACTCCCAGCAACCAGAAGTTTAGACAAGATGGATTCAAAGGGGGAATTTTATCAGACATACAAAGAAGAGCTAATACATATCCTTCTTAACCTATTCCAAAAGACTGAAGAAAATGGAACACCCCCAAATTCATTCTAAAAGGCCACCATCATCCTGATACTAAAACTGGACAAAGACATTACCAAAAAAATCATTACAGGCCAATGCATTTGAGAATATGGATATACAAATCCTCAGCAAAACATTAGCAAACTGAATCCAATAATATGTAATTACACAACATGGCAAAGGAATATGGAAGGCTTCCATCTATTAGAGATGTGTTTACTTATGATTTATAATTAGGAAATCAGACACCAGGCCTGTGGCAGCAAAATTAATTCCTGCTTCTCCATACTGGTGGGACAGAACCCATACAAGGACTGGATTTGAGTTGCTCAAGTATATTACTGCAAATCATAAGTAAAAATACCTGCAGATACATGGCTGCTCATTTGAAACATATCTGGAGCTTTGGAGGAAAAAAAGCAAAAATACCTGGGCATTTGTATTTTTTCAAAAAAATTCCAAGATAATTATGCTATGCATCTGGATTTTAAAATGTGACTACAGATTTTTCTATTAAATGTTAGTTTTGGTGATATGGAAATCTATTGTTCTTCTGTTAACCAATCATAATACAATGGTATTGAGTAATAGTTACATAATCACAATAGTAAGATATTTTCTGGACTATATGATGATCTTTTACTTTAATCTAATTTGTTTCAATTTTTTTATTTCATATTCAGTGCCCCCAATGCATTTAGCATATGTTTTCCAATTTCCCTACCTCTTTTTTTGTTCTGATGTTCTTTCTCAAACCTTTATCAAGTGTAATAGAAAAGCTTATGTATATGTATGTATACATAGTGTGTATAATATACACATTCTAGAAAACTTAGGAATTTTTGCCTAACTAAAAAATTTATAACATTTTGATTCCACTTGTTTGACTTAGTATGAATAGAAAGCTAGGTTTCTAATTTTTTTAAAAAAAATAGATATGCAGCAAGCAGCAAAGGTTTACTATATAGCATAGGGACCTATGGTCAGTAACCTGTAATAACCTATATTGGAAAATAATCTGCAAAATCCCTGGGAAGACAGACACAGTCCTCCTTAGATGTGTTCAAATTTGAGCTGGAAGTCTGTTTTTTTTTGTCGAACTAAAGAAGGAATTCAGACACTGGAACTCATTTGCTTTTTTCAAGCCCCATTACTTACACTCCCATCTCCAACTTACATTGCCAGGAAAGTTCTCTCTTATCCAATTCAGTCTGTGCTACGCTGCTTTAGTCATGTTCTACTCTTTGTGACTGTATGGACTGTAGCCCACCAGGCTCCTCTGTCCATGAGATTCTTCAGGTAAGAATACTAGAGTGGGTTGCCTTCTCCAGAGGATCTTCCCAACCCAGGGATTGAACCCACATTTCTTATGTCTCCTGCATTGGCAGGTGGGTTCTTTATCACTAGGGCCACCTGGAAAGCCCCGAATTCAATCCAGTAAGTACCAGAATGACTCCTGTGTGTGTGTGTGAACACAATAATATTGATTTCTTATCTATGTATAGTCCACTGAGAGTGTTCTGGTTGATGAGTAGATTTCCAGTTTCAGGAAAAAATATTTTTCCCATTCCAGACTGTAACTTATTACAGCTTACTTGTCTTAATGTTTTATCGGTTCAAATGAAGTGTAGAAATGTTATTTCTGTTTAGATTTATCTTCTCCATTAAAAAAAAATCTTATTAAGCAATTCTTATATATATATATATTAAGCACCACATCAGAAGTTGTATTGGTTTTCTTATTTAACCATCAAATATAATTGAAGAAATTCATGAAAGCAGTCTATTATAACTGCCCTGATTTTTACCCATTCTGATGTTCTTTCTTCTCTAAAGTTCCAAACCTACTTCTGTTTTTTCTTTCTGTTTAGAGAACGTCCCTTAGCCATTCCGTAAGAGTAGGCTTACTCTTAGTGACAAAGTCTTAGTTTTACTTTGTCTGAGAATGTCTTGAGTTTATCTTCCTTCCTGAGGATATTTTTGCTGGATACAAAATTCTGGGTTGAATGTTCTTTTTTTTCAGCACTTAACAATTTTTGTGCCACCTTTTTTCTGGCTTCCTATGTTTCAGATGAGAAATTCATTGTCATTTGAATTGATGTTCAATTAAAATTGAAGTTCAGTTCAATTGGTAAGTAATGTGTAATTTCTCTCTGATTGCTTTCAAATTTTTTTCTTTGTATTTAGTTTTCAAAGGCTAACTTTAATATATCTTAAAATAGATTTTTTGGAGGCTATCTCACTTAGGTTTTGCTCTGATTCTTGAATGCATACATTTAAATCTTTCACCAAACTTAGAAAATTTTCAAACATGTTATCTTCAAATTTTTTATCTCAATTCTTTCTCTTTCTTCTTTTTTTAAGTCTATTTTCTCAGTTCTTCAAATTGTGTAAATTCTATTTACACAATAGAACCCTTAAGTTTACTGATTCTGTTCTCTGTTATCTCTACTCCTGAGGCAGTATTTTATTTTTCTTTTAATGATTTTAAATTTTATAATTTTCATTTGGTTCTTTTTTTATAACTTCTTTGCTGAGATTTTCTATTTGTATTAGTCGAGTCAAAAAAAATTGTTATTTTTGTATGTTTATGATGGCTGCTTTGGAATTCTTATCAGATAATTCCAACATCTGATTCATCTTGGTATTGGTATCATTTGACTATCATTTCTTTTTCAAGTTGTAATTTTTTGGTTCTTGATAATGAGCAATTTTAATTGTACCTAGGCATTTTGTATTAATGGACTTTCTATGGGGTCGAACAGAGTCGGACACGACTGAAGCAACTTAGCAGCAACAGCAGCAGCAGCAAATCCTATTGACGTTTTTTGTAGACAGTCCCTCTGTTAAGGTACAAAATAAAGGCTAGGTAAGTTTATACGTTCAGCTTTCCACGGGCCCTACTGGCATCCCCCAGGCAAAAATGGAGTACTAACTCATACTGCCACATTGCAGATGAGTGGTTTAAAAGTTCAACTACCCCTTCAGCCTCTAAGACACATTCCTACTTAAATTAAGGCACTGATTCACACCATTTCATTGCCTTTGAGTAGGGATGTAAGCTCACTCCAGCTCCCCACTGTGCCCAACTGGTATCAAGAAGGTCAGAAGCTTAGGAGTGATTAATACTGACTCACTTCACCTTGTTCAGTCTCATTGATTCCAAGTGGGTGTGGGAGACTCAGCTTGCAGTACAATCCCACTTTTTTGTTGTTTCCTTGAGTACAGTGTAAGCTCCATGAAGACAAGGATGTAGTCTGGTTCATCTTTATAGTCTTAGAACCTCATAAAGCATGATGTACCCATTCTTGATTATTAAATGAATTTAAAAGATGGGATTAAATGAACTTTAATGGGGCAGAGTTTCTGAGGCTCTATAGTCTACAATTCTAAGTAAAACATCACTAGAGGCTAAAGTGTGTGTTTCAGTGATACAGATATTTATGAAGTTTCCTGGTGGCCTAGTGAGTAGGATTTGGGGCTTTCACTGCCATGGCTATGATTCAATCCCTAGTCAGGGAACTGAGATCCTGCAAGCCATGTGGCATGGCCAAAATTTTTCTTGAATATCAAAACAATTTTTTTAAAAAATTTATAAAAATTTCCCATCAGTGTTAGGGAAGGAAGAGTCTTGATAAACCCTTCTATAATTCATTTAATATTTTATGCACAAGATTTCAAATTGACACTAAAATATAGTAATCCCACACTTCTCTGGGAAGAAAATTTGATTTGAATTTTCAAAAATTCACTAAAGTTTCTATTGCCTCTTGTGAGAAGCAATTTGAATTTTTCTTAACTCAAAACTACATATGTCCTTCCCTTTTCTTCATATAAATCTAATAGGATGCCAGAAAGTCACTAGTTACATCTTTCCTGGCTGTTTCCCAGTGGCCTGCTTTCAATTTTAAAGAAGAATTATCTGGAGTCATTAAATTAACAACACTCTCCAGTGTACCCACTCTGTTATCCATCTGCTTAAGATGCTTGTCAGATGATACCTTTCTGTATCTGCAGTCTTCATCTGATATTCAAAGCTGTCAAACCTGGCTCAAAGGTAGTCTACCTTCTGTTCCTAGCTACAAACCGACTCTCATCTTTCAATTCTAATGACTGTGTAATGACTAATAACCCTCTCTCATCACTCCCCATTAAGGTTTTTGGGTCTTTGGAATACATTTATACCTGGAGGATAGTAAGGAAAACATTTTAGAGATCAAAATATGTAGAAAGGTGCTTCTAAAAGAGACTCAGATCGTCACACTCACTCTCTTTCAACCAGAATCCTGGATTATTTTACCATTTCATATATGCCAGTCTATTTCTTACAACTTGGAAACTTTTTCCTATTCATCCTCAAGAATAAAAATAATAGAAGTTTTTGGTCATCACTAAAATCCAGTCAAGACTTCGTGTTAAAAGTAAATTAAAATATAACCATCAACTGCAGAGAAATTCACGAAGTATGGGATAAAAGGAATAAATTGCAATTGCTTTTTAAACAAAATTATTTTTAAAAACTTTCAATGGCATCCCTTTATTTCAACTCTTTGACCTGGCAATCAAAGTCCTACACATTGATATAATCCCAATCCCACACCCTCTTCCCCAAATCATAATTACACATTTCCACTCCAGTAAAACTAAATTTAACTGTACTGCAAAAGATCAATTATATGTTTCCCATTCACATCTCTGCTACATCTTTTCCCTTGCTTGGAAAACCTGCATTGTTCCTTTCTGAATGCCCAGTTTCTCCATGAACATCTCTGTCATCATTGGCATCTTCAGTCTTCAGAGGTCTCTCATGGGGAACTCCTAAAAAGTTGTTTTCTACATTACTCACCTAACACTTAACTTCACAGTTTTTCTAGTATCCTTCTAAGCTAGTAGTTCTCAAAGTAGATTATTCATCAGAATTGCTTGGAGTGGTGTTAAAAAGACAGATTTCTTTGGCTCTGCTGAAGAGACACTGATTTAGTAGGTGTAGTAGGCAGAATTCTAAACCCCCCAAGATCTCTATATCTTGTTTATTCAATCAAACACTAATCGAAGTACTGCTATGAAGGTATTTTGCAGATATAATTAAAGTCTCAAGTGGGTGCACCTTAAAATTTGGAGATTATCTGGTTGAGTCTACACTAATCATCTGAGCCCTTTAGAAGCAGATTTTTCTTTGACATGAAACAGCAAAAGAAGAAAGATTCGAAGCATGAGGAGGCCTCCACATGCCTTTGCTGGTTTGAAAATGGAAAGAGCCAAGCAGGAAGGAATGTGGGTGGCCTCCAGAAGCAGAGAGCCACCTCCAGCTGACAGCCAATAAGGACCTGAATTGTGCCAACAACTTGAGGGGAGCTTGGAACTGGATTTTTTCCCAGAGTCTTCAATAAGAACTTGGACTAATGAAACCCTAATTTTGGACTTGTGACACCTTAAATAAATAAAAAAACTCAGTCACACCAACTGGACCTGCGACTTTCAGAACTAGGAGATAATAAATAGTTGTTGTTTTACACTGCTAAATTCATGATGATTTGTTACATAGTACTAAAAATCTAATATAATAGATATGGACCTAGGCTCAGGAATCTGTGTTTCAACAAGTGGGTGGTCCCTGACCACAATTTAAAAACATCATTGAAAAGTTTTATAATTTTCATTTCATCTATCCAAAAGACTAGGTTCACCACTAATTTCCAACTTGGGAAAATAATATAAATTGTCCCTTAATTCCACCTCACACAGATATATTCCTGAACATCTTCTAACTTTGCAAAATTCTCCAAAAGGGATAAATTATTTACATCCAAAATGTGAGACTCAAAGTCTGTGTCTGGACAAGTCCACATTCATGGAAATCCTATGAAAGCCAAGGATGACTTCTGGATGGGCCTTAACTTCTCTGTAGCTGTGCACTGGCCACACAGCAGTAATAGGAATCCCTCAGTCTGCTAGTTAGGGTTCTGTATGAAATCTTGACAATGGCATTCAAAAACTAGAGTTTTAAGTGCCATGCCTTCTCCTGGTCTCTCAGCAAGACCATCCCATGTGTAAACAGAACATTTTCCAGGTAACATATGATAGCAGGGAGCCTGCTTTACAGGCTTCAGAATATGTTAGATATAGAAGAGGAAGGGCTTGAGATTCCTGAACATTGTGAAATTCTATCATCATGGGAATTCTCCCACTTTGCTTGATAGAGGACAACCTTTCCAGTAAAAAGAAACTCATCAACATTAATTATGGAAAGGAACTAGGAGCTCATATAGTTCAAGCTCCCAGACCAAACTCGACTTGACTACTTTTGATGGCGGGGAGCTCACCATCTTCCAAGTCGGCCTGTTCTAGGACTGGGCAGCTCTGTTAGAGGGTGCTTCCTCAGGCTGTGCATCGCCCTTGGGCTTGAGGATAGCTTCTGCACTGTTCCACAGTGCCAATCTGGCCTTGAGCACTCTGATGACACTTGAAGACTATCATCATACCTCATCCCTTTGTTATATATGTTTTTAGGTAAATATCCCCATTCTCTCCAATAATGTCTTATTGGATATTTTTCCCACCCACTTCACATGGTCAGTGTCTCAGAAAATCAACCACACAGAAGTAGTAGGAATAAAGATGTGGGAAAGGCAGAGTGTTAACAAAAATAGGAGATGATAGTGACTTAACAAAGGGGAATACAGAAACAAAACAGAGAAACTGACACACAGGCCAAAGAGTTGGTATCTAGTCCTTCATAGTTCTCAAGTTCCAAAAGAATACACATGATTCAGAGTAGCATATTGAAACTCACTGCTCCCTTTCAAAAACAATTCCCTATCATCTCGCCACTATTTCACAAACCCCACAGCATTCCCGTCCTTATTTTTGCCAGAATCATAAAGCAGCTGCAGTCAGCAGCCCTAATGGAGTCTCTAACCTGAGCTAGAAAACAAAGAAGATTTTAAAAGCAAAACAAATAGATGGCAGAGGAGGAAAAGCGGCCCCAATCCTCTTTCGTCCAGATAATATAACATAATCTTTGTCTTATCTGTCAATATCTGCAAGTCTGAAAACCTAAATATGTACAGTGCTTATGTGTCTAGACAGACAGACAGTTCTAGACAAATCACAGGGTTGAATTTTTATGCTTTGGCAATATTTTAAACAAAGGTACCGCTGCAGTGGTTTTAAATCGCACATGCTGGTAGCTCCACTGCAGCAGGAATTAGAGCAAGTGTTTTCAGGCTCTGATGAAAGGGGAAAGATCTGACGCTACAAAAAAAGTTTCTTTTCTGTTTCTCTCTCCCCTCCCAGCAGCCCGGCGCAACACCTGTCTCATCAGCAGGGGCACTCGGAAGGAATGGGCCTCCAGGCACCTCAGTCCCAAGATTCTCTATGCCTCATTCTTCATCCATGCTGCTCGTAATGTTCCATCACTGGCACAGTTACACCTGAACACTCTGGTGCTGCCAAACACCTGGCTTGATTTTCCACTGTCCAAATGAAAAATAAGCATAATCTGCTTTTTGAGGATACAGCAAATGAGGGAGTTCATGACAAATTGTGTTGGTTTATGCAGAATAGTGATAATATGATACAAATGAGAATTTTTTGCTTAATGAATAATACTAATCACGTTTCAACAAATGCTGTGCCCTTCTAATTAGAGAGACTGCATAAAATCAGCTTAATTTATTTGTGACTAGTTATACAGAGTTTAAATATTTACTAGAGATTTACTCAAATGTTTGAGAGGATTTTAAACATTTCCTACAGTTGAAGCGGCCTGCCTAGTTCTGCGAAGTGTGGAGACAGCTCTCACTTGTGGGAGCTCTCCAGTTCTGCTGTGTGTCACGCAAATCCTGGTTTCAGAACAAAAAAGAAAGGGTATCATTGATTTACATACTAATTCTCCAACTGTTACTCATTTTCTTGATTCCAGCTTCCGAAGTTGCTCTCCCAACATTCATCACTGCAGTACACTGGAGGGGATGAGCATCTTTTTCAATAAATTATAGGAACTATGACTAATTACAGTGATATTAACTATGCAAAGTAATGTGTAACTTAAAATGGATACGTTCATCATTTCAAATTATGCGTTTTGATGGTCTGACACAGGAATGCTCTTTTTTGTACTGAATGTGTACTATGTGTTCTAAGAAACTCTTTGTAATTCTAGGTTCTGCTTCTAAACATTCTGACCTATTAAAAATAACCTTCTAGAGCCTCTCTTATGGTACAGAGAATTTAAAAGGGGGACAAGCAGATGACCATGGGATGATAAGATGATAAAAAGTAGACACATAAGTCTAAATATACATATATATGTACATATATGTTTTTCCTTTCTGGTGTGGAATTAGATATAAAAATCCTGGTTATAAGAAGCTGTGCTGAAATGCCTTATTATTTGTGTTTTTCAAAGGCATTTTGACCATGAATTACTTTTATTCAACCTTATTAGCAGTCCTGGGGGTTTTAGATAACTGTATCCTTATCTTCTGGGTGAAGACATTGAGGCACTTATAGGCTAGGTGGGGCTTCCCAGGTGACACAGCGGTCAAGAATCCGCCTGGCAGTACAGGAGACACAGGAGACGTGGGTTTGATCCCTGGGTCTGGAAGACCCCCTGGAGAAGGAAATGGAAACCCACTCCAGTATTCTTGCCTGAAGAATCTCATGGACAGAAGAGTCTGGCAGGCTATAGTCCATGGGGTTGCAAAGAGGCAGACACAACCCAGCAACTAAGCACAGCACAGCACATAGGCTAGGTGAACTGTCCAAAGCCACAGGGCTACTTAGTGACAGTCTGGGACTAGACCCTAGACTGTGCCATCTGGGCCTTGTTATATTCTCTACACCAACTGAACCAATATTTAAGTGAGCTCATTATAAAAACAAAGAAAATTTCCAAAATTCTCCCTTTACTTGAGCAATATGATTTGCTCCATCATTCATTTGTCCATTCATTCCTCAATTCACAATCATTTATTGAACACATTTTCTGTCTCAGATACTGTGTTAGATACTGCAGATAGAACATGCAGACACAATTCTTCCCTTACAGGGCCCTTCCTCTGGTTAGGAAGATGGACATCTAGTCCAAGAACTACCAAACACATGGGGAGGGCTATAATAAAGGTCTGCATAATGTGCTATGAGAGCACAGAATTGAGAGAATTATTTCTGACTAAGGGATTAGTAAGGAGGTGGTCAAAGGAGGATTCTCCAATTAGGGGATGGTTAAACTGAGTCTAAAAGAATTCACGGATTTCTCCTAGCAGAAAAGAGCAGAAAAGGCATTCCAAATGCTTGAAACAGCAAAGCATGAAGGAAGAAAAGTTTGGAAAGCCAAGCAGAGGATTTTGTGGAGGGCCTTATATGTCATGGTGAAGAGCTCAGGCTTTATTCTATGGTGAAGAGTCAGAGGAGAGTTCTGAGCAGAACAGAACTGGGGTCAGTTTTCTGTTTCAGCAAGGTCACCTGGAGAGGATGTGGAAAATGGATTGGAAGGAAATACACTGGAGGAAGAGAGACCAAGGAGAAGGCTACTGCAGTGCTGTAGGAGCAAGCGCGAGGACCTGAGTCAGCACTGGAGAAGCAAAGGGCAGGGGCTGAGTAGGGAAAGTAGAGTTAAAGGATATTTAGGAATAGAATGGTTTACTGGATTATATTTATGGTATACATAGGCATATTTGCTCCAGTCTCTGTTTCTTTTTTCTTTCTATGTTTAGGTGGCATGATTCATTAGCCTTTAAGCTTCTAGAAGACAGAAGCGGGTGTTTGTCAAAGGGAAATTCTTGTTATTCTCTTGAAATTGCACCTTGTACAGTGCTCACAATGTAACAGGTATATCCTAGATAAGGTTTTTTGACTTATGATTCACTGACATATTGTGACATGATGGACTTTCCTCCAACTTACAAAGAAACCAAACAAGTACATCACAATAAAAATGTGTCCATCAACCCATATGCTTAGTGGAAGAACATATTAAATTCCCGAGTGCCAACTACAAACAGCACTGTAAACTTCAAAGAAGTTTTTTTTCCTCTACTATAATATATAGCCCAGCTTTTAGGTGTTTAAGATGGCATACTGTATTTCAAGATAGCTGTGACAACACTTAACTCATAATTAAGAAAATGACTGTGTAATAAATAAGTGGGTTAAGTGCAGACTCTGAAGCCAAATAGCTTTTTTTTTTTTTCAAATTCTGACTCTTAATAAACTGAGTGACCGTAAACAAGTCATTTAACCTCCTTGTGTCTCAATTTCCTCATCTGCAAAATGGGGGAAAAGTAGTACCACAAGAGTTGTTATGAGTATTAATGAGTACTGTATGTACAGAGTTTAGAACGACTTTGACATTATTATCATTGCTGCTACAACTGTCACATTAAAGAAAAACAGACTTAGGCCTTAACAGTAAGATGTGGTTCTATCCGAAATCCTTAAGTACAACAATAATAGATAGTACAATAGATAGTACAATAGTGATTGTACAATCACTATTACTTATAATGAGACCAAAGAAAGTGTGTTTCAATCATAGCCAGGTTCCTAACTCTGATGTTAAGATGTATTTGACTTTGAGAATAGCAATCTCAAGCTATTAGACTTGCTTCAGATTTGGTTTCCCAGTTTTCCTTTAAAGTCTAGTAAATATAGAGCATCTTTTAAAATATAAAAACCTTTTAGAACTTGGTGAGACTTTAAGTCTTGAGGTGAAAAGACCCATTCTTCTTCTATCCAGTATTGCCTTTCATTGGTCCTACATCTATTTTTTCAATCTTCAGAAGATTTTTAAATCCACATAAACTCCTGATATTTGATAGCTAAATCTGTGTTTAAAATAAAGAGAAGGAAACATTTATTGAAAACATAGTAGTACTCCGTAAATGTTTGTCTGGCTAGACTCTTGACATGAGTAGCATGTTTGCTCACTAGATACATGCACGGCTATTTGGTCCTTATGACATGAGGTCAGGTAGCAGTGTTGATCTCTGCTGTGCAGGCAAGAAATCTGGGAGAATCAGAGCCTTACCCAGGATCACACAATTAACAGGTAACCCAGAAGGAATCTGCCCTGAAGTCACCTGACTCTAAGTCCCTGTGCCCAGCCCCAGTGATCAAGATGATTATTGGACTTCAGCTCCTCACGCTGAAGAATCTTATTGATATCATTTTAGACAAAGTTGACCCTTCCAACGTGTTAAGTATTTTATTAGGCTTTTCTCAAATTATTCAACTCCAACATGTCTTTTTCTTCTAAGGTCATCTCAGCAGCCTGAACAACATACAGATGCATCATGGTAGAACAGAATATTTTAAACAATTCTCCAAGGATGCAGCATCCTCATCTAAAAATCAGTGGACCAAGAAGAATAGGTGGTAATTCAGAAACTAGTATGATTTTAGACCTTGGTCATCTCAAGTGCCTCTCAGTGACTTCACATGCTCATACTTTATGACTGTTACAAAATAAAGATTAGGTAATTAAATGGAATTTAAAAGATCACTGAACATTTTTTGAAGTGTTGAATGAAATGACCCTTTAAAAACAACCTATTAGATGTCACATGCCTTTCAAAAACGTGTACCATCCTAATGAGAACAGAACAAACAAATAAACAGCTGAGGCCTTTAGGGTCCCTGAGATCATAAAACTTTTGGCCTCTTTTCTGACACCAATGGCTTTCAACTCCACTGCACTCCCACCCCTCACCCCCCAGACAGTTGGTGCCAGAGGCTGCAGCCTTGAAAGGCAGCCGCCAGCAACTCGGACTGAAGTTGTTCTGGCAGCAGGAGGCCCCAAAAGCATCTGATTATTTTAAAATGTGCTTTCATTGTGCTGCTTGCAGCTGTGAGTGAATTTTGTTTAAACAAACAAAAAAAAGGACCATTTGCTTCTTTAAAATCCAGGTTTTTTCCCCTCTCTGCAGAGCAGCTGCAAGGAGCTCAGCATCGACTTCACAAGCCCCCTGCCTCCCCGAGAGCACCACTTTGGGAGGATGCCTTCCTCTCCTGCAGAGAATCAACACTGAGCTCCGGAGGGCTGAGGCTCCCAGGGCTCTCCTCATTGGCTGACCCGTGCAGACAGGCAGACGGATGGACCAACTGTAGAACTGTAGAGTTCCAAAGCCGGCAGAATCCTTAGAAGTACTCTGGTCTGACTAGCAGGCCTTTTACAGATGAGACTACTCAAGGACAGAGAAGTTAACTGTGGCCTAAGGATTCACATCTAGTTAATGGCAGCCCCAGTGCATATAATCTGGAACCAGGAGTAATGGGGTGCAGGGAAATAGAGACGGGGTGCCGTCATTAGACAGTTCCCCAAGGCAGTATTTATGAGAGCAGTCTGCTTGGTATCCTAAAGATGCTTGGCCACTGGCTCCCTTGTTCCTCTCCAGTTCCATTTCTGAATCACCTTCTCAGTTGAATTCTGGAACTACTTCTCTCTACCCTCACCATCTGCCACAGGATCACCTCTCTCAATAAAGAATCCTCCTGCCAGTGTAGGAGAAGCAGCATGGTGAGTTTGATCCCTGGGTAGGGAAGATCTCCTGGAGGAGGAAATGGCAACACACTCCAGTATTCTTGCCAGTAAAAAATCTCACAGACCCATGGACCAAGGTGCCTGACAGGCTACAGTCCATGGGGCACAGAGAGTTTGGTGCAACTGAGCACACATGCATGGCACTTCTTTTAAAAAGTACCATCTTCCCAATGCATCAGGCGTTACAAATTTGAACGACTGTAATTCATAGATATGAATATGTGCCTTGTTTAAATTTATTTCTGGCCTTGGCAATCCACATTGCTCATGGGGTTTCTTCCTTTGAGAACACTGCCAAAATAGGCAAGAGAGTCTTAGAGCATGGCTTCAGAGCTTCTTCGTAGGTCAGCACACAGGTAATCATGAATCCTCCCAGGCATCTGTGAGTTCAGAATGAGCCACATGGTGATAAATGGTGATCAATTTCATTTCTGCCATTGCCCCTTTAGCAAGAGGGTAGCTCTGCCAGTCACTTGCCAATCAGTTTCACAGAATGCAGGTTGTGTCTCACCCAATTCAAGTCTCCTAATTAATGGAGCAACAAAATTTTGACATTTTGCTGGCTTCTCTGGCTCTTGTGGGAATTGAGGAAGAGAACTGAAGGAGGTTCAGGAGAAGGGGGAGAGTGAGTAAGGAGAGAAAAATACATACTGATTTAATGGGTCTTTGCCAATTTTTAGCTAATAACAACTTTTAAATAAGCAATTTTTAAATTATAAAAGCAGTATGTGTTCAGTGCAGAAAATCTTTAAAAAATACTGGGAATTATAAAGAATAAAATGTATACCACTTTAAGTTTGATCTTTTTTTTTTTTGCATGTAATAAAAACCTGAATGCCATTTAGCTTAAATGGTTAGGTAATATATTAGCTCATTCTAAAATTAGGGCACAATTTAGTGCTGTTTTAATTCATAAATGTGACAATGCCATCAGATACAAGGTCTCACTGTACCTCTGCTCCATCTCCTGTGTGTCAGTTACCCTTAAGGCCAACTTCCTTCCACAGGGTATTTCCCACAAAATCTCTTCCAATATCACCTGGGACTTCCTGTTTCCTCATCATGGTCAAGGAAAGAGAATGTGTATCTACCACCCAACTAAATGTCTTTCAAGCCTTTTAATTGGTTCAAATGAAAGGACATGCCTATATCTGAATCAGACATTAGTGCCAAGGTAGTGCTTACACTAAATGGCATGGGCCTGGATTATGTGTCTACTTCTAACCTAATAACCATAACTAGACAGATGGGATCATGCTGACTGACTTCAGTCAATGATGGACCACCTATAGAACTCAAGGTAAAAGTCACCCTTATCAAATTAAATGGCTGTTGCACATGGTATGGAGGTAGAGAGGATAATGGGATAGATGTTAGGGAGTCAATCACAATGTTTTCCATACACTGGAAGTCCAATTGCCTACTGAAGAACCACTTTAGGTATTTTTTTCTATATAGCTCTGAACACAACATATATATACTCCGTATGCATGTGTTTGTGTGTGTACATTACACATTAGAAATATACTATAGTTTTATATATTCTTTATTTCTAACTGACAAATACATCATCAGCATTTTCTCATGTCACTAAATATTCTAAAAAATTATTTAAAATGCTGCATGGAATATAATTAGTTTACAATGTTGTATTAGTTTCTGCTGTACAACAATGTGATCAGCCGTATGTATGCCAATGAAAAAATAATTAAATTAAAAAAAGCCTGCATGGAATTTAAATAACTCCCCAAATTTGAAGATTTACTGAGTCGTTTCATTTTTTATCCTCACAAATTAAGCTACAATAAATAAATCTGCACAAGTATGATTGTCATATTTGGATATGCTTGCTTCCATAGGACAGACTACAAGAAGTGGTATTGAAGAGTGAAAGGGAATAAACAAAGCTGAGAAGCTAAGACCCCAGTTTCCAAAACCTGAGTCTTCATTTTCTTACTAACAGAAAGCCTCACCGAAGCCTTGATTTCAAAGATCCAGGGATATACCCTGATTGGTCAAGCTCAGTTCATCCGAAGATTCCTTGCTGTGAAGATAGTTGAAGTAGACTTCTGTAGAGTTGCTACTTGATTGGCAGCCCCTTATATGCCTGGTAGCTCAGCTGGTAAAGAATCTGGCTGCAATTCAGGAGACCCTGGTTTGATTCCTGGGTCAGGAAGATCCCCTGGAGAAAGGATAGACTACCCACTCCAGTATTCTCAGGCTTCCCTGATGGCTCAGCTGGTAAAGCATCTGCCTGCAATGCAGGAGACTTGGGTTTGATCTCTGAGTTGGGTAACCCCCTGGAGAAGGGAACAGCTACCTCCTCCAGTAGTCCAGCCTAGAGAATTCCATGAACTGTATAGTCCTTGGAGGCACAAAGGGTTGGACATGACTAACGACTTTCACTTTCACTTACATCACAGAAATGATCTAAGTAGCGAGGAGCAGCTTCTCTGGAGGAGAAAGTCATGATCAGGAGAGGGAAGACAGGCTAAGTGGACACTAACAACTCATCATATAAATGTCATCTTTTAAAATCCTTAACGCCATGACATAGTTACTACCATAAATTGGGTAGAGAAGGAAACTAAGATTCATAGAAACCAAAGTAATTGCCTTGGATCTCTGTGTCTCTCTGTCTCTGTTGCTCTCTCTCACTCTCTCTCTCTCACACACACACACCTTTCAGTCATTTTCTCTTCTGTACTCCAGGACAGTGTGCTAACTTTTCCCAAAAGTGTTCAAAATGGCTTCTTAGCATCACAGAAGAGCCTGTAGACCCAGTCTAGATCATTCATCTTATTTTCTAGCCTAGGAGAATAACATAACCAGAGATATTAAATACCTTGCCCAAGTTAAAACCTAATGTCATAAGCAAATTCAAACTCGAGGCTTCCATCTCCCAAGCTAGGTGATCTCTCATTCACACGTGGATGTTTCTGTTACTTCAAAGATGAGTGAGCTCTGAGGATAAAAATTAGTGTCAGGAAGACACTCCAGACAAGAGTGACAAAGGACAATGAGTACCTGTGCAGTCTCCAGAGTATCCTACTGTCTCCTTAGAAAGAGATGAACTCGCATCTACTGATAGCAGTGTTAAAGGAGTAACTGAGGACAGCAGTGGAATTAGAAAGTCAACAAACATTTATCACATACCTCTTAGGTGTCCAAACACCTTTTGCATGCAAGGTGCTGGGGAGAGAGTCATATACAACACAGGTATGGTCATTTGCCTCACAAAGGTAGAAATCTGGTGGGGAAGGTCGATGTTAAACAAAAAGTCACAGGTATGATGGCTATTTGGAAAGGTTAAATGCAGGATACTGTGGGAATGCAAAGCCCAGCCATCAATGGCAGTAGGAATGGCCACTCAAAAGAGGGGAGTTTAAGTTGAGACTTGAATGATGTGTAGGATATATTCAAGGGCATGTGGAGTGGAGCAGTAAGCCAAGTAATAGTGTATAAAGGCCTGGAGGGGAAAGAAAGTAATGGTGTGGGATATAAGGTCCCCGTGGTTGGAGCATAGAGTAAAGAAGAGGGTGGAACAATTGCCTAGAGAGGCAAGTAGGGACCAGAGAATATAGAGCTCCATGAGCTGTGTTCAAGAATTTGGTATTTACTCTGAGGACAACAGAAGAGTTTTAAGCAGGGAGAGACATAATCATCTCTGCATTTTAAAAGATCCTTCTTCCAGCAGCATTGAGAGCTCAGAAGGAACTGAAACTGAATGTGGTGAAAAAACCTCTTAGGATGAGCTTACACTGGTCAGATTAAATCATGGTGGTGGCTTAGATGTGAGTGTTAGCAGAGAGGAGCTCCGCATTTGCTTCCACTGTTCCTTGAACCATGCATAACGGGAAAAGCAAAATCAAACCTAAAGTCTATGCATGAGGGGGGTCTCTGAGCATTAAGATAAAAAGGAATTAAAATTGCCTTCTGTTTGCTAAGAAAGGATTAGAGAAATGAGTCCACAGAAGAAAAATAAAATTAGGTGTAGTGTTCTGATACACAGACACCATTTCCTGGCCAGATGCTGCTGTGAAAATTTCAGAAACATTCGCTAAAAATCATAAATGAAAATCACATATTCACAACATTTAATGAGAATACAGGCTGAATTTACAGCTGCTGAATGTACAATATGGATGAAGATGTTGATTTACCCATGGAAGATGGAAATATATATGATAGAGGAAAACAGTACCCAGAAATGTGATAAACATTTGCATGAAAATGAGTCACTGGAAAAACTCAGAACTTCTCGAATACTTTATGCACCAAATTATCTTCAGAGCAGTCAAAAAGAAATAATAATAATAACAGTGCATTTTCCTGCCATTAATTTTGTCACAAAACTTCTGTTGACTTCAGTGGAAGTTCTGCATCTAGAATGTGGCCCAGGAAATTTATAGTCTGTAACTCAGAGACCAAAGACCTTGAGCATCAAGAAAATCTCTTACCCTTATTTATATACACTGTTCTTTATCACAAAAGAAGAGCTGGTACCCATTCCAACTAGCCAATCATTATGCAAGGAATATTCTGACTCACCCAGCATCTTTAATCAGTAAATGTTGTGCCAAAGGAAAGAGAGTGGGAAGAAGTCACAGCATCCATTAATAAAAAATGACTGGGGCTTTCTATCAACAGAAGCATCATTAGAAAACGTATGGTAGGAAAATAGTAGGCTGTAGATTTGTGGTGGCAGGGATGGCAGTAGAATACTAACATTTATACCCTCTTAAGCACTTTGTTTTAAAATGATGCGGATTTCAGGTAACTACATATGTGCTTAATACAGCATTTTGCATTTCCAATTTCTTCCTAAACTCCTGACTATAGTCTCATAAGATAGGACTGCCTTACCTGACTCTGGCTCTCCCTCCAGCCTCCTAATACAAATATTTCTATTTTTCAAGTTTTATTGAGGTATAATTGACACATGACATGATATGATTTTAAGATATACAACTTAATGATCTGATATATGTGTTTAATACAAAATTATCATTCATAATAAGTTTAGTTTAAAAATAGGAAGTGCTTCAGGAATTTGCATGTTATCTTTGCATAGGGACCATGCTAGTCTTCTCTGTTTGGTTCAAATTTTGTAGTGTACATGCCGTTGGGGCAAACATCAGAGGTATTTTTAACAGGTGATTGACTGTCACTGTCTGAGTACATCTTCCATAAAGGCTTTTGGCCAATTCTTGGCAAAAGACATATCAGATATGAAGAAGAAGAACCTCAGATTAATCTAATATTTTCTTGAATAGTCTCCTCTTTGCTCCACTTCTCCTCCCAATCATGATCTCTTGAGTAAGTAACGAAAATATAATTCACATTTCTAATAACCTGTGCAATCTGTATTTCAACTGAGGGTACTTCTTGGTCACACAGTAGAGTTGTAATTCCAAAGTAACTGTACTGCATTTTGAAAGAAAACAAGGCAGTCACATTCCATTAACAATATGCCTTATCGAGTGTGTCTCTAGGTAGGTTAAAGGGAGCTGAGTCATTCACTGAGGGTGAATGAGAGGATCATACATTCCATATAAGCTCAGTTCAGTCGTTCAGTCGTGTCTGACTCTTTGTGACCCCATGAATCGCAGCACGCCAGGCCTCCCTGTCCATCACCAACTCCCGGAGTTTACCCAAACCCATGTCCATCAAGTTGGTGATGCCATCCAACCATCTCATCCTCTGTCATCCCCTTCTCTTGCCCCCAATCCTTCCCAGCATTAGGGTCTTTTCCAATGAGTCAATTCTTCACATGAGGTGGCCAAAGTATTGGAGTTTCAGCTTCAACATCAGTCCTTCCAATGAACACCCAGGACTGATCTCCTTTAGGATGGACTGGTTGGATCCTCTTGCAGTCCAAGGGACTCTCAAGAGTCTTCTCCAACACCACAGTTCAAAAGCATCAATTCTTCAGCACTCAGCTTTCTTCACCATCCAACTCTCACATCCATACATGACCACTGGAAAATCCATAGCCTTGACTAGATGGACCTTTGTTGGCAAAGTAATGTTTCTGCTTTTTAATATGCTATCTAGGTTGGTCATAACCTTCCTTCCAAGGAGTAAGTGTCTTTTAATTTCATGGCTGCAATCACCATCAGCAGTGATTTTTGGAGCCCAAAAAAATAAAGTCTGACACTGTTTCCACTGTTTCCCCATCTATTTCCCACGAAGTGATGGGACCAGATGCCATGATCTTAGTTTTCTGAACGTTGAGCTTTAAGCCAACTTTTTCACTCTCCTCTTTCACTTTCATCAAGAGGCTCTTTAGTACTTCTTCGCTTTCTGCCATATAAAACCCCTACAAATCTTAATAGGGGAATGAGCTAAAACTACAAAAGTCCTCATTATTTGTATAACTTTTCCAGTATCACTAAAGCATGTCACCAGTGGATAAATAGTATTCTGCTCTAATGGCATTTCTATCCTAATATTAACCCAAGCATGGTCCATAAAGTTACTCGAATATCCATAGAGAAGCTTACTATAGTTTATGCAATTTCCAATCCTATCAGTTCAATAAGAACAACAGCATCAAATTCCTCATCTAAGGCTCAGTTGTACAGATCTGAAGTCTAGAGACTAGATAATAATATCAAATACACAATGAATTTAGATTCCCATTGTGTCAGTTTTCAAAGCCTTGCTTTCAAAAGATCATGGCTCTGATCCTGTTATACGTAGTAGAAAATGACTGCTAATGATATTTCACTATTAACCTATATTCTGTCTTCAGTCAGAAGAGGGATAGATGGTGTTCTCAAATCACTACTCAATCTATACTGGAAATAAAACTGGCTTTTATAAGAAGTAGTTGGAACAGGACTTCCCAGGCAGGGCTAATGGTAAAGAACCCATCTACCAATGCAGGAGATGCAAGAGACATGGGTTCAATTCCTGGGTTGGGAAGATACCTTGAAGTAGGCAGTGGCAACCCACTCCAGTGTTCTTGCCTGTAAAATTCCATGGAGAAGCCTGGAGGGACACAGTCCATGAGGCCGTAAAGAGTCAAACATGACTGAGTACATGTACGCGTGTGCGCGCACACACACACACACAGTTGGAATATACCACCCACCAAAAGAAAAAAAAAAATCCTATTTAATCCAATCTTCTATTGGAATTTCAGGATTTATGTCACTATTATAGAAAAACTCATTTTGGTTATAGCACCAACATGGCCAAACAAATGACTTCTAGATGGGAGAAGAAAATATTTGGCCAAGATAAATAGGTGTTCAAACAGGCCTCCCCAGCTTACTCATTTTGCTATATGGAAAATGAACTAACCGAGTTTAATGTACACCAAATGAGATTTGGAAGCATGTTCTAATTCACTTCATTCTGTACCAGGAATGAGCAGTTTTTGATGTCTCTACACCCACCTTTAGCCCCTAAAGTATATTCTCAACAAAATGGCCAGTGATCCTTTTAAAATATACACCAGGTCATGAGACTTCTCTATTCAGTCTCCTCCACATCTCCCATTCTACAAATAGCAACCCTGAGCCCTGGCAATGGTCTACAGACCTATACAATCTGGCCTCTCCAGTCTACTTCTTACCCTCCCCTGCTCACTTTACTCCAGTCCCACTTTAACACACACTTCTCAAACATGCCCAACATACTCACAACTCAGGACATTTGCACTATTTGTGCCCTCTGACCAGAGCACTCTTTCCTCTGACATCACATGACTCATTCTCTCACCTTCTTCAAATTTTTGCTCAAAAGTCACTATCTCAACAGGCAACCCTGTCCAACCTATTTAAAATTATCTTGTGCCTCCTCTCACCTATTCACCTTGTCCTATTCTGTTTGTCCTCCACAGCACTCATCATTTCCTAACATTCTACAGAGTTTACATGTTTACTGTGTTTATTGTCTCTCTCCCTTACTAGAATGTAAACTTCACAAGGGCAGAAACTTTAGTCCATTTTATTCATTACCATTTACTTAGAACTTGAAACAATTCATGTTGTGTTACTGTTGCTGTTTACTCGCTCACTCATGTCCAACTCTTTGAAATTCCATGGACTGTAGCCTGCCAGGCTCCTCTGTCCATGGGATTTCCCAGGCAAGAATACTGGAGTAGGTTGCCATTTCCTTCTCTAGGGGATCTTCCCAACCCACAGATTGAACCCATGTGTCCTGTTTTCTGCATTGGCAGGCTGATTCTTTACCTCTGAGCCACCTGGGAAGCCAAGAAACAATGCACAGCACACAGTAAATGTAAACTTAATAATATTTGTTGAATAAAAGAATTCATTCCAAAGTTGCTGAACTTAGCAAAGATCTAGCACACTGAAGAGTCATAGCTGTTTCACTTCAAGCTATAATTTAAATTCTGAAGCCTCAGTTTTATCATCTGTAAAATGGAATAATTATGTTATTTAACACTTAGGCTTGTTGTAAAGATTAAGGGACAAATGTAAATGGAAAGTATTTTAGGCAATGATTCATATATTGATTATTTTTATTAGTCCAAGAATAATAGGAACCATACCTAACATTTCTATAGAATTTTACACCTTACAAAGAACGCCACTGTTTTCATTAGATCCTCCCAGGATCCTCCCAGATTCACTCTAGGAAAATTTTAATAACTGAATCCTCAGTGTCTGTGCCTCAGCAATGTCAGGGGTGTATCCAACCACAAGGCTCTGAATGAAGGAGGCAGATTCAGACTGAAGTCCTCTGGGTCCAAGTCCTATTCTCTCTCCTCAGTGTCAGAGAAAGAAAATACTACTTCTAGCACAAGATTTTAATAAAACAAGATGCTCTCTACTGGTTTTTTGTTTTTGTTTTGCTTTGTTTATTGAGTCTGGATGTCTGCACAGAATGTGGCTTATATGAGGTGGTAGCATCAACACCAAGTACTCCCTGCAAATCCCAAGAGTCAAGACTCAACCATTGGAAGAGAATTCTCATCACTGATCACTTACTTAATCACGAGGGTGCAGGCGAGAGTACCTTTACTATGTCAGTGTTTCCTAACATTCTACAAACATCTCTAGAAAAGGATCAGGTTTTCTGAGAAGAGCATCCAAATTCCTGATTCAGTCTGGTTTACATGGTTGGCATTTAGTAAATTCTTAATGCATAAATGAATGGATTTTAAAAATGAGTGTGTTTACTGTTGCTGCCCACATTAGCTTGCAACACAACATTTTCTCCCTCCTTTTCTACTACAGTAATTAGAGTACAAGCAGATGTCTACAGCATCATGCCACACCCCATCCCTCACTATTGTGCTAACTGGAAAACAAGTTCCCCAGAATGTTGTGCATGAAAGAAATATACATTGAGGAAATGCTGAATTAAACAAGTTCAAACAGGATTTTTCAATACAGGACTTCTCCGAGCTTTACTCCCATGATGCACATTGCAAATCTTCAAAATCTATAGCATTTTGCAAATTTATTGGAAAATTTGTACACTCCCTCCCCCATGAAACAAAGCTTTTTGCACAGAGTTTCTCTCAAGTCAAGCTTACCAAAGAATGTGTTTATCTATAACAAATACACAGAGGATCTTCAAAAGTAGATCCACAAAAAAAGTAAAATAAAATGCCAAGAACATGAAGAAGTCAAGAGAAGTCCACATTTTTTGTAAAGCTGAATACCTTACAAGGTAATTTTACTTAGATTTACTATTCAATTTCCATTAAGTCTTGGCTTCCCCAGTGGCTCAGTGGTAAAGAATCCGCCTGAAGTACAGGAGCGGAGATGCAAGTTCGATCTCTGGGTCAGGTCAAGATATCCAGGAGAAGGAAATGGCAACCGACTCCAGTATTCCTGTCTGAAGAATCCCATGGACAGAGGAGTCTGGTGGGCTACAGTCCAACGGGTCATGAAGAGCTGGACATGACTGAGTGAATAACACACTTTTCCGTTAAACTGAATACAAGGTTTGCATAAGCCCCAGATTCTGAAAGTGTATTATTTTGGAGGATGTGCTAAAGACTGATATTTATTTCACCTTTTTTTTTTTTCAAAGGAAGGCACTGGTTTGTGGTCCTTATGTAATCTCATGGATAGACCGAAGCTCCTCATAGACAAAGTAGTTAAATTTATGGTGCGAAGGAAAACAAAGGATGCTCCTGTCCCACTGGTCTTAGCACAGTGTCTCTTGGCCCATGTAAATGAAAACTTCCATCAAAAGGCAAAAGTTATCTAAAAACCTTTTTCAGTTAACAGCATGTTACTTATATTTATAAGATTAAATAAAGCTAACAAAGTACTGAGAACATACGCCGTAGACTTACACATTTAAATGAGGCCAAGAAGAGGATGGTTGAGGAATGAGGTATGTCAGGGAAGGATGGCTGGGATTGGGCTCCCTAAAGGGGGTGATAGGAAGGTCTAATCATGAAGGAAGATCAAGTAAAATGGGAATGAAAGACCCTTGAACTCCACTGTGTCCACTGTGTACATTAGCCTTGTGGCAGCCATGCTGGTTGGCTCAGCAGTAAAGAATCTACCTGCCAATGGAGGAGACGTATGTTCCATCCCTTGGTTGAAAAGATCCCCTGGAGAAGGGAGTGGCAACTCACTCCAGTATTCTTGCCTGGAGGATCCCATGGACAGAGGAACCTGACGGACTACAGTCCATGGGGTCACAAAGGAGTCAGACACAACTTAGAAACTACACAACAACAACAAAGCCATGATGACAGATTTTGAGTTTTGAACTTTTTTTGTAGGAAACAGTAAACAGAAAGCTAGAAGACCTAAACCTGGCTGTGTAGATGCTGCTGGCTAAACATTCAGAGATACATAGGGACAGAAGTTATGTCCAAAGAGGACCCTGCCTTTAGCTAATATGAGAAACAACTGACAATGTGAGGTCCCATTTGATGAAAAAACCAAACAAAACAAGCCTTTTTCTCTGGCTTAGCCGAGGGAGTCCAATTCTCCCTCTTTCTCACTCCACTCCACACTTACCTCCTTAGCCTTAACCCCTGAATAAAGAGGACAGAAACCAGCCAGACTGTCTCTGCTGCTGTGACAGATTTTTATATGTGTATTAAGAAATACTCCATTCATCATCACTGCCCTGTCTTACATTTCATTTTTCAAGCTACAGAAATATACAGACTGTTTGAATAGCAGGTAAATCCCCTTCTCTCTTTCTGAATGTAGATGGTTAGTGAATCGTTAATGAAATCACTTGACACTGAGATCTAGTTACGTTATTCAGAGACCATTTCATGGGCTTTATCTGCAAATCCAAACTGGAGTCCAGTTCCTTTTTGTTCTCCATGTTCCCACTATGCTCTTCCTTCCAGGCTTTTTAAAATATCATGCAGAGTCCTTTCCAGGCAAACCATATTAAGCACACAGCTATCTGAGGCAAAGGCTTTCTCTTAGTGTACCTGGTTTTGGAGTATTTTAATAGGATGATTTTAAATGGGTTAACCCGAAACCTTGAACAAACCTTCATGCTGTTGAGGGAGAATGCACTGTCCCTAGACCAACACAGCTATCCATCAGCCCACTCAGTGTCACCCACAGCTCCCTCCTCAGAGCTGTTGAAATCTGCTCTTCCTTTGTCTTCTTAAGAAGATCTAGTTTTCCCTGGATTCTTTCCAGCATAAAACCCACTCATTTCCTTGACTTGCAATGTCCTCTTGAAAGCTAAGTAATGAAAGCAGATGCTCTAATTCAGACACATATTTTCTCACTGAAATGTTCATCACAGCTTCCCACCTAAAGCTGAAGTATTAGCTCTTGGGAAAAATCAGTCTCTAAAGGCCACAGAAAGATTGGTGAGGATGTTTTGGTGGGTTCTATAACTATAACTATCAATTAATCCAAAATTTTATTTCATAAAGCTTTTGTGTATTCTGTTTTCATTCCTATAGGATATCCATGGAAAAACAAATATGCTTTTCTTTCTGAGTATCCTGTATTCTTTCCGCATCCTTGAGTGCTAAGTTGCTCAGTCTTGTCCAACTCTTTGCAACCGTATGCATTGTAACCTGCAATCCACCTCCCCAACCCAGGCTATCCATGGAATTCTCCAGTCAAGAATACTGGAGTGGGTTGCCATGCCCACTTCCAGGGGATCTTCCCAACCCAGGGATCACACCCATGTCTATTATGTCTCTTGCATTGGCAGGCAAGTTCTTTACCACTACTGCCACCTGAGAAGCCCTCATACCATTTAAAAATAAAAACAACAATGAAGGTATTCTTTTTCTTTGAAAGAAAACCTGCAACCTGGAGATTATCTTCTTTGCCCAGTTGCAAATAAACTAATATCCTTGCAGCTAAAACCCCAAACAATATCCATAAAAGAAAGATCTGAAAAATTATTTCCTCATATTACTGATTTTTCTTTCTCCCCCACGATGTGGGGAGAGAAGGAGATAATATAACGGGCAAGTAATTTCTAACTTGTTCCTGTAAACACACAGCCTTTATGCTGTGGACACAACCCTTCTTATAATTGCATTATCTGCTATAGATCAAAATTTTTCCAAGTTACAGAATCCAAAAAAGCAAGACTATTACAGTAACCTTGTGTGTCTTACTGCATGGCTGATTCTAAAAAACTAACTAAATAAAATTAATTAATGAAAAGACTCACATCCAGTATTTCATGTGACTGCTGTTTATCCTCCATGGCATGCACAAACTTTTTTTTTAGAAATTGCGGGAAGTGTCAAGACCCTTACTTGTTACAATTTAATTTTCTGCTTCTAAGGCAATTACAGTTCAATGAATGATGATTCAAACACATTGAAGTTTTCATTACTCTTTGCTTAATTTGTCAGTTAATGCCTTTGAGTTCTATGGTTTCCCCAGCAGTCTTAACTTGCCATTAAAAACCTGTCAAAGAAACAACCTTCTGATTCTGGTGGGTTTAAAGAATGTACCTCCTTTCATTGTTAAGTTAGAACTTGCTCCTCAACCAAAGTATTCATACTCTAGAAATTCACGGTTAGGAAAGGTTGCAATAATTCTGGTTAGTGTTTTTTAATATAACAGCACTGCAATAAATAGCGGAAATAAGAGTTCATGCTTAAAATACTATATATCACAAGAATGTTACTTTCTATCAGTGTTTCGTAGTGGTTTATGGTTACCTGATAAATGTTGGACTTTTACATTCCTTTCCATGTCCCAAGCATCTATTATATTTACACATTTTGTACTTCTCTAATATTTTTGCAATACATTTTCCTGAATCGGCTGATGACATTTAATAGAATGTTTAAGACACAATATAAAACCTTAAATGCTTTTGCTTATTCTGGGGAGAAAATGTGCACATAGATTGGATTTCAAATTAAAACCTACGATGGTGTACGAACATTTTTGCTTCTGCTATACATATTAAAATATAACTAAGCACTCCTTATGCAATACTGCAGCATCCAGACAAATAACAAGCTCTCATACTTACAAGCAAGCTAGATGATTAAGGAGCTATTAATGAAGGGAAACAAAACCACAGTGCTGGGATGTAATAGTCCATGAAATTCTTATTGGTAGAAAGAAAATCTGCAGCAAATAAATATTAACCTAAATGCTATAGAAAATATAAAGCAAATGGGGGAAAATGTATTCTTTAAGCTAAAATATAGGTTAAAAATTGCTGACAATGTAAGGAAAGTCTATTTGCATACCACAGGGCTCCATCTGCTGTGGAAAATATACGCTGCAAGAATGATTTAATATTTAATAGAAGTAGTAGCCACTGTTAATTATAATCTGCACATTTACAAATCAGCACTGATAGCAATACAAATTATGAAATATAAGGGTGTTCTGCTGGATACTGGGGAAAATAAGATGACAGACAAAGTTAATGGAGTATCCCTAACCACAGCTCTGTCAGAACACATCAGAGAACTAATCCAGTTACAAAGAGCCTGCAATGGAAAATCTATTTAAAATATTAAAATGCTGTTTGGTAAAAGCTTTTTCATAGTGCATTTTACTTAAACAGTTGCTTATTGCTCATGGGTCATTAGCTGTACACCCAGATGCATTCTGCAAACTGCCATCTGAAAGAATAGTAGAAATTAAATAAGAAATATATTTCTGCAGCATTTTTCTTGATGTATAGAAAGAGTTCACTTAATATCTAGTCTGGATATGGAAAAATTAGCATGTGGTCACACCATAAGTGGAAAGCTGTGGAATTAAGCACTACACTTTGCCTACACAGAGTCATAAAATTCAACACAACTTTTCCCTCTAGACCCAATCTTATTCCCATTTATACTGAGATGCTAATAGTGATGATACAAATCGACTCTTATTTAGTAAGAAGACAGAAATTAGCATTGATTTTTTCATTAATCTTCTATTTCACCTCATTTCTCTCATCATCATATAATATGGATTAGTAGTGAGTGCATTTTATGCACAATGTTTTAATGGTAACTTTTGTTCTCTACATCATGAATACTGTTAATTTTCACCCCTGAAATCTCTAATTTATGGAACCGATCCTATATCCAAACTCCTTCAATTTACTATGATTAGTAAATCTTTACTCTGTGACCATTATCTTTAATGTATGGTAAAGATGTTTCTGCATCTGGGAAAAAATAGAGAACAAAGGCTATACCAAGAATAGTTTTAAATAGTGTAAGGTGGCTCAGGGATAAATAATCCACCTGCCGATGTAGGAGATGTAGGAGACAAGAGTTCAATCCCTGGGTTAGGAAGACCCCCTAGAGGAGGAAATGGCAACCCACTCCAGCATTCTTCCTGGAAAATCCCATGGACAGGCTACAGTCCATGGGGTTGCAAAGAGTTGGATAGGACTTAGCAACTGAGCATGCAAGCAAGTTAAACTGTTATAGATCACATATGAATGTGAAAGTGGATGTTGTCACGTGGTGCTTCCCTGGTGGCTGAGTTGGCAAAGAATCCAGCTGCAGTACAGGAGACATGGGTTCTAACCCTAGGTTGGGAAGATCCCCTGGAGAAGGGAATGGCAACCCACTCCAAATTCCATGGACAGAGGAGCCTAGCAGGCTATGGTCTATGGGGTTGCAGGAGTCAGACATGACTTAGTGACTAAACCACTCCAGTACATCAGGAAACATTAGCATATATTTAAGTCTACTTAAGTATATTATGAAGGTGCTTGTTGGCTGCAGGTAGAGGTTAAAAACAGGGTCAAGCAGTCTCAGGGTCAAGTACTTACAGGAGACATTTTCTTAGTCATCTTCTTTTTTAAACTGGAATTGGAAGCTTTTAAACAATGCACCCATCACCTTTTATTGTCTTATTTTTAGCAACTTTATACCGTCACATTTTGCCTCTTCCTGACCTCTGTATTATTCCTGACTTAAAAAATATTTACATCCCTATGAATAAGCTATTTTATCTGTTATTGGATGTGTTAGATGTATTTTTTACCACCCAAAGCATTCAGGTCATGCATACTACCCAAATGAGGACCCATGAGATATGGACTTCATTAATCTGAGGCCTGAAAGGTGCTACAGCACTAGTACAAAGATATTGAAAATACCTGTGTACTGACAATGGAAACCTATGAGGAATTTGTCTGTTTTCATCAGGACTCTGGGTGGAAAGCACACATACACAAAATGTAATAGTTTCTCCCGAGAATCAGCCCCGTGAACTTGCTACCATTCAGGTCACAACTTCAAATATATAATATCTGTGCAGCCAGAGAAACCTGAAACTAAAACATTATATTAGAATGGTATCGCCTTGGTGGTTTAGTCATTAAGTTGTGTCCGACTCTTGTGACCCCACAGACTGCAGCCTGCCAGGCTCCTCTGTCCATGGGATTCTCCAGGCAAGAATACTGGAGTGGGTTGCCATTTCCTTCTCCAGGGGATCTTCCCGACCCAGGAATCAAACCCAGGTCTTCTGTGTTGCAGGCAGATTCTTTACCAACAGAGCTATGGTATCACCTTAGTACCATCCAACTGTACCCACCAGGAGCAAGAACAAGATCTTTCTGGAGGAAAATATCCCCAACTTAGGCCCTCAAGATTCCCACAGAAGTTTAAAAAAATACAAGCTCATAGTAAAAAAAAAAAAAAATTATCAAGCATGTGAAGACATACTCCACTATGTATGAATAAACAGAAACAAACTACAGGTTTAAACCTGTAAGCCTTTAGAGTTCTAAAAATACTAGTTATAGAATGTAAAATAATTATGAATGGAATGTTTTTAAAAGAGAGAGAAATAGAAAAACAAGATTTATGAGCAAAGAACAAACATGATCAAAAATGACCAGATTTGGAAAATAAATAAAATGCATTGAAATAATACACATACACACACTTTGAACTTTTTAAATCATTGAGAGTTCTGCTTCCAGTAGTGGCAAACAAGATATTTCAGATCAACTCTCCAGCTCAAAACAACCAATAAATGTGAGCAATTGTTTTGCATAATATGTTTTAATTCATTCAAAAAATAACAAAAAAGCAAAGAATTATGAATTCAAACTGCAAAAATTCAGAGAATTCATCCTACTTTTAAGCATAGCTTGCCCTATTAGTCTCTGCTATTTCCAGAATAAACTTTTTCACAGAGCTTTAACAGACTCGTGAGGCTAAATGGAAAGAAATTCAAGTTCAGAATCTGCTAACAGGGAACAGACTGACAGATCTCACAGGCTTCGAATAAGGGTGAACAAAACAAAAACCACTCTCAAATGACCTAAATTCCCACTTGGATTAAAGCAAACCTTAGAAATAAACACAAATTTTCTCTGGTGGAAGATAGCTTCACCCCAAGTCTCAAGTTATCTCTATATTTTTTGATATGCAGTGATTAGATTTTAGCAACAAAAACAATAATAATAACCAGGCATATAATTAAGCAATGTAATTTACTCAAAATGTAACAGAAACAATAAGATGTAGAAGTAGATCCACAGAGAATCTGAATAATGGAGTTATCACCTAGTAACTTCAAAATAACTATGCTTAATATGTTTAAATAAATAAAAAAAAACAAGACTAGCAAATTTAACAGAGAATATAAACTATAAAAATGGAAGTTCTAGAAATTAAAAATAAAATAATTTAACTTAGAATTCCATGACTAGGATTAACTGCCGAACAGACAGAATTAAAAGGACTGGTAATGATTTAAAATATAGAAATAGGTCTAGGATAGGTTAGAAAACATATCAATATTTCAGCAGAAATATCAGTGTCAATAAACAAAAATATGCTAATAGAAAATACGCATGATAAAGCACAAAGGGGTAAAAGAGGGGGTGAAAAACATAGGAGAGTATAAGAATTATGGTCAGTGAAATTAAAAGGCTTAATCTACATCTGATTAAAGTCACAAAAGAGTTGAAAGAATGAAGTTGAAGTACTGTGTGAGAAGATAATAACTGAGAATGTTTTAAAATTGTTGAGAGATTAAGCCATATTTTCAAAAGTACTAAAATGTCAAACAAGATAAGTATTAAAAATGTCACACCAAGTGTAACTGTAGATCCTATAACCAACCAGAGAAAAGATATTCACCATAAAATAAGCACCAATAAGACTAATAGCTAATTTCACCAAAGAAAAAGTCAAAGCCAGAAGACAATAAAATGATTTTTCAAAATGCTGAAAGAAAATATCTGCTACCATAAAAGAGATATAGTCCTCAAAAAAAAAACTAAAGACATTTGCAAGCAAACAAAAAATTAATTCAAAGTTTAACAAAATAAAATAGAAAAAGTATTTTTCAGCAAGAAGAAAGATTCCATGTGGAACTGAAATATACATTTCTAAATTGCCTAAATAAACTGAGAAATATACCACATTTATGGATAGGATGGCTTAATGTATTTAATTTAGCAATTTTCCTCAAAATTAATCTTAGAGGTGATAAAATTCCACTCAAAGTTAAAATCAAATATTTGAGAAATTAAACAAGTATTCTAAAATGAATGCAGGTAAAGTTCTAAGAAAAATCAAGATACTCCCAAAAGGGGAGAGAGAAACAAATTAAGTGGGATAACTATATCAGAAATCAAAGCTTATTATAAAACTGTATTAAGTCAATGATGTTTTACACAAATATACAAACATTAATAAAAAATATAATAAAGAGTACAGAAACAGAAAGACCTATATACACCCACATGTGTCAGTGACATTACAGATTACTGAAGAAAGAAAAACTAGTCAATGAACTGTATTAGAAAAACTGATAATTCACTTGGAAAAAATAAAACTGAATCTCAATCTGTATTCTAGATGGATTAAGTAAAAGGCAAAAGGAGAAGTGGGTGGCAGAGGATGAGATGGTTAGATAGCATCACCAACTCAATGGACATGCTGCTGCTGCTGCTAAATCACTTCAGTCGTGTCCAACTCTGTGCGACCCCATAGATGGCAGCCCACCAGGCTCCCCCGTCCCTGGGATTCTCCAGGCAAGAACACTGGAGTGGGTTGCCATTTCCTTCTCCAGTGCATGAAAGTGAAAAGTGAAAGTGAAGTCGCTCAGTCGTGTCTGACTCAGCGACCCCATAGACTGAAGCCTGCCAGGCTCCTCCATCCATGGGATTTTCCAGGCAAAAGAGTACTGGAGTGGGGTGCCATTGCCTTCTCCACAATGTACATGAGTCTGAGCAAACTCTGGGAGACAGTGAAGGGCAGGAAAGCCTGGTGTGCTGCAGTCCGTGGGATCACAAAGAGTCAGACATGGCTTAGCAACTGAACAAAAACAACATGTAAAAAAAAACCAATCTTTACAAAATTTAGAGAAAATGTAAGAAAATATCTTTATCATCACTGGTAGAGAAGGACTTCTTAAACAAGAACTTGAAATCTACTAACCACATAGGGAAAAATTGATAAATTTGCCCACCATGGCATTAGTAATGGTTAGCATAACATTTCCTCAGCAGAATACTGACCACTGGTTGACTTTCAGAAGCTATTGACTTGCTTTCCAGTCCATATTTGAGCTGTGTTTAGCAAAACCATTTCAATTTGTTCCCAAATCTGTTTCTTCCCAGTTGCGTTTCTTTTTAGATCATGTTTTAGGATGGCCCACTTCAACTTTTTTGGTTAACTTGTTATTTACCAGAGTTAACTGCATTGCATACTAAGGTTTTTATTTTCCACAGGCATGATTTAAATAAGTAAATTTTTTTTAACTTAATTTTTTTTAAAGGTTGACTTTATTATTTAAGAAGTTATTAACATATATTCCTCAACAACAAAAAAAGATTATCAAAAAATTTCATAAGGAAATATTAAAAAAAATTCCAAACATAAACTTAGAGAATGCACTAATAAAATATAAAACCAAAAGTTCACTGTTGTTGCTTAGTTGCTAAGTCATGTTCAACTCTTTATGACTGCGAGGACTGCAGCAAACCAGGCTCCTCTGTCCTCCACTATCTCCTAGGGTTTGCTCAGATTCATGTCCACTGAGTCAGTGATGCTATCTAATCATCTCATCCTCTGTCACCCCTTCTCCTTTTTCCTTCAATTTCTCCAAGCATCAGAGTCTTTTCCATTGAGTCGGCTCTTCACATCAGGTGGCCAAAGTATTGGAGCTTCAGCATCAGTGCTTCCAGTGACTATTCAAAGTTGATTTCCTTTAGGATTGACTGGTTTGATCTCCTTGCAGTCCAAGGGAGTCTCAAGAGTCTTCTCCAGCACCACAATTCAAAAGCATCAATTCTTTGGCACTCAGCCTTCTCTATGGTCCAATTTTCACATCCATACATGACTACTGGAAAAACCATAGCTTTGTCTATCCAGACATTTGTCAGCAAAGTGATGTCTCTGCTTTTTAATACACTGTCTAGGTTTGTCATAGCTTTCCTTCCAAGAAGTAAGCATCTTTTAATTTCATGGCTGCAGTCAATATTCACAGTGATTTTGAAGCCTAAGGAAATAAAATCTGTCACTGTTTCAACTTTTTCCCCTTCTATTTGCCATGAAGTGATGGCACCAGATGCCATGATCTTAGTTTTTTAATGTTGAGCTTCAAACTAGTTTTTTCATTCTCCTCTTTCACCCTCATCAAGAGGTTCTTTTGTTCTTCTTCAGTTTCTGCCATTAGAGTAGTATTATCTGCTTATCTGAGGCTGTTGCTATTTCTTTGAGCAATCTTGATTCCAGCTTGTGATTCATCCAGCTTGGCATTTCACATGATGTACTGTGCACGTAAGTTAAATAAGCAGAGTGACCACATACAGCCTTGTCATACTCCTTTCCCAATTTGGAACCAGTCCATTGTTCCATGCCCAGTTCTAACTGTTGTTTTTTGACCCACATACAGGTTTCTCATGAGACAGGTAAGGTGGTCTGGCATTCTTTAAGAATTTCCCAGTTTATTGTAATTCACACAAAGGCTTTAGCATAGTCAATGAAGCAGAAGTAGATATTTTTCTGGAAGTTTACCATTTATATTTAAAAATCCAGGAAATCAATAAGGGCAAAGAAAAAAAAAACATAGAAAATGAGTAAAAGGTACAAATAGTTATTTCATAGTAAAGATCACACAAATGGTGCATAATTTTTTTTAAAAAATTCACATTTGTATCAGCAATCAAAGATAAGCAAATTAAGGGCTTCAGTGTTATGTAATTTTATAACCATTAGACCAGCAAAAATTTAAGAATCTGGCAATGTTGAGGAATATGAAATAGGCAAAATGGTATATAGAATTTCTTTAAGTTGAGATCACTGGTGTAGATTCTGCTAAAGTTTTGAAAAAAAATTAACGTGTTTCAATAAAATTTCCAGCATTAGAGGCTGCCAGTTTTTTTGTTTATTGTCATTTTCATGACTGCACCAATTCCCTGGGACTCTTTGGTGGTCTTCCAGCAGATGCTATTCTGAATGAGTCAGTGCTAATGCAGTAATTTAAAATAATTCTGCTTGCCAAGTAATAGATTTTAAGAACTATGTCATCTGAATTTCCACTTTGTTCAGCCAATGGTAAACAAATTTGCTTACATATGTGCCTTGGACTCAAAACAACTTAAAAATAACTGTTTAAGGTATATAGAATAGTCAAGAATACTAATTTTGTCTGTTAAATGAGATGTAATCATTTAAAACTTCTTTGTAGACAGCAAAAATGTGTCACAAAGAAAAAAATTTGTTGTTACTATAATAACTACAAAACTATTAGCTAAGTTCAAAGAATGAAACTCAGAAAAAAAGTCAGCTTGAGATTTAAGGCAATGTTAACAAATGAATCACATCAACTCCTTGGTTCCCTAGATTCACTGTTTGTACATATAACATCAAGATAGCAAAAACAAAAAACAACAAAAGCCCTTCAAGTCTTCTAAAATATAATAGACTTGGTGACTGCATATCTAGGGCCTTAGTTTTTTCATCTGATGATAAAGATAAACATCACTGCTCTCCCATGGTTTTTGTAAAGATAAATTAATAATTCTTAAAGAAGCACTTGGCAAATATTAAGTGTCCTGTTTATGCTAAACATCAGTATTTGTGGAATAAAATGCTTTAACTGGAAGCCTAACAAGTAGATGTTTTTTATCTATTCCACAACAGGCAATAATTTCAAAAAGATTAATGGAATTACTGGAACCAGTATTACTGGTTCCCTTTTACCTCAGTACCAAAACGAAGTAAAAAATTCCATTTTTGGCTTATTTATTCAAAACAATGTCCAAAATGTCTACCAAAATTTGCCTTATGTTCTATTAATTATTTACAATACAGTAGAAAGAATATTTAATATTCTTCCTTCCATTTCTCTCCCCATAATTCTATTATTACTTTAATCAATATTTTGTGCAGCTCTCTTTACTAAGAGAAGATACAAAAACAAGGCTGTGTTTGGACTTGGCATTGGAAGAAAGCTTATAGATCATCTCATCTACCTTGCCATCAATACAGAATTTCACTTAATTACATCTCTGACAAATGACAACCTATCTAGACTGTTGAAACACTCTCAGTGAAAGGGCATTTGCTATGTAGATGACAGGGACTACCTCAACTGTTTCTAGAACAAAATTTTCTGATTTGAGTCCAAATTTGACTCATCAAGGGCTTCCCTTGTAGCTCAGCTGATAAAGAATCCACCTGCAATGTGGGAGACCTGGGTTCAATCCCTGGGTTGGGAAGATCCCCTGGAGAAGGAAAAGGCTACCCACTCCAGTATTCTGGAGAATTCCATGGACTATACACGACTGAGCGACTTTGACTCACTCACTTGATTCACCAAAATCTGTTACCGTTGATGCTGTTTCTGCTCTCTAAAACAAGAGAGAACAAACCTACTCACTCTTCCATGATCTTTCAAAACTTTGAAGTTTCCTTTTTTTGGAGGGGATTTCTTTTGTAGTCATGTCTTGTCTAGTTCCTATGTGATAAGGTTTCTGGAAAATCATAACTAGTATTCTCAGAGCATGCTCTAGTTTATATATCACCTTCTAAACCTAAGAAATACTGAGCACTCGACTTTACTTATGTGCTTTAGCTTACACTGTTTTCGGGGAAAGGTTCCCCACCTCCAGTCTTTTTTCACTGATATAGAACAAGGTATTTGATTAGCTTTTTTAGTGGCAATGTTACATCTTGTCTCACAGATATCATGGGTCACTTGTCAAGGAAGGTTGCCCTGATGCTGCCTTACTATATTTTTTGAAAGCAAATTCAATTTTACTTCATTATTTTTGACTCAGAACTTCTATAATTCCATGTTCATGTTTAAACTTGATGTAATTTGCTCTCTAATGAAACCATATTTCATCGTCACTAATTTAGATGGGCCAGATTTGTATGACTTTATCCAACCATTGATGAGTAAGACAAGGTTAAAGACAGAGTCCCACCCCATATTCTTAGATAATTCTATTCACTTTGACACAGTCCTGGTTTATTCTTAACCTCAAAAACCACCCTTAAATCCAGTTAACTCTATCAACCTGTAGCTAGCCTACATTTTTCAATTTATCCACATGAATATCCTGATTTTTGTGCCAATTTCCTAAAATCAAGATGTTCTATACTTATGAGGATTCTTACACCTAATACTACCAGTAATAGATATTCCCTCAATGTGTACTGGTTTCTGTATGAGGCCTTCTCTGTTATCCAGACTTCAGCTCTGTGCCATATAATTTGTCACTTAATCATTGTGTGTGATAATCATTATTGTGTGATTAGAAACCTTCATATCTGAAGTTTTGAGATATGAGGCTTCATATCTGCTTATCTTTATTACCTTCACAGTATTTGTATTTAATTTAATTGAGGAAGGAAGAAGGAAAGGAGGAACGAAGAAAGAGAAGAAGAATGAGAGGAAGAAGAAAGAAAAGGAAGAGAAAGGATTAAGAGGTTCAGGTTTTCATCTACACTGTAAACTCTGAAAAGTAAGAACCTGCCCTTTATACACTGTTTCTCTGCCCACAGTACTCATCTCAGTATGGAATCCACAGTCAGAAATCTACACCTTACATAAGGACTAAGAACAAACCTTTAGAGACCACTGAGGATGGAGTTAGTATCATCTATGGACTGATATAAATGGATACAAAGGGATAATAAGAAAAAGTTGAATGAATTAAAATATTACAGCAGGTTGTTAGAAGATGTGCAAAATTACAAGGCAGTGAAACAGATCTCTAGGTATGCTGAAACAGTTTTGACAAAATTGAGACCATATTGAATCAATCTGTAAGATATTCACTGCTGACGCAAAGGAAATGGAGAGCTCACTCATGCAGATTGATTAGCTAGCAGGTTCTATACCTGGTGAATGGAAAGAGGTATTAATGAGCCTATAGTAGAAGGAAATGTCTGTCCTGGAGTTAAAGTTGGGGAGAAAGGTCAGTGAAGGAAATGAGGTGAACCAGGAGGGCCAATCAATTGCAGGTCACAGTGGATCAATTACAACCCCATCTATAAGACTCCCAACCAGAAACTCAGTGTCAACTCTCTCCCCTCTTTTTCTCTCACTCTTTTATAGGTACCAAGACCCATCAATTCTAATTCTGAAATCAGTCCTTTTCCTCCCTATTCACAATTCCACTTTCTTAATTTAGGCCTCATTTCTTGCTTAAATATTGTGAAGGTTTTTCAACTAATCTTCATGCCTTTAGTCTTCCTCTCTGATCCCAATCACTCCACAAGAATTATCTTTTAAATCACAAATCTGATCATGTCACATTCCTAAATAAAATCCTCTGATGGTTCCTCAATTACTTACAGGATAAAATTCTTGGCATGGCATTGGAAGTCCTTTATTATCAAATTTCAACATATCTCTGAAACATCATTTTCTACCACTCTTCAACACACACGGTACTACAGTCACCACAAATGACATCCTCAAGTTCTATACCTCTTGCCTTTGCTCAAGTTTTTCCATCTTCCTGGAAAGCCATTTCTCCTCTCTCTACTTGATATACTTCTATTATCATTTATAGCCAAGCTGAAATGTCAAGTCCTTTTCAAAGATTTTCCCACTTCCTCAACAACTCTTCTGAACACAGATTATCTCTTCTATCTCAGTATTCCCACAATACTTTTCCAATGCATCTTATTTTAGACCTACTGAATTGTGAATTTCTTCATCTTTATATGCCCAAAGGTTCTCAGCAAGTGCTGAATGAGTGAATGAATAAATGATCCAGAAAACAGGTTCAGTAGTGAGAAGTACAATACGAAAAAAAAAGGAGATGATGACATCTATCCTCTCAGGTATAACTTTCAGTCACTCTTACACTGAGTCCTATAAAATAACATGACATATGTAATCTGAATATACATATTTATATATTTATCTGAATCTGTTTATTTATAAACTTTATGATACTATATTTTGATGATTTTTATTCATAATCTTTATTATTTTAAAACATTGAAATATATAGTAAGCATACCCCTACTTATCCACCCCCAAAATAGCTGTACCATGAGTTGTTCTAGGCATTGTAATTACAATGGGGAATAAGACATGCAAGCTGCTGCTGCTGCTGCTGCTGCTAAGTCGCTTCAGTCATGTCTGACTCTGTGCGACCCCATAGACGGCAGCCCACCAGGCTCCCCCGTCCCTGGGATTCTCCAGGCAAGAACACTGGAGTGGGCTGCCATTTCCTTCTCCAATGCATGAAAGTGAAAAGTGAAAGTGAAGTCGCTCAGTCATGTCCGACTCTTTGCGACCCCATGGACTGCAGCCTACCAGGCTCCTCCGTCCGTGGGATTTTCCAGGCACGAGTACTGGAGTGGGGTCCATTGCCTTCTCCATGCAAGCTACCCTTGTAAATTTCACATTGCAGTGGCAGTGGCAATGACAGACAGTAAATAAACAAATAATCTTAAATTGTGATCCATGCTAAATACAATACCATAATGTGATCAGAATGGATGGACACAGGTATGGTTAGAAAAGAATTTTCCAAAAAAGTTGAAATTTGAACTGAGGCCTAAATGATGAGAAGGGGTCAGCCATGAAAAAATATGGCTGAAGAGCATTTCAGGCTGAGGGAAGAGTAAGTACAAAGTCTCTGAGGAGGCAATGACCTGCATTTGAAGATGAGTATGTCACTTGTTGGTGCTCAGTAGAAGGGAAACAGGAAAGCTGGGGAGCAGGCAGAGACCCTATCATGCAGGACTTCATAGGCTGTGAGAATACTCAATTTTATTTTCAATGAGATGGACATCCAAAAGACTCCATCATAGGTCATTAAATTTGTAACTAGCCAAACCATAGCAACAATCTCTTTAACATATGCTCTGATTTCCACTCCACTGCCTTAATTCAAACCATCATTATATCCTGCCTAAACTATTGAAATAACCTCTATTGGCCTCCTTGATATCAAGTTATCCCTCAATTAGACTATATTATTGTCAGAGTTTCTTTTTTGATAAAAACAATGCTATCAAGGTATCCACTGCTTACAAATCAGTGAAGTGTCTGCATATTTACCCAGTTCTGCCTTTTTTTCAGCTATTTGCCATGATAGATGCCATTCAAGAGCAAACTGTAGTCCCTTTGGTGTAGAGACACTTTGATGACACCACAATGATCTCAACTAGTGTAATGGAGAGATAATATTTGTTAAGCTTTATATAGTAATGTTAAACACCTTCCCATTTTAGGTAAGTATTTTTAAGGGGATCATAGCCTAGAGTTTAGAATTATCTTTCCTACCAAAGTTAAATTTCCTACCAAAATTCATATAACTGCGTTGGAATTTACAAAAACTGACATAATATGGCTATACCCTAGACATTATAATTCTGTTAGAAATATCTCTTAGCACTGCTCCTGTTTATATATATAATGTACATGGAGCACTACTCATGTCTTCAGTTGATTTTACATAACTCTTCACTTAAAGCACATACACTTTAAACTTACAGTTTGATGCACTTTTACAAATATATACAGTTTCATAACTACCAATCAAGGAATATCAAGAACATTTTCATTACCCCACAAAGTATCTTTGTACCTTTTCCCAGTCAGGTTTTCCCACCTACAACCTCAAGTAACTACTAATCTAATTTTTTCTTTACAGATCACATTTGTTCTTTCTAGAGTTTCATAAAACATGATCATGCATGATCATGTGTATATATGTCATGTACATATATATCCATAAATTATTTACCCAGTATAATGTTTTTGAACTTTATTCACATTGCTGCATGTGTCAATAATTTGTCCTTCATTTCTGAGTAGTAGTTAATTGGTTTAACCAATGAACTTTTGCATGTTTTTAGTTTGGAAAACTCAGCAGTCGCCACAGGACTGGAAAAGGTCCTTTTCATTCAAATCCCAAAGAAAGGAAATGACAAAGAACATTCAAACTACTGCACAATTGCATTCATCTTACACACTAGCAAAGTAATGCTCAAAATTCTCCAAGCTAGGCTTCAACAGTACGTGAACGGAGAACTTCCAGATGTTCAAACTGGATTTAGAAAAGGCAGAGGAACCAAAGATCAAATTGCCAACATCAGCTGGATCATCAAAAAGGCAAGAGAATTCCAGAAAAACATCTACTTCTCCTTCATTGACTATGCTAAAGCCTTTGACTGTGTGGATCACAACAAACTGTGGAAAATTCTGAAAGAGATGGGAATACCAAAACACCTTACCTGTCTCCTGAGAAATCTGTATGCAGGTCAAGAAGAAACATTTAGAACCAGACATGGAACAATGGACTGGTTCCAAATTGGGAGAGGAGTACATCAAGGCTGTTTTTTTTTCCTTTCTTCTGTTAATTCCTTCTTTTGAAAAATATGGTTTTTCTTTTTTGTGTTTCATTTTATCTCTTATTTTAATTGGCTAGGATATACCTCTTTGCTTTTTTTTTTTCAGATGTTGCTCTAGGGTTTATAATATCATCAACTTATAGTAATTTACCTTCAAATAATATTATAGTACTTCTTAAATAATTTAAGAATCAGACATCTGTATTTATCTTTAGTCTCTATCTCAGTTCAGCAGGACCACTGGATTTTGCTTGGCTTCTCCTACATTTGCTGAGGTACAATAAATTCTTCTAGGAAGAAAGTAGAGTTATCTAAATATAGCTTTAAAATCACACCTCACAACATAAAAATAACTCAATCCTCACAATTAGTAATGCTCAATCAAGTGTTCAGTTCAGTCCAGTCGCTCAGTCATGTCCGACTCTGTGACCCCACGGACTGCAGCACACCAGGCCTCCCTGTCCTTCACCAACTCCCAGAGCTTACTCAAACTCATGTCCATTGAGTCAGTGATGCCATCCATCCATCTCATCCTCTGTCATCCCCTTCTCCTCCCGCCATCAATCTTTCCTAGCATCAGGGTCTTTTCCAGTGAGTCAGTTCTTTGCATCAGGTGGCCAAAGTATTGGAGCTTTAGCTTCAGCATTAGTCCTTTCGATGAATATTCAGGACTGATTTCCTTTAGGATTGATGGGTTGGATCTCCTTGCAGTCCAAGGGACTCTCAAGTGTCTTCTCCAACACCACAGTTCAAAAGCATCAATTCTTCAGTGGTCAGCTTTCTTTATAGTCCAATTCTCACATCCATAGTGTGGCCTGGGACTAAAACAAACTGAGAGGTAGGTTATGAGTGATTTCCTGCATACCTGCTGTATCCTACCCTATTTCCTCATATTTAAGGAGGAGATCAGAATACCAGTGAGGAAGGTAATGTTACAGTATGAATAAACATAACTGATTTTTATTTTATTCATAACTCAAATAATTGCAGATCATCAGTGTGTACAAATACTAGTGTTCAGAATCACCACCATTAATTTAAGGGTGAAAATGCAACTCTAAAACTTAGAACACCTGACTCTCAGAATCTGGCTTCCAGCAATGGCAGACTCACATCTCCCTCTGGTTTGTTTTATTCATACCATGTTCCAACCTCAGTGAATTTACATCACTCCCAGAATGCACCATGTCTTTGCTCAACTCAACACCTTTACTCCTGTGGCTTCCTCTCTCCTCTTTGTGAGGTGTCTAATTTTTGTTCTGCAAACCAATCTTTATCCTGCTTTTAAGATCCCAAACTTTGAATTAATAGTTGAACTAATGTTAAAATATTTATTGAGTGCTCTCTGTCAGTTACTTTTAAAACTCTTTACCTGTATTAACTTATTTTTTAAACTTACAGTAACATTATACACTAACTTTAAAGATAAGGAAATTAAGGGTTAAAGAATATAATACTTGCTTAAGCTACAGTAGAAAGGAAACAGGGATATAAATCCAGATCTGTATGAGTCCAGAGTTTGTGCTTTTAGCTAGGAAACTTATCATTCTTAAACTTTGTTATAAGCTAGCATTACCTGTAAACTTTCAAAAATCTCCAAACCAATTAAATCAGAATTTCTGGGAGTGTGACTCAGACATTAGCTTCTGCTAAAATCCTTCAGGTAATACTAATGTGAAGTCAAATTTGAGAATCCATGTACTACCCTTCAATTTTTCTTCAAAGGAATTCGGTATTGGTCAATGAGGACTTTAGAATGTAGCCAAAACTAAGTAGATTAGACTAGAATTTAGCATTTACCAAATGATTACTGCTTACAACATGTAGAAATCAACTGCTCAAAGCAATGTCAAACCCAAGCACCAGGCAACTGTTGAGTGATTGAATATCAAAAGTCTACTATTAAAGCAATAATAAAATATGCCTAGCTTGTTATTGTGGTTGGCTGATTCTGTCTATGTTACTGTTCCCTAGGCATTGCAGGATACTGTAAAGTAAATGAGAGATATTACAAAACTGCTTTGCAACTGTAAGTACAAAGTAGAGTACTGTTAGATTGCTAAGTACAAGCACCAAGCACTACACACTACTAACAACCTTTGAAGGAAAAAGTGAATCTGGGTTCATGCTTGTCAGAGAAATTTCCATTCACCTATCCATAATTTTTTGCCTTTTTATACTGTTCATGGGGTTCTCACGGCAAGAATACTGAAGTGGTTTGCCATTCCCTCCTCTAGTGGACCATGTTTTGTCAGAACTCTCCACTATGACCCGTCCATTTTGGGTGGCCCTGCACGGCATGGCTCATAGCTTCACTGAGTTATGCAAGCCCCTTAGCCAGAACTAGACAGTGATCCAGTTGGATGGCATCCCTGATTCAAAGGACATGAACTTGGGCAAACTCCAGGAGAGAGTGAGGGACAGGGAGGCCTGGCATGCTGCCGTTCATGGGATCACAAAGAGTCGGACACGACTTAGCTACTAAATAATACCAATAATCCATAATTATCAGGGAATATAGAATTTAAATATCGGATAAGAATATGATTCTTTCAAGTCTTGTGTCCTGGCTGCCTCCAAGAACAGCCTGTGCCCAGTGATTCAGTAGAACTTAACATATACACACACCCACCCATCTCCCCCTCATACACACATTGTGTTTCTACTCACTTGCTTAGAACAGAATTCTTCCAGGTCCTAATAGGAAATCAGCTTCAGGATTAGAAATAATGAAATTCGATTAACTCTCTAAATTGATTTGTATGTTTACAAATACTAAGGTGTCTAAACTCTGCCTGTTTATCCCTCGATCAAATTCTGAGATACATAGATTTACTTAGCATCACTAGAATTCAACCAAGATGACAGTTTTTAACATCACGATAACGAGACACTTTTCCTATAGAGAGCAAAACTGCTTTTGAGAAACTTAAGTATTTCTTGATTCTTGTTTTGTTTTACGAAAAAAATACACCAATGTTCAACAGCATGTTATTAATATCCACTTAACATCCCCATTTTCCAGTTGGGGGTTGGATGCATCAGGATAGAGTAGAATATGTTGTGGTAGCAATAATCCCGCAAATAATGGTGGCTTCAGACAGCAATAGTTAACACTTACATACACTACCGACCACTGCAGATTAGCATTCCAGGCTTTAGGTTCATAGTTCACAAGGATTTGAGCTGATGGAAGGATGCTTCACAGGTGCTGGTAACCACACCAAAATTAAAGAGAGAGTTTATTTAACTACCCCCTGAGTCTTTAAGCTTTAACCCAGAAGTAATTTCTGTTTACGCTTCTTTGGACAAAGGGACCAAGAAAATATCAACTTACCATGTGTTTAAGAAGGAAACTAGAAAAATTTGGTAAACAGAACTGATGACTACTAGAAACTGTCCTGATTATCAAACATTTGATTCATAATCATTCTTGCATGCAAAACACATCCACGCCTACCCAGGAGAAACAACTCAAAATTTTCATTTGATTACAGCACCAAACTCAAAGTCCAGGATCTTGGGATAATGCACAGTGGTTTCTTTATCATTCAGCATCACTCTATCCAGGAAAGGAAAAGCAGAGGTCGCACAGGAGTTACTGGTCCATGACAAACCTAAAATCCTAGATCGATATTTTGAGGGTTCCTATCCTGGAGTGAAGAATATTCCTTGATTAGTCCCTGATGACTTCCTTGTGCATGGTTCACTGTGGTCCTTGGATTTGTCTTCTCAGTTCGTTCCTTTTTATTATACTCTTTGGCCACATAAAAGTAAGCATCACAGAGGGGCCTGTTGGGGACTGGGCAGCTTTTTCAACCCACTTCCTGATCTTAGATACAGTTATAACTCTAAGAATCATTTAAATCTTGAGCTTTTCTAGATGTGTGATTTTTTTGGCAGTATCCAATTTTTTAAAAACTAATTAGGCCTCTTACCAACTTTACTCTGATAATTTTCATATGTCAATAATTATACCTACAGTTCTTTTCTAGACAATATTCTAGATTTGATCTATTACTTTATTTTGCCACTTCCAACTCTCTCGTCTTAACTGCTGATATCTTGGGGTATCAGGTTTTTGTGGAAGACACACAACTTCAATTTATCTTCTCTTAGCCCCTTTTGTTCAATTGAAAGTATTTACAGGATATAAGCTTGATCCATCCAGAAACTTTAACAATAGGTGGCCCTTGCAACAATAATAAGAATTTTTTATTCTTATGTTTTACTATTTGGATTGAAAAGCAATCGGGCAAGATCTTGAGTTTTTAGAGTCTTTGTTTTCTTTTTATTCCTGCTTGCAAATATACAAAATTTTTCAGAAAAAAAATTAGAATAACTCAGTCTTTCTTATCATGCTTTGCAAAACACATCCAATAATAGCAAACCCACCCTAGCCAGTCCCACATATTTAGCTTATTTGTTACAGCAGCATCCCAAATTCTAGGTACCAATTCTATGGCAGTCAGGGTAGACAGGTTTATACACCAAACTCAAAAACAACTCCAAGTCTCAGTTGGAATTAGAAGGGAAAAGGGGGGTTAGGGGCAGGGAATAGGGGCTATTTCCTTTTCAAGCTGTATAAGCATTACAGATTGTCAGGGATATCTATTCATTGCTGTCATTCAGGGTCCCAGCCACTACCTCAAAAGTTGCTGATTATCACTCCAGGCTTAAAGAGAGACGTGCTAAATCACATACCACCTCTTAAAGAAATCACCCAGAAGGGCCATGTATCACAGAAGCCAAAGTAAGCCACATGGCCACAGTTAACTCTATGGGAGCTGGAAACATAACCCTACCATATGCCCAGAAGGAAAACTGGATATATTTAATGAACAACTTGGATTATCACAGAGGAAGACTTAGAGGAAAAGATTTAGTGACTTAATTAATAAGTGATAAAACAGCTCAGCAAATCAAAGGAAGAAATTCTCTTCCCACCATCAACTTAAACTCAGAGAATTTCTAGATTATAGACACTAAACAAAACCAATACAATGTAAAGGAACAGTCTTTTGACAGCTTCCACTCAAAAGAGAAATATAAAATCACTGTTATATTTTAACAAAAATAATTTTTTTTCATTCCCATCTCTTCTATTTACCAGAGTAGAGGACTTATTCTGAAAAAATTTCTTAGATAAAATAATTTAGAGCTTAGTTTTTTTTTTTCCCCTTATACTACTTTTGAATGTTCTATCTCGGCAGCCTCTATAATCACCTGAGATAATGTAGACCATACACAAGAAAGAAATCTGAGATGGGCTTAGCACAGAAGAGAAATTAGTGCTTTACTTAGGCATTACATCAGGCAAGTCACTTGCTATTAGGTACTAAGGTTTCCTATTCATAAATGTTTGACACCCACATACACTGCAGGGCTGTTGGAAAGGTTAGTGTGATAATGTTTGAGAAGTGCCTTGAACCGCTAACAATAAGGTGCTAGAGCCAATTTAAGAGATCATCTTTTTGAATAAGACTCAATAAACTCATCTCTTGTTCCTCTACTCAAAACATTAACAGGCTACAAAATGCCACAGTTTAGAAGAATTAGCAGATTATTCTTTATCATACCTCAACTGCATAATCAGTACAATTATGTCCCATTATCCTGCCTTTCCTCAAGCTGTTTAGTACCTAAAAGCTCTTCAAGCCTTACTATTCAAAAGCTGAATATGGGCCATCAATTTCTCCTTCTGTGCTACTTTCAGTTACTACAGCCTGAAGAGATCTTCAAAGAAATAGTTATTCACATGGCACTCACTCCCATCAATAACTCATTACTGCCACATTCTGCAAAGCCAATCGGACTGTGTTTACAAGACTCAAACAAAAGTGGAGCAGAGAAGGGGGGTCATGCCACGAAACTTCATAAGTAGTATCAATGCCCAGCTGACTTGACCTTAACTTTTCAGGTCTCAATTTTATTGCCCATCACTAGCCTCTACTTGGCCCCTTTTTAATGCCCCTTTCCATCTTACTAGCTTTAGTGCCTGTAGTAACTTTCGAATTAAGACTCTCGAATTATTCATCAATCATACTGGAGAAGGCAATGGCACCCCACTCCAGTACTCTTGCCTGGAAAATCCCATGGACAGAGGAGCCTGGTAGGCTGCAGTCCATGGGGTCACTAAGAGTCGGACATGACTGAGCGACTTCACTTTCACTTTTCACTTTCATGCATTGGAGAAGGAAATGGCAACCCACTCCAGTGTTCTTGCCTGGAGAGTCCCAGGGACGGGGGACCCTGGTGGGCTGCCATCTATGGGGTCGCACAGAGTTGGACACGACTGAAGTGACTTAGCAGCGGCAGCAGCATCAGCAGCATCAATCATACACCATTGTATTCACAGACACAATTCTTCTTCTGTTTAAAAAGGATTTTTTTTTCTCAAACTGTTAAAATTAAATTAGGGAAAATTTTATAGTTTTGTACGATTGCTCAAGCACCAAGCCTACCAATATCAAGTATACTGGAAATTCTTAGTACATGATTTGCTTATAAAATATGGTATATGGTTAACCAAAGAGTCATCATTATATTAGTGCATAATACCTACCAATAAGTTAGCAATTTTTAAAGAATGAGAATATGATCAAATGTTTTTCACAACAAAATTAACAATATTTTTTTTGTGGGAAATATACTTCAAGATCATAATGAATCTCAAGCTTATCTTTATAAAACTATCATTACAGCCCAGACAGAAGTGGCAGATACTGTTAGTGGCCCCAATTGATGGATTTCCTGTATCAATACCCACTTGCTCTGCTATTCTGTAGGCTTCTCATATTCTGACACTGGGTTCAGTCAGGTCACTTGATTTGGCCAACTGGACAGGAACAAACTTGACACTAGCAGAGACTTGAAAAAGTACTTGAACGTTTTTGCTTTTTCTCTTGCGCTTCTGCCTTCAGGATGTGAACACTCCTAGGTTAGCCCACTGATAGATGAAACACACAGAGCTGAGTCAACCCAGTGTCCCAGCCAAAGCCTCAGTCATGTCAGAGAATGCAGCTGCCTTGCTGATCTGCTGCTGTCCATAGAGAGCTTTATCCGTCCCAGTTCAGATCAACAGAGCCATCAGTCACATGACCCATGAATAAAAATACATACTGACTAGAGGATGCCACTTGGGTTTGAGGATAACGTGACACAGCGTTTTCATTGCCATACATCACTGATATATGGAGGTATTACTAACTAGAGATTTGAGGTTAATAGAATGCCAGGAAACAGTGTTCACGATGCCCAAAATTAGTCTTGAAATCTGTTAGTACAAAATTCTTTATGGAGCTACATAGTAACATATTATGAAACTTCTGAGGAAAAAAAATATTAATCTAAAATGTTCTTTAAATGTCATTTTACCATATTGAGCAAGCAAACACTGCTTCTGAAAGTCACTCCACTTCTCTCTTTTTTCTACTAAACAGATAGATACATGTGCAAACTTAGGAAGACAGTTTGAAGGAATGAAAGTTTTTAAAAGCTGAGCAGTGAGGGAAGCTATGCCTCTATAACGACTGTACCGCTGCAGAGAACTCACACCCTGGATCTACCAAGAGATGAGAATGTCTGCGAAGGGGACCCCAGAAAACTTCTCTGACAACCTTGCCAAGACTAAAGGATGTGCACACCACCCCATCTTAGAAATGGTCGACTATGTTCTCCCCTACACTGGGGTTCTTTAAACAACAAGATTCCACTCACTGCTCAGAATCTGCTCTTTCAGAAACTCTGAAATGGAGCATCTAATACCAAATCACCAACCTTCCATACCCATCCATGGGGTACCAGATATCATACAAGTTCAGCATGCTGCAAAGCCAAATCAAAGGTTTGAATTTGGCAGCAGGTGACATTTCTTGGACTTTGAACTGTACCTGCCTTTAAACTTGACTTGCTGTCGTGGAAAAGTAGATGTCTCAAATGTCCTCTTAGGAGCTGCAATGAATTGGAGGGCATCCCTTTCTCAGGAGATGAATGAAATGACTGCTCTGTCCTTCTCATCCGCTTGATACTGAAGCTTCCAGTCAAGAACTTCAACATCCTGCCCTGCTCCTCACTGCTTCCATTACCTTAAGTCTCTTCTCCTCTGAACAGTTCCCAGATACAGGCTTACTTATCCCGGCGAAGAACACAATATTTCTGTATTCTATAGTCTGAGGAAGGAAGCCTGGAAATATACAGTTTTTACCACCCAAAAAGGTAAACGCAATACTAGGGGAAAAAAATTAGATCTTCTAACTCTCAATCTAGTACTTTTGCTATAGACACTGGGTATTCACTGCTGAAAAAACAGTGAAACAAACAATGTGCACTTGTCATTCTCAAGTAGGAGGGAAATGTTATTAATACTTTTTAGCCAGAGGTACACACCTGATAAATGCATAATGGTAATGACGCTCCATTTAATCATTTCTACAATCATTTATTTTTTAAGAAAAAAAATACATATTTTATCACGCTGCTTCCTCCTTTCCTGGCCTCTCTCATCTGTCTCCAGCTTCTTCTCCAATAGTGTTAGTGCTGGAAGAGGTTATCTAACGAACATGATCACATGTTGTCCTACACAGTGGTAACAGTGTTTCTCACCCTCTCCCCTGTCCTTGGGATGTAAATCCTGCCCACTGTTCCTACAGTAGGAGCCCTTTCCAGGACGCAGCCTTGAGACAGTAAATTTATGGAAACCATCTGACAGTGTACATAACTTAACCTTGGTAAGGCCTCTGTATCAACTTTTAAGACTCTCGCTGATGGGTATGGAGACCTACTCATCTTGTAGCCACCTTAGACAAGCCTCATATGCAAGTTCTCTGGCTTACTAAGACTGCCACCTACTCAGGTGGAATGGGCCGCCTCTTTTTTCTGTCTTCCCTTATCCACCATCTACGGGGACTGGTTTCAGATTTCACCCAGGGAATTCCCAAAGTTGTGAACTAAAAATCAGGAGTTCCAATTATAATTTAGAACTTTACAAAAGCAAATTGATTACTGAAGAATTTACTCAGATGAATTTACTCCTACCACCTGACCTCAACCCTCGGAAAGAAAGATTCCAAGACTGATGGAGAAACTGTACAAGAAATTTAGTCTAAAGTTTAACTGCCCAAACTTCACTGACTCTGAATATCACAGATGGATTTCAGAAAATGATGTGAATTCTCAAAATACACAAATTTTAAATATACAAATTCACATGTCTTTCTTTTGAGGAAAAGTTAATGTGTATTATAAAGATTAAAAATGAAGAATGATATTTAAATAATGCTGCATGCATGCCCATAATGAATTCATCATATATTTTATAAAGTACCACAATTATACCATTCTTACCCCAAAATTTTTCATAAATGCTCCTCTTAAACTACTTTATTGTGTTTCAGAAAGATCTGCCATATAGCATTCCAACTTTTATCAGTAAAATCCAAGAAAAATCCCCTGTAATGTGCTTATGAATTTTCTTTTCTTTTCCAAGCAGTATTCATAATACTTATAGCAAAAAACATAGGTGTTACTGTTTCAGCCTCTGTGGCTGATTTGATGTTAAGGTACTTTTCAATTTTCAACTATTTTCTGACACAACCCAAGTTTCCCAGCCTCATCAAGGGTTTGCATTCCAAACCACCTTGTTTCAGAACACTCCCAAACCTATCACAATTTCACGAGTGATTTGTCCTACTGATAAGTTCTCCCTGGTTAGAATAATACACAGTGGAGTAATTTGCGAACTAGCTGCTTGGTCTAATTATTTGAAATACATTTTTGCTTAATAGCTATAAAAGCGCTGGAGTCTCTTAAAGGTTTCTATGACTAACATCAATTCAGAAATCATACATTTGTACACTCATCCCCCGCCCCCAGCACAACTGGAACACAGCCCAGTTACTCCTGAAACCAAGCTTTCCAAAGACACAATATACATTTTTGTTTTTCAGAGCATGTTCCCAATTTTCACTTTCAATAGGAATATTTTTAGAGATCATTGAAAGCAAAATGTCTCGAAAATGTCTTCAAAACTTCTCTAAGTTTCTTTCCAAATGTCATGATTTTTGGAAAAGACCACACCAAGTGGTAAAGAGATGGACAAGACTGCAAACACTTCTAAAATCTCTTTGGAGATATTCCATGTACCACATTATATATGAACTGAGAAATGAAACATCTGTGACTAATACAAAATTGAGTCTGTCTTAAATTATAATTAACAGCAATGAGAAAATGTTGCCTGTTCACTTCTTCAGAGAATCAAATCATCTTTTTACCATTAAAAAGCTTGAGTCAATGATCATTATTTGTATAATTGCCCTGCACAGTGTTTTTTCAAATTGCAGCTCAAGACTCACAACAGAATAAGAACAATGAGGACTCATGCCACAATTTAATAAGACCTTCAAAAATTAGTTTTCAGAGGACTTTAAGCTCTCCATAATACTTAATCTGTAAGACCTCTTTTTGGCCTCATATCAAATATTCATACCATCTTTTTCTTTGCACCAGACACTAAGTTGATAGAACTTAAGCTTCTAGCTTTAGAAAATATATAGTACTAATTTTTCTCCTGACAAAATCTCCAGGAGAATGTAACAAAGGAGAAGGGAATAAATTAAATGTCTTTGGGGACCCATGCTGAGGGCTCTAGGCTGTGCTCGTATAAGAGGAAATAAGCCCTTAGTATATCAGTGCTTCATCACAAACATGGGCACCTGATCCCCAAGGCCTCCCCAGCCTTTCCCCATTCCAACAGCACTGATACAGGCCCTTGCCTTTAAATAGTCTAGTCTACATCTGTCTGCCAGTGGTCTTCACAGTTTGGGACACATCACTTCTCCTTTCTAACTATCTAATTGCAATGCATTCTTCAAAGCTAGTTCTAGCCTTGCCTTCCATTTGAAGTTTCTTTGACAACTGATAATTTTGCTTTCTCCACGAACTCTCTGTCCTCTGAATTCCTATTATAGCCCCACGGTCTTGCCTTCTTTAGTGTGTGGGTGCCATACCTCAACTCAACAAAAAGCTACTCAAAGGTAGGATGCTGTTCTAGTCTTCATTAACAAGAACAGCAATTCCTTGTACCTGGGAAAACACTTTGGGAAACCATATATTACTTTTCAAATTTCAACCCCCTTATATATTCCTTTCTATTTGAGTTTCACAATAATTCTGTGAGGTAAGCCATGGCAGTCTTTTAATAATCATATTGTAGAGACTTGAGAAGTTAAAAGTTAGATCTAGTGCTCGCTTCGGCAGCACATATACTAAAATTGGAACGATACAGAGAAGATTAGCATGGCCCCTGCGCAAGGATGACATGCAAATTCGTGAAGCGTTCCATATTTTTACCCAGAGGGATGGGATGGGGAGGGAGGTGGGTGGGGGGTCCAGGAAGGGGAACACATGTAAACCCATGGCTGATTCATGTCAATGTATGGCAAAAACTATTACAATATTGTAAAGTAATTAGCCCCCAACTAAAATAAATAAATTTATTAAAAAAAAAAAAAGTTAGATCTATTTGGTGACAAACCAATGGTACCCTTGTTGAGACTATAAACCAGGTCTAGGGTTCTGTACATTAACAGTAGTTTCAAAGTTTTCATATGAGAATACCATTCAAACATCTAAAAATTCATAGACCCTGAAATAATTGTTGTTGCACTTAATTTATGTCTCCCTTGACTCTGGTGCTTACCTTCCAAATTTTTGGGCCCCTCTGACATTCAGTAAAGTCTGTTTTGTGTGCCCTGCCTCCACCCACCTCCACTCCCATAGGTTCACCCAGTTAGTCTCTTGGCTGGCCCTCTTCCACTGACATCTGGGACTCCTTGTAACGTAAATCATAGTTTCACTTAGAAAAATAATCACCTTCTCAACATCCTCCTACACCTTGGCCTTCCAGACTACCAGAGCTGCTTGTCCCTAGGGAAGGGAGTTTCTGTATTCTCCAGGCATAAGAGCCCATTGCAGATTTTGGCAGCAAGCAATGTCCGTCTAAACTTCAGAAGGGTGTCTGGCATTCACATGAACAACTGGGTAAGAAGGACCAGTCAGGAAGCTATTGCATGAGCTAAGCAAGCAGCGGTGAAGCCCTAAGGCAGTAGAAGTCATGTTTGGAAAGAAAAACAGGGGCTGTGACCAAGGAAGCCCCAAGCAATATATACAATAGGGGATACAAAGATGGCATCATATGGCATAAGAAAGATATGATACATAGAGAAAACGGGAAACTGTTTATTTATCCAGACAGCATCTCACTTTCTTTTCCATTCAGAAGCTCCTTCAAACCCGACCTCCTATAAAAAGTCTCTGCAGACCGTTGAAATGGACACCTTTCAGGTAAGTAGAACGAGGAAAACATACCTCTTTAGTATAATAAATGGGCTTCTTAGAAGTTTTTTTTCCAGTTGGTGTCAGGATCAGATGGTAAAGAATCCTTGAATGTTAGTGCTTGAGCTCATTAGTTGCATGTACCATTCAGGAAAGCTGAAAAGAGGAGAATGCATGTGTGCTAAGCCAATCCAGTCATGCCCAACTCTTCGAGACCCTGTGGACTATAGACTACCAGGCTTCTCCATCCATGGGATTCTCCAGGCAAGAATACTGGAGTGGGTTGCCATGCCCTCCTCCAAGGGATCTTCACGACCCAAGGACTGAACCCACATCTCCTGCGTCTCCTGAATTGGCAGACACTAGCACTACCTGGGAAGCCCCAAAAGAAGATAATGTGTATGCTTAGTTGCTCAGTCATGTCTGACTCTGCAGCCCCATGGACTGTAGCCTGCCAGGCTCCTCTGTCCTTGGGGATTCTCCAGGCAAGAATACTGGAGTGGGTTGCCATGCCCTCTTCCAGAGGATCTTCCCAACCCAGAGATTGAGCCCAGGTCTCCCACATTGCAGGTGTATTCTTTACCATATGATCTACCAGGGAAGCCCATGAAGAAAAGAATACTAGGAGTCAAATGATCTGCCATCCTTGAACCTCAAGCATGAAATAACGTGTGTATGGTGGTGCTTTGAATACTAGAAGGTGTTATTGTAATGTGACAGTGAATGACATCTCTGAGACACCTGAGATGGACTGAATACAGCCTTATATCAGTCTCTGTGTATGGACTGATTGACCAGCTGATTATTATCCAAATCAGGTTTACCTGATTTCAACTCTTTTTCCATTAGTACTCCTCTAAGATATTTATTCTTTCCAATACATCAGATCTAAAATATCAACCCTGTTGCCAAGTATTGAAATATTCACATTAAAATCACTGGCTTAATGTTTAATTGTATTGATCTGATTTTTACAGGCAGCACTCACAAAAAATATTAACTCCGCTGTGCTACAATGCAACATTGACTCAAATTGGCCCTGAACATAAAACCCACCCCACAATAATGCAATCCGTAAACCCTCAGAAGCAAAGACAAAGCATAATCCTTGCTGAATTTCACCTCCTCCCCTGCTGATTCCATCTCTCCTTCACTGTCTCTGTAGTGGTCCGGTGAGGAGCCCGCAAGCAGGGAGTGGTGCTCCATTGACTGAGAAACTGAGTAATCATGGGACAGGAAAGCATCATCAACTTCTGACTGATTGTCAGAGGCAGGTAAAAGTAACAGAAAGTATGAAAGCCTGGGAAACAAACAAGTTTTCTAGTTTTGGTTGGAGGTGTTAACTTAGATGAACTACAAGCAAATCACTTATACTCATCTCAGACTTCATCACCAAAAATTAGGTAATAATCTGACCCAACTCACATCTGTGGAAAGGACAGAAGTAAGTTTGGGAGCCACCTGAGCAGGGTTCAAACCCAGGATTCTCATAAATCGTACCATTAGTCATTATTTCCTCTTGAAATTAGGAGAAATAATTTTTAAATCATCAGTGCCATAACAAGGATTAAATGAGATAACGTGGTGAATATATTTTGTACAGAAGATATTCGCTAGGTGTTCTTTTCCTTCCTTCCTATTTTAAAGAGCTGTTATGGGAATTCAATTATAGCAGAAATGAATATAATTGAAAAAATTTTAAAGATCTATGCAAGTGTGTGTGTGTGTTTGTCTACCAGTCGTGTCCAACTCTTTGCGACCCCATGGACTGTAGTCTGCCAGGCTCCCCTGTCCGTGGGATTTCCCAGGCAAGAATACTGGTATGGGTTGCCATTTCCTTCTCCACTATGCAAGTGTAAAGCATTATTATTATGATTATAATCCTTCAACTCAATTTTCTCATTTCATCCAGACACTGGTGTTCTTGGTTTGTGGATAAAAGACAAGCTGAGAGGAATAGAGTTAAAAAAACTAAAGCAGACAGTAGAATGCTAATGTTTCTTTATTTGTTTCCAGTTCCATGGTACTTGGTAAGTCAGCAAATAAAACCAATCAGTTCCAGTTAACTTTCCTGGAAGTGAGGAACCAAAAATAAAAGAGCAAGCTATATATGTGTTTTTTAAAATCTTCTTGGTGGTGAAAAAGCCCTTGAAGTCTGTACAGTGGAAAAAAAAAAAAGTGCAATGACATTAATAACAAAATGTGAATTGCTACCTGAAACAACACATAAGACCCTCTGGTGACTGAGAAAGAGCAAGATCCCTGGGTTTCTGTGGGTATTGTTCACAGCTGACTCATACAATCACTAATAGCAGGAGCACTCCAAGGAGCGATGCTGTGTGGTCGCCAAAAAAAAGTGGATTTCCAAGGGCTGCATCCTAAATTGTGCAGTAATGATACCTCCAAAAATAGCAATAAAAAGCAAGGACTTCAATCTGCTCATGGTGTGAAGCTACCAGTCCTTTAGCATGCATGTACCAGAAGCTACCAGAAATAGTCTCAGCAATGCCACAGGTGGAATGACTATCCTTATAAAGATACACACATAAAAGGAACACCCACAATTGGACGCGACCCTGGGAGTACAGGGAGAAAGACTGGAAGTCAAGACACTCAGTTTAACTTCAGAAGAGATTTATTTCAAGGCTCAAGTTTCAAGTTTCAACTAGTTCATTTCTTGTTTAAGTAAAAAAAAAAAAGTTACTGTTTCTCCATATGCCTTTAAAAACAGAATTCTTCAATGCTGTCCCCAGAGAAGCTTAGTTATATAGGAAGGGAGATCTTTTAACTCCTGAAGAACTTCATTCTTCATTTAAAACATGGAAGGAGAAATAACTAATATGTCTAGCTTTAAAAAGTGTTAAAATACAGGGAACATTGTGAAATGGTCATTTTAACTTAAAATCCTAACATTTTCTTCTATCAGTTTTCCCAATCAATTTCTTCTCTTCACCCACAAATACAGTTGTATTCCATCAAGGGTCCTATGCCTTCAAATCAAAACATATGGAATAGGTTTCTTCTTTCAATACTCTCATTTCTCAAGTAGGAAATACCTCACATTCATTATTGAACCTGACAATTCCTTGTCTTAATGCCATTGTAACTCCACCGGATATGGAACTGTTAATGTTATAAATAGGAAAAGACTAGCCAAAAGGGAAACAAAATAGCATTAATGAGCTTTGCTCCAACGTTGTACATTAAAATTCTCTTCACTGTAGAGCTTTTTCATCTTTTGAAATTTGAAAAAGGGCTAAGATACATGCTAATTTTTTTTTAAGTTCACACCATCTAGCAAAACCATCCAAATCATTTTGGTGTGCAGAGATTTTATTTCTAATCTTTCTCTGCAAAATGCTTTGTTAAATCCTGATGACAACTTTTATGCATAATGCATAAAATAAACTTTGCCAAAATCTAAGTCACTTTCAAAAGCATGTAAACCCCTTTAGAAGCAAAATGACACATTACAGGGCATGTCGTTGCAATACACTGGGAAAACCACACGGCAAGGTTGACAGAAAGCACTGTGCTCTATATCATTAACTTCCAAGTGTCTAATATGTGTAGTTACCTTGGTTTGCTTGCATTCAAAATTGTGTGCAATTTCTTATAAGATTTTTCATATATGGACGCCTCATTTATGTACTACATAAATTCAACTCTTGTCTTCCACACTTCTGGGAATCTTCACACTTTAAAAAGACCAGGTACTTATTTCATATAACCGAGAAAATCTTGTCACTGACCAAAAAATAATTTTGAAAATGTTTGTGTGTGTGGATTAGTATTTCTACACATGTATCTTTCGTTTGATAAATTAGATAGGTAACTCCAGTTCAAATCTTATGGCTGTTTTTGCTTATTTAAAACCATAAAAATAGAGACCGGGAAGGAAAAAGACTTAGCATTCGAAAGTAGGTACTATAAATCCTGTCATGCAAGAGCCAAATAAAAAAAACAAACAAATAAAAATCAGAATAATAACAATGTATCACTAGCCAGTGTCACTAAAATGATTTGTTTTACTCCTTTAATCTTTACCGTATCTAAACTGACTATAATAAATGAATAATCGCTCCGAATACAGAGCAGTTAATTGAAAAACTGCACCAAGTATAAAACCAAGAAATCATAACACACAATACAAGGTTTCATCAGTGTTTAAGAACTTGTCTTTGTCAATATTTTTAAGGTTCAGTGTATATGATATTGTTTACTATCATATATCACAGACCCTCATGATTATGTTAGATATTCCGTGAATATTAATGGCCTTAAGTTAAAGGACATTTCATCCGCACACATCCAGGTGTGAAATTCTGACAGAGTTTGGTTTCTTTCTCAAAGGAAATGGCGTGATCAAAACAATCTTTATCTTGAAACCCAAGTTTCTGAGGGCAACCCCTCTTCAAAAGGCATGTGCCAATTTGACAAAGAGTGGGCATCGCCTTGAATGTGGAAGGTGTGGCCTCTAGCTTATGGGCAGGTTGTTTTTCAAAGTTCCCCTCTGGACATTCATTTACCATTGTGCGTACCAAACAATGCAAATCCTGAGAGGGGGGTGGATATTAGAATGCAGAAAGAAAAACTGCATTGTTGATTTCAAACAGTGTTGTCCTGGGAGAGCACACATTTGTGCAGGCATCCCACAGTAGACAAAGTAAGAATTTGTTGAATGGAAGCAAGGGGACAAAGACAAGTTGTTAATTATTTGGGCCAGTGGAAAATGTCCCTTCTGGAAAATCTTTGAAAACCTATAGCACCTGAATTTGCATGAAAGTAGTATTATGTGAATATTTCTTTATTGAAAATAAAGCACTTCTGGCTCAGTTCAATAATAACAGCTTACAGGAGAGTAATTGAAGTTATCCAATTCTCTTCCCATTGAAAATGACCTACAGTACATACATACAGAGACACACACAGAAAAATCTGTCATGCCATTTTATTGATACTGAAGTAAAAAGGCATTGGGGTGAGGCACTGTGTGAGCGTTTAACGCACACCAAATGATGATATGGTCGGGGAAAATTATCCCTTTTTCTTCACGTTCCTTTTCCAAATTCTCATCTTGGTCTACCCCCTGCTGAGCTCTTATTGACTTCAAAGAGAGGTCCATGGGGGTCCAGAGAAAGATGAGAATTTGGCCCCGCAAGCATAATTTCTGTGCTCTCTTATTCATAACATACACAATAAGCACTGGATTTGAAAAGGCTCTAACAGAGGCTGGTAATGGCTCCTGAACCATCACGTATCTTCTTGGTATACTAAATGATATCTTCAATTGTGCCAGTGGAAGCATTGAACACTCTGAGGATAAGACCATGCCAAGTCTTTACCATTCTCTCATCTATCATTATTACTCTAGCTAATAATAACAATATTTATGCTGTATTAGAATCATAATCTCATCACTGAAACTTTTATAAGACCACAGGCATATCTGAATCTTTGTAATAAGGAGGATGTACAGAAAATTCTGAAATCTGCTCCCAGGAAATCTCACCATCCCAAGGTGCAAGCAGACATCGTGTGGACCAGCATACAACAAAAATCACATCAAATTACTGTGAATAATGATGAAGAAATAATGAGATGAAGTCACTTTTTAGAACACTGGTAGAGAAGATAAGTTAGTCTATTCTGTGATTGCAAATGACATAGATGACATCTGAAGGAAAAGCTGAGAGAGAATGCTGGGGTGAGGCTGGAGAACGCACCTGAAAATTGCAGCATTGTGTAAAGAATATTATGGGGAAGGGGGAATGTGGGAATGTGTAATCAAGTTACAACCTGATGGAATGTGTCCATCTTGGAAAGCAACACATTATACCATGACATTAGTTTATTATTCACAAATGAAAGCGTTCAGTCAAGTACAGACAAATGAGGAGCAGGTAAAGATAAATCAGTCTCCCTAGTATATGTTCGGTCCATCATTATTTCGTCCTACAAAGTTTTTACCTAAGTGTGTGGTTAATCTAATATTGCCTCTTATTTTTCACTGTCCTGTCCTTAAAGGATAATTTGTATTCTCAAACACTGATGCCTTACTATCTATACTATACTACCAAAGACAGCCAAGAATGTGGATTTGCTGAGCAACTCATTTCCTTACATAATTTTCAGATAATCATTTTGACATTTCTTGGTATCCAGGATCCTCAAAAACAGCTGATATCCCTTCCTACTTAAAGTGCATTTATAACTTCAATGGGTAGCAAAGCGCTCTCCCCTATTTATAGATAAGGCCTGCAACTTACAGAAGGTAGTACACAAAAATTAGAGTGATGTCACAAATCCAGAAAGCACTTTATGGTTTTGTTTACAAAGAAGTTTCAATATTTTATTTCATTTGTTTCTCAACGCTATTGCAGGTCCCTTGAAGGGAAGAAAGAGGAACTTCTAATTACCAGGGCAGCTTGCAACAGACCTCTTTGCTCTGGCAGAGAGAAGTTAGTTAAGAAGTAGACATATTGCTTCTTTTGTCACTGACTCCCCTTTCCTGGATATCTCCCAGTATCCTTAGCATGCAACCTTTTCCTCAGTTTTTAGTATTGCTATTATCACCAATATATGCAAAAAGGAGAGAATGACAGTAACTCAGAGATGCCATTATAAGTGTTGAGCTAGTAGTGTATATACTCTGCTTTTACTTCTTTGAGATGAACAGTATATCAACATAATGTTATCTGTTGTTCTAGCTCTATGACTCAATAATGCATGCTTCTGAGGATTAAAGAGGGGAAACCAGGCTTATTTGATATCCACCTGTTTTTCCCTCCTGATTCACTGTTTAAAATGAAATTCATGGACAAGAAATTCTATGGGTCCCCAGCACCTGACTAAGCACTTAGTACAAAGTAGGTAATCAATAAATACCTTTAAAATGAATGACTCAGTCAATGTGTATATTGTGTGCAAAGACACTCTTTTAAAATAATTATTTGATTCATTTGCCTTTAAGACATTACTCTCAACTTGAAGCCAATTTAAAATTTTAGGCTCTGTGATTTCTTTTACTGATGGGTCTCACTACTGTATGCATTTAAGATGGACCTAAAAAGGAGAATTTAAAACAAAGGCAAAGAATTATAACTCAGGCTTTTTCCTAGCTCATTGGGAAAGATGCCTTTCCTTAAAGAGACCTTTTCTCCTATCTCTCCATGGTTGAGAAATCAGAAACAAAACACAACATACAGGCGAAAATCACATGTAAATGGTTGAAGCACTTGGCATGCAACTGTCTCACATTCTCACAGCCTTAAGTAGTAGAAGATTATCCTTTTAACGAGGATAATTTTATTTTTCACTAGATATCTATCAAAGGAAAGATTACAACATAGCAGCTGGAACGCTGGAACCTACATAATGTATTGCGCATTTTAATCATGTTGGATAAAACACTCTTTCTATGGATATCAATTATACTAATGACTCTTATATAATACTCTCATTGTGCCTACGGGATATGTATTGTCACCTCTCCTTTGTCATAAAAATAGTAGCTCTGGATCCACACTGAAGTGGTTGCTTTCATTTTTATATAATGAATGAGTAACACTGTAAAAAAAGACATTTTATCCCATATTAGTTTAACAGAGTGAAGAGATTTCACGTATGACAGCGCTAAATATATTCTTAAGCTGCTAATAAAGCCAAAGCCTGCAGGGAAAAATTCTAATGATGAGCAATGTCAGAAGTTTGTATTTCTGAAACTAAAGCAAAAATGTTTCACTTAGGTACATTCTAAATATCTTAAAAAGGAACAGGGGTTTCTAATAATTTCATTTCCAATAAATCTCCCTAGTCAATTTGGAATCATTTTATTTGCAATAAATCTCCTCAGTCAGCCTGAAAGATAAGCACACATTTTTTTTTTTTCTTTTCTCCCAGTGCAATGTTATGGAGGAAGCTTCTTTTAATGTGTCCTTAAAATTAATAATGACAACAGAAGGTATGATTCATAGCCAGACTACTACATGCTTCCTATTTGTCAACAGAACAAAAATTTCTAGTAGAATGGTTGAAGATTATTCACCTAAAAATAAATAAATGACCACGTGACCAAATTTCTCAGGTTGTGTTATAGAAATGCCTCTGCCAAGGGTCCATCAGTGTTCCTATTCTTCAGAGTACCTGCTAGCAATGCTGGAGTTAAGGCTTTATGAGAATTTCTATTATAAACTTCTAGTTTCCAGGTTTAATAAATCAGTCATAAAAATGTGCTCAAAGCTGAAACTTGGCAAAGTAATTTAAAGACAAGAAAAAACTTCTGCCTGGTCATTTTTAAGTTACACAAGTATAAAAAATATATGGCTAGGAAGGAGTATCAGAAGCATTACCCCTACTAATGGTTTTGAAGGCATATGATTTTAATTATACAGAAAACCGGTCAAGTGATTGGTCCATAGTATAGTCAGGATATTTGGGGTGGTTTGAAGGAAAAGGTAAAATAATGAAGTTATTTAAATTCCACCTAGAAGCTTTTAGATGTGCATTTTAAATGTTATAGTCTCTCCAGTTCACCAGAGTTTTTAAAAAAGCACTGGATCATCACTTGCTTCTCTTTTTGTTCAACTAAATAGGGTATCAATCTGAAAAGATCTTGGAAAATTCTCTCCAATTTAAGTACTGACATTTATAAGATATGTATACATTTAATTATTTACGTAGCAAAATGGAATTACCTGCATTAATAGAAGTTTCTGGTTTCTCCAATTTCTCTTTACAAAAATTGCCTCTAAATTTTGTGGGTAACTCATTTAAATATGTCAATAGATCCATTTCAACACTAAATCTTCAAGTACATATTGAGTGTTTCTTGGACTCTACTCATACAATCAAATAGAATATTTGTTAACTGATTATATCCCCTGTTCAAGTTTGATGGCCATTGGAAGATTTTGCCACAGCCATCCAAACCTTACTACATAAACATGAGGACTAAGGAGAATTTTGTAAGGCAAACGTCTTTTTAATTTAAATTTCTTCCTTTTCTCCCAAAATGGAGACATTAATTCCTTGGTAGTTACCTATTTAATCTTTGGCTGTTCAAGGTCAAAGGTTTTGAATTCTGAAGGTTCACGTATTTTTTTCAATTTTGCTCATGTCCACTGTGAGATCCATATATATAGGAAGAAGGACTTAGCTGATGAGTGAGCCAAGCCAGCTGCCCCGAATCTCTATCCTAACCCAGCTTTCTTTTCTAATCACTCTCATGTATCCAGTAATAACATGATCATTTCTTGTAAAAAATATCCCTTAAAATAAAGGTAACTGGTATTGAAAGTGACACAGGCTGAAAAGTTATAATTATTAGTACGAAACAGAGCAGTATAGTATAGTGTATTGGAATTACACTGCCTGGATTCAAATCCCAGATTCATTCGTTTTCTATTTGTGTGACTCTGGGCACATTATTTATTCTAAAGCTCAATTTCCTTATTTGAAAGAAAAATGATGAAAATAATAATAATGCTTCCTCATAAGATTTTTGTGGGAACTGAGTTTCAGCACTTATCAGACTAGTTATCAGTAACCTATTGTTATAATTATTATTACCATCACCGTCATTGTTAATATAATCCTCCTCATTAAGGAGAAGTAAAGAGGTTGCCCAAATATCTCCTAAGATTTTACAGTTCCCACAGTCTATGACAAATAGTTTTTATCCCATCACCTTTTTTTACTTCCTTTTGGTTTCTTTATGCTCAGTCTCTGGCAACACTTTAAAGCCTAACTTTCAAGCAAAACAAATGAAGCCAAGGGTACCTGTCTACCTACTAGTGAATAGCAAGAATAGTTCACAACTTGGATAAAGATTTAGAAATCATATCTGTCGAATTGGTATTAATATATAACATAAAGTTGGCACAATCACTAATATGAAAGATGAAAAAAATAAAACTATAAAGACCCCAACAGATGAAAATAATAGGTAAGAACTAACAAGGTGGTCAAATCACATTTGGAACATTGGTCTAGTTCTGGGCAAGAGCAGACTAAATTTCATCTAAAATACAATCAGAATGACGAGAGGACATAAAAGTCCCAATATCTGAGGGAAGATTGAAATATTTGTGGCCATTTTTCCCAAATAAAGACTGAGGAGTCAAACATACCATTTTCCAAATATCTGAAAAAGCTATTATTTTAAATAGAGATTGTTTTTATTCTGCACTTTTCCATAAATTTCGACCAGGGCCACTGGATATAAACTGGACATGGATTTCAAATTATTAAAAGATTTTTTTCAAACTATTAGGTATTTCTCTAAAAATAAGACTACCCTCATGAAGTGCTACATTCTCAGTCTTCTCATCTTGATTTTGTATTTTATTTTTATTTCTATTGGGCAACACCAGTGATTCCCACATGCTTTGTATGCTGACCTCTCTCCTGACCTCTAGGGGCAAACGGCCCCTGGATTTCCAACAAGTCTCTCAAAGCAGATTCACTATCTGAATACGCCAACATGCTTCTATTCTGAGCTTCCCTGCTCATTTCTCAGTCGCCGAAGACAAAAACTTGAAGGGCTCAAATTTTCCCTTTCTTCATGATGATGATGCCAACTACTTTCTCTTGAATTTTTACTATCTGAAGTCAACATGATAAATTTTACATATATTGTTATATAATCTTTACAGTGATTTTTTTTTAAAGTTTGCATTATTTTTCTCATTTTACAGGAGAAGCTGAGGCTTAATAGGGTAAGTTGAATAGCCTGGATCTGTAGTCATGAGTATCTGACTCTAAAGTCGATATGATTATTCCCTCCCCTATATAGCCTTTCCAATTATTTATCTGTTCTTCGTAAAATGTTTCTCCCTGCAGGCCTTCTCACTTTCCATCTCTCTGAGAGTGAGGGAACTCTGGCTCTTCACATGGCTGTCTTTTTCTATCAACCTCCATGCAGCAGCTTATATGTCATCCTAACTGAGAAGACCCCCTTTACTCTAACCTCTTGGCACCCTAAGCATAGTGTTCATCATCACTAGTTTTCTGTTATATTTACTTATTTATTGCACCAATTCTTTTAAAGACACAGAAAATTCCATGCGGGAGAACTTTCTTTCTTGTTCATCTCTGAATCTCCAGCAGCTAGACTGCATTCAGTCAATACTTGCTGATGGACTGGTTGATGATGGCATATGGCTTTTACCCCATCCCCTCATGTGTAGTCTTTCCACCACTTGACACGGTTCAAGCCCTTATCATCTCATTTAGGCAACACTGACAGTCACCCATTTTGCCTCCAGTCTCTTCTCACTTGAAGATACAGATACAGAAAGAATCATGTCCCCTGCTCAGAAGTCTTCAGTAGCTAGAGAATAAGACTAAACTGCTTAACATGACACTGAAAATTTGATACTAACACTACATATGTTGCCTTCTATGCTCCTCACTACCAGAGTTGTTTGAGTAGCTGTATCATTTCATGTCCTCATATCTATTTAATGTTGTTTCATCCCAGAAACCCTTTTTTCCCTCTCCTGAAAAAAAAGAATTCATTCCTTAGGAATTATCTCTTCCACACGTGTTTTTTCTGGTTCTATTCTTCAGAGAAAAGTTAAACATTTCCCCACTCGCATATAGTTCCATTGCACTTTGTCCATTGTCTTTATATTTGTAGAATACATTACAATTCATTATGCACTTTTTTTATCTTCCCAACTGGATTTAAGATTATAGAAATGACATATAATAAATACTTAATAAATGACTAAATTTTGAGTAAAGGAGAAAGTGTACTAAATGATATCTAATACCCTTTCATATTTGATATTTTATATATCTTTAATGATTACATTATTTTAAAAATAAAAAGTATTTTGGTAGCCCCTATCACATTCTTTTACTTTTGATCCATGTCCACTCATTAAAAGCAGTTAATGTTAAAAAAAAAAATCTATAGTGCCAAAAGTGAGAAGAGGATTCATATAAAAAAATTCTTAGGTTGTTTAATGCTGACACCTATTAAGCAACTACATTTTTCATTTAAATTAAAAATCTCCTCATACATCTCTGGTGGAAATTTAAATTGATGAATCTGTTTGGTGGACAAGCTGGCAATATGTATCAAGAGTTTTATAAATGTTTATGGTCTTACATCCAGCATTTGACTTCTAGAAAATCAAAGGAAAAACAACCAGGAAAAACAAAGGTACAAAATCAATTGTATCATCAATTTACTATTATATTATATATTATTTTATATTAAAATAGCCAGATAAAATTGGAATCAGAAGTTCAATAACAGAAAATGAGGAATATTTAAATAAATTAGAGTATCTACATACAATTAGAATATATCTTTGAATAATCAAGAGCACAAAAAACTAATCGTAACAAAATGAAAAAGTGGCAAAAAATGTTTATCATATAATCCCAAATATAGACATATGTATACATATATACACATACATATACACATGAATGCATACATACATACATGCATGTGTGTGTGTCGGTATCTGTATGTGTGTGGGGAGGAGAGGGGTAATTTATCTATAATCTCCAAGCGATGAGACTATGTATAATTATGATTTTTTTCTTTATTATTTTTTCTTTATTTTCCAGTTCAACAAAAATAGATATCCCTTATGCATAAGATTTTTTAAATTATTTTAAAAGCTTTCACACTCAGTCTGATTGACATTCAGACAATCTAAACTGCACATAATGATCCAGAATCCTCCCAGTCTTGAAGCCTAGTAGGACTACTAGCTAACCATACAATATAAATTCTGCTTCAAACAAACATACACTTCACACAAAAAATCTTCCATGCAGCATAAGTTATAAAATGTCTTATGAAAAATTAGCACATTTTAACCAAAGAGCTCAATAAAAAGTAGTGCAAAGAAGGAGTAAGTCTAAGAAAGAAAAAGCATACATAATTCTTGGATGAAGTTGATATATGGAAGTGATGAATGGTTAACATAATGTGCCAAGGAGAGAGGGACATGTGTGGGAGAGATGGCCTAATATAATATGTGTACATATTCATGTCTGAGTAGAAAATGCAAAATATATCCCATCTGTTTTCACCCTCTTTTTATTCTCTTTAGTTCCTCAAACAGCTGGTTACCCAGCAGTGGACTTTCTTGGTGATCGCTTGTTAGAGGAGGTTTCCATTATTACTTTAATAAACCAGAGATGGCTAATGGGGCCAATTCAAGGGGACAGACACTGTCACAGCTTATGTACAAATTTCCTTACATAATGAGTGGTCCTGGGTTATTAATTTGGTCTTTAGTTTATTGCTCCTTCCAGGCACATTTTGTCTACCTTTAGTTATAAACTATTATGGTATCAGGACACTTGCAACAAATTCCTATCTAAAATAAGGTGGCAGAAGGTAAGAGACTTGCACAGATTAATTTCATTGCAGTACAACTTCAAACATGCTATGTGAGCAGTTAGACGCTATTAAGTTATCATCATCTGAAGTATCTGCAAGAATGAACTATAACAATTAAAACTTTTCTGAATATTTCTATTTCATTCATATAAATAATGTGTTCTTTATGACTCAACTTAGATGGCCACCATCTCAAGGCACCCAAGATGTTCCTGAGTAATGACTTTAGTGTTCGTGGGTGAGTGGAATATTCCTTCCACAGTAATATCCAAAGTTAATATGCTACAATGGGAAGAATACTGTAAGAATAATAACATCTAGGTTTGGGTTCTACCTCAACTTCTAATCAATTGCATGATCTAAGACATGTTATTTAGCCAACTCACCTTCAAATTCAATATCTAAAAAAACTAAAATGGAGTGGAACCCTAGAAGTCTATGCTTCCACCCCAGTGGTTCTTAATCAGGCATAGTTTTGTCCTTCTGTCCATCTACCCAAGGGACATTTGGCAATGTTAGGAGACATTTTTGGTCATTACAATTTGGATGAAAGAGCTACTGACATCTAATAGGTAGAATCCAGGGCTGCTGCTAAACATCCTACATGCCTAGGACAGTTCCCCAAAATAAAAACTTACCTGACCCAAAGTGTCAACAGCACAATATTGAGAAACCCAGCTCTTATCCTCCAGTTGAGTCCTTACAGAAGAGAAATTTCAAATGATACGTCAGAACTTTAAACATTTACTTTTTTATACTACGAAACTTGAACATTTATGGTGGGATTCTAGATGGTTGGTGAACTTCATCTTATAAAAGATGGAAAAAATTTAAGAAAGACTAGAATATCACCATCTATTTCAACTGTCTCAGGGACTTAATTTAATATGTGCTTATTTATATAAGATGAGTCTTCTGAAAAGTGATTTATTTAGTAATATTTACATCAGGTTGTAAAGAACACTAGGGTTTAATATGTCAAAAATCTGTTTTCAAGTGACCAAAACTCTTATCATGAATGTGATAGCATTTGGAAATCAATGCAGGTTTATCTATCAGTCTCTTTAAATAGCTGACCATTTACTTGGTTATTTTCCTTAACTCTGAGGTTGGTTATTTTTTCTAATACTAAGGTTGTCAATGGCCTCATATTAGATGATAATATATTCTTGTTAGAATTTCATTCCTTAAAAGACTCAAGATTCTAATATAAATGGTCATTAATTAAATGTGAAGATTAGGAAAAGTCCATAGTTAAGAATCTTCTTAAAAAATTATTTTTAGAAGCCAGAGTTTTATGAGATTAAAAAAAATCATATATAAAGATTGTTAATTTATTTGTTTTCCTTTAACAGGAGACAGTGACAAATCTGTTATTAACATGAATGAACACTGTAGTTCAATGTGTTCTTTGAGAAAGAGATGGAGAAAAATCTTGCTTTATTTTTTCTTTAAAATTGTAATAATTTTGAAATAATTCTGTAACCATGGGTCCTAAGTATGGATTTATTATAACTGAAGTTCATATAACTCACCTTGAAGATTTCATCCGCGATGCTGTCACCTTCAAAGATTCTGTTTTCCATTGATTTCTCATGTTTCCACACCCTATCAAAAAAGTGAAAAGAGGGTAAAATTTGCTTTAGATTATAAGTTTCAAGTTAGAGTTGCAAATACATATCTCAACAAGAGTCTTAGCTAAATAGATCTTCCGAAAGTCCTTCAATAAACACAAAACTATTTTTTAATATTCATAAATTTAGACCTCAATGTGTCCCTGAGTGTGAGAACTATAGAACGTTGTGGGAAAACCAAATGAACCTGTATGTTGTAGGAATCAGAGAACTGTTGGGTAGACATATACATATCTGACTATCCTCCCATTTGTTCTTTATGTCCTAGGCTTTCCTTTGAAACTCTGTGTAGATAGTTCCATTTCTTTCACTTATAGTTTAAGCAATTTTAGAAAGCTTTAAAAGCCTTGTACTAACAGTCAATCAACTCTTAAAGTGCCTCGTCATTCTTGTCAAATCAGCCTTAATGTTTCTTGGCAGAAAATCCAATCGTTTCCGTAATGGTGGACTTAAAGAAACCCCAAGTTAATGCCAAGGAAGATTCTTCAATTTCTAAAAGAAAGACTGGTACAAATGCTTTAACTTGATCTGAGCGTTCAACCCTCAGCTGTTTGACAGCATAAATTCTGCTATGGCAGTCTGACATCATAGACAGAGCACAGAACTTAGGGCCCAAAAATATCTTCCTTCAAATCACAGCTCTGCCATTTAATTGTGGTGGGTGTTGGGATATATTATGTCACATTACTGAGTCTTAGCCACTATTATGGGATAAAAACACTTAATTTATAGGGTTATTGTTGGCATTAAAGGGAAAAATGTTGTGAAAGTACTCTATACATTGCAAATCACTATACAACTGTCAGTCATAATTTCTGCCTTTAAGGATACATTGAATAGATACAATGAGCAAACTAATCCAAGGGTAGACATGGTAGAACACACACCACTATGAGCCTGTGTGTTAACATCATGACAGCACAGTCTTTCTCTACATTACAAGCAACCTATTTCTGTAAACTGTGGATTGAGGAAGAACTAGCTCCTACTCTCCTAGAAGGTTAATGTCTTTTTTTCCCCCTTAATATAAAATATGTAGCGAGATTACCTCACGAGCTTCTATTTTTATGCACATGTAGAAGGAAAAGGAGTTGGTAAACTTAGGGTCCACAATAAGAACGGACCCTTTCCAGGAGCAATACCATTGCTAAAGAAGTGGTTCCTGATATTCAGAAGTAGGACTTAGATGCATATTTTTGTAGAAGCAAAGTAAGGTGCAGTAAATGTAGTTGAAATAATATTTGCCATCACTGTTACACTTCTGGTTTCCAATAGTGTGCAAAAGAGGCCCTTACAAACAGCCTCCAAACCTAACCATCAAACATGGCATTCTTTCTATAGGAAAATGTGTTTAAAATACAAACAGATAAGTTTAACTTAACATTGAGTTCAACTCCACTTAAAGTTAGGAAGTGCTTGTACAACCAATTAAATATAATTATACTGCAAATTCTGCCAGGTTTAGATTTCCTGAGGATGGAATCAAGGACTTGCCTGCTTGTGAACTCATAATGGTGAGCAGCTGGCCCATGATGTGCTATTAAGAATCCTGGTTTCATGGAAACAGTCCCTGTCTGCTTTGGTGCACATCATCTTTCTCTGAGTTTTCCTATTACCTTATATTGTGCTTATCTGATGAAACTAGTGTTTTAATACAATATTCTACTTGCTTGAATAAGAGGAAGGGATAATGAAATTGACTTTTCCTTCTTCAGTTACCAATGACTCCATTCTTAAACCCTAGTGTTCTTTACAACCTGAGGTGAATATTACTAAATAAATCACTTTTCAGAATTATTAATAAATTAATGACTATAGTCCAGATAATTTTATCATCTCAGCTTTTTCTATCATGCCAATAAATATTTGTGACTGATTGGTAGTATGAGGGTGTAAAATGATTCTTAAGAGTACTAATATTATTGTGGCATATTTGCTGTTCTTTGTTAGTTGCTCAGTTGTGTCCAACTCTTTGCAATCCCATGGACTGTAGCTCGCCAGGCTCCTCTGTCCATGGGATTTTCCAGGCAAGAATACTGGAGTGGGTTGCCATTCCCTTCTCCAGGGGTTCTTCCTGACCCAAGAATCCAACCCAGGTCTTCCACATTGCAGGCACATTCTTTACCATCTGAGCCCCGAGGGAAGCCCAGCACTTGCATTACCACTTTTTAAATACCTCTTCACAGACCATTTCCTGAGGGAAGGGAATATGTTATTCACCTAGAATAAAGTGAATCAAATAAATAATAATTCTTTTATGACTACATAAGAGATATTGAGAGTCAAGAATTGTGCTCATGATGTTTTAGCTTCTTGACAGTTTCACAGGTTTCATAATCTGATCAGTTTTTTCATTCAGTGAATCATTTGAAGGGTAGTTGTGGTTTCTGTGTATCCATTGCATGGACAGAAGACTATGGACCCTGCATTAGTCATATCCTCCTACCTTATATTTAACAGTGATATCTTGAGTCTCTCACAGGAATTCTCAAGCCGTTGATTCTACTCTGATCATTCCTAATAATAGGTCAGTTGCAGATCTGAGGAGACTGGTTGGACTCTCAGCAACTCTACTCACTATCTGCATAAATTTGAGAAAGTTACTTAACCTCTTGAGACCTCAGGTCTCACATCTGTAAAATGAGGATTGTGGTAATAAGACAACTTGTATAAAACCCTAGACAGTACCTGCATATGGCGAGGGTGCTTAGGCAAGAATCATTAAATGTTTTAACTTAATTGTTACTATGGCAAGAATCATTAAATGTTTTATCTGCCTGCTTCCCTCTCCATTCTCATCCTCCTTCAATAGCTAAACTTGATGTAACCATGTTGGATATCATCCTCCTAATGTCCGTGATGATTCTACCAAGGGAGAAAATGTAAATATAAAGTGGAAATTTCTAAAAACACGAATTAAATCACCTACATTTGAAAAGAATCTATAATTCCCAATACCTCATTCATTCATTTACTCACTTAAGAATATTTTACTGAACGTCTGACATGTGCCAGAACTTAACTAGCTTTGAATATGCAGTAATTAATAAGACAATATTCCTTACCCTCTTAGGGCATTTAGTCTAGTGGCCTTCAAATTATGAAGAAATCAAATGCTTGGGTTTATGTATAAAGCTGGAGAATAGATTATATCTTCTAATCATGAAAGCATTTTATTGTTTCTTAACAAAGACAGAATTTCCATGTTGAATTGTTTCCCAGTAACATATTTTTTAAGGTTATCACAGTGTCTTGTACATAATGGCTGCTGAAAAAAAACACATTGAATTAATGAAATTTTAGAAAATTTTCATTTATTTTAACTTTAAAATGCCTATGAAGATACAACAAGTCCAAAAGACCTTAGAAATAGTCACTGAATGTTGACTGAGGAGCAAAGAATGTGAATTTTACGCATCATGCCAGCTCTCCTCCCTCCTCTAGGAAAAACAGACAGGTTGGCTATCTAAATAAATAAAAATTTTTCACAGCTGTTGATTTGGGGTATTTAATTATGAGACGAGAAGGAGCTGCTTTTCCTCCCAGAGAGGAACATGAATTGGTCTTACCCACTGAAAAGATTTTAAAAAGCATATTTTACTGAGAATAAGTTACACAGGAGAAAGGAAAAAATATCCACCCACTGGTACATGAGCATACTAAACATTCATTCCATTGAGCTTGCTGTCAACTTCCTCCTTTTGCTTCTGTGAAGTGACTTTGGGAGCCTTTCTATTTTGTTCTTTTGTAGCTAGGGTGGCTAATGGTGCTTCATTGAGTCTCACTGCACTTAAGATATATCTGTATTTCTGCAGGAAGTGAGGAGGCTCTCACTGCATCAGATGATGAAGAATACCCTTGTTCCAACACCCACATGGCAATGTGCAATGCTCACTGAGGCAACACTAACTTCATCCTCTGCAATGGAACAATGGTAAAATTTGGGAGCTATATGTGTACTTAGGATTTCTTAGTTGTTTGATCACATCGATGAAGGAATATGCAATCAATCTACCCCTAAGACAGTGAGTGGTATTGGCCATAACTCATTACTCCGTCAAGGATTTGGCATTTCAATCGATGGGAAATGATGTGTGATCATTCTAATTTATTATACATCATTTCCCATCAATCGACAAGCTGAAGCCTTGACATAATAAGTACTTACAGACACTGTCAATCATTCTTGGTTTAAATACCTCCCAGTGCTGCCTCTTGGGATATCCTCAAATAGTCATGAAAATGGGATGTGCCCCCAAATCTCAAAGTGCAATGACTTCATCCGGCAGAAGACTTTGAGATGACCTCTTGCTGGTTGATTCCATCAGTAAGCACTTAAAGGCTGGACCATCCACCAAGCTAAAGGGGATGAAATTGATGAATATTTTCATTACCCATGATTTTCTGCCCAACAAGTCCAAATGGGATTCAAAGCATGGTGGTGTTACCAGAATCATAGGGGTACATATCTGTCTTTGGAAAATGCCAATATTCTCAACTTACTTCATCTCAAAAAAATTCCTATTTCCTGAGTGCTTTTTGGAACAATGTCAAAGCACATTTATTTTCCTGCCTTTTGTCACTGTGGGTAATGACATCACAAGAGAGCAGATCACTAACTAGTATCAAGTTAAGAGATCTCATGAATTGCCAGTCCTTTTAAATACCACAAAGAATGAGAACTGTCTGGTTTGAATAGTTCTAATTGTTTGAAGCTGAATTCTCACGTGCATGTGCTAAAGCAACAATGTCCAAAGTCATGATTTTGGACATTACATGTTGCATATGGTTTTCATGGTGACTTCAAAAACTGCCTGCTGCTTCATAGAAGCACTTTTTGGTAATTTTGAAAATATATTACGACATTTTCAATCTACTTTGTGATGATTTTCAGAAACAAAAACATATTGCCATGAGAATTTGCTTATATAGTAGGAGGAGAATTTTTATTTTCACCAGGAGAAAAAGGGAACATTTTCTGAAGAAAGGAGGGTGATGTACTCTAGAACTGACACACATAGCAACATTCTTGTGAGGACAGAAAGAAAAACACTGCATTTGGGCAGGAAAAAGTTTCTTTGCCTGTGAATATCTCCTTTTAAATATCTTGGAAAATAAGTAAGTCAAGCTGCAAAGGACTTTTCAATCTTAATAAATTTTTTAAAAGGGGGAAAGAAAAGGAATAAACTCTGCATTATTTGTGGCATCAGCTTTTTCAAATTTTTTTTAAGAATCCAGCTGTGGAAGTCTGATCATTGTGGAGAAAGCCTAGCACAGTACTTTGCATGCAGTGTGTGAGTATGATCTAGAAGTCAGTTCAAAGATGCTAAATCATCACCAAGAAAGTCTGATTCCACCCTGTTCAAGGACCCAGTACCTGAGAGATTAAAAATGACAAACTAATACAATGAATAGACTCCCTCTATCCATTAGTCTAGTTAATAGACTCCCTCTCAATGGATTTCAAAGCATTCATTAGCTCTTTGAATCCTCACAATCTGCCTTAGCCAATAACTTTCTAATCTTGGGGGGTGAATGCCCTCCACAGTCTTCCTAGCACCAGTGTTTCCTCTTTGCTTCCTCATCAGGAATCAGTGGGTCTTGGCAGAACCAGGGCTTGCTGGGGAGCCAGCTGGCTCTGTTAGCTCTTCATATGCTCTGGGGCTTATCCAGGCTAACGGAGTAACACAGATCATTATGCACCTTCCTCCTTTACCCCCTCTGAAGAAGTTCCAGGGTATACCAGGTTTGGGGTAGGAGACATCATTGCCACGGAAGCTGCCAAAAGGAGCTGCCAATATCCTATGGAGGAGCTGAAGGATATCAATACTTGTAATAAAATGTACCCTGATCTCAGAAGAGGCTTAGAAGGGAACCCAAGGATGCAGGAGGATTAGTGTTAGGGCCTAATTCTACCTGACTCTATATTAGTAGGGCACTAGCAACCATCACTTAAAGGGCACGCCCTTTACACATATTAACTTATTTATATCTTTATATAAATATATATAAAAACAATGCTAGACATTGGTATTGTTATTGGCCCTGTTTTTTTTCCATGAAGTAACAGAAACAGGGATTACATAGTCAAAATAACTTGCCTAGAATCATGTGGCATGTGTAACAGCTGCCATTCCAACCTGAGTTTCAGTAAGCCCATTTTCTTACCTGCATTATTGTTGTTGTTCTTTAGCCATTTAGTTGTGTACAACTCTTTGCAGTTCCATGGATTGTAGCCCACCAGGCTCCTCTGTCCATGGGATTTTCCAGGCAAGAATACTGGAGTGGGTTGCCATTTCCTTCTCCAGGGGATCTTCCCAACCCAGGAATCGAACCCATGTCTCCTGCTTGGCAGGCAGATTCTTTACCACTGAGCCACCTGGGAAGCCCTCTTACTTATATAGTACAATCTTTAAGAAAGGAGAGAGTTGCCATTCAATTCAAACACAAAGAGGAAAGCAAGTCAAGGGGGCATTTTTATGCACGGAAAGGGGAACAGGTAAGAAAAGAGGAGGGAAACGGCAAACACCTAAGTGATCAAGAGAAGCTTCCAAATATGGTACAAGCACATAAAATTGTAAACTAAAAGAGCATAAGGGTGTCCTTATGATAATTATGACTTTTTTTAATAAATATCTATTTCAAGAGAAGAAAAGACATAAACATTCAAAAACATTTTTAGAGAAAAATTGATTTCAAAAAAAGAGAAGCTTTTTTCAAAAATCTGATGCAGAATCAATCACAGTCCACACCACTCCATAAGAAATGAGGCCCCTGCTTCCGAATCTTCGCTAACAAAAGAAACAATGCAGAGAGTGAATGCTCACACATGATGTCTGAGTTTGATGCGATTTGAAAAGCTTGAGTAATAAACTCCTGAAAAATGGGGTTTGGTAATGAGCAAGGCTTTAACTATATAGACATGTTGCCAGGTACCACTTTAATAAACTATTACAAATGATCGATGCAAAGGTGTTTCCAACAGCTGTTTATGCAATGTGGCTGGAAGAATTCTTCCATAAAGAAACTGTTAGTGGAAAAATTGGCTATGCATGGTTGTGATGTCAAATCCATACATAACAAACTTTTTCCTGTCAATCAACAATCTTGCCATAAATTAATCCATTTATAACAGGCTTTTTTGAGTTGACAACGTTGATGTGAATAATAAAAAGGACTCTTTAAAGAACGAGAACTCAGAATGGCTTTTTGCAACTCTTTAACACATAGGGAGAAGTGGCAAAGCCTTGTGACTTTTAATTTATATTGAAAAAGGTTGGCAGCAGCTCCAAACATCAAGGTAGCTTTCCAAAGACATCTGAATACAACAAAGCCAGGGAGACCTCTAACGTTCAACTTACAGAGGTTAAGCAGGATCAGTACATATTCAATGATGGAAACAAATGCCAGAGCATTTCTCTTGACTGCTTGAGACACAAAGATCAATGTAGATGAGGTCATTATATAAAAATATTCTTGTTTGCATTCTGTCCAATAGGGCATTTCCCCACCAGAGCCTCATGTAGGAAAGTGTACCTGTGTCGTTACTAGCATCATATCAGGTGCATGAAGCAAACACTCCCATCCTGATTTAGGGTTCTGTTGCCCTGACCTTTGACCTTACTTTGATTTTGCTTTTCACTCATCTTGTTTCTCAAACTCAGTTAACTCTGCTTTCTGATGTTGTTTCAAAGAAGTCCACTTGACAAAAATCACAGGGTTGTAAAGAATGTTTCCATGACATCAGATATGTGCTTCTGTGTCCCAAATTAAACAATACCTAAGGCAAGAGTTGGGTTCTTAGATAGCTAGAGATGAAATGTCATAATCCCTCAGGGATCTCTAATCCAACATTTCTGAGTTTACCTTCATGTAGTACAATGGCCCTTCCTACCATCACTACGGTGGAAATTTGACTATTTCTCATGTCTAAATTCAACATGTTTTTTCTGGCTAACTAACACGTATTTCTGGAACCAGGTTTTCCTTTCTCTGAAGTTCTTTTAGCATATATAACATTTCTGTCCTCTTCAATCCTCTTTTACCCTCCACTTAGTCAATCTGATCAAAAAGTAGATATGAATACATGACTATAAGCAGACATGAAAGGCAAAATTATGTAACATATTAATAAGATTTTTGCAATGTATTATCTGGTTGATTTATATTTTGTTTTCCTGCACTGGATAAGAACCACTGCTTTAAATTCTCCACACTCTACCCTATTTCCTCTGCGCTTAAAGAGAGAAGCCAATCCTAGACCCTGTCCAATGTATCTCTCTTCACAGGTGCTCTGTTAAGAAAGATTACTCTGAGATTCCTTTGTTCTTGCTTTGCCTGCCAATTGGCATACTAGCTGAACTGCTCACCTGCTTCCAGTTGATCACAACTCTTTGCTTGGTGAGTCTTTCCAGGCATAGTCACACATAGACACAGAAAACCAGTGTCTAGGCCTATCCACTTATTTCTTAGAGGCTTGAGTTTTTCCCACTAATTTTCGATCTCTTAACTTTCCCTCATGTCTTCACTTCGTCAAGAGCATATGGTACTAAATCTATTTTCCAGTGCAGGCTCACCCAACTAAGCTATACATGCCTCTGCAGAGCGCACTTTCTCAATTCCACCGTCAGACCCATTGATGAAAATGACTAAGTCTGATCACAGGGTAGGGTGCAATAGATGGAATAGATTTTAAGATGGAATATAAAACACTGAATTTTGAAAGACAATAAAAATCATTCTAAATGCATCCCTTCTCCCTTTATCTATCACAATGTGTTTTATACCTAGCAGACTCTTGTGTTTGTTCAGTAAGTAAGTGAATGGACAAATAAATAATTGGTCCAATGGAAACTTCTGCTGGGCAGGGAACCTACATTCCCAACCTCAATGCATGTAGATTTAAGTTTAAATTTGCTCAGATTAAGTTTCATAATGTAGACAAATATTTCCATTTAAATATCTCAACCTACCCTAAGAAATTCTTCTAAGGAACTTCTTCAATATATCAATACTATTAACACAGCTATAACTATTTCTGCAGAGCTACCAAAGGCCGAAATGCTAGTATATTCAAAGAGACAATTAAAGCCGTACCATTCAAAGCAGATAAGGCAAATCTGTGCCTACTTTTAAGAAATGCATTTGTTCAAAATGTGGGGAGCCCTTTACAAATTAGTGGAGATGTAATAAAATGCTCATCCTCGTATCTCAGTTATTCATCTGAAGTTATTGCCCAAACCAGTATATTGGTCCCAACTTGTTTGAAGCTAAATGTTACCTACTATCCTTCTTCTCCTTCCTTCTTTCCTTCAATATTCACTGAGCACTTAATGTGCAGACATGAAGAGAACATGTGATTCTGCTCAAAGCCAGATGTTCCTGGCTACAGCACTCCAATGAGACTGTAATGGCAGGATAAAGGAGGCATAGCAAGTAACCAACAAGATTTCTCTTATATTCCTTCACAGACACGTATTCAGGGCCAGGCACTATTCTGTCAGTGTTCTATCAGTGTCAAAAATACCTAAAAACAGACAAAAGTCCCTACCATCATAGGGGCCATTGAAGCAAACAAGTCCTATATTTTATTTTACTGATTCAGTTCAGTTCAGTTCAGTCAATTCAGTCACTCAGTCATATTCCACTATTTGCGAACCCATGGACTGCAGCACACCAGGCCTCCTTGTCCGTCAGCAACTCCTGGAGCTTGCTCAAACTCATGTCTATCAAATTGGTGATGCCATCCAACAATCTCATCCTGTCATCCCCTTCTCCTCCTCCCTTCAATCTTTCCCAGCATCAGGGTCTTTTGCAGTGAGTCAGTTCTTTGCATCAGGTGGCCAAAGTATTGGTGCATCAGCTTCAGCCTCAGTCCTTCCAATGAATATTCAGGATTGACTGGTTGATCTCCTTGAAGTCCAAGGGACTCTTAAGAGACTTCTCCAACACCACAATTCAAAAACATCAATTCTTCAGTGCTCAGCTTTCTTTATGGTCCAACTCTCACATCCATACATGACTACTGGATAAATGGTAGCTTTGACTAGATGGACCTTTGTCAGCAAAGCAATGTCTCTGCTTTTTATTATGCTGTCTAGGTCTGTCATAGCTTTTCTTCCAAAGAGCAATGTCTTTTAATTTCACGGCTGTAGTCACCATCTGCAATGATTTTGGAGCCCCCCAAAATAAAGTCTATCACTGTTTCCATTGTTTCCCCATCTCTTTGCCATGAAGTTATGGGACCAGATGCAGTGATCTTAGTTTTTTGAATTGAGTTTTAAGCCAGCTTTTTCACTCTCCTCTTCTACGGCTCAGCTGGTAAAGAATTCACTTGCAATGCAGAAGACCTGGGTTGGATCCCTGGGTTGGGAAGATCCCCTGGAGAAGGGAAAGGCCACCTACTCCAGTATTCTGGCCTGGAGAATTCCATGGACTTTTACAGTCCATGGGATCACAAAGAGTCAGACACAACTGAGTGACTTTCACTTACTCACTCATGACCTGATTCAGATAATGAAAAAGATGAAAGAAAGGACAAAGAAAGCATGACCCAAAGAGAAACACGAGACAGGCAGTCAGGGAGATGGGCCTGACTTAGGTTAAGAAAATCAGAGGTTTCTTCAGTCACCTATTTTCTCTCTTCCCTGACATCTTTAATTCTGGATGCTTCATTACTACCCAAGCATGAGCAGTTGCTCTGCAAGAAACCTAACAATCTGAAACAGGCTAAGTTTACCATTTGTAGATATTTAAAACTTCCCTTCAAATCCTTAAAATATGGACAGCTCATTGCCTATAGATCAACTGTGATCCTTTAAAAATCCATGTTTAATGAAGAATAACAACAGCAATCCAGGTAATTACATATCTCCCCTGCTCTCAAGTCCACCACAGTTCTTTAGTAGGGGTGTTGGAAAAAATTTTTCTCTACTCTTGTAGGTTCTTCTGGCTGGCTGAATAATTAAATTGACATGAGACAGATAAACAGTGAAAAAACAACTTTAATTACATATGCACGGGGAACTAAAACACAAGAGATTCCAAAGGCAGTTGGATAAAATGAGGTATACTTGTCCTCTTGGACTAAGTAGAAGGAGATAGGGGTTTTGGACTTCAAGGAAAGAAAGACAATCACAGGAAGATGGAAAAGAGCAAATGTTTGGTCAACAAATATTTGCTAGGCCATGCAGAGACAATGAGTGACAGAAAATGTTTGGTCTCCAGGCCCTGCCAAGGTGCCTTGACCACAGCTAGCCCAGATTCTGTGTAGACATCTCAGAGGACTGTGGCCCATCTTGGGATAAAGTTAATGTAAATAAGATCTTTGTCTTTAAATGATTCTAGTTCCTCAAAACTCTTTTTTCTTTTTGACTTGAACTGTTCGGCATGGACCTAACAGAAGCAGAAGATATTAAAAAGAGGTGGCAAGAATACACAGAAGAACTATACAAAAAAGATCTTCAAGACCCAGATAACCTTGATGATGTGATCACTCAACTAGAGCCAGACATCCTGGAATGTGAAGTCAAGTGGGTCTTAGAAAGCATCACTACGAACAAAGCTAGTGGAGGTGATGGAATTCCAGTTGAGCTATTTCAAACCCTAAAAGAAGATGCTATGAAAGTGCTATACTCAATATGTCAGCAAATTTGGAAAACTCAGCAGTGGCCACAGGACTGGAAAAGGTCAGTTTTCATCCCAATCCCAAAGAAAGACAATGTCAAAGAAAGCTCAAACTACCTCACAATTGCACTCACCTCACACACTAGCAAAGTAATGCTCAAAATTCTCCAAGCCAGGCTTCAACAGTACATGAACCATGAAATTCCAGATGTTCAAGCTGGTTTTAGAAAAGGCAGAGGAACCAGAGATCAAATTGCCAACATCAGTTGGGTCATCAAAAAAAGCGAGAGTTCCAGAAAAACATCTATTTCTGCTTTATTGACTATGCCAAAGCCTTTGACTGTGTGGATCACAACAAACTGTGGAAAATTCCTAAAGAGATGGGAATACCAGAAAACCTTACCTGCCTCCTGAGAAATCTGTATGCAGGTCAAGAAGCAACAGTTAGAACTGGACATGGAACAACAGACTGGCTCCAAATCAGGAAAGGAGTACGTCAAGGCTGTATATTGTCACCCTGCTTATTTAACTTATATGCAGAGTACATCATGCAAAATGCTGGGCTGGATGAAGCACAAGCTGGAATCAAGACTGCCAGGAGAAATATCAATAACCTCAGGTATGCAGATGACACCACTCTTATGGTAGAAAGTGAAGAAGAACAAAAGAGCCTCTTGATGAAAGTGAAAGAGGAGAGTGAAAAAGTTGGTTTAAAACTCAACATTCAGAAAACGAAGATCATGGCATCTGGTCCCATCACTTCATGGTAGATGGGGAAACAATGGAAACCATGAAAGACTTTATTTTTGGGGGCTCCTAAATCACTGCAGATGGTTACTGCAGCCATGAAATTAATGGACACTTGCTCCTTGGAAGAAAAGTTATGACCAACCTAGACAGCATATTAAAAGCAGAGACATTACTTTGCCTACAAAGGTCCATCTAGTCAAAGTTATGGTTTTTCCAGTGGTCATGTATGGATGTGAGAGTTGGACTATAAAGAAAGCTGAGCACCGAAGAATGGATGCTTTTGAACTGTGGTGTTGGAGAAGACTCTTGAGAGTCCCTTGGGCTGCAAAGAGATACAACCAGTCCATCCTAAAGGAAATCAGTCCTGAATATTCAATGAATAAAGGGACTGATGTTGAAGCTGAAAGTCCAATACTTTGGCCACCTGATGGGATGAACTGACTCATCTGAAAAGATCCTGATGCTGGAAAAGATTGAAGGCGGGAGGAGGAGGGGACAACAAAGGATGAGATGGTTGGATGGCATCACTGACTCAATGGACATGAGTTTGAGTAAGCTCCGGGAGTTGCTGATGCACGGGGAAGCTGCAGTCCATGGGGTCGAAAAGAGTTGGACAAGACTGAGGGACTGAACTGAACTGAACTGTTAGGCCCACTTGCAGTGAAATTCAATCATATTCATTAGCATTTCTAAAGATGTAAGCTACTCAAAACAGCTGCATTGTCTTTCCCTTTCAACTAAAAGGCAGCTTTTTCCTTTAAAGGGAAAAATTTCCCTTGAGTCACAGGATTCTTTCTGCTTGGCACCCATAATTTTCAAAGGTGGAGCCAACCCTCAGGAAACAGGAAGTGCAATCCCATTTGATCTCACTTGAAAGAAATTGTAAATACTTAGAAAGGACGGAAACTGTGGCTCAAAGAAAAACACAATAATAATAATAATAACAGTGGAAGAAAAAAATGCAAGTGAGACAAAGTAACAAACACTTAAATGAACTAATTCTTGTCCCTGAGCTAACATTATCATTATCAAAGGTATTTAATATATTTCCTGTGGAAAGCAGGCTGTAGATTGTCAGAGTTTCTTCTTTCTCATTGGCTATTTCATTGGAACATTTGAAATAGCCATTGGAACATTTCATCTTTTTAATTTCTTAGGCCTATATGAATAATATTCCATATGCTTCAAATCATAAAATTACCTACTTTTTTTTAAAGGTGGGTATTGATGGAGATATTGCAGGAAAGAACCAAGGGTTTACAAGTTAATCTTTTTTCACTGACATAGAAAACCATCTTTCATGATGCCCAGTTAAAAATGCTGCCTGTAATTCAATTGTAAATCCAATTTTGTGCAGTTAAAGCCTAGAGAATATGCTGTTATTTACAAAGGGAAATGTGCACTAACCCTTCTTGAGAAGGACAAGCCCTGGAGCTGTGTTTCAAAAAATGTTCCCCATGATCTATAAGATGTTCTGCTGTATCCCTTGTGACAGTACTATCAGACAAGGTTAGAGGGGCTTTGTGTTACCATGGGCTGGAGACCCCACTAGTTTCAAGTCCTAATCCAATGAACTAAGCAGGCACAGAGCTTAGGAAAGTGGTGGGCATGCTGGAAATATGGAAACGGATCATTTATAATCACATCTGAATGAAACAAAAGACAATGCAAGATTGAATCAATCCTCTGTTTCCAGTAGATGTCATATTGAATTAAAACACTGTAATTTATAAAAAGCTGACCAAAAGAACTTTTGGAAATGAAGCAGTTCATTAGTGGAATCTACTCATAGCAGCTGGGTCTGGTGCTATAGACAGTAGAAATAGCAACAGTCAGGGCTCTTGCTACTAATGGATGTTTTTGTTTTGTTTTTTTAAAGTGTTTCACATGTGATTTGCTCAAATTACTGCACTTGTGAAATTAGTAAATCCCTAAACAGGTGTGTCAGAGACACTGTCTATGTTTAAACCTGGCACACCAATTCCCTTTATAGAAACTGCTGCTGACCTGGGCTGAATAACTCTCTAATAAGAAAGAAAATATGAATCTGAGACCACAAGTGATAATCAGACTGATTCTAAAATTTCATGAGATGTAAATCCTTCTTAAAGGAATTTTTCAATTCATGCAGATGGGGAACATTAAGTCAGAAATGTCAAACTGCAAATGACAATTCCCTGCAAAAGTGCTTCTTCAGAGTATGTCATCCCTGAAAGAGGTTGGTTAACTCTCCAGCATCCCTGTGATGAAACTGAAAATTGTGGGTAGTTACTCACATGTTACAGGAAACTGACTGGAGAATAGCTTTATAAAGAAACACAAAGGATCCAAGAGAGGAGTACTGGCAAATTCGTGCTGTATTCCATTAGGGACTCTCCCAGCTGGGGAGAAACAACAGCATTTCCTTGTCCTGTCAGCCCAAGGAAAACAAGTATCTGATGCTGTAGTTCTAGAAGGAGCATTGGACTCCCAGTGGAAACTGCACCCGTCAACTTTCCTGAGTTCCTGTCACGGTGGATGTAGAGATCCAAGCTGAAAGTGTATGTTTCTAAAAGATTTCATCCATTCTGCAGCAGATTTTGCCAGATAAATCCTACCCTTCAAAACTCATTTTGACCCTGTTTTGCTAACATATTTGCCTAGTACGTATGACCCTCTTGGCTTCCCTGGTGGCTCAGTGGCAAAGAATCCTCCTGCAATGCAGGAGACACAGGAGACAAAGGTTCGATCCCTGGAAGGGGAAGATTCCCTGGAGGAGGGCATGGCATCCCACTCCAGCTTTCTTGCCTGGAGAATCCCATGGACAGAGGAGCCTGGTGAGCTATAGTCCATGGGGTCGCAGACTCTGACACCACTGAAGTGACTTAGCACACACGCACGCATGACTCTCTTACTCGAGTGTTGATATACGTAGAAAAAGAGACGCTAGTGTTGAAGACCATGATTGAAATGGAAGGACACAAGTATGGGTATGTGCCCTCCTCCTGAAGATATATATAACATAATAACAGCAATAATAATACTAGCTGTGGTTTACTGGGTTTGTATTTTGTACTGGAGACGATAAATACTTTAAATGCATCCACCTTCTTAATTTATACAACAACACTATAAGTAAGGTATTACTATTAACCCATTTTACAGTTAAGAAAATGGAAAGAGGCAAAAACAGATGGAATTCTTGCTCTTGACATATAGCTGTCAAACAGTATAGCAGGACTAGTCTTCAAATCTCTCCATCACCAACTCCATGCATTTAACTAGGATGTTAAACTCCCTTGCTTCATAATAGCTGAAATATCTCTCTGTCCCAGCTGAGCAATTGTTCTGTGTAATCTTGCAAGACTCTTGAGAGAATCATCCAATCATTTGACCACGTTATGCATGACTCTTGCTCAGACAGTAAAGAGTCTGCCTGCAATGCGGGAGACCCAGTTTCAATCCCTGGGTTGGGAAGATCCCCTAGAGAAGGGAATGGCAACCCACTCCAGTATTCTTGCCTGGAGAATTCTACGGCAGAGGATCCTGGTGGGCTACGGTCCATGGGGTCACAAAGAGTCAGACACAACTGAGCAACTTCCCCATTCACTACTATCTAAAATTTCTTTTGGGCTTCCTGGCGGCTCAGCTGGTAAAGAATCTGCCTGCAATGTGGGAGACCTGGGTTTGATCCCTGGGCTGAGAAGATCCCCTGGAGAAGGGAATGGCTAACCACTTCAGTATTCTGGCCTAGAGAATTCCATGAACTGTATAGTCCATGGGGTCACAAAGAACCAATATTTTTGGGCTTCCCTGTTAGCTCAACTGCCTGCAATGCAGGAGACCCTGGTTTGATTCCTAGGTCAGGAAGATCCCCTGGAGAAGGGATAGGCTACCCACTTAAGTATTCTTGGGCTTCCCTAGTGGCTCAGCTGTTAAATAATCTGCCTGCAATGTAGGAGACCGGTGTTAGATCCCTGGGTTGGAATGATCCCTTGGAGAATGGAATGGCTAACCACTCTAATACTCTGGCCTGGAGAATTCCATGGACTATATGTATAGTCCATGGGCTCACAAAGAGTCGGACATGACTGAGCAGCTTTCACTTTCATTTTCATGACATACGTGGCTTAGACTTCAGCAATTGAATTTAAGCTCTCTAGAACAGTGCTAATCTATAGAACTCCTAGCAATGTTAGAAGTATTCTAAAAAGTTGCATTGTTCATTGTGGTAGCCACTAGTCACATGCGACTATTGAGCACTTGAAATGTGTCCAGTGTGACTAAAGAACTGAATTTTTAATTTAATTTAATTTTAATTAATTCAAATTTAATAACCACATATGGCTTGTGTCCACTTATGGTGTAGCTCATCTCTAGAGGGAAAACACGATGCTCACTGAACTGAAACTATTTAACTTATTCACTTAAATAACGTTTCTTGAGAGCCTACTATACATCAGATCCAGTAATAGATACAGTGAACAAAATAGACATCGATTTCTGACCAAAAGGGAGAATAAGATAAAGGAGCCAGAGAGGCTAGAGAAGATTAAGAGAGTGTGGCATCATGTAACCTCGGAGAGCCTGGGTCCCTGTTCTACTGTGTAGACAGCTATTGAAAAGACAAGAAAAAAACACAATTATGAGCTGGATCTGTCATTACCAAGAAAGGTTATCACCTTATCCAAAGTAGTTTCAGTGAGATAAATGAATGAGAATCCAGATTGGAATGGGTTAGAGTAAATAGGAGTTATGAAAATGAAGACAAAGATGACTTGCATAGACAATACTTGAGAATTAAGACTAAAAGGGGGAATAAAGAAATGAGGGTGATATCAGAAAGGATATGCATGATCCAGGCATCTGGTATTCTGCATATTTGTAGGCCAAAGGGAATAATCTACTTAACAGAGAAGGGAAAAACTGGCAAAGCAGAAAAAGTTGGGGCATAATGGAAGGGAATATTATCCAGAGACCCGTGAGTGGTCTGGCCTGGCTCAAAGGAAGGACACTTCCCCAGATAAGAGAAGGAGGAAGAAGATAGTACAAGCGAGGAGAGGCTTGCAGATTTATTCGCTTCATCCAGTTGAGCCTGGCTGCCCTGGAGCCTTCCTGAGCCAGTTTGTTGTTGTTCAGTCACTAAGTTGTGTCTGACTCTTTGCAACTCCATGGACTGCAGTGCACAAGTCCTCCCCACCCCTCACTATCTCCCAGAACTTCCCCAAGTTCATGTCCATTGAGTCAGTGATGCTATCCAATCATCTCATCCTCTGCCACCCTCTGCTCCTTTTGCCTTCATTCTTTCCCAGCATCAGGGTCTTTTCCAATGTGTTGGCTCTTTGCAGCAGGTAGGCAAGGTATTGGAACTTCAGCTTCAGCTTCAGTTCTTCCAATGAATATTCAGGGTTGACTTCCTTTAGGATTGACTTTTTTAGTTGCACTCTAAAAGGTCAGTCTAGTATCCAAACATAATTGAAAAGCAATTAAATATTTTTGCAGTCTCTGGAGAAATCCCCAAAGGAAGTTACATTAATAACATACAATTAAAAAAAACAAAACTTCCTAAAACTTCTTCACCTGTCTGTCTCTCTCTGTCTCTCTCTGTCTCTGTCTCTGCCTCCTTCTCTTTCTCGTTTCCATCCCTATCATTTGCCACCATTCCAAAATCTCAAGAAAATCTCTTACTAAAAATATAAATGGAGTGAGATGAAATGATGTCTAGCGCTAGCTCTAAAATTTTATGATTCTATAAATGATAGAACCTGATATTTAAAACTCCACCTTTTCATTTGTGAGAAGCACAGCAAGCTTGGAAGAATTCTGAAGGTTATTAAGGGTTTTTTAAATAAAGTTACTAAGATGCCATATCATACAGTATGTAAAAATTTAATGTGGAAAATTCCAAAATTGCAAGGGAAGTAATATGAGGGAAAAAAAGGTTTAGGGAAGGCAGGGTTTGGAAATGGAGGAGGAGGAGGAAGAAGAAGAGACCACAGAAATAAATAGGCTAACCAGGGCCAGTATTGCCAAGCCCTGAAGAGAAAATTAGAGATGTAGATGGAGGCATAACATCTGCTTTTCTGTTCCAAGCAGCTCTTGTTTCCAAGTTCACCTCTTCTTTCCTTGCCTCAGCCAGGGCCTGGCTCCCTTTTCTCTGAAGTAATCTAAATAGCAAAAAACTCACCAAACAGTGGAAATCACTGTTATATCACATCCCAAATGAGATGAGTGCACTTGAGCACATAGGATGATAATAATACAACCAGGGGTTTCTGGGTTTGTTTTTTTTTATTATTATTATTGAAGGGGATGCAAAGGGAGGAGGTAAAGTAACTTACCTCTTAAGCTGTTTGTTTGAAAATAATATGCAGAAAGGGAAAAACAATCCTCAGCTAACAACTGCCTTCCTTGCCATCTGCTTAATCTAAACATTAGCATATCACATATCTGGGTGAACTCAAATTGCACTAGAAACAGAGTGTTCTGTTCTATTTTTTCAGGCCCTTGATGGAGGAGTCAAGTGAGAATTCTCTATGGGATTATATGGGCTTTATGGGCTTCCAACACATGCATTTAGGGCCACGTTTTCAGTCCAGCCTTAACTCATCATACTATGACTGGAGGGAAAATTGTGCCTGGCTTAATTAGCACAAGTACTAATCAAGTACTAATGAAATTTGCCCACAAGCATTTCTTCAGACTAGGGCACAAGTAGTGCACACAATTTCCGTATATATCACTTAGCATGTCAGCACAAAAGGAGGGAAGAAATGAACAATTCTTTCCTAAAATTTGCTTCAGGCCTACAACAGGCAAATATCATCTCTACCCAGAAGTAATACATTCGTTGCATCAGTATAAACTTCGTAAACCCCAAATGTGCAAACTGCAACCCAATTTGCCATATTAGGTTGCAAATTTATAAAAATATAAACAAGGTTATTAATGAAGACACTTCATGCTCACTGTTTTATGAGCTATTTAAGACCTGAATTTGGAAATGAGTGTGATCTATAATATACCTTAAAACACACAGGCACCCTTTCAAGCTAAAACATCCATTCTCAAAGGTAGTAGTAATGTTGGAAAACAGACCGATTTATTTAAACTCAGAAGAGTGAAAAAAAGGAAGCCCAATTTTTATCCCTTCCGTCAGTGATAGGCCCCTAGTCCTCTTACTGTGTTTTAAATCTGCTATTCAGATCTGTCCAAACATAAGAGCTTACTTACAACACAAATATCAGTTACACTAAGGATGATGCCTTCAATCTATCGATTAAATCATACTGATCAGACATGCGGTAAGCATGCTGAAATAAGTATTTATGTAATCGAGCTTCACAAATAAGAAACATTTTGCTCTGGGTATCTCACAGCTTTGCCAAAAATGAAATCCTGGGTCATCCCATTTCAGCGAGCACAGGGAGACAGTGATTCATTCTCAGAGCAAAGTCACATTAAAAAGCCAGGCAGAAAAGTAAGAGAGGACTCTAGGAGGAAGGAAGCTGCCATCTCTTCAGCCCTGTAAACTACACCCTTTCCTCAAAGAGCTGTTACATTTCTCCTGGGGAAAGATATCACCTTTAAGGAGCTGAAACTTACCCACTTGAACAGGTGCGAGGGCCAGACAACCGGTTGTTCTCTTTATGGACTATCGACAAAGATCACTTAAAAAAATCATGATCATTGGTGAGTGGTAAAAACCAGCCAATTCACACAATGCCTTCATAAAATGAAACTCAGGAGAGAAGAAAGAAAATTGACCAGAAGCAAGGTAACTCAGATACAACCTGTCACCTGTGGTCCCATGCAGTGAAAGCCTCCTACAGGGCCACTGAAGTTAAAACAGGTTAATTTTGACACTGACTTCTCTTGCCCTTTCAAAGATGAAGCTGTCTAGGTATTATGTTATACTCATATTTTGGTCTGTAAACAGATCTAACTTATCCCTATAGAACAGTGGAAGAGGGAAAAAAAGAAATTTCTTGTCATTAATGAGTTTTGTTTTTCTTGATTAAATACACGTTTGTGAACTATAAAGAGTATGCAAATTTAACATGCTGTAGAAACAAGCAAAATTCATGTGGACCGCAGACATTAACAAAACCCAAGTCTGACATTCTTCAAAGGAACCAAGGGCCCCATCTGCTGATGTTTAAATGTACTACAGTAGCAAACAGATTAAAAGGAGCATATGAGACAAGAAATTTTTGCACTAAAATACAAATAAAGTGCCTAAAGATGCAGAATCTGAGCAGCAGAAGGCACCTTTAGAAGTTGGAGACTTATGTATTGGGGCATACCTGCAGGGCAGTCTTTCCAAGCAGATAAGTAGTTATTTTGGTTTTTATATTAGTCCTCAGGAAAGGAGCTCCAAGCATAGTCTTCCCCAGCCACTACTTCTCTACTGAGAGACTGCTGTTTGGAGCAAGCGTTCTTGTGCCTCTAATGGGGGCATTCTTGTTTTTAAGGGACTTTAAAGAGTTTTTTATCTTAATGGGTTTTGAAGCTTCCCCTTTTGATGAGAAAGAAGACAGCCCAATCACTTCTCAGCCTTATCTCCAATATGAGATTACTCTGGGTCCTCTCTCTCCAGTTTATTCTGTTTATTACCATCGCAGCAACTGAATGAGTAAAGCGTAAGAGGAAAAAACTGAGACAGATTAGAATAATGTATTTTGGAGTTCCATTCACAGCTGTGTCAAATAATCACTATCTGACCTTTTTCTACCTAGTTTTATTCACCTTAAAAGTAAGGTGTCAGACTGTGTGAACTTTTAAATGCCTTTCTTCCTAGCTCTAAAATCCATTGTATTATCCAGAAGGGTAGAGACACTATCATATAGATCTCTATATCAGCATAGCACATTGCATACATTAGGTGCTCCATAAAAATGTGTTAAATGGACATGTATTCTGTCAAAAAAATATTTGTCATGTAACTATATTCTTTATCCAATTTTGCCATTTAAGTTTATTATACCCCTTTTATATTTGGAACTTGATAATACCTGTAGCTAACTCAGCAGTAAAGAACCCACCTGCCATTGCAGGAGACATGGTGGGTTCAGTTCCTGGGTTGGGAAGATCCCCTAGAGAAGGAAATAGCAACCCACTACAGTATTCTTGCCTGGGAAACCCCACAGACAGAGGAGCATGGTGGGCTACAGTCCACGGTGTCGAAAAGAGTCAGATATGACAGCAGCAAGCATACCTGGAGCAGATAGTTTACTTGGGGTAACACAGGCCCCCTTCCCCCTTTATTTACAAAACTTCCTCAGTGCTCTTAGGAACAATTATCTGCCCTCCACTATGAATAGTTCTGGTGTGACTATCAGGCAGGCTTCTCTCTGATCTGTCTTATATGAGTTGTGAGCATATGAACCATGCCTGGCCCACTCTCTACCATGGCTTTGAGTCGTATGCAGAGTAAAAGCAAAAAGGGTGGTTCATTCTAGAAGCATGTTCTGAAATAACTGTCCACTGGTGCCTGTGACCTTGGCCCCTAGACTCCAGGAGCTGACCTAGTTTCTGTCCTATTTCTGAGATGGATTCTCCAGCCTTTCCTTCAGGCAGCTGAAGCATGAGGCCGAGCTACTTGCCAGGCTTCTGAAAACATTTATTTTCTGCATAAGCAGTGTGGTGGACATTTGCTGGTTGTATTTCCCACGTGAATCCCCCTTGCCTGCTTTCTAACAGCGTCTGGACGTCCCAGTCATGCAGTTAGTGTAGAATTGACTCCATCTGTCTCTCCAGGGGTATATCTTGATTGGTTCAAGCTAATTATCACATCTCCTCCCTTGGCCACAGCAAATGGTTCAGAAATGGACATTTAACTATATAACTGAATTTGGGCCAATCAAATATAAGACATGTTTACTGAGGACTCTGGGGAAGAGGTTACTTCTATTTTCTGTGGAAATTATTTTAAAACTTGCTCTCTTTATCACTGGATGTGAAGCATGAAACCCTAGTTGTATCAGCATCAGTAACTACCCTATTATCAAAAGAGGAACCAGTCTCAAAACGAGGCCAACACTTTGAAAACTAATGAAAAGAAAGAAAGAAGCTACATCCTTGGAGATAATGTAACAAGCCTAAAACCTGGACTTTTTAGCTGTATGAGGTAGTGTATTCCCTTTATTGTTTAAGCCATTTTGATCTGGATATTCTATTACTTAACATTGAAATTATCCTAAACAACATCCAGTCTGTTTCTCTCGGTAAGAACCAAAGCACTTTAGCAGACACAGTATTTGTTTAGGAATCTGACTTTCTAGGAAAATGAATCATTTTTGTTCTTACAGTCTATACTATTATCTAGTTTTTTTAATGTGACGCTTGATGTGGTATTTCAATATCATGCTTGCTTTTTTCTTTACATTGGTGAATCCTGTTCAGTCTGCAGTCTACTACTTTTCCCACCATTCTCCTCTAAAGCCAATCAATCATTTATTCTCTTTTATTGGGAGATTGTCTTTTTTTCTTCCTTTATTTACTTATTTCAGTATTTACCACTTATCTTGTTTTCCTAAGTAATTCTCAAGTATATATAAGTCTTTTGTAGGCAGTAAGCACATTTTGCCTTCTAAAATACCTGGTATAGTATACCACACAGTAGGTGTTTGTATGAAAAATGAACGAAGGGCTTTATGTCCCAAACCACTCTACCTTATTAGTTTAATGAATACTCTCCTACTGATTCTATAGGGTCAAAATAAATGAATTTTATCAGAGGTCCAGCAAGGTCTTAGCTTGGGAGCATGTGGTTACTGAAACACTAATGACATGGTCATCTGTGACTGGGAGAGTCAACCTAAACCCTTTTCGGATAAACCCTTGATTTTCCTCTCTTGCGCTTGCCCCACCTGTTTAGCTTCCAACTGTCCTTTCTCTCAGTAATAGAAGGAAAGCTGGATGGACCATCTCACTGATTACAACACCAGTTCTCTCTCTCATCATCTGAATCACTTATTTCACATCTAGTTCCCAGGCACCTCGAACATATCAGCTCCTTCTGTTTCAACTCTTTCCAGATGCCTCACCCCCACAGTCAGTCTCCTTTGTTTCTGATCCATCTCACCTGTGGGACCTCCACTCCCGAACTTGCTCAGACTGCAATACCAGCTTTTCCTGTCCCTCATCCACTACATATTAAAACCACTGAAAATGGTTGATTCTATTTAAGCAATATTTAGCATATTACCTCCTCCACCCCTATCTGCATTTTCTATTTGGGACTCTTTTAAACTCTTAACTGAACTATCATTCTACTTCATGTCTCTCCCTCCAGTCCTGCCACATGTATATACATCTTTCATTTGTCTCCAGGGTGATGCATCTAAGATGTAAATGTGACTTTGTCATTCCCCTGAATATGACAATGGTTTCCCATTACTTTCACTATGCACTCTAACCTGGATCCTGCCTGCTCTGTTCTTATCTCTTACCACTTAGGACGCAGCTACTAAAGTTCCGAGAAGATTAAACAACATGTGGTTCAGTCTCTGAAACATATTTCTTCCTACTCTATTCCTTATGGCTCATGCTACTTTCTCTGCCTAGTATACCTTTCCACCACTTCTTCCCTAGCTAACTTTGACTAAACCTGCTTGACTGTCATCTTTCCCAAGAGGTATGTTCTGACTTCCCCTACATGTGGCCAAAATGATTAAATTCTATGACCCTAGAGAATTCTGAACCCCATCAAGTTTTAGCATTACAAAGCCAAATTTGAAGTAGACGTATCAACACACTGCCTATACTCTGCCTCCTTGTGTAGCCTTTAACCAACTTAGACTTGATTTTACCATGTGATCTTACTTTCCTGTTACTACTGATTGGATCAGGGGTAGGTACAAAGTGTCAAAGGGCAGCCAGGATTGCATTTTTAGAAAAATGGGTTGGACCAATTCTATCATGCTTGTGAGTATTTTGAACTAAGTAATACAGAGAAAACATTAGAAACACGGGAAAATTCTAAAAACCCATTATGTAGAGAAAAATATTGATTGATTCCCTCACCCCTCACACAAAAAAGATTTAAGTGAGCAGAAATCACACATAAGTAGAAGGTATATGAAAGAGAAGTAAAGAGAGCCTGCTGAGGACTAGTGAAGTCCCACTCTGAAATGAGTGAAATCCCCACGGGCCACCTGCATCCAGAACCACCTTTCAGTTCTTGCTCTTCTGAAGTCAAGAGGCTATTGTGTGCTTATCTTCTTACAATAATCTTTGTAACAAGATGTATGAGCTGAGTCTTAGTTCTAGTAAGTAAAGGGGTCTGATCAAAACAGCACTGAATTTTCTGCTATCTTCAGTGGTGTTTATCACTAGCTAACATGCTTTCTAGGGAAAAAAACATATATAGCACCTGCAACATAGTAAATACTAAATCGAATAGGTATTGAAATCCATGAATGAGAAATTGAACAGAAGGTAGGTAGAGCAGGTGATAGGGATCTATCACCAGTAAACTTACCTTAACTATAAGGAAATTTAAATAAAACAATAAGAGAGTATACTTGTCTCATCAATTACTTAAAGATTCTTAATTTTCAAGTGATTATTATATAAGGGAAATTTTTCCACACTACCCTGTATCCTGTAAAATATGGTACTTGAAATTTGAGGCTATATAAAATTTTGTAGGTTAAACAAGGACTTAAGATCACCTACTATGTGCTTAGCACATTGCTGTGCTGTGCTTAGTTGCTCAGTCGTGTCCAACTCTTTACAACCCCATGGACTGTAGTTCACCAGGCTCCTCTGTCCATGGGGAGATTCTCTAGGCAAAAATTCTGGAATGGGTTGCCATGCCCTCCTCCAGGGGAACTTCCCAACCCAGGGATCAAACCCAGGTCTCCCACATTGCAGGCAGATTCTTTACCATCTGAGCCACCAGGGAAGTGCAAGAATACTGGAGTGGGTAGTCTATCGCTTCTCCAGGGGATCTTCCCAACCCAGGAATCGAACCAGTGTCTCCTGCATTGCAGGCAGATTCATTACCAGCTGAGTTACCAAGGAAGCCCTAGCACATTCTAAGCCACCAGGGAAGTCCGCTATGAAAGATACTAAAATATATAAACATAAAATTCCTATTACTGAGACCCTTATTTTCAGCATCTGTCCTTTCTAATGTTTCATCATCATCCTGTTCCCTGATCTTTATGAAGTATTTTGAAAGTAATTTAATCATCCTATATCTTGCTCGTAAAAGCTTTCAAAAATGGAGTATTTTTTAAATGCCACAAGTTCTAGCTCCTTGCCCCAGTTAATCTAGTAAAAGCACAGTGAAATATTATCAACCATAGACAATTTTTTTGACTACTTCAGCCACAATAAAGAGATTATGAAAATTCTAAATGCCTTGCAACTTAAAGTATATAAACTCTATTTTTCAAACTATATGAATAGCTGGAAGAAGCAGCTAAGAGGAAAAGCAAGCAGGGAATTGTAGAATAAAACTTTCATAAAGTCTCTGAGATGTCTAGTGAGGAAGTCTCAGGGCTGACTATTAGGATGATTTAAAACCTTAAACACTATTTTGTTGACACATAATTCTTTTATATATTTTCAGTATATAAATTGTGAACTTCTCTAAAGGAAACACAGTTTTTCACAGCAAAAACAAAGCAAAGAGCCTCTAACTCTTATTACATTTTAAACACCAGATAACTTTGCGAGCGGGTAACCAAGTTTCTGAAATCATGTAAGTCAGCACTCTGTGAATTGGTGTGGCAGGAAGCGTCTCCTAAGCAGACTTTCTATTGACATGTATCTAACTGTTTTCACATTTAATATTTTTCCTTATGGTTGTTAATGTGCTTCAAAAATATGGAAATGTGAAAACCAATAGATTCTGTGGCTGCAGATTGGACAGTAACTAATGCAGACAGGAGTTGTTTTTTTCCCTTTGGAACCTTGGAAAGTTTTGAGCAGTAACAGGGTTTTTAATCCTTCAAAAGAAGACTCTCTTATTACAACACTATTTCCACTAAATATAATATCAGGATAGAGGTTGTTTTTCCTTTACTACATTGGGAGGAAAAACAGTGCTCAACATATATGTATTGAATATTCAATGAAAAAATAGATAAAAATATAAGAAAGCAGTAGGGGATAGACATGAGGGTATGGTGGGAATTGAGGCAAAAGCTTTTTTTTTTTTAACAAAATTTTCTAAAATTCTAGGCCCCACCTAGGGTGGCTATCACCATGGAATTTCATAACATGAAAAAGAACAATGAGTCGTTCTTAGATCACATAAGGTTGTTTTGAGGAATCAGATGATCATTCAGTTCAGTTCAGTCGCTCAGTCGTGTCCGACTCTTTTTGACTGAGGGACTGCAGCACGCCAGGCCTTCCTGTCCATCACCGACTCCTGGAGTTTACTCAAACCCATGTCCTTTGAGTCAGTGATGCCACCCAACCATCTCATCCTCTGTCATCCCCTTCTCCTCCCGCCTTCAATCTTTCCCAACATCAGGGTCTTTTCCAGTGAGTCTGTTCTTCCTATCAGGTGGCCAAAGTATTGGAGTTCCAGCTTCAACATCAGTCCTTCCAATGAACACCCAGGACTGATCTCCTTTAGGATGGACTGGTTGGATCTCCTTGCAGTCCAAGGGACTCTCAAGAGTCTTCTCCAACACCACAGTTCAAAAGCATCAATTCTTCAGTGCTCAGTTTTCTTGATAGTCCAGTTCTCACATCCACATATGACTACTGGAAAAACCATAGCTTTGACTAGATGGACCTTTGTTGGCAAAGCAATGTCTCTGCTTTTTAATATGCTGTCTAGGTTGGTCATAACTTTCCTTCCAAGGAGTAAGCGTCTTTTAATTTCTTGGCTGTAGTCACAATCTGCAGTGATTTTGGAGCCCAAAAAAATAAAGTCAGCTACTGTTTCCACTGTTTTCCCATCTATTTGCCACGAAGTGATGGGATCGGATGCCGTGATCTTAGTTTTCTGAATGTTGAGCTTTAAGCCAACTTTTTCACTCTCCTCTTTCACTTTCATCAAGAGGCTCTTTAGTTCTTCTTCACTTTCTGCCATAAGGGTGGTGTCATCTGCATATCTGAGGTTATTGCTATTTCTCCTGGCAATCCTGATTCCAGCTTGTGCTTCCTCTAGCCCAGTGTTTCTCATGATGTACTCTGCATATAAGTTAAATAAGCACGGTGACAATATACAGCCTTGACATACTTCTTTCCCTATTTGGATCCAGTCTGTTGTTCCATGTCCAGTTCTAACTGTTGCTTCCTGATCTGCATACAGATTTCTCAACAGGCAGGTCAGGTGGTCTGGTATTCCCATCTCTTTTAGAGTTTTCCACAGTTTATTGTGATCTACACAGTCAAAGGCTTTGGCATAGCCAATAAAGCAGAAATAGATGTTTTTCTGGAACTCTCTTGCTTTCTTGATGACCCAGCAGATGTTGGCAATTTAATCTCTGGTTCCTCTGCCTTTTCTAAAACCAGCTTGAACGTCTGGAATTTCACAGTTCATGTATTGCTGAAGCCTGGCTTGGAGAATTTTGAGCATTACTTTACTAGCATGTGCTGCTGCTGCTGCTAAGTCACTTCAGTCGTGTCCGACTCTGTGCAATCCCGTATATGGCAGTCTCCCCCATCCCTGGGATTCTCCAGGCAAGAGTACTGGAGTGGGTTGCCATTGCCTTCTCTGACTAGCGTGTGAGATGAGTGTAATTGTGTGGTAGTTTGAGCATTCTTTGGCATTGCCTTTCTTTGAGATTGGAATGAAAACTGACCTTTTCCAGTCCTGTGGCCACTGCTGAGTTTTCCAAATTTGCTGGCATATTGACTGCAGCACTTTCACAGCATCATCTTTTAGCTTGTGAAATAGCTCAACTGGAATTTAACCATTCATTAATCCATTCACTTATCTATCCACCAAATATTTGCTGAGCAGGGGAGGAGGATGGGGAGTGATAGAAGCTATAATTTTAGGTAGCATGGACAGGGAGACCAAAGGACAGGGAGACCATTCCTGACCTCATCACAGAAGTGAAAAAAGAAGCTATGTAAGCATCTGTGTGAACAGTAGGAATAGCAAGTGCTGTTCTGAGCCAGTAGCAAGTGCAGTGTGTTCAAGAAGCAAGAAGGAGGGAGGTGGGAAAACACCAGGAAGCAAGAATAAGTAGGGCCTTACAGGCCATGGTAATATCTTTGGATTCAATGCTAAGTGTGATGGGAAGCCAGTGTAAAAGATACTCAGACTTGTCCTTTTGTAGCTCGAATCTAAAATCTCAGGAATGAACAGTGTAGGGTTCAAGTGCATCAAACAGGGTTCACACTCTTGACCTCAGGCTCACAACTATTTTCCAATCAATTTTCCAAATGTAATTCCGAACTTTGTACTTGAGGAAAGGTAGACATTTTTCTTCAACCACAGCAATCAATCAAAGGTTTATCAATGAGGGACCTTAAGAAAAACTGACAGCGCCTGATCAATAATAAATATTTTCAGGATCCAACTAAGGGTGAGCTTCAGGAACATGCCATTGACAATCTCAGTTTGCAGAAGCCCAAGGTGTAACTAGGCTCTGCTGAAACTTGGCTTATGCCTGGTCAAATCATACTGAGCCTCTAGGGTAGACCTCTATGGTAGATATAACTTCTGTTAATAATTCAGCATGATTTTCAGACATAGTTCAAGAAAGCACAAATCTGATGACAAATCATTTTTTAAAACATTATTCTGTTGTATTTGAATATATAGTTCTAAAATCAAGGTAATCTAAGTGAAAGTACTTCTGTAATGACTCATTAATAATGAATAGCATTCATGGGTATAGCAGCAATTAAAATTTGCTAAAGCTCTCAAAATAAGATGCTGACACCTTTCAAACAGCAGCAGTTCTTGTGTTAGTCAGGGTACACCAACAGTTGTTTAAAAAAAAAAAAAAACCCCAAATCTCAGAGGCCCAGCACAGTACAGCGTTGCATCTTGACCTCATCACAGTCCAGGTTGGCAGCAAGGACCTCGACTTCATGTTGTCATGCAGTGACCAGGCTCCTCACACTTCATTACTCTGCCCTCCTCTGGGTCCTTGGAGTCCTCTGCATTCAGCCAGTGGGTGGGAAGGGGAAGACATGTGTGAGATTTTTCACTCCACTTTCACGTCAACACCCCATCTCCTTGATACGCCTCCAACTTCCCTGGTCACTGTTTCTTGGTCTCCTTTTGCTGTTTTCTCTTCTTCTCATTAATTTCTTAATGTCAAGGGATGAAGGAAGAAGAAAGCTAGAAATCAGTCCCAGAAGCTCCCTTCTTCTCTATCTAGAGTTGCTCCCAGTAATATAGCCCAAGGCTATATATATCAAGGCTTTAATAACATCTTAGTGGTGACACCGCCCAGGTGTACTTCTCCACTTGGACTTCACTCTCCAATCTCCACATTATTCATCTACTTGCCTATTCAACATCTCCACATCAAAGTCCTTATTTTAAAAAATAGACTTTCATCTTTCATGCCACTGACTGTACTAACTGATTTCTTCTCTCTGATAGAACCTAGTTCTTTTCTTTGATTTAATACCTTTTCCAAATGGCTGCACTGCCAATACCCAACACCATGCCTCTCTTCCCACCCCAAGTTGCAGTCAGTCTGGTTGTCATGGACAGAGGAGAGGTTAAGTATTATCGCATAATGCTAAAAATTATGTGCATAGAGAAAGGAAGAGAATTGGGTTCATAGGAGGGTGGAAGGAAATGAGTTTAAAAATAGAATGGGAGATGGTAGAATAGAGCAGGCAAGAATTCAAGGTTGATCTCTCTTGTAGAACCAGCCTCACAGTTTCTTAGGTCAACTCTGTTTTTCATTTATTTTGAGTTCCTTGGAGATTGCACCTCAAGACCTTTACATACAGTCCTGTGTTTGTGAAACCTAGAAAGACTGCAATTTCAAACTGTGTACAAGGCTCAATTCCAGTAGCCAAAATGCAATGTTTACAATAAATACTTAAGGAAGACAGTGCTATATGGAATAAAAGCTATGGTAGTGCAGTCATTAGATTTGCTGAGACTACATGCTTGCCAAATTTTACTACCAGATGCTTAGGAGAGAGAAAATTACAATTCCAACTGGTCAGTGGTCAGAGGTAATATTCAAAACATCCTACCACATGGATAAACAACAAAATAATTAGAAATCAAATGTTAGAGAATTCTGCAGTGAGCATGAATGTAATCCACAGGATAAACAACACTTGGTTGACATTTGACTGAATAAATTAAAACCCAAAGTAATTTAAATAAAAATTCAAGACATGTATCAGAGAAGTTCAGGACAGGAAACAAAAGATAAAACTTCTTACCATTTGAGCTTTATTGGAGTTCATGGGTAGGCCTGGAAAAGAAGGTCAAGACCTTTTTCCTTGTAGTGCTATCCCACTGCACTCTGGGATGAACTTCACTGTAGCAAGGCCAGAACTCGACTTGAGAAATCCATTAAGCTGAACTGTGTACATTCAAGACAGTGTGTGGCTAAAATTGCCATACTCAAAGCAAATAAAAAGTCAATCCAAACCATCAACGTTGTCTCATGTTTCTTTGAAAGAAGATTAATAATAACAAATCAGGAACATTCTACTAGGCTTTCATTACTCTCCATTAAAGAGCAACAATAACTAGTTACCCAGGTAAGGTGAAGAAGTCTGCCTGTCATATGCATTAACAGTGTACATAGACACACACACACACACACACACACACACACACACACAGGCTGTCTTTGGAGAATAAGGATTCTAATATCATGAGTTATACAGAATTGACTGTTCAGTTGATTTTATTATCCTACAGCAAATACTTTCTTTGACAACAATGGTTCCATGAAACTTCCACAGAGTTTGAACTTTTGTACTTGAGGTTTACAGAAAAATTCATAGCCGTCTTCAAACCTGGCTCTCAACACTGAAAATATGCACTGTATCACACACGCATGCACACGCACGCACACACACACACACAGATTTTTGCTTAAAGAGACTTAACAAATACCTGAATTGATGTCACTAGGGTGAGCACAGGTTCAGGGTTTCATTTTCTTGAATCTCCTCATTTCAGGCAGACTGAAACCCTGTGGTCACCCTGGTGATATACTAGGGTGCTGGACTTGGTATTGAGAGGAACAAAATATATGCTGTTGCACTTGGAATTTAGAGAAAAAAAATCACAGATACTCAAATTCTGATTGGAAAAAATACACGATAAAAGGTTTGTTCTGGTGACCAGTGAAGCTATAGCCACTCAATGACAGTACAGAGTGAACAAGGCCATTGCCTAATATATCAAATCCATCAAGAAAAATAATTACATCCATATCAATTATTGGTCTATTAGAAATGAAGACCTGGTGGAAGGACACTATCCAAAGGTGATTGTCTAGTGCTTTAAAAATAAATGTCTTATCTCTGCCTTGGCATTTTCTGTACCATCAAAAGGCCATTATCCCATGACAGTTCCATTCCACAGACATTAACATTAGATACCAATTCTTTCTAAAGGCTCTTTACAATGCTTTGTCTCATTTGGTGGGTTTGCCAAATGTTCTTCGCATTTCATTAATAAATTGACCCACACAAATCCCTTAGGACTTGAGGGGAAATTAAGTCTCATTCTTTTTTTTTCCTCCTACTCTAATTAATACTATTAAGAATGAAAAGATGCTATCAATAGATCAATCAAGTACAGTAAATTAAGCAGCACAATTTAAATGAGATAACATTAAATGGGCAACTATATTAATAAATATAACTATATATAGCAATTATATGTCCCCCCAATTATGCTAAGAGCTTCACATGTATTTCATTTATGCACACAATAATAATAAGGCAGGTGTTATTTGTCCACATTATAGTTGAGGAAACAAAGGCCTAGGGAGTTACTAAGTGCTGACGTCAGAATCTAGATCTGTTTGACTTAAAAGCCTGGGCTGTAAACATTCTCTTTCATTGCCTTTTAGATGGTATATTATAGGACTGACTTAAACACTGACCTTAGGCAAATCATATAGGAACTCCATACCTCAGTTTCCTACTAGTGAAAGTAAACATAGATAAAATGATCCATCTCACAGTCCCTCCTTAGATGATCTCAACCTCACAGGTGGTTGGCAAGACTAGAACTAATATCTTTAGGCTATGATCAAATGCACTATACAACAGTAGTCCCCAACCTTTTTGGGACGAGGGACTGGTTTCATGGGAGACAATTTTCCCCTGGACCGGGTAGGTGGGGATGGTTTCGGAATGATTCAAGCACATTACCTTTATTAGTGCATTTTATTTCTATTATTATTATATTGTGATACATAATTAAATAATTCTGCAACTCACCATAATGCAGAATCAGGGGGAGCCCTGAGCTTGTTTTTCTGCAACTAGACAGTCCCATCTGGGGGGATGGGAGACAGTGACACTAGAAGTGTGTTGCTTATGTCTAGTCTACTCCCTAATCTTGCTTTTGTTGCTGTCACTGCCAAAAAAACCACCTTCACAAAGATAGGATGCTGGAAATGGAAGCAGGTGTTTCAGAGCATTTGTGCCAATTTCAGGGTATTCCACCTTGACTTTAATCCAGAATGTATGGAAATTTGAAGCTGTCTCAAAAATACTTTTAAGGCCACCTTCATTTGTGATCTCAAGCAGTAACATGAGCCATAGGGAGCGGCTGTAAATACAGATGAAGCTTCGCTTGCTGATCCACTGCTCACCTCCTGCTATACAGCCTACTTCCTAATAGGCCATGAACTGGTGCTGCTCCATGGCCCAGGGATTGAGGACCTCTGGTGTAAAACATAAAGTCATGTCATAAGAAGGAAGAGTAATACTAAAATCTTACTAGAATATGTTATCTCTAGCTCCTCTGTTTTCCATTGCTCTAGGTGAGTGTCAACTTATCATTCATCAAAATACAATAAGACTCTCATCCTCTGTAAAGAATCCTAGGGAGGTCTGGTCCAATAAAGCACTAGAGCCAAGTGTAGAAATGACACTGCACACATTGGCTGCCAAGTTTATGAAACATTCTACTTGATTTTATTTTTTACATAGGAAAATGCAGTTTGCTCCCTTGAGCTTATAAGCCTGCAATAATCAGCCTACTGTTTATGATAATCTCTGTACTGTTCACATGAAAAACCATTCTAAGTAATTATAAATCAGAGGACCTCCACATAGGAGTTTTTGTCAGTAGGTCCCAAGCAAGAAGAAAATCAGCTGCAGGTTTATCTCTTCACAGATCCAGGACCAACTTTCCACAAGCACAGTCAAGGGTCTGAGGATAAAGGAAAGATTGCCAGAGAGTTTATCCTGGATGGAGGGAAAAACCTTTCCTTAAGACTTTACAGATGAATACAAATCAGTTTCCCCAGTTACAGATAACAAAGACAGACTAAAGAAGATTAAGAACCAATAGCACTTAGGAGCTGGAAAGAATTGTGAGAACCTATTTGACCCAACTCACTGCCTTCTGGCAAGTTGAGTGTCAAAACCTTCCAAGACAAATGAGGGAACCCAACCTTTTAAAAATGTAATATTTTACAGAGTTGTTGTCCAACTATGAGGAAAGGGAAGACAGAGAGAAAACTTCACTGAGAAGCTCAGAGGCAGGCCAAGTTTCCCTTTTCCCTTCCCTTCTTCTCTCTGGGTAACAGCCTGAAACAGCAAAATGGTCCTTCCCAGGGTGAAGTTGATGACCTTCGTGCCAACCTCACCATTTCCAGCATGCTCCACCATCACCTCACACGGTGCTAACCGTAGCTTCCCTGAATGTTCAGTTCAGATATTTTTGCAATAGTCCAAACACAGTCTAAATATTATCCCTTTTTTCTTTTAAAAATGTATAATATTAGTTTTATTAATTTTGGTCCCAAATATACTTTTGTAGGAATATTTGAAATATATGAGTCAGACACAACTGAGTGTGCACACGCGCACAAACACACACACACCCTTTCCATTATGATGTCAACAGGAAATGACAGATTCCAAGGAATTGATTTGCGGTACCTCTGAGAATTTATTTGTTGCACAGGCTGGAGGAATGCTGCACAGCCCATACAGTGTTTGGAATATAATGGAATGATGGAACATAGGAGACAGGGAATCACTTTTAAACAAGATCACAAGTGAGACTCATTTCCCTCAGTGTGAAGAGTTAGTCCCAAATAAAAGCCTTCAAGTGATAAAAGCCTTAGACTGAATGATATAATCTCCCATGGATGGGGGGAAAAAATAAAGTGAAGAGAGGAAATAAGGTGAGAAGAGAAGGAGAAACTATTTATTTGATTATATTTTGATTCCAAGTCCCTTCTGCTAGCTACTTCTTCAGGTAAAGTTATGTACAAATTATTTTTGACATGTGCCCATAAAACTTAAGTGAAAGAAACTAAACCATCAAATTGCATTAAATCTCTGATCTGACAATTTAAGACAAAGATATTCAGAGAGAAGTTTGCTTTTCAGTCCTTTAATCATCTGTTGTGTCCTGACATTCTAGGTGTCTCAGAAGAGTGCATGACAAATAACATTCCATATGTGCAGTTAAAACTATCTGCAACAAGGGTAAGTGACAGCTGAAGCACCCTGGCTATAAGTGATTAATACCAACACACTGGAACCACCTCTTCAGTGACCTACATGATGGATAAAGTCATACACAAAAAAAGGCATGAGCTGGTTTGCTTGTGTGACCAAAAGAAGTTGCATTGATCTCCACCCTCCTGGGGAAAATGCTTACAGTTCACTCACTCTACAAGTTTACTTGGAGGTTTGTGCCCACGACTGATGGTTAGCTGCCTATGAATTCTCCAAACCAGAATCCAGTACACTTCACTTCCCTCCCTTTCCTTACCAGGGTGCAATTACTGAACTAATACAAACTAACTATCACTTTTTAAACAATGGAAGAAGAAAATGAGCTTCCCAAAGCACCTTACAATATAGTCCAAAATCAAACACGAATGAGTTGGCTGTGTTTTGGGATTATCTGTGCCCTTCCAAATGAACAGATATTTGAGAGGGAGGCTGCACAGTCACCGTTGGCATGGCTACTATAATCATGCTTGGTTTCCCTTAAGACAGAGGTCTCCAAACTCCAGGCCATGGACTGGTACCTCCTGTCAGATCAGTGGTGGCATTAGATTAGAAATAAAGTGCACAATAATTGTAATGTGCTTGAATCAGCCTGAAACCATCCTCTTTACCCTTGGTCCATGGAAGAATTGTCTTCCATGTAATTGGTCCCTGATGTCAAAAAAAGTGGTGAACCTCTGCCTTAGGACATACACAAATACTCAAACATACATCATTTTTATCAGGCCTGCTCCCATGCATACAGTAGACAACTGAGTAATTAGACAGGATAACACAATGTGTAAGTTCCAAGAACATTTTCATATAAAAAAATAAAAGAATGGTGGATATTTCCCATTACTCTATGTGAAAGTAAATAGACTTTGGTGCTTGTGAGTGGATTTATATCCTCATGATCAGAGTAATTTATAAATATTTTTTTGGTTAAAAACACCAGCACTTGTTTCTGCTAAAGATCTGTAAGCATAATGTATATAGGGTATGCCTGTCCTATTGAGTTTTGTTTTTAATATTGGGTCATGAAAGCGTAAATTGTTTCCTAAATCCATATTGGGAATTTATGTGTGTGTATTTCCTGCTGGAATTTCTATAATATTCTAAAGTGACATGATAGAACTTTTTAAGATTTAAATGCATCCCCAATCAGTATAAGAAATTATTCCAAACAAGTTAAAATATATTCAACTCCTTATGGGAAAAAAGAAAGGTGTGCTTTGTTTAATGAGAGTAATGTTTTGCTACAAAGGGAGTCATTTTTATGCTTCAACAACCAAATATTTTCTGTTATATGCACATGTGATATGAATGTACAATTTGGGGCAGTTATTCAGAGTCAAGTTCCTAATATTCAGCATTGTTCTGTACCCTATCACACCGTACCGTTTCTTAATCAAACTATATGTAGTTGCTCATATAAATTCTGTAACTGAAAAAGAGAAGGAGGAAATCTAACAGAAAATTTCTTGCCAGATGGAGAAAATTGAAACATTACCCTTGTTTCTTTGCCAGCACAGATCCATTTTGACAAGCTGGAAATGATTTATGGGGAAAAAAATGTATTTACACTGGCAGAGATGTTATTAATTGCCATACAATGCTCACATTTTTGCATTGTTTTGTATATGATTACTTACGAGGCTTGAATATACAGTCCAAATATGTGACTTTTTTTGCATGCTGATTATTATATGACAGACAAACTTACAATACATGATGCATGCTATAAATTTCATTTAAACCCTCACAGACAACACTAAAGCAAAAACATGAGAAAATGGCAAACCCACAAACAGCATTCAAAGAAAACAGGTCATTTTGTCTGTGCATTCACACAAAGAGGTGTGCACACATGGATGCAAATAATTTAAGTATTATGTACAGTACATGGGAGTTGATGAATAATATAACATTCAAACACATAAAAATATTACTTTTATTACTTCTCAGGATGACTCTTGCTACATGAAACTATTACTAAAAGAAGGCCCCAAAATGTTTGAAAATGAAAATATTAAAGCAATATATAATTTCTTGAGTTAGATAAATTTTACAACATAAAAGACTACTAGATGTGCTACCTTCCATAACAGAAATTTGAGGAGTACTTTTTAGGCATTTTATTTCAAATAGTTTGAAAATAATATCTTTAGAATGTAATTTTTCCTCATATGTATATGTAGTTATAGGAAAAAGAAACACTGGACTATTTAGTGAGAATAAAAGCGACTGCAATAACAAGGCAATTTATCATAGACACTAACCATTAGCTGTCTGTTTATTGCTTTTACAGTATTGTCACATTTTACACTAATATAGATGGATATATTTATTACTACTTGAAATTTCAGATTTTAAACTCATATTGGAAAGATACTCCCATATAACAGCTACTTTGTCCAGGAATCACTTACAATATATCTGTGTCCATTGAGAACATTTTAAGATACCCTTATTTCCAGTTGTGGAAATTAATTTCTAAGGTCTCAATTTCAAGCAATCATATCAGCATTCTTACGAGTGTTCATACATAGCTGTCCCTTAGGTTTAATGTTTTAGTAGCACAGTCTCTTTGCAATTAGTTTTATACTCCTTAAATCTAAATCAGATGTAAGTCTCTATAAACACTCATTCTCTATAGTGTTCTGCAGAGTGTTCCCATTGTATTAGGTTACTCTAGGAGGCAAATAATTCTAAATATGAAACAAAACAGTGTGCACGTGCCAAAACTATAATTTAGCTGCTTATGATTTACCCAATTCCATTTTTGCTTGGGAAAATGGATTCAATATGTCTACTAAAATTAGTTCATAAATAAGAGCTTATTGTGAATGATTAACGAGTGGTCCTGCTTATATAAGATTAATTCTGTCCAAGGTCACTCTATCCTATTGGGAGTTTGGGCATTTGCCCAGTGACCCCCTGTGGGTGGTCTTTACTTTTCCAAATTGGGACACCCAATAGGAAGCAGAATCACCCAGCTGCCAAGCATCACATTCAAGCTACTTCTTTCACTTTATCCTGCCTAGCAACTCTTGTACATTTCAGTTCCTAAGGAGCTGAGGACAGACCTGGCTTCATAGGATTTATTACCTGCATGTTCCTACATATGCAATCACTGGCTCAAAAAGCTTTTATTGAGTATCTATTTTGTATTCAGCGCTCTACTGAGCATCATTGGATGGAGGGAATCATAATACAGAACACTGTTGTTTTAATGAGGCTGATTGCTGATGATACAAGAAACTGGCATCTCTTTTAGAGATATTTGAGCATATATCAATTCAAATCAATAGATCTAAAAATAATTTTTAAATGTGTATTCTGGTTACTTGGAGAAGAAAATGGCTACCCATTCCAGTTCTAGCCTGGAGAATTCCATGGACAGACGAGCCTGGCAGGCTACAGTCCATGGGGTCACAATGATTTGGACATGACTGAGTGATTAACACTTTCTGGTTAATAGACGATTTAGAAAACAAGGGAATGAGGCTGGAAGAATGAAAAGGAACACCTAGAATATTGTTTTTCTTTTCTCCTCTCATCAGAAAGAACTCTGTTTTCAGATGGATGTCATTAGAGAGACAGATGATACAGCATCATAATTAGGAGCAAGGGTGCTAGAGCCTGAAACTTAGCTCTACCACCAACCAGCGGTGGAGTTATTTAACACATTCCCTAATCTCTCTGTGGCTCTACCACCAACCAGCGGTGGAGTTATTTAACACATTCCTTAATCTCTCTGTGTTTCAGCTTCTTCATCTGTAAAATGGGGATTATGATGATGATGATAATGATGATGACAATATCTCCAAATGCTGTTGCAACGAGTAAGTCAGTTAATAAATACAAAGCATTTAACACATTGTCTGACTTCCAGTAACTACTCATTAACATGTGTTACTACTTTTATCCAGAATGCATTTGCTTTATGATAGAATCCTTTAAACCAAGAGGGATTGGAGAGATAATAAGATTTTAAGGAAAGATATTATAAGTACATATTTGTTTTCATAACTCAACCGTGAAGTCCCTGACATTAGGACTTGCATATATTTCTCTCTGAATTCCCAGTTACTAAATAAGATGCTAACACTTGCAGATGTTCTATATTGTTTGTTGAACTTAACTGAATTACTTACACTTTTGAATACTTTTGAAACTGAGAGTTCTCAAACGTTCACCTTCCAATCTCTGAGCCAAGGAGTCTTAAAGCGTAACCATCTAAGATTGATTGAATAAACACATAATTCTCAGGAAGGAAGAACTTTTTTTATTATAAAATGGCTCCTGTAACAGCAGCAAGAGGACTGGAATGCACACAGAGGCTGGGAATCAGAGCAAGGACACAGGCATAGTTATGTGAGGAGGGATGCTAAGATAGGAAACAGAAACAGTCACTGAGAAGTGGGAAATTTTACCATCAGGGACCATGGAAAGAGTTGGCAAATGCACTCTGATAGCCTAGAGTCACATGGAAGGGAGAGCTGAACTAGACATTTGTCAGGTATATGTGTTGACCTGCCCAGCATGCAAAACCTTCCCATTTGAAAGCAGCTTCAAAAGAAGGTGGGAATCGGACTTCCCTGGTGGTCCCACGTGCAACTAAAGCCATGTGCCATAACTACTGAGCCTGTGCTCTAGAGCCCACAAGCTGCACTAAGAGAAGCCACCACAGGAGAAGCCTGCATGTCTCAGTGAAGAGTAGCCCTCACTCACTGCACCTAGAGAAAGTCAGCATGCAGCAATGAAGACCCAGCGCAGCCAAAAATAAATAAATAAATAAGAGGAAATCAGGGTAAAGGGAAACAGTTAAATCCTTTCCTCTCCTCTCAGACTCTGCGTTGTAGGCATGTAACCCAGGCTTGACACGGAGATGAAGGGGCTGAGAGTGATGGTTGGCTGTGCCTGTCAGTAGATTGTCCAGAGGTCCAAGGGCAAGTAGCCACTTGCATTAATTTCAATAGTAGCTTCCCAAGTTGATGATTTCTGTGGCATTTTCTACAGAATTTGCTGCCAAGTATCCTTTGGCTCCTGCCTATTTTTGAGCCTGGTTCTTAAGAATTTCCTGGCTATTCTATGAAATCCTTGATATCCTTCCAGTAGATTTCTTTCCTGCTTCAGTTAACTAGAGTTGGTTTCCCTTACTTGCAACCAAGAACCTTGATTAGTACAAGAACAGAGCCAAATGCCTACGTGATTATCACCCAAAATCTTTATTGTCCCAACTTTATAATACTTACTGGCTATATGACCTTGGGCATGCTACTTGTTTCCAGGTTCCAGGAATAGTGAAAGTGAATATATTAGGTTACAACAGGATTCAATTAAATAATGAACATAAAGTACTTAGAAGAGTGCCAAGTACATAGTACCCAATGTAGGTCACCTGTCATCTTTGGCTAATCCTAATGAAGGAAAGAGCCTCTTGATGAAAGTGAAAGAGGAGAGTGAAAAAGTTGGCTTAAGGCTCAATATTCAGAAAACTAAGATCATGGCATCTGGTCCCATCATTTCATGGGAAATAGATGGGGAAACAGTGGAAACAGTGTCAGACTTTATTTTGGGGGGGCTCCAAAATCACTGCAGATGGTGATTGCAGCCATGAAATTAAAAGATGCTTACTCCTTGGAAGGAAAGTTATGACCAACCTAGATAGTATATTAAAAAGCAGAGACATTGCTTCACCAACAAAGATCCCTCTAGTCAAGGCTATGGTTTTTCCAGTAGTCATGTATGGATGTGCAAGTTGGACTGTGAAGAAAGCTGAGTGCCGAAGAACTGATGCTTTTCAACTGTGGTGTTGGAGAAGACTCTTGAGAGTCCCTTGGACTGCAAGGAGATCCAACCAGTCCATCCTAAAGGATCAGTCCTTGGTGTTCACTGGAAGGACTGATGTTGAAGCTGAAATTCCAATACTTTGGCCACCTCATGCGAAGAGTTGACTCATTAGAAAAGACCCTGATGCTGGGAAGGATTGGGGGCAGGAGGAGAAGGAGACAACAGAGGATGAGATGGCTGGATGGCATCACCGACTCGATGGACACGAGTTTGGGTAAACTCCAGGAGTTGGTGATGGACAGGGAGGCCTACTGTGCTGCAGTTCATGGGGTCACAAAGAGTTGGACACGACTAAGCGACTGAACTGAATGAAGGAAACAGTAACAAATGAGACCCTAATTTTATCCTGAATTTTATCCTGCTTGAGTTAGATATCTCAAGACTCCATCTCTTCATCAATGGGAATTATTCAATCATATTTTAATAGCTTCTCGATAATTGCCTGGCATTTCACATATAAAGATTTTTCTAGGTGGCTCAGTGATAAAGAATCCACCTGCCAATGCAAGAGACACAAGTTCAATCCCTGGGTTGGGAAGATCCCCTGGAGAAGGAAATAGCAACTCGCTCTAGTATTCTTGCCTGGAAAATCCCATAGACAGAGGAGTTTGGCAGGCTGCAGTCCACGGGGATGCAAAAGGCAGACGTGACTGAGTGACTAAGTACACATACTCCACATAAAGGAAAGATTTTTAAGGGATACTTTTATTAACATATTTATCATTTCCCTCACATATTTGATGTTACACAACTTCACAGGAATGAAAATAGAAGTTGACTTTTGTCATCTGTCCTTTGGCAGTCTTAGGTCTCATAATTAGACGCAGACTCAAAGGAGAGGAGAAATTGGTCTTATATTTCCTTTGTATCCTCACAATGTCGAGCACATAATAGATGCTAACTATACGCTCATTGATTGATAGCCTAGCATTTTATTTCATTACTAGAGCCATCTGGGCCACTAAGTGATGTAGTTTGCACCCAACCATCTGGAACTCTCTCTGACCTCAGTCTGGTCCCCGCTTGCTAGGACTAGGACACAGACCACAAAGTCACCTAGAGATGACGGTGTGGCTCATAATGACCTGCCTGATTCAGGTGGAGAAGTCCAATTCAGCTTTCTCCTCTATGTCCCTTCTGCTTCTTTACACTGTTAAATGAATGAGAACAAAAAGGACTTCTCCAGGACAGAACTAGCCAGGGATCATCACATTTGCCTAAGCGGGTACCAGTCCGGCATCTCACTTATCCAGATTGCAGGCAGCTGTGAGGTTTGCTCCTCTGGGTCACCTCAAGGAACACTGGAATGATGAGTTTCAGTATCATTTTTTTCTCCTTCGGGAGAATACTGCCACTGATTCCTCTCAGCATACACTTTATTATCGTCCAAGTTCCCAAAGGCACTCAGGAATATATGATTAAAGGAATTCCCTACTGTCATATATATGATAAATCTAACTGGCTTTATTATCCAGCAAGTTTTTTTTTTTTTTAACTCCTTCAATCTAATGTCTACTAGCTAGAGATGAAGCTATTCACCAAACATCTCAAACTCAGTCTTACTTTTTTGACATTGAATTGAGGGTACATAGGTCAAGTGTCAAACTTCCAGCATATTGGCTATTCAGATTTGGTTGGCTTGAAAAGAGTCTGACAGGATTTGAATATTCTAGTGTTATATGGGCAAACTGAATTCAGAATTCCCACACCTTCAAAGTGGAGGTTAGATTTGAAGGCAATGGTAGCAAAAAGGACCCTCCCTTCATTTCTATTTAATGCTTTATTTTCATGTTCCCATTTTTAAGTGGGTGAAAAACATCTAAACACACTCTTTCCCTCCTCCACTAGTCTCTTCGCTTTCTGTCTTGGTCAGTTTGAGTAGCTATAACAAATTACCATAGACAGGGTAGGTTATAAATGACAGACATTTATTTCTCACAGTTCTGAAAGGTAGAAGTCTGAGATCAGGGTGCCAGCAAGGTCAAGCTCTGGTGGCAGACTGCTGACTTGCTATATCCTCACATGGCAGGGAGCAAAGAGAGGACGCAAATGCTCCCTTATTATAAGGGCACTAATCCCCTTCATGAGGGCTCCACCTTCATGATCTCACTGAATCCCAATTACTCTCCAAAGCCCCCAGCTCCTAAAACCCTCTTACTGGGCACAGTAGAGTTTCAACATTTGAATTTTTGGGAGGAGACACAAACATTTATTCCATAACACCTTCTCTTATTCTCTTACCAATTCACTCTCAGTCTTTTAGGTAGTGGATGGAGAAAATGGTCAGGTCAAAGACTTAGTTGAGGACCTTCACATCTGAACCCTGAGCTTTGGATAAGATGAGTGTGATGAAAACAAACCTTCAAGCCCAAAGGACCATTTTCCTGGTAGTTATTTGCCAGTTTGACTTGATTACTAATTCTCCTCCTGTGTTACATCAACTGAACCTTTCCGTCAAAGGATTTTTCATTTTCCATTGTTATTGCTGTCCTTGCCTATCTCTCTCATGCAAATGAGTGCTCATTATCAAATTTTATGCCCGCACAGCCTAGGATGGGACCCAATATATGATTATAATAGATTGGGAAGACACTTAATTATAAGTGTCTTCCATCCATGTATTTACCTCTTTGCAAGGGCACTAGGTTGTTCCTATCAGCAAAAGGTAGACCTGATTTTTCTTACTCCTTTAACTCAGGTTGACCTCATAGCTTGTCCTGACCAATAGAACAAGGCACTCCTTACAGAGTGCCAGGTCCAAGCCAAGGCCTCCAGAAGCGATAAAGTTCTGTTTTCAGGTTCTTCAAGTGATGCTGCCACCTTATGAAGAAGCCTGGACTGACCTCTTCCAGAATGAGAGGTTACATGGAGTCAAGATACACCATCCTGGTTGAGGCTCCTTCCAACAGCCACTTGACAGAACACCACTTGCTAAACATGTGAGCAAGGTCATTTGAGGCTATCCAGATCATTATGACTGCAACCACACAACTAAGCCCAGGAGAGACCAGTAGATGACCATCTGGCTGAGCCCAGTCAAACTGCAGACTCACATAAATATAAGTAAATAAAATTATTGTCCTCAGTTCAGTTCAGTTCAGTCGCTCAGTCATGTCTGACTCTTTGCAACCCCATGAATTGCAGCATGCCAGGCCTCCCTGTCCATCACCAACTCCTGGAGTCTACCCAAACCCATGTCCATCGAGTCGGTGATGCCATCCAGCCATCTCCTCCTCTGTCATCCCCTTCTCCTCCTGCCCCCAATCCTTCCCAGCATTAGGGTCTTTTCCAATGAGTCAACTCTTCACATGAGGTGGCCAAAGTATTGGAGTTTCAGCTGTTTTGTCACATATCAATAACTCTGAGCATTTAATATTATAGGTTTGTAAGATGAATGAATAAATGAATCAATTAATTGAGAAGAGTGGAGAATGTCATGAATTGCAATCCCTGTCCTCATGGCCAGTCCAGAGCATCAGCAGAATAGGTTAGCATCTACTTGATGTGACAAATTTATCTATACTTTTTCACGGTCATGATCACACAGATCTGAAGAGACTAATTTCCTACATCACACTATTCCCAAAAATTCTCATAGAGTTTAACATAAAATTCATTAGAAAATTTGCCTTCTTGTCTCAAATCTGTCACTATCAAGTCAAATGGCTTTGAAGCAATCATAAGCTCTAAAGTACATCCAGGCCTACCCAGTACAATCCCAATTTAGTGCCCCTTTCATTCCCAAGGAATCTAAGTTTGGGCAAGAAATTATCTAGTCACTCTGTCTTGAGTCTCAGTTCTTCATAAATGAAAAACAATGTTAAAATAGAAATAATATCAGAGCTATTTTCAGAACTAAAGAGAAAATATAGGGGTAAGTAAAAACCATTATTACTACAACAGTAAGGTATTACTTATGAATAGTACTAAATATCCTTTTAATGAATGATGATTCAGAAGGCCAATGAAAATTAAATTACCCCCCTAAAGTTTTCCTCCCACCTGCCATAACTATAATATTAACTATAGCTGTACATTGAGTGTCTACTAGGTTCCAGGCACTGAAGTAAAGAGGTTAATATCTTAACACGTAGCTCTTTCTGACTCTTTGAAACCCCATGGACTGCAGCCCACCAGGTTCCTCTGTCCATGGGAAAGGAGGTTAGATGTAATATAAATGTCCCATCTATAAATGAATCCTACTCACAGCAACCAGTTCCATTTCACTGGCTTCTGGCTTCTGTGAAAAAAAATTAATACTTGTTTTAAAGCCACCAAATATTGTGTGCATGCATGTTAAGTCACTTCAGTTGCGTCCGACTCTTTGCGACCCTATGGACTGTAGCCTGCTAGGCTCCTCTGTCCATGGGATTCTCCAGACAAGAATACTGAAGTGAGTTGCCATGCCCTCCTCCAGGGGATCTTCCCAACCCAGGGATCGAACCTGGGTCTCTTACATCTCCTGCATTGGCAGGCAGGTTCTTTCCAAGTAGCGCCACCTGGGTAGTGACCAAGAAATACCCCAACTGCTCTTTGACAAAAAAAAAAAAAAGGATACCTGGACGTCATATAACCATGATAGAAAATTTTATTACTCATCTCAAAAAATACTCTTTGTACATATATTACCTTATTTATCTACAAATCTTTATTGTCACCCCTATTTTCCAGATGAGGAAATGTGAAGCCTAGAAAAGTTAAATACCGTGCCCAAAGTCACGTAGTGAGCAAAGGGCAGATTCAACCCAAAATCTAACTCCAAACTCTGCTGTCAAATCCTCCTCTACAGTCCCACATTAAATTATGTCTTCTGAGAGATGACAAGTGTCATCTCAAAAAAATCATCTCATTAAAAAAAATCATGTTTAAAACTGTTTTTAAATATTAGGGATATATGTGAAATCAAGAAAAATGGTAATACATAATCTTACTTGCAAAGCAGAAATAGAGACACAAATGCAGAGAATAAATGTATAGATACCAAGCAGGAAAGGGGTGGGGTGGGGTGGGAGGAATTAGGAGATTGGGATTAACACATATATACTATTGATACTATGTATACAATAGATAATGAGAACAGAAAAACAGAAAGAGAACATATAGCACACAGATCTTTATTTAATGCTTTTTGGTGACCTGAATGGGAAGGAAGTCCAAAAGGGAGGGGGCTGATCCACTTTGCTGTACAATAGAAGCTAACACCATATTGTAAAGCAACTACACTCCAATAAAAATTAATTTTAAAATGTTATTAAGGACAAGTACATCAGATTAAAGTCTAACACGTTACAGCCCTGCATTGTCAAGACATTGGGCTTCCCAGGTGGCTCAGTGGATAAAGAATCTGCCTACAATGCAGGAGACACAGGAGATACAAGTTCCATCCCTGGGTCGGGAAGGTCCCCTAGAGGAGGAAATGGCAACCCATTCCAGTATTCTTGCCTAGAGAACCTATGGACAGAAGAGCCTGGCAGGCTATAGTCCACAGGGTCACAGAGTTGGAGATGACTGACGCAACTGAGCACACATGTGTGCACAATTTAATAAATTTTAGTAGAATGATGGGTGAGGAGAAAGGAGACCAACAGATAAAGTATTTAGGTGGTGAAAAAGGAATGAGAAAAAGGAAGAGGGTGTACAGAGGTGAGACCAATTCAGGAAAACAAGGGGTGGAACAGACATCATGTAGAAACTAGGCTGAGGAAAAGAGGCCTTGGGACTTTTCAGATAGCTACCAGCTTAGAACAAGGTCTAAAAATGAAAGGGAGGAGAGCCTCAAAAGCTAATTTTTCTTATGCTGACAAGGGCTAGCAAGTCTTTTCCATTTTCATCTAAAAGAAGCTGTGCTTTAGTTTAATTTGTAAGCAAAAACACTAATGTCCTCCCATTATCCGTTGATGGGTACTTTATACTTGTTTTACTGTTGCTTAATAAATAAATTAGAACATAGCTGAACTTGTTTAGCAGCCAGTCATTAGTGCAGTTATATCTACTGTTCAGAAAACTGAAGGGCTATTGACTCTGCTCAATTTAATGAAGGAAAATGAGTCACAGGAGATCTGGGCAGGAATGACTCATAGCTACACCAGCAGCCTTCTCTCCATTGTAAACTACTTTCCATCATTTGTAGTCAGCAAGAAGCTAAAAGAATGTTGATGTTTCTTTCCTGAATGTTAGCTTCCCGAGTTCAGACAGACTGAAACTGTGGACAACAGGAAGTCAACATTTCTACGGTAAGTAGCCAATTATATAAAAAGCTAGCAGGCAGTCAGATTTTTTGTTTGATTTTCAGAAATAAAGAGTGGTACTGTCCTAAGGGAAGTCAGGAAACCATCTCATAGGAGAACTGCCTAATAACAAGAGATTCTTCTGATACAGAAGTGATCAGAAGGGAGAACTCTCTCTTGAAACTAACAAAAACTGAATTCTGCTCTAGGGTAATGTTACTACAAGGTCATCGAGTAGTTTCTTGGCTTGTCATGAGAGCAGTTTCTCTTTTTGGTGCCCCAGTCTTAGAAAGAGAGATGCTGGTGACACAATCATATATGTTATTAATAGGGACAATGAAATAATTTGTCATTCTTTATAGACATAGAGATAGCAATCAGTTTTAGATGTTGACAGGTGGCCCTAGTAGTGGGATTCTGTAAAGCTATGGGAGAAGGCAGATTCTTATAAAGATAGCTGATGGCCACCATAAGACAGGGTAATCTATAAATTATATACAATTCTTGAATTAAAGGAAAAAAAGTTTTCATGGAAATACTCAGACTCCAGATAGTTCTCAGAGTGGGTCTTGAGATAGTTCTCAGACTTGGAGAGAGAATTAAGGTAGGTTTTCTTCGGCAATATCTCTGTTACCCTTGACTTCCCCCAATCTCAGTGTTACTGAGACTATCTTGAAAAATATTTGGAACTCAGATTAGAATTTCATTTTCAAAGAACCATATACAACCAAATTATAGATAAGCAGCAAAAATGTCTCAAACTTTTCCTGAAAAGAGAATTTTCTATAACATACCTTAAACTTCAGAACTGTGGAGCTGATCCCCTTGTTTTCAAGACGCATAAGGTGTAGTAGGGTACACCAGCAAGTAGACAGGTATTTATTACACACCAAGGTGAGAGTTATGACAAAACTGTACAAGGTGCTGTGGAAAGAGATATTAAGCCAGACTTTGAGTTAGGTGGAGGTTTCAGTATATGTCAGGATTTTCCAGAGAAACAGAACCAACAAGATGTGTGTATATAGACAGAGGGTGGGGGGATTTATTTATTTTAAAGAATTGGCTCATGTAATTGCAGAGGACTAGTGAGTTCAAAGGGCTTCCCAAGTGGTGTAATTGGTAAAAAATCTGCCTGACAATGCAGGAGATGCAAGAGACATGGGTTCAAGCCCTAGATCTGGAAGATCCCCTAGAGAAGGAAATGGAAACCCACTCCAGTATTCTTGCCTGGAGAATTTCATGGATGGAGGAGCCTGGTAAGCTATAGTTCATGGGGTTGCAAAGAGTCAGACATGACTGAGCCTGCACTTCTTCCTTAGTGACTCCAAAATCTGCTGGGGTTAGGTCAACAGGCTGCAGACTCAGGGAAGAGTTGCAATTACAGACCAAGGACAGTCTCCTGGCAGAATCACTTCATGGTCGGGGGATATCAGTCTTTGTTCTATCAAGGCTTTCAATGACTAAACGAGGGCCACCTACATCAAAGAAGGCAGTTTGCTTTACTTAAAGTACACTAATTTACACATTAATTTAGTTAAAAAGCACTTTCACATAAGCATGCAGAATACTGATTCACCAAATATCTGGACACCTTGGCCCAGCCAAGTTGACACATAACAGTATTTGTTTATAGAATAATTTCATCGATATCTGTTAATATTTGTCTCCCTACTAGATCCACTGATCAGTCACTCCCCGTGTCCCCTCCCCTGAGCCCCTGGCAACCACTAATCTGCTTTCTATTTCTATGGATGTATCTATTCTAGATATTTCACAAAAATGGAATTGTACAATAAGTAACTTTTATATCTGATATCTTACACTTAGCATTGTATTTTCAAGTTCATCCATGTATAAGCATGTATCAGGGCTTCATTACTTTTTCTGACTGAATACTATTTCATTGTATGAAAGTACCACATTTTGTTTAGCCATTCATCAGTTAGTGGGTATTTTGATTGTTTCCACCTTTCTAGCTATCATGAATGGTAGCTTTACTGACATTAATGTACAGGTATTTGAGTACTTGTTTTCCATTCTTTTAGTATGTATATTTTTGTTGTTATTCACTCACAAAGTCATGTCCAACTCTTTGCAATCCCATGGACTGCAGTGCCCCAGACTTCCCTGTCCTTCACTATCTCGCAGAGTTTACTCAGATTCATATCCATTGACTTAGTGATGCCATACAACCATCTCATCCTCTGCTACGCATTCTTCTTCTGCCCTCAATCTTTTCCAGCATTAGGGTCTTTTCCAATGAGTAAGTTCTTTGCATCAGGTGGCCAAAGTATTGGAACTTCAGCTTCAGCATCAGTCCTTCCAATGAATATTCAGGATTGATTTCTTTTAGAATTGACTGGTTGGTTCTGTTTGCAATCCAAAGGACCCACAAGAGTCTTCCCTAGCACCACAATTCAAAAGCATCAGTTCTTCGGGGCTCAGCTTTCTTTATAGTCCAACTCTCACATCCATACCTGGCTACTGGAAAAGCCACAGCTTTGACTATATGACCTTTGCTAGCAAAGTGATGTCTCTGATTTTTAATATGCTGTCTACATTTGTCATAACTTTTCTTTCAAGGAGCAAGTGTCTTTTAATTTCATGGCTACAGTCACCATCTGCAGTGATTTTAGAGCCTAAGAAAATAAAATCTGTCAGTGTTTCCATTCTTTCCCCTTCTATTTGTCATGAAGTAATGGGACCGGATGCCATGATCTTTGTTTTTTTGAATGTTGTTTTAAGCCAGCTTTTTCACTCTCCTCTTTCACCCTCATCAAGAGGCTCTTAGTTCTCTTCACTTTATGCCATTAGAGTGGTATCATCTGCATATCTGAGGTTGTTGATATTTCTTCCAGCAATCTTGATTCCAGTTTGTGATTCATCCAGCTTGGCATGTCACATGACGTACTCTCCATATAAGTTAAATAATCAGGGTGACAATATATAGCCTTCACGTACTCCTTTCCCAATTTTGAACCAGTCCATTTTTCCATGTCCAGTTCTAACTATGGAATTTCTTGGTAATATGGTAACTCTTCAAGAAAATTAGAGATACCAAGGGAAGATTTCATGCAAAGATGGGCACCACAAAGGACAGAAATGGTATGGACCTAACAGAAGCAGAAGATATTAAGAAGAGGTGGCAAGAATACACAGAAGAACTGTACAAAAAAGATCTTCATGACCCAGATAATCACCATGGTGTGATCACTCACACTCACTTAGAGCCAGATATCCTGGAATGTGAAGTCAAGTGGGCCTTAGGAAGCATCAGTACAAACAAAGCTAGTGGAGGTGATGGAATTCCAGATGAGGCTGTGAAAATGCTGCACTCAATAGGTAAGCAAATTGGGAAAACTCAGCAGTGGCCACAGGACTGGAAAAGGTGTTTTCATTCCAATCCCAAACAAAGGCAATGCCAAAGAATGCTCAAACTACCACACAATTGCAATCATCTCACACGTTAGTAAAGTAATGTTCAAAATTCTCCAAGCCAGGCTTCAGCAATAAGTGAACCATGAATGTCCAGATGTTCAAGCTGGTTTTAGAAAAGGCAGAGGAACCAGAGATCAGATTGCCAACATCTGCTGGATCATTGAAAAAGCAAGAGAGTTCCAGAAAAACATCTATTTCTGCTTTATTGACTATGCCAAAGCCTTTGACTGTGTGGATCACAGTAAACTGTGGAAAATTCTGAAAGAGATGGGAATAGCAGACCATCTGACCTGTCCCTTGAGAAACCTGTATGCAGGTCAGGAAGCAACAGTTAGAATTGGACATGGAACAACAGACTGGTTCCAAATAGGAAAAGGAGTATGTCAAGGCTGTATATTGTCACCCTGCTGATTTAACTTCTATGCAGAGTACATCATGAGAAACACTGGGCTGGAAGAAACACAAGCTGGAATCAAGATTGCCAGGAGAAATACCAATAACCTCAGATATGCAGATGACACCACCCTTATGGCAGAAAGTGAAAAAGAACTAAAGAGCCTCCTGATGAAAGTGAAAGAGGAGAGTGAAAAAGTGGGCTTAAAACTCAACATTCAGAAAATGAAGATCATGGCATCTGGTCCCATCACTTCATGGCAAATAGATGGGGAAACAGTGGAAACAGTAGCTGACTTTATTTTTCTGGGCTCCAAAATCACTACAGATGGTGATTGCAGCCATGAAATTAAAAGTTGCTTACTCCTTGGAAGGAAAGTTATGACCAACCTAGACAGCATATTAAAAAGCAGAGACATTACTTTGTGAAGTATTATCTAGTCTGTCTAGTCAAGGCTATGTTTTTTCCAGTGGTCATGTATGGATGTGAGAGTTGGACTATAAAGAAAGCTGAGCACCAAAGAATTGATGCTTTTGAACTGTGGTGTTGGAGAAGACTCTTGAGAGTCCCTTGGACTGCAAGGAGATCCAAACAGTCCATCCTAAAGGAGATCAGTCCTGCATATTCATTGAAAGGACTGATGCTGAAGCTGAAACTCCAATAGTTTGGCCACCTGATGCAAAGAGCTGACTCATTTGAAAAGACCCAGATGCTGGGAAAGATTAACAGCAGGAGGAGAAGGGGACAACAGAGGATGAGATGGTTGGATGGCATCACCGACTCAATGGACATGGGTTTGAGCAAACTCCGGGAGTTTGTGATGGACAGGGAGGCCTGGCGTGCTGCGGTTCATAGGGTTGCAAAGAGTTGGACATGACTGAGCAGCTGAATTGAACTGAACTGAACTGATGGTAACTCTGTGTTTAACCTTTTGAGGAACTGGCAAATTGTCTTCCACAGTAGTTATACCCAACACTACATAAGCATGCCAGGTTTTCCATAACCTTATCAACTCTTGTTATTTCCCTTTAAAAAATTCTTGTCATCCTAGTGGGTATGAAGTATTATCTCACGGTGGTTTTGATTTGCATTTTCTTAATGGCTAATGGTGTTGAGTATCTTTTCACACGCTTGCTGGTCATTTTTCTTTGAATAAATATCTATTCAATATTTTGTCCATTTTTAAATTGGGTTGTTTGTTGCTGAGTTATATGAGTTCTTTATACATTCTGAATGCCAGATCCTTATCAGATATGTGGTCACTAATATAATCTCTCATTCTGTCACATCTGTTTTCCCCACACTTATATCCCCAGGACCTCTTACAATTCCTAGAAGTAAATATGTATTGAATGAATGAGGAGAAACATTTGGAGATATGAAGAGTCTGTAGAAGGTTTAAAATAACAAACTCAAAGTTATTATCAAGTGCAATATTTGTAGCATGACACTGTGTTTATCTGAAAGTTGTAATATAGAAACCGGGCTTAATGGGCCATACATAGGTCTGATTTGTGCTTCCCTCATAGCTCAGTCAGTAAAGAATCTGCCTGCCAATGCAGAAGACCTGGGTTCAAGTCCTGAGTGGGGAAGATCCCCTGGAGAAGGAAATGGCAACCCACTCCAGTACTCTTGCCTGGAAAATCCCATGGACAGAGGAGCCTGGTAGGCTACAGTCTATGGGGTCACAAAGAGTTGGACATGACTGAGTGACCACTAACTTTCACTTTCACTCAGGTCTAATTTACAAGAATGCTGTTTGGCTTAAAATGTTTTTATTAATAAACTTTTGATAATGTAGAATTTTAAACAGTGATATCTGAGCATGATAATACATCAACAGTGAAGCTTCAGGTAGAGTTAATAAGGACCAGAATGCCATAGGGGTGCTTTTTTTTTTTGGTAGCATGGCAGTAGTAACATTGCCTTGTGCTTGTTTATAGAATGTTTTTTCATCTTCAAACTGCTTTTCAATCATTAATTAATACTCATAATGCTACTTTTAGATCTTTTATTGCATCCCTACTTATTCTGGCATAAAACAGTTAAGGCAGGAAACACATACACATACACATACACACACACATACCTTCATATAGCTTCTTCTCTATAGTACTGAGATACAAACATACTTGATTTTATCACCAGTTAACATCTATTTTTAATCTTTTCATTTCCTAAAGAAATGTGCCCTCTAGATGCAAACTACTGGACTCAACAAGAGAAACTATGCTGCTGCTGCTGCTAAGTCGCTTCAGTCGTGTCCGACTCTGTGCGACCCCAGAGACCGCCGCCCACCAGGCTCCCCCGTCCCTGGGATTCTCCAGGCAAGAGTACCGAAGTGGGTTGCCATTTCCTTCTCCAAGGCATGAAAGTGAAAAGTGAAAGTGAAGTCGTTCAGTCGTGTCCGACTCCTAGCGACCCCATGGACTGCAGCCCACCAGGCTCCTCCGTCCATGGGATTTTCCGGGCATGAGGACTGGAGTGGGTTGCCATTGCCTTCTCCAAGAGAAACTATAGAGGAAAGTGAAAATGGGGCAGAGGACCAAATGTTCTCTTTGTTCTTTCTTGATCCAAACTCCATTTTTGGAAGACATGTGGATTTATGATACAATTGCTAATATGAAGGGGTGACGCAATAAACACGGATATTTAAGGAAAAGGAGCAATTTGAGGAAATATCTCTAAGAGAAAAAGACCTGCTTAGGATCCTAAGAGATATCCTTATCATTTCAGGGTGGAAGCCAGATCTTTAGTGAGGACTGAGTTGTATTCCCCCAAAATTCACATTTAAGTTCTAATCCCCCGTACCTCAAAATGTGACTGTATTTAGAGACAGAGCCTTTAAATTTGCAAATAAGGTAAAGTGAGCTCACATGGGTAAGTACTAATCATGACACAGGGGGAAGACATTCACCTACTAACCAAGGAGAGAGGCCATGGAAGCTAGCCATGCTGATACCTTGATTTTGGACTCCTAGACTCAAGAACTGTGAGGAAATACATTTCTGTTGTTTAAGTCTGTGGTGCTTTGTTATGGCAGCCCAGAAAACTTTTCACATAGTGTCACACTTGCTTTATTATTACAAGACTCCTTTCCAGAGAAATTCTGGTTATATCTGAAGCAAGTCCTTTAAATACAAGGGTTTTTTGTTTTTTTTTCTGGCTTGGCTGGTGTAATCAGTCATTGATGTATTTTTCTAACTATAGTGCACAGTCAAATTAGATCCAAGCTAGGGTTTTCATTGAAAGAATAAATCAAGAATCAGATTATTTTAAATCCATTGGATATTCAGGAATAATTTTCACTAATACTCAAATGTCTTAAAACAGAAAGTGTTTTTAACTTCTTTCATTCCAACATACGGAAGGTCTTATGTCTATGAGAAGCAGAGGGTCACAGCTGTATTCAGTGAGCATTTCTGTATACTCTTAAAAGAATAAATGTGTACACTGTCTTATAGCTTACAAAGTACTGATAGACCATTATCCCATTTGATCTTTAAAACAACACCGAGATAAACCAAGGCAGATGGTATATTCTTGTTTTTTAACTGATGAGAAAACAAAAGCTCAGAGAGGATAAGTTACTTCCCAACAGTCACACAGCTAGTAGGATCACTGTTGAAGAGACTTTGCCATGGGCTGACCAAACCAATTCTTTTTATCTCCTAGACCAATGGTTGGCAAACTGTAGTTCACTCACCAAATCCAGCTTGAATGTGAAGTGAAAGTGAAAGTCAGTCAGTGGCATCCAACTCTTTGTGACTCCATAGGCTATACAGTCCATGGAATTCTCTAAACCATAATAGTGGAGTGGGTTGCCTTTCCCTTCTCTGGGGGATCCTCCCAACCCAGGGATCGAACCCAGGTCTCCTGCATTGCATGCAGATTCTTTACCAGCTGAGCCACCAGGGAAGCCCAAGAATACTGGAGTGGGTAGCCTATCCCTTCTCCAGCAGATCTTCCTGACCCAGGAATCAAACCGGGGTCTCCTGCATTACAGGCAGATTCTTTACCAGCTGAACTACCCGGGAAGTGCCAAATCCAGCTTATTTCCATAAATAAAGTTTTGTTGAAAAGCAGCCACACCTATTCATTTACATATTGTTAGAGCCTGCTTTTGTTCTACAGTAGCAGAGTTGAGTAGATGAAACAGAGACTATAAGACCCACAAGCCTAAAATATTTACTATCTGGCCCTTTACAGGAAAAAGTACGCTGTCCCTGTACTATACATACAACTAAACTACATTTCCCTGAAACTCCTCTCACAATCCAGGATTTCTCTCTTGCTTATCCTGGGGCTGAATGTAGAGGATGTTATGGAGGATTCCAAGGCTTCAGGGAAGGGCAGAACCACTGGATGGAAGAGAGGGTAGAGAGGCATAGAACACATCCATGCTGCAGTATACCATCAATCTATGACCCACATGATAAACGTTTCCTTCTTGCTTTTTGTATCAAGTCACTAAGATTTGGTACTTTTTACAGCAATTAATTTATCATGGCTAAAAAAAAAGAGTAACTTGGTTTTTTTTAAATCTAAATCGAGAACTGTTCCCCTTCTTGAGAAGGAATAATGTGTCAAGAGCAAGGTCTGGAGCTAAGAGAGCATCACCTTGACTTCCAGGTAGAGTAGCCCTAGAGCACAGGTGGTGAAGGGTTTCATCTCATGTGGGCAGTGGGGCCATCTCCAGTCTCCAAAGAAGTAGCAGCAGGCCAGTTATCAACACCTACCATGGGCTCAGGAGTGGGGAGAGGTAAGACAATCAAGGATTTCGCCATGCACACCTCTGAGAGACAATCTGAATAATGAGAACACTTGTTCTACCCTTAAGGATATGAAAGGGAGAGTTTTCAGTCTGAGCCACATACTTAAATATGCTGCTACTAATTAATACAACCAGAAGCATATCCTAAATACCAATTTCAAATGATTTAGAGTGGGGGCAGGGGAGACAAGGGGAGCTGTTTAACTCGAGAATTGAAAAATTAAAATTAAAAAAGACCCCATAAACTGAATTTCACCACTTAAGATATACTAGGCTTCATACTAGAAATTTGATTGCATTTTTGTTTCATGAAAAATGAAAGCTGCATTCCAAGCATGCATATGGTTTACCCAAGCCACTTACTTGCTACATAGGCAGAGACTTTTCAATGGCCTTCCCTCGTAAGCAGAAAGGGTGTTTATCATTACTGTTCTTATTATTTACTTTCCTAAGCTTTTCAGTGTTTAGTTGGCAGAGTCTCAGAAGAAAGATTCTCATGAAAAAAATTTCATTTGATTGGGACAAAGATGCAATTAAGAAAAAGAAATTATCTTTATGTCTCTTTCAACTTGAAGTTATTGCTCAAACAAACCATGGATCTCAAAACTCTGCTTGTGTCTTCAATGTTTTCTCATGGTTTCTCCCTGAGTGAATGCAGAAATCCTCAAAAATATGGTCTGTTCTGAAGTTCTCATTATGTGTCTTCCATGAGTGTTTACTTTTGAGGCAATTATAGTAAATAGAAATGAGGTGGCAACAGGCTATTTTCCACCAACCCTCTTTTCCCTTATTTTGGTAATGCTATTGTAGGTCATTCTCCCCTTGCTGAAAATTTTCCATCCTGTTTTCCAGCATATCATTTTTATGTATTTGCCAGGTTGCTCACAGGCACTGCAGCACCAGTGAAAGGTTTGTGAACCATTCGGTAAGTGGTTCCTGCTCGAATGAATTACCTAGCTTTCACGAACAGCCATGAAGAAGCAAAGCAGGCAGAAAAATAATGAATACATTTGTACCTTGGCACTCTTCTCTGCTATGAGCTTCTTATAACCATACAATTTCCCCATGAGGAAAGACAAGATTGCACTGTCATTAGAATAGGTAATCATTAGATTTATCTTTTATATAATTTGTAGCATCTTAAACTATTCTATGTAGCCTCATTACTGCCAGGAGTCCTCTTTAAGTGAGATGATAAGTAAATAAAGTAGAAATTACACACCAACAAGAACCTGGAATATGTTGTTTTAGTGTATGTCTGAGAGCTCCCTTTAGCAAACCTAATCTGCACAGCAGTTATCATTATTTCTACCTCAATGAGCATCTCCTAATTGCTGTTCTATTGCTTGTGAAGAAAATATAATATTAAAGTCCACAACTCATGACTTGTTGCGTATCTACCCATGAAAAAAACTTAAACTTCATCAGCTTTTAATCTGTTTCAAATGGGATGAATGGGATGATATGGAGAAGGGGTATTTTTCCCCCTCTCTTGAATACTTGTTCATTGCCATTTTCAATATCAATGTATCCTTCTAACAGTCAAGATGCATTCGTAATTTATTCAGAGACCTGAAGATATTATTAAACCAAATCTATTTAATTCTCCATGAATTGGCTAAGGATGATTTTGGTGGTTTTTGTAATGAACAACAATTAAAGGACTCTGAACCCCCTTTTAGTTGTTAATGTTTTATACTCTGCTGTTGGTCTGCTGCCAGCTAATGATCCACAGAGCATTAAAATTTTGTATTAATATTATCTTTACAAATGCAGTGTTGCTCAGTGGAGGACAAACTTTTCAAAGGTTTCTTTCTGTATGTGTTAGGTAACTGTTAGAAATTTTAGGCAATATTTGAAGCTGACATATTGGACTCTGGGTTAGGCATTTAAAATCTCAAGACCCATGTTCTTCATTTCCTATTTGATATTCTAGCACAGGTCAGTCACACCAGCTGGCTTTCAGTTAAGGTGAAATCAGAACAGTCTTATGGTCTCTGAATGAATTTGAGCAGAGTAATAAATTTTAAAACTAGAATGGATTTCATTATTCAATAACCAATTACAAATTCTTTAATGATTCAAAACAATATGGATCAAGGGCCATATGTAAGTATCAATGAACAATACAAACAATTCAGGAATGCTAGGTTAGTACATTATTGTTCACTTGTGGCAGGAATTTGGAAGAATTATCATCAAAGGTCAGTATATTTCTCGCAATATATATTGAGCGACTAAGCACAGCATATATTCCAATAAGTATTTGATTTTTCTAGGACCCTTGAGATAATGTTTTGGTCAGAACTCAGATAAGTCTAAAATATTTATAACAGTCAAAAACCAGAGGTAAAGTTCTCTTTCATTAAACACTCTGCTTTGGGAGTGACACGTCAGGTGGTAAAAGATTAGGTTGGCATCAGCCTAGAGGATCTAAATCAGCCTGCACAGTTATCCAAGCCAGTGATCCAATCGTGTCCCACACGGCTCAAAAGGATGGATCCATCCTATTATCCTTAAGGTTCAAGGTCAGTTTGGTTTGAGAATGGGTGATGAAGAGCTCTCCTTACCACCACCACTCATAACACTTCCAAGCCCATCAAGAGCCTGGTGAACCTTGTAGATACAAATGTCAGAGTAGCTTTATTCTAAAAAGTAAGGCTCTTTAAAAATAATATGAGCCTGTTGAGAAGAAAAGGACAGAAAGCAAAGGAGGAAGGTCCTGCAGTATTTCCTTCATTAACCTTTGCCTTCAGCTTTTTGCAAATGTTCCAACATAAAAGCTTTGCCTCTAAATTTTCCACAAAGAACATGAAAGATATTATACATGTTAGTAAAGCATATGATTAAGAGACTGAAATCTGAAATCATATCACTCAACATTCAAATTCTGGCTCCACCATGTACTACCTAGATGAATGATCTCTTGCAATGTTTTGCTTCAGCTTTCTTTTTATATATATAATTTTATTTATTTATTTTCAGCTGTGCTGGGTCTTTGTTTCTGCATGCAGGCTTTTCTCTAGTTGCAGCAAGCTGGGGCTACTCTTTGTTGTGCTTTGAGGGCTTCTCACTGTGGTGGTTTCTCTTGTTGTGGAGCAGGGACTCTAGGGCGCATGGGCTCAGTAGTTGTGATTCCCAGGCTCCCGAGCATAGGGTCAAGAGTTGTGGCACACAGGTTTAGTTGCTCTATGGCATGTGGGATCTTCCCAGACCAGGGATAGAACCGCTCTCTCCTGAACTGGCAGGTGGATTCTTTACCACTGTACCATTAAAGAAGCCCCGCTTTAGCTTTTTATCTATAATGGACATAATCATAGTTCTTACCCCATAGACTTCTTGGAAGAATTAAATGAATTATTGCATGTAAAACCCTTAGAACAGCAAGTAAGAAGTGTTCACTAAATGTTAGTCATTATTTATTCAGTGGACAGATACTTACTGAGTGCACACTATGTTTTAAACATTATATAGGCACTGGAGATTTAGCAGTGAGTGAAACAGATGAAATTTTCTGCTTTCTTAGGGTCCATTTCAGACAATAGACCAATAAGTAAGACATAAAGTATTAAAATGATACACCAAATGGGTTAAGTGCTTTAGAAAAAAATTAAGACAGTAGAAACATTAAAAAAAAAAAAAAAACACTGACATTGTAACCTTGAGTGTAGAAAGAGGAGGCTTTACTAAGAACGTGACATCTTAGAGCAGACCTAAAGGAGATGAAGGAGTGGGCCAAAAAATTTCTGGAGGAAGAGAGGTTTGTGCAGAGGAAAGAGAAAGTACAAAATATCTGAGCACATTTGATTTATGATGTGTTTTAAAAATAGCACAATAAGTATTATCTGGCAGCCCAGTTGGTAAAGAATCTGCCTGCAACGCAGGAGATCCAGGCTCAATCCCTGGGTCAAGAAGACCTCCTGGAGAAGGAAATGGCAACCAACTCCAATATTCTTGCCTGGGAAATCCCATGGACAGAGGAGCCTGGAAGACTACTGTCCATGGAGTCGTAAGAGTCGGACATGACTTGGCGACTAAACCATTACCATCATTAGCTATTAGTATTTTGGTTATATTTGCATTCCTAAACTCCATGATGGCAAATAGATGGGGGAAAAGTGGAAACAGTGACAGATTTTCTTTTCTTGGGCTCTAAACTCACGGCAGATAGTGACTGCAACCACGAAATTAAAAGACGCTTGCTCCTTGGAAGAAAAACTATGACAAATTTGGACAGTGTATTAAAAAGTAGACATCACTTTGCCAGCAAAGGTCCGTCTAGTCAAAGCTATGGTTTTTCCAGTAGTCATGTATGGATGTAAGAGTGGGACCATAAAAAAGGCTAAGTGATGAAGAAATGATGCTTTGAATTACAGTGTTGGAGAAGACTCCTGAGAGTCTCTTGGACAGCAAGCAGCTCCAGTCAGTCAATCCTAAAAGAAATCAACTCTGAATATCCATTGGAAGGACTGATGCTAAAACTGAAGATCCAATATTTTGGCCACCTGATGCAAAGAGCCAACTCATTGGAGAAGACCCTGATGATGGGAAAAATTGACGGCAAGGGGAGAAGCAGGCAACACAGGATGAGATGATTGGATGGAATCACTGACTTAATGGACATGAGTTTGAGCAAACTCAGGGAGATAGTGAAGGACAGGGAAACCTGGCATGCTGCAGTCCTCGGGGTCACAAAGAGTGGGACGCAACTTAGCCACTGAATAACAACAAGCTCCTTTAGCAGTAGAGACCATATCTATAACTTCTTTTCATCCATTATAAGGCTTGGTTCACTGCTAAGTGGAGAATAGAGCTGGTGTTTCTTATAATAAATTAATGACTCTGTAACAGAACAACAGCATTTGTTTAAAAAGAGTAACCCTCATGTCAGGTCTATAGAATCTTGAGGTCAGATCCCTGGAATGTGCACTCAGGTATTATTGGTAAACACATGCCAGGCTGATTGATTCCTTTTTATTTCTATACAGATTCATGGGTCTACATTGCCCCAGTCCTGCCTTGCAGACACCCTACAGATGGATGAACTTGGAATTTACTTTGGAGTGAGATGCAGTGTTTGATAAAAGTCAGAAAGCATGCTGGCATACATTTACGTTGGATGAAATACCACTTCCATTTAGCTACAGTGTGAAATGCTTCTTTTATTTGCATGGGAGATCAACCATATAAGGCATAATAACTTCTTTCAAAAGTTCATTGCTAGTCCCATACTAGCTTCTCCCAGCAGGGTTGGCTGGCAGCTCTTCTTGCAGTAAGTGGAAAGCCATAGTCTGTCAAAGCATCAAGTGCTAATGAAATAAACAAAAACTTTCCTTACCTGAGGCAGGTGCCAAAGCCTGCTAGTCTAAGTGCCCCCACTGGACACAATTTAGACTTGCTTTCAAATGCTAAAAACAAATAGGTTCTCCTAAGTGCAATTAAAGCTAAGCCACACGTTGAATCTACTGATACTGATGGAGTTCTTTTGACTCCAAGGCTCTCAAGAATTTTTCCTGAAAATATCACATAATTTGGTAATTATTGTTTTATGCTAATATATGACAGAGAACGTCAAAAACATTCATGAGCTTCCTAGTCTTTCTTTTTAATAATCTTGAATCAATACTGAGTATTTCTCCAAAGAACAAAGTAGTTACTGTGCCATTATTGTACAGTATGATTTAATTTAAATGATTAAATATGCTGTTTTAATAAGAAGCATTTCCATATTAAAAATACTTGCTATTCCCTCCTGTTCCATAGTTCCCCCTCACTACCCTGGAATAAAAGCCTAATTTCCAACCCATGCCAATTATTTTACTATTTCTTTTGACTTAAGGGTTATATTGGAGAGGTTTTGTTCTTTTTCTGTTATTCAAGCCAATCTGAAAAAGCTCCCTACTCCCAAATATCTCTAGTTATTACCATCAAAAATTTAGACTGTGGGCAAAAGAAACATCTATGGCAGGATGAAAGAGGGTTCTATTAATCAGTATGTCAGGACTACAGGCTTAATTAAACCAGGACTGTCCTCAGCAAACCAGGAAATACAGTCATCCAATCTCAAGACTTTCAAAGTGGCACAGTGGTAAAGAATCAGCCTGCCAATGAGGGAGACACAAGATACGTGGGTTTGATCCCTGGGTTGGGAAGATGCCCTGGAGAAGGAAAGACAACCCATTCCAGCATTCGTACTGGGAAAATCCCATGGACAGAGAAGCTTGGTGGGCTACAGTCCATGGGGTCGCTCCTAAGTCTAATAGAGGGTGTTGATGAAGATTCTTAGAAACAGTGGCCCACAAAGAAGAGAGAAGAGGATACTGCCATCGTCTTCCCTAGCATGGGAGAAATCACCTGCTAAGCACACTATTCAAGGCCCTGAGCTTCTCTCTGCCAGCCCTTCCCTATCCCCATCTTTTCTCCCCATTCAGTCTCCTCATCCCCTCTTAGGTACCCAAACCCTAAGCAATTGTAGCAGAAACTTCCTTCAAGCCCAGGTATAATTAAATCCTTTACTCCCAGGGCCATAATAGACTCTAAGCAGAATGTATTTCATAATCATTCTCCACACACACTAGAAGTAGCCCCTAATAATTTATTATTATTGATCAATGGGGTGGAACTTACTAATTTGTGACTGTCACTCTGGTCCAATCTAGTGTCATGTCACCTTCCATTGCCATACTCTCTAGTGGTAAAGACTGAAAATTATACTATCATAGGAATGGGTCATAATTTAGCTAATGAATTCTCTGAGAAACATGCAATACCTCCTAGTTTTCCTACCCTTATAAGCAACTTGGCAGTAAAAAATAATGTTACTAAAATTTACAAGAATATAAGCTGCATAAGGTAAGATGATGAGCCTGTTCTGCTCATCTAACACAAAGCCTGGCACTTAGTAGGTAGATGCTTATTAAGGATTTGGTGATTAACTAACTGATGGAGGGAAAGAAATCAAGGAACACTACAATCCAACATTATAAATGTAAAGGAGGACAGACGAGGGAAAATTAATTTACTCACGAGGAATTAGAAAAAGATACAGACAAGAACTAACACTTGAGTGGACCTAAAAAGGATAATTAGAAATTTAATAGAACAGGAAAATGTGGAGGCAAACACTTTAGATAGAAAGAACAGTAGGAAATAAGAATTAAAATGTAAAAGTACATTGGCTTTTTAGAAAAAAAATAGAAAATGTGAGTCAATGTAGTGTTCATTTTGGGGTAATGATGTAATTCTAGAAGTGTAATAGGCTAGGACTAGGTTTTGAAAAATCGTGTGGATATGCAGGAAAAGATCCCTTAGACACAGTTATTATACTTTTAAACATTTATTTTTAGTATTAGACAAGTGTATAAAGACATTTGTTTAGGAATGTTTATCACAAAATTTATTACAATATTTAAAAGTCTAAGTAAAAAATGACCATTAAAGGGATTTGAAAGTTAAATGAATGATGGTTCACCCATAAAATGTACCCGGTAAAAATAATGATGAAGATCTTTATTTATTGATATGAGAAAATATCCATACTACATTAAGGGGGAAAAGAAGGCTACAAAATATGCAGAGAATGGTCTCATTTTTGTTTTGTTGTTTTGTTTTAGGTGATATATGCATAGAAAAGAATTTGGAAGAAGAAACACCAAAATGTTCAGTTCAGTTCAGTTCAGTAGCTCAGTCGTGTCCGACTCTTTGCGACCCCATGGACTGTAGCACGCCAGGCTTCTCTGTCCATCACCAACTCCCAGAGTTTACTCAAACCCATGTCCATTGAGTCGGTGATGCCATCCAACCATCTCATCCTCTGTTGTCTCCTCCTGCTGCCTTCAATCATTCCCAGCATCAGGGTCTTTTCCAATGAGAGAGTTCTTTGCATCAGGTGGCCAAAGTATTGGAGTTTCAGCTTCAGCATCAGTCCTTCCAATGAACACTCAGGACTGATCTCCTTTAGGATGGACTGGCTGGACCTCCTTGCAGTCCAAGGGACTCTCAAGAGTCTTCTCCAACACCACAGTTCAAAAGCATCAATTCTTCAGTGCTCAGCTTTCTTTACAGTCCGACTCTCACATCTATACATGACTATCGGAAAAACCATAGCTTTGACTAGATGGACCTTTGTTGACAAAGTAATGTCTCTGCTTTTTAATATGCTGTCTAGGTTGGTCATAACTTTCCTTCCAAGGAGCAAGTGTCTTTTAATTTCATGGCTGCAGTCATCATCTGCAGTGATTTTGGAACCGAAAAAATAAAGTTTGACACTGTTTCCACTGCTTCTCCATCTATTTGCCACGAAGTGATGGGACCAGATGCCATGATCTTAGTTTTTTGAATGTTGAGTTTTAAGCCAAATTTTTCACTCTCCTCTTTCACTTTCATCAAGAGGCTCTTTAGCTCTTCACTTTTTACCATAAGGGTGGGGTCATCTGCATATCTGAGGTTATTGATATTTCTCCCAGCAATCTTGATTCCAGATTTGCTTCATCCAGCCCGGCACTTTGCATGATGTACTCTGCATATAAGTTAAATAAGCAGGGTGACAACATACAGCCTTGACGAACTCCTTTCCCAATTTGGAACCAGTCTGTTGTTTCAAGTCCAATTCTAACTGTTGCTTCTTGACCTGCACACGGGTTTCTCAAGAGGCAGGTCAGGTGGTCTGGTATTCCCATCTCTTTAGGAATTTTCCACAGCTTGTTGTGATTCACACAGTGAAAGGCTTTGGCACAGTCAATGAAGCAGAAGTAGATGTTTTTCTGGAACTCTCTTGCTTTTTCAATGATCCAACGAATATTGGCAATTTGATCTCTGGTTCCTCTGCCTTTTCTAAATCTAGCTTGAACCTCTGGAAGCTCACAGTTCACATACTGTTGAAGCCTGGCTTGGAGAATTTTGAGCATTACTTTACTAGCGTGTGAGATGAGTGCAATTGTGCAGTAGTTTGAGCATTCTTTGGCATTGCCTTTCTTTGGGATTGGAATGAAAACTGACCTTTTCCAGTCCTGTGACCACTGCTCAGTTTTCCAAATTTGCTGACATATTGAGTGCGGCACTTTCACAACATCATCTTTTAGGGTTTGAAATAGCTCAATTGGAATTCCATCACCTCCACTAGCTTTGCTCACAGTGATGCTTCCTAAGGCCCACTTGACTTCACATTCCAGGATGTCTGGTTCTTGGTGAGTGATCACACCATCATGATTATCTAGGTCATGAAGACCTTTTTTGTACAGTTCTTCTGTGTATTCTTTCCACCTCTTAGTAATATCTTCTGCTTCTGTTAGGTCCATATCATTTCTGTTCTTTATTGTGCCCATCTTTGCATGAAATGTTCCCTTGGTATCTCTAATTTTCTTGACAAGATTTCTAGTCTTTCCCATTCTATTGTTTTCCTCTATTTATTTGCATTGATCACTGAGGAAGGTTTTCTTATCTTTGGGGAATGGTTATTTCAGGATGGTGTGATCATAGAAAATGTTTACTTCCTTGTTTTATATATATATATATATATATTATATATATAATAGTAATATAATATATACACATATAGTGTTTTTTACACTGTACATGTATTATTTTTACAATCAGAAAAAGCAAAATTTTTAAGAAAGTTAATTTTATTGGTAAGTTTACTTACCAAGTAAGGCTTACTTCACCTTTCTTTTATTTCTGTGTCTCTGACTCTCTCTTTTAGATCATAAATATGTATATCTATCTTTCATGGTCATCTTCACACTGGCTAGGAACACTTGAGGTCAATTTACTTAATTGTTCCTAAATGTATGAATAGCACTGCAAGAAGATTAGCAAGAAAATAGTATTCTACTTGCAAGATAACAGTCATGATTTTGGAATTACAGGTCCAACTGCAACCCGGTAAGAGAACTGAATTTTTAAAAAGTAGTCATTAAAGGCACAGGCATTGTGAAGACTCAGAAAGGCAAAAGGACAGTCTGAATGAGGGAATGATCAAATTGAATGATCATATTGGGAAAGACACATTCATAACCCAACAATGGTTGTATAAAACTGTGGTAATTGTAGAAAGTCAGAAAATGAGATCAGATTTGTCAGACAGCATTAACATCAACTCTTCAGAGACCAATTAGAGTCTACAAAGACAAAAGTATATTCAAACCTTAAACTGGATCTATCCCAGCTCTCTTACAGCTCATATACAAGACCCACCAGCTCTTAAGGCATAGCTGTAATACAATTGGGCTTCCCAGGTGGCACTAGCAGTAAAGAATCCACCTGCCAATGCAGGAGACACAAAAGACACAGGTTTGATCCCTGGGTCGAGAAGATCCCCTGGAGTAGGGAATGGCAACTCACTCCACTATTCTTGTCTGGAAAATTTCACAGAAAGAGGAGCTAGTGAGCTACAGTCAAAATACAGATAGTGAGGGAAGACATGATAAAAATACATATTTCTGAAATTTAAAAAATACAAATGATAAACTGGAAAAAAATGAATGAACAAAATTCTCACTCAGAAACAAAAATGAAAGCAAGATATTTAGGAAGTTCCTACTTTTAATTATTTTAAAATGTGACAAGTATATATGTAGCACTTGTTTTATTATTATTTATACAATAAAAAGGTACTTATACTTCACTACTATATCTTCAGTGACTGGAATAGTGTTGGGAACATAATAGATGCTCAATAAATGTTTATATTATGAATTTTTTATTAATAACTTTAGAAGTAAATATGCAACTGGTTTAATTTTCTCCAAATAATCAAATCAGAGAACTCAAAAATAATGATTCAGGTGAACTATATTAAACTCTGGATAATAAAGACATGAAGTTTGAATAATTGAAAAGTCATTTATGTTTGATGCTGAGACACAGAAGGGTCCTGTCACTTTAAGCATTCTGTGATGCTGGACAGGATAGAGTGAGAAATTGGAAATTGGAAATTGGAAATCAAGTGTATGAATTCTGGCTCAACACTTTAATACTATGACCTGAAAAAAATGATTTATTTACTCTTGTTACTGACAGCTCCAATTACCTCATCTTTAAAAAGATAACAATATTTGCCCCACTCATGTGACTAGTTTTATACTCAAACTTGATCATATATAGTGTAACACTAAAATTCTAAATAAGAGCTAGTTTGGTATAGAAGGGGATTTGAGAGGCAACCTTGCCTCCATTATATTTAGTTAAATAAAGGCCTTGAAAATTAACTAGTTGGAAAAAGATCAAGCTGTTGTTTTCTATTAAGCACATTATAAACATTATCTCTTTATTCTGATATATAAACAGTTTCCCTATGTTAGGGATGAAGAACTGCTGTTTAGAGAGGTACAGAGAATAGGTCAACACTATACAAACTGTAACGGATGATGTGGTTCAATTAATATTAAAATGCATTTCTTTAGCAATTTTATAAGAATCATAAGAAAAATATGTAGAGGTCCAAACTTCTGTCAGAAGCCATTGTTCATCAAAAATAACCATTTAAAAGCCAATAGAGGCAAGGTTAAGAAGAAAATAAGATTATTTCAAAAGGCACCCAGAACAGCTCCTAATTGTATTCACTCTATGTAAAAAGCACCTCAAAAAAAAAAAAAAAACTCTGTAAAGTTTACTAGACTTCAGTGTTAAATTTAAATAAGCAGTTTAATTACCATATGAGACAGGGACCTAACTCTATACATCTCCCCACATGCAAATCATCCTGAAGATTACTTTCCAGAGAATTGAAATCTGGAAGAGAGAAGCCCCCTCATTCTGTCATCGATGTCTGCTGATTTCAGCAAAGCATAAAGGCAACCAAGCACAGGAAGGGAAGTAGTAGGAGTAGAAGGCATGTCACTGCCGAGCAGTATAGACTGTGTTATTGTGTCTGACCCTGAGTTCTGCATGGTCAACCAACTCTGCATTGAATACCCAGGGGATAATTCCTCATAAATGAAAATGCTCTTGGTAAAGGTGGGGGAGGAGTCAGTGGTCATGGGTAGAGCTGGGATTTATGACATTATAACAAGTTAATTAACTGTTGCACTCATTGCTTTTTAAAGGATGAGAATAACATCCAAAAGCACATGCTTATTAGGAAAGATATCTTAAGGCATACCAAATGCTTGTTAGAGAAGGTGTCTTAAGATGAATTAAAATATGGAGTTTTATGAGGTGTAGGCCTACACATTAGTCATAAGAATTAGAAAATTACAGGCTAATGATGTTATAAAGATTTGATTGGGTTACATTTGTGGATATGTGGTGAGATTGTCAGTTAAGAAATACAAAGGGAGTACAAATAGGATTGAGTTAATTTCATTCCAAAATAACCAGTATACCTGAATATTTGAGAAGATTCTGAAACTAGTGAATAAGATGTTAATAAATGGAAAGAAAAATTTTGATGCATTATTCTGGTTTATGTAAACTAAAACAATGCTTTATGTGAACTATAATATATCAAAATTATTAATAGCATGATTCATTAAAAATTAAAATAAATTGAAAAAGTCATCTGAAAGCCACATCTGAGCCCTAGAAAGGGAACTCGGTGCCATAACACATTTACATTGAAGTAAATTCCTTCAGACTTTCAAGGGACAGATCTTTGCCACATTATATAAGCTATTTCAGAGAACAGAAAAAGATTAAAAGTATTTCAGATCATTTTAAGAAAAAACATACCTTAGTTTTTACAATTCCAACAAATTTCAGAAAAAAATATGGCTGCATGTCATTTAATAAAGATATTTTTAAACTTAAATAAAATAGCAACTAGACTTCAGTAATATAGAAAAAGAAGTCTTTCACTTATAGCCAAATAGTATTTATTATTGGAATCCACAAATAGTCTGAAACTAAAAAACCTATTTATATACCACATAAGTAGATTTAAATCCAAATCAAAAACATTTTAATAGTAGTATATCTTCTTAACATATCTTTAAGATGTCCAATTCAAACCATCAGCCAACATTTTAGTTAACAGTGAAATAATAAAATAATTCTCATTAAAATACAGATAAATGAAATCACTGTTATTATTTGATATTATTATTACTAATAATATCATCTGATACTTGAGTTCTTATATGTCAGACACTTGCTAAAGGATATACATGCATGTTGTTTATTTAATATCATTTCAAACATTCTTAAGATATAAAACAAACAACACTACAAACATTAGAGGGAAGAGACAAAATGTGGTTATTTATTGTGATGATTTTAGAACATAAAAATAGAAAGAAATCAAATGAAAAGCTATTGGAATTAAATTAAAGATTGGCATAACAGCCAGAAAAGATATAAATATTCTCGTATACCAAATACAATTTAATAGAAAAAACATAAACTGAAAAGATCCCATTTATAATCACAGAGCAAAATTTAAATTAACAGGAAAATAATGTCTTATGTGACAATAAGCTCAATGTTTTATGAACAGATATAAAAGACAAAAAAGCTGAATAAAGGGAGAAGGAGGTCTAATGTGATTCTAAATAGGAAGACTAATTTTTACATAATAAAAGTTTTTATTAAAATGTTTAGTGCATTCATTAAAATTCTACATTACATCCCAATAGGATCTTTCTGGAATTTGACCAAATAATTCTAAAATTGATTTGAAAGTATAAACAGACTTGTGGATTCAGAGGGTGGGGGGAGGAGAGGGTGGGACAAATTGAGTAGCATTGAGACATATGTATTACCATGTGAAAAATTAGATAGCCAGTAGAAATTTGCTGTATGACACAGAGAGCTCAAATCTGGTCCTCTGTGACAACCTAGAGGAATGGGATGAGATGGGAGGGAGGTTCAAGAAGGAGGGGACATATGTATACTTATAGCTGATTCATAGCAGAAACCAACACAATATTGTAAAATAAATAAATATATTTAAGTTGAAGGTATAAACAGAAGAGTAATAGTTGCTTTAAAGAGGGAGGGGTTACTTTTAACAAAATATTAAAACACATAAAACTAACTACAGCTTAATGCCAGTATAAAAAAAAGGCAAATGAGTAAAAAAGAATAGACCACTCAAAATACACCACATTACCCATATGTACTCAGTATTTGAGTAGACCTATATGACAAAACAGAAAAGAGGTAAGATTTCCACCAAAAATAATCATAATTTATCTATAAGTTTATAATTTAGTCTATTTTAAGCCTCTCAAAAGAGAAGGAATTCCTAACCCAAAATCAATTGGAAGAGAGAAAAGGAACAGAAAGGAGAGAAAAAAGCAACAGCAAGTTTTCTAAACTAAAAGAATTATTTAAAAAGAAGGAGGAGGAGAAAGAAGGAAAAATTACAGCAAAGTAAAAGAAAAGATTTCACTATATAAAAGGTAAAAATAGTACCAGAAAATTTAAAAGCAGATTAAAAGATAAGCAGTATGTTAGGAGAAAATATTTGTAGAGAACGCATCAATTCAAAGGGATACCATCTTTATTTCATGTAAAGTTCACATGAAGTTATACACACCCCCGAAGCTAGATAGGTGCCATACTGCTGAGGCTAAATTCAAATGCTGAAAGGGTCCCAGGTGAATAGAGGAGGCAAGTGAAGAGGGCCGGCAGCCATGAAGAGCACATGAGCAACAAATGGGAGATTGGGGGTGGTAGGGGGCATTCTAAGCAGAATGTTCCCATGCTGGAGTGGAATGTGAACCTGTATCCCCAGATCTGCTTTTTTTCAGGAGAAACCAAAAATTTAGATCTTTTTTAATGCTGGCAAAAATTATCAACATATGCTGACAAAACAGAGCATGTATAGTGAGCTACATGCCATGTAATCTACTAGTTTACAGTCACTAACTGGCATGAATAGACAGTTAATGAGAAAATACTATTAGTAAAAAACACTGTTAGTATTGATTGTGAGTTAGTCATATGGCTCTCATCTATATAGGGACTCTTCAGGATGTAAGAAATGTCCAAAAAGCAAGCAGCAGTTGAAACAGCGTTGTGCTGTTTATTTCTAATGCTCACTGACTCAGTATCTCACTGTGGGGTCTACCCTGTGCCCAGCCATCAGCAGTCCTACACTGTAGCTATCCTGAGTTACATGCAGTTACCCAAACACTTGCATTCGTTTGTTCCTGCTGTTGCTTCCTCCTGGAATGTTCTCTATTGTTGATAAAGAAAATCTTATCTACTCTTTAAAGCTTAGTTCAAACATTACTCCACTGTAAAATCCAAGGCAGAATTAAGCATAAAATCTACACATCTGTTGAGTACCTACACAGTGTCAGGCAGTGGGAACTATAGCAGCAAAAAAGAAAGAATCATTTCTGCCTTCATGGAGCTTATACTCTGCCTTCCTGCAGCACTTAGCTCCTGTGTCACAGCTCTTAATGTGTTCGTATTTATAATTATTAGAGTAATGAGAGGTTGTTTACTTCCCTTGCCAGATTCTAAGCCCCTAGAAAGAATGAATGTGTCTCCCCATAAAAGCAGCTTCTCCAGTTGTGCATACCTTTTTGTCCCTACAATTTCAGGGTTTGTAAATTGTTTGGGTATAAAATAGACATTTGGGCTTCCCAGGTGGTGCTAGTGGTAAAGAACCCACCTGCCAGTGCAGGAGACATAAGAGACACAGGTTCGATCTCTAGGTGGAGAAGATCCCCTGGAGGAGGAAATGGCAACCCCATCCAGTATTCTTGCCTGGAGAATCCCATGGACAGAGGAGCCTGGTGAGCTATGGTCTATGGGGTAGCAAAGAGCCAGCCACTACTGAAGTGACTTAGCATGCATGCACATATAACAGACATTCAGTATATTCTATCCTGAGAGGTGAATTATTCTGTTATAAAAGACCACCATGGCAACGGAGTCTTAAACTTTCTGTAGGTAAATTTTTTAAGCTATTTAGAAGTCAAAACTATTCACCACAATTCCCCAGTACTTAGTGCCACACTGCTGCATTCTGCTTTCCCTAAAAAAGTGACAAAACACTGAAACATTAATTAATCCAGATATCTGCTAATCACTCTTACAGTTAATTTGAGCAACAGAGAAAGGAGTCAGTATTCTTAAATTATCAGAGACATATTAGCATAGAAACAAAACACAAATTCGTTTCAACATCTGGAGTTCTGTGCAGTAACTACACCTAAAACACAAGTATATTTGTCATGTCCTCTTATAAAAACTGCAAAACCATTTCTTCTTGGTATCAGGTCACAAGAGATTTCTATCACAGGTTATCCTGAGTCACCATGTCTAAGGTCCACAGTTTTGGCTAGAAAAAAAGGGAAGTGTTCATTATCAAGATAGGAAATAAGAGGCAGAATTTAGAATATATTTAGTGCCACTCTGGCTTAGGGCTCCCTAGCATATTTTGTAAGGGGGAATTATGTGACTCTCCCTTGGTCTATCTTCCTCTATGGACCAAAAGTTCTCTGAAAGTGAGAAGACACAGAACATGTATCTTTCAGTGCCTTGGACAATGACTTGCATTTGATGGGTGTGCAGTGAAGGTTTTATCACTATTTGAATATGTATTATATTTCATCATATAAAATGGAATATGAACACCTTGCATTTGAGATTATGCAATGCCAACATTTGGTCTTCCCAGCTGGTGCAGTGGTAAAGAAACCTGCAGGAGGCTCAAAAGATGTGGGTTCGATCCCTGGGTCAGGAAGATCCCCTGAAGAAGCAAATGGCAACCCACTCCAGTGCTGTTGTTGCCATTCAGTCACTTAGTCGTGTCCAGCTCTTTGTGACCCCATGGGCTGCAGCACAACAGGCTTCCCTGTCCTTCACCATCTCCCAGAGCTTGCTTAAACTCACGATCATTGAGTTGGTGATGCCATCAAACCATCTCATCCTCTGTCGAGCTCTTCTCCTCCTCTTGTCAACCTTTTCCAACATCAGGGTCTTTTCTAACAAGTCAGTTCTTCACATCAGGTGGCCAAAGTACTGGAGCTTCAGCTTCATCGTCAGTACTTCCAATGAATATTCAGGATTGATTTCCTTTAGGATTGACTGGTTTGATCTCCTTGAAGTCCAAGGGACTCTCAAGAGTCTTCTCCAACACCACACCTCAAAGGCATCAATTCTTCGGTGTTCAGCCTTCTTTATGATCCAACTCTCACATCTATACATGAATACTGGGAAAACCACAGCTTTGACTAGATGGGCCTTTGTCAGCAAGTAATGTCTCTGCTTTTTAATACGCTGTCTAGGTTTGTCATAGCTTTTCTTCCAAGAAGCAAGTGTCTTTTAATTTTGTGGCTACAGTCACCAACAGCAATGATTTTGGAGCCCAAGAAAATAAAGTCTCTCACTGTTTCCATTGTTTCCCCATCTCAGATCATGAACTCCAGTATTCTTGACTGGAAAATTCCACGGACAGAGGAGCCTGGCAGGCTCCAGTCCTTGGGATCGCAAAGAATAGGACATGACTGAGTGCACAGCACAATGCCAACATTACCACGTTTTCATTGTTTGACTTTTAGATCATCTGCATTCTATTTATAACCCCCAGTTTAAAATATAGAAAATGAGTGGAAGAGAGAAGACAGAGGACCTAATCAAACAGTGAGAAAGCCAGTACATGTGTCCCTCTCTCAGGCTAGAGTCAATTTACAGATCATCAGTGAAAGATTAAAACTGATATGCCACAGATATCTCATAGCTAATACTAGAATCACCCAGGGCCACAAAAATATCCAAGTTATTTATGCTAAGATATTGACTGAATGCAATAAATCATCCTTAAATACAATCATTCAAAGGTAGGAATTGGCTCATTGTTGGGAGCAATAATCATTTGTATAGACATTGTTCAATCGTTCACTTATAAAATGTTTTTGAGAGTCGATAGTGTAGAAAGGTGAGTCATCACTGAGAACATCAGATGTGGTTGCTATCTCCAAAAACCTACAGTCTGAAGGAGGAGAAAAGATAGACATAACTGGAGTATCAGATCCTCATGTTATCCAGAGTTACATACAGAGTGCTGACTTGGAGGTATTTACAAAGTACTATCCACATTTGTTTCTCTATATCTCTGTGTTAGACAGTCATGTCAGAAAAACAACAAATGCTTCACACAGTCATGAACTGTTAAGGTTTGAAGAATCCATAGAAGTCATGTGCGTGCACTCTCAGTTGCTAAGTCATGTCCAACTCTCTGTGATCCCATGGACTATAGCACACCAGGCTCCTCTGATCATGGAATTCTCCAACCAAGAATACTGGAGTGTGTTACCATTTCCTTCTCCAGGAGATTTTCCTGACCCAGGGATCAAACCCACGTCTCCTGCATTAACAAGTGGACTCTTTACCACTGAGCCACCTGAGAAGCAGAAGTCATGTAGTTACTCTCTATTTTTACATATTAAAAAAGAAATTCCGTAACAGCTAAGTGCATTGTTCAAAATTACCCATAACAAAGCAACAAATTTTAGACGAAAACATAAGTTTTCAGCCCCTTTGTTTTTCTAACATCACATTGAGCTGTCTTTAAGAGAAGTAAGGTATTACGTTTATACTGGAAAATACAGATTGCTTCTAATATTAACATGCCCAACTATGTACGCTCTTGTCTTTCAATTGACTTTTAGCAATTCTAGCTCAGCTATAGTCTAGTGACCCCCTACAACAAAATGCACATCTCTTTATACATATTTTATAATTTGTTTTAAGTTGTACTTTACAAGGTGTCGAAGTTTTTCTTTAGTATCCTGATTTTAGTTAATAGCAGAAAACAACAACAAGAGCAAAAATATAAAATAACAGTCCTTGATCTAGACCTGTTTAGTGTACCAAAGAAAAAATGCATCAGGGCTGCAGGCACATGAAAACATGTCAATCAGATGTAATTGCTCTCCAAGAGAGACACTTTTCGGGCAAGTAAAAAAGAACTCATCCTGAACACAAGGCTTTGTAGCAGCAACTAATCTACTAATGACAAGCTCAGTTTGTTATTCCCAAACTCGTTGTTCAAGATTCAACATTTGAATCATGACAGAAAAGGACAACCTGACCAAGTCAAAGATCTTTAACAATTACAAAAATGATATTGCAGACATTTATAATGTCTTTATATACTGTGTAGAAAGATTATATATGTGTGTATATATTTTACAATGGTATTTTATTATATCATTAATAGTTGCTGAGAATCAAAGTAGCTTTTAAGTACTTGATGGTTACTTATACCAGTGCCAACAAATATCTGAACTGTAGCACATTTGAAAAAAAAAAGCTTTTGCTTTTTTGCACAATTACTCTTAAGGACACTCAATAGGCCAGATTCTGTCTGAAGACAGTAAAGCCCACATCCCAGGGGGTAGTATTTGAAGACTATATTTGGCTGGATGCATATAAAGATATCTTTAAAATTCTTTCAATATCTTTTTCCATTATTGCAGAGTCTGCTTAAATGGAAACTTAATAATCCTTGTAACAAAGGACAACTGCTAACTTCAAAAAGAAGGTGGTGGCCTCTATTTTTGCTGCTTGCATTCATTACTCAAAAACTGAGATGTCATATTTTTTAGCACCAGAGTTGGGATATTCACTAACTAAAAGACATAAAAGTTAGAAAAAAATAAAACAAATAATGGAAAACAACAACAACAAATCTTATAGTAAGCTTGAGCAGAGAACTCCATTGTAACACCAATCTAAATTTACTAGAATTGGATGCCACCCATTAAGATATTGTCATTCTCTGGATGCCATATTCAGAACAACCCACAAACTATTTGTGTACAAAAACCATTTGAAGTTTCAAAATAACAGATTTTAAGTCAGGTGGGCAGGCAGGATTGTAGGATAGGGTATTTTCTTCTCTCTGCCCATCAGATGCCTCAGTTCATAAGAGAAGAAACCTGAAGCTGAACACCTGGTGGCTAATCTGTTCAGTCTCTACAAGCTCCTCCCGACAGTGCAATAATGGCTATCACATTGTTCATGATTTGGGGTAAAGATCAGCCACAGTTTGTTAGTGGTTATGACTGTGGTGGCATTTACAGGTAGAGTCAGACTCCAACCCTCTCTTTCCTCTTCATGTACTCAGCCCATAGGATGTCTCTGCTGGTAACTTCCAGGTTGTAAGTGCAGTTTCTAAGGGGAAGAGCAGCAGCTTTGCCATATGGACTGTTAGCAAGAGCATTTGGTTGGTACGGTAGACACTGTGATGAATCACCCAGATGCTCCTTGCAGGAAGGACTTGTTACATCAACTTCTGGGATCACTGTTAGCTCCTCTGGAGCCCACTTAGTCTTAGGGAGCCACCACCCTCTCCCCGCAAGGTCACTCATCTTCCCAGGGCAGCCCACATCAGATAACTTATTAATGGAGCAGTGTAAAAGCCTGGTCATCTCAGCCCACCTCAGGAAAACCTTGAAGGTTCATTCTAGTTTCAGAACTCCCAAGGAGTCAGCCTAGACTGTCCTTGTACCTGCAACACAGCTCAACTTTGCCCTCTCTGCATGCCTGCTTCCTAGATTTCCCTTCCATGGGTGTGGATCCACAGGCATTTGTTAATAAACATTTCTGCACACTGAACTTTGACTGAGATGCTCCTTCCTGGGCAACACAGTCTGAGACAGTAGGGTTCTGATCTTCCATTCTAGATTCCACAAAGTGGGAATCTGTGTTCAGTTTTCAGCTCTAAGAGTCCTGCTGCAGCTTCATTTACCAGAGAAGTTCTGCCCTTGGATGTGACTGAGCACATTCTAGCTATTAATAAAAAAGTCTCTCATTTCCCTATTGGATGCTGCCATCATGTCAGAACCTACTTGTCACTGGAGCAGATTAGAAGTGAATGATAAAATTTAAGTATCAAAATCTTACTCAATACACCTAATAAGGTCTACTCCTGAAGTCAACTGGAAAGAAACACCATGAGAATCCAGGAACGTGAAGCCTTCATCTTGAAATCACTTAAATTTGCCCTCTTGAGATTCATCATTTCCACGACAGCTATAAAGGAGAAAAGTTACCTAATAGTTTGCAAAATGCAGAAAAGCTGTGAAGACTGAGAAATTTAATAAATTTAATTAGTTAAAGTAAATTAAGGTGAACTTTCTTTGTTGTTTGATAAATGGAAAGAATATAGATATGAAAGAATATCTTTCCTTCCCAGTCCCAACAAAGAAGCAAGAGGACCAATCCTCAGGGAAATCTTCATTTGATTAGTTGGAACGTCATGAGAACTTTCAAATTTCAATGCATATTCCATGGCCAGCATTTGTCAGTAGGGGAGAATGATACAAAATAAATGCACATTTCAAATGCATATATCCATGGTCTGATATTTAAGTACCTTATTACCTTTGTGTTGCTGAAGAAAGTTTAACCATTAGATTTATGAATTCTACCTACATGAAAATAAAAGATTATATTCCCTTTACTTTGCTGTTGTTACTCAGTCACTAAGTCATAACCAACTCTTTGTGATCCCATGGACTGCAGCACCCTAGGCTTACCTGTCCTTCACTATCTCCCCGAGCTTGCTCAAATGCATGTCCATTGAGTCAGTGATGCCATCTAATCATCTCATCCTCTCTCCCCCCTTTCTTCTTTTGCCTTCAACTTTTCCCAGAATCAGGGTTTTTTCCAATGAGTCAGCTCTTCACATCAGGTGGCTAAAGTACTGGAGCTTCAGCTTCAGCATCACTCCTTCCAATGAATATTCAGGATTGATTTCCTTTAGGATTGACTGTTTTGATCTCCTTGCAGTACAAGGGACTCTCAAGAGTCTTCTCTAGCATCAGAATTCAAAAGCATCAATTCTTCAGCACTCAGCCTTCTTTATGGTCCAACTCTTATATCCACACAAGATTACTGGAAAAACCATAACTTTGACTATACAGATCTTTGTCAGCAAAGTGATGTCTTTGCTTTTTAAAACACTGTCTAGGTTTGTCATAGCTTTCCTTCTAAGAAGCTAAGTGTCTTTTAATTTCATGGCTGCAGTTATTGTCCACAGTGATTTTAGAGCTCAAGAAAATAAAATATGTCAGTTTCCACTTTTTCCCCTTCTATTTGCTGTGAATTGATGGGACTGGATGCCATGATCTTAGTTTTCTGAATGTTGAGTTTTAAACCAGTTTTTTTCACTCTCCTCTTATATTTGCTATTTTGATCTGGTTGATATGAAGTTTCAATGTATAGCATTCTTATGCTTGTATTAAATATAAACATAGGATTATTTATATAAACATTAACTTGACATTCTTGCTAAAACTTTAAACTGAAAGTGTTTGCTGAACAAACTTAAACACAAAGGGCTTATACTGCTATTAAAGTAAATTATTTTTAACTTCTTTTAGGTCATTTGTAAAGCTTCTTTTAGTTTATAATACTAGAATTGAACAAAAATGTCTTCAGATTGAAAAAGCCCCCTGAATAGGTATAAAAAAACAAATTCTGGGAAAAATGTTTTCAATTTTAAATTCTATAACTCAAGTAAGCTACTATCAAATTTGAAAGAATAAAGACACTTCTCAATGTATAAGCATTCAGAAATTTTCTCTGTCTCATATGTTCCTTTTCAAGAAAATTACTTAAGTATATATCCAAGAAAAATGAAGAAATATACAAAAAGCAGGAAATTCAGGAAAAAAACAGTTCCAACCAAGGGAAGCGGGCAAAATAAGTCTGAAAATGATGCCTACACATGCATCCATCAAGCCTAAAAAAAGACAGAAAACTCTGTAAAGTATCTTAGAAAAAGAAGAAAGCTTGACAGAAGAGAGAGAGATTAATTTAAGGGGACTGGAGGAGAAAAATCAAACAAAGAATGAAAAGAAATAATATAACAATTCAGGATATGTGCCAACTAGTAGCCTTCCAAATATGAAACAAAGTAAGATGACAATTGACAGTACTCAAAAAAAAAGATTTAATTTACAATTAATGCAAGGAAGAATTCTCTTCTTGTGGCCTAGGTACTTCTCATATTCATTCGGTATTCTAGAGAAGGAAATTTAACACCCTAATTGAACCAAAATTAAACAATGGGCATAGTCATGCAAATACTATTCACTCCTTTTCAACAAAGAGTGGAATATTTGTTTGTAAAGGTAAGACAGAATATGACATTAACAGTCTTAATGTAAAAATAAAAGTGAAGCTGACACAGAATGTTATGTGGAAGGAGGAAGAAGGGGACAAGGATAGGAATAATAATATTTTCTTGTTACAAATTTGGAAGTCAAGAGACAATAAAGGAAATTGATGAAACAAGAAATAATGTTTAAGGATATTATTTAAAGTTGCAAAGATAAACAATGTAAGAACTAAAAATTATATAAACGTCATGTATTTGGAGGAAGACAGGTGGTATAAATGAACCAGATCTTCATCTTTCCTTTCAAAGAGCTAATAGATATTGCCAAGCATATGGATTCTGAAACGAAGCAAAAATACACTCTCTAGTCATTTGAAGAAATATTTGTATTATTTATTGTCACATGTATATATTTGATACAAGTAATTTAAAAAATGAATACAAGTGTTAAATTCCAGAGGAAGAGAGGTATGTATTTTTTAAATTAATTTTTCTTGTTGTTGCTTTGTGATGTGTTAGTTACTGCTGTAGAGCAAGATGAATGAGCTATACATATACATATATCCCCTTTTCTGGATTTCCTTCCTATTTAGGTCCCCACAGAGCACTGAGTAGAGCTCCTTGTGCTCCACAGTAGGTTCTCATTAGCAGGTTCTATCTGTTATATACACAGTAGTGTATATATGTCAATCCCAATCACCCAATTCATCTCAGTCCCCTTCCCCCACCCCTCTTAGTGTCCATATCTTTGTTCTCTATGTCTGTGACTCTATTTCTGCCTTCGGAGAGGTATGTGTTTTGAGGAGTAGAACTCGCGCTCTCTCCCAAGACAGCCCATCTTCGTTTCTGCCCTTCCCTTGGTCTGTGTGCACCTTCCAGCTCCACAGCTTTTCAGTGCCTTAGTGCCTACTCTCAACTCTCTTCCTTGACTCAGAAGTCACTTCTAATTGGGAAACTTGTAATGTCACTGCAACTTCCCTGACTTTTTCTAACATTCTGCACCTCTTCCTTTCACATTTAATAGAATGCAATTATGAATGTGATAGCATGACACACACAAGTTTTAAAGAGGCAAGGTGTCTTGGTGCTTTAAATGATGATAGAATATTTTTTCACTAGCATAAAGCAGTCCAAACTCTTTTGACTGCAAGTAACAGAAACTACATTCAAACTAGCTAACAAGAAAAAGAAGAAATATTGCCTCCAGGACTCCAGGAATAGGAAATGACCAAACTGTAGGAGTAAGGCCTCAGAAAAATGGAACCAGGGGACTTCTCTGGTGATCCAGTGGTTAAGACTGCACTCTCAATGCAGAGGGCTGGGTGTGATCCTTGGTCAGGGAACTAAGATCCTGCATACCACATGGCACAATCTAAAAAAAAAATTTAATGGGACCTGGAAATTCAGCACTGCCAGGATTACCTATCTCCATCGTCATCTGATTTTTCTGCGTACCAACTTTATATCCCTCACTGAAGACTAGAGTCAACCACAAACTTGGGCAAGCGTGACAGTAGGCAGCTCTCAGTCCTCACAGCATCCAACTTTACCATCGGAGAGAGACTTTCCCAGCTCAAGTTTTAAAGCTCCTAGGGAAGAACTTATTGGCTGACCTTGGGTAAGGTGCCCAACTCTGGATGAATTAGTTATTATCAGGAAATACTACAACTGGACAGGTTGAGCTGTATGACCCCTACTCCCACTGACCAATCAACTGTTGTAAGGAACACAAATTCATGCGAGAACAGGCAGCTCCTACTGGAATTGTGTGGTTAGAATAGAGGAAAGAAACTCTTAAATGAAGAGAAGTGTGGGGTTCCCTGGTGATCCAGTGGTTAAGAATCCACCTACCAATGCAGGAGACACGGGTTTGATCCCTGGTCCAAGAGATCCCACATGCCACAGAGCAACTGAGCCCATGAGCCACAACTACTGAACTTGTGCTCTAGATCCTGCCAGTCACAACTACTGAGCCCATGTTCCGCAACTACTAAAGCCCTCATGCCCTAGAACAAGTGCTCTACAACAAGAAAAACCATTCAATGAGAAGCCTGTGCACTGCAATGATGAGTAGCCCCCATCTGCCGCAACTAGAGAAAGCCTGTGCTCTGTAACAAAGACCCAGCAAAGCCAATAAATAGACAAATCTTTTTTAAAAAAAAATATACGAGAAATGTGATTCCAAGGAGTGGGATTCTGTGACAGATGTATTAGAAAGATAAAATAATAAGTGCTTGCTATATAGGAAATAAAACTATTTTAAAGAAATTACCTGGTGCCTAATAATTATGAAAAAATAGTTATCATAGCATTGGGACTTTGCTCTTGAAAAACAATAGTTAAAGCATTAATTCAACTTCACCTTTCAAAAAGGCAGAGGAAGAAGAATGATTATTTATGCTCTTAAAGATTATCTTTAAGAAGAATGATTGAATGAGAAGAAGAATGATTGAATGAGAAAAAGAATGATTATTTATGGTCTTAAAGATTATCTAACTTTTGCCCACAACTCTCCTAAAATATTTTCATTTGAATCTTCTCAAAGCTGGAAAGATTTTGTTCTTAGGATACATATGTAGTTTTAAAACAACTAAATCTTAGTTAGATATATGTGTGAGGACAAATAAGAAAGACAATCAAGCTAAAGGTTTTGATTTCAAAATATTTTCGTTTTTAAAAAATAAACTACGTACATCTTTATTCATTCCTCTATTGATGGACATTTAGGTTGCTTCCATGTCCTGCTACTGCAAATAGTGCTACAATGAATATTGGATTGCATGTATATTTTTGAATTATGTTTTTCTCCAGATACATGCCCAGCAGTGGGCCATATGGTAGTCCTACTTTTAGTTTTTTAAAGAACCTCCATATTGTACCAACTGATACATACATACAATGGAATATTACTCAGACACCAAGAAAAATGCCATTTGCTGCAACAGGGATGGACTGATTATCATACTGATTTAAGTAAGTCAGTCACAGAAAGCAAATAACATAGGATGTAGCTTACATGTGGAATCTAAAAAGGGGGTATAAATGAACTTATTTACAAAACAGAAGTAGAATCATGGATGTAGAAAACAAACTTACAGTTGCCAGAGGATAAGGGCAGGGGGTGTGGATAAATTGAGAGATTGGGACTGACATATACACACTACTATATATAAAATAGGTAATTAATAAGAACCTGTTGAATACTACAGGGAACTCCTCTAGTCAATACTCTGTAATGGCCTATATGGGAAATGAATCTTAAAAAAGAGTGTATATGTATATGTATAAATTATTCACTTTGTTGAGTACCTGCAACTAACCCATTGTAAATCAATTATACTCCAATGAAAATTTTAAAAATAAATAAGTAAATAAATTTTTAAAACAATACATGACTACATGATACAACCAGTTTTCCTGTGTGACTCTACAGATAACTCCAAAGAAGGATTACAAAAGTCATATTTGGAACAAGAGATGTATTTTTTTAAACAAGTATGTATCATATGTCTATCATCAGTCTTGCTCCTCTATGCTGATGTTGATAAACTTTCCTCTGTAAAGAGCCAAACAATTAGTTTAGGCTTAACAGACTGTCATGTCTCTGTAAGGACTAACCAACACTGATGTTGATGCTTAGAAATAGCCATAGTCAGTAAGTATATTAACTGATATGGTTGTGTTGTAATAAGACTTTATTTACAAAACCATACTGTTGGATTTGGCCTACAAGCCATAATTTGCTGATCCATGCTCTATACTAAGCAAATATTTGTCATCTCCATTCTCTCACTCTCCTTCCACATATCCTACCTACTACTTTTATTCTGTTTTAAAGCACAAATGTGATCATATCACAATATTGCTTAAAAACGTTTACTGACAAATTCCAGTTCTCACTTCATTTGAGGTGTTGGCTAAATCCTAAGTTACAAAGGACTGAGAGGTTCAGTAAACGACTTTTGAGCTTGAATACAGTGTCTTACTCTCTGCTTTGTACACCATAAATACTAACAAAGCAAATATTTACTCAATAACCAAAAGACATGGTCTTCAACTTTCACATGCTTACTATTATTGGAAAGTATCTAGTATTAGCAAATTAAATGGCATTAAAGCAATCAATCACAAAGAAATTAATACAAAATAGTGAAACATAGGCACTAATGAAATATCAACATCTTTAGGGTTCTTCAGCCTGTTATTCCCTAAGCCTTTATGATTTTAGTTCCATCAACCCCACTGTCAGTTATAAAATACATTCAATCAATCTTACTAAATTATTTTCCTATGGATCAAGTTCAACTTCCTTGCCTTGTTCCAGAAAGCACTTTAGGACTAGTCTTATCTTTAAACTCCTCAAAACAGTGATAGTCATTTATGAACTGAGTAACAAGCTCTACACAATATTCATATTTGTGTTTGTAATCTCACACACAAAAAAACCATCAAGGTATTTTTTACTTTGTAGATATCAATCCTTTTAAAACTATCTCTAGTCTGCTACTATCACTTGTCACTTGATTTAAACATCTTCCCAAATAACATATTTAAAGAATATTAAATGTATTATTTCTGCAGAAATAATACAAACTCATTATGTAAAATTTTAATCAATATGTAACTTTTAAAAATTTTAAAACTCACTTGATATCTACCATTTAGTAATAATTATCCTTAATATTCCTAAAATATATAGATTGATGGATAGTGTGATAGGCAAAATAATGACTCCTGAAAGGTGCCCACATATTAATCCTCATTGCCATGTTACCTTACATAGCAAAGGGACTTACAATTAAGGTTATGGACTTGATATGGGGGAGACTAGGCTTCCAAGGTGGTGCAGTGGTAAAGAACCTGCCTGCCAATTCAGGAGATGCAGGGACACAGCTTCCACCTCTGGGTCAGGAAGATCCCCTGGAGGAGGAAATGGCAACCTGATCCAGTATTCTTGCCTGAAAAATTCCATGGACAGAGGAGCCTGGCGGGCTACAGTCCATGGCGTCATAAAGGGTCAGACATGACTGAGCAACTGAGCACACACACACACATACATACACACATATGGGGAGACTATTCTGTATTATCTGAGAAACCCAAATTTAGTTACAAGTCTTTAAAAGCAGAGAACTTTTTCAGGTTGTAGTCAGAAGAAGAATCAAAGAAATGAAGCAAGAGAATCCAGTTTGCCACTTCTGGCACTGACAATGAAGAAAGAAGGGCATGAGCCAAGGAATGGAGTGGCCTCTGGAAGCTGAGAATGGCCAAATTATAGTCAGCAAGAAAACAAGAACCTCAGCCCTATAAATTAAAAAAAACTTTATTCTATCAACAACTCAAAAGAGCAGGAAAAAGATTCTCCGCTAGAGCACATAGAAAGAATCATCTTGATTTTAGCCCAGTGAGATCCATGTTAGACTTCTGACACACAGAACTGTAGTTCTGGTGACAAAAGAAATTTAACAGAATTAATAAATATAGGTAGATAGATGCAGGACTTTCCAAAAATGAATCATTCTATATATCCCATTTTAGAATAAAAAACTTTATTAAGTTATATGTGCATTTAAAATAAAGCAAAAATTAAAATAGAAACATTTTCTTACCATGAGATGTGTTTCTAAAAAATAAATTCATCTAATATTTTAAAATTATGAAAAATTGTGAAAATTTGGAAATGGAATGAGCTTTTAAAAAACTATGTTTCTGATTTAGGCAATATCTATCATCTTTGCTGTAAAAATAAGTTAGTCTATTCCCACTTCTTCCCATTCCTCTCCCATATCACCAAATTTTATTGCTTATACTATTGATTTTACTATATCAAAGTTAATGATATTTACACTTTGTTCTCTAATCAATAATTCCAATAATTTTGAGTTATTATTTCTAGTTTCAGTGCTTAAAACCAGTCCTTTTTATCATGGATTATTTATTCAGGCATTTTTAATTTTTATTCATCTTTTGGTTGGCTGAAATTGTCTAACATGCTTTCAAGAATGATTCATGAGTACTGTGTTCTGCATTCTTGCATATGATGAATACTTTAAACTTGAAGGATAATGTAGCTGGGTATAAAAAACTTTGATTAAATTTATTTCCTTCAGAAATTTTTAGCTATTGCTCCACTCTTCTCTGGCATTGGATGTTGTTATAGAAACACTGAGGTTAGCCTAATATTACACTCATGTATATTTTTGTTTTTTAAATTTTTCTTCTCCTGATAGAAAAGTAATCTTTCTTTACCCCTGCCATCCTCTAGGAAATATATTTTTGTGGATAGTTTTATATAAATTGTTTTCTAGGACAGGATAAACCTTGTTTATATATTCAGATGTTTTTTTCAGAGAATTTATTTGTTATTACATCATTTTTCCTGTTTTCCCCCTGTTCAATTTTTTTTATAGGCTTTCCTTCAATAACTACAGTTGTATTTTCAATTATGCTTACTCATTTACTCATCCCTGCAGTGTATTCATTTTATTTTCCATTTCTTTTCCAATCACTGCAAATTCCCTCTTTACTTCCTTCAGTTTATAATTTTTTCTTTGAAGATTAGCATATTTTCCTTGAACTCCTTTTAAAGAGAGATCAGGGACCTGAATTTTTTTAAGCCTGAAAATTTTCCCTTTTCCTACTTAATTATTCCTGCAATATTTTTTTCATTTGTCTTCTGGTTATGTTATTGTTCTCTTTTATTTTATAGTTTATGCTTATAGGCCTCATGCTAATTCTGCCATGATTATTACTTATCTTGAAATGTCTCCAGCTATTTATGGAAGTATGAAGAGATGAAAAGAGGGTTAAGTCAAAGCAGTCAATAACTTCTATGGGATATGTGTTTTAAACACTCTCTTAAGAAATCTATTATCATCTGGGGAAAATGGTATGGCTAGAGATAAGCAAAGGAAATCCTTGCTTCTCCTGAACACATTTTCAAAAAATAAAGCACATTTTCAACAATGTTTTAAGGAATATGTTGAAATGATGCCTATAATGAAAAGATATTACAGTTGGTCTGTTCATTGTACAACTGAAATGTCAATGTTCAAAATGTGCTGACCCTTTAAACTTCAAAGCATCCCCTTTATGACAATTCATACCATATCACCTCTCCTTCACCTACAGCAATCTTTCCTTAGGATAGATGATTTTAAAACAAAAGAGTAAGATGATTTGTTGACATGTTGCCTCCTTCAGTACCAACTTATAGTTCTGTAGTATTTAAGTTTCTACAGAGCTACTTCCCATTGCTTTCTGGGCCCACTCACATCCCTAGATTTTACCTTTAATGAAAAGACTCTTAGATAATATCCTTTTAGATCAAAGATATTTTTAGGTATTTTAGATATCTGCTCTGGTTTCAAGATGGCACTTATGGGCAGCCTCCTTGTCAACTCCCATTCAGATGTCACACTAGGTAAGTATCCTTATTTATAAAAGTGTTCCATTGTAGCTGATAATTTTTTATGGAGTGTTCTTTTTTCTAGTTAAGATTTTTGCTGTTTTGATTTGTTAATTTTGAGGGAAAGAAGCAGAAAAAAATTATTTTATTTATCATTTTTAACCATGAATCTCAGATAATCTTTCCTAAATCAAAATTAATAAAACCCTAGCCAATGGGTTATGGAATTGAGGTAGAATTTGGATATGGGTAAACAATTCAGACATCAGAATGATGGCAATTAAGTGAAAAGTGGGGGTAAAGTCAATGCCCATGGGCATTACTGTGATAAAGAAGGTTTTAAAAGGCAGCATGTTCAGGTTACAACATTTTTAACCAGGAGAGATGTGATGAAAAAAATATCTTCAAAGACGGAATATTTAAACTGTTAGGTTATGTTTTTAAACAACAGATAGATCTTTGGCAATATTCTGAAGAGGTCTTGGAGGTTCTGCACAAAAACCATGAAGAGTTTCAGCTGATGTTTCAGATCATTTCCATGAAATAGGTGTGTGAGTTGGTCTATCATAGTTTTAAACCTTGTCTACATCATATTATGAGGCATCTTTTTCTAAAATAGATGAATTTCATCTCTGTTGACAGTCCATTAAAGTAAATAACCCTCTTTGTGATAATCACAGCAAGAGTAATAGTGAACTCTTCAGTAGTTACAGTTTTACCTTCAATGTCCTGACCACTCACTTTGAGGTTGCACAGATTAGAATAAGTTCCATCTGGTGCTTGATGAAAGTTTCATCAGTGGTACACTATGATTAGCTTTTAGGTTCTCAAATTCTTAACCTTCTATTGAATTTATATTAAGCTAATGTGCACTGAGAATTTACTTTGATCTTCTAGCCACACTCAAAAAATTATCCATCGATCATATTTTTTCACCTCTTGTTAATTATAGTTAAATATATATATATATATATATATATATATATATATATATGCTGTACTTCTCACATTATGGCTGACTCATTCTGTATTTCAGAATTTTCTGTCAAATGACTAATTCACAATAAATTATGGTACTTACTTATCATTGTCTCATCCTTTTCCACTTTTTAAATTATCTCAGTTCTGTTTGCATCATAATCTATACTTCTCCTTACTAGCATTTGCAACATTACTACTATGTTGGGATTAATAATACTCCTATAATTCCTTACAACTAAACAAGAGCACAGTCAACATGTAAGCATACACAAATGATGATGACTAAGTCAGTTGCTTGTACCCAGTATCACATCTGTTGGTTTAACAATAGTGTGCTCCAGCAGGTAGCTTTCTTGCTCAAAAATTGGTACAACTTATACCTCTCTGAGGGGCTTTCCTGGTGGCTCAGATGGTAAAGAATCTGCCTGCAATGAGAGAGAACTGTGTTCAGTCCCTGGGTTGGGAAGCTCCCTGTAGAAGGGCATGGAAATCCACACCAGTATTCTTGCCTGGAGAATCCCATGGACAGAGAAGCCTGGCAGACTATGGGGTCACAAAGAGTCAGACACACCTGAGCAACTATCACACACGCACACACCTCTTTGGGCCTTGAAAGGCAAGCAATGAGGCTAAATTACTTGCTAATTTAGTAATATTGCTTTTCTTGGCCATTGGTCTCAATTAGAAATATGAGTGGAAAAAAAAGCAAAGGTGTTAGCTGCTCAGTTGTGTCCAACTCTTTGAGACCCCATGGACTGTAGCCCGCCAGGCTCCTCTGTCCATGGGATTCTACAAGCAAGAAGACTGAAGTGGGTAGCCATTTCTGTAAATATTGCTAAATATGTTCCTAAAGTATTAGAATATTTGGCTTAAAAAAAAAAAGGAGACAGTTGGCGTTACCAGGATTGTCTTTGTATCTCAGTTTTTACATGAGGAAAATCTTGACCTCCTAATCTGAGGAGACAGAACTTGTTTTAACGATTAGTAAATTCTCTTTCATATGGTATCATTTTCTCCCTTGAAATTTAAGAGATTTGTTGCTTAATGCTCTTAAAGTTAGGCAGTGGATTGTAATAGTCTTATTTCCATCAGTATAAATGCGAAGGTTGCCCATGGGAACTCAAGGAAACACTGTTGGCATCATTGACATTTAGATGGAAACCTGCTCTAGTCATTTACTTCCAATCTGGTGAACTATTAAGCTCGTAGATTAAAAACATACTTCCTACTTTTCCCCTTCTTAGCGCAGCACCTGATACAGGGCATAAAGGCACGTTATAAAACATTTTTATGGTAAGAAAGAGATTATTATTTGATATTTGTGGCTACCACACAATCAAATGGTATCAAAGTCTTCTAACTCTCTGCTTGAGCTCCTTAAAAATCCCACAAAAGTAGCTTCTCATAGGTTCATAATAGCCATTAAAGTCAAATGGCATATACCATGGTATCTGTTTATTCCTTCCAAATACACACCTTTCCAAATGGAATTCTATGATTTTCTTAGAAAGGAAAGAAACTTGATCTTTGGTATGATTGCTGTTATCCAGTATATCATTGAAATACATTTAACAAGGCATCTACTGTTTGGGGAATTTGCAGTGATTGAGTTCCAGTTCATTACTTTCAGGGCTGCGATGTTATTGTCAGGGCCTCAAAATCAGTGCAATGGCCTAAACCCAGGTCAGAGAGGCTACGATAGCACAAAGGCAATTATGCTGCAAGAAAAATGTTGTCCACTAATCAGCTGGCAATCAATTACTAAGAAGAGAAGATAACCCTCTCCCCACTCAAGCTCTTCAGTATTAATAGTGCCATCGTGTAATTACTTTCGGCTTGGGCAGGTGCATGAAAGGACAGACTCTATAGCACACTGCATTGAAGATTAATGAGTTCTGTCAATTTGCCCAGCAGACATCTGATTCTCCAGCTTTCTGTAGCTACTAGTTTTACACATGCCTCAGGGTTTTTTCCCCCTGAAAAAATTAGCTAGTAATTTAAATACATTCAATAAGCATACATCTTTACGGCAGGAAAAAAAATCCACTCTAATTTTGCAATGAAGTACAAACTAAAAAGACTCTTCATCTGAATAATAACATAGCAAGTAGTTCATAATGGCAGTATTCTTTTAAGTCACACTTTATTTTTAGTTATTGCAAATAGTGATGTTCAGGATTCAGAGGCTGTATAAACTCCTTAAAGTAGGATCATGTACACCACACATCCCTAACATTCTCCCTTTACCTTGCTGGCCCAGAAGCTAAAACGGGAAAAACTGTGAGAGCTCCAACAATTTATAGGACTGTTTTAAAGCCTCCTATAACACAAATGGCCTAACAAGGAGGAGACTTTAGGCCACAGATTTTCTGGGTAAAAGTCACTGAGACTTCCCCCACACTCCCACCCCAAAGGAAAATGCAGCATTGGCCCAGAGAACTTGGTCATCTAGGCCTACACATTTGTGTCAGAACAGGAATTGCCTATAAACTGAAATGAATATCAGGAAATTTGCTGTTGCTCCAAATTGATATTTTATAACCCAACTACTGTAAAATCTCATAATCTTTAAATACATGAGGTCAATGTACTAAATGGCTATTTTATGATGTTACCTAAAGGCTCCGATTTGTTTCTCATGAGGATCTAAGTCTTTCTAGTTCATGGCTCTCTCTCGATTGCTCTTTCAATGAGTATATGAATAAAAGGAAGAGAAAAAAAACTGATTCAGAAACATCATCTGTTCCTTTACCTCTGCCTACATTTAATGTTACAATCACCCATCCATGAAATTTTTTCCAGACTACATTTATTGGATATTAGATTCTGCTAATTAATTCTTTGTATTAATTTCTTTTGAAGTGATGTTATCAATTGTTTCCAGGAGAAGAAAAAGAATAAAACAAAGACAGACATTAAAAAAAAAAAAAAAACAGCCCAGCCATACTTGATTTTTGCATAAATGGATTTAAGCCTACTCAAATGCTATAGGCTTTTTTATCCTTGATCTGTATTCATTGGTTGATGCTGTTTAAATTATTATTTTCCACAGTAAGAGACAATAGAGTAGGAAATACTTTTGATCTGGAAAACTGTGTCTTAAGAAGATAGCAGTACCTGTGCTTCCTTAAAAAAGAAAGTCTCATGCCTCTAAAGTTACTAGTCTTCAAAGTTGGAAATATTTTGAAACCCACATCAGACAGAAAATCTTCATCAAAAAAAAATGAGAGACGTTATAAAAACCGTGATCTCATAGTCAACAAGGACTAATACCACCTTACCCCTACTATAAAATGATCCTCACTGCTTGAGTTTTCATCCTGATCATATTTTTAGTTATGCTGATATCTTTATATCCATCTAGGGGTTACAAAAGAGGTTATTTTTCCCAAATATCTGTTACCTTCTAACGAAGCCCTTAGCAGGTACTTCACAGAGCTCAACTAGAAGAATATCCAGCCCAGAGATGAGAGCTGTCCTGCCTGGAGATACAGCTCTGGGAACTTACCCCTGATATGTGATGACCCAGGCCACCATCTGTGCTGCCACAAGAAGTGTCAAAGGTAGAGCTAATTTCAATCATAATCATTCAAATATGTACCCATGTATGTATGCATGCATGTACATTTAAGTAATACTTCAGTATCATTCTGACTACTAACTTTTGGTCAACACTGTTATGTTAGTCATTCAGTTATGTCCGGCTTTTTGACCCCATGGTTGGTAGCCCACCAGGCTCCTCTGTCCATGGAATTATTCTGGCAAGAATATTGCAATGAGTAGCCACACCTTTCTCCAAGGGATCTTCCTGATCCAGGGATTGAACCCAGGTCTCCCACATTACAGGCAGATTCTTCACCATCTGAGCCACCAGGGAAGCCCCTGGTCAGCATTACCTGAGTACTTTAGAGACCAACATTTAAGATCTATCTGGCTATTCCGCCCAAGAAAATCTAAATAGTGTAAACTCAATAGATAGGTAAGGAAAATAGGCAGTACTATATTCAGCACACATAGGAATCTTGGGCTTCCCTGGTGGCTCAGACAGTAAAGAAGCTGCTTGCAATGCAGGAGACCCCAGTTCAATCCCTCAGTCAGGAAGATCCCTTGGAGAAAAGAATGGCTACCCACTCCAGTATTCTTGCCTGGAGAATTCCATGGACAGAGGAGCCTGGTGGGTTACAGTCCATGGGGTTGCAAAGAGTTCAACACGACTGAGCGACTAATACACACACACAGGAAATCTTAGCACTCTTGTCCAAAGGGAATCTAGGTTCAGTATTCTCTTCACATCACTACTCCATGACTAGAAATTGATTAATCCTAATAGGTATATTATTATTCTTAGATGAAGAAAGATAATTCTTAGCAGACATATAAAATGTCTAAACCCCCTCCATCCAGAGTACTGAAGGGCAAAAAAAAAAAAAAAAAAACAACCCACTGGGTTTAATTTTAATACAACTTTGAGCAGGAGGGGATATGGAAACTTAAGGGGTTTGTCATAGGAAAACAAGGGGATTTCTCAGCTCTAACCCTCATCAGTCCTGGAACATGTTTTATCCAGACGCTTTTCTGTTACTGGTCAGAGTACTTCTTAAGTAGGGGCCACCTTTAACTGGAAAGAGCTCACTATGGCAGCCAAAGGCAGTCTTTCACTCAATGCACACCCTGCAGGTGTTGGCATGTAGAGATATGTTTACATAAGTATAGAGGTAAGCCTGGATAAGTATAAAGGTAACCCTGAATCTTCTGCCTGCCAATGCAGGATACATGGGATCCCTGGGTTGGGAAGATCCCCTAGAAAAGGAAATGGCAACACACTCCAGTATTCTTGCCTGGGAAATCCCATGGACAGAGGAGCCTGGCAGGCTACAGTCCAGGGGGTCACAAAGAGTTGGATACGACTTAGCAACTAAAGAACAAGAAGCCTGAATCTACTTAAACAGAGGGACATTTCTTGCAAATCCCAAACCTCCAAGCATCTTCCATCCAGGAAACAGATTTAATTAGCATGCCTTGAAATAAAATGGGTGAAAGAAACAAACACAGTCTCTTCTATTTCCTGCTCTGTGAAAACTATCACCTACAAAGTCCTTGTACAGAATTTACCTAGTACATACACGAGGGGCTAAATCCCCTAAGTAGGACACATTTACAATTTAAGCCCCTTTGAACATTTTTTTCCCGGTCCACCATCCCTAGAAACAGCCTCATCAGGTATTCCAAATATAAAACCATATTACTTTGTAAATTATAATTTTGTATTTAAAATTCAACAGTCTAAAAACTTTTACAACTATTATAGTAATAAACATAAAATAATAGCTAACACTTTGTCCTTACTAAAGTCGGGCACCATGTAAGTGTTTTACATGCATTAACACTTTAAATCCTCATGATGTTTTCATGAAATTGGTACTACTACAATTTTCATCCTAGAGATGCAGAAAGTAAGGTGCACAGAAGTTAGTAATTTGATCAAGACCAAACATTAAGTGGAAAAACTAAGATTCAAAATCAAGGAGTTTCTCTTCAGAATCTGCTTTTTACCATTACATTATGAATAGAATTTTTAAACAATCATACCATTAAAAAATGACAAAAACAATAGAAATTATTTTTAAATAGTATCAAATAATAGACTCAAAAATGAACATATAATTGAGCAATACTGTGATAGAGCTATTTAATCAATGTAACATATCAAAACACCCTATTTACAAGCCCAAGGCTGAGTCAATTGAGTTTTCTGAACTCACCGAAGTTTGTCTTTAGTGCTCACTCTAAATGTTCATTTTTCATCCAAATAATTTTTGTGGTGGGCTGGCATTGAATTAATTGCATGCATGATTGGATTTCATCCATGATAAGACACATAATTATCCAAGACACATAATTATCTTACATTTTCTGATCAGGGTATCTGTGAAGATCAGCTTGAGAACTGAAGGACTGACACTCATCCCCTCTTAAAGGACTTCCTGGAGACTGCAAGAAGTCATCAACACCTCCCAGTACACAGACATGGACTACACATCATTCCTCTCATGCCTCAGGTGTGCTAGGTTTTGGATGGAGTCCCAAGACACACTGCCAACAATTTAAGCAGCTATCTTCCTATGTCATTTCATAAGCAGGTTCAGCTACACACAGCAGAAAATTGAACTCATGATGACTTAACCAAATAGAAATTGGTTGGTTGGTTTTCACACAATAAGAGATCAGATTCAAAGTTGCCAGCTGACCTACTGTATAGTATATGGAACTCTACTCAATGTTACGTGGCAACGTGGATGGAAAGGGAGTCTGGGGGAGAATGGATGTATGTATATGTGTGGCTGAATCCCTTTGCTGTACTGAAAATATCATAACATTGTTTGTTAATCAGCTATACCCCAATACAAAACAAAAAGTTTAAGAAAGTCCCAGGCTGATGTGACAGTAACAAAATGTCATTAGCAAAGCGTCTCTTCTATCCCTGTTTCACCACATGCTTGGGGTGTGGACTCAGTTTGCATAGTCTCAAACACTATGTTTCTGGCACAGATAGAACAAAGAGGGGAGGACAAGTTGAAAGGCATATGCCAGATGGGCATGGCTGTCATCTAAGGAAGGTCACTGAGAGTTTTGTGCTAAGACTTTTGTTTACATCTCATCGTCCAAAATTGCAGCATCTTGCCAATCCCAATCAGCAAAGAAGTCTGGGAGATGTGTTTTTCAGCTGGGCACTTTGCCACCTAGAAAAATAATTTGGATTATGATAGTAATAAAAGCAAGAGTAGAATTGGGTTGTCAACTCTCCGTCTGCCACACTGACATTAGTCATGCATGGGAGAATCCTTACATTGATGTATCTTACCTCTGCTTAACCAGTTCCAAAGTTTGGAATCTGTTGACTGCAATTCTGATATGTAAGGTCACCATTAGTTATAAATAAAAGAACTCATTTCAAAGAAGCTTAAGTGTAAAAGGAAATTTAATAAGTTCACATAAATTAAAATTCTGGGGCATACTGGCTTCAGGTACAGCTAAATCCAGGAGCTGAAACAGTGTCATCAAAGTCCTTCCTCTCTATTTCCTTTCCCTCTTCTTCCTCTCAGATAAGATTTTTCTATTAGAAAAACAGAAATAAAAATGGATGCTGGCCATCCATATCCTATACACTTAGCATTTGCAGTGGAAAGACTGATTATGTATGGTACTGAGGTTCCAAAGAGGAGTTAAAAATGACACTATATTTAAGGAGTTCACAAATCTAAGGAAATGCTTTAACTTTCTTGGATGAATCGAGCCATATGAAAGTAAAATATTATACTGCTACTAATTTGAAACACTTTTTTTAAATTATTGTTCATCTCTAGTCTGTTCTATCATCCATCATTACATAAATATCCCTTCGACTTTAAAACCATAAGACTGAGCATAATATCTCAAAGGTATCCCAAAAAACAGCAGATCTGCCATGTTATATAGAAAAGGGTATCCATGCCAAATAAGTGTCAGAAACCATGCATACTCATTCTATTCTATATATTTAAAATGTTCATTAACATTTTAAAGGTCCTAAAGTTAGGAAACCTGTATAATTTTATAAAATCCAGTATTGTCCGAACTTTACCAAACAATAGTTTTCTGAGTTGAGTAAATGAAATTTAATCTGAAAAGCAAGTTCTTGGATTTGAAAAAAATTTTGAAAACAGGAAAGAAATTAGAATTGTAATTTATATTTTGTAATGTCTCACATTATCTTTATCTCACCTGTAAGGACATAATTCCATGTTCATGCCATGATACACATCATTAACAACAGCAAAAGTAAGCAGGGGCCAGAGCAATGAAAAAATGAGAAAATGGTTCACTTTGGTATGAAATGGAAGATTGAGTTATTTCTTTTAAAAGCAGCTTTGTCTTCCCACAGGAATCTAAGTGCACTTTGACAGAATAATACTGAATGGTTCATGTTGTTTATGATACAGTGTTTCAGATACTTAATTACACATTGAAGTACCTAGAAATGAAATATCTCTTTTATGTACAACATGCCTAGGAGAGCTTCTAGATTGAAACTACATGGCTCTCTTTGTATTCTGGCAAGTTGCTCACTGCCTTATACATTAATAGGCTCTCTGTGTACTTGATGTTGACAATAACCATGAGCAATCAGGAGCAACTAACCTGATCTAGTGACCCTCTCTCAGCACACTTTCTGCTTCATTACATTCACACCATTGTGCAAGCTGTTCCTGCTATGTGAACCCCTATTCGGAAGCTAATGAAAAACCACCCAAAACTAATACCATCTCTTCTGTGAAGTCATCCCTGACAATAAAAGTAATAGTTAATATTTGGTAGGCATTTACCATGTGCCCTGGTCTAAGTGTTTTACATACATTATTTATTTGATCTCCATGTATGTTAAAGCCCTATAGGGTCAGCTTAATGATTATCTCCATCTTATATGAGGCCTAGCCATCATAGTCCAGTCATTTCCCAAGAACCATTTTGGACAATTTCCACTAGGCATGGCTCTAAAATAGGACAGGAATTGTTCTCGTCCCATGGCCACTCTGGCACGCACGGCGCTAGTTGTAAGGGTTTTGTGTCAGACTGCAAATATCAAAGGTTACATAGAGTGTATGAACTGAGGTTGACTGTTGAAGGACATGGTAGATTGTTAAAATCAAGTAAACAAGAGCTTACTGGGGCTCATGGACCTTGAAAATCCTCATCATTGAATGACTCTCGAAGCTGTCTAAAGTCTGGATCTATATATATAATGTCCATTACATCAAAAGAAAGAGGCAGGAATCCATTCACTGAAACTGACACTGTGCCTTTAAAATGTATTTGATTTGAGCATTTAAAATACTGTGCTTCACTGCTGGTTTAATTTTTACAAATGTTCCCCTCTTATAGATCTTCTCAATAGCCACATCAGAGGAGAGTAAAGCAAGAATAAGCTCCTCATTCAGGCTCTCAGTACACTTCTGCTTGATTAGAATGGATATTGTACATAATATGTCCCTACAGATGTTTCCTCCAGTGGGACACATTGAATTTCATTTAAATGCCAAGGCACAAAATCTAAAACAATGTGACTTTAACAAAAAATCTGATGAGGAATTTGATGAGAAAATGGCAAGAATTCCTGTGGCATTTGGGTAACAATTTCAAGCCTTCATTTTAATAGAATAAACAGGATCATATTTCATTCAAATCTGGCAATGAGATGAGCTTTGGGTATTACATTGATATAAACCAATAAAGAATTTGCAAATTTGAAGCACTAATTAACAGACATAATATTAAATGAAAAAAGTTTGCTCCAGGGGCAAATATATTTTGAAGACTTTAAACTTTTATTAAAAGACATTTTTTTGAATCACTTCTTTTGTAGTTTGCTCTTCTGCTGATTTTTATAAAATATGGGAATATTGTGATATTTTCAAACTGATACCTTTAACACAGCATCTGATATTCCTTTTTACATTTTTGAGGCAATACATCAATGTCATAGTGTTTTGAAATCTAGAGAAAAATAAGCCAAAACACGAGCTCAAATATCACAGAGTTATCAGAGCAGGCTTAATTTAAGATATTCCGTCAATGAACAGAGTGCAACAAACTACAGGTATTCAACTTGACTGTAGTAGGTTCACACTATAACAGTCACAAAGTCATTCTCACGATAGACCAAATTAAGCCAATTATCCCCAAGGGGAAGGGCAGGTACTCAGAAAGAGCATCATAATGGCGGAAAGATGGAGTTCCACCATTTTAGACTGGAAGAGATCTCAATATTTTATTCATGCAATCAGATAACACTTAATTCCCCCACTACCATGTCAAGAGCATCGATGTAAATGCTTTTGACTCCTTGCCCCAAAGATGTCCTCAGGATGTTAATTTGGACCTGATTTCACCTGGATAAATATGTGAAGGAAAATGAAGGGATGAATGTGAAGAGATACAGTAGATTTGGCTTAGGTCTTGAAAACAGATAAACCTTTTTAAATGAATAACCTATTAATTTTAAACTTCACGTGAAAATCATTTCATCATAATTCTAGAGGAAGGACTCTGAAGCTTGACTTACTGGTCACAAATGCACTACAGAATGTTCTCTATCTAATTGCAATGCTGCACAGTTACTTTCTTGAGACTACAATGTCTAAGATATATGCATCTAAAGACTCATACTTCAGAAAGCAGGAATGCCTGAAGAATGTTAAAGAATCAAACACATGAGACCAATCTTCACATAACATACTGTGGCCTGGCTGTGTGTGTGTGTGTGTGTGTGTGTGTGTGTGTGTGTGTGAACATGTGCATGCATGCACATACAAGTGCACATTTTTGGTCTTGGTTTGAGTGTGTGTATTTTTAAAGTAGTTATTTTATGCTAAGCATGTATTCAGCAAAAGTCAGCTGCTGTTAATATTACCTGTACCAACAATTCTGCAATCTGTGCCCCACTTACGGGTTTTCACAGAGAATAAATTTGTTTGCATAATGACTAAATATCACATTTTCTAAGAGGAAAGGAAAGGGGGATTAAGTATAGTACAAAGATCTTTATATACATTTTATCCTTACAACTACCTCATGAGAGAAATATTACTGAATCCACATTACAAATGAGGAAAGTAAGACCCAGAAAGATTAAGTAGCCCGCCCAATGTCACACAACCAAAAACAATTTTTAAAAGAGCCAGAATTTCAAACCAAACAGATTTGGCTCCAGAACCCAGGCTTTTTTCCTACTACACCAGAACATCAGAAAAATTGGTTTAAAAGTGAAAGATTTGATCAAATTAGTTAGACCATCAAACAACCAATTTAACTTATTTTAACTTCTTTTTTGCTCAGAAGAAACTCTTATCTGATCCAATGCCAAGAATGCCCATTTCATGAAAACTGTGTGCCAGCTTTTGTTGTAGAAAGCTTAGAAATAAATTTGTGCTTGCCCACCGTGTCCCTTTGGTCTGTCATGTTATCAAGTAGAACCTTATCACTAGCCTCATTTAACCTCAACCTTTTTTCTATTTTGCCACTTTGCTATATTTTACACACCCTTATAGGTACAAGAATTGTTTTCTGGAAGAAATTATACTATAAATAAGCAACTAAAATTTATCTTATTGCACTAATCAGTCTTTGGGTGTAACTTATGGCTCAACCAGTGTCTTGAGTATCATTTTCCCTCCTCCAGTTTTTTATATTCATCACCCTGTCTGCATTGTATTTAATACAGTACAAATAAATGATATTATACTGTAACTTAAGATGTATTGACTTTATATCCTAGTATTTAAAGATTGTTCATTTTACATCATCATATTTAAGTTACAGGATATCAAAGAGGAGAGTAAATATTATTCAAGAATTTTACCTTATTTTCTGGGGAAGGAATTAGTGCATTTCCAGGTGTGCACAGGATAATTGTATAATGCTGGATAGAATTATGACCTTGCTACTATTTTTATTTAGAGATTAAGTATGGTTTAAGTTAATACATACGGGTGCCAAGTTGACAAGGGGTGGACTTGTGATGGTTAATTTATGTGTTAACTTGACTGGACCATGTGGTATCCAAATATCTGGTTAATGTTATATCTGAGTGTGTCCATGAGGGTGTTTCTGGATGAGATTAACATTTTAATCAATAGAGTAAAGCAGATAGCCCTCCCCAGTGTGGGTGGGCTTCATCTAACCTGCTGAGGACCTAGAGAGAGTAAAGGCTAAGAAAAAGTTTTTGCTGTCTGGCTCTCCTCCTGAAACTAAGTCATCAGCTCTCTTAAGTCTCCAAGTTGCCAAATGCAGATCTTGGATTTCTCAGCCTCTAAATTCAATCATATGAGCTAATTCCTTATAATAAATAAAAATGTGTCTCTTTCTCTAAGATGTATCTTTCCTGTTTATATACATTTATTATATAATAATGAATTATATTATACCTCCACACACAGTTTCTGTTTTTCTGAAGAACCCAGACTAACAGATCTTGGTTCCAAGACAGGGGCTTGCTGCTGTAATAAGTACCTAAATGTGTGGAAGTGACTTTGGAACTGAGTATATACTGAGAGGGTTTCAAGGTATCTGCTAGAAATATGAACATTAAGGGCAGTTCTAGTGAGGTCTCAGATGGAAATGAGGAACATGTTATTGGAAACTGGAGGAAAGGCAATCCTTGTCATAAAGTGATATTGAACTTGGCTCGGTTGCATTGTGTTCTAGTGTTTTGTGAAAGGTAGAAATTTCAAGTGATGAAATTGGATATTTAGCTGAGGAGACATCTAAGCAAAATATACAAAGTGGGGTTCTGTTCCTCTTGACTGCTTATAGTAAAACGTGAGAAGAAAAAGATGAGTTGAAAAAACAATGTTAAGCAAAAAGTAACCTGATCCTAAGGATTTGGAAAATCCTCACCTTGTTCATACTGCAAAAACTTCAGAAATTATATTCAGAAAAGAACACTAAAAGTATAACTGGACTGTCACTTGATAAAAGAGTTCATTGTATTATAAGAGCAAAAGCACTATCAGTTTGAACTGAAGGGGATGGAGACAGGATGAAATAAAGAAAGCTGACAGACTTCTTAGATCCTGCACGACTGGACAAGAGAGCTATTCAGCTGCACACATGCACTATCCTTCAAGTTTATAAAGAGAAGAATCTCAAAAGTAATTTAGAAATTATCATGACCATGGGAAGGGAGGTGGGAGAGATGTTCCAAGTGGGAGGGGACATGGGCAAACCTACGGCTGGTTCATGTTGATGTTTGGTAGGAAACACCAACAAAATACTGTAAAGCAATTATTCTTCAATTAAGAATAATTTTTTTGAAAAAGAAATTATCAGATCCACTACCTCAGTCTGAACAGGCCTCAGCCTTGGAGTTGAGGTCATCTTGTGGAGTCAGGGCCTGGGACTTCCACTTGGACCCAGAAGGAGGTGTGCTCCTGTCCCTGTGGGCAGCGCTTTGAAAGTTCAGTCCCTCAGTCGTGTCCGACTCTTTGAGACCCCATGGACTGCAGCATGCCAGGCCTCCTTGTCCATCACCAACTCCCAGAGTTTATCCAAACTCATCTCCATTGAGTCGGTGATGCAATCCAACCATCTGATCCTCTGTCATCCTCTTCTCCACCTGCCCTCAATCTTTCCCAGCATCTGGGTTTTTTCCAGTGAGTCAGCTCTTGGCATCAGGTGGCCAAAGTATTGGAGTTTCAGATTCAGCATCAGTCCTTCCAATGAACACCCAGGACTGATCTCCTTTAGGATGGACAGGTTTACCTCCTTGCAGTCCAAGGGACTCTCAAGAGTCTTCTCCAACACCACAGTTCAAAAGCATCAATTCTTCGGCGCTCAGCTTTCTTTAGAGTCCAACTCTCACATCCATACATGACTACTGGAAAAACCACAGCCATGACTAGACGGACCTTTGTTGACAAAGTAATGTCTCTGCTTTTTAATATGCTGTCTAGGTTGGTCATAATTTTCCTTCCAAGGAGTAAGCATCTTTTAATTTCATGGCTGCAATTACCATCTGCAGTGATTTTGGAGCCCAAAAAAATAAAGTCTGACACTGTTTCCACTGTTTCCCCATCTATTTGCCATGAAGTGATGGGACCAGATGCCATGATCTTAGTTTTCTGAACCTTGAGCTTTAAGCCAACTTTTTCACTCTCCTCTTTCACTTCCATCAAGAGGCTCTTTAGTTCTTCTTCACTTTCTGCCATAAGGGTGGTGTCATCTGCATATCTGAGGTTATTGATATTTCTCCCAGAAATCTTGATTCCAGCTTGTGCTTCCTCCAGCCCAGCGTTTCTCATGATGTACTCTGCATATAAGTTAAATAAGCAGGGTGACAATATACAGCCTTGACGTACTCCTTTTCCTATTTGGAACCAGTCTGTTGTTCCATGTCCAGTTATAACTGTTGCTTCCTGACCTGCATACAGGTTTCTCAAGAGGCACATCAGGTGGTCTGGTATTCCCATTTCTTTCAGGATTTTCCACAGTTTATTGTGATCCACACAGTCAAAGGCTTTGGCATAGTCAGTAAAGCAGAGATAGATGTTTTTCTGGAACTCTCTTGCTTTTCTGATGATCCAGTGGATGTTGGCAATTTGATCTTTGGTTCCTCTGCCTTTTCTAAAACCAGCTTGAACATCTGGAAGTTCACAGTTCACATATTGCTGAAGCCTGGCTTAGAAAATTTTGCGAATTACTTTTCTAGCATGTGAGCTGAGTGCAATTGTGTCATAGTTTGAGCTTTCTTTGGCATTGCCTTTCTTTGGGATTGGAATGAAAACTGACCTTTTCCAGTCCTGTGCCACTGCTGAGTTTTCCAAATTTGCTAGCACAGTGAATGTAGCACTTTCACAGCATCATCCTTTAGGATTTGAAATAGCTCAACTGGTATTCCATCACCACCACTAGCTTTGTTTGTAATGATGCTTTCTAAGGCCCACTTGACTTCACATTCCAGGATGTGAATCTGGTGAGTGAATCACTGTAGGTGAGTGATCACATCATCATGATTATCTGGGTTGTGAAGATCTTTTTTGTACAGTTCTTCTGTGTATTCTTGCCACCTCTTCTTAATAGCTTCTGCTTCTGTTAGGTCCATACCATTTCTGTACTTTATTGAGCCCATCTTTGCATGAAATGTTCCCTTGGTATCTCTAACTTTCTTGAACAGATATCTAGTCTTTTCCATTCTATTAAGCATCAAAACAAAGAAGATTATTCTGAAGGTTTAATATCTGATGGAATTTGTCTTACTAAGTTGTGCACTTGCCCGAGTTCCATCACCCATTCCTTCTTTCTTATTATTCCTTTTAGAATGGGGATGTCTATCTTATGACCGTCCCATCATTGTATTCTTGAAGTATATAACTTGTATAGTTTCACAGGTTCATAGCTGGGGAGGAATTTTGCCTCAAGACAAACTGTACCTCAAGGCTCACTCATATCTGACTTAGATGATAATGGGTTGAGATTTTAGACTTTAGAGCTAATGTAAAACAAATTAAGACTTAGAGGTTGCTGGTATGGAATGAACTAATTTTTCATTAAAGAAGAACATTAATTTTAGAGGTCCAAGGGTAGAATATTATGGACTGAATATTTGCTCCCTAAATTCATATGTGCTGCACTCGATATGCCAGCAAATTTGGAAAACTCAGCAGTGGCCACAGGACTGGAAGAGGTCAGTCTTCGTTCCAATCCCAAAGAAAGGCAATGCCAAAGAATGCTCAAACTACCGCACAATTGCACTCATCTCACATGCTAGTAAAGTAATGCTCAGAATTCTCCAAGCCAGGCTTCAGCAATATGTGAACCGTGAACTTCCAGATGTTCAAGCTGGTTTTAGAAAAGGCAGAGGAACCAGAGATCAAATTGCCAATATCCGCTGGATCATCGAAAAAGCAAGAGCGTTCTAGAAAAACATCTATTTCTGCTTTATTGACTATGCCAAAGCCTTTGACTGTGTGGATCACAATAAACTGTGGAAAATTCTGAAAGAGATGGGAATACCAGACCATCTGACCTGTCTCTTGAGAAACCTGTATGCAGGTCAGGAAGCAATAGTTAGAACTGGACATGGAACAACAGACTGGTTCCAAATAGGAAAAGGAGTCCATCAAGGCTGTATATTGTCACCCTGCTTATTTAACTTATATGCAGAGTACATCATGAGAAACGCTGGGCTGGAAGAAACACAAGCTGGAATCAAGATTGCCGGGAGAAATATCAATAACCTCAGATATGCGGATGACACCACCCTTATGGCAGAAAGTGAAGAAGAACTAAAGAGCCTCTTGATGAAAGTGAAAGAGGAGAGTGAAAAAGTTGGCTTAAAGCTCAACGTTCAGAAAACTAAGATCATGGCATCTGGTCCCATCACTTCATGGGAAATAGATGGGGAAACAGTGGAAACAGTGTCAGACTTTATTTTTTTGGGCTCCAAAATCACTGCTGATGGTGACTGCAGCCATGATATTAAAAGACGCTTACTCCTTGGAAGGAAGGTTATGGCCAACCTAGATAGCATATTTAAAAGCAGAGACATTACTTTGCCAACGAAAGTCCATCTAGTCAAGGCTATGGTTTTTCCAGTGGTCATGTATGGATGTGAGAGTTGGATGGTGAAGAAAGCTGAGCGCCGCAGAATTGATGCTTTTGAACTGTGGTGTTGGAGAAGACTCTTGAGAGTCCCTTGGACTGCAAGGAGATCCAATCAATCCATCCTAAAGAAGATCAATCCTGGGTGTTCATTGGAAAGACTGATGTTGAAGCTGAAACTCCAATACTTTGGCCACCTCATGCGAAGGGTTGACTCATTGGAAAAAACCCTAATGCTGGGTAGGATTGGGGGCGGGAGGAGAAGGGGACGACAGAGGATGAGATGGTTGGATGGCATAACTGACTCGATGGACATGGGTTTGGGTAGACTCCGGGAGTTGGTGATGGACAGGGAGGCCTGGCGTGCTGCACTTCATGGGGTCGCAAAGAGTCGGACACGACTGAGCGACTGAACTGAACTGAACTGAACTGAAATTCATATGTTAAAGACTTCACCTAAACATGATGGTTTTTAGAGATGGGGCCTTTGAAAGATAATTAGGTTTGAATAGGTCATATATGTCATATATATAGGGCCCTCATGATGGTATTAGTGCTCTTAAAGGAGATCAACCGAGAATATTCACTGGAAGGACTGATGCAGAAGCTGAAGCTCCAATACTTTAGCTACCTAATGCGAACAGCTGACTCATTGGAAAAGGCTCTGGTGCTGGGAAAGATTGAGGGCAGGAAGAGAAAGGGATGACAGAGGATGCGATGGTTGGATGGTATCACTGACTCAGTGGACATTAGTTTGAGGAAACTCAGAGAAATAGTGAAGGACAGGGAAGCCTGGAGTGCTGCAGTCCATGGGATCACAAAGAATTGGACACAACTGAGTGAATGAATGACAACAAGGTGGCAGAGAGTTCTGGTTTGTACTCTCTCAGCATGCACACCCTTAGGAAAGGCCAGCTGAGAACATAGTTAAAAAGAGGCCATCTGCAAGCCACAAAGAGTGCCCCTAGCAAACCTGCTCATGCTGGCATGCTAATTAAAACCCCAAAACTAGGAGAAAATACATTTCTGTTGTCTAAGCCACCCAGCCTAAGTTATTTTGTTATGGCAGCTTGAGTAGATCAAGATATGAATTGTAAAGGCCAGAGATAGGCTGAGTATGTCTATTTCAATTATTCATTACAGAACTGAGCAAACAACCACAAGATGGGTTTATCTCTTGGTCCACTCAGGATGTTATAACAAGAATAGCAAAACCTAAGTGGGTTATAAAAAACAAACATATGTTTTTCACAGTATTGCAAGTTGGGAAGTTCAAGATCAACACTCTGACAGATCCAGTGTGTGGTGAGAATCCACTTTATGGTTTAGAGATGTCACCTGCTCACTGCGTCCTCCGTGATGAAAGAGGCTAGGGAGCTCTGCAGGAATTCTTTTATAAGCACACCAATCCTATTCCTGAGGGCTCCACCCTTACCTCCCAAAGGATCCAAGTCCTAATGCCAACACAGAAGACATCGGGTTTCAGTATATAAATTTTGAGAACATTCAGTCAATAGCCATTCAAGAACCCACTAAACTTACTGTGAGATGGTCCTCAGCTAAAATTTCATCAATCACCTGACCTCCTTAAAGCTTCAACTCTAGCTGGTAGACCACAGTGACATTCTTGGTTTTCTGGAATTAATTCAATTTCAATAGCAATATATGTTGAAAAATACATCAGAAAAATGTGGTTATTTTTTTTTTTTCAGTACACATTAACCTTGTTTAAAGGCCATGGATTCCTTTGAGGAGGCTAGGGGAAAGGTTAACAGTATAAATTTTGGCCCTGTAGCAAGGTTCTTCCTCAGGGAGGGAAACCTGACCTCTCTTTCATTCATGAGGTTCTGGGTCTCTAAACTGGCTCAAGTTTGATAATTGATTAAGGGATCATGACTCTATTTTAATGATTCCAGTTAGACTTCTATTCACTTGACCTTGAACTCACCCAGATAAACAGATTAAGTAAGAATTTAGTAGACTGCCCATCTATTTCACTGGTAGGGACACCATGATCAACTAGTCAAGGTTATAGGTCTGTAAAATCAAGACTATTCTGATTACTGCTTTGACTCTGTTGTCTACTATGGTAATTACACCCATCTTGTAATATGGCCCTGTCACTGATTCAATTGTCTACACTGCATTTAGTTGTCCAATTCAGTGGCATCACTTCCCAGTATAATTTCTGACTCACAAAGAAAAGTGACCAGAGGGAATTTCTTGGCAGTCTAGAGGTTAGAACTCCATACTTTCACTGCCGAGGGCCTAGGCTTGATCCCTGGCCAGGGAACTAAGATCCCTCCTCAAAAAAAGTGACCAGAGACACCAAGAATGCTGGGCTTCCCTCACAAATTTATCCCTTGCGGTGGTGGTGAAAGATAGGTTCTCTGGCCTCTCCTGGAGTATATGAGAAGAAACCTACTTTAACATGACAGAGTTGAATGTATGGGTGTGTGACAGCAGATGACCAAGATGGGAGGGATCAGTGGATAGTATTTAAAAATTAAAATAAAACTCTTAGGTAGAGATTTAATTAAAAAGTGATTTATTCCTTGAAGAGCTAATTCTATCAAACCACAATCTTAAAAGCAAAGACTTGGCTTCCAAGTTCAGGACACCTCAGTATCTCACACTGATTTCCCCTATCTTCCAGAGATAGTGACAGCTTTTTTTTTTCCCCATTTGCAAGTAAGAGTGAGTGCATACTAAGTCACGTCAGTTGTGTCTGACTCTGCGACCCTATGGACTGTAGCCTGCCAGGCTCCTCCTTTCCATGGGATTTTTCAGGCAATACTGAAGCAAGTTGTAATTCCCTCTTCCAAGAGATCTTCCCAACCCAGGGATCAAACCCGTGTCTCTGACATCTCCTTCATTGGCAGGCGGGTTCTTTACGACTAGCACCACCTGGGAAGCCCAACAAAGAGTAATGCCTACAAATATAAATGAACCTCAGCTTGCAGATGAAGGGCCTGACTATCTTTTTAGACACTGACATGAATCAGAGCCAAAAGGGGAGGAAAGCATTGCCTGTCCAGCACTGATTCTATCAATAACACTTTAAGAAAATTTACCTCTGTTTTTAAAATGCTATTAACTATGGAAATAATTTAACTGACATGCAAAACAAAACAAAACAACTCTAAAAGTTTTACCCAATACCCATTCTAATAGTTTAGCCTTGCCACTTCAGTATACAGAGTAATACAGAGCTGAAGCTGGCTTTTTATTTCTTTTTCCACAGAGACAATGTTTATATTAGTTATGGATAGTTAATCATATTATAGGGTCCTAGGTCCTATATTATTATACTAGGGTCCTAGTATACATTATACTAGGGTCCTCATATCTGCTCCTGCCCTTTTTTTTTATTTAATTGGAGGCTAATTACTTTACAATATTGTGGTGGTTTTTGCCATACATTCACATGAATCAGCCATGGGTGTACATGTGTTCCCCATCCTGAACCCCTTTCCAACCTCCCTCCCCATCCCATCCCTCAGGGTCATCCCAGTGCACCAGCCCTTAGCACCCTGTCTCATGCATCAAACCTGGACTGGCGATCTATTTCACATATGATAATATACACGTTTCAATGAAGCTGGCTTTCTTTTTTGAAGCTGGCTTTTTAAAAATTAAATCTACATACCTTCAAATAAAAAATCATCCAAGAAAGTGATTTGCATATTATACAGTTTAAGTGCAAAAATCTGCCAAGACTTGCCTCCTAGGCTAGTGCATTTGAGACGTAAACTTTTCTTATCATGTATAAGGCTATTCTTTTACAACATCTGGGAAATAGTGGCTTTACATAATAAAAAAAGAACCAAAGTTTTTTCTCTTTCTTCACCTGTGGGTACCTTTTAGGTCCATGAACATGGATGTCAATGAGACACTCTGTATCATTCAAGGAAAGATATGGAAAGTTTGAATTTTAAATATCAATGTTGTTTTTTAATTCCAACTGATATCTATGATTAAATATACCATATCATTTTAATTATTTATATATTTATATTTCTTTCTGCCCCAGTAGACTGTGAGCTTTTTGAAGACAGATTTTTTCTCAATTTTTCACATCCGGTGGCTAGCGCCATTCCTGGCATGAATCTCTCTTGGCAGCATGTTTTCAACCTAAGCCTCCCATGTGAAGGTTTGTTCAGTCCTAATGATTGGATAGAATATAGCAATTCAGTGGAGTAGAATTCACATGAAAAACTGGCCATGAAACAATCTATCTAGCAGATTGGCTGCTCCCTTGTCTACAACTACTGCAACAACTATTAGCATTATGAAATAATAGTTTATAGCAAATTGAATCCTAGAAAATCTCTATTTCTGTTTAATATAGAGTCTAATGTAGCAGTCTGGGAGCAGAACTTTTGGGAACCATGCTATTGCCTCCAAGACCTAAGCTGTCGACCCCATCCCCATATTCTTACTGCTTTTAAACCCTTGATGTGCAGAATTTAGTTATCATACACTCCAGTTTATGACACACTGCTGTCATCTGTCTATACCAAAAAACACACACATTTTGTTTTCACCCACTATATTTGATATATTTTTCCTTAAACACACAGGTTTCCTTGAAAAGTAGCGTGTTTCAGACTCACAGACAGGAAACAGCTTATGGTTACCAAGGTGGAAGGATTTGGGGAAGGGATAGTTAGGGATGAACAGATGCACACTGCTATATTTAAATTGGATAACCAACACAAACCTATTGTATAGCCCATGTAACTCAGCTCAATGTTATGTGACAGCCTGCACTGGAAGAGAGTTTGGGGGAGAATGAATACACGTACATGTATGGCTGAGTCCCTTCACTATTCACCTGAAATTATCATAACATTGTTTGTTAACTGGCTATACCCCAATATAAAATAAAAAATTTTTTAAAAAGTATCATGTTTCATAGTTTAAGGCATAATTTTATTGTATATATATTAATATTTAATCATTAATAACTAATAATCACATGTTTCCCATGTGTCCCCTAAACATTATGTTTTTGAGTTCTGCTCATTTTGTCAGTTCAGTTCAGTCGCTCAGTCATGTCTAACTCTGTGACCCCATGGACTATAGCACACCAGGCCTCCCTGGCTATCACCAACTCCCAGAATTTACTCAAACTCATGTCCATTGAGTCAGTGATGCCATCCAGCCATCTCATCCTCTTTTGTCCCCTTCTCCTCCTGCCTTCACTGTTTTCCAGCATCAGGGTCTTTTCCAACGAGTCAGTTCTTCCCATCAGGTGGCCAAAGTATTGGAGTTTCAGCTTCAACATCAGTCCTTCCAATGAACATTCAGGACTGATTTCCTTTAGAATGGACTGGTTGTATCTCCTTGCAGTCCGAGGGACTCTCAAGAGTCTTCTCCAATACCACAGTTCAAAAGCATCAATTTTTCGGTGTTCAGCTTTCTTTATAGTCCAACTCTCATATCCATACATGACTACTGGAAAAACCCTAGCCTTGACTAGATGGACCTTTGTTGGTCAAGTAATGTCTCTGCTTTTTAATATGCTGTCTAGGTTGGTCATAACTTTTCTTCCCAGGACTAAGCGTCTTTTAATTTCACAGTTGCAGTCACCATCTGCAGTGATTTTGGAGCCCAAAAAAACCAGAGATGAATGTAATTCATGGTTGCTGACTTCTGCATCGCATCATATGCATATACGCACAATGTATTTATCCAACTTCTTTTTTTTAATTTTTAAATTTTTTTGTTTTTCTCTTTTGTTTTCTTTTTTTGGCTGTGTGGCATGTGGGAACCTTAGTTTCCTGGCCAAAGATCTAACTGGCACCCCTGAACTGGGAGCGTGGAGACTTAACCACTGTACAACCAGGGAAGTCCCCCTTATTCACCTTCTTAATACCTCTGAATCCTCACCACCACAAATAATCCTGCAGTGGATATCCTCACATTTCCCCTTGTAGACTTTATCTACATCTTTCACTGAGCACTGCCAGATTTCCCTTCAAAGCAGCTGCACTAATTTATACTTCCATCTATAGTTCCTAGAAGTTCTCACTTGCCCACATCCCTGTCAACACTTAATATTATGCATCTTCTAACCTTTGCCAATACAATGGATATAAAATTATATCTCATAGTTACAATATAGGTTGAACATAATTTCATACAGTTTTGGTCTTTTTTTATTCCTCCCTTTTTTTTTTTAATTGTTGTTTATATTCTTTATTTTTCCTTGTGCTCTGTTTGTGATATTCATTTGCAGGAGTTTCTTATATAATCCAGATTTCTTTGATGGTTTTAGGTATTGCAAAAACTCCTCCCAATCTTTGGCTGTATCCTTATTCCACAAGTATTGAGACTGACTGTATAAGAGTTACTGTTCTAGAATCTGCAGAAACAACAGTGAACAAAAAAGAAAAAAAACCTCAGCACTTAAAGTAGGGAAAAAAAATAGTAGGAAAAAAACCCCATAATCTAAGTGAGAAGTTACACAGTAACACACACTGGATCAAGATGAACCACCACAACTTCTGAATCCCTCCCAAGAACTAATCTACTTTAAAAAATCAAGATGTTGAGAAAGCTTGGAGAAAATCCCTGAGTACTGATAGAAAAGGGTTGAACTAACTGGCCTATGTGGAGTAGTAGCATTGGCCTGAGGCCAAGAGAAAGGATACCGAAAGGTTGCTGCTGAACCACGAAAAGACACTGGGATTCTTGGCCTCCAGAGGAGAAGAATTCAATCCGGGGCCAAAGACGAGGCTTGATCGCTCTTGATCGCTCAGGGCTTTTGTGTAGTAAACTTTTATTAAAGTATAAAGGAGATAGAGAAAGCTTCTGACATAGACATCAGAAGAGGGCAGAAAGAATATCCCCCTGCTAGTCTTTAGCTGGATGTTATATAGCTACTAGCAGTCTGCTAATTCAAGGAAGGAAATGTCTTAAAACTCAGAGAACAGCATCAGGCCCCTCACCCACAAGATGCATTTTGAGATCATCTTGGCACCAGGTTAGTCATCCTGGGCCAGGAAACGACTGAAGAAAGGCAGAGTCCCATACAAATATATAGTTTCATTAACACAGATTAAGAGAACAATGTATGAGCATAACATACTGGTTTGTCAAGTCAGTTCTGAGCAGAGTCTGGGATAAATGCATAGTACACTAACATAGCTTAAGACAAACATTTCCATAAGAAAAATGCATTGGTTAGCTCAAGGTTTGAGAATAGTTAAGTTCAGGTGGAACCAGGTGTCATTATGGCAACACAGTATTTTAAGAGAAACCTCTTTTTAAATTTGTATAGAGAAGGGAAAAAATATATGTGTCACTAGTTTGTTTCCTCCTGCCACTTAAGAGAGAGATAAAAAAATGTCTGACACTTGCAGCCTATTTCCTCCATTTGGAGACCTCTGGCCTTCCTGCCTGTTACCCTTTCAATACCACTGTTGGGTGTTCTGCCCTTGCATCCCCTTCCCCTTTGCTCCTCTCATCCTCACTGCACCCATACCTGTATAACTCACACTGCTGGTCCAAGTGTTTTCAGAAGTTAAATCGAAACAAGACAAAGTCCTGTACTTGGAAGCTGCTGAGAGAAACAGGGAAGAACTAACTAACTGCAGACAAGTAGCATCTCACCCTTATCCTCCAAGGACCCGGGCCTGGTGACTTATAATCTATGTATGTCTCATTCTACAGCTGCTTCTCCTTGGGCCTTGGGGTGCAAAGTGTGAAGATTTGATCTAAGGAATTGTTTAGTAGGTTATGGTTTTCTGGTACCTGCTCTCTTCACCCAAGCTCTCTCTCTCTCCCTCACACACACACACACACACACACACACATACACTCACTCACTCTTAAGATCATGCACACTAAAATCTTTGGAGCTGACTTTGACAAGGGTATGGGCTTCCTCTGTTTAGTTTACCTAACAGCATTGGTGAGATTCCCAGGGGAAAATGAACTCACAGGCTCAGAAAGGAGCACAACTGTTTCAATATGGATATCATTAAGAAGAATATTAGAAAAGACACACTAAGATTTCAAAACTGAAAAATATGTTGAAAGAAAGAAAGATATTAGCATACGGAACAAACACATAGGCAAGAGGTGAAAGACTGGCAATTTCAAATAAGACTGTTAGGTAGTTAGAATAGGAAACAGGAGTCCAAAATGGCGGTGGCTAAAAGACAAGGAAGGGAAAAGCTCGCTAAAATAGAACAAAGGAAGGTCAAAGGAAGGTCCGAGGACCTGAGTGAGAACTTCAGGTAGAACAGCACTCTTGGCTAAGCCCAATTTGCATAAGGCAGGCCCAAGGGTGGGGGGGAGGGGAAACATATAAAAAGAGGAGCCAAAACTCTCTCCCCCGCCCCCACGTGCATGTGAGCTTTCTTTCTCTCTTTCACTCTCTCTTTCTCTCGCTCGCTCTCTTCCCCCCCACCCCCGCATGTGTACGCTCTTTCTCTCTCTCTCTCTCTCTTGCTCTCTCTCTCGCTCTTTCTCTCTCTCTCTCCTGTGCACTGTGGTGTTCTTCTCTTCGTGTCTTTGGGCCCTCATGCTTCGAGGATGGATTTTCCTGCTACTATCTAAATAAAAGAGCTGTAACACTGAGCTATAAAACTGATTTGCCTAAGAGCCATAACATGGTCTGTTCGAGACCTGAGAGCTATAACATGGTCTGTCCAAGACCCGAGAGCTGTGACCCACTGAGGGCTCTAATGCCCATCACTCCAAATCTTTGCTGTGACAAGACAGAACCAAGGAGCATACACTCACCTGACAAGACATTCAGGGATGGCTTCACTAAAAGGTAACATTTAAGTAAAGACCAAAAGAAGAGAGTTTGTCACATGAATACCTGGGAGAACAGCAAAGCAATCCAAGCTGATAAAAGTCAAGTGTGAGCTAGAGCCAAGAGAGAGGAGGAAGAGTGGCAGGAAATGAAGACAAGAGGAAAGAAGACAGACTATAGGGGTCATAGATACCATTGTTCTTTTTTGTTTTGTTTTTTTCTTTTTTGGAAGCACAGAGTCTTAATCACTGGATTGTCAGGGAAGTCCTTGGATGCCATGCCATTGTATAGCTTGATTTTACTCTAAGGGAGTCAGGAAAGTTATTGGAGGGTTTTGAGCTTAGGAATGACATGATCTAACTTGTTTTAACAGGATTACTCACATGGAACAACAGACTGGTTCCAAATAGGAAAAGGAGTATGTCAAGGCTATATATTGTCACCCTGCTTATTTAACTTATATGCAGAGTACATCATGAGAAACACTGGGCTGGAAGAAACACAAGCTGGAATCAAGATTGCCAGGAGAAATATCAATAACCTCAGATATGCAGATGACACCACCCTTATGGCAGAAAGTGAAGAAGAACTAAAGAGCCTCTTGAAGAAAGTGAAAGAGGAGAGTGAAAAAGTTGGCTTAAAGCTCAACATTCAGAAAACTAAGATCATGGCATCTGGTCCCCCCCCCCCATCACTTCATGGGAAGTAGATGGGGAAACAGTGGAAACAGTGTCAGACTTTATTATTTGGGGCTCCAAGATCACTGCTGATGGTGATTGCAGCCATGAAGTTAAGAGACGCTTCCTCCTTGGAAGGAAGGTTATGGCCAACCTAGATAGCATATTTAAAAGCAGAGATATTACTTTGCCAACAAAAGTCCGTCTAGTCAAGACTATGGTTTTTCCAGTGGTCATGTATGGATGTGAGAGTTGGACGGTGAAGAAAGCTGAGTGCTGCAGAATTGATGCTTTTGAACTGTGGTGTTGGAGAAGATTCTTGAGAGTCCCTTGGACTGCAAGGAGATCCAATCAATCCATCCTAAAGAAGATCAATCCTGGGTGTTCATTGGAAGGACTTATGTTGAAGCTGAAACTCCAATACTTTGGCCACCTCATGCGAAGAGTTGACTCATTGGAAAAGACCCTACTGCTGGGTAGGATTGGGGGCAGGAGGAGAAGGGGACGACAGAGGATGAGATGGTTGGATGGCATCACCGACTCAATGGACATGGGTTTGGGTAGACTCCGGGAACCGGTGATGGACAGAGAGGCCTGGCGTGCTGCAATTCATGGGGTCGCAAAGAGTCGAACACGACTGAGCGACTGAACTGAACTGACTCTGTTAAAACAGACTATAGGGGAGAAAAAAATTGACTACAGGAATACCAGCCAGTAGGATATTCTAGGTGAGATGAAGGCAACCAGGACTTGAGTAGTAGGTGCTGAGAAACGGTCAGCTTTGGGATGGAATAGAGAAAAGAAGCAACCATTTACTGAGTTGAGGGAAACAGAGAGGAACAGGTTTGGGATAAATAATAGTTCAGTTTTAGATGTGCTAATTTTGAGAATGCTTATAGAATATCCAAATGAAATGTCAATTAGGCAGGCAGATATAGAAAGTCTCTATGTCAGAGGAAACATCTGAACTAAATATAGAAAGCCTTGGCAGTCATATACTGGTAGGTAGTTAGAATAGGAAACAGGAGTCCAAAATGGCAGTGGCTAAAAGTCAAGGAAGGGAAAAGCTCTCGAAAATAGAACAAAGGAAGGCCCAAGGACCAGAGTGAGGACCTCAGACAGAACAAATAGCACTCCTGGCTAGTCCAATTTACATAGGGCAGGCCCAGGGGGAGGAAAAAACATATAAAAAGAGGAGCCAAAGGGCTCTCTCTCCCACTCGCTGGCGTGCTCCCCCACTCTCTTTTCTTCACGTCTTTGGGTCGGCCTGCCCTCACGCCTCGAGGATGGATTCTTCTGCTATTTTCTAAATAAAATAGAGCTGTAACACAGAGCTGTAACACTGATTTGTCTAAGAGCTATAACATGGTCTGTTCGAGACCTGAGAGCTATAACACGTTCTGAGAGCTGTGACACGCTGAGGGTTTTAATGTCCGTTGCTCCAAATCTTTGTTGTGACGAGACAGAACCAAGGAGCATACACTCACCTGACATATACTATTAAAGAACTAAAAGCTTTTCAATGTGATGAATTAAATGAATGGACTTTCTGATTCTGAACAATCATATCATTCCTGGGATTAAAAAGTACTCAGTCATGACATATTAGTTTTAATACAATCTAAGATTCGATTGGGCTTCCCAAGCGGCGTTAGTGATAAAGAGCCTGCCTGCCAATGCAGGTTAGAGGTAAGAGACGTGGGTTCAATCCCTAGGTTGGGAAGATGCCCTGGAGGAAGGTACAGCAACCAACTCCACTATTCTTGCCTGGAGAATCCCATGGACAGAAGAGCTTGCTGGGCTACAATCCATAGGGTCCACAAAGAGTCAGATATGACTGAAGCAACAGCATGCATATGGAAGATTCAATTAGCCAAAATTTATATGCATAAATTTTTGCATCTATATCCATGAGTGATATTGGCCTATAAGTCTTTTTTCTTAACAATAATTTTCCAAAACTTAAACGTCAAGTGTTGGTAACAGGTTTTACTTACCTCATAAAATGACTTTGGCAACTTTTCCTCTTTTGCTATTTTCTAGAACAACTTGTGTAAGATAAGAGTATATGCCTTATAAACAAAGAAAAAGACTTTGGGGTATATTCCAAGTGTGATGGGAAAGCATTGGAGGATTTTGACCAAGAGGATTACAAAATTCAATTAATATTTTAAAGAGATTAACTCAACTGTGAGATAGAGAGGAATTATCAGAGGCTATTGCAATAATCCAGGTGAGAGATAATGGTGCCTTAGACAAGAATCATAGAAGTGGAGATGGAAGAAAATGAACAGATTCACAATATATTTTGGAGAATCTAGTTAGTGACTGTGTGTATTTTTGAGTTTCTAAAAGCGGAAGTGGTGACCATTGTGATGATGACAATTTCTTAAAGGTCAAAAGAATCATGTATAAGTAGGACAATCATCATACCATACAGATGGCATCTTTATCCCTATCCCAAATACAAACTAAATATATAAATTATATTAAAATTGGTGTTAATATAGGTCAGATTAATCTCAAATCTCTCAATAATATGTTTCACACTTGTGAGGAGACACTTTCAAGTGCATTTTGCATTACTGCCAGGTGTTCATAACTGTTTCAAAAAATATTAGACTAGAATTTTTTAAATCAAAAAATTAGGTTTAATTTTTGTGGAACCAGAAGATCCAACGACCAATCCCAGGTGAAGATTCCCACTGTGTAGAGGATGCCAACAATGCCAACAACCAGAAGTAGGAACCCATACAGCTTGGCCCACTGTATCTTCTATGGGTTCAGAGCTGTTGAGAAGGACTCAACACACAAGACACTGGTTGGAGCAATGCTTAACTCACAGAAAGGAGAACAGATACAACAATATCCTCATCTCTAGGGTGCTCTGGTCTTCAGTGGCCAAAAGGTCTCTCCAGAGAGCTTTCTTTGAGCAATAAACTGCATATACCCCTTTCAGGCTGCAGAAGAGAGGAGGAGAGTGGGACTAGCCAGGTGCTATATGACCACATGCTTGAGCAACATAAAAGTTCACTGCACACCCAGGACAATAAAATATTTCTCCTAATAACTAAGAAGAACCTAGGGTCCAGTGAGAGCTTGGAACCTGGCCTCCATATAAGAGAAAGCTCCAGACCCAGGGTACAGATTGGGAATCCTAGGACAGGCAACAGGTCATATGATGACTGCTTTCCCAACAAATGTTATAGGCAATGGTATTTCTTCTAACTTTTCCATTCTCAGGTACTTTTTTTACATCCACATGAGAAGAGTTCCTGATAGAAAATCATAAAACACTATTCATAAAAATCTTCCCAAGTGTTGTATGATGACTTCAAATTTCCTAATCCATCCTTCTTCTCCTACACATTCTGTTGATTAAGAAAAATCGTTGATTTATGAAGTAGTAAAATGTAACTATGTTATACTGACTTGTGATGCATCAAAAATATGTATATCACAGAGAGTCAAGGAGGAAATACTTGCAAGAAAAATTTCATTGAAAATAAAAGTATCTGAAAAAAAAAATGTTCTTAATCTTTCAAAGGCAGCAGGTGGGTTATGGAATTCTACCAGCTCAAGTAATTTTAGTCTCCATTTGGAGATGAAATTGCTTAAATCTTTACCACTACAGTGCTAACTTTAAGACATATTTGAATCAGAGCAGGCTTAGTATCTGCTTAGAATCTTCTCTCAAACTTAAGAGCTATTGTCACTGGTTCCCCAAGGACCATTCATGCTTATGAGTTTACATGGATCAATTATGCCTTCTTCAACAGACTCTATCTATTTAAGACCATCAACCAAGCTTATGTTAAACTGCAGACAGGCAAAAACATCTAATATGCTATCAATGAAAGGATCCATGGACAAAGATTGAAAAGGTCAAAAAGAATTTACTGCTGGCTTTTTTTAAGTGTTGAGTAGAAAGCTGTATATCCAGTCTATTTCTGTTCCTGAGAAAGAAGAGGAGGCCTAATTCCCAAGTATATAGTGCTAACATATAAATACTATAGTTTCTGAAAACATATGGAAAAAAAATACAGGAATCAAGACTTTAAAAAGGAAAAATATACTGATTCTAAAATATAAAAGCTACACTATCTGAACTTGTGACCCCATTTGGGAGTGTAATCTAGTGTTTACTGGTATAATTTTGGTACACCATGCTACTATGACATTTTATTTTTCAATTACACTCTTGCCACACTTGTGGCTGTGTATATTTCTGTCACTTTAAAGTGAAAGGTTATTTAGGGCAGAGAATCTGGTGTAATGGAAATAAGATGGATTCCAAAGTTGAAAGACTTGACTTTGAACCTCATATATGACCCTTTTTATGTAATAAAACTTAAACAAGTCACTGGGCCCCAGTTTTCTCCTCTTTAAATGGGGATAGCTATAAGAGATTCTTCTCAAAGTTTTAAATGATAAGATGTCTGATAATTAAATGTAAATTTTTAGATCACTAAAAAAATACTGATGACTATTCTTGCATATCTATGTATGCCACAGGGTGAAACAGTTTTTTGAACACTCAGATCACTTAATAACCTTCTTGTTGAAAGTGTGTGTGTTAGTCACTCAGTCATGTTCAACTCTGTGACACTATGGACTGTAGCCCGCCAGGCTCCTCTGTCCATGGGATTTCCCAGGCAATACTGGGGTGGGTTGCCATTTCCTTCTCCAGGGGATCTTCCCAACACAGGGATTGAATCCAGGTCTCCTGCACTGCAGGTGGCTTCTTTACCATCTGAGCCACAGGGAAGTCTCTTGTTAAATGGAACACACCCAACTGAAATAGTGAATGAATCTTCAGTTCAGTCGCTCAGTTGTGTCCAACTCTTTGCAACCTCATGGACTACAGCATACCAGGCCTCCCTGTCCATCACAAACTCCCAGGGCCTACTCAAACTCATGTCCCAAGCATAGGTGAGGCAATCCAACCATCTCATCCTCTGTTGTTCCCTTCTCCTCCTGCCCTCAATCTTTCCCAGCATCAGGGTCTTTTCCAATGAGTCAGCTCTTCGCATCAGGTGGCCAAAGTATTGGAGTTTCAGCTTCAACATCAGTCCTTCCAATGAATATTCAGGACTTATTTCCTTTAGGATGGACTGGTTGGATCTCCTTGCAGTCCAAGGGACTCTCAGGAGTCTTCTTCAACACCACAGTCCAAAAGCATCAATTCTTCAGCACTCAGCTTTCTTTATAGTCCAACTCTCACATTCATACATGACTACTGGTAAAACCATAGCTTTGACTAGATGGACCTTTGTTGGCAAAGTAATCTCCCTGCTTTTTAATATGCTGTCTAGGTTACTCACAGCTTTTCTTCCAAGGAACAAGTCTTTTAATTTCATGGTTGCAGTCACCATCTGCAGTGATTTGGGAGTTCAAAAACATAAAGTCTGTCACGGTCTCCATTGTTTCCCCATCTATTTGCCATGAAGTGATGGGACCAGATGCCATGATCTTAAGTCTTCTGAATGCTGAGTTTTAAGCCAAATTTTTCACTCTCCTCTTTCACTTTCATCAAGAGGCTCTTTAGTTCCTCTTCGTTTTCTGCCATAAGGGTGGTGTCGTCTGCATATCTGAGATTATTGATATTTCTCCCAGCAATCTTGATTCCAGCTTGTGCTTCATCCAGCCCGGCATTTCTCATGATGTACTCTGCATATAAGTTAAATAAGCAGGGTGAGAATATACAGCCTTGACACACTCCTTTCCCTATTTGCAACCAGTCTGCTTTCCAGTTCTAACTGTTGCTTCTTGACCTGCACACAGATTTCTCAAGAGGCAGGTAAGCTGGTCTGGTATTCCCATCTCTTTCAGAACTTTCCACAGTTTATTGTGATCCACACAGTCAAAGGCTTTGGCATAGTCAATAAAGCAAAAGTAGATGTTTTTCTGGAACTCTCTTGCTTTTTCAATGATCCAACAGATGTTGGCAATTTGATCTCTGGACCTCTGCCTTTTCTAAAACCAGCTTGAACAACTGGAAGTTCACGATTCAAGTACTGTTGAAGCCTGGCTTGGAGAATTTTGAGCATTTCTTTGCTAGCATGTGAGATGAGTGCAATTGTATGGTAGTTTGAACATTCTTTGGCACTTCCTTTCTTTGGGATTAAAATGAAAACAGACCTTCCCCAGTCCCATGGCCACTGCTGAGTTTTCCATATTTGCTGGCATATTGACTGCAACATTTTCACAGCATCATCTTTTAGGATTTGAAACAGTTCAGCTGGAATTCCATCACCTCCACTAGCTTTGTTCATAGTGATGCTTCCTAACGCCCATTTGACTTCGCATTCCACAATGTCTGGCTCTAGGTGAGTGATCACACCATTATGGTTATCTGGGTCATGAAGATCTTTTTTGTATAGTTCTTCTGTGTGTTCTTGCCACCTCTTAATATCTTCTGCTTCTGTTAGGTCCATACCATTTCTGTCCTTTATTGTGCTCATCTTTGCATGAAATGTTCCCTTGGTATCTAATTTTCTTGAAGAGATCTCTAGTCTTTCCCATTCTATTGTTTTCCTCTATTTCTTTGCATTGATCACTGAGGAAGGCTTTCTTTTCTCTCCTTGCTATTCTTTGGAATTCTGCATTCAAGTGGGTATATCTTTCCTTTTCTCCTTTGCCTCTAGCTTCTCTTCTTTTCTCAGCTATTTGTAAGGCCTTGTCAGACAATCATTTTGCCTTTTTGCATTTATTTTTCTTGGGGATGGTGTTGATCACGGCCTCCTGTACAATGTCACGAACCTCCGTCCATAGTTCTTCAGGTACTCTGTCACATGAGAGGTTTCTTCTTCATGAGACACATTTCAAATTTGTGAAGCAAGCCTAGTTTTCCCTTAGACCCACAGTCTGTTTAATGACCTTAAGCTGTCCCTCTGACACCCAAGAGCTTATTACCTGATTTAACCCAAAGCCCTCTCCTTTCCTTGGTTGTCTATTTCTCTAGAATCTTATTTCTACAAAACAAAAGTGCCAATTGGCCAACTGGGTAAACAAAGCTTTGCAAATAGGGAAAAGAGCTGTATAGGACATAAAACAACCCCCTTTCCAGACATTTTCGGAATGTTCCCATTTTTTATGTATCAGTTTCTCATAAACACTGGTCCCACTCTGAGTAATATTAAAAGTATGCTTTAAAACATTTAAAAACTAAATTCAAATTTTATATTTAATTAATGTTGCTGTAGTATTGCAAATTTCTGTAATGGTTATGTAAATGCTAGGTTCTACCTAGGGAAGTCCATGCTTCCACCGGTAGTATACTAACCACCAGTTGAGAACCACTGACCTAACAAATGAACATTAATGCTTGATAAACACTTTGGCCAGAGGGGGATATATTCTTCAGATATATCTTCTGCTGGTAGATCTTCAGAGGTTTTGTGTCAGAGGAGTATTCAGAAGTCTTGCAAATACAATAAAATTCTATTATATGATATTCCTCTCTTTTTGAATTCAGATTTGTTGTTATTAGTTGCTGAGTCATGTCTGACTCTTTAGTGATCTCATGGACTGCAGCCCACCAGGCTCCTTCATCCACGGGATTTCTCAGGCAATAAACCTGGAGTGAGTAGCCATTTCTTTCCCTAGGAAATCTTCCTGATCCAGGGATCAAATCCTCATTTCCTGTGCTGATAGGTGGATTCTTTACCACTGAGCCACTAGGCAGGCCCAGAAGTGCTATAGTATTTACTATTAAAAAATTTGTATGTAAGTGGACCCACAGAGTTCAAATCCATGTTGCTCAGAAGTCAACTGTACATGTATATGTACAAATCTACAATAACCACCAATATAAATGATAATTCCTACAGTTTATGCAGTGCATAACCATGAGGTGATGACCCCTTTCTCATAAATAAATGAGGTTTTACTTTGCCATTTATAGCATTTAGTACAATTTCAGTAAATGTCTATTATTAGTATATATACAACAATGCCCAGCCTACACGGCTATTGATATAAAAAGTCTAGAACATTGATATTGTGTTTCCTAGACAATAACACAGCATCACTGTAGCAAAGTTGCACTGTATAAATGTTTTTACATTTCTAAATGAGAAGCACGCATGCTAAGTTGATTCAGTCATGTCCAACTCTTTGCAATTCTATGGACTGTAGCCTGCGAGGATCCTCTGCCCATGGGAGTCTCCAGGCAACAATACTGGAATGGGTTGCCATGCCCTTCTCTAGGGGTTCTTCCTGACCCAGGGATTGAACTCATGTCTCTTAATGTCTCCTGCATTGGCAGGCAGATTCCTTACCACTAGTGCCACATGGGAAGCCCTCTAAATCAGAAGGGCAAACAGAAAAAGCATCAAAATCATTTTCAAGACACTTTTCAATATTTTTGAGCCTGGTAAAATTTCTCATCAGTCCAAAATGTTTGCATTAAGTAACATACTTCTTAATGCCACTCAAGTTTTTCTTTTTTACTGTTCAACTCTTCTATCTTATATTGACAGAAAACAAGCAAATAGCTACAACAAAATTATGCTTGTAGTTCAGATCTGGACTCGGATTTCCAAGAAAAGCAAGCACAGAAGAAATATCAAGAGGAAGCAAAATATATTTAATTTACATTAGGTTTTCCCTGTTGAAATAAAATTGGAATTTCTTTGGAAAGATAAAACTTGCTTGTTTGCTCTCCTTGGTTTGGTTTGGTTGATTTTATTTGTCTTAGGGTAGATGAGGGTCATCAAGGATTTGGAACAGGAGACAAGAACCTTCAATTTTAAACAGAATTAAACTTATAAATTGATATTAATTTGTATATGGAAATGTTAAAGAAATCTTAGCTCAGCCTTTGAGCTGAACTCCAATCTTATAGACACACTCTAGTTCTAAAGCAGCTTCATTCACATTAAATGCAAAAGAAAAGAACACGTTTATAAATGGAAGAAAATAGTTTATAATTAAGCAGAGCTAAATGCTCTAACAGACAATATGCAAGGAATAAAAATGAAAAACATTTCAGTCCTTCTTTTGCTTTCTTGGTCTACCACATCTCTCCTTGATGAGCTGGTGTGACCACAGCTGGGCCTTACATTCTGTAATTAGCACAGCACAAGCCCAAGAGAGGGTGCAGCTTTTCCTCTTCTATTGTTTGCACATTGGGGGGCAGGATTTGAAATGTCAGAGGTTTCTTCCTATTACAAAATGGCCTACTAGCTCTTCAAAACAAGGTTGAAGACCTTTCAAGAATTACTGAAATCAGACCCCAGATCTCCCATTAGATAGGGATTCTAGGCAGCAGGAATTTCCAAAGGGCTTGTCAGTTTTCTGAGGAAAAAATAAGAATAAAAATAAATGAGCTTTTAGGTTGCCGTGTGGAAAGCTCTGATGTAAATTTTGAGGTGCAGGACCCTGCCCTTTGATTTCATCTTCACATCACTCCATTGAAGGAGAGATGCTTTCTTTTAAATCAGAGGAAAAAGCTGGAGGAAAAGCCAAATTGTGACTTCTGTTTGAAAGTTTTATAATTCCTAGACATTCATTTTCATACCCACTTACTGACAGCTAGATCTCCTAAGTCAGTAAATAACCTAAGAAGAAAGAGTTTGGATCTCGTTCCCCTGACAGTTACATAATATGTAGGCCCTGTAAAACACTAGGTACTGCTTTTACATCACAAGAAAACTGCCAGCTATCCAGACACCTAAAAGTTTTATATAGTCCTAATTACTGCAGTGCAGGGTGGCAAGGAACTAAATCAACCATCCCATTTTTTTCCCCTTGTGAGTTTCCAACTCCTGGAAATAAAACTGAGGATTAACTTAAATGGGAAAGAAACCCCATGTTGCTTAGGTTATTTGAGAAGTCCATGTAACTTGGACACCACATACTTTCATTTACTTCTCTATTTTTCTAAGTTAGATGAAACCCTAAAGACCATGATGCAAAACAGAAAAATAATCTTTATTCTGGAAGTTGTATAGGTCAGCCTTGGCAGAGAATCTGTGGCCCATTAACAAGTAACATGGTCTAGATTCCACTCAGCAAAGCGGTGTATGCCACCACAAAACCAAAGGGCAAGATCAGATTCATAACATGAAGGGCAAGAATCAGGGTGATGGTGGAAAAGAGGATGGAAAATACCAGGATCATGTAGAACAACTTTTCATCTGGGATGGGTCAGTGCTCCCATCCATACACTGAAAAAATGTGCTACACCTTCATTGCTTCTCTTCTACTGAAAAGGGAGAAATTTGGTGCCACCACCACCAGGACAGCCTTGATGGAAAGGAGGAATAATATCCAAGATAGGAATTGCTCAACTGATCAAGGACAATTTCATTCTCGCATATCAGTAGGCTCATAAATAGTCAAGTGTTTACTGTGAGTTTTTTTTTTTTTATTTTTTAGAAAACAAAATGAGAGAGACAGTCTAAGAAGAGATAAAGAATAATTAGAAAGAAGAGTAGCACCTGTAGTTATACTTATGTCTGGTCCATCCTTAATCTCACTTCCTAGTGATAATGTTCACCACTTCGCCATGAACTTCCATAATTTCTCATCAAACCAATGTATCATTTAGCCAATTGTAGAATAAATATTGTGGAGAGTCACAATACAATTCATGTATTTGGATCCTTTAAATTTCCTTCCCTTTCATATGTGTGTATATGAGTTTATATGTATGTATGAGCATGTATGTGCATACTCAAGTGGGTGTATGTGCCTCTACAAGCATTCATTCTCAACAGTACAGCTCACTTCTGACCATTAGAACTTCCTGTTTTGATGGAAATGGTCTATATCTGCACTGTTCAATATGGTAGCCATGTGTTTATTAAGTACCTGCTGGTTGAGTGTTTTGTTTGCTTGCTATTTGGCTTGCTATTTGGCCATTTCTGTCCTTTATTGAGCCCATTTTTGCATGAAATGTTCCCTTGGTATCTATAATTTTCTTGAAGAGATCTCTAGTCTTTCCCATTCTGTTGTTTTCCTCTATTTCTTTGCACTGATCACTGAGGAAGGCTTTCTTATCTCTCCTTGCTATTCTTTGGAACTCTGCATTCAAATGGGAATATCTTACCTATTCTCCTTTATTTTTTGCTTCTCTTCCTTTCACAGCTATTTGTAAGGCCTCCTCAGACAGTCGTTTTGCTTTTTTGCATTTCTTTTCCATGGGGATGGTCTTGACACCTGTCTCCTGTTCAATGTCATGAACCTCTGTCCATAGTTCATCAGGCACTCTGTCTATCAGATCTAGTCCCTTAAATCTTATTCTCACTTCCACTGTATAATCATAAAGGATTTGATCTAGGTCATACCTGAATGGTCTAGTGGTTTTCCCTACTTTCTTCAATTTAAGTCTGAATTTGGCAATACGGAGTTCATGATCTGAGCCACAGTCAGCTCCCGGTCTTGTTTTTGCTGAACTGTATAGAGCTTTTCCATCTTTGGCTGCAAAGAATATAATGAATCTGATTTCGGTGTTGACCATCTGGTGATGTCCATGTGTAGAGTCTTCTCTAGTGTTGTTGGAAGAGGGTATTTGCTATTACCAGTGCGTTCTCTTGGCAAAATGCTGTTAGCCTTTGCCCTGCTTCATTCTGTACTCCAAGGCCAAATTTGCCGGTTATGCCAGGTGTTTCTTGACTTCCTACTTTTGCATTCTAGTCCCCTATAATGAAAAGGACATCTTTTTTGGATGTTAGTTCTAGAAGGTCTTGTAGGTCTTCATAGAACCATTCAACTTCAGCTTCTTCAGTGTTACTGGTTGGGGCATAGACTTGGATTACCGTGATATTGAATGGTTTGCCTTGGAAACAAACAGAGACCATTCTGTTGTTTCTGAGATTGCAACCAAGTACTGCTTCTCGGACTCTTTTGTTGACTATGATGGCTACTCCACTTCTTCTAAGGGATTCCTGCCCACAGTAGTAGATATAATGGTCATCTGAGTTAAATTCACCCATTCCAGTCCATCTTAGTTCGCTGATTCCTAGAATGTCGACGTTCACTCTTGCCATCTCCCGTTTGACCACTTCCAATTTGCCTTGATTCATGGACCTAACATTCCAGGTTCCTATGCAATATTGCTCTGAACAGCATCAGACCTTGCTTCTATCACCAGTCACATCCACAACTGGGTATTGTTTTTGCTTGGGCTCCATTCCTTCATTCTTAGTGGAGTTATTTCTCCACTAATCTCCAGTAGCCTATTGGGCACCTACCGACCTAGGGAGTTCCTTTTTCAGTATCCTATCATTTTGCCTTTCATACTGTTCATGGGGTTCTCAAGGCAAGAATATTGAAATGGTTTGCCATGCCCTTCTCCAGTGGACCACATTCTGTCAGACCTCTCCACCATGACCCGTCCGTCTTGGGTGGCCCCACACAGCATTGCTTAGTTTCATTGAGTTAGGCAAGGCTGTGGTCCGTGTGATCAGATTGGCTAGTTTTCTGTGATTATGGTTTCAGTGTGTCTGCCCTCTGATGCCCTCTCGCAACACTACCTTCTTACTTGGGTTTCTCTTCCCTTGGACATGGGGTATCTCTTCACGGCTGCTCCAGCAAAGCACAGCCACTGCTCCTTACCTTGGACGAGGGTATCCCCTCATGGTCGCCCCTCCTGACCTTGAATGTGGAGTAGCTCCTCTCGGTCCTCCTGCACCCATGCAGCCACTGCTCCTTGGACATAGTGTTGCTCCTCTTGGCCGCCACCCCTGATCCCAGACATGGAGTAGCTACTCTTGGCCGCCGCCCCTGACCTCGGACGTGAGGTAGTTCGTCTCAGCCGCCGACTCTGACCTTGGCTGTTGCCCCTGACCTCTGACCTAACAGAAGCAGAAGATATTAAGAAGAGGTGGCAAGAATACACAGAAGAACTGTACAAAAATGATCTTCATGACCCAGATAATCACGATGGTGTGATCACTCACCTAGAGCCAGACATCCTGGAATGTGAAGTCAAGTGGGCCTTAGAAAACATCACTACGAACAAAGCTAGTGGAGGTGATGGAATTCCAGCTGAGCTATTTCAAATCCTGAAAGATGATGCTGTGAAAGTGCTACACTCAGTATGCCAGCAAATTTGGAAAACTCAGCAATGGCCACAGGACTGGAAAAGGTCTCTTGAGAAACCTGTATGCAGGTCAGGAAGCAACAGTTAGAACTAGACATGGAACAACAGACTGGTTCCAAATAGGGAAAAGAGTACGTCAAGGCTGTATATTGCCACCCTGCTTATTTAACTTCTATGCAGAGTACATCATGAGAAACACTGGGCTGGAAGAAGCACAAGCTGGAATCAAGATTGCCGGGAGAAATATCAAAAACCTCAGATATGCAGATGACACCACCCTTATGGCAGAAAATGAAGAACTATAAAGCCTCTTGATGAAAGTGAAAGAGGAGAGTGAAAAAGTTGGCTTAAAGCTCAACATTCAGATCATGGCATCTGGTCCCATCACTTCATGGGAAGTAGATGGGGAAACAGTGGAAACAGTGTCAGACTTTACTTTGGGGGGCTCCAAATCACTACAGATGGTGACTGCAGCCATGAATTTAAAAGACGCTTACTCCTTGGAAGGAACGTTATGACCAACCTAGATAGCATATTAAAAAGCAGAGACATTACTTTACCAACAAAGGTCCGTGTAGTCAAGGCTATGGTTTTTTCCAGTGGTCATGTACGGATGTGAGAGTTGGACTGTGAAGAAAGCTGAGAGCTGAAGAATTGATGCTTTTGAACTGTGGTGTTGGAGAAGACTCTTGAGAGCCCCTTGGACTGCAAGGAGATCCAACCAGTCCATCCTAAAGGAGATCAGTCCTGGGTGTTCATTGGAAGGACTGATGTTGAAGCTGAAACTCCAGTACTTTGATCACCTGATGTGAAGAGCTGACTCAATTGAAAAGACCCTGATGTTGGGAAGGATTGATGGCAGGAGGAGAAGGGGACAACAGAGGATGAGGTGGCTGGATGGCATCACCGACTCGATGGACATGGGTGTGGGTAGACTCCGGGAGTTGGTGATGGACAGGGAGGCCTGGCGTGCTGCAATTCATGGGGTCGCAAAGAGTCAGATACGACTGAGCCACTGAACTGAACTGAGCCACAAGGAGTGCCAGGAGAGATAGCTCTAAACACCAATCCAAAACTTGTTTAAAAAAAACGGTGGGGGGGGTGGGGGGGTGTTCTCAGTGTTGCCAATTCCAAAGGGATCAGGATGGCTGAATTTACTAAGGAAGAAGACACTGTTTCAACTGCCATTGTTTCCAAACAAGCACTAGCTATGGAAACAAATAATAAAACAACAACAATCACATCTCCCAAGCACCTATTTAGAACATACTCTATGATCAGAGCAAAAAACAAGGAACAGATGTGTCTCAAACCAGAAATGACTTTCCAAATCAATAAAAGAAATTTTTAGAGCTACTTTCAAATATTTTTATCCAGGACAGATGATGACACTGCTATATACATCAGAATAATTTTACAAGAACTAAGTTGGTGGTCCTGATTTTGCACTGGATTGATAATGATGATGTTTTTATCATATTTTATTATAGAATATTGCACCTTTGAGAGTGAGAGGAAACTGAAAAGTTAGAGAATTATTTTGAAACCTTAAATTACCTCTAAAATAAGCATAATCCAAGTTTTCTTCCTAGTAACTGCTTAACCTTATATGGCAAGGAAAGTTATAGCCTTTCATTTCAGTACAGCAGGCATTGAATTTATTTTCTTAAAGGATCATCTTTTAGATCCCACAACTCTAGCATTCCAGACAATTTTCTACTCTCTTTTCAATACAAAAAATTCTGGCTAAAATTGCACTATCTGACCTTTGCATTAATAGTCTTGCTTCTTGCCTGTCAGGCTAATAAAGAGTTTGGGGAATCACAAGGACTCATCTGGAAATGATACAATTTCTGCCTTTGTCTTTCTTCCCTGGACACTAATGGCTTTTTGTCAGTCGTCCTCACTCAGTGTATGACACATGAAGCCATTCCATTTTAGTTGTCCATTAACTTCAAGTATTATGACAAGAACAAAGCAACTCCCCCAAAGAAACTGAACTCAAACACTCATAATAAATTTCTCCAGTTTCTAAGCTTATAAGGTGCTGTTTTCAATTGTCAATAATGTTCATAAGAGTAAGCAATATCCATTACTAATTAAAACAAGCTGTTTAAACAAACACAAAAGGTCACCAAACCTGTAGATCAACATATTCATGCTATTGCTTGGTTTCCTGGTGCATTATCATCTGATGATTTGTTTCTATCTTCTAGTCACCTATTTTTCTAAGTAACAAACATAGAGAATAAACACGCAGAAAGTTACCTTCCCCAATAGGTGCCTTGAGGCCCAGAGCTTCAATGTACCAGTGGATATTGTTTCCTTAAGATCAGTAATGTGCATCATATCATTGCAAATGAAAGCAAAGAAATTTTCATTTATTTTTCCTGAGTTTGTAGGGATCAAAGGCATAAACTACAGGGAAAATGCAGTTTTTATTAGGAAAAGTGACACCTGTAGTTTTCTGCAAGATTTTTAAACAACCTTTTATCTGTATGGATGTGCTAGTAAGGCACAAATAAAATGTAATATTAATACCTTGTCTGACATGCTGAACAATGGCTTACTTTAAAAGTTTTCTTTATTTTTGTGGCACAAAGTTCCCTATAAAATATTTTGAAACTGTTTACTCAATCATGGCTAGAGCTCTGACATTTGAAACTGACTTTTCTTTTAAAATTGTATTGCTTAATAGTTTATGAATTACACAGAGGATATGATCTCTGAATTAATATCAAATCAATTGAGTAAGCTGGTTGATATAAGGAGCCAGAAAGACTTTTGAAGCTACTTAATATGAAGTTGTATGATTCAATTATTATAATTAATTCCAAATTATCAACAGAAATAGAAAGAATAATTTAAGTCAACAAAGTTCAGAGATAATTCCCAAACCTCACTTTAGCCAGTAATATCAACATTCTCTTCCAAAAGTTCTATCCAAAAGTTTTATGAAGACGAACTTACAGATTTTTAATTCACCTTAATTTTTTCCTGGCCTAAACTATATGAGATGTATAAATGAAGTTTGAAAGAAGGAAGAACAGAAAAGAATCTTTGTTGCTCATCTACTACATTCTTGTCTAAGTGATAAACCCTTTACTTACATCATCTCATCTTACTTTTTTGCCATTCTATGAGGCTGGTAATATTATCCACAATTTGCAAATAAGGATACAAGAACTCAGAGAGTTGACATAACTTATCCAAAGCCATTCACCAGGAATGAGCAGAATTCATGCTAAGACTTCAATTATATAATCAAGTCCAGCAGCCTGAGGAGTTGACTAAAGTCAATATGATTCTTTGTCATTAGCTAAACCAGAAGGCATACCGAGTTTGAAAGTTTTAAATGGTGTTTATTTGCAGTAAATAATGGAATTGCCTTGTTTCATTCTGACCCTATGATTATACATATTATGACTTTTCTTCCAGCTTTACAGCATTGTAGTCTATGGTGCAGGGAAGTACTTCATTAGTTACTATACAGTGAAAACAATACAAGTTGGATAGTAATGTTGACTTGGCCATTCAATACAAAAAAAAAAAAAACCTTCAGACATTTGTATATAGAAAGCTACAATGTTTAGACATTTGAAAATTGTGATTCTTGTCATATTCGGAGTTTCTGCCAACTTGTAAACATCATTTGAACTCCACTTATCCATATTCTCACTTCATTGCCTACAAAATTTAAAGAGCAAACACATTTTGGGGGACAAATAACACTGTGAAAAACAAGCAACCTCAAAAACGGAATCTATAAAACAATGCACTGAAAGCTAAATCTTATTTTCTTCCTGCTTATCTAAACAGTTTCTAGTTAAAAAGCTATTGTATCCAGTATAAACTAACCAAACTGAACATGTTTTGCTAACTTCAGGATCTACTTAGAAATCATTATTTTGTTTTGGCAAATTCATTTTAAACATTTTGAATGACTAAAAGCATAACAAATTGTGAATTGCTTCCTAGAAAAAATTAAGTTTCACAGATATTCAAAATAATATAGCAATAGTATGTTTGATTTAAGAATGAATAAATCAGAAAACTGAATTAAATGCCATTTAATAATCTTTATTTCTAAAGTGTAAGCAACATTCCTTTTTTTTATTTTCTGAAACACAAAACATAGTAAAAAGAGCATGAAGATATTTTTGATAACAAGGAAACAAAAGTTCACCCAACTGACTACCTCCATGAACACCCACCATTGTTCTTCATTTTTTTTCTCTTCCTTCCCACATTCCTGGGCATTAACATATTCATCAGAGCCTTATTGGAAAAAAATCAAAGGAGGTGAAATTCAATTCTATTGATTCTTGCTATCTCTTAACTACTCTGATAAAAGGTTTAGTGGAGAAAATGGTTTAAACCGCAAAGTAAAGTGCACCTTTAATGACTTGTAAGATTAAATTCTCCAGGCAATTGAGATCTGGCTACAGACTGTTTTGCTCCTAAAAATATTGGGAAGAAAATAACTCCATATGACAGAGTTTTTAGTTATATGATCCTAAAGTAGTTATTCGGGATTTCCAAAACTCAGTTTCTTCACACATAAAGTTAATAATACATTAATTTATTGCAAGTGATACATGAGATAAAACACTTAAAGTACTTAACACATTATCTGGAACCTTGTTATTATTCAGTCATTAAGTCGTGTCCCACTCTTTGTGACCCCACGGACTGCAGCACGCCATGCTTTCATGTCCTTCACTATCTCCCGGAGTTTGCTCTGTCCATTGAGTCAGTGATGCCATCCAACCATCTCATCCTCTGTCACCCGCTTCTCCTCCCGCCCTCAATCTTTCCCAGCATCAGGGTCTTTTTCAATGAGTTGGCTCTTTGCATCAGGTGGCCAAAATACAGAAGCTTCAGCATCAGTCCTTCAAATGAATATTCAGGGCTGATTTCGTTTAGAATTGACTGGTTTGATCTCCTTGCAGTCCAAGGGACTCTCAAGAGTCTTCTCCAGCACCACAATTCAAAAGCATCAATTCTTTAGCTCTCAACCTTCTTTGTGGTCCAACTCTCACATCCGTACATGACTACTGGAAAAACCATACCTTTGACTATATGGACCTTTGCCAGCAAAGTGATGGTTCTGCTTTTTAAAACACTGTCTAGGTTTGTCAGCTTTCCTTAAAAGGAGCAAGTGTCTTTTAATTTCAAGACATCAGTCACCATCCTCAGTGATTTTGAAGCTCAAGAAAATAAAATCTGTCACTGTTTCCACTCTCTCCCCTTCTATTTGCTGTGAAATGATGGGACCAGACGCCATGATCTTAGTTTTATGAATGTTGAGTTTTAAGCCAGCTTTTTCTAATGCAGAGTTCCAGAGAATAGCAAGGAGGGATAAAAAAGGCTTCTTAAGTGACCAGTGCAAAGAGAAAGAGGAAAGCAATAGGATGGGAAACACTAGCGATCACTTCAACAAAATTGAGACATCAAGGGAGCATATCAAGCAAGGATGAACACAATAAAGGAGAGAAATGGTAAGGACCTAACAGAAACAGAAGAGATTAAGAAGAGGTGACAAGAATACCAAAACTATACAAAAAAAGAGGTCTTAGGGGATCTTCCTGGCCCAGGGATCAAACCTGTGTCTCCTGCATTGATAGGTGGATTCTTTACCACTAGCACCACTTGGGAAGCAAAAAGAGATTCAATATATCTGATAATTCTAGGAAAGTGACATGTTCATGAACTCCAATGACTTCATTTTTACCCATCTTAATGTCCCATAATAAATATTTTTATAATCCCATCACATGCAATTGCAGGGTACAACAGACCAAAGGAAAAGAAGAGGAATCAGATAAGCTACAGTAAAAACACTATTTCTGTCATATCTCATGTGTACACATTCAAGGACTCATGATTAAGGGAAGGAGAAAGTAGAGTAAGAATGTTGACCCCATTTTTAAGGAAAATGGCCGCTTTATTTGTGGAAAGTCCTCAGCGGCAAGTCTTATTGACTTGGAGGTTATTTATTAATTTAACAGTGCATCATACATACATGTGATTCTGTGGTAGATTAGAGACCTCTAAGCCATAAAATAATGCAACATAGTAGTACATATTATGGGATAAGAGGTAAAAGTGAGTGACTCTTGTGACTGGGGGATGGATTGAAAAGTACAAGATCAACAAAATATTGAACATAGGTAATTTAAATAGTATTAAGGAGAAGTTCAAACATAACACTGAAAGTCTGCATTTCATATCAGGGGAGGGTGAAGTGAGAAAAAGAAAGAAAGTAGAAGGAAAGATGTTATGACTAGTGATTTCAAGGCAGTAAAAATGTATGAATATGTTCTGCACTGTCATTTTATTTTCGTAGCAAGTTGTAATATGAAACTTTAATGATACAGCATTTGAGATCAAAAATAAGTTCAGCTGGTAACTATATATTTGACATTAGCAAGTACAACTAATACAGAATATCACAGCACAAATATTACAAAGATAATATATATACTCACAAAAATCACTCTCAGGATGATGCTCAATAATCTTTGCAACAAAGTTTTCTCACTCTCTTTCTTATACGTAATAGGGGGTCCAAAGACCCTTTTTGTTTTGAATTGTCTCTGTCCTTTATAGACCAAGTTGGCAGTGGTTCCATCAGTATAATTCTCTTAAAAATTTTGTGGATTTTCTACAAATCTTATTAAAATTTACTCATTAGAGAAAAGCCACACCCACAAATCTTGTTTCAATAAATCCTTTTTTATGTTAAGCTTCCCATAATGCTGCTATAGAAAAACACCCTAAAGATTCTTAGAAACTATTGTAAAACTAAAAATGCTTTGTGAAAAATACTCTTAAAATCTGTTCAGGGCTATTTTTCTGTTAAAGGCAGTACCTTAAACTTTTCTGAATTTTTTCACTGAGTTTCACCTTCATCCTCAGACTATGTCTTCTTAACAGTGCCTGGATTTAATATTTACCCAGACACCTTTTCTTATTTTCAGCATTGTTTGCTATCTAGAGAGTCTGGACTGGAGAAACAATTTTTTTAACTCAGCTCCTATGTACTTAATGGAACTTTTTTGAATTTATCTTGCTCCTCTTGCATTTTACTCTAAACAAAAGAAATGGCAAGGTGGCAATTTCAACACTCTGCCTGAAAATATCCTTAGCTAGATCATCCAATTTATTAAATACATTTTCCATTTTCAATGTAACCACAAATGGATGGCACTGCACTTTCCATAAATATATAACAATAATACCTTTTTCTCCAGCTTACTATAGAACACGTTTCTCAATCCCTTAAAGCTCTCAGGAATAACCTCCTCAAGGGCTTCCACCAATAATTTCTTCAAGGTCTTTTTAACTTCCATTCCCCACCCAGTCCCAAATCAACTGCCACATATATTGTTTCTTTTTAACAATACCCCACTTCTGGTCCCAAAATCTGTATCAGCTATTATGGTTGTATGATAAATTTTCCTAAAACATGTTGGTTTAGCACTACAATAATCATTTATTATCTTTTGTGATTTCTGTGGATCACGAATTTCAGAAAGGTGTCAGCTAGAAAGTTATTATTTTGGGTTTCTCACGTGATTTCAGTCAGTTGTTTGGTAGACATTTAATCATCCAAAGATCTTTTTTTATTGAAAAAGAAGGGCAATTCAAGATGTAGAACCCAGAGCCAAGAGACCAAAGGGAGTTATTTCCAGGCAGTAGAACTGAGCCTTAAAGGACTGGCAGTATGTTCCTGCTTGGGCTCCAGAATACTTTGGATTAGTGATTCCTGTGTGCCTCTGACTTTTCCCACTTCAGAACAGGAAAGTCTACAATGGTTATTCTTGCCTAGAATGCCATTGTACATTGGTTGTATGGGGAATCAGATAATATATTGCTTCAGTTCAAAGTCTTTAAATCAAGAACTATACTGAAGAAGTGTTAGCTGGGGAAGCTTATTCATAGCTAGACCTGAGTTAGATGACAAGATCCCAGACCTAGAGCTTGAGCCAAAGCTGTAACAGATGTGCTTTTAGAGCCTTAAGCGGGCAAGGCATATTTTGCATTTGGGAGGAATATGAAGTATCAGAGGCTGGACAGAGTACTGTGATAATCAGCCTCCAAGATCCTTGCCTCCTACGGTTTATGTCCTGTGTATTATTCTCTCACATTGAATGAAGGCTGGCCTAGATGATCAATAGAATATGACAGCAGTGATGGAATTTGACTTTCAAAGCTAGGCCACGAAAAGTATTTTGGTTTCTGCCTTAGCCTCTTGAATCTCTCCCTCTGAATGAAGCCAGCTGACATTTTATGAGGATACACAAGCAGCCCTGTGGTGACAACTATGGCTTGTAGCCAACTGTCAGTACCAGTGAGTGAACCACCCTGAAAGTGGATCTTCTGGCTCCAGTCAAACCTTCAGATGACTACAGCCCAACATCCAACTGCAGTTGCATACAAAATCCCAAGTGAGAACTACTCAGCTGAGCCCTTCTCAAATTTCAAACCCACAGGAAACAAGAGATATAATAAGTAATTGTTGTTGTTTTGAGCATCTAAGTTTTGGAATAATTTTTTACACAGTCAAAGTAGCCTATACATAAATACAAGATTAATTAAGTGTTGAAAATAGACAATAAGTGAAAAGAAAACTTGTAATTAAAAAAATGTAGATTCTATTTTGTAGCAGAGAAGGTTCATCAAGAAAAAAAGAAAATATAGCAGAAGGAAAGGTACTGTGACTCAACAGGAAAACTTACATGTGTTTTGCAAAGCATTTTATTTTAGTAACAGGATATAACATGGGACATTAATATGACACTACATATCTGCTGCTAAGTTGCTTCAGTCGTGTCTGACTCTTTGCGACCCTATGGACTGTAGCCTGCCAGGCTGCTCTGTCCATGGGATTCTCCAGGCAAGAATACAGGAGTGGGTTGCCATTTCATATCACTCAAAAAAGCAAATATGGTAATTATATAATAGACATTAACTGGTATAATTAACCCAGAGTTTCATGGTACAAACATTACAAACATGTCAATGCCATACATACTAACAAAGTATACAGAATCAGTTTTTAAAAGGCTACAGGGATCTAAAGATGCACACTTCACAAACTGAGACCATGTCATATCATTTCAGGATGTAAACAAAGCTACTCTTTTTTGTCATTTTAACAAGAATTTAAAATATTGTCAGAATTTCTTTTAAATGAACTTGTATTTACCAGAAACATGGCACCAAAAGTTTGTTTACTTTTATTTTTTCTGCAATAAGCAATATGTATTAACCTATCCAACTTTACATATAAACTAATTGTAATTATTACAATCCATGTAATTTAGGTTTTTTTAAAAAAATTACACCCAAGCAACACCTTTCCATATGGCCAATTAGTAGAGTCGTAAAATGCAACAAATATATGATGCTGTATTGAACATCTGTGTTGGTTATCCTATGGGAATTTTTAATAAAGGACCAAGCAGCATATTGATGTTAATTCTACGTTACCGGGACTTTAAATAAAAAACTAAAATAAATAGCATCCATTAAACTGATCATACTGTTGTAACTCAAATTGTGTTTATTATGCTAATGGAACATGAAATTAAGAAAAAGACCTTTATGCCAGTGGAATTAATTAATGAGCTTTATGAAGGCATTGGGATGTAATTTATTTCTAGATAAGTAAGTCTAATTTGCAGTTCCATGGGTCTCTGCAATGCTGATTGTAATAGTTATTCCTGCAGATGTGCAACTCACAGCATGTCTTTCCATTAGAACTGAACACCTCATTATATAAACTGTACCTAATTAAACATAATACAGTGGTGACTTGTTAAACTGGCCTTTTTAAGTCAGCAGCTGCCTAAGCTAATAATACCATACACAAGATTTTTATAATCTTCCCTATAATACTGATATTAAAATATACTGCCCGAGGGATTGATAACTAATTTACCATTATGTAACAGGTACATTTCTGATTCTGTGATAAGAGATTAAAGACCAGCAGCCCATAAAAGTAAAATGAATTCAAGTCCATTTGAAACTCAAGAGTACTTGGGAAACTTTATTAAAACTACATAACCATTTTTTAAAAATCAGTAAAATAGTCATGAAAGAAAGTGAACACTAAAAGTAGAAAATATAAATAAATAAATGTGAAAGATATAGAGGTCCTTTGGGTATTTTTTCAAGTGTATGCAAAATTTTCTCAGAGTCAACAAGACACAGTCACATTTGTCACTTACAGTCATATCTGGATATGAAATATGGCATTTACCACTAGAGATAAGAAAAACACTTATAATAGCAGACCTTACTTTTTTTAAACTAGGATTTTATTAGACATCTTTATAGACACCATAATACTCTTCTTTTTTTTAATTGTTGACTGGTAAGGTGAAAATACTGTCATAAGACTTTAACTCAGTAATACAAAGTACATACACAGAAATACTCATGCTAATTCATGTTCTTCTCCAACTCGGTTAAACTATTCACACTTCACCACTCAACTTGGTACTAAAATGCTGTGAAAAGTTATTCTTGACCACTCAATCTATCGTAGCTCTTCTTGTTATATTTCCTAAACACCACTATTTCTATTTCAGGTAAAATACTGCACCATTATAAATGTCCAGAATGTGTTTCTATCTTTTCACTCCTGACCACTCATAAGACAAGGTCTATCTATAATTTATCACTTCAACCCAACTCTTAATCAGAACATAGTGTTGCTTAATAAATATTAGTTGATTGAATGATTTAAATATGTAACTTTGCTGTTAATCCATTCTTCACCTAACTCTAACAACTTTATAAGGATATAGGAGATAACTTGGTAAGTATTTTTCAATTTAATCCATCAACAGACTCTATTAAAACCATAGTCCATTTAATTGTGAACCATATTTAAACATCAGAGATTCCACACTTGACCAAACCTAGTACATCCAGATTGTATCTTTCTCATCTCCAACAGCCACCTCCACTTAAAATATATACTATTTGAATCATAAAAGAGTCTTCTTTCAGCAGTTCCAAATATCATATTCTAGAAATAGGGCTTCCCTGGTAGCTCAGTGGTAAAGAATCTGCCTGCAATGCAGAAGATGCGGCTTCAATCCCTGGATTGGGAAAATCCCCTGGAGAAGGAAATGGCAACCCACTCCAGTATTCTTGCCTGGAAAATCCCAAGGACAGAGGAATCTCGTAGACTATAGTCCATGGGGTCTCAAAAGAGTCAGACACGACTTAGCAACTACACAAAAAACAAAAATATCACAAAGAATCCATATGGCCATTTTAGAATATCTAAATATAAGGCATAATAAGTTTTGACAAATTGGTATTTATTTGTAGTATGTAGTGGAGTCACCACAATCCCTATTGTTGTTCACTCCTCCTAAAATGTTTATAAGTCCTGCTATCCTCATTTTAAGTTAGCAAAAGGCATTAATCAAGGGTTAAAAAATATTCATAGGTTAGCCAAGGACTAGTGGCCAATACAGACGGACTGAAAAAAAAACAAAAACAAACTAGGCAATAGTAGGGGACTTTAACACTCTACTTACACCAATAGACAGATCATCCAGACAGAAAATTAATAAGGAAAAACAAAGCCTTAAATGATATATTATATCAGATAGACTTAATCGGTATTTATAGGACATTCTATCCAAAACAGCAGAATACACTTTCTTCTTAAGTGTACACAAAACATTCTCCAGGACAGATCACATCTTGGGTCACAAATCAAGCCACAGTAAATTTAAGAAAACTGAAATTGCATCAAGCATCTTTTCTGACCACAACACTATGAGATTAGAAATTAATTATAGAAAGGATAATCTAAAAAACACAAATACATGGAGCCTAAATAATATGCTACTAAATGACTAATGGATAACTGCAGAAATAGGAAAAGAAATAAAAAAAATACCTAAAAACAAATGACAACAAAAACACAACCCAAAAGACTACAGGATGCAACAGGAGCAGTTCTAAGAGGGAAATGACAGCAATTTATTGACAGCAATAAAATCCTACCTTAAGAAACAAGAAAAATCCTACCTTAAGAAAACAAGTTGCTTTAACCTTACACCTAAAGCAACTAGAGGAAGAACATCAAAACCCAAAGTTAGAAGAAAATAAATCATAAAGATTAGAGCAAAAATGAAGGAAGTGGAATTGAAGAAAATGGTAGCAAAGATCAATAAAACTAAAAGTTACTTCCTTGAGAAGATAAATAAAATTGATAAACCTTTAGTCAGATTCATCAGGACAAAAACAGAGAGAACCCAAATCACTAAATTAAAAATGTAAAAAGAGAAGTTACACCTGACACTGCAGAAATACAGTCACGACAGACTACTACAAGCAACCACACACCAAAAAATTGACAACCTGCAAGAAGTAGACAAATTCTTCAGTTCAGTTCAGTTCAGTCGCTCAGTCATGTCCGACTCTTTGTGACCCCATGAACTGCAGCACGCCAGGCTTCCCTGTCCATCACCAATTCCCAGAGCCTACTCAAAGAAACTGGAAGACGCGGACAAATTCTTAGAAAGACAAATTCGTAGAAAACATTCCAAGGCTGAACCAGGAAGAAATAGGAAATATGAACAGACCAATCATAAGTAATGAAATCGAAACTGATTTAAAATTTTCCAGCAAACATAAGTCCAAGACCAGATGGCTTCACAGGAAAATTCTATCAAATGTTTAGAGAAAAGCTAACATCTATATTTCTCGAACTCTTCCAAAAACTTGTAGAGAGAGGAACACTCTCCCGCTCATTCTATGAGGCTATCATCACCCTGATACCAAAATAAGATGAAGATATCATAAAAAGAAAATTACAGGTCAATATCACTGATGAACATAGAAGCAAAAAATTCTCAACAAAATACTAGCAAACAGAATCCAATGACACATTAAAGGATCATATGCCATGATCAAGTGGGATTTAGCACAGGGATGCAAGGATTCTTCAATGTATGCAAATCAACCAATGTGATACACCATATTAACAAATTAAAGAGTAAAAACCATATGATCATCTTAATAGATGGCTAACAAGCACATGAAAAGATGTCCAATATCACTAATTACTAGAGAAATGCAAATAAAAAAAACTACAATGAGCTATCACCTTGCAATGGTCATAATGGATATCATCAAAAAAAAAATCTACAAACAATAAACATTGGAGAAAATGTGGAGAAAAAGAAACCTTCTCACACTGTTGGTGGGAGTGTAAATTGATATAGCCACTATGGAGAACAGTATGGAATTTGAAAAACTAAAAATAGAACTACCATATGACTTAGCAATCCCACTCCTGGACATATACTCTGAAAAAAAAAAACATAATTCATAAAGATATATGCACCCCAATGTTCAGTTCAGTTGCTCAGTCATGTCCGACTATTTGTAACCCATGAATTGCAGCATGCCAGGCCTCCCTGTCCATCACCAACTCCCGGAGTCTACCCAAACCCATGTCCATCGAGTCGGTGATGCCATCCAACCATCTCATCCTCTGTCGTCCCCTTCTCCTCCTGCCCCCAATCCTTCCCAGCATCAGGGTCTTTTCCAATGAGTCAACTCTTCCCATGAGGTGGCCAAAGTATCGGAGTTTCAGCTTCAACATCAGTCCTTCCAATGAACACCCAGGACTGATCTCCTTTAGGATGGACTGGTTGGATCTCCTTGCAGTCCAAGGGGCTCTCAAGAGTCTTCTCCAACACCACAGTTCAAAAGCATCAGTTCTTCAGTGCTCAGCTTTCTTCACCGTCCAACTCTCACATCCATACATGACCACTGGAAAAACCATAGCCTTGACTAGACGGACCTTTGTTGGCAGAGTAACGTCTCTGCTTTTAAATATGCTATCTAGGTTGGTCATAACCCCAATACTCACTGCAGCACTATTTACAACATCCAGGACATAGAAGCAACCTAAATGTCCATCAACAGAAGAATGGATAAAGAAGATGCGATATATATATATATATATATATATATATACACACACACAATGGAATATTACTCAGCCATTAAATGAATGAAACTCTGCAACTTGTAGAGACATGAGTGGACCTAGAGACTGTTATACAGGGTGAAGTAAGTCAGAAAGAGAAAAATAAATATATAATATCACTTATATGTGGAATCTAGAAAAATGATACAGATGAACTTATTAGCAAAGCAGAAACAGAGATACATACACAGAGAGCAGATGTATAGATTCTAGGAGGGGAAGAGAGGGCGGGATAAACTGGGAGATTGGAATTGACATATATACACTGCTATGTATACAGTGGATGGCTGGTGACAGCCTGCTGTATAGCATGGGGAGCTCTGCTTGGTGCTCTGTGGTGACCTGGACTGGAAGGAAATACAAAAGAGAGGGTATTTATGTGTACATGTGGCTGGTTCACTTTGCTATGCAGTAGAATCTTGCACGGCACTGTGAAACAGCTGTAGTCCAATAAAAATTAGTTAAAAAAAAAAAAAAAGACTATATATCAATCCTTCAGTGTTTTTACTCTAACTGGAAAACACCTGCCAGTCTTTTTTTTTCTTTTTGGAGTGTATGTGATTTGCAGCATTGTGTTGTTTTCAGGCCTGCAGCAGATTGGGTCAGTTATGCATATGAATATGAAAGTCTTAGTCGCTCAGTCGTGTCTGACTCTTTACAACCTCATGGACTGTAGACCGCCAGGCTCCTCTGTCCACAGGATTCTCCAGGCAAGAATACTGGAGTGGGTAGCCATCCCCTTCTCCAGGAAATCTTCCTGATTTAGGGGTTGAACCTAGGGTCTCCCACATTGCAGGCAGATTCTTTATCATCTGAGCCACCAGAGAAGCCCACAAATGAATATATCCATTCTTCTTAATTTTTATTCTTTTCCCATGTGGGCCATTACAGAGTATGGAGGGAGTTCCCTGTGCTATGAAGTGGGTTCTTATTGGTTGTCTGTTTTATGTATAGCAGTGTGTATATGTCAGTGTGTTTTTGCAAGTTCTGGCTTTACTGTCAAAGAGAATTTTAAGCTAAAAATAAAAGGCCAGAAAGACCCAAAAAAAAAGTGCAAGACGAATGTAAAACTAAGATGTATATACATGGATGTTTCCAGACAATGCATAGAAATCATTATTGATCATTATCATATGTGAATTATGAAAGAAATCTGGACTTCCCAATACTGATTATGGAAGTCACTTTTTGATTCTTCAGATACTTTAGGCAAGGCTTTTAGTTATACATGAGCATGCAAGAAGAACTAAACATGATAATAACACAAAGAAATAAATAACGATGAAAAATTCCTGATTTTACAATTAATAATCTGGCACTGTAATTTACACTGTAAAAAAAAATTATAGGAAACTTAAAAAATAAACCTGGCAAGTAACATTTTATTTTCAACAAAACTGGAAAAACAAACATGATTAGTTAGTTAGAAATGAAGTTGCATGTGAAAATATTCACAAGATTGGGTAAGAGCTACAGCAGGCCAAAGCTATTTAGAAGCTAAAGACATGAGAGAACAGAAAAGGCATAGAGTATAAAGACTGGAAAAGGTCAGTTTTCATTCCAATCCCAAAGAAAAGCAATGCGAAAGAATGCTCAAACTAATGCACAATTGCACTCATCTCACACGCTAGTAATGTTCAAAATTCTCCAAGCCAGGCTTCAGCAATACGTGAACCATGAACTTCCAGATATTCAAGCTGGTTTTAGAAGAGGCAGAGAAAACAGAGATCAAATTGCCAACATCCGCTGGATAATCAAAAAAGCAAGAGAGCTCCAGAAAAACATCTATTTATGCTTTATTGATTATGCCAAAGCCTTTGACTGTGTGGATCACAATAAACTGTGGAACATTCTGAAAGAGATGGGCATACCAGACCACCTGACCTGCTCTTGAGAAACCTGTATGCAGGTCAGGAAGCAACAGTTAGAACTGGACATGGAACAACAGACTGGTTTCAAATAGGAAAAGGAGTACGTCAAGGCTGTATACTGTCACCCTGCTTATTTAACTTCTATGCAGAGTACATCATGAGAAACGCTGGGCTGGAAGAAGCACAAGCTGGAATCAAGATGGCTGGGAGAAATATCTAAAACCTCAGATATGCAGATGACACCACCCTTATGGCAGAAAGTGAAGAAGAACTAAAGAGCCTCTTAACAAAAGTGAAAGAGGAATGAAAAAGTTGGCTTAAAGCTCAACGTTCAGAAAACTAAGATCATGGCATCTGGTCCCATCACTTCATGGCAAACAGATGGGAAACAGTGGCTGACTTTATTTTTGGAGACTCCAAAATCACTGCATATGGTGACTGCAGCCATGAAATTAAAAGACGCTTACTCCTTAGAAGGAAAATTATGACCAACCTAGACAGCATATTAAAAAGCAGAGACATTACTTTGTCAACAAAGGTCCAGCTAATCAAGGCTATGGTTTTTCCAGTGGTCATGTATGGATGTGAGAGTTGAACTATAAAGAGGGCTGAGTGCAGAAGAATTGATTCTTTTGAACTGTGGTGTTGGAGAAGACTCTTGAGAGTCCCTTGGACTGTAAGGAGATCAAACCAGTCCCTCCTAAGGGAAATCAGTCCTGGGTGTTCATTGGAAGGACTGATGTTAAAGCTGAAACTCCAGTATTTTGGCCATCTGCTGCGAAGAGCCAACTCATTTGAAAAGACCCTGATGTTGGGAAAGATTGAAGGCAGGAGGAGAAAGGGACGACAGAGGATGAGATGGCTGGTTGGCATCACCGACTCAATAGACATGAGTTTGGGTAAACTCCAGGAGTTGGTGATGGACAGGGAAGCCTGGCATGCTGGGGTTCATGGGGTTGCAAAGAGTCGGACACGACTGAGCAACTGAACTGATTTACTGACTGCCAAGGTGACATGAACTTTTGGCCAAACAAGAACAGTACAGTCACTCAACTGGTGTAGAGATGTCACAAAAGAGACCTCTGGGCTTCCCTTTACAATTTCAATCCATACAAGAAAAAGTCTTCCTTTTCTTCAGGCAACCTTGGTAGGTATCTGTTTTTTATACTTAAAAGAAGCAAAATCAAATGCATTATTAAATGAGAGGCATATAAATCAGTACCACACTAGTTGCTATAACAAACAAGGTCCAAAACTTCAGTAGCTGTTCTATTAAAAAGTGTGTAATCTCATAGATGCATTCATAGGTCAAAGAAACCACTACTTCCAAACCATTACCAACAACTGGGTTAAAAGTGTTTGTTTCAATGTGAAATGAAGATAGTGACTCCACCAAGGAGAAGAAATAACTCTGACAAAGACAAGAGGGAGAGAGATTTTTAAGTTCTATTTGTTTTTTAATACAATTCATACAATGTGTGCATGCTCAGTTGTGTCCGACTCTTTGCAACCCCATAGACTGCAGCTTGCCAGATTCCTCTGTCCATGGGATTCTCCAGGCAAGAATATTGGAGTAGGTTGCCATTTCCTCCTCCAGGAGATCTTCCCAACCCAGGGATTGGACCTGCATCTCCTGCTTCTTCTGCATTTGCAGGGTCATTCTTTATCACTGAGCCACCGAGGAAGCCCACAATACATGCATAACATCACATAATATTGGAACCAGACAAGGGAAAGTAGATTATGAAACTTAATAAATGTGAAAACTTGACTGAACATAACTGAAACTAAGAGATAATAAACTTCATGTTGCCAAATATGTAAGGAATGCTATTTAATTTTAGATACTCATATTAGCAGCTTCTTTTCTTCACTGTTCTGTCACTATTGGGACTACCTTAAAGATAAGCAACAGGGAGTCATGGAAGAAATCAGAGACCTGTTTGAATTCTTTCTTAATAGTTATGGAGCATTTAGCAAGCTTTTGGAATATTTCTGAGCTTAAGTTTCCACATGTAGAAATAAAGTAACAACAGTAATCAAATAGCATAGAATGGACATGAAAACAAACACAGAGATCAATGTAACAGAATAGAAAGCCCAGAAATAAACCATATTTGTATGGTCAATTAATTTATGACAAAGGAGCCAAGAATATACAGTGAGGAAAGGACAGTCTGTTTAATAAATGATGTCAGGAAAACTGAACAACCACATGCAAAAGAGGGAAAGTAGACTATTATCTTATACCATACACAAAAATTAATTGAAAATGGATTAAAGACTTGAATCTAAGACCTTAACTAAAACCACAAAACTCCAAGAAGAAACCATGGCAGTAAATTCCTTGACATCAATCTTGGCAATGATTTTTTGAATCTGATTCCAAAAGCAAAGGCAACAAAAGCAAAAATATACAAGTGGGACTACGTTAAACAGAAAAATTTCTACATGGCAAACGAAAATTATCAACAAAATGAGAAGTCAACCTACCGAATGGGAGAAAATATTTACAAATCATATATCTGATAAGGAGCTATATCCTAAATATGTAAAGAATTCACATTAATACAATTCAATAACATAAAATATCCAATTCAAAAAATGGCCAGAGGATCTAACTAGACATCTTTCTAAGAAATATAGATGACAGACAAATATATGAAAAGATGCTCAACATCCATAATCAAAACCACAATGCAGTAATACCTCACACCTGTTAAAATGGCTATTACCAAAAACAAGTGTTGTCAAGGATGTGGATAAAAGGGAACCCTTGTATACTGTTTGTGTGAACGTAAATTGGTGCACTCACCATGGAAATCACTGTGAAAGTTCCTCAAAAAATTAAAAATAAAACTACCATATGATTCAGCAACTTCAATTCTGGGTATTTATCCAAAGAAAACAGAAACACTGATTTGAAAAGATATATGCACCCCCTGATGTTCACTGCAGCGTTATTTACAATAGCCAAGATATGGAAACAACGTAAGTGTTCACTGATGAATGAATGAATGGATAAAGAAGATGTGGTATATATATATACATACAATGAAATACTATCCAGCCATAAAAAATAATGACAGCTTGTCATTTGTGACAACATGGATAGAACATGAGGGCATTATGCTAAGTGGAATCAGTCAGATAAAGAAAGACAAATACTGTAAAATCTCACTTACATTTGGAATTTTTTTAAAAAGCTTATATATCCAAAGAATACACTGATGGTTGCCAGAGGCAGGGGTTGAGGATGAGCAAAAACAGATGAAGAAATAAAGAAGGTATGAACTTCTAGCTATAAAATAAATAAATCATGGGGTTGTAAGTACAGCATTACAGCAGTAATTAATAATACTGAATTATATACTTGAAAGTTGCTAAGAAAACAGATTTTAAAAGCTTTCATAACAGGAAAAAATTATTTGTAATTATAAATAAAGTTATTCTTCTTAAATAGTATAGTCATTTTTAAAAATGAGAACACCTATTCTGAAGTTGTGTGTAAATTAAAAGGATAATATATAAAAAGCTCCTATTACCTTCTAGACTATAGAGCTTAGCTCAGTGTGGCATGACTAGTTCAGCTTCAAAATGTAACTTGAGCATGGCACTATTATTTTGATAACATGTTTCATCTCGATTCCTTTGAGGATCAGAATTGCTACCCTTCTGCTTTCAAAAACAACTGAGGTCTCAAGCTGTGGCTGTGCCAACAACTTCTGAATTTAAGAACACAGCTCCTCAAATACGAAAGTTATCTTAGCTGTGTTAGCCATCAAACTAACAGTGCAAATTATTCTCCAAAGCTGTCTCCAGCCATGACTCATTCAGTAGAATAGTAGATACTTTGTTCTGAATTGTAATAGGAATTATAATCCAAAATCTTCCCAGTCCTCTCCAAAATGCTGAGAGCAACGACGTTACCCAAAAAGCAACAACCCAAATTTCAGTTACCTTTGTATAATGCTGGAACTCAGCCTCCAGTCAGTTCCTTCAAGCTGTGTATGGAGGGCTGGGGGTTTTCTCACAAGTTCTCAGAAATACAATGTCCTGTATTTACCGTGTGTCTCTTCTTTCCCCACCCCCCCACCTCCTGCTTCTAGATTTCTATTGCTCAGAAATTCACTTGAAGGCAATTTTTCACCTGCATTACTACCAGTACCATCCTTTTTAAAATTAAGGTCCCCTGCCTAGGATGCTGTCCCCAGGGTACCCAAATACCAGTGCCAAAGTGTTGAAGTTAGGCTGTGCTCCTAACTACACTGAAGCCTCTCTAGGCTTCCATAGAAATGAACAGAATGCGCCCCTCCATTATTCTATCATATGGGCCCCCAAAGAGCACTACCTCTGCCTTCAGAGCTAATAACAGATTCTCTTTGGGTAACTGAGCTACTCCTTTCTCCTGAGAGAACAGTGTGCAGTCTTCCTCAGGCTCCCCATTCCCTTTGTCCTACTCCACTTTCAACAGAAGTTATCTTGTGCATCTCTGTTCTTTAAGTAAATCAACTCATATAAATAAACACTAAGTGCAAAAGGCCCTACCAATGTTTCACACAGGCCAAGATATGGAAGAAAGTCGATGATGATACCACCAGTGCCTTGAATATAATAAAATATACAGAAATTAACATGCTAAGAAATATCCGATCAAAATACCAATGGAGGGACTCTCTGGTGGCCCAGTGACCAAGACTCCATGTTCCCATGCAGGGGGCCCGGGTTCAGTCTCTAGTCAGGGAACTAGAAATCACATGCCTCAAAGATCCTGCATGCCACGAAGAATGTCAAAGATCCCGTGTGCTGTAACTAAGACCTGGTACAGTCAAATAAATAAATACTTTGAAAAACATCAATGGATTAGAAAACTATTTCACTCTATAAGTCCCAGGTGTTCATTTTATAAACAACTTTAGAGTCAAGAGGTACCAACTGGCAAATAAGCTAATAATTGGGCCTTCATAAAGATGGGGCTATATAAATGCTTCATATAGACATCATTACAGATTGACCAAAGAAAACCAAACTACTAGGTGGAGAATTCAACTCACAGAGCCAAACCTTCCTAAATCCTTTAGCATCAGAAGTTAAGCTGTGCTCGCACAAATACCTTAAGCAAAATTTGATTTTTTAAAATTTGTAACTTACCTACATCTAGAAGTGTCTGCAGTAACTTCATTGGAGAAGATCCTCTTTGATTCTTCCAGGGTCAGTTCTCAGAATCTATAAAACAAAAACATTTTATAGGCATTCTTAGGAAATAAAGACAGAAAATTTAATGTTGTGACAACAACAAAACAAAAACACAACTGAAGACAATAAGGTCACATTTCAGGGCTTGAATATGGACTATTACTATCTTGAATATATCTATTTCTCTCCAATTTTACTGCCACCCTTTTTGCCTAAGTCAGGCTTATTGACCATCTTAACTATTCCAATAGTCTTGAACTTGCTGTCCTGTATCGTTGCCTATATCCCTGTTTTTTCTTCTTTTTACCTGGCATATTTACATCTATTCTTCAGGCTTCGATGTAAATGCCAATCAATATAAAAATGAAAGCTTATTCTGACACTCTTTCTCTAGGTAGATTAAGATCATGTTATAGGCAGAATAATGGCCCTTCAATGATGTCCTAATCCCTAGAAATTGCTGAATTTGTTATATTACATGGTAAAGGGAGAATTAAGATTGCATATGGAACTAATATTGCTAATCAGCTGACCTTAAGATAGGAAAAGTAACCTAGATTATTCAGATGGGTCTAGTGTAAAACACCATTCTTAATATGGAAAACGGATCAAAAGAGGTGATCAGAGTAAATGTGAAAAATAACTCAATCCACCACTGCAAGCGTGGAAGATGTAGAAAGGGGTCCACAAGCAAAAGGATGCAGGTAGCCTCTAAAAACTGGAATAAGCAAGAAAACAGATCCTTTCCTAGAGCATCTAAACACACTGATAGCTCAGTGAGACCCATGTTAAACTTTTGACTTCCAGAACTGTAGGCAATAAAGCTGTGTTGTTTTAAGCCATAATGTTTGTATTAATTTTTATAGCAGCAACATAAAATGAATCTATCCCTTTATTATAAATTCTCATGGGTCATGTTTAGCTAAAAAATCGTTACACTAATTTTTTGGTCAATGTCTGTCTCCTTCCTTAGAAAGAGTGTATTCTCAGTCTGTCACGTTTATAACTGATTTAGCACATTGCCTGGAATTTTGGGTTCTCTGTAAATATTTGTCAAATTTGTTGCTGTTCAGTCACTAAGTTGTGTCCAACTCTTTGTGACCCCATGAACTGCAGCACACCAGGCTTCCCTATCCTTCACTATCTCCCTGAGTGTGCTCAAACTCATGTACATTGAGTCAGTGGTGCCATCCAACCATCTATTCTCTGTTCCCCCCTTCTCCTCTTGCCCTCAATCTTTCCCACAGCAGAGTCTTTTCCAATGAGTCAGCTCTTCACATCAGGTGGACAAAGTATTGGAGCTTCAGCTTCAGCGTCAGTCCTTCCAATGAATATTCAGGACTGATTTCTTTTAGGATGGACTGGTTGGATGTTTTTTCAGTCCAAGGGACTCTCAAAAGTCCTCTCCAGCACCACAGCATCAACTCTTCAGTGCTCAGCCCTTTTTCTGGTCCAACTCTCACATCCACACATGACTATTGGAAAAACCATAGCTTTGACTAGACAGACTTTTGTTGGCAAAGTGATATCTCTGCTTTTTAATATACTATCTAGGTTGGTCATAGCTATTCTTCCAAGGAGCAAGCATCTTTTATTTCATGGCTGCAGTGAACATCTACAGTGATTTTGTAGCCCATGAAAATGAAATCTGACACTGTTTCCATCTTTTCCCCATCTATTTGTCCTGAAGTGATGGGACCAGATGCCATGATCTTTGTCTTTTGAATGCTGAGTTTTAAGCCAGCTTTTTCACCCTTCTCTTTCACTTTCATCAAGAGGCTCTTTAGTTCCTCTTTGCTTCCTGCCATAAGGGTGGTGTCATCTCCATATCTGAGGTTGTTGATATTTCTCACAGTAATTTTGATTACAGCTTGTGCTTCATCAAGCCCAGCATTTCATACGATGTACTCTGCACTCTGCATGTAAGTTAAACAAGTAGGGTAACAGTATACAGCCTTAACATACTCCTTTCCCAATTTTGAACCAGTCCATTGTTCCATGTCCAGTTCTAACTGTTACTTCTTGTTCTGCATGTAGATTTCTCAGGAAGCAGGTAATATGGTCTAGTATTCCTATATCTTTAAGAATATTCCACAGTTTGTTATGATCTATACAGGCAAAGGCTTTAGAGTAGTCAATGAAACAGATTTTTTTTTTGCTATTCCCTTGCTTTTTCTATGATCCAGCGTATGTTGGCAATTTGATCTCTGGTTCCTCTGTCTTTCCTAAAACCAGCTTGTACATCTGGAAGTTCTCACTCCACGTACTGCTGAAACCTAGCTTGGAGAATTTTGAACATTACTTTGCTAGCATATGAGATGAGTGTAATTGTACAGTAGTATGAACATTCTTTGGCATTGCCTTTCTTTGGGATTGGAATGAAAACTGACCTTTTCCAGTCCTATGGCCACTGCTGAGTTTTCCAAATTTGCTGGCATAATGAGTGCAGCACTTTGACAGCATCATCTTTTAGAATTCAAAATAGCTCAGCTGGAATTCCATCACCTTCACCAACTTTGTTCTTAGTAATGTTTACTAAGGCCCACTTGCCTTCACACTCCAGGATGTCAAATTAGTGAACTGTATATGTGGTAAAATATTCCTACCCAAGTAATGCCCAATCCATCCCCAAAGCTGAGTTTTTTGTGACTAAATTATATATGCAGGCCTTAGTTTTTAAAAAAGGATCACTTTAAAAAGAGAAACACTTTCAATTTATAAACATTAAAAGGATGCAAGAGTGAGTGAGAAATATGAAGGATAGTCAAAGAAGATCAAGTAAACATTTAAGTCCCTAAAGAATAAAACCAAAACAAAGAAATAGAACAAATTTTAAAACTGTAACTCAAAAATTTTCTAAAATTAAAAAAATATTTGAAACTACATATTGAACAAGCACTCATATTTGAGAATATCAACTTAGAAAAATCAACATTAGGCATATTTTAGTAATTATGGAAATTCTAACTTGACAACTTCCTATGTCCTAAAGAATCAGATTCTCAGTGTAGAAGAAATAGAAATAAGCAAAGTGTATAAGTAAAAATCTTTAGTTCAAGAGATATTTAAAATTTAAGTACACATGCACACACATTTCCTAGATCTGTCTACTTAAAAGGTCTAGAAACAATGACTAACCCAGAGTCAGTGAACACCATTAAAGCCCATACTATCCACAACGTACCATTTCCCTGTAAGAGGAACCATGATTGTTTAGACTAATGGCTAATTTCAGGTCAGGAACAGTAAATGGATAAGGTTGGCCCAGAACATCTTCATATACCAGATAATAAAACTATCAAAGACTGCAAGGGTGAGATATGGAGAGAGAAAGATATAAAGATATTTATCAACAGATAGATATAAACATATACATACATATATATGTGTTAATGTGTATATATATACACATATATATAAACTTAGAAGACAATTTGAAAGGAGAATCCAATGGCCCAAAGAAGGGAAAATCTGAGCTTTGATAAGGAAAAGATTTGCAGAAGGGCATGGCAACCTACTCCAGTATTCTTGCCTGGAGAATCCCAAGGATAGAGGAGCCTAGTGAGCTATAGTCCATAGGGTCTCAATGAACCAGACACTACTGAAGCGAATTAGCATGCACACAAGGATAAGATTGCAATGGATTGAAATCCATTAATTATGCTTAAACCCATGAGTTTATAGTATCTATGAACAAAAAATTTTGATTATCTTCTGAGAATGACAAGGCATAAATTCATTATCTTGAAAACTAAACAAATAAAAAGACAATACCAAGATTTAATCCTGTCTACCTATGTGATTTGTACTAATAATAGACTATTGAAAATAATAGGTGAGAGGAAGTATCTCCTTATAAAATTATTACCACTAGTAAATAAAAACAACTTGGTAGAATTAGAACACCACCATTTTACAACCCTCAAGGAATTAATGCTTCTAGATATTGAGCATCAGTAGCAGTAAAAAACAACTATAAAAAGAGCAAAAACTGGATATCATGTGCTTCCCGATGAAAAAAACATACTACTACCTATAATATTGCCAAAGGGTCAAATCTAAATCACATGCTGCCTCTGGATCCAGCAGCCAACTTACAGGAAATACAGAAGAAAGGATGGGAGTGGGGAGGGAGGCTCAAGAGGGAAGGAGTAGACTTTAAGTTATAAGTTATGACTGACTGGTACAGCAGAAACCAACACAACATTGTAAAGCAATTATCCTCCAATTAAAAAATAAACAAATAATTTTTTTTTAAGGGGGGGAACATGCAGAACTGCTTCTTGAGTACATAGTCAGGAAAATCCAGAATGTGGACAACTTTACAAGTCAGATGCCAGGTTTGCTGATACATATGTTGTAAATAAAAGAATGACAAATTATAAAAACGTTAACTGCAGATTAAAAGATACTTAAAAGAATTTCACATTTCTAATATGTAGGACTAAACTAGAGTGTCTAGAGAAGTGATGAAGCCATAAAGAAATTCAGAGAAGTGACAACTACAGCAGTCAGAATATTAGTTACTTTTGAAAGGAGGAAAAGACTGTGATGAGGTACTGGGATGGCTGAAAAGTTCAATTTTCTTTTTGTCCCAGATGGTGATTGCAAAGGTTTTTACCTTAAAACAATTTACTAGCTTTATATTTTGGTGTGATTTCCTATACTTGTATTTTACTTTACAATAAAAAGTTTTTAAAATATAAATGCAGTTTTTAAGAATACAGACAACTAAGAATAGAGAAGCAACATCTTTCTCCCTGAGTTGGTCACAGGTATAAATAGAAATAAACGTTGAGGAGATTCAGAGCAATAGAATTTATAAAAGATTGTTTAATTCTTATGAAAATATGCTTAAACAACGAAAGTAAAGTCAGATTCACCTAGACAGTAAAATCCTGAGAACCTAATCATCCTTCCCCCCACAACTTTAGCATGGTTACAAGGATGGGAGGTTGGGCCCTTGGAAGGAGGCCAGGGATGATAATTTGTGATTGCTTGACAAAATCACAGCTACAAATTTCCATTAACATTTTAATCTACACCATGGAAAATCTGAAAATTTGGGCTTTTTTTTTTTCTCTTTAATGTCATCTCCTAGACTCAGCTGAAACCAAGGGTAGAAATAGCAAAACCAACTACTTGAACTGAACACCATCCTATTTAATTAAATAAAGAAATAATACAGTTAACCTTTTTCAACATAATTATTAATGATTTGATATGCTTATTTGAAATTATTTTAGCTCCAAAACATCAGAAAATTGGGATTCTTCTCAAAATTGAATTTCTAAAATACACACAGGATCGATGCAATCACTAAACACAATCCATAAACAATTTAGATCCAATTGCGATGAAGTGAAAAAAAATTGGATATTGTCCTGAGAATATGTTAAAATTAATAGAGACAGAAAATAGATTAATAGTTGCTAGAATCTGGGAGGAAGAAGGAATGGAGGGACTGCTAATGGGTATGTGATAAAAATGCTCTAAAATTGGGTAGTGTGATGGTCACATAAGTCTGTGAACAAACTAAAAGCCATTCAATTGTACCCTTTTAAAGGGGTGAATTTTATGATATGTGAATTATATCTCAATAAAGTTGTTACACACAAACACACACACAGAGATAAATGTTTTTGCTGCTCTTACTCCAGCTCTCATCTATTCTTTTCCTATCTTTATTCCCTTGCTCCTTCACCTGAAAGGTAATCAAAACAATTCTTTAAAATCTTTTAAGTGTGCTTTCTCTAAATATCAGAGCATGCATATAGTCGTAAAAGATTGCATCCTTTTACCTCAAATTAGAGCTTTGGAAATTTGTCATGCAAATTTATGCAAAATAAGAATATGAGTGTGTTAGTAACTTTCAATTCAGAGAAAAGAACACTGTCACTTTAAAAAATAGAACAAATCTACCTCACTGTTATTCCTGATTTTTCTGATTTCAAGAAATAGCAACTGTTTCTGATTAAAATGCCTTCCTACTATTATATGTATTTTTAATAGACATTAATAGCACATTACACATATTACATCCATTAAGTGAAACACATATCAGCAAATTTGTGTGCTGCATGCATCGAATGGAGCAGAGATGATAACACTTGATTAAAATACTGGGTAAAAGTGTTTCTATCCAAGAAGTCTCTAGTATGGATATAATTTCGTTTATGTATATATAAATTATACTAACTGCCTTGGTTTCTAAGTGTTTAAGTGTAATGCTACAGTGATTTTCAGCAACATGTACCTCTACTACATTTCTCATGCCTCTATAGATTAGATATGTCTTAAAAACATAAATGTAACACCAGAATTTTATCTTATCTTTTCATGACTGCTATCTATAAACCAAACACTTCAAGAATGTTTTCTAAATCCAAACAGGACCACTACAGTTTTTGCATTGGAAATTTTAAAGTCATACTGGGCTTTAATTGAATTCTAACTCCATATTCTCCCTGATTATTTGAAAAGCATATCAAATTTTCCTTATAGCAAATGCTTCAAGCTTAAACATTATATTTGCATTTGTTTCAAGGCCAGAGATTTATTGAAACAATATCAAAAAAAAACATTTTTTAAACTTTAGTAAATACAGTGTCTCATTTTATAAAGCAAAATACTCAAAATTTGTGCCAGTTTTCCTGTGGTTTGTAAAATCTGGTGTACAGTATGTTTGGTGAGTGAAGCCAAATCACTGGGATAGAAAACACAGTCCCAAGTTAATACATCACTTTACCATCTAGCATTTATCAAACATGTACAGGAAAGTAGGAAAACAGTGTGAAACATGTTTTACATTTTATGGTAGTAGATACATCAGGGCATTTTCTTACAGTTAGATATCTTTGTTTAAAATAAACTAATTCTCATTCTTTAAAAAAGTGAGTAATTTCTTGAAAATGACCAGAAAATTATAAGAGAAGTCTGTCTGTGATCATTTCTTTTTTCCTTGCTAGGACAAAATGGAACATATTCACCCTATTGCTGTCCCATTTGGCTTTGTGATTTCAGTCACAAAGATATTTCCAAAGCAGAATTTGAAATTCTGCTGAATTCAGAAATTCTGTCTGAAGACAGACAACATTAGCCTAACACCATGGCATTCTTATACCCTGATTTCTCATGCCTAGGGTGCTATTCATAATAAATGGTTTGACCCACTAACAGACTTTCTGAGGGTAGCAGTAGGGGATCATAAAGTTCATGAATCCTTCCTTTTTTCCTAAGACACTAAGTGTATTTCCTTTTCATTCCCCAAAGTTGTCTTTTTGCCAGAGCCTAAAGTTTCCTTTTAATTTTGTATATTTTTAACTAAACTTGCATCCTTAATGAACTAGACAAGCAGTAACACTTCATGTTATGAAGCTACCAAACATATATGAAATTTGTTTCTGATATGAGTTATCATTTCATAATAATAAGCTCAAAGCAAATCTAATTATCACACTAGTTTTATGCATTCATATATCTTTGATGTTGGCTATGACTCTCTCTGCTTAGCAAGACACTCTCTCTCTCTTTAGTCATTAAGTTGTATCTGACTCTTGCAACTCCATGGACTGTAGCCTGCCAGGGTCCTCTGTCCATGGGATTCTCCAGGCAAGAATACCAGAGTGGGTTGCCATTTCCTTCTCCAGGGGATCTTCCTGATCCAGGAATAGAGGCTGGGTCTCCTGCATTGCAGGCAGATTCTTTACCAACTGAGCTATGAGGGAAGCCCAGCAAGACACTAACTAAAGCAAAACCAGTAATTTATGTGGCAAGGATTTACCAAAATATAAAATATCCACTGTTTTATATTACCAGTGATGATTCTTCCTCAAAATTAGCAAAGCCTGTTAGAACGTACTACCCATGAGGCAGAACCTTTGTCTCATTCACCACTTTATCCCCAACACCTAAAATGGAGTCTGGCATATATCATGGAGTCATTACATATGCACTAAATAAATAACTTGATAGTGAATTAATGAAACTGATGATGATTTATAACTGTATCTAAAATGCTTCGTGTAAACACTTGAAATTTGAATGCACAAATTTCTACCCAGAAATTGAGTTTAAAAAAATTTAATATCCCTTGTTAGCTCTTCTTTCATTTTTCTACATTTTTACTATCATCTACAGTTTATGCAGATGTAAACTAATACTTTTTTGAGTGACAATGTATAATATACATTATAAGCTTTACATCCAAAAACTATTTTTACAAATTTATCTGAAGACAATGATCAGAGATGGGCACAAATGTTTACTGACAAAGATAAAAGGGTTATTTATAAGAATGAAAAGTTAAAATAATTTATTCATCTAAAAGTAACAAAGTTGTAATCTACAGATGTAATGCAATTCCTATCAAAACACCCATGACATTCTTCATAGAATGAGAAAAATATTCCTAAAATTCATATGGAACTACAAAAAAACCAAATTGCCAAAGCAATCTTAAGAGCAAAGCCAGAGTTATCACCCTTCCTGACTTCAGACTATACTACAAAGCCACGGCAATCAAAACAGTATGGTACTGGCATGAAAGCATATCAATGGAACAGAATAGACAGCCTAGAAATAAACCCACACACTTAGTCAATTGATTTATGACAAAGAAGGCAAGAATATAGCATGGGGAAAAGATAATCTCTAAAACAAGTGATACATGGAAAACTGTACAGCTACATGTAAAACAATGAGATTAGAGCATTTTCTCACACCATATACAAAAATATACTCAAAATTTATTAAAGACCTAAATATAAGACCTGAAGGCAATAAAACTCCTAGAAGAGAACATATGCAGAACACTCTGACATAAGTCATAGCAATATTTTTTTGGATCTGTCTCCAAAAGCAAAATAAATAAATGGGACCTAATTAAATATAAAAACTTTTGCATAGCAAAGATGACCACTGACAAAATGAAAAGACAAATTATTGAATGGGAGAAAATACTTGCAAATGATATAACCATCAATAAGCGTTAATATCGAAAATACAAAGACAGCTCATATAACTCAACATCAAAAATAAAAGTTAAAAAATGACTAGAAGACCTAAACAGACATTTTCCCAAAAAAAAAAAAAAGACATACATATGGCTAACAAGCACATGAAAAGATGTTCAGCATCACTAAATTATAGAGAAATGCAAATCAAGACAGCAATGGGATATCACCTCACACCTGGCAGAATGGCTATCATCAAAGAGTCTACAAATAACAAATGATGGTGAGATGTGGAGAAAAGGGAACACTTATACACTGTTGGTAAGACTGTAAATTGGTGCAGTCAGTCACTAGGGAAAACAGTATGAAAGTTTCTCAAAAACCTAAAATAAGAACTGCCATATAATCCAGCAATTCTACTCCTTGGTATATATTCAGAAAAAAATAAAACACTAATTTGAAAAGATACATGCACTCCAATATTCAGAGCAGCACTATTTATAATAATAAGCAACCCAAGATATGAAAGATATGGAAGCAACTCAAGTGTTCATCAATAGACAGATGGATAAAGATGTGGTATATATACATAGGCTTCCCAGGTGGCGCTATTGGTAAAGAACCCACTTGCCAATGCAGGAGACAATGCAGGAGACAATGCAGGTTCCATTGATCCCTGGGTCGGGAAGATCCCCTGGAGGAGGGCATGGCATCTCACTCCAGTATTCTTGCCTGGAGATTCCTCATGGACAGAGGGGCCTGGCGGGCTACAGTCCATAGGGTCACAAAGAGTCTGACATGACTGAAGCAACTTAGCACACACACAAACATATATATATATGTATATACAATGGAAGATTGCTCACTATAAAAATAATAAAATTCTGCCATTTCAGCAATGTAGATGGACCTAGAGACTATTATGCTTAGTGAAATAAGTCAGATAAAGACAAATACTGTATGATATCACTTATATGAGGAATCTAAAAGATTAAAACAAAATATATATTGAAAAACAGACTCACAGATGTAGAGAACAAACTAGTGGCTACCAGTGTGGAGAGGGAGAAGAGGCAGGATAGGGGTATAGGATTAACAGAAACAAACTACTACATATGAATTTTATATGCAACAAGGATATATTACACAGCACAGGGAATTATAGCCATTATTTTGTAATAACTTTTAATGGACTACAATCTATAAAGATACTGAATTGCTATGTTGTACACCTGACATTAATACCATAAATCAACTAATACGTCAATAAAAATCACATAAAATAAGAAACTAAAAGTAATGGAGCAGTCAAAAAAGTTATGGAATACCTATAGAATGGAATAATATGCAGCAGTGAAAAAACGTCAAAGTATTCAATAACAACAAAAAAAGTTCTAGAAATTTTGTTAACTTAAAAAGTCAGAAAATAGTATGATCCCTTTTAAAACAAAGTTAATAGGCATATTCTCAAAGAATAGAAAGGGCTTCCCTCGTGGTTCAGATGGTAAAGAATCCACCAGCAACGCAGGAGATCTGGGTTCAACCCCTGAGTTGGGAAGGTCCCTTGGAGGAGGACATGGCAATCTACTCCAATATTCTTACCTGAAGAATGCCCATGGACAGAGGAGCCTAGCGGGCTACAGTCCATGTGGTCGCAAAGAGTCGGACATGACTGAGCAACTAAGCACACAAAGAATGGAAAAAACTTCAAAATATTTATGGTGGTTATTTCTTGGTGGTGGACTACAGGTGATAAGCATTTTTAATATTTTGTTATCATTTTTTTCAATATTTTCCAAATTTTATACATCCATTTAATACTACACATCAACATCTACAGATGAAGATTAAGAAATGTATTTTTTTAATTTTCCCTTTTAACATCTTTATACTCATCAAAAATGTATTTCATTTGTTACACAGGGTCAGTTCAAAGAACACTTAGTTACATATGGAAGAACCATGTGAAATTACAGCCAAAGCAATTGCTAATGCAGTTCATGAATGTATTTTTGAGCATATTTCTCAAATGCTTAAAATGTCATTTAAAAAAAATCTATCTAAAACATTTTATAACTGGCCAGCTTTTATGACAATTTAAATTTTTCCATATGGCTAACAGCTGACAGTATTATGCCAGCTTTAGTGTTCCTCTCCATTTTTATATAAATATGAACTTTCAAAAACAGATTTAAATTATTGAGAACTGTGAATTTTTATAGAGTTCATGTTGACCTAGAGCTTCATATTACTTAAACTAAACTTTATATCATTTTTCTCCATAGAACACATGGAGTTGTAACTCTGTGAAAAAACTGAAGAGGTCAATTTCCAATCTCTTTAGTGCTATTGATTCTTCTATAACAAATTTTGTGCTAGTAGCCTAGCTCAATCTGAGCTTTTGACTGTTGAAGGAGATCCAGATTAGAATCTCCCAAATGTTTATCATCAACCAGCCCTAGCTCCACATGAAACACATGAAAGTAAGATTCTGTGCTCATAGGAGCTTGGGAAACTATTTTCCCATTGGTGACTCACTGGCACTGGCATATTAACACACTAAACTTGCGATTCTCAAGACTGTTGAGGAGGCTGGTGGAGAGGACATTTAGAGGACATCATCAGAATCAACATAAAATCTTATTCTCCCACCCCCACATACCCAACAACCCAGCAATCTCGAGGTGAGGATGCACTTTAGGGTGAAGAAAATAAATCTTTTTTTTGATTGAAGTATAATTTATTTACATTATATTAGCTTCAGGTATACAACATAGCAATTCAGTATTTTATAGATTATACTCCATTTAAGATGATTACAAAATAATGGCTATATTTTTGCCTGTGCTGTACAATATATTCTTGTTGCTTATCTATTTTATGCAGAGTAGTTTGCCTCTCTTAATCCCATACCCCTATCTCATCCCTCCCCACTGCCCTCTCCCCACAGGTAACCACTAGTTTGTTCTCTACATCTTTTGAATCTGTTTCTGTTTTGTTAAATACATTTTTTTTAATCTGTTTTTTAAAAGTATCTCAGAGATTCTGAAATAGGGGCATGTCAGAGGGTTTAAAACTTCTCTATTAAAGGTAAGAATTTCTCCATTAATATACAGGCTAGACTTTTTAATCTTGCTATTTAACACACTGTTATAAGTAATATCTGGGCTTCCCTGATGGCGCAACAGTAAAGAATCTGCCTGCCAATGCAGGAGACATGGGTTCAATCCCTGGGTCAGAAAGATCCCCTGGAGAAGGAAATGGCAATCCACTCCAGTATTCTTGCCTGGGAAATCCCAAGGGTAGAGGAGACTGGCAGGCCACTGTCCATGCGGTCACAAGAGTCAGACATGACTTAGAGACTAAAACAACAACAAGTAACATCTATTAATACCCCACATAACTAAGTGTTTTTCAGAACAAGGCTTAGAAAACACTGCACCCTGCAACGTAAGTTAACATCATTGCAATTATTATTCACCACACTGGCTTGAGAAAACCACCTTGATTGAAGAGGTCACTAAAAGATGTAATCCATGCATGGGGCTCTGAAAGGTCTGTGTGAAGTTTTCAAAGGTTGCCAGTTAAGATTTATTCTGAAACTGGGCAAGTATGCAATGACAATACTCAACTAAAGGAAAATATAAAAGATGTCTATGACTTTGGGATAGGAAAAACTTTCTTAAAATTCATACATAGCCTTAAATATAAGACAAAAGATAATAAGTACTCAGCATTAGGCAAGTCTGTTTTTTACAACTGTATTGTCAAAAAGAAAATTAAATCCTCAGGTCTAAGTGTGCTATATATCCTTTCCTTTATGTATTCATTCACCAAATATTTATTGCATACCTACTATGAAAGTTTGGAAGGACTGATGTTGAAGCTGAAGCTCCAATACTTTGGCCACCTCATGTGAAGAGTTGACTCATTGGAAAAGACCCTGATGCTGGGAAGGATTGGGGGCAGGAGGAGAAGGGGACGACAGAGGATGAGATGGCTGGATGGCATCACCGACTCAATGGAGATGAGTTTGGGTAAACTCTGGGAGTTGGTGATGGACAGGGAGGCCTAGCATGCTGCGACTCAAGAGGTCGCAAAGAGTCGGACATGACTGAGCAACTTAACTGGACTATGAAAGTTTAGAAATGATTTTTTTCGAACACTTGTGTACTAGTTATTATTTTTTCACATAGAATTTCCTGCAGCGACCATATTAAGCCAAACTTTTCAGTCACAACAGTTAGGCAAAGTTTGAAACTGCGATCTCTCTCTTAACACTGTTCTGTCTATTCCTTCCTTGTTCTTCACAACATAAGGCTTCTAGTACAAAACCAGACTATTATTCGCATTTGACTTGGAGAGATTACATATTCCCCCAAAATGACACACTGAACCTTCAGGTGGGAGCAATCACAATGCCTCGTCCTATATAATAGGACTATATAATAATTTGATTTGAGGGTTTTTTTCGACCATTGGGCTTCCCTTGTGGCTCAGCTGGTAAAGAATCCACCTGCAATGCGGGAAATCGTGGTTCGATTCCTGGGTCGGGAAGATTCACTGGAGAAGGGATAGGCTACCCACTCCAGTATTCTTGGGCTTCCCTTGTGACTCAGCTGGTAAAGAATCCATCTGCAATGCGGGAGACCAGGGTTCGATCTTCCCTGGGTTGGGAAGACCCCCAGGAGAAGGGAAAGGCTACCCACTCCATTATTCTGGCCTGGAGAATTGCATGGACTAGTCCATGGATGTCACAAAGAGTCAGATACAACTGAGCGACTTTCACTTTCAGCCATTACTTCTTTGAATACTTCTTTCAGCCCCACACTTCTCCACGCTTTCTGAGACTTGGTTTAAATGACTGTCAGATCTTTTGTTATAGTTCCATAGGTTCCTGAAGCTCTGTTCATTACTCTTTAATCTATTTTCTCGGTTTTTCAAATTGGGTAATTGATATTACTCTAATTTCAAGTTCATATTCTTTCCTCTGTTCTGTGTATTACATCATTGAGCCTATCCAGTAAGTTTTTAGTTTTGGTTACTGCATTTTTCCATTCTAACACTTCCATTTGGTTCTTGTTCATATCTTCTATTCTTTTTCATTTTTGTAATTAGCTCTCATTCAATTTATTGTGCTTTGTTAATTACAACAAATTATACAGACATATGTAACCAAAGACATAGGCTGCAATAGTAATGGTGGTGATTTCTGTCAGGCAGAATTATGGGATTTCCTCCTTTATTTTTTTAATTTATTTTTCATTGAGGGATAATTGCTTCACAATGTTGTATTGGTTTCTGCCATACAATAAGGCAAATCAGCCGTAAGAATACATATGCCCCCTCCCTCTTGAATACCTTCTATTTCTTTGTTGATACTTTGATTTTATCATTTGGTTCAAATGTGTTAACAACTGCTGATTGAGGCATTTTTATGATGGATTGCTTTAAAACTCTTGTCAGATAATTCCAATATCTATGCCACTTTCGTGGGCTTCCCAGGTGGCACTAGTGGTAAAGAACCTGCCTGCCAATTCAGGAGACGTAAGGGATGCAGGTTCAATCCCTAGGTTGGGAAGATCCCCTGGAGGAGGGCATGCCACCACCCCCCCCCCAGTATTCCTGCCTAGAGAATTCCATGTAGCCTGGTGGACTACAGTCCATGGGGTCGCAAAGAGTTGGACACTACTGAGAGACCTAGCACACACATATGCACACGCTGCCCTGAGGCTGCCTGGCTTTGCTTCATTGTATTTTCTTATTCCAGCTGAGATTTTCATGGCCTTTGATAGACACGTGATTTTTTATTGAATTCTGAACACTGTGGGTATTCAGTCCTGAGAATTTTGGATAGAAGAAGTCATCTGTCTTAGCAGGCTTCTTCTGACACAGCCCCAGCCGGGAGAGGGAGAGCTGCCTCATTTCTTCCAGGTAGGAATGATGTTCAGTCTCCCTACTACACCTTCCTAACATTACCCCAGCTGGGAAAAGACAAGGTGCTTTTTCACTGCTCCACACATGGCAGCCACTAACACCTCAGCTCATGCACAGTGGCTCATGACCTCTGGGGGAAGGAGCAAGCCCCAGATCCCCTCAGCCTTTTGGGCACAATCCTAGTAAGGAGTGGGAGAAATGCCTCATTACCTACATGTGAGAATGGAAGTCCTGGCTCCCCACTCAGCCTCTGCTGGCAGGAGTGGGAGGAAGACCACAATTTTTTTCCCATGGTGTTTGGCTAGAGCAGGGAGCTTATTTTCTAGAAGTTTTCCTTCTTACTAGGTAGATGCTTCCTGGGACTTTTGCTAAAGAGATCAGACTTTTACTGAACTTCTTCTGGTCTGTAATGTTGGCATTTCTAGGTTCCTGGCTTCTCCAGCACCAGTTTGGGATATATGTGGCAAAGATAAAACCCAGGGATCTCCTCACCATGCTGCTCCTCAGATCCCAGGGTTAACTGGGCTGCCTTCTGTCCTTCTTTCAGAATTTTCTTACACTTGTTTCATGCAATTTCCAAGAGTGCTTAACAGTATTTAACAGGAGAAACAGGGAGAAGGGCATGCATCCTATTTTTTCCAGAACCAGAAATCAATGTATTTAATTCTAACATTCTGTATACTTTATGTATTTCATTTCTCAAAAAATTTTTGTGACCTGAGGGCAAAGGCTAATAGAATTTTGCCAAGAGAACTCACTGGTAATAGCAAACACCCTACTCCAACAACACAAGAGAAGACTCTACACGTGGACATCACCAGATAGTCAACACCGAAATCAGATTGATTATATTCTTTGCAGCCAAAGATGGAGAAGCTCTATACAGTCAGCAAAAACAAGACAGGGAGCAGACTGTGGTTCAGATCATGAACTGCTTATTGCCAAATTCAGACCTAAATTGAAGAAAGTAGGGAAAACCACTAGTCCATTCAGGTATGACCTAGATCAAATCCCTTATGCGTATACAGTGTAAGTGACAAATAGATTTAAGGGACTAGATCTGATAGACAGAGTGCCTGATGAACTATGGACAGAGGTTCATGACATTGTACAGCAGACAGGGATTAAGACAATCCCCATGGAAAAGAAATGCAAAAAAGCAAAATGGCTGTCTGAGGAGGCCTTATAGATAGCTGGGAAGAGAAGAGAAGCAAAAAGCAAAGGAGAAAAGGAAAGATACTCCCATCTGAATGCAGAGTTCCAAAGAATAGCAAGGAGAGATAAGAAAGCCTTCCTCAGCGATCAGTGCAAAGAAATAGAGGAAAACAACAGATTGGGAAAGACTAGAGATCTCTTCAAGAAAATTAGAGATACCAAAGGAACATTTCATGCAAAGATAGGCTCGGTAAAGGACAGAAATGGTATGGACCTAACAGAAGCAGAAGATATTAAGAAGAGGTGACAAGAATACACAGAAGAACTGTACAAAAAAGATCTTCATGACCCAGATAATCATGATGGTGTGATCACTCACCTCGAGCCAGACATCCTGGAATGTGAAGTCAAGTGGGCCTTAGAAAGCATCACTACGAACAAAGCTAGTGGAGGTGATGGAATTCCAGTTGAGCTATTTCAAATCCTCAAAGGTGATGCCGTGAAAGTGCTGCACTCAATATGCCAGCAAATTTGGAAAACTCAGCAGTGGCCACAGGACTGGAAAAGGTCCGTTTTTGTTCCAATCCCAAAGAAAGGCAATGCCAAAGAATGCTCAAACTACCGCACAATTGCACTCATCTCACATGTTAGTAAAGTAATGCTCAAAATTCTCCAAGCCAGGCTTCAGCAATACGTGAACCATGAACTTCCAGATGTTCAAGCTGGTTTTAGAAAAGGCAGAGGAACCAGAGATCAAATTGCCAATATCCGCTGGATCATCGAAAAAGCAAGAGAGTTCCAGAAAAACATCTATTTCTGCTTTATTGACTATGCCAAAGCCTTTGACTGTGTGGATCACAATAAACTGTGGAAAATTCTGAAAGAGATGGGAATACCAGACCATCTGACCTGTCTCTTGAGAAACCTTTATGCAGGTCAGGAAGCAACAGTTAGAACTGGACATGGAACAACAGACTGGTTCCAAATAGGAAAAGGAGTACGTCAAGGCTGCATATTGTCACCCTGCTTATTTAACTTATATGCAGAGTACATCATGAGAAACGCTGGGCTGGAAGAAACACAAGCTGGAATCAAGATTGCCGAGAGAAATGTCAATAACCTCAGATATGCGGATGACACCACCCTTATGGCAGAAAGTGAAGAACTAAAGAGCCTCTTGATGAAAGTGAAAGAGGAGAGTGAAAAAGTTGGCTTAAAGCTCAACGTTCAGAAAACTAAGATCATGGCATCGGTCCCATCACTCCATGGGAAATAGATGGGGAAACAGTGTCAGATTTTATTTTTTGGGGCTCCAAAATCACTGCTGATGGTGATTGCAGCCATGAAATTAAAAGACGCTTACTCCTTGGAAGGAAGGTTATGGCCAACCTAGATAGCATATTTAAAAGCAGAGACATTACTTTGCCAATGAAAGTCTGTCTAGTCAAGGCTATGGTTTTTCCAGTGGTCATGTATGGATGTGAGAGTTGGACGGTGAAGAAAGCTGAGCACCGCAGAATTGATGCTTTTGAACTGTGGTGTTGGAGAAGACTCTTGAGAGCCCCTTGGACTGCAAGGAGATCCAACCACTCCATCCTAAAAGAGATCAATCCTGGGTGTTCATTGGAAGGACTGATGTTGAAGCTGAAACTCCAATACTTTGACCACCTCATGCGAAGAGTTGATTCATTGGAAAAGACCCTAATGGTGGTTGGGATTGGGGGCAGGAGGAGAAGGGGACGACAGAGGATGAGATGGTTGGATGGCATCACCAACTCAATGGACATGGGTTTGGGTAGACTCCGGGAGTTGGTGATGGACAGAGAGGGCTGGCGTGCTGCAATTCATGGGGTCGCAAATAGTCGGATACGACTGAGCGACTGAACTGAACTGAACTGAACTATTGAGATTTCATTCATTTGGAGGCTCACTTAGAAGTGTTCTTCGTAACTACTATATCTTTACATATTTCTCTGAGAAATTTTCATTGTACCGTTACAATTTTTTTAATCTGCAATGCACATCAAATTGCATTTTTGATGCAAACCTATGTTTCTTGGAAGGTATAACATGCACAACCACAAATTCAATTTTAATGAAAGTACAGAGATAGTATATGATCATTCCACACGGGCGAAGGATGAGATTCTACTCATCATATCTTACATAGACTTTTTCCAAATGCACACGACCAAAGCCTGATTATTCTCTTAATTTCAGCCTCACCTGAACAGATGTTCCTAGTTGATTTTCTTCTACTTGTGCTCTGATAGTCTCATTTATTCTGATTATCATTTTGTGTTTTTATTGAGCATGATCTTCTATTTGCTCATTTTCATTCCCCATTCTTGTTTGAGCACCTCCATCATCTTTCACACAGTTTGCTTTTGATGTCTGAAAAAGCCAATAATACCCACAAATCTGCTGTGGCTCAGATGCTCACTACAAAAGTCTTTTCCTTTTCAGTCCATATCCTGAAGATATTTTCCTGGCAGGCAATAAAACAACTTTGGAGAAATAATGTCTCATTTACTTCTCTCTACTTAATTTGCTTTTTTAAAATTTTTCTCATCTTGAGAATTTGTATGAGAGCAAAATTTCATTGTTTTGAGCCTGTCTCATGAACTAAACATAACCTTTGACAACATAACCTTTGACAACATTTCAGTGATACAATGCTCATTTGGATATTTTATTAAAAATGTAAAACCTGTTTGGTGTAGCATGCCATGCTCACCACTGTTATTTTCACATCTGCACTATTTTGAAACAAAGGATCTTAACATCTAAATAATCTTGTCCCTGACTGTTGTTTTGGTTTGCACTGGGGTTTCACAAAACTTAATAGACAGACAACATAAATTCACACAAGTAAATTAATTCTAAAGCTGATTTGTACTCTGTGCAACACCATTCCTTTTATTTTTTGCAATCACCTAAGAAAGGATATTTTTAAGCAAAGAAAATAGAGTTTAAAAAAATCATAGAAATACTAGGCCTGCTGTTCTGTTTTTTGCTCCTCTTGGCACATATAGATTTGCAACTGAAGTCCTTTTGGCTCCTATGATGTCATTATAGAAATGCCATCTTGCAAATTCTTCCCATTTGTCTCTTTCACTGCCTGCTCTGTAGTTGAAACAATTCTTTTCAAAATAATTTATAATTTGTTTTGTATGACACCAGTGACATTTATTACAGGTGTCAACTTCAGCAAAAGATACCCAATTATTTCCATTTAATTCATTTATCAAATGCTAAGGTCTATGGCAAGAATTTAGAGGTCATGTCACTTAGTATCTCACAGTAAAGAGGAAGGACAGTTTTGTTCTCAGTCAGATGAGCTAACTTGGAAGACCATGGTCAACAGGAAATCTTCCATAGAAGAAATGGTGGCTTTGAACAGAGATGCTTTGGACAAGGGTCAAAGAGTAACCACAGTACAAACAGTTGATTTGATTTGCTGTCATTTTTTTCTTTTAGTTTCAGAAGGTGGCTGTTTTCCATTATTTCTTTAAAACTGCGTTAGTTTATTTTTTTTTCAAATTGTTAAATTACATAGGTAAAAGTGATTCTCTGGATAAATCTGACTCTTCAACCTCAATTATTATCTAATGAGTGCACTATTATACACACGGTGGGATTAAATTTGAAATGCAGGTGGAAACCATGTTCAATTTTCCTCCCATTACTGCACACCATAAAGCTTTAATGCAATACAAATATTGCCCCCAAATTATTTCTCTCCACTGAAGTTTTACCTGAAGAATTTATCATCACAAAATGGAGTTTATAGGACTCTGAATCTGTCTGTTAGACAACAAATTTCCTTATCACCATCTTTGCCTCCACTCATAGGACAGAATATTCAAAACCATAGGGCTCAGCACCTGCTTTAGTTTCATTCACTCCATCCAATATAGGACAAAAACGATTGTTGTATAAAACTGTAGTATCATTCTCTTATTAACTTTCATTCATACTGTGTTTATAACTGTAGCTGAAAGAAACTGGCCATACTGGCATTTTAGATGTAAGAATGCTCAAACTCAAAGAAGAAAGTATTCTGAATTTGTTTGTTCAATGACATCTTAAATTGAACTATTTTTTAAACTAAACTATTTTTCACTCATATTTCAACATTAACTGCTTTAATGTATTATGATTGTTACAAATCTACTCAAAATATAACATTATTTAGGCAGAAATGAAGCTCTTCACTAGTCTTTACAAATAAAAGATTCTCAAACTGATAACCAGAAAACTTCTACATTCTGGGATCTTGCATGTGCATGCACACCTGCTCAGTTGTGTCCAACTCTTTGCAACCTTATGGACTGTAGTCCTTCAGGCTTCTCTGTCCATGGAATTTTCCAGGCAAGAATAATGGAGTGGGTTGCCATTTCCTACTTCAGGGGAATCTTCCCCCACCCAGGGATTGAATTCCCGTCTCTTGCATCTCCTGCATTGGGAGGCGGATTTTTTTTTTTACTGCTGCACCACCTGGGAAGCCCCTGGTAACTTGGAGAATGTGTAAAAGAGATGCCACTTTGAATTGCAACAAAGATCATTAATGAGGGAAGGCCCTTCAAATAGATAGATCCCTGACTGGCTAGAGAGGGCTGGCTATCACACACTGTTGTATTATCACGGAAGCTGGTCTTTGACTAAGAATCCTCCACTGTATGAACCTCACACTGGCACTTGCACCCTAGAGTCTCTTTTCCTTGCAACATGAGAAAGTAGAAAATTTTCATTCTGGGATGTTGAATGCATTCATGTTTAATTCTTCATATACGTATCAAACGTTTGCAAGTTAACAGCACCTTGAGGTCTTTTAAATTTATTGTTGTGCATTTTTTCCTTCTCTTGGACCATATATTCCCTTTTCTTCATTCATCTGCCTTTATTTCTCCTACTATATCTATCTATTTCTTGCAAAGAAATGGGACTTAAACATTTCCCCTTGCAGTACTCCTTCCCCAGAGTCAGTGACAAGAAATTGCGACCATTCACCAGCCCTGGTGTGCTCAAACACTTCTGTACATCCCCACTAGAAACACTAAGAGACAACAAGCAAGCATCTAGTGTGGATACAGAGCTAACATCCACCACTTGGCAAGCTGTGTTCAGGGAGGCTTACTTAGCTCTCATTCTGGGATTATTATAAAAATAAATCTTTTAGCATTTGTTTGGGATTAAAAGTGAAGGAATCTAGACTCACATTTTAAAATGCACATCCTGATGAATAATAAATACACTTAGTAAATATACATTAAGGGAGAATTATATTTTCTGCAGCTTGTTGTGTTTTACTGAAAGCATTCTCCACATAACAATGAATTAACAGAACCCAAATATCAGATGAAGATTGGAGTGGTGAGTATAATTTGTATCATCTAGTAGAAATGAAAGAGGTGGAAACAAGAGCAGATCAAAATGAAAGGTCTTGTTGTGAGAGGACAGAAGAGTGGCCTGCAGGGCGATACAGCCCAACACATAGGAGGGTGCCCAGGGTGTGCTGGAGAGAGCCCTGGGCTCAGAACAAACAACCGTGAGTTCTAATCTTGGTTTCGTCACTAGTCCCCGGCCTCTCAGGTTCCTCAGCGGCAAACGGGAATTAAAATGCCTGTGCTGCTGCTGCTGCCGCTGCTAAGTCACTTCAGTCGTGTCCGACTCTGTGCGACCCCATAGACGGCAGCCCATCAGGTTCTGCCGTCCCTGGGATTCTCCAGGCAAGGATACTGGACCACAGAATTACTTGTAAACTGTTTAATGACAGATAGGAAGGGCAGAAGTCCTTTAATTTCAGGATCAAGAAGACATCTGAGAAAATGATTCCATCAGGTCAACCACAAGCAAATCGGTGAAATCAATGTTCTGCCTCCTTCACTCCTCCCCTTTTTCATGATTATCTCCATAGCCCTTGCCTTCCAAGCCCCAAGTGGTGTTCATGAGCACAAAATATCCACCTTCTCTCTGCTTAGTCTTCCCATCATGCATACACTCTCATCTGCTGGATAACACCCTCCCCAACTCATCACATCAAAGTTTAATTGTCCTGTACCCCCTTTATTGTGAACCCCATTTGCTGTCAACACCACATAGGAAGAACACACAAGTTCAGGAATCAAAGAATCTAAGTTAAAACCTAGCTCTTATGCTTGTGAACTGAGACTTTGGCAAATAATTTAACCCCATGTGCCTTAGCCTCCTCCTCATCATACCTGAAGCTCATAACAGTATCAGTTTCATAGCACTCTTGTGAAGGTAAATAATAAGGATAAAATCTCTGGCACGGTGCCTGGCTCATAAATAAACACTTAATAAATGTAAGCAGTATTATTTGATCTAAAATGTTAAGAAGAGACATCAGCTTAATGTCATTCCTCCAAAGCAACTCCTAATTTTACCAGCAGCCTTAACGTAAAGGAGAGCATAGTTGTGTGATTTTTAAACACCATGACAAAGTGCTGGGGGAGATACTTTGGGGTGAGAGCAAAGGGTGCCTTAGGACAGGCTATTCCAACCTTTAGTACTGGATGGTCCACCATCCAGACCAGCCCACTGGCTGTGATTCCCACTGTGTGTCCACACATCCCCTGCCTCCTTTTCAGAACAACAGAATATGCAGAGACCTGGACCAGAAGACAGAAGGGAATATCTGTCAGGACACAGTTTACTCTGGGACCTTGTCAAATGATCTGCTTTTTATCCAGAACTGGGTAAACAGAAGTACTTCCTCAAAAACAAGTAAACACTGTACTATGCGTTAATTTCACAAACCATCATTACCAGCTTTTCCAGACAAGCGATCACCGAACCTCCATTTTTGTGAAAGGACAGTCGTTGCTTTGTTTATGGCTTGGAGGTGTGGGGGGAGACAGGAGGGACAAGAGAGGTGACACTAAAATTACTTGTCCCTCTTTAAAGCTTTCCAGGTAAACTGTGCCCAGACTCAAGGACAATGTGTTTAAGACTGACTCTTGTGTCGCCCCTGAAAAGCCCTGGGAGTTTTAATTGAAATTGTTTTTCTGCACTGGCATGCTGCCTTATTTGCAATATGTATTATGAAGGACAATGTTAAATAAGAAGGGTGACTTTTTTTAAATACAGACTTCAAAACTGTATATTGGCTGCCCTCCCCTCCCCACCTAAGAAATAAACACAAGATTTTTTTTTTTTCCACTAAAGGACAGTAAATTTCTTTGGTTATCGATATTCAAAAACCAAACTAAAACAGCTGTAATGGGAGAATATCCCCAAAGCAGACAGCTATTCGTGGAAACGGAAACAAGCAGAAGAACAAAGAAAAAATCTTTCGGGTTTTATCCTACATTTCAAAGCTGCATTAAAGTCACAGTTCCTCTCACTGCAAGATGGTTCCTAAAACTTCACGAAACTGCCATAAAACAGGAAGTTCAGAATATCATTTTTTCAGTATTATCTTCCTTTCTCAATTCAGCTTTAGTTTATCCACTAACTTAACAGAATAATACTTTTTGAATAGGAAAACCTGGTAACTTCCCATGAATACCTTTCCTGCCAAGTCCCCTGCCCCTGGCTCTAGTTTATAGTGTTCTCAGCTGGTGGCTATGCTGCCTTCCTGTGACTTAAGAACAGCTTTTTCCAGAAGGAAATACAATGCTAAACAAGCTTTATCTTTTCAAAAGAGCATCTGACTTAGAGAAAATGATGCTTACCTAGTTATGAGATAGAATGGTAACATGCAGAGGGGGGTAAATCAAAGTCTGCTCTTGAGAGGAGGCAACCTCAAAAAACCTTCCAATTCTCAATGTAGGAACATGGAAATCCTTTCTCAGGGCCCAGATATGTGCCAGAGATAATATGCCAAGAAAAACATTATTTCCCTGGGATGGGCTACTATGATTATCTATCCTATTATGAGTCAAGCCCTTGAAAATCCAAAGGTAAGTAGCAGTTAAACAGCTATAAACAGTGGCTTATGAGAATTCTGAGGAAATATGATGAGGTGACAATGCTGTGAAACTCACTGCAGAAACAAATCCCTCAGTATAAAAAGAAAAAAAAAAGTGCCCTATATGGCAGATTCTAAGTTTTCTCTCCTTTTTCTTTCATGATCTTCTCTTCTCATCACCTCTTCCATTCTTTTTCCTTCTTTCTTCCATTCTATGTTCATTTTTCCAGTTTATTTTCTCTCTCCCTACTCCCTCTGGCTCTGTATTCCCATCTTTCTCGCTTTGATTTTCCTTTTTTTTTTTTAAAAAAAAAAATGTCATTACTCACCCCAGTGACATGTCACAATATTGCATGGAAGTTCATTGTAAGCACATTTTGGTTCCCTGTTGTTACGTTTTTAATCCGTCAAAGTTAATATTTTTACATCACTCTTTCTCTGCCCAAAAGGAAACCAAGTTAAGATGCTTTTGATTTTTATATGATATGTCTCCTTACTTGAAAATCGTTCACCCAAAATGGGGAGAGGAAGGAGGTGAGGAACAGAACATACAATCCTTATCTTCAAAAAAAATGCCAAAGCTCTAAGGAACTCTTCAAACTAGATCCCTTTTATCCCATCTGTCTTGTTTCCCAGCTTTTTTTTTAACATTTACTCATCATAAATTTATTGAGTACTTAACGCTTGCCAGGAAGTTTAGGCATACAAACAATAGGTTGGTAGAAGGATTATAAGGAAAGGAGAAAGGTTTTTCCACTTTTTTCTCCCAAATGTATTCCTTTTCTTTGTGAGGAAATCAGGGCAGAAAGAAATAAAAGGCCAGAAACAAACCCCTACATACACACCCACACCCACACCCACCTAGATCTAGTGCAGGAACCTCTGCTTGCCTCCTTTCCCCAGCCCCACCCTCCCTGTAGACCTCACCCTGAGACCTGACCTTTCTTCCGGGCGCACTGAAGAAAAAAAATGGGAGAGAAAGTAGTAACCAGAGGCCAAATTCTTTCCTTCAGCAATCTAAAGAACTCTGGGCAAAAAGTTCAGATGTGCAGTTTGTTGGTGGTACTCTGATAGGTATATATTATCATTCTTGAACGTTGAGTTTCAGGGAGGTGATTGAAACATTTGGCTTAGCAAGTATGTGGTTCTAACTCAGTTATCTGACTACAAGACCCACTCTAGTTCACTGCCACCTTTTCTACCTTAACAAACTCCAGCTCTGACTTGAACACTCAGTTAAGTTTCCTTCCTACTAAACCGATCCTTCCCTCTCTTGCCTCAAGCCCCTGACGCCATCTCTGTTAGACAGCACATTGTTAACAATTCTTTACTCCTCGGTTACTTTGACCACTCCCTTTTGCACTGCTTCAGGGCAGAGTAACCATCCTGTTCACCTTTGAGGCTCCCAGACCCTCCATGCAGCACCTTATACTCAGGGGTTCAATAAATGTCAGTCACATCAAATTAAGTGGAACACCAAAATACAGTAAAGCACGTTGGGTTTACAAAACCTATGTTATTCTCAATAAATGAATAAGTGGTAAAGCAGTATGATAACCACGGAAAGAAAAGAAGCACTAAATCTGAAATAGCACTTCTGCTGCTTCAGATGGACGGGAAACTCAAGAAACACAATTTTTCATGGGGAACCCATGACAGACTGAAGGACAAGAACCAGAACCCGATGGGTGGATTTGGGGTTATAAAGCTGAAAAATAAGACAGAAAATGTGTTTGGGCAAGCCCAACAACATAAGGAAATGGCAACCCACTCCAGTGTTCTTGCCTGGAGAATCCCAGGGACGGTGGAGCCTGGTGGGCTGCCGTCTGTGGGGTCGCACAGAGTCGGACACAACTGAAGCGACTTAGCAGCAGCAGCAGCAGCAACATAAGGGCTAACTTACTGAGGAGAGAGGTAGAAAAGACATGTTCTCTCATCAATGATTCCAAAATAACCTCTAGTAGTTGGGGCTCTGAAACCATGGGTTAAATCAGTGTCACCTGCCGTCACTAATTAAGGTTGTTTTAAGACTTACTTGTCCTCCAATCTGGCACGTGGCCTGAACAAAAGGATGCAAACTCCAGTTACTTTCCGGGACCTAGCAGTCAGCACCATCAGATTTGAGCTGAGCAGAGAGTCAGCTGAGCCTCATTGAGACCACCCGCCCCCAACACTTCAACTGGGCATGCGCGTGTGTACACGGGGTGACCTTTTGACGTAAGAGGGCCAAAAACTCCACCCTCAGAAAATGCCCATAGTCTAGCCACACCTGCAGGATAACAGTTACCACACCTTTTCCCAAACACTTTCCCCCAACCTCCCGATGTTCCCCACACCCTGGACGGTTCAACTTCCTTATTCACTGTCGCAAAAATACCTCGGCCCCTTTCTTGAGGAGGCAGATTTGAGAATGGTTCTCTCATCTCCTTGCTTGACTGCGTTGCGAATATCCCCTCTCGGCTGCAAATTTCAGCATGTCAGTGTTTTTGGCTTGCTTGGCTTGGACAAAAATCCCCTAGTTAGGTTACAGTTCTAATGTTATACCCAATTAACTGGTTACCTAGAGGACGTATAATCTTATACCCACCCTTAGACAGAATTTTTCTTAGCCAGTATTTTTGTTCAGCTTTATTGAGATATAATTGACGAATAATATTGTAAGATACTTAAAGTATACATCATAGTGACTTAATATACATTTATACTGTGAAAGAATCCGTCACGTCACACTTATATTTGGGGGAATTGAGAACATTTAATTCTGTCTCTTAGCAAATTTCAATTATATAATACAGTGTTAACTGCTATAGTCATCATGTTTTACTTTAAATCCTCAGACGTTATTCATCTTATAGCTGAAAGTTTGAACCCTTTTACCAACCTCTCCCTATTTCCCCCACCCTCTCAGCCCCTAGCAACCACTTTTCTACTCTGTATTTCTGTGAGTTTGACATTTTTTAGATCCTATATGTAAGTGACTATGCAGTGTTTGTCTTTGGCTTATTTCACTTAGCATAATGCCTTCAAGGTACATCCATGTTATTGCAAAAGCAAGATTCCTTTATTTTTTTAAAGCTAAAATATGCATATATATATATATATATATAGACACACACAAAGTCACATCTTTATCCATTCATCTGTTGCTGGACACAGGTTGTTTCCATATCTTGGCTGTGGTGAATGATCTTAGCTGAAGTTTTAATTCAGCTTAAAGTAACAGATATAGAGGTAAGTTACCACCCTCCCATCTTTAACTGAAGTTTGAGCAGATCTTTAAATAAACCTCTCTTTGAATTGCATCAACCATAGATAACAAATACAACCTTCACTATGAAGTGACATCACTTGTCTTATGGATTTTGCATGGATTCCTACTACTTTAAAATATTTCTCAAATTTTTTCAACACCTGATGACCTTTTATCATTGAAATTATGAAATTCTGCCTAGATTTTTTTATTTCAATTTGGAAGAAAATGTCACTTATTTGTATATAAAATGCTTTTGTGTAGGCCATGTTTTTGTGTGCTATGCTTTTGTGTATGCTTAATTTTCTAGCACTGAAGACTGAAAATTCAACTTTTTAGGTCTGCAAAATAAAACGTGATTTAGTAAGGTAGTTTATTTAGAATGGTGGGGAAATGTTGTATTTTGGTTAACTCTAAGTTAAATGAACTATTCCTATTCACCATAAGAAAGAGACTGATTCTCAAAATTTGGACAATATTCTAACAAGACTTAATAAAAGTTTATAAATCTGTCTTGATTTCATTGGGGTCTAGAGTTCTTAGAAAGTCATCATTACAAACATTAAAATCATTACAAATTCTCATCATACAGTGTGACCAAGGTAGAAGTTACAAGATTCTAGCCATTATCCATGAACAGAAGGTACGTGGATTATTTTAATGGCATTGTTGGAAGAGACCTAGTTGGGTCCTAGACAAGCTGTGAATAGTTCACTTCAGGTACCTCCTTTCCGCCCTCATCAACGTCTCCATTCTATTTTTCTGCTTTCCTCCTCCCATTTCCTGTCTCTATTCCATCCCCTAAATTCCTCTAACTTGCTTTTGTTGTGGTGGTGGTTTAGTCTCTAAGTCATGTCTGACTCTTTTGCGACCTCATGGACTGCAGCCCACCAGACTCCTCTGTCCATGGGATTTCCCAGGCAAGAATACGGGAGTGAGTTGCCATTTCCTTCTCCAGGGGATCTTCCCAACCCAGGATCAAATCGGAGTCTCCTGCTTGGCAGGCAGATTCTTTACCACTGAGCCACCTGGGAAACACCTAACTTGTTTTATGTTACAGCTGATCACTGCTAACATAGATATTAGTTGGAGATGAGGATCCAGGAATATGTATTTGTCCTCTCAAGGAAGCTGCTTAAATAGGTGTCTCCAACATCCCCTCTTCTCCCACCCATGCCTAAGACAAATGAAGAAATGACTTATGCTTTGTTGTGGTTTAGTCGCAAAGATGTGTCAGACTCTTGCGACCCCATGGACTGTAGCTCACTATGCTCCTCTGTCCATGGGATTTCCCAGGCAAGAATACTGGAGTGGGTTGTCATTTCTTTCTCCGGGGTATCTTCCCAACCCAGGGATTGAACCAGTCTTGCATCTCCAGCATTTGGCAGGCAGATTCTTTACTGACTGAGCCACCAGGGAAGACTTATGCTTAATTTAATACAAAAAGCACTTACTGGTTTGACCCTTGGCTTTGTAGTTCAATCTCCGGCGCTCCTGAGCACAAACCTACAGCCAGCTTTTATTTCATCTCATACTGTCTTGGCATCCCACATGCTTTTTCTTCTACCTGGTAAAACTTAACTTGCCCCCACTCCACCCTACCCAACCCCACCCCACCCCATACCACAATCACCTTCACCTCAATGACTGCCCTTGGAGGAGGGCTCATATAAATACTGCAGGGAGAAGCTCTCCCAGGCCTCCCAGTCCACTTTAGATGACCCTCCTCCACACATCCCTGGCACTCTAGGTGCTTTAGGATACTTACTATTTCATACGATAATTATTGGTTCCTTTTTCTGTTTTCCCACTAGCTAGACTGTAACCTCCTTACAGCCTTATCAGTCTTCATATTTTCAATGTCTAGCAAATTGCTCAGGACTCACAGCTCATTAAGGCTGAACAAATGAAAGATTGCAAGGAAATGAAGGAGGTTTGGGATACAGTGTTTCAAGGAGGGTGGAATTTTTTAATGCTGGAAATACTCATTTAAAATGTTGTCAACCTCCACTGTAGAATATAGGACTTAATATGCACAGAGCCAATAGCACTATAAAGTTTCCTGGGTTTTTTGTTTAAAAAATTCCTGATACCAGCTTATTAACTTTTCATTTGTTCCTTTCTCACTAAAGAAGAGCACAAAGCAATCCCATTATTTAGGCTTCCCAACTGTCTAAGTTCCAGATAAATAGGCTCACCGAGTTTATGTGAGCTTTTATGCACTTTAATCAATATATTTCCCAGTTTGAACAAGACACTAAATTAATTCCTGTCTTTTTTAAACTAGTTTCCACTTACTCAAAGATGTCACTACCCAACTTGGAAGTAGCCTTGAAGAGTGAAAACACAGATTCCTTGAAGAAGTTAGTACCCTTGCAAGTTTTAGTCCTGACTCTGCCTCTGTAGACTTGGGAAAATTACATAACATTTATGGACCTGTTTCCTCATCTATAAAACATAGGAGTTGGACCAGTTGATTTTTAAGCTCCCTGTCAGTTTAAAAATTCTATTATTGTATAAATCTTTAATTATAACATACAGCAGGTGGACCCTGAAAAGTGCTAGAAATGACAATGCTGTACTGTCACACAAAGAAGATAATCTCCATCACAAGCAATTCATTTTAAAATTCACAATCAAGTCAAGTTGGCATGCACTACATCTGAGAGGGTAAGAGTAATAAATGCATCTATGGAAAGAGCAAGAAGCAAGAGGAAGCAGACCCATGCACTCTGTGAGACAGTACACAGCCTAAATGTATTTTCTCACACTGATGTATTTTAAATTTGTGACTATGAATATACCACAGTGAACAGCTTGAAGTTCTTTGGAACAAACATCGTCTCATCTAAGGTCACTCCTGAAGGAACTGCAATAATAACATTTGGCATATGTAGATAGAGTTCTCTGCAAAGTGGAGCATGGAGAATTATACTCTGCATGTTCCAGAAAAGATGATCCATGATTCAGGTGAAAAAAAATGTCAGGTACATTTTTGACAGTGGCAGCAAACCCAAGCACTATAACCATACAATCAATATGGACGCCCTCATTAAAATCCCCAAGTAGCTTCGAGTTTGATTTTCAGCAAGTCTGGACAGGAATAATGGATTTCTTGGCCTGGAGGAACATTAGAAGTTTTAATAAGAGGAACTTAGAATTACCAGTGCTGGCCCTGGTTCCATGGAAGCCCTGGCTCCCTCTCTACAACAACACAGGATGAACCTAATTCCTCGCCTCAGATTCTTGTTATTCAATTTAAAATGCCATTTTATAGACAGCCTGATAATTTCTCCTCAAAAATACATTCATAAAAATTGCTTTAAAATTCTGATCAATGTTTTCAGTTCACATAGATATTAAACTGAATTTCCTAAAGCCTGAAAAGCTAATTATGCATTCAATTAGAGTTTCTTAATAAAGATTAAAACTCTGAAGTCTATTACAAGCACATATTTAATTCAACTGCCATTTTATCCATGCCATGGAAGTGTAAGTGGTAACAATGAATATAAATTATAATACATGCCATAGAAAGAATGCTATTTGTCCAAGTAGTTGCTATAAAGAATTAAATTTTGCTATCAGTTCCACGATCTAGTTAAAATTGGTATTCTTTATTTGGTCTTTCAATGTAGTCCAATTTCCTACTTTGAAAAACAAATTCTAGGGAATAAAGAAAAGAGATTAATTTATCATTAAGACTCTGCTTAATTGAAGTCAATTCCGAACAAACTTGAATTCAATTTCTGCTCATTAAATTGAATGTGCTCTGCGTTTCTCTCTGCATTGCTTTGAGCAAGCAGCTGAGAACAAGGGACTAACATCAAAATTATTAAATTGAGGAGATTTTATTTGGTCTTCACATGCCAGAGCCGCTTTGATGAGGAGCTGTTTTGGCACTGAAAGGAAAGAAGAGCAGCTGGAGGAAAAATCAAATGAAACTAAGCCTTGGAAAATTGAAGAAAACGCAAGCTTAATAATATTTAATAATTAAATTTCCACAAACAATAGCGGCAAATGAAGTAATCTGCAAAGTCTGTGAACTCATTTGCATAATTGATGCCGGTCCCCTGTAAATGAATAATGAAGATAATAAAAGATGTTGCTAAAAATGGGCACAATAACAGCAAATTTCATCAAGCCGCGCGCTCTGATTAATCTGCTCTTGCAAATCAGCAGCGAGAGGGGAGCGCGTGATTAACCGCACCGAGGCCGGCAGCAGGCGGCGGCGCTGCCCTTTCTCCGTGTGTCTCTGGGCGCGTCCTGCCCGCTCCCCGCGCGCCTCTCGCCGCAGCTGCCGCTGGGGCCGCCCCCGGAGCCGCTCACCGGGGCGCGCCTCCGCCGCCCGCCCGCCGCCCGGGGTTCGCGCCTCGGCCGCTGCGCCGCTGCCTTTTGTCGCGTCTGCGTGCGGGGTGATGGCCGCCTTGCCCCGCGGTCCCCTCGCACCTCCGCTCCGGGAGCTTCCCGCCTGCGCCTTGGAAGGGGGAGGCCCCGGACGCGCCGAAGTCCCCGCTGCCCCCTCTCACTCTCCCAATGCAGAATAAACTGGGAAACAATTAGGTAGCCGGGTGGGAAGGTGGTGGGCTACTCCAAGGCCGGTGGGCTGTGTACCCCCGCCCTCGAATGGGGCTGGGAGTCCGGGCAGTTGGGAATTTCTAATTAGGAGAGAAGATGAGAGGTGCCCGGGTGAGCCCGCAAGGGCAGCCGCTTTCGAAGAAACCAGGAATGGCGCTGCGGGCCCTGTTGCACCCAGCTCCCCATCACGCACAAAAAAGAACGGGCCTTGAAAGAGATGAGTTTATTATCCCCTTTTAAACGACTATTCAGAAGAGATCAGGAGAGGAAAAAACAAAAATGCTTCCCACCCCACCAATTCCCCTCCCTTGAAGAAAAGAGAGAAAGCAACCCACAAAGCCACGCTGAGCATTTTCACATTTTGTGGGTTTTGCTTTATTTATTTGTTTGTTTTTTGAAGAATCAAAATAACATTTTCCAGTTTGCGACTTACATTTTCGTGTGCTTTTTATCTCAGGGCCAACACAAGGGGCTAATAAAATCTCTGAGAGCTGTAGTACTCAAATACATGTTGTGTGGGAGTTTGTGAAAGCAACTTCACTGAGTACAAACCCTAGATGATGAAACTGAAAATACTTCGAAAATCACAGGACCCTCACCCAATCACAGCGCCGCACTTTTCCAGCTTTCTAGGATAAAGTTGTCTCAGGAAAATAAAAACTGTTGATAAACCATCGTTCCAGACTGTTACTTATTTTACAACTTTCCGTTTGCAATCGATCATAGCTCGGGCCTAACAGAACTGACTCGGGCTTTTCATTTGTTTATACTGTGTGCAGTGTTTTATACCTCAAATGTACCATGTCAGCTATGTAATAGTGCGTTATTTTTGTTCGCATCCTGGATCCACCTCTGCAATGGCTTTTGTTTAAAATAAAAGCCATGATTATTTTCCATTATTACAGAACGGAAACTTCGATCCTAGACATCTAACATATCTTAAAAATCCAGTTGGGAAAAGTAGAGAGAGGCTCATGTTTACTTCATTTGTAAAGTGCAGTTGACTATTTAACTGGACCAGTTTTAATCCAATCTAATAAACCACTAGCTTGCTTCTGCTTCAGCAAAAGCCAGTATGCCACCCTGAGGCTCAAATCCCATCTTTCACAGTGTCAGGTAAACCTGTGATTACCTTGTTTTTGCTAAATGAATAGCTCATAAAGTGGCAGTTAATTTTTCTGGTGCAATAATCACATTGTAATTTTTCTCTAAGTACAAAGAAATCCTAATATCATGGAATTGTGAGCCAGAAGCAACCTCCTTACTTTACTTGGTAAGAAATGGAGACAGAATTAAGTACTACCCACTCTCTGCCTCTTGAGGAACCTGTATGGAGGTCAGGAAGCAACAGTTAAAACTGGACATGGAACAACAGACTGGTTACAAATAGGAAAAGGTGTATGTCAAGGCTATATATTGTCACCCTGCTTATTTAACTTATATGCAGAGTACATCATGAGAAATACTGGGCTGGAGGAAGCACAAGCTGGAATCAAGATTGCTGGGAGAAATATCAATAACCTCAGATATGCGGATGACACCACCCTTATGGCGAAAAGTGAAGAAGACCTAAAGAGCCTCTTGATGAAAGTGAAAGAGGAGAGTGAAAAAGTTGGCTTAAAGCTCAATATTCAGAAAACTTTAGATCATGGCATCTGGTCCCATCACTTCATGGCAGATAGATGGGGTAACAGTGGAAACAGTGGCTGACTTTATTTTTCTGGACTCCAAAATCACTGTAGATGGTGACTGCAGCCATGAAATTAAAAGACTCTTACTCCTTGGAAGGAAAGTTATGACCAACCTAGACAGCATATTAAAAAGCAGAGACATTACTTTGCCAACAAAGGTCCGTCTCGTCAAGACTATGGTTTTTCCAGTGGTCATGTATGGATGTGAGAGTTTGACTATAAAGAAAGCTGAGCGCCAAAGAATTGATGCTTTTGAACTGTGGTGTTGGAGAAGACTCTTGAGAGTCCCTTGGACTGCAAGGAGATCCAACCAGTCCATCCTAAAGGAGATCAGTCCTGGGTGTTCACTGGAAGGACTGATGTTGAAGCTGAAACTCCAATACTTTGGCCACCTGATGTGAAGAGCTGACTCACTGGAAAAGACCCTGATGCTGGGAAAGATTGAGGGCAGGAGGAGAAGGGGACGACAGAGGATGGGGTGGCTGGATGGCATCACTGACTCGATGGACATGGGTTTGGGTGGACTTAGGGAGTTAGTGATGGACAGGGAGGCCTGGCGTGCTGTGGTTCATGGGGTCTCAAAGAGTCAGACACGACAGTGACTGAACTGAACTCTCCTCTGGTCTCACCCTCCACACTCCAGGTTTCCCTACTCCCAGGCCAGTGGTCTCTCTCCACCCCTAACCTCTTGTACAGATCAAGGGAAAGAAACTGGAAAGGATTCCAAAGCAATGTTCAGGAACCACAGGGAAACCAAAGGAATGCAGTGACAGAATTCACGGGATGTGGGAAGGGTTTGAACAATAAATCCAGATGATAAAATGAGTTCTCAAAGAATCAGGAGCCACATGGTAATAGGGAAGCTATGCGAAGGGCAGAGGTTGCGTGAAAATATAATCTGGAAAAATAAGGACTGTGGCAAGAAAGTAAGTGGTTTATACGATGTATAAAACATGGGACCAAAGTTAGAACAAGAGAAGAAAGGAAAAGTCCATGGGATGTTTGTAGACAGGCAGATGGAGAGGATATGTGAATTGGTGTCCAAAAGGTTCCTTCTGTGATACTTTTGAGGAAGAAAGGCTGACATACTGGCTCGTGAGAATGAACTAGTAAAGAGGCCAGAGACACAGAAATGGCCAGACAGTGACACAGTCAAGGTGAAGAGTTTCATCCAAGGAACAGGATAGGAATGCCAGGGCTTGACCCACATCAAGGGTACTATGTCTGCTCAGACATGGAGAGTGTCCTAAAACCCACCAATCCTTAGATGAAGAAGCACACTGTCCAGGGTCACCCAGCAGCTCCATGCCTGGCATAGAAAATTCAGGCTTTCTGATCCCTATGGGTGCACCCTCCGTGATGCCACTTCTCTTTCTTATGATTTGGATTTATTCAGTTAGGTGGGGTTCTGAAAGGATGCCCTCAGAATTCTTTGCTTTTTCCTGTTTCACATTACCCTGATGTATGAATTAAAAGTGTATTCTACAGGGTTCTTCAATTTATTAGCTCTTATATAAGAAATGAATGTCTCTTGTTGTCACTTGAAAACATCCACATTTTAGAAATGTCTGGGCCACTCTAAAGAAATAAAAATACAAAATTTACTTCAGTTGGTCAGTATGGCAAGTACACTGACCAGTCATACTTTATTCTAATTACTCCTGGCTCACACTGAAGAGATGGAAAAGCAGGTAAGATTTTACAGCCAAAATTCTTTGGTTTTTTCCTGTCCTAAAAAAAAAAAATAATAAGACTAACCAGTTTGAGCAAGAGTCTAATGCTCTAAGCAGGTAAACTGTGCAGCTGTGTGTCTGAAACCCTGGGTTCTGGGATACTTTATGGCACTTCATCTCCTTCGAGAGCTGTTCATCCTTAAGAGGCCAGGAATCTTGAGTTCTGTACGGGCAGAAAATGTACCCCCACAGTACTGTTTGCCTGGTTACCCTGGTTAACTGATGATGACCACATACGATATAAACCAGTGTCTAATTCTTAGAAACTTCAAAGGTTATTGTCAGAGATGCCAGCTCCCCTTACACAGAGCAATAGACAGAAATTGCTGCTAATCTGACAAATGAAAATATTCATACCCTGTGATGTTTACTGTCTGTTCATAGACAACCTGCACACAATCGTGAGTTATCATTTCCTCACAAATAATTCATCTCTAATGAATAATGATGTCTTTGTTTCCCCCATTCAATTAAAATTTCCTTACAAAAACAGAACATTTTATTAAAATAGAAATTATATAAAGTTAGCAGATAGACTAAAAAAGCAGTATTTCAGTAGGAGATCTATAAGGCATGTAAAGCATTGTTTATGATTATATAGATATTTTAAACAATTAGGGATCTTCCCTCCCTGGTTATTAATTATTTTTAAGGATAGCTTTGCCATCTATGTTTCTCCAAAGGTAAAAAGCACAAGTTATTTATCTTTATTGGTTTGAGCAAGATTTTCTAGGATTTACAATCCGCTAAAAACAAGTGTCAAAACCCCTACATCTGCCCTATTTCTACTCACTCTACCCTTCTCTCTGGAAGCCATAAGGCCATAATAAAAAGGAATTAGAAGAAAAAAGCATGCAATTCAAAATTCCTTATTGACACTCTTTTCCTTCCTCACTATATTTGATTCAATCAATATGTACTGAGCACCCACCACATGACAGATGCTGAGGAAGCAGGTGAATATCTATGATCCCAGCCAACCAACCTGCCACCAGGAGGATACTACATGTACACAGATAATGTACTTGTAGGGCTTCCCAGGTGGCACTAGTGATAAGGAATCTGCCTGCTAATGCAGGAGACACAAGAGACGTGGGTTCAATCCCTGGGTCGGGAAGATCCCCTGGAGGAGGGCATGGCAACCCACTCCAGTATTCTTGCCTGGAGAATCCAACGGAGAGAGGAGCATGGCAGGCTACACTCCATGGGATCGTGGAGTCGGACATAACAGCACAACAGCAACAATAGTGTAATAAGTACTATAAGCCCTTAGCCCAATTTCAGAACTCTGGGATGTTTTCTTAAGAAAAAGTTAAAAAAAAAATGGGGGAAATTGTTTGATAGCTTAATTCATGATCTGCTTGTTAACTTAATGATGGTCTCTTTCCAACCACAGACATCACCTTGTAATATTCCCCATCTCCAATAGGTATCAGAAAGGTCACTTATTCGTAATTCCAATGGGCTATTGGCAATCGCAGTTTAATTCTACATGATCTCATGAACACATTTTTTCAGAGGTCTGAAGTTTGAAAAAAGAATCCCAGGCATACTTTGTTCAGCACTGAACTGTATGACATTGATTTGTTAGAATGTTGTATATATAAGACCTGTTTTAAATATGTGTATATGTATTCCTGAATATATACATGTTTCACTCTGGATATTAAATTACATGTTTTATGGTGACTTGAGACACCATTAAGAAATTGGTCTAAGAAACCAAATGTAAGAGTTATTAGACAATTAGGAACTAGTAGAAGTTCTTGGACTTTATATATGGCATTATAAACATCGTAGCCTGAGAGGATTAGCCAACAAATGTATGACCAACAGCGAAGAAACTTTGTCTACAGTGTGTCATGACTTCAGGGGATATGAAAAGAATGTCCGAGTGACTGCCAAAGCAGAGTACTGGGAATCTGTATTCTCAGAAACTATAACAAAACTATTGTATCAGACTCTATTGCTTTCACCTGTTTGGAACAGGAACCCTACTCAGCTAGATTAACTAAATAGTCCTTTGCTTTTCACTTACTGGGAGACCAGGCAGGACTAGTTCAGCAGCCCTACAATTCCACAAGAGACTCAGTTTCCTCTCTTTCCTGTCTATCATCCTCAACATGCTTTTTATTTTTATTTTTTTGTTGTTGTGGTCACAAGATGGCCCCTTTACCATCTTATGGTAAATAAAACAGAGATGTTTTACCCTAAGATGTCTATTCCAAGAAAAAAAAAGGGGTGGGGGAAGAGTAAAAGATATGTACCAGCTGAGTTTGGCCTTTTTTTACAGAAAAAATTTTGCCAGAAGCCTCACCCAGTAGAGAGTTCTGTTTACATATCATTGGATAGAAGTAGGTCTAGGTCACATGGCTTTAGCTGAAAAAGAATCTGGCTGGTTGGGGGGGTGGGGGTGGAATTTTAACTGAACACATAGCTGTCCAAAGAAAATCCAACTTTTATCTTGGTAAGTTAAAAAGGAAAACTTGATGCTGAAAAGAGAACCAGTGCTGCTTCATTAGGGTTTATTTGTGGGTTTGTCATAAATGCATGAGTAACATAAAGTAATGTTTTAATACACAAGACAAGTATGAAGGTATCTGAATGGCCTCAGGAATTGGGATCCGAATCAGTGATATAAAAGGAAGACTAGGATGAACAATATGTTTTTATCATGGGATATCCTTGTCATGAAAAGCACCAACATGCACATATCATAGTTGTCAAAATAAAACAGAAAGATGTCTTACTCCAGTCAACTCAATTTTATTTATCCTGTTACCTATTTTTTGTAAACTCTTTATCCACTCAGCAGTACCTCAACCTGAGTAGCAGTTCAGAGTTGGGGGACAGTGACAAACCTCAAATCAGTCAACCTAATTATGTTATTAGCTATGTTGCTGGCTATAGTTAGAGGTTTGCTGAGAGAGGAGATTGAAGCTATTTGTAAAATAAAGCTTGTGTTTGTGGGTTTCAATTATCCATGCTATTCCTAGTCCTTATTTCTATGGATAAGCAAGAGTTGGATGAATCTAAAACCATCATTTTGAAGCAAGATTTGGTTGCTATCTTTCAGAAATCATAGTTTGTGTAAAAATCATTTATCCCACCCTACTTTTATGCCAGGCATTGTACAGTGGGGTCTTTTGAAAAAAGACTATGTTATAGCAACCCTCTTACTACATGCACATTTTCTTAGAAAAAGCAAGTAATGAGTATATAAGTGTATAACCTTCAACATAATGGAAGGAAAAGTACACGTATTTTTTTCCTCAATAATTAGATGCAGATTCTTAGGAGTCTGGTTGAAGGCATCAGCCAACATGTATCATCTCATCTAGTTATCCCAAAAGGGAAGTTTGAGTGTTCAGTTTACACAAATGTGCTGACTTAGGTTTTACAAATGAACTTTTTTAAACGTCTCATGCAGTGCTCCACATCAGACCCTGCTCTTAGTCTTCCTTTGATTGCAGTGCAAAGAGACAGAGCACTGCCAATTACAATGTGACCTTCACCAAGTTACTCACTTAACCTTTCTGAGCTTCCCTTCCTTCATCTTTAAAATGGGGGCAACAAACTCCACTCTGCAGAGTTGTGATGGGGAAGGAAAAAAGTGATTTTGGTTGCAAAAATCACTGTAAAATGTAATGGGCCAAAATAATATAAGGTACATTATCATTTCATTAATCCAAACATACTTTGGGGAATCTTTATCTAATGTTGGAGCCACTAAGCGTTTGAAAGACTTAAAGCTTTAAATAATTTTGTTGAAGTACCACACAGCCTCTGAGACCAGACAATGTCAACCAGCTCATTAGAAAATCTCTGGTTTTGAAATGAATGCCAAGGTAGTATACAGTGGACTTCTGCTTCAGAAATCCTGTTTAGCGTAATCCTATTTTGGAGATAGCCACAAAACATTTTGCAGTTTTGCTGAAATAAACTTTCTTCAGCTTTTAGAAAGAATAGATACATGAGTAGATATAGTCATCATTTATTTATTTAGTGGGCATGTGTGCTTAGGTGCTTCAGTTGTGTTCACCTCTGCAACCCTCTGTTCTGCATCCACCAGGTTACTCTGTTCATGGGATTCTCCAGGCAAGAATACTAGAATGGGTTGCCATTTCCTCCTCCAGGAGATCTTTCCGACCTGGGGATTGAACCCTCATTTTCTCCGTTGCAGGTGGATTCTTTATACTCTGAGCCACCTGGAAGGCCCTTATTTAGTGTAGAATGTTACTAATAGCCTTTAAATGTTTCAGAAGAAACCTTCACATTTTATGTACATTTTCCGTTTTTAAGGAATGCATTAACTAAAATAAAGACATTGCTCAATGGATGTGTTAAACTTCACAGATTCCTACCACCCAAAATGTGGTTGTTGTTTTCTCCTTTACTACCTAAGTTTCAGCTTTGCCCAACTCAAGGAACCCCAAACAATGAAAATACTGTATAATTCTTGTCTAATATTTTGCATTAAATCATCCATGTTCTTTTAACACTTAGGTTGTTGCTATCACTATAAATCTCTTGGGTCACTCAGTTTTTATCTCAAGTATATATAAATTTCACAAACATTTGATGGAAAGGGTTTTTTTAAAATTATTACTTTCTCAATTAATGCTCAGTTCCTCTAGTATTTTGTAATGGTAGTTTCATGCTAAATAAGCATCAGGCATTGTGCTGAACTATTTTCCAATGCACGCTTCCAAACATTTGTGGATAAATTCTAAAATGGATTTTGAGTAGAGGGTCTTAGGAAAAACTATCACTAGTATCCCTCCTCAGCTAATTTAGCCAAGTACATTCCACAACTCTTCCAATCAGTATATTAAGCAGATGTGGTCTTTGTCCACCTAGTAAGTTGAGTTAGACCTTTCAACACTCCGCAATCTTTTTATCACTCAGCTGCCAAGTTCCCTAGGGTAATCATAGACAGCTTGTCAATTTAATTGCAAAGAAACAGGCTTTCTTGTGACCATTCCAATTTTAGCTGCTACTTTAAATTGTACATGATAGTTCTACCATGCTGTCTGCCCTTTAAACAGTGTGGATCTCTGCAAGCCTCTTAATGGTGATGGAAAGAAGAGGCAAGGCTGAAAATCTGGCTAGCTGATAGAGCCTATAACATGCATTTTATTAAGTTGCTGCTTCGAAAAAGAAGCTTTTCCTTCAGTCCTGTATGTTGCCATTAGAATGCCAACGCTAAATTATTTATTTTTCTTTTCAATGTTCCACTTTCATGCACATTTTCTTCCTTTCTGGGTGATAGAGGATTCATAGGCCATCTGGCTTCTGAAACATCTGGACACTGAATTTCTGCAGAGGAGAATCAGAGGGAAGAGACGATCACTGGTATTTTGTGTCTCCAGAGAGATTTAAATCAACGATGATATTTTGGTTGTCTCCCTTTTGGAAAGTTAACACAAAAAGTGAAAGGAAATAACACCACATCACAGGAACCCAGAGTTCCAAGAAAACTAGGAATATATAAAGAGGTAGGACTTTTAGATATGAATTTAGGTCAGTAACTATTTACTTACCCTTTATCAGATATCTCTATGTTAGATGGCATTTCTACAATATCCCCCATTTTTTCAATTGCCATGAATTTTTGGATTTAATTTATTTAGATATACTTTTTAACAGTTCTAAATTTAGATGGTACATTATTGAGCACAACATATTTTGCCTCAGATTGTATATAATTCAAATCTATAAATTTTTATTAATCAAGGGCGTGCTGCAGTTCATGGGGTCGCAAAGAGTCGGACACGACTGAGCGACTGAACTGAACTGAACTGAACTGGTATGTATGTTGATATGTTCAGCTAGATAGAAATATTTACCCAAATAGACCGAAGCATTATTTGGGTAAAACAAGAAGTTACTTTTCTAAAATATATAGAAGAAAATTAGAACAAAGAGAGAACAGTGATTCCCAAGACAGCTCAAGTTGCAAGCTTCTGGACACCAAAATCCAGAAGTAAGATGATAACACAGGAGAGAGAGAGGGTCTCATCAGAACTTTAGAAAGTTCAACTGCCTTCCAACAAGCTCAGCCTTGAGCACAAGCACACGGGGTGGGTGTGTGTGCGCGCGTGTGTGTTTGTAAGGATCGGCATAGAGACAGATCCCTGTGCTCTGGAAATGCACAGGGCTCACCTCTTCTAGACTGTCAGTCTTGGTGTTATACCACATATAACGTGACTATGCAGTTCGGTACAGTCAATCATGAGCACAGTGTTAATCACCATTACTTTTCCCCATTAACGTAGCCTGGTCCACAGCCTTCCTTGAAGTTGAGATTCAGAACCAGAACAAGGGCTAGTTTCCCAGATTGTCCAGCAACTCACAACAACAAGCTATTAGATGACTCTTAAATTATCTCCTATGTTCAAAGGTACTAGACTTAGCTGCCAGGCAAGTGTGAGGAGATGTTTAGATCCTGTGATTTATTTCCCATGCTCTTGCAAAATTATATTTTTTTTCTTTCACTATATTTTCTCTGGTAAATATTTGGGCTCTTAATTAATAGATGCTCTTTTCCCAAAATAACTGAAGTTGCTACAGAGTACTCTTTGAGAGATATGCATTTGAAGCAACTAATCTTATGCACCTTTCTACTATTTTCCTGAGTATGTGACACTCTGCCATATATAAAAACAGAACTGTCAGTTTAAGTTGATTTCTAGGAAGCCAGCAGTAAAATTGTAGTAACTATTCAAAAGAAAAAGAATCCAACTGTAAAATTTAAGTAACTATTTTTTAATTAGGCATACTTACATTTAAATGCAATAACTCTCAAATAAGGGACTACAGATATATTCTCTGGTTTCTGCCAGCTCATTGTGTCCTTAATTTCCTCTAACTGCATCCTCGCTGAGCCCCACAATGAAGCACAATATTAGATGTTCACTTGTAAGATATCAACCTTGTATGAAGAAAATGAATAAAAAATGAAGTTCTTAGCTGTGATCTATTTCAGATTAGCAATTTTCATTTATAAAACTGTTTATTTTACTTTGTCAGCTTGAAGGTCAATCTAACTTCAAATTGCATTTTGCAGAATTTCAACAAAGATATGAGCCCCATCTCTGCTTCCTTTAAAACTAAAGGTAAAAAACTGAGTCTTAACTGGGGTATTAGGCACAACTTTAAGAAATGGACCAGATTATATTGATATAAGACTTGCAAAGACAGTTCACTTTGAAATCAAAGCATCAGAGCTTAGACAGTGTGGTAGATGGCATCGGGGTTAGCAGGTATTAACTGTAGACAGTAACCCAGGACAAGCTGCAGGAGCAAATTCAATGAAATAATTGTCATACCCTAAGGAAAGAATAAACAACAATCATAATAGCTACCATTATGATTGCACTTCCCAGGTGGTACTCCTGGTAAAGAACCTGCCTGCCAGTTCAGGAGACATAAGAGACATGGGTTTGATCCCTGTGTCAGGAAGATCCCCTGAAGGAGGGCACAGCAACCCACTCCAATATTCTTGCCTGGAGAATCCTATGGACAGAGGAGCCTGGTGGGCTACAGTCCATAGGGTCACACAGAGTCAGACATGGCTGAAGCGACTTAGCATGCAGCATGCACTTTAAATACTTAACATGTATGAGGGACTATTCTATGCATTTTAGATAATCTCCCCACATCTCTATAATAAATTTTGAGGTAGATACTGTGTGTTATCACATCTTATCAATGAAGAATCTGAGGGACAAGGCGGTTAAGAATCTTAGCCAAGATCACACAACAAGTACATGAGGGAGCACAGATTCAAACCCAGGCAGAAAAACTCCAAAACCCATATTCTAAATGACAAGGCTGTGTGTATATGCCTGTAAAGGATATGATGAAGGCTACCACTAGATATGCTCTGATACTGACCTACATTTTTAAAAATCTCCAGCCCCTCTTACATATTCCCATAGCACTTAAGTCCCTCTTCATTATCTCACACCTATCCCACTTGACTATAAGCTTCACATGGACAGGGGCCACCATGTCTGTTTCATTCACTTCTATAGTGTCAATGTCTAGCACATTACCAGTCCTGCTGTGGTCTTTTGATTAATATTTACTGATTAAATATTTAATAAATAGATTTAGTGAATATTTATTAAAACATGATTTCTTGTGAGACACTGCCCACTCCTCGGGGTGTTTTTAAATAAGACCACAGAGTATAGCAAAGAGAACATGGGATTCAGATACAAATAGCTTAGGTCCTTGGCCAAACACTGCAACATCCCAGTTCTATGGTCTTGGACAAGCCACTAAACCTCTATAGTCTCAATTTTATCATCTGACCAGCAAATACAATAAAGATACATTTCTTAAGAAGTCTTTGGTGCCATACAAATTATCATTATTGTAACTATGGGTTCTTGTAGCTGATAATGAAATATCTATCAAGATAGATACAAATAAGAAAGCCAACTAATTGTGTGTGTGTGTGTGTGTGTGTGTGTGTGTGAGTTTGTGTGTGTGTGTGTATGTATTCTGGGGATTCTGGGGACAGGAACACAAAATAGGAAACCACAAATGCTAAATGCCCATTTCACTGAAAAGACCCAATGTTCTCAAACTTGGCCCGAATAAGCCCTGGGGGCTTTTCTTGTTAACGGCTTCCCTGGTGGCACAGCGGTAAAGAATCCACTTGCAATGCAGGAGACACGAGAGACGAGGATTCGATCCCTGGGTTGGGAAGATCCCCTAGAGGAGGAAATGGCAACCCACTCCAGTATTCTTGCCTGGAGAATGCCATGGACAGGGGAGCCTGGTGGACTACAGTCCACAGGGTTGCAAAGAGTCTTATACAACTGAAGCAAAGCAACTTAGCATGCACACCCACTTTTCTTGTTACATACCCCTTCTGGTACTTGTTCTGAAGTAAATAGCAGCCTACATATGCCTCTGGGATTACAGCATTTCCTAACTGTTTTGGGTCATTCTGCCCCTTAAGACAGGCTGGCTCTTTAACCATTTTTAAATGCACCCCAAATTCTTTGTCCAGAGGTAACTTCCCAAAGGCATCTTAGAGCTCTGACTCAAGCGGACCTTCTCAACATTGCAACCATGCTTCCTGAAGATCTGCCTCCTCTTTTAGGTGAGCTTATTTGAGAAGCAGTCTTTTGTCTCCAGTAAAGGATATAATTCTGCTTTTTGGTTACTTATTTTCCCTTTCTGAAAGGCCAACCTCAGAAACTATTGTGAGATAAAATTATAGATACACTTTTTCATATGGAGTGACCCCAGATTTATTTTTTCTTTGATAGAAATTTTAGTAATCCCCACAAAATATATAGCTTTCCTAAATCAGTCAGTTTAGGAAGTGTTTCTGCATTTGGCAAGTGAAATTAAAAACGGATTCTCATTTATAATAATCCATTTATAAGTAGAATTACTTATTAAAACTATTTGACAATTTTACGCTTACCTTACACCAATTAGGAGTCCATTCAGGCCCATCTGAAACCCACAACTTTTAAAATATTCTTTAAAACCAAATTTTACTATTAAAAAACTATGAATAATTCTTTGTTATTAGATATAATAGTAGCTGACATATTTTTTAAAATCATAAGCATTGCTAGTATAAAAATAGATTTTAAAACTGCAAACACATCTTTTAAAATGACCTATTTAGGGCTTCTTAGTGTAGTCCATGCACAGAATTAAGAAAGTCTCTGAATTTGGATAAGAACAAAAGTTGCATTTTTATTTTCATAACCTCTAATTAAAATGTTGCATTTTCTTTCATTATGAACACCAAGAACCAGTCACAATAGTATTAGCAATACTTGTGATTTTGTCACCAATAAAAATCACAAACATTTAAAATTACATTACAGTTACTGCAGGTATTTTAAAATATTATTTTTATGCACCACTACATCAGAATTACAATACTTATTAGACAAACTAGTAGAGTATGTTATTTAATGTATTAATAAAGAAACATGTATTTCTAGATCACAATGTTTCAGTATTTTACTAACCACCTCTCCCTACAATTGGTTTCCATTGTAATGCTGTGTAATTTACATTATGCATTTAAAAACTTTATTCTGAAAGGGGGTCCATAAGCTTTACCAAATTGCCAAAGGGGTCTTTCGCTCCAAAAAAGCATTATGAACCCATATTCTAAAACCATATTAAATAATTCAGAGTATGCTATATATTGAGTTTATTAATATCTCCCCAAAATTCAAATTCACGTGAAACACTAACCTTCAATATGATGTATTGGGAGACAAGGCTTTTATAGGAAATAATTAAGGTTAAATGAGGTCATTAGGGAGGAGAGGTGATCCAATAGTATTAGTGTCCTTGTAAGAAGAGATCACAGAGCTCATTCAAGCTCTCTTCTAGTGAGGGCATAAAATAATGGCCATCTACACACCAGAAAGAAAGTTCTCATCAGAACCTGACTATGCTGGTGCCCTTCTTGGACTTACAGCTTCTAGAAAATACATTTCTGTTGTTTAAGTCACCCAGTTTGTGATATTTTGTTTTAGCAGCCCAAGCTGACTGATACCAGCTTTTTCCTTTTTAATACTTCCTTGCTATTCAATACTTCTTTTAGTTGCAAATCTGGGTGCTATTGGGGAATTCACTGTACTCCTTCACCAGGATTCAAGACCCAGAGTTTCTTTTAAGAAAAAAGTTCTGTGAGTTGCTATTTAAATAAATATCACAAAAAAGAACCAATCTATTAGACAATAATAAATCACATTTTTCCCTGGTGGCTCAGATGGTAAAGAATCTGCCTGCAATGTGAGAGACCTGGGTTCAGTCCTTGGGATCAGGAAGATCCACTGGAGAAGGAAATGGCTATCCACTCCAGTATTCTCCAATAAAAAATAACATTTTAAATACAGTCATCACTAATGTCAGCTAAGTAGGTGGCAATTGCTGAAACAGCTATTAGTGTCTATTGCCATCAGCAACATTGTTTTTACAAGTCCTTTGTGATTCAACTCCCTTCTGTGATGCTCAACAATTCCTGCTATATACAGTGACTTTGCAGGCCCTTGTACCACACGGAACTCCACAATTCACCCAGTTAGGCATTTGGATATCCCTGACTATGTCTAACGGTGAAAGTGATTTTTGTTAAGGACCCATATCCCTACGTCAATACTTTTAACCAGTTTCAGAAAACACACCACACCATTTCTGGTTAACCTTAAAACAATCACATTAAAATAAAGAGGACTGTCGGTAGAGCAGTTTTATAAATAGCTAAAATTAAACAGAGCAAGACTGGCAGTGCTAATACATAAGCAAAGAACTGACTTCCTGCATTTCACCGAGAATTCCTGATAGCAAATTGCAGTACGTTTATTATACATTAATTCAACACAGCATTCAAAATGAATTTATGCCCTGGCTGAAGTGTGCGATATTGAAACTAAATATTATTTATTGTCTTAATATTAGTAATAACCACACTAAAAAAATTGCATTAACAATTCAGAGTGTTTAAAAAGCTAAAGATACCATAGCTCTACTTACCAATCAACTGCTCTTGCTTTAATTTATGCAAGTGTAGCCTATAGCTAAGAGCTTTGTATATTTGTTTCTCCATGGTATTAGTGCTCAAAAATAGGACACTCTTTCAAGGGCACCTTATAAACATAGAACTATAATTTATTTGGCAAATTAAAGCTCATATAAAATGTGCACACAGAGGTACAGATTAACATATTTAATTTCAATATTACCTGCAAACCTATTTTTTCCCATACACTGTTCTAATTAGTCATATAAAATCGAGTCTGTGTATTATAAGCAATTATTTCAGTGGAAATAGAAACTGGATCTGAATTAAATACACTGTAAAAAGATAACATGTTTATGGAAATGAATATATCCATTTGTATCTAGAAAAATGTGTTCTAGTTAAATGGCATGAAAATGTTGAGCACTCAAAACCTGATTGCAGGAAAAGTTGAGATTTTTATGATTTAATAATACAGAATAATAAGCAATCTTGATAATATACCAATATTTATATTTTGATGATATTTCTGAGTTTCCAAATCCCTTGTAACTATTATATTCATGTTATACAGTGGAATTTTTCCTATTATGAATATTCACTCCCCCTACAGTTGAATGTGCAAATTGTTCGTGAACATTTTGTTTCACAAATGATTCTTTTCCTTTAAGCCTGTTCTAGGATTTTAGTGGTGTTGGTATCAAGCTTATGTTGCATTAAAATTGTTGCAAATTGATGTCAATAAAATATTATGCCTATAAGTAAGTAGAATCTATAACTTTAGTGGCAGGATGGTTAGGCTTTCTAAAAGTTGTCATAAACTGACATAAAGGCTTCACCACTTAAGATTTTTGAAAAGAAAAGAATTAAATTGAAGCCACTTGACCTATCACAGGACATGTGACTGGTGATGACCTCAGACCATAAGCTTTCATTCTCAGGTCTTAGGTCAAATGTAACCTCTTCAGAGGAACTTCCCCGGAACCCCTGACTTCAGATGGCTGCACCTGCCCAACCCACTACTTCCACCTGCCTATCTGCCATGTTACTTTCATGGGACCAATCAAGAATTTAGCACTGCTCCTTGTACCAAGAAGGGGCTCAACTACCAGTTTTTTGAAGGAATGGATGAGCAAACTAATGTGGTTTTTCTTTAAGACATTTCTATAAGATGATTTAGTATCTAGTTGTCAAGAAATCTTAGATTTCTAACAAGGTTTTTCAGATATTCCCTTTGATTCAGGATTAGCTGTCCATTATATTCACACATACACACACACACACACACACACACACACACACACACACAAAGCAGCCTAGAAGAATCATGTCCTTCCCCTTCTGTTTACCTACCCAAACATGAGAATCTTCCTCACAGATTTAAACCATACTGTGTGAGGCGAGCTCGCAGAACTCCCTCAGTAATACCCTGTTGTTTTTACAGCTACACGTTGGGCCCAGGTAATGTTTTCTACAAAATACTATAAACTTCCACAGCTCACATATACCTCTCTTCAATCCTAACTACGCTAACACTCATTGCTCCCAGCCCCCTGGAATGGTTTCCTACTCTGGGCCAGTTACAATTAACAAGTCCAATTGGCAAAACACACTAAGATTCACTGTCCTTATTCACTTATGTTTAAATGTTGCCAACTTTAAGTCTGTCCAGCTTCTAAAGACTTTCAGAAAAGGCAACCCCACAAAGGCATTGTAATGTATTCTAACGTCAAAAAATTTTTTTGCCTACCTCTCCTTAATTCTCAGTGGAAGCTTTTTTTTCTTTTAGGATTCTATGGGTAGATAGAAAACAGCTTGTCACCACTCATTAACCATGACCTGTTCTAACAGTAAAACACAGGACAAACACGACCAGCTACCCAGTCTTTTCCATATCATTCATTATTTTACACGCCTGCTTCTATTCTTTCCAATTTAAAAAGGTTTTTGCAACTCTCAGTCTGAGGGTCACACCACCAGGCACACCATACCTGGTTTCTATTATTCCTCCTCGGTCTTTTGTGTTTCTTTTTATGTTTTTTGTATTTCTTTTTTGTTTTTTTAAATAAAATAGTGGCAATATTAAATATTACAATCCTACCTTGTTTTGGTGTGCAAATTTTCCATTCATCCTGCTTTCTCCCATGCCTCTCATATACATTTTAAGCAGAAACTTCTATTACACTGCCCTTGAAACACTCATTATTAACTTCTTTCCAGCTAAAGGCTTCTAATACGTTGTTTAATACTTTTTTTCCTTAGCATTTTAAATGGCTTCTCATTGCTCTTAAATTCAAAATCCTCAGAAGGCTGGTAGCCCCCTTGCTCAGTCTGGCCCCTGCCTTTCCCTTCAATCTCATCTCACAATACCTGTCCCTGGCACACAAAGCTCTTGCCACACTCTCTCACGCTGTGTTCTGCAAGCACACCAGGCCCCATCCTACCGTAGGTCACTTGCTTAGGCTAGCACTCTACCCTGCTCTCTTCTCCCCAAACTCTCCCTTTTTCAGGCCAACTCCTTCTGACTCATCCTTCAGGTCCTTGGGAAAGTGCCACTTTCTGCAGGAAGCTTGCCAAGACCAGCTTATATCTCAGAACCCCATGAAGTTCTCTTTCAGGGCACTTGTTCACAATTGCAATTACACAAGTAGTTCTCTAGGTGTATGTTTAATGCTCGTGTCATTGCAGTCCTCCCAGCTCCCTCCACTCTCTTTGCCTTGATCTCATCCATCCCAGGGCTTTAAATACTGCAACATACTGACCATTCCCAAATGCACATAACCAATCCAGACTTCTCTCCCAAACTCCAGATACATACTTCAAATTTCCTACTTGACGTGTGTGTGTGCTCAGTTGTGTCCCTACTCTTTGCAATCCATGGACTGTGGCTCCCCAGACTCCTCTGTCCATGAGACTTCCCAGGCAAGAATACTGCAGTGGGTGGCCATTTCCTCCTCCAGGAGATCTTCCAGTTGACCTAAACAGACTTTTAAGCATATCAAATGCCACATGTCCACCTCTGAACTCCTTACCTTCCCCCCAAACCTGTTCCACCTGCAACTTTTGCTCCATTTCAGTGGATGACGACTCCGTTCTTCCAGGTGCTCGGACCAAGGAACCTTGGAGTCCTTCTCCACACGTCTCCTCTCTGATCCTCATCCAATCTCTCAGAAAATGCTGTCGGCAATTCTTTCAAGCTATGTTCAAATTTTGTTCACTTCTCACTATTGCACTGCACATTCCCTGGCCTGGGCTACCTCACCTGGATTACTTCCTTCACTTGCTGACTGGACTCCTGAATACACTGACTCTTTACAGCCTATCTCAACACAATAGGTGGAACTTTTAAAATCCAAGTGAGATGGTCTCATTTGTCAACTTGAAATGCTGCAATGGTTCCCCCATTTTCCTTTAAGAAGGAACCAAAGACCTTACACCAATCTGTGTTACCTGTTTGATTTTATCTCTTCATTCTGCTCCAACCACACTAATCACCTTCAATTTCCTCAAATGCCCAGCCCGGCTCCTGCCTTGGGGTCTTTGCAATCACTGACCTTTCATCTTGGAAGGCTCTTCACCCAGCTATACCCATGAATAATCCCTCAGTGCCTTCAAAACTTCTCTTTTCTTTTTCCATAGCAATTATCACCTTCTAACATATTTTATAATCTAGTTATTTTTACATCTATTTATTTATTGTCCATATTCCCTACTCATCTATTCATTAGGTTAGAGATATTGTTCACTGATATATCCCAAACAGTTGAAATATAGTGGATTCACACCTAATTGTGAGATGAGTGTAGGGAAACTCCTATACAAGCTGCAGTGTGCAAGTGTTTACAAGGTTGTTTTAAGGATAAATGAAATAGTGTCTGTGAAAGTGCTTTGTAGGCTAAAGTCTCCTTTGATAAATACCCCAATGTTGATTCTTTTCACAGAAGTCACCAATGTATCAGTCAGTGGTGCATTTTTTTCATTTTTAATCTGTGTACATATACTCATAAAATATAGTATTGTTTAATATAAGCTTTTCTAATAGTGAACAGCATTACAATATTGAAAAACAAAAACCCTTTGCAACCTGTAAAGTTCTACATGTGTGTGATACTGCTGGTACTTTGGAGCAGGGATTAAGGGACTCTCTAAATAAGGGATGAATTACAGATTTTTGCAGTAACCCTGTACCTTAACTCCAATGACCCTTAAATATACCTCTCTGAAAATAAAGTACCCTATAAAAATAGAAATAATGCAATTTCCTTAAGGTTGAGGCAAAGACTGAGGAGATAAAGTTCACTTTTCTAAGAGATATTTTATCTGGTTTGTCATTCTCCATGTGTTCTAAGGAATTCTGGTGGAATTTATATTCAATTTCTGAAGAAATGCTGAGAGTTCCAGACTCAAAAAATCACAAAAGAGGTTGTTTTCTCAATCTCCTGAATGTTTTAATTTTTATGTCTACTTCTAATTTCTGACTTCAAAATTGATGTAAATCATAGTTTATTGCTACATGTTTCTGAAACATTTGACTATTTTTAGGTCACCTAACCTGCTGAATATTTTAGCTTTATTACCCACATATAATAACCATATAGCACTAACTTCAATATTTTCTTGAATGAAAAACATTAATTTGTTCCTTTGAAATGCTTTTCCTTTCTGAATGCAGCTTATTTACCTTAAAAGTAGATAATTCTGCTTTCTCTCTTAAAGACTTTGTCTTATTTGTTTTTATATGTTTGTTAATTTTCATATAATTTTTGCAGTCTCCATCAAGATTGTTATTTCTAAACAAGTTAAGATAGGTTTGTAAGAGGTTCATTATAGTTTAACCCAATAAATCTAGCAAGCAAAATTGAAAGGTTGAGTCAGTGAAGCCAATGTGGGTTATCATTGTCAATTTTGCTATCAAAAGTAATCCATTATAATATAGTTTATTACAAAGTACATTTAACACATTAATTATTAACCCCAGTCCAAAGCTTTTACGAAAAGCCTATCCTTGATTGCTTTGTTTTCTCAAGTAATTAGATTCCACAATTTTGTAATCTAAGATTAGTATTTGGCGCCTTGATCAAATTCCCAAAGTTCTGTAATGTCTCTTTCTATTGCCAGTAAATCCAGCTGGAAGTAGCTTTTAGTGTTGTTATTAAGTGTGAGTTTATTAATGTTATCTATTAAGCCCACACTGCACATTGCCCATGTAAGAACTTTCAAAATCATACTAGATAAATGAACCTTACAAGTCCAAAAGGTTTAAGAACAAAATGAAGACTCTATTATATAAATTAAAACATTTTGTTGGTGCGTTCAAAGCATCTTGGACCCAGAGTTCTGACTCATTAATTACATATTAGAGCACAGCCTCTCATCAGTAAAGTTTTTAAGCTATAAGCACAAGTTCCCAAAATGAACTTTAAAATTAAGGGAGGAGGAGAGAAATAAAGCCAGTCTGAAAATAGTAGCTCCTCACGTGGGAATAGGGATGAAGGATGGCTTGGGCCCTGCATCAGGAGGCAAAAATAAACTGAGCTGCAGGAATCATCTGCTGTTATAGAACATTCCTACACAAGAAGATCAACAGAAAATTAGCAGAGCCAATGCCTACAGAGGTGCCCAGAAAATAACTTTCACAGAGGCCAGTATGTATTCTCTAACTGTTGATAAATACCCAGAAAAAGTCACTCTATTCACTTTTCTAAAACTTAACTCACATGCTAAGAAAATAAAAAGTAAAATCATGGAGCATTTAAAATGTTTATATATCCTGGACTCTTCCTGATATTATTTTCTTGAATAAGTTTGCTTTATAAATCAAGCTGTTCATTTAAAAAGCTAAAATCAAACCTGTCTGGGGCTCTATCTGATGGGCATTGAAATTGGAGATAAGCCTTATAGTTCCCTCCTCCCCTAAAATGTAGACTGTGAGCTCAGTGGAAAGCAGGAGTGTAGATGAAGCGTCAGGCAGGGGTCAGGCACAGGGGTCAGGCTAGGTTCCAGCCTTAGGGCACAAGCTAGAGAAGGGGGTGGTTTTTAGAACAGCATGTGAAGAGCAGCAGATGGTCCTCAACCTGCACCCCACTCTTTCCCCTGGGTCCAAAGCCAAAACTACAGTTATAAGAACCTGTAACGAAGAGTATATACAAAGGACAAACCCCTGCATTATTAAAGCCTCTGCAAGAAACAGCACACAAGCAGAATGTGTTTCATTGTCTAGAACCAAAGTTGACACAGTGAGAGGGAGTTCTGTCTCCACTTCGACAAGGGTCAAGGAGCTGGTGTGGATGAGTGGCTATGGCAACATCTCAAGTGGTGGTGGTGTCACAGCCTCCTCCCAGACCTAGGCGCACCATCTGAGAGCAGAAAGAGAGGATGTCACAATGTTGGAGTATAGAAGATACACTTCCTTTACCCCACTCCCACCCAAGGACCTCCTAAAATCATCTGAAAGGATTCCTGATTCTTCAAGGTAGGGAAGGAGGAGTGGAGGTATTGAATCGAAATTTACTTTTTGACTCTCCACGGAATCCTATTACACACTCTTGGCTGAGTGACACGGAACATTAACACTGCATCCTCTCATTTGCTTCTGGAACACGTAGCATCCTTTAGGTGCACCTCACTGAGCATTCAACCTAAAAGGTGGAGTCCAAACAGAATCCCCAGTTACACCAATACATGGCTCCCAGAAGTTCCATGATGGAAAAAGACTGGTGAATAGAGTAAAATATACCCCTCCAAATATATTTCCCCAGTTATCTATACAGTAGTACTCTTTATCTTCAAGGGATATGTTTCAGGACACCCAGTGGATATGCTAGACAAAGGGATAATTTATGTCCCCAGTCCCAGAAGGGAAAAGGAGGATGCAAGATTTTTACATTACTCAGAAGAGTGTGCAATGTAAAATTTATGAATTGTTTATTTCTGGAATTTTCGATTTCATATTTTGGGACCACGACTGGCCACAGGAAAATAATGAAACCATGGATAAAGAAGACAACTGCACCTAACAGGTGAAAATCATGCTGAGTAAATGGCTATTTAATAGTTCCCTCCTGCCCTGTGATTTGTACAAGTTCTTTAAATCTTCTGTTAAGAAAGTCAAATGCAGATTCTTACCTGCCTCTGTGAAGCATTGCGGAGCACAGCACTTGCTTCAAGTACAGTCATAATAAAAAGATGAACCAGTTTTTAAATCTATCTCCATCCTTTGCTTCTCAATATTCCAATCTTTGCTACTTATTGATAGTTTTTAGTTGCAGGTTCATTCATCTTTTAAAAAGTCACGATTTGTTACTTGCACTTTATTAGCAGGATTCACTCCCAGAGTTTTAGGTCAAAATAGCTCTGGGCAGCTGTAGGTGACCTCTCTGGCCATCACAAGGATAAAATGGGCCCTCTCTTTTTATTGTAAAGGAACTTAAGATATGACAGTTGACCCAATGCCTCACCATAAAGTGCAAGGGGAGTGACAGATAGAGTGACAGACAAATTAAAGAGTAACTTCTGTTTAGCAATTTTGGGTGACAGCACTTAAAATTTTTAGCTCCAGGGTTGTTTAGGAATGACAGTGTGCTGCTGAGAAAGGCAGTCTACCCATTATAAAAAGGAACTGGTGTGTGAACTTAGAATAAGCAGTTCTCAAAACTGGAAAAAAAATTCTTTACATCTGTTATTTAAATAGTAATCCATTAACCTTTTACACAGTCTTCACATCATTTATTGCTACATTTCCTCATCAGCCCAAAGCTTGAATCAAGGCTTTTGAACAGATTTTATTTCACCAACCCTATAGAATGTCACAAGAAATTGAATTTCACATACAGTCCTTGTTGTTATTGTTGTCAAACTTCTAATTTTTCCAACCAATAAACTGTGCCATCACAAAGATCACCTTCTAACCAGAGAAAAAGCATCAAGATGAAAGCTCCCCTTAGTAAGATGCTCATTGCCTGTGATAAACTTGCACTGATCTCGTGAGGGACAGTAATAACTTATTATGTACTTTTTATATTCTAGACACAATATCATCTGTCTCTGGCATATATAATGGACACTCAGTAAATGTGTGTTGGTGGGAAAGAAGAAAACAAAAGAACAAGCTGAGAAAAGAAGGGAGGGAAGGACAGAAGGAAGAAAGCGCCACTATAATTTATGACTTTTATTGAGCATTTACTTTTTTAAGGAATTTTAAGAACTTGAAAAACAAGTTGTTGAGCAGGTGGAAATATCCTTTTTTTTTTCCAATAGGATGTACTGAAGCAGGTCTCAAACCTAACGAGAAACATGCCCAAACTGCCTTTTTATTTTTGCTCTTACAGCTTTCAATCATGAGTAACTTGCTGCCAACAACTAAGACTAATAGCTCAGAAGTAAAGAAGTGAGCAACACTGTTTTCCTCACTTCAGAGAAACTCTGAAATGAATCCAGTTACCATAAGGTCCTTGCTTCCCCTTTGCCTTTCTCACTCTGAAGATTTAGAGTCAAGAAGCAACTTGTAAGGTGTACACACGAGATTCCTCATAGATGGTATAAACAGAAGATGAGTGCAAAGGTTCAGGCCAGGACCTAGCTGTCATCTAAAGCGAGGATCAGCTCCAAAGCCTTTTCAAACATTCATCAAAAGCAGGTTTCAGAATGTTTTATATGGGTTTGAGCCAGGTTTTTACCTTGTCCATATCCCCAAAAAGATGATCCATCCCAGTGCCAGGGACTTTCAAATAATAATAATAACTATTTGATTATAAGAAAAAAGGGGACAAGCAAATGACCAGTCTTTAAGAAGTCAAACAGAGCCTGAACAGTAAGGGGATAGGTTGATCCCTTGGAGAATCTATGACATATTACAGATTGCATTCCAACAAGCTGTTTAGTAGGATTTTGTGACTAAGCATGAAGTTGGATTTATACTGTCTCCCAAGTCACATTATTGTGGCACACATATTTTCCCTTCATTATTTCAGGGTTTTTTTTCCTATGCTGGTGCTTCATATAAGCTCACAAAATAATTGTTACTTTATAAGCTACAAAAGAAAATGTATGTCCTTTTATTTCTATAGTGTTGGAAGGATTTGGTTGGGAAATGTTATTTTTAACTATTAGTGATTGTGTTGTTGTTATTATCCTTATTCCCAACTTTAAGCTAGTCCTTCACATCCACATAGTTTTCATCTGCAAAACAATAAAGGCAAACAGCCATTCAAAAGTAATTTGTGCTTCTTCCTTTGTTCTCAACCTATTCTGATTCCAAGCTAGTTTCTGCTTACCTCCTAACCCACAGCCTAAACTTTCAACTGGTGCTGATGGCTATCTTTGGGGCCTGATACTGGATGAAAAATCACAATTATCTTAAGATATACAGGGGGGAAAGTATTTAAAACCCATTATATTCAAAATAATCTGCAGACAAACTATTGAAACCAATAATAGAGTTCAGCAAAGTAGTTAGATAAAAGTAATTTGACTAGTTAACACATTGATATTTTACTGTAGGCCAGGGATAGTTCTAGATACTTTCCGTGTATTTTTAACTAGTAATAATAGCCACAATAACCTCAGATATGCAGATGACACCACCCTTATGGCAGAAAGCAAAGAGGAACTAAAGAGCCTCTTAATGAAAGTGAAAGAGGAGAGTGAAAAAGTTGGCTTAAAACTCAACATTCAAAAACTAAGATCATGGCATCTGGTCCCATCACTTCATGGCATATAGATGGGGAAACAATGGAAACAGTAAAAAGATTTTATTTTCTTGGGCTCCAAGATCACTGTGGATGGTGACTGCAGCCATAAAATTAAAAGATGCTTGCTCCTTGGAAGAAAAGCTATGACAAACCTAAACAACGTGTATATATATATATATATATATACACACACACACACATATACATATATATATAATTCAGAAATATAAGTAAGAATTCCATGTATATAAAGTTTAAAACAAAACATATCATATACTACTTATTGATAGATATATGCATGATATGCATGATAATACAATATATCCATGGGAATAATGAACAACAAATTTAGGACATTAATAGTGTTTTCTGGGGGATAGAACAGTATTGAGAGGGCTAGTCAATTATATCTACTATTTAATATTGTAATTTTTAAATCTATAGCAAAAAATTGGTAAAAGTTTAAGAATTAACAGGAGAGATGGGTGGGTGTTTGTTGTACTCTTCTTTATACTTTCTGGGTGCTGGCATTATTTAATCTAAATAAAAAATGTTAACGTCTGTTGAAGTTGGCAGGAACTCAATGTCAGTTTAAGTCCTAAATTCAGCACTTGTTGTTAAAATTTAGAGTCTGCCATCAAGTTCTATAAATAAGATAATAGAATGTAGGAATTATACTTAATCCTCTAATTACTCTCAGCTTTAATCAAGCCTTTATTAACATAACGTGTCTGGCCTGGGGTCTTAAAACCTGAGAGGGGATTTAGGGAAGAGTAATCAAAACAATGAAAAATAAGTAAGTGATAGAAGGAAAGTCAAAGGGAACTGCAATGGTTTAGACTAGGGCAAGAAAGCAAAGCGGGAAATGTATTGAGGAAGATGCAGTTTCCTCCTTTTATAGTGATGTCTGTACCTCAAGTAAGGCCTGAATAAAATTAGCTGTTTTAGTTATCTATTGCTATGTAACAAATCACTCTAAAACATAGTGACTTAAAGCAATAATAATCATCTATTCTGCTCATGAACTGTCATTTTGTCAGGACTTCAGTGAGGATGGCTCCTTGCTGCTACACAAGGCATCAACTGCAACAGCTCACCTGTGGTTGGATTATCCGCTCGCACAACTCGCATGCTAGCAAGTTAGTGCTGGCTATTGGCTGGAGCTATGCCAGGACGGTGGACCACGATCCTCAGTCCCTCTCCTTGTGAGGCCTCTCCATGGGTTTCTTGGGTTTCTTGGACTTCCTCACACCATGATGTCTGGATTCCAAGAGCAAGAGTCTCATGGAGGAAGTGTGTGACATTTTCATTTGCTATCCTTAAAACTCACAGAGTGGTATTTCGTTGAACTCTGGTGGTCCAGATAGTCACCAACACCCATCCAGTTTCTGGGGAAAAGGGCATACATTTCACCTCTTGATGGGAGAGTGGCACAATCATAGAAGAAAGTTGGGTGGAAAGATATCGTTGCATTCATCTTTGTAAAATATAATTTGCCACACTGACCTCCTTGCTCAAATCTCTCTCAGGGTCAACTTATTTTTCTTGCTGCTCCCAGAAATAGATCTGGTCATACCATACTCCTATTCAACAACAAGAGACATTGTTTTCTGCTCTTCATCTTGTAAGTCTTCATGGAGTTAGAAGGTATATAGTAACTCACTAAGAATCTTGAAAGATTTTCTTTTGTGACCAAAACTTAGGAAAGGCTGACCAAAATTACTGATGCTTCAGATGCTTTTCCTCTTGAGTTTAGTTAAATAATGTGACAGAACATTCATATTTCATGTAACCTGGTGTCAAGTCTACATGCAGACATATCAGCAATGCAGGTGAATTTGGAAGCATTCACACAGCAGTATTTCTGTCACACTCTAGACATTCAAGCAGAATGTCATCAGTTGAATCAGATTTTAAAATATTTTTTAACCTGGAGAAAGACCAAAGAGGACTTGGAAAGTTTCCCTTTGATATTCCTTAAGTTACTGGTTTTTTCAGCACAACAGTCAAAAGTGATGTTTGTCAGTTCAAGGATCTGATAGTTGGTCACACCATTAGATTTCTATTTTCACCCTACCCACCAAATACATGTATTTCATTCTTGTTTTTTTCTTACAAAAATTGGAAAATTAAGTGTCATTTTTAAGCCATAACAAGTTCTACCACTTCTTTCTTGTTGAAACTGTTAAGCATACTACCTGAGCAGATACCAACTGGTGCTAACTGACATGTGAGACTAGGATGCCCTAGGGACAAATTTGATTAAGATGGTTCTCAGACTCTACTTCTATTACACTGAATAATATTAAATCTCTGAGAGTCAACCAGTGTTGGCCAACAACAACAACAAAAAAAGGGAATTGCAAATATTTTAGTATACATGCATTGATCAGATTGAGAAATGACCCAAGAATTCAGAGATTTGATTCAAGGTTGGTCTAGAATGAGTCATAACTGTAGATTCAAACTGCTTTTCCATGTACACAATGTTCTGATATGAACCCCAGGAAAGTGGTACCACTGAGTCTTTAGTGAGTCATCATATAGGGAAAAAACAAGAAACGCTTGTTTATTTTTATTGTTTTTTTCACTGCTGTGTAAATCAGTGAATAAAATTTAGCCATAAAAAGAAACAAATTTAAGTCAATTCTAGTGAGGTGGATGAAACTAGAGCCCGTTAAACAGAGTGAAGTAAGAAAAACAAATATCATATATTAACACATATATACGGAATCTAGAAAAATGGTACTGATGAACCTATTTGCCGTGCAGGAATAGAGGTACAGACATAGAGAACAAACTTGTGGACACAACAGGAGGAGAGGGGAGGACGAATTGAGAAAGTAGCATTGACATATATACACTACCATGTGTAAAATGGATAGCCAGTGGGAAAGCTGCTGTGTAGCACAGGGAACTCAGCTCAGTGCTCTGTGATGACCTAGAGGTATGGGATGAAGGGGCAGGAGGGAAGCTCAAGAGGGAGACGATATAGGTATACTTATAGCTGATTCATAGTGTTGTACAGCAGAAACCAACACAACATTGTGAAGCAATTATACTCCAATAATAAATAAATTAAAAATAAAATGTAAATATGAGAATAGGCTTGGTGTCATTGGATAAAGCCTTTGTGGATTTTTTAATAAACCAGATTTACCTGGAATGGTTAAAGATTTTTGTTTTTAAATTGTGAGGTGAAAAAACTAATCCTGATTTACCCTAGAAGTTAGAAGAATCTTTAAGCAATACTTAATATGTACTTAATACTATAATTATGATTTATGAAATAGATATCCATAAAAAATATGACCAAATGATTGGGGATTATGATTAGTATGACATAATAATAAGTCTGTGGCAGAGTTTAGAAGGTAACCACCTATTTCGATTGCTAAACAAAAAAAAAATGTGCTAAGAAAATTAAAATCAAAGACATGTATAATTTTAAAATACATTAACTTCATTTGATACCTCTGGGAATAAATATAGGTATAGGATAAAGCCTCTGTGAGTATTTTGGAGAAATACAAAGTTTATCAAAATGGTTAAATGTTTCTAAGTTTTAGCACTTTTCATGCCCTTTTATAACTGATTGAACTCTGGTGGTCCAGATAGTCACCAACACCCATCCAGTTTCTGGGGAAAAGGGCATACATTTCACCTCTTGATGGGAGAGTGGCACAATCATAGAAGAAAGTTGGGTGGGAAGATTGACTTAAAACTGGTTGATGCTGATTCTACTTGATGTGCTCCTAGTTGAGTGATGTAACAACAAAAGGATAAAAATTACATGGAGTCTAATATGCCCAGTATACTACTCTAAGTGTCTCTTCCAAGTACAGTAAGCAAATAATAGCATAGCTCTCTGGGTATGTGAGATAACAAGTCGTTTTATGTACCCAGTCATGCAATTCCATCCCAATATTCTTCTCTCCAACCACAAGATTTTCCAGAGAGAGAAATGGGTGGAAGGATAAACTGGGAATTTGTGTTTACTAGATACACTGCTATACGTAAAATTGAGAAGCAAGGACCCACTGAGAGTTGGACCATAAAGAAAGCTGAGCGTCAAAAAATTGATGCTTTTGAACTGTGATGTTGGAGAAGACTCTTGAGAGTCCCTTGGAGAGAAAGGAGATCAAACTAGTCAATCCTAAAGGAAATCAGCCTTGAATATTCATTGAAAAGACTGATGCTGAAGCTGAAGCTCCAATACTTTGGCCACCTGATGCAAAGAACTGATTCATTGGAAAAGACCCTGATGCTGGGAAAGATTGAAGGCAGGAGGAGAAGATGACAGAGGATGAGATGGTTGGATGGCATCACCAACTCAATGGACATGAGTTTGAGCAAGCTCCGGGAGTTGGTGATGGACAGGGAAGCCTGGTGTGCTGCAGTCCATGGGGTCTCAAAGAACTGGATGTGACTGAGCAACTGAACTGTATAGCATAGGGAGCTGTATTTGATATCTTGTAATAACTTACAATGGAAAGGAATGTGAAAAAGAGTATGCATGTATATCTGAGTCACTTTGCTGTACACCTGAAATACTGTAAATCAGCTATACTTCAATACAAAATGAATAAATAAATAATTTTTTAAATGCCCCTTGCCTTACAGAGCTTACATTAAGTTAAAGGATGTATCAATTTACACATAAATAAATAAATATCAAGATTGCAGATAATGATAACTGCTAATGAAAAATAAAAACAAGATGAACTAGAGAGTTTCTTGCGGGTGAGAAGAGTAATTGTGGCATTTTAGAAGGGTGATCAACATGATTTCCTTGAGAAAGTGACATTTGAACTAAAGGAATGTGAAATGAATCTTTTTCCTTTAAAATTTCTTTCATCCTTTGTATCATGTTTAACCAAAATAATACTTGTATATGGTAAATATACATGTATACCCAAAAAGTTGACAATAAAAATAATTGCTGCCCTAATCCACGCATCCTAGCTCCAATTTCAGAAGCATCCTCTTTTAATCCTCCTTTTCATCACTATATGAAAGCCGTAGGTGGAGGTTGACAGAGCAAAAGAGGGAAAGATTCTAGGTTCCTCAATGATCTCAAAGCCACTATATCAGCCCTGAAGTTCCTTCTTTCTTGTGGGAGAAATAAATCTATCCTAAGCCTCTGTTCTTCAGCATTACTGGTTGGGGCATAGACTTGGATTACTGTGATATTGAACGGTTTGCCTTGGAAATGAACAGAGATCATTCTGTCGCTTTTGAGATTGCATCCAAGTACTGAATTTTGGACTCTTTTGTTGACTATGAGGGCTACTCCATTTCTTCTAAGGGATACTTGCCTACAGTAGTAGATATAATGAATGGTCATCTGAATTAAATTCGCCCATTTCAGTCCGTTTTACTTCACTGATTCCTAAAATGTCGATGTTCACTCTTGCCATCTCCTGCCTGACCACTTCCAATTTGCCTTGATTTGTGGACATTCCAGGTTCCTATGCAACATTGCTCATTACAGCATCGGACTTTATTTCCATCACCAGTCACATCCACAACTGGGTGTTGTTTTTGCTTTGGCTCCATATCTTCATTCTTTCTGGAGTTATTTCTCCACTCTTCTCCAGTAGTATACTGGGCAGCTACTGACCTGGGGAGTTCATCTTTCAGTGTCATACATTTTTGCCTTCTCATACTATTCATGGGGTTCTCACGGCGAGAATACTGAAGTGGTTTGCATTCCCTTCTCCAGTGGACCACGTTTTGTCAGAACTCTCCACCATGCCTGTCCGTCTTGGGTGGCCCTACACGGCATGGCTCATAGTTTCATTGAGCTAGACAAGGCTTTGGTCCATGTGATCAATTTGGTTAGTTTTCTGTGATTGTGGTTTTCATTCTGTCTGCCCTCTGATGGATAACGATAAGAGACTTATGGAAGCTTCCTGATGGGAGAGACTGACTGAGGGGGAAACTGGGTCTTGTTCTGATGGGCGGGGCCATATTCAGTAAATCTTTCATCCAATTTTTTGTTGATTGGCAGGGCTATGTTCCCTCCCTGTTGCTTGACCTGAGACCAAACTAAGGTGGAGGTGATGAAGATAATGGTGACCTCCTTCAAAAGGTCCCATATAAGCACTGCTGCACTCAGTTCCCCCAACACTGCAGCAGGCCATTGCAGACTCACATCTCCACTGGAGACTCCTGGTCACTCATGGCCATGTCTGAGTCAGTGTCTTGTGCAGGCACTGCTCCTTTCTCCTGGGTCCTGGTGCACACAAGGTTTTGTTTGTGCCCTCCAAGTGTCTGTTTCCCCAGTCCTGTGTAAGCTCTGGCGGTTCTATGGTAGGGTTAATGGCGACCTCCTCCAAGAGGCTTATACCATGCCCAGGTCTGCTGGACCCAGAGCCCCTGCCCTTGCTGACCCATACCTCCACAGGAGACACTCAGACACAGTTCTGGCTCAGTCTCTGTGGGTTGGGTGTGCATCTTGTGCCCTTCCTAGGTCTGAGAAGCTCAGGCGACCAGGAGATTGGCAAGCGCACTGTCCCAGGTGGGCCATATGTCTTAATCACCTCCCCAGTCCCGGCCGCTCGGTTTCCTGGGTGCACCATGAGAGCACCGTTTCAGGTGTGCCATATGTCCCCACTGGAGAGCTGATCTCAGGCTGCGACCCTCCTGGTGGATGTCAACCATCCAGGATCTCAGGAAGACATGGTTAGAAGCTAGGAGCCTGCTCACAGTTTGGTGGAAGATGGAATTGAGATTACAGCAGCCCCTTGCCTTCCAGCTATGGCTGTTGCAAGCCTGCCTCTCTGCCTCTGGGTGAGGAGGGGCCGGTAGGAACCTGCTAGCTCTCCTTTGGTATTCACTCAATCCTTTGTTCTGTGAGAGAGCCAGGCTGTGGGCTAGGTTGTTAGGTTAGAGCCTTTCGCGGGAAAGTTCTTTTCCTCAGTTGCATTTAGGCATGTATTCTGTGGGTTTTTTTTTTTTTCCTGGTTATGTTGCCTTATGAGATTCCAAAACTCCCCACAGACCCACCTGTGAGAGGGTTTCCTACTGTCTGGAAACTTCTCCTTCATGACTTCCTCCCCAGAACAGGTCTCCATCCCTAATTCTTTTGTCTCTCTTTTTGTCTTTTATATTTTGTCCTACCTCCTTTTGAGGAGACTGGGCTGCCTTTCTGGGTGATACCAAGGGAACATTTCATGCAAAGATGAGCACAATAAAGGACAGAAATGGTGTGGACCTAACAGAAGCAGATGATATTAAGAAGAGGTGGTAACAATACACAGAAGACCTGTACAAAAAAGATCTTCATGACCCAGATAATCATGATGGTGTGATAACTCACCTAGAGCCAGACATCCTGGAATGTGAAGTCAAGAGGGCCTTAGGAAGCATCACTACGAACAAAGTTAGTGGAGGTGATGAAATTCCAGTTGAGCTACTTCAAATCCTAAGAGATGATGCTATGAAAGTGCTGCACTCAATATGCCAGCAAATTTGGAAAATTAAGCAGTAGCCACAGGACTGGAAAAGGTCAGTTTTCATTCCAACCCCAAAGAAAGGCAATGCCAAAGAATGTTGAAACTACGACACAATTGCACTCATCTCACACTCTAGCAAAGTAATGCTCAAAATTCTCCAAGGCAGGCTTCAACAGTAAGTGAACTGTGAAATTCCAGATGTTCAAGCTAGATTTAGAAAAAGCAGAGGAACCAGAGATCAAATTGCCAACATCCGCTGGATCATTGAAAAAGCAAGAGAATTCCAGAAAAACATCTCCTTCTGCTTTATTGACTACACCAAAGCCTTTGACTGTGTGGATCACAATAAACTGTGGAACATTCTGAAAGAGATGGGAATACCAGACCACCTGACCTGCCTCCTGAGAAATCTGTATGCAGGTCAGGAAGCAACAGTTAGAACCGGACATGGAGAAACAGACTGGTTCCAAATAGGAAAAGGAGTAAGTCAAGGCTGTATATTGTCACCCTGCTTATTTAACTTCTGTGCAGTGTACATCATGCGAAATGCCAGGCCGGATGAAGCACAAGCTGGAATCAAGATTTCTGGGAGAAATATCAATAACCTCAGATATGCAGATGACACCACCTTTATGGCAGAAAGCAAAGAAGAACTAAAGAGCCTCTTGATGAAAGTGAAAGAGGAGAGTGAAAAAGTTGGCTTAAAGCTAAACATTCAGAAAACTAAGTTCATGGCATCTGGTCCCATCACTGCATTTCAAACAGATGGGGAAACAATGAGAAACTTTAATTTTGAGGGCTTCATAATCACTGCAGATGGTGACTGCAGCCATGAAATTAAAAGACGCTTGCTCCTTGGAGGAAAGGCTGTGACCAGCTTGGACAGCGTGTTGAAAAGCGGAGACATTACTTTACCAACAAAGGTCCATCTAGTCAAGGCTATGGTTTTTTTAGTGGTCATGTATGGATGTGAGAGTTGGACCATAAAGAAAGCTGAGCACTGAAGAATTGATGCTCTGAACTGTAGTGTTGGAAAAGACTCTTGAGAGTCTCTTGGACTGCAAGGAGATCCAACCAGTCCATCCTAAAGGAAATCAGTCCTGAATATTCATTGGAAAGACTGATGTTGAAACTGAAACTCCAATGCTTTGGCCACCTGATGTGAAGAACTGACTCATTGGAAAACATCCTGATGCTGGGAAAGATTGAAGGTGGAAGGAGAAGGGGATGACAGAGGATGAGATGGTTGGATGGCATCACCAACATGAGGGACATGAGTTTGAGTAGGCTCTGGGTGTTGGTGATGGACAGGGAAGCCTGGCATGCTGCAGTCCATGGGGTTGCAAAGAGTTGGACACGACTGAGTGACTGGACTGAACTGAACTGAAGCCTCTGTTATTTGGAGATATTGTTGTTGTTTAGTCGCTAAGTTGTGTCTGACTTTTTTGCAACCTCACAGACTGTAGCCTGCCAGGCTCCTCTGTCCTTGGGATTTTCCAGGCAAGAATACTGGTGTGGTTTGCCATTTCCTTCTCCAGGGGATCTTTCCAGACCAGGGATTGAACTCATGTCTCCTGCATTGCAGGTGGATTCTTTACCACTAAGCCACCAGAGAAGCCCCTGAGATACATGTTAACATGTAGCCAAATCTTAAGTGATACAGGCTCCAGTGTTATAACCCCTGGAGACTTAAAGGAAAATATTCCAAGCATCTAAGTAAAATGCATTATGTTTTCTATCTCAACAATAATTGATCAAAATCATGCTATTTTTCAGTTTGCTTTCTATTTGGATTGTGACATCCCTGTACAGTTTTTTGCTTTTTCCTCCTTTTCTAATTCTCTTTTCTGCTTTCTTTAAAAAAGAAGAAACATAACTGCTTCAACCTGTCATTCATACATCAGCTTTTAACCCATTCTGCCTAATCTTTGGAATCTGTTTCTTTCTTCTACTTTTAGTCATGCTTAAAGGGGGATTCAGAAGCTTTTAGGATAACTGTCCTGTTGTGTTGTCTTTTCCTTGGACTTCTGGCTAAATTCCATAGTTTATGTTGTGTCTCATTTTTCTCTTCTATGGATTTTACCCTCATTGTTCCAGAGTGCGCCATAAAATAATTTTCTAAACAAGAATGCCTGCAAATAAATGTCCCAAGTGCTTATAGGCTGGAAAAAGTCTGCTTTTCACTTCATACTTGGATTGATTATAACTTTTTCATAGAATTTTGCAGGCTTTGCTTTGCCCTATTGTCTTCACGATCCCATACATTTGGGACTGCCAATTATCAGCCTGATTCTTGCTCCCTTTTTTTGACCTGTATTTTCTCTCTGGAGGCTTCTCAGACATACTGTTTATTTTTTGGATCTGAAGTTTCATGATGCTGCATTTAGATATGGAGGTCTTCTTGCACTTATTTATCTCAACACTGGGTGGGATTTTTCCAATAAGAAAGATGCATGTCTTTCTATTCTGCTCTGGACATTTTTCTTCTATTGTTTTGATCATGTCCTTTCCTGTGTTCTTTCTGGTACATCTATTAGTTAAGGTTAAATATCTGGATGGATCCACTGTATCTGTCAACTCAGTTGAAGTTCCTATAGAGTTTTTCCTGGCAAGTCAGTTCTTTCCATTGTTGCAGTCCCTGCTTCAGCGTCCCAGAATTTCATTTGCTCAATTAAAAAGAAACAAGAACCATCAACAGGTTTCTATTCTTCCATCTTCCACAAATTGTTGAAACACGGCACTCACAAATGGCATCCCTCTCTTTCATTTTATTCCTTGGTAGGTCCTATATTTTCTTTTCTTTTCAGATCTTTGTGTTCAGTCTACCATCTTGCCAGAACACTTAAAGTTTACCTTGGGTGACAGAGTTGAAATAAAACGGCTGCACCAATTCCTCAGCAATGCTATTTTTAAATACAAGAATATGTTGGACAACTTAAGTAATGCCAAAACACAAGTTTAAGTATTTAAGTATTTTATCATTGTAAAATAGGATATGAAAGGCAAAATATACCCAGCTTTTCTTTTCTTAAAAAATAAAGCAATGAATAGAGTGCTATTCTTCTTCTGTTATTTTTCATTTCCATGTAGAATGTAGCCTTTGAACTCATATTGCTTTTAAAACATTTTTTTTAAATTTAGGTGATATCTTAAAAGCTTCTCTGTAGAAAAGCTTAAATGATTTTCAGTAAAGATTTTTCGTGTCCTTGGACCATTTCTGATTCCTTTTTGATGTGTTACCCACTGTGATATTAACGTATTACTATAAGAATTGTAACAGCAGGAGATAGATTTTTTTCTTCTTCAGGAGAGATGGAAAGAATGAGTGCCTACACTTTGTATGAGAATTTCCTTGACATCTAACTTATACTCTTGGCAGTATAAGTGCTACAGTAACATTTCTACCCTTTTGTGGGCTTCTAATGAACTTAAGGATATGTAAGCAAAACATATTTCTGTATATCTATAACTTTCATAACTAACTGTTTATAGATGGCTGAAGTATATTTAATCAATAAATATTTGTGCTGAGCACTATATTTTCCCCATAGATACCACAGTAAACAGGGCTACCACGGTGGCTCAAATGGTAAAAATCTGCATGCAATGCAGGAGTCCTGGATTCAACCCCTGGGTTGGGAAGATCGCTTGGAAAAGGAAATGGCAACCTACTCCAGTATTCTTGCCTGGAGAATTCCATGGACAGAGAAGCCTGGTGGGCTATAGTCCATGGGGTCGCAAAGAGTTGGACATGACTAAGTGACTAATACTTTCACACCACAGTAAACATGCTCATTGTTTCCTCTTGAGGGGTTATTAGGTCTAATGAAGGGATTCGTTGTTTTTGTTGTTTAATCATTAAGCTTTGCCACCCCATGGACTGTAGCCCACCAGGCTCCTCTGACCATGAGATTTTCCAGGCAAGAATACTAGAGTGGGTTGCCATTTGATACAAATAACTAAGTTGCAAATTTCCAAAACATGTGATGATGCTATTGTGGAGTAACCATAAGAGGCCATAAAATCGTATAAAGGGAACAGTGAATCCCATAGTAAAGATGGGAAGTTTATGTGAGAGATGAGTTCTTGGGAAGGTGGCTCCTGAGCTGAAACTCAAAGGACCAGCACAAATTAGCCAGCAGAAGGAAGTTGAGACAGACAGGATAAGTGGAACATTTTGTATTTGAAACAATATGTGTGAACACCAAGAGGCAGGACTAGTCGTGAAACACAAAGAAAGATGGCAGGCAATGAAAATGAAACAGAAAGCAGAGGCCAGACTCAAAAACATTTTCAATGTACTATATCAAAGAAGATGGACTTTCTCCTGAAACCAGCAGCAAGAACTATGCTCTAATATGGGTGCAAGTCCTTCACACTGTCTTCGAACAAATTCCCGATTTTTTCCTACAGATGAAGTAATAACATGACAAGCTTTCAGTACGGGTTTACTGTATGCAAGATACCATACCTGGCAGGTAGGAAGTAAAGGCATTCAACCTCAGGAATCAGTGTGAAAATAAGTCAAAATATTTGGGGCCGCTGTGTATTTTGATGAGAAGAGAACACATATAGCAGGAGCACTGGGTATAGAGGAAAAAACTGAAATGTTAGGTTACAGACTAACATAGTAAGCATTTGGACTTTAATAAATATACTACTCAAGTCTTTTTGAGCAAGGAAAAGACCTGACTCTATGTGTGTTTTACCCCAAATGTGTATTCCTACTCTTTATTATACTGACATGTCAGGAAATATATCACTTGGCTTGAAGCAATTTAAGCTTTGCTTCTCTTTTAGTGAATTACAGACCTGAGTTATCTAAATGAGCTGCTATGGCTTACTTTAAATATTGATCCCTGCTCAGCATTCTCTCCAAAATCAAACTGAACGTTATTCAACTTGCCCTCAAGGAGCTTACAGTCTAAAGTTACACATTTTTCTCTGTTATTATTCAATGATGGTGAAGCCGAATGGGCACCAAATCTCATGGTAACTCCATGGTTCTTTCTACATTTCTCCATCTGCTTCTCTGGGCTTCTCATCTGTAATCAAGTTACATGAAAGGCAGTGGTTTAAGTCAACCCATAGTCCTTCTATTAAAACATAATCTGTCAGAAAGAGAAAAATAAATATCATATATTAATGCACATATATGGAATCTAGAAAGTAATACTGATGAATCTATTTACAGGGAAAGAATGGAGACACAGACGTAGAGAATGGATGTGTGGAGAGAGATGGATGGATAGATGTGGAGAGAATGGATGGATGAGAGAAGGAGAGGGCAGGACAAATTGAGAAAGTAGCATTGACATATATATATATATATATATATATATTTACACTACATGTGTAAAATAGATAACTTGTGTGAAATTGCTATATAACACAGAGAACTCAATATGGTGCTCTGTGATGGCCTAGAGGGATGGGATGTGAGCAGGGAAGGATGGCAGGGGTATATACACAATTATGACTGATTCACATTGTTGTATGGCAGAACTAACACAACATTGTAAAGCAATTTTCCTCCAATTAAAAAATAAAAAAACAAAGTTAAAAAATAAAATAAATATCATTTGTCTTCTAAAAACCAAAAAGCCCTTTCTACCTCATTCTCACAAACATGAGCAGATTCAATTGTGTGAACAGAGTTCACTCATTTGAGTGAAGGAGGAGGACTCTTTAAGAAAACAGAATATAAAATTATACATATGGATTCCTAGATTTCCTCCTTGGAAGAACTTGTCCTTACAAGTAAAGGGCCGAGCTCAATTAGTTTCATAGTAAAATTCTCCTCTTGTGAAGAGCAAATATATAAACATGCAACATACTTTCAAGAGTTGTTAATAAAATTACAGCTACATTGGCCATTTGGGTATAAAAAATATATCAGAAACATGTAGGAATGTTAACGCCCTCTGCTTTCTGCCATAGTCACCTACATTTGCCAAAACCTTGACTTGTCACAGGGAGAAGTTCTCATCTGAATATTCAATCAATAAGAACGTTTTTATTCATGGTCTCTCCACTGTATCTCGCTCCCTGTCTTCTATTTTACTAATTCTATATTCTAGCTTCTCAGCACTTCACCAATGAACCTTTGCTCCATATCTGTCCTTTCAATAAGCTCTACCCAGAGAGCGAGGCCATTTTTAAATGCTGGCAACGATATAGCTGAGATAATAAGGTAGACAAGATGTGCCTTATCAGGTAGAAACAAACAAACAAAAAAAACTGTTTGGGGGCAGTATCCTTAAAAGTCTAGTTCTGAAACTACTGTTGGCTGTTGTATTTAGCTGCTTAGCTCCGTGGAAACCAGTTGTATGACTCCACAGATGAAAGGTTGTAGACCTCTGGGATACAAGCAAGTAGCACCTCATTATACAAATAGAAGCAACTCAGCTATGCATACCCTTAGACTGAGCTCAGTGTTCTGCTGCATTTCAAAAATATCCATCTGTTCCAAGAGAAGAAACAGGAAGTTCTGTTAATTATCTCTCACAACTCACTAGTTAGTTTCCAGAAAAAATCACTAAAGCCATCTTTCCTGAATAAATTTAATAAGTAAGTTACAGGATGAAGCACAGTACATAAACCTCACATCACTCCTTTTCGATGAACCAAATCTATCAGTTGGCCAATTGCACACTTGCTGTCCCTAAGCCCCTTCGCATGACTTCAGCACTCAACAGACATAACTATTTCCTGTACACAACTTTTTATACAGCAATATTGATTAATAAAGTAATACCACATTAGAAACATGCAAAACACTAGATATTATGTAAGCACTTGGATATTTTCTGACTTATTAACACTGAGTATAATTAGCTTCAGGATTTCATTAAAATATCTCACAAATTTTTACACTATTAGACAAAATAGACTCATGGAAAATATTCTGTTGTCATTTATTAGAGAATTTAAATAGGTATCTCTGAAACTTCTTCCTCAGCCTAATTATGTCTTCTCAACTAAGATTTCATGGCAGAGAGCTATAATTGTATTAAGGATACACATGCCCAGTTGGACTCCTGCCATCATTCTATAAATCATTGCCAATTATGCCAATATAACAGCCTGGACAGTGATTGATATCTTAGTTATACTGTCAGCTGTTACTTTGACACTTTGTTTTCCTTCAAATGTCTCAACAATGGCCTAGTTTCCTAAAATCATGATGGCTTACATTTCCCCCAAAGAGACAGTAATACACATCTGTTGGTGAGAAGAAAGAATTTAGAAATTTATTGAAACCTCATTTAATTCCACCTAGCTGCTGAAGAGGATTACCCAAATTTGTGAAAACTCTAGATTGTGAAAGATTTTTTTTTAAAAAACATGTATATTGCTATCTAATTTTTAATCTTTTTAGATAGGAAAAATTCCTATGTTCAGTAGCATGGTTGATGCTATTGGTTTAGCCTTCTCCTCCAAACTGTATACATTGGCTTGGAATGTTCACAACTTGCGTGTGTGGCAGTGGAAGATAATTCCCATATTCTACATTGCTACTGTTTTGTATAAAATAAATTGGTAAAGATTGAAAAAAAAAAAAGAAATAAAAAACATGTATAAAGTAGAGTTTTCCCCTATTTTTATATATCCATAACTACTCAAATTAATCTAACAAAGAATCACTTTTTGAAGTGCTTAGCATATGTGAATTATACAGTAAGTTTATAAAAATGTAAAAATATTTAGCATTGTCATGACAATTGACTGCTAACTAGAGTTACATCCTCACTAGCAAAGAGAAGCATAATATTATAGAATCTTTGGTGCAAGAGCTCTTTTATTTTTAGTAGAATTAATTATTTGTCACAACTGAAATGTGTTTCTGGTCAAATATCATGGCTCAAGATGGGCTATTTGATATTTATCCAGATATTAACCACTAGACCCAGCTGGAAAACAAAATGATAGAGTGGAAAGCCAAACTTGAGTTCAAATCTCAGCTCTACCCTTCATTAGCTCTATAGGATTTATCTATTAATTCAGTCAACAAATACATTTTGTACAGCTACTCTGGACTGCAGATTATAGTGGTAGTGGGCCAAGTCCCTATTTCATGAAGGTTAAATTCCCTAGGTAGGGAGCAGAAAATAATCAAATAAAGGAACAAAATACTATCAGAAAACATTAAGTCTGTAAGGAGTGAGCAGAGTGATGCTTGGAGTGGGATAACATGTATTAGGGAAGACCTCAGGAGCAGACGATGCCCCAGCTGAGGTCCAATGACACGAAGGCAAGTCACACAAAGGCTAGGATGGGGCAATTTATTCAAAGCAAAAGGAACAGGAGAAAAGTCCTGAATTGGAACAAGTCTGGTATGTTCAAAGAAAACATATAAGGCTTACTGTCTCTGAGTGACAATTATCTTCAGATATGAGATGGATATAACAATCATGCTGATTTTACAGGATTATTGCAGAGATTTTGTTTGCACGGTCCCTCAACAGTGCCTAGTACATCTTAGATACTCAAAACAAATAAATGTTATTATTATAATTATATTTGATGTTTGGGGCACTGAAGTCCTCTGAGTAACTCAATATCTATAAAGCCACTCAGAATTATGGATAACTTCCAAAAAATTCCAGCAGACCATATTTATCTACAGTGCCAAAACTGAGTTTTATTTTATCTCTTTGTGGAAGCAGATACTCATATTTGATTTCAAATGCCTGTGAATATATCATTTAACTTTAAATACTCAGAAATACACATCTGCCATGTTCAAAACATTTTAGCAAAAACCAACATTTAAAGGTACTCCACAAATCTTGCAGATTTGCAGTAAAAATTGATATTGATAAGGTGGCAATGTGTCCACATGAGTCATTTATAAATATGCATATTCTCTGCATTATCAATACAAAAAACTTCAAAACTATAGATTGTGTCAGAACTGTTGTACTGATATAACTAGAATTAAGTGTTCATAATACACCTTCTAAAGTAACAGCATAAACCTGTTAATTGTACTAAGCATAATCAATTCACAATCATCCCTCTTAACATTTAACTTTAAGTCACCCCCAGGTAATAACTGACTCAATCATACTACTTCATAATCATTGCCCTAATATTTACTAAGGCCTAAGCCACTTAATTTTCCAAATAATAAAAATTTCCATACACCAACAAAGCTACAGTTCAGTTCAGTTCAGTCACTTAGTCGTGTCCAACTTTTTGCAACCCCATGAACCACAGCACGCCAGGCCTCCCTATCCAACACCAACTCCCGGAGTTTACTCAAACCCATGTCCATTGAGTCGGTGATGCCATCCAGCCATCTCAACCTCTATCATTCCCTTCTCCTCCTGCCCTCAATTGTTCCCAGCATAAGGGTCTTTTCCAATGAGTCAGCTCTTCACATCAGGTGGCCAAAGTACTGGAGTTTCAGCTTCAACATCAGTCCTTCCAATAAAAATCCAGGATTGATCTCTTTTAGGATGGACTGGTTGGATCTCCTTTCAGTCCAAGGGACTCTCAAGAGTCTTCTCCAACACCACACTTCAAAAGCATCAATTCTTTGGTGCTCAGCTTTCTTTAGAGTCCAACTCTCACATCCATACATGACCACTGGAAAAACCATAGCCTTGACTAGATGGACCTTTGTTGACAAAGTAAGGTCTCTGCTTTTTAATATGCTGTCTAGGTTGGTCATAACTTTCCTTCCAGGGAGTAAGCGTCTTTTAATTTCATGGCTGCAATCACCATCTGCAGTGATTTTGGAGCCCCCCAAAATTGTCAGCCACTGATTCCCCTGTTTCCCCATCTATTTCCCATGAAGTTACGGGACCAGATGCCATGATCTTAGTTTTCTGAATGTTGAGCTTTAAGCCAACTTTTTCACTCTCGTCTTTCACTTTCATCAAGAGGTTCTTCAGTTCTTCTTTACTTTCTGCCATAAGGCTTGTGTCATCTGCACACCTGAGGTTATTGATATTTCTCCCAGCAATCTTCCAGCTTGCACTTCTTCCAGCCCAGCATTTCTCATGATGTACTCTGCATGTAGGTTAAATAAGTAGGGTGAAAATATACAGCCTTGACGTACTCCTTTTCCTATTTGGAACCAGTCTGTTGTTCCATGTCCAGTTCTAACTGTTGCTTCCTGACCTGCCTACACATTTCTCAAGAGGCAAGTCAGGTGGTCCTTATTCCCATCTCTTTCAGAATTTTCCACAGTTTATTGTGATCCACACAGTCAAAGGCTTTGGCATAGTCAATAAAGCAGAAGTAGATGTTTTTCTGGAACTTTCTTGCTTTTTCAATGATCCAGCGTATGTTGGCAATTTGATCTCTGGTTCCTCTGCCTTTTCTAAAACCAGCTTGTACATCTGGAAGTTCTCAGTCCATGTACTGCTGAAGCCTAGCTTGGAGAATTTTGAGCATTACTTTGCTAGTATATGAGATGAGTGTAATTGTACAGTAGTGTGAACATTATTCAGCATTGTTTTTCTTTGGGATTGGAATGAAAACTGACCTTTTCCAGTCCTGTGACCACTGCTCAGTTTTCCAAATTTGCTGATACATTGACTGCAGCACTTTCACAGCATCATCTTTTAGGATTTGAAGTAGCTCAACTGGAATTCCATCATCTCCACTAGGTTTGTTCATAGTGATGCTTCCTAAGGCCCACTTGACTTCACATTCCAGGATGTCTGGCTCTAGGTGAGTTATCACACCATCATGATTATCTGGGTCATGAAGATCTTTTTTGTACAGGTCTTCTGTGTATTGTTGCTACCTCTTCTTAATATCATCTGCTTCTATTAGGTCCATACCATTTCTGTCCTTTACTGAGCCCATCTTTGCATGAAATGTTCCCTTGGTATATCTAATTTTCTTGAAGAGATCTCTAGTCTTTCCCATTCTATGGTTTTCCTCTATTTCTTTGCATTGATTGCTGAGGAAAGCTTTCTTATCTCTCTTTGCTTGCTATTCTTTGGAACTCTGCGTTCAGATGCTTATATCTTTTCTTTTCTCATTTACTTTTCACTTCTCTTCTTTTCACAGCTATTTTTAAGGCCTCCTCAGACAGCCATTTTGCTGTTTTGCATTTCTTTAACTTGGGGGTGGTCTCCATCCCTGTCTCCTGTACAATGTCACGAACCTCCATCCATAGTTCATCAGGCACTCTGTTTATCGGATCTAGTCCCTTAAATCTATTTCTCACTTCCACTCTATAATCATAAGGGATTTGATTTAAGTCATACCTGAATGGTCTAGTGGTTTTCCCCATTTTCTTCAATTTAAGTCTGAATTTGTCAATAAGGAGCTACATTCAAATACAGTTCAAATCAAATAGGCAAAACCTTGGAGTCATAGAAGAGAGAAAACAAATAGGTTCTAATTTAGTAAGAAATATTACTAATTAAAAGAGGCCATCTTCTTTATCTAAAAATGCTGTAACACAACACTGTAAATCAACTATACTTCAATAAAAAATTTTATAAGAAAAAATGCTAGTTGTCTAGAGATAAAATGAAAATGTACTAGCAAGCATTACCTTCTCTCTGTTTTGTTTTGTTTTGTTTTGTTTTTTTGAGATGCACAAGCCATATAGAAAATAAATCATCTCATCTTCACTTAAATGTCTGTATTTCAAAATCAAAAGTCAGATCTAAGATATGTAAGTAAGTAAGATGGCGGAAGAATAGGACTGGGAGACCACTTTCTCCCCCACAAATTCATTGAAAGATCATTCAAACGCTGAGCAAATACCACAAAACAACTTCTGAACACTGGCGGAGGACACCAGGCACCCAGAAAGGCAGCCTTCAAAAGGAGATAGGACAAAATATAAAAGATAAAAGAGAGACAAAAGATTTAGGGATGGAGACCCATCCTGGGGAGGTAGTTGTAAAAGAGAAGTTTCCAAACACCAGGAAACCCTCTCACCAGTGGGCTTGTGGGGAGATTTTCGAACCTCAGAGGGCAACATAACCGGGAGGAAAATATAAATAAATAAAACCCACAGATTATGCACCTAACTGCAACTCCCAGCAGAGAAGTAGTCCAGACGCTGGCGTCAGCCACCAGCAAGTGGGGGCTGAACAGGGAGGCATGGGGTGCATTGCTTAGGGTAAGGACCAGTCCTGAATGCCCTGAGGGCAATCTGAGGGAGCTAATGTGAGATGGCAACACAAACCATGGGACAGCCAGAGAGAGAGAGAGAAAAAAAAAAAGAGAAAAAAGAGGGAGAGGAAGAGAGGACTTTCCCACGAAAAGCTCTAACCAAAGGCACTGCCAGGCCCGCTCACAGGACAAAGGACTGAGTGAATACCAGAGGAGAGCTAGCCGGCAGTGGACTGGCCCATCCCCCGCTGGAGGCAAGGAGGTACGCGGGCAACAGCCAGAGCTAGAAGGCAAGGGGCAAACTCGGCCCCAGAGACGGCAGCCTCTACCAAACCGCAAGCAGGCTCCCAGTTGCTAACCAAGTCTTCTTGTCATCCTAGACAGTTGACATCCACCAGGAGGGTTGCAGCCAGAGATCAGCTCCCCAGAGGAGACACATGGCACACCTGAGATGGCACTCACACTGTGCACACAGGAAACTGAGCGCCTGAGAAGAGGGAGGTGATAAGACATACCACCTCACCCGGGGAGTGTGCACTCGCCAAGCACCTGGTCGCCTGAGCTGCCTGGACCTGGGAAGGGCACAAAACGCAGGTGCAACTGAGTCTGTGCCTTTGTGGAGTACCCAGAACCTGAGCTGCTTAGACCTGGGAAGTGCACGCAACCCAGGGCCCACCTTAGACAGTTCCCCTGCATAGCATCCTGGAGCCTGAGCAGTGTAGACCGGGAAAGCACACACGCCAGGAGTGGGGGCAAACCCCGTGTGGCCCAGACATTGCAAGCACTCCCCACACACACCAGTAATATTTGCTTGCAGTGTTCCTCCCTCCCTGCAGCACAAGTGAACTAGTGAGCCTAAATAAATGACCACTTTCGCCCCCTTGTGTCAGGGCAGAAGTTAGATACTGAAGAGACTTGCAAACAGAGGAAGCCAAAATAAACAAAGAGGGAACCGCTTTGGAAGTGACAGGTGCAACAGATTAAAACCCTGTAGTTAGCATTGGCTACACTGGAAGGGACCTATAGACCTTGAGAAAAAGTATAAGCTGGAACAAGGGACTATCTGAAACTGAACTGACCTCACACTGCCCTCAACAGCCCCAGAGAAATTCCTACTTATATTTACTATTATCATTTTTTAATTTTTTTATTTTTAAGTTCTTTATTACCCCTTTAATTTTCATTTTTAAAACCTACTATTACCTTGCAAAAAAAAAAAAAGACCCTATTTTAAAGCAAATTTCATATATATTTTTCATAACTTTTGTGATTTTTTTTAATATTGTATTTTTGAGAGTCTAACCTCTACTCTAGATTTTTAATCTTTGCTTTTTGGTATTTGTTATCAATTTTGTACCTTTAAGAATCCAATCTTCAGTACTCATTTTTACTTAGGAGTGTGATTACTGGCTTGATTGCTCTCTCCCCTTTTGACCCTCCATTTTCTCCACCAGGTCACCTCTATCTCCTCCCTCCCCTTTCTCTTCTCTACTTAACTTTGTGAACCTCTTTGGGTGTTCTGGGCTGTGGAGAACACTTAGGGAACTGATCACAGGCTAGACTGGTTTCTCTCCTTTTGACTCCCTCCCCTCTCCCCCTGGTCACCACTATCTCCTTCGTCCCTCTTCTCTTCTCTATGGAACTCTGTCAACCTCTCTGAGTGTTTCAGACTGTGGAGAGCAAATAGGGAATTGATTACTGGCTAGATTGCGCTCTTCCCTTTTGATTCCCCCTATTCTCCTCCTGGTCACCTCTATCTCCCTCCTCCCTCTTCTCTTCTCCATGTAATTCTGTGAACCTCTCTGGGTGTCCCCCACTGTGGAGAATCTTTTCACCATTAACAGATGTTTTATCATCAGTGCTGTATGGTTGGAGACGTCTTCAGGCTACTGTAAGAATAAGACTGAAAGCCAGAGGCAGGAGGCTTAAATCCAAAACTTGAGAACACCAGAAAACTCCTGACCACGGAACATTAATTGACAAGAGCTCATCCAAAAGCCTCCATACCTACACTGAAACCAAGCTCCACCCAAGAGCCAACAAGTTTCAGAGCAAGACACAACAAACTAATTCTCCAACAATGCAGGAACATAACCCTGAGCACAAAAATACAGGTGGCAAAAAGTCACACTAAACCCATAGATACCTCAAAACTCACTACTAGACACTTCATTGCACTCCAGAGAGAAGAGATCCAGCCCACCAGAACACCAATGCAAGCTTCCCTAACCAGGAAACCTTGACAAGCCACTCATCCAACCCCACCCACAGGGAGGAACCGCCACAATAAAGAGGAAACACAAACTTCCAGCATACAGAAAGGCCACCCCAAACACAGCAACCTAAACAAGATGAAAATGCAGAGAAATATTCAGCAGGTAAAGGAACATGATAAAAGACCATCAAACCAAACAAAAGAGGAGGAGATAGGGAGTCTACCTGAAAAATAATTCAGAATAATGATAGTAAAAATGATCCAAAATCTTGAAAACAAAATGGAGTTATAGATAAATAGTCTGAAGACAAGGATTGAGAAGATGCAAGAAAAGTTTAACAAGGACCTGGAAGAAATAAAAAAGAGTCAATGAATAATGCAATAACTGAGCTCAGAAGCACTCTGGATGGAACCAACAGTAGAATAACTGAGGCAGAAGATAGGATAAATGAAGTGGAAGATAGAATGGTGGAAATAAATGAGGCAGAGAGGAAAAAACAAAAAAGAATTAAAAGAAATGAGGACAACCTCAGAGACCTCTGGGAAAATGTTAAACGCCCCAACATTTGAATCATAGGAGTCCCAGAAGAAGAAGACAAAAAGAAAGGCCATGAGAAAATACTTGAGGAGATAATAGTTGAAAACTTCCCTAAAATGGGGAAAGAAATAACCACCCAAGTCCAAGAAACCCAGAGAATCCCAAACAGGATAACCCAAAGGCAAAACACCCCAAGACACATATTGATCAAATTAACAAAGATCATACACAAAGAACAAATATTAAAAGCAGCAAGGGAAAAACAACAAATAACTCACAAGGGGATTCCCCATAAGGATAACAGCTGATCTTTCAATAGAAACTCTTCAAGCCAGAAGGGAATGGCAGGACATACTTAAAGTGATGAAAGATAAAAACCTACAGTCCAGATTACTGCACCCTGCAAGGATCTCATTCAAATATGAAGGAGAAATCAAAAGTTTTACAGACAAACAAAAGCTCAGAGAATTCAGCACCACCAAACCCGCTTTTCAACAAATTCTAAAGGATCTTCTCAAGACAGGAAACACAGAAAAGGTTTATAAACTTGAACCCAAAACAACAAAGTAAATGGCAATTGGATCATCCTTATCAATAATTACCTGAAAGGTAAATGGGTTGAATGCCCAACCAAAAGACAAAGACTGGATGAATGGATACAAAAATAAGACCCTTATATATGCTGTCTACAAGAGACCCACCTCAAACCTAGGGACACATACAGGCTGGAAAAAGATATTTCATGCAAATGGAGACCAAAAGAAAGCAGGAGTAGCAATACTCATATCAGATAAAATAGACTTTGAAATAAAGGCCATGAAAACAGACAAAGAAGGACACTACATAATGATCAAAGGATCAATCCAAGAAGAAGATATAACAATTATAAATATATATGCACCCAACGTAGGAGCACCGCAATATGTAAGGCAAATGCTAACAAGTATGAAAGGGGAAATTAACAGTAACACAATAATACTGGGAGACTTTAATACCCCACTTACACCTATGGATAGATCAACTAAACAGAAAATTAGCAAGGAAACACAAACTTTAAATGATACAATGGACCAGTTAGACCTAATTGATATCTATAGGACACACTCTAAAACAATGAATTTCACCTTTTTCTCAAGTGCACACAGAACCTTCTCCAGGATAGATTACATCCTGGGCCACAAATCTAGCCTTGGTAAACTCAAAAACTTGAAATCATCTCAAGTATCTTTTCTGATCACAATGTGGTAAGATTAGATGTCAACTACAGGAAAAAAAACTATTAAAAATGCAAACATACGGAGGCTAAATAACATACTTCTGAATACCAACAAATCACAGAAGAACTCAAAAAAGAAATAAAAATATGCATAGAAACAAATGAAAATGAAAACACAACAACCCAAAACCTATGGGATTCAGTAAAAGCAGTGCTAAGGGGAAGGTTCATAACAATACAAGCCTACCTCAAGAAACAGGAGAGAAATCAAATAAATAACCTAACTCTACACCTAAAGCAACTAGAATAAGAAGAAATGAAGCACCCCAAGGTTAGTAGAAGGAAAGAAATCATAAAAATTAGGGCAGAAATAAATGCAAAAGAAACAAAGTAGATCATAGCCAAAATCAACAAAGCTAAAAGCTGGTTCTTTGAGAAGATAAATAATACAGACAAACCATTAGCCAGGCTCATCAAGAAACAAAGGGAGAAGAATCAAATCAACAAAATTAGAAATGAAAATGGAGAAATCACAATAGACAACACAGAAATACAAAGGATCATAAGAGACTACTATCAGCAACTATATGCCAATAAAATGGACAACTTGGAAGAAATGGATAAATTCTTATAAAAGTATAACTTTCTAAAACTGAACCAGGAAGAAATAGAAAATCTTAACAGACCTATCACAAGCACAGAAATTGAAACTGTAATCAGAAATCTTCCAACAAACAAAAGCCTGGGACCAGATGGTTTCACAGATGAATTCTACCAAAAATTTAGAGAAAAGCTAACACCTATCCTACTCAAACTCTTCCAGAAAATTGCAGAGGAAAGCAAACTTCTAAACTCATTCTATGAGGCCACCATCACCCTAATACCAAAACCAGACAAAGGTGCCACAAAAAAAGAAAATGACAAGCCAATATCACTGATGAACATAGATGAAAAAATCCCTAACAAAATTCTAGCAAACAGAATCCAACAACATATTAAAAAGATCATACATCATGACCGAGTGGGCTTTATCCCAGGGATGCAAGGATTCTTCAATATCTGCAAATCAATCAATGTGACACCACACTAACAAATTGAAAGATAAAAACCATATGATTATCTCAATAGATGCAGAGAAAGCCTTTGATAAAATTCAACATCCATTTATGATAATAACCCTCCAGAAAGCAGGCATAGAAGGAACATTCCTCAACATAATAAAAGCCATATATGATAAACCCACAGCAAACATTATTCTCAATGGTGAAAAATTGAAAGCATGTCCCCTAAAGTCAGGAAAAAGACAAGGATGCCCACTCTCACCACTACTATTCAACATAGTTTTGGAAGTTTTAGCCACAGTAATCAGAGAAGAAAAAGAAATAAAAGGAATACAAATTGGAAAAGAAGAAGTAAAACTCTCATTGTTTGCAGATGACATGATCCTCTACATAGAAAACCCTAAAGACTCCACCAGGAAATTACTAGAGCTAATCAATGAATATAGTAAATTTGCAGGATATAAAATTAACACACAGAAATCCCTTGCATTCCTATACACTAACAATGAGAAAACAGAAAGAGAAATTAAGGAAACAATTCCATTCACCATTGCAATGAAAAGAATAAAATACCTAGGAATAAATCTACATAAAGACACAAAAGACCTATGTATGGAAAACTATAAAACACTGATGAAAGAAATCAAAGATGACACAAATAGATGGAGAAATATACCATGTTCATGGATCAGAAGAATCAATATAGTGAAAATGAGTATACTACCCAAAGCAATCTATAGATTCAATGCAATCCCTATCAAGCTACCAACGGTATTTTTCAGAGAACTAAAACAAATAATTTCACAGTTTGTATGGAAATACAAAAAACCTTGAATAGCCAAAGCAGTCTTGAGAAAGAATGGAACTGGAGGAATCAACCTGCCTGACTTCAGCTATACTACAAAGCAACAGTCATCAAGACAGTATGGTACTGGCACACAGACAGAAACATAGATCAATGGAACAAAATAGAAAGCCCAGAGATAAATCCATGCACCTATGGACACCTCATCTTTGACAAAGGAGGCAAGAATATACAATGGAGAAAAGACAATCTCTTTAACAAGTGGTGCTGGGAAAACTGGTCAACCACTTGTTAAAGAATGAAACTAGAACACTTTGTAACACCATACACAAAACTAAACTCAAAATGGATTAAAGATATAAACATAAGACCAGAAACTATAAAACTCCTAGAGGAAAACATAGGCAAAACACTCTCTGACGTAAATCATAGCAGGATCCTCTATGACCCACCTCCCAGAGTAATGGAAATAAAAACAAAAATAAACAAATGGGACCTAATTAAACTTAAAAGCTTTTGCATAATGAAGGAAATTATAAGCAAGGTGAAAAGACACCCTTCAGAATGCGAGAAAATAATAGCAAATGAAGCAACGGACAAAAAATTAATCTCAAAAATATAAAAGCAGATCCTGCAGCTCGATTCCAGAAAAATAAAGGACCCAATCAAAAAATGGGCCAAAGAACTAAACAGACATTTCTCCAAAGAAGACATATAGATGGCTAACAAACACATGAAAAGATGCTCAACATCACTCATTATCAGAGAAATGCAAATCAAAACCACAGTGAGGTACCATCTTATGCCGGTCAGAATGGCTGCTATTAAAAAGTCTACAAACAATAAATGCTGGAGAGGGTGCAGAGAAAAAAGAACCCTCTTACACTGTTGGTGGGAATGCAAACTAGTACAGCCACTATAGAGAACAGTGTGGAGATTCCTTAAAAAACTGGAAATAGAATTGCCATATGACCCAGCAATCCCACTGCTGGGCATACACACTGAGGAAACCAGAATTGAAAGAGACACGTGTACCCCAATGTTCATCGCAGCACTGTTTACAATAACCAGGACGTGGAAACAACCTAGATATCCATCAACAGATGAATGGATAAGAAATCTGTGGTACATATACACAATGGAATATTACTCAGCTATTAAAAAGAATGCATTTGAATCAGTTCTAATGAGGTGGATGAAGCTGGAGCCTATTATATAAAGTGAAGTAACAGAAAGAAAAACACCAATACAGTATATTAACGCATATATATGGAATTTAGAGGAGAAGGCAATGGCACCCCACTCCAGTACTCTTGCCTGGAAAATCCCATGGATGGAGGAGCCTGGTAGGCTACAGTCCATGGGGTCGCTAAGAGTCGGACACGACTGAGCGACTTCACTTTCACTTTTCCCTTTCATGCACTGGAGAAGGAAATGGCAGCCCACTCCAGTATTCTTGCCTGGAGAATCCCAGGGACGGCGGAGCCTGGTGGGCTGCCGTCTATGGGATCACACAGAGTCGGACACGACTGAAGCGACTTAGCAGCGGCAGCAGCATGAGATTTAGAAAGATGGTAACAATGACCCTATATGCGAGACAGCAAAAGAGACACAGATGTAAAGAACAGACTGTTGGACTCTGTGGGAGAAGGCGAGGGTGGGATGATTTGAGAGAATAGCATTGAAACATGTATGTTATCATATATGAAATAGATCACCAGTCCAGGTTCGATGCATGAGACAGGGTGCTCAGGGCTGGTGCACTGGGATGACCTTGAGGGATGGGATGGGGAGGGAGGTTGGAGGGAGGGTCAGGATGGGGAACACATGTGCACTCATGGCTGATTCATGTGAATGTATGGCAAAAACCACCACAATATTGTAAAGTAATTAGCCTCCAATTAAAATAAATTTAAAAAATAAACAATTAAAATAAAAATCAGAAGTCAAAGATGAAAACAAATTTAAGCAGAAAAATAAAGTAGCATTGGATTGTAATCCAACATATAGAACAGATATCCATGAGTCTATAGCAATATAAATAAACGATTGAATCAATAAACAAATTGGGGAGAAGATACAAATCTCCATGCAGAAGATTTCTAAATAATCTATGTGGATATTTTCTCTGCAAGGAGATGAAGCATATCTCCTCACTTCTGCCTTCTAAAGAGCTAGTATGGGAAGTGGACCAAAGAGTAACTTGACAAGGGAGAAATCTGACAAGCACTACTTCTGCCAGGTCAGGTAATCAAGGTCATTATAAAGAATGATGAGTTGTGCTGATAGTATGCTCTTTTGAGACAATGCTCTGAGAAATGATGTGTTGAGAATGGCACTTTACCTCTGTGGTCTTCTTCCTAAAAACCCATAACTTCAGTCTAATCATGAGAACACCATTAGACAAATCCCAGTTAAGGGACAATCTACAAAATACCTGACCAGCACTCCTCAAAACTGTTAAGGTCATCAAAAACAAGGAAAGTCTGAGAAACAGACAGTCACAGTCAAGATGAACCTAAGGAGATACAACGACTAAATGCACGTAGTATAATGGATGGGATTCTAGAGTGCAAAAAGGACATTGGGGAAAATTTGAGGGAATCTGATTAAAACATGGACTTCAGCTTTGGAAAAAAAAAAAAAAGAAAACAACATGCATTCACAAGTCTCCTGAATCTTTTGAAATGAGCCTAAGAGAACCAGAAGTAAAATATAGCATTTTCATTGATTGATTTTCCTTTTTCTAGCACAGATTTGTGGTTAAGTCAACACAAAAGCACTATTAATAACTAGAAGTAGCTATTGAGCAAAGCATCAGGGTTATCAGCACTGTATCCTCATAAGGTGTCTTCAACATCTACTGATTTAAATGGCAATTTGTGAGTGATTTATTTGTAGCAACAAGAAAAAAAAAAGCTCAAGAATCTCAACTATCCCCTAGGAATTGCTCTCCTCCTGTAGAACTCTTCCTAGTTTGAATCATTAGAAAGAAATAACAATGTTGGATATTGGCAGACTTTTATTTAGCACTTCTTCTGTGCCAGGGACCATTATAAATCCCTTTTAATTAATTCAAATCTCAGATCATCATCATTATTGTTACTATGTCCATTGTACTAATGAGGAAATTGAGGCACTGAGAAGTTAAATAACTTACCCAGTAACCAGATAAGTGACAGAGCCAGTTTTTTAATCTATAAAGTCTGGTTCCAGACCATGTACACTGGCTTTCTAAACGGACTGCACAGCATCCTCACTTTTTCTCCTGAGCCCTCTATCTGAGCTGCTGGAAGTCTGTCTTCACAGCATTCCTTGCCCCATGCTGAGTGCTCCCATTGTCAGCCACGGCCACAGACTTTGAGAAAACTTAATAGAATTTCTGAGTAGACAGGTCAATTTCTTGTCCATGGCCGCTTAGTTCTCCAGGAAGCCTATTTGGAGACAGTTTAGTGTGCAGGATGCTTATTAAGGAATGCCAGACGGTGAAGGGACTGGTCAAAAGCACGTGTGGGTAGAGAGAGAAGTCAGCCTGTGATGCAGGGCTAACCAACCTCCATGGGGTCTCTGGGTCTTAAATGGCCCTTAGAGTTAAATCCAGGTGGGCCAAGATAGCCAGGCTTTCAGAAATTGTGTGATAAATTACCTAGCCACCCCACCTGAGATCCACCACAATCAGCACAGAAAAAGCAAACTCTTTGATTCCCTCAGTAGCTGTGCCTATTCTAGAGCATGTGTGCTGGGTTCCTCACGGGTAGGACCCATTGGAGTGTGATTTCATCTGACAGTTCTCTCCCTCTCTGCCTAAGTGTTCAGCATAAAGTTTGAAATTCCACCATTAGAAATTCACTCTTTTTCCTATTTGAAGATTTTTGGTCATCAAAACTCTTTATCCATATTGCACATGCCCCTCCAAAAAGTCAGTGTAAACCATTTTCAGCTAATCTTAGTGGCCCTCAACTGATTGGAGCTGAAAGCAGAAAAGAGAACACTTAGAAAGAGAAATGGGGCACTAAAAAAAGAAGAAAGAGGGTGCCCAGAATAAATACGATCTTACTTCATAGCTTTGCTGAGAGTTAACTCTGCCCCTGAGTTCTCACAAAGAGGCTATGCTCTTCTCTTTTCCTACATGTCATTTTTTGTGCCCTCGGGCCTCTAGAAAACAACATAAAGACATTTCATGGAACATCGTATGTCTCATAATTGCACTGTAGTGCATAAAATAGAGTCTATTTCTCTGAAACTGATCTCTTCCTAAATGGACAAGGTTTATCCCCACTTGGATCTTGTTTTCTGTTGCATAATGCCAGAAATATCTTTGACACAAACTTCCTAGCAGATAGTGAGCTCCACAAATATGACTAAGGATTTAATATGTGCCCTTATATTTACAGATGTCAATGCAAGTTGAAGAAGATGTGAAAATTACTGAAAACCAATTTACAGCAGCTGAAGCAAATTAGGGCTTTAGGGCTCATTGCAAACTTTAAAAAAATAAAAAAGAAAGAAATGAAACAACCAGCTCTAGGCAAACCATATGTGCCATCCCAAATCTTTATTAATGGAATTATAGCTATATGTTAAAGTGAATTTAATCTCACAGCAAAGATTCTAATAATGGCATGCACAGATTGTAACCCTTTATTCTCAATGTGAGTTCCCCAAAATTTATACAGTTATTTAGAGGTAGGTTTTATAGTGGCCTTATACTCAATATGTTTAAAAGACTTCTGTATTATTTGCTATTCTGCCCCCAAAATTCAATGTTCTTTTTGAAATTTGGGAAAATGACACATTTTATTTTGCCAATTTTGGAAAACTTCACTACCTACAAAGAACAGTCAAAGTAGTTGGCCTATATGTCTTGACAACAACTGAGATTTTTAGCAGTTACCAGAAAGATATCAAAGCTTGAAACACTGGTAACAGGACAAAAGCTGCCTTCTTCAAATATTAGTAATAATGTAATGGGGTCATAATTTTCATATATTATGAAACTGGGTAGAGAATGTGGCACCCTGAACAAAAATGATGGCTAAAAGGAATTTTCTGCTCGGATGACACTAAATATGACCCTTCGAATGAGCAAATCATGTACCAGCCCTCATCAGAATACAACAGAAACATAAAATATTATCTGCAGGCGTGTCATAAAGGTCTACTTGACCTCACTACATTCTAGTGAGTTGGATTGTGACTCATAAGCCTTGCTCAACTCTTAGAACTGATCCACCCATTTCAGACTTTCTCTGAAAGATTCTCCATCCCCAAATACTCACATTTTGCAAAGTCAATTTAGTGCAAAAGATGAAACTATGGAAATACCACAGCGGATGAGAACTGAGTCAAGACTTAATACATCATATCCTCATCAGTATGATTTTCTTCTGATTGTCAACCCCATTCATATGCTTAACTTCCTCTGGTTAAACTGTTTAGCTTCCAAATGTTGTTTCATATGTGAAAACAAAGCCAGATTGCCAGATTTCTCTTCAGCTTACCTAGAAATCAACCACAGTTACATTTTCAAAAATGTTATTAACAACTATAGCTCATTAATAACTTGAATTGAAGTACCATTTAAAATAACACTGAAAAAATATGTAGATTATCCAATAACCCAATTTTTTGTAAACTATCGTGAGTACAAATTACATTATAATTCCTATAACACTGCCCTGATTTTATCTACTATATTTGAAATGTACTTGATATTCTTATTGCTATCTACGATTTAGAATAAAACATTATCAGAGGTTGACCCTATAATTTGCTTTCTAAAGAGGAATCATCTGCTCTTTGATTCCTCCAACTGCTAGTGATCAAGATTGCTCTTAAACATTTGAAGGTACCAGCACAAAATCCACCAATCACTAATCATCCATATACATGTCTCTCTGGAACACTCTATTACCAAAGCAATAAAAAATGATAGTGCTTTTGAGTACAGCACCAGTATTTATATACTGTAGATAGTTTTACAGTCGAACATGTTGTTATGTTTATGCCTAGCAGTTATAGCAATGTTCCCTGTTTAGTGATGACATACTAGAGCAGAGTACTCATAGTAAACTGACTAGAAATAATTCACACACTATTATGAGATGGACAGTCTGACATTAAAAATCCTATTAGCTACAACATTTAATGATCTTTTGTACATTACTTACCCCAGTATTAAGATACTCTGAGGTCAATAGACTACTTCACAATTATTCTAGTCCTATTTTCCTGTTAAAATGTTGAATGTCCATGTGTGGTTTTAATTACCTTGCATCATTAAATACTCAACATCTATTTTATATAAATTATGATGGCCTCAGAAGTTTTGATCCATGAGATATACTGTTCACATAATTGTCTAGTCATGTGATTCTCTTAGTAGGGCTCTTGCAAAGTTCTCTCAATTTCTTCATTTCTCTCCGTATGTGGTGGTACAGAATTCTTTCAACTAATGGTATGCACCTATCAGAAGTTTCACTATTCTGTTTTATTAAAAGCATGGAGGGTGTGATTTCCAATCCTTTCTAATTTCCGGATTTACTAATTAAATTGCTTCAATCGTGTCAAGGCACTTTCTATCACTTAGAATATTAAAATCAGCCCTTTTTGGAGAACAAAGTCAATCAGAAAAACTCTAAAAGCATGAAAAAGTGTTTCCTGTGTTCAGATGACTTAAAAGGAGCTCAAAGGAAATTCACCAAATTTAAATAAAAATTCATTATCCTAAAGAAAATAAGCCTGAAAATTAAAGCCACAGCAGCCAGCACCCTGAAAACAAGCCTAGGTAAAAGGCAGCACTACCCACCAGGAACACGCTCTCCTACTATTCTCACTATCATCTTTTCTCCAAGCCCTTAAATCTGTTTACATACATGGTAAATTCTTTATCTGACATGGTCAGCAGATATGGTATTTTGATTAATGTATTGTACCAGGGAGACTGGAATTAAACATTTTCAAACACCTGTGAATAGAAAGCATGGTCCAATGTATTTTTATATCATTTAGTCCTCACCTCACTGTAAGGTAGGTATTGTTTACCCATTTTTCAGATACAAAGACCAAGAGTAACTGATATTACATAGCCCTTCTGAAATCGCAGGGCTAGCAAATGAAGAGCTGTGACATAAATCAAGGGGTTTGATTCCAAAGTCTCTAATTTTTCTTTTGATGTGTTGAACATATATATCACACCATATACAAATTACCACTTTCCAGAGAATTATACTATGATTAAAATAAATTTGGATCATGAGAAATACAGTTTATTCTCTGTGAAGATTCAAAAACATTTAAGAATTTTGTCATGCTTTGGTGTCAGTATTAGAAACACTAGTCATCCTTTCATTATCAATACATCAGAAGTGCCTATTAACAGATTTATGATGAATGGGATGACAAGGAATATTGTACATGCATATTCTTTCTGTAGAAACATGATAAATTGCAGACTTCCAAGACTATCTGAGTAATCATGTCATTCACAATTGTACATTAAAGTATGATTTCTCAGTAAGTATGATTGTATGGTGCAGAGTGCACATTGCCCTCACATGAAGCCTTTAGAACTTACTCAATGCACAGAGCATGACATGCCCATCATCATATTTTCCCCTTTAAACTCGGTGGCACATTAGGTCCAAGTTTATCATCCAAATTCCCAGAGACCTACTGCTTTTCATCTTTAATTAGGGAATGCTCTCAAGTAGCTGCTAACATTATCCAAAGAAAAAGATTGTTTCCTTTGTTTTTCAAATTTGTCAAACTAAAGATAACTTTAAACAAAGTCACTTTCATCACACTACCATCCTAGGACAAATACTGCTCAGCTCCTCTAAGCAAAATTTGTTTCTTTTTTAAAGTTTTTAATGATTGAAAATTTTCTTGACATATAATATAGATTGTCCAGCAATAGTCTTTCTAGTCCTGATTGTGAGTTGAGGAGCAATTAGGAAGACAAAGAGGCCTCCCTGGGCTTCCTCAGCTCTTCCTAGCATTTGGATGGCTGCTACTCCACTAAGCTGAACCTGATTTCTCACACCCTAAAACTGAATCTCAGTGGACACTCGATCTCATGCAAAATACAGAGTTTCAATCATTTCTGTTTCAGTATCTGAGTATTTCTGCATTGCTATGGAGTGTCAGAATGGGTAAGCTGATAAGGCAGAAAAAAAATAATGTGCAAATCTATGCATATTCACAGTCCAAATCAATCTAGATTTATTGGTGTTTTCTCCCCAAGTTGCATTTTAAATGGTACTACGGGTACATGCCACAGGTGGAAAATCTTCAGATAATACAGCTAAATCTAGGATAAATACCATTTTGATTTATAGGAGTTTTCTGAAAGATCTCCTATTTGATGTGTTGCAAAAACTAGGAAATACACAGCTGTTAATAATAGAGAAGGAGGTAGTCTGGAAAAAATCACATGGTCAGATTTATGTGGTCTAAGAGGTACAGAGGAAGCAAACAAACTTGAACCTTCGCATATAACATGAAGCTTAGGATGTATCGCAAACTTTCCAGGGCTAATGATATTTGGAAAGGAAGAGTAACAATTTAGAAAATTAAGGGAGTTGTATTAGCTTGCTAAGGTTGCCATAACAAAATACCACAAGCTGGATAACTTAAATAGCATAAAATTATTTTCTCACAATTCCGGAGGCTGCAAGTACGAGATCAAGGGTTGGTTTCTTCTGAGACCTCTCACCTTAGTTTGTAGGTGTCCGTTTTTGACCTGTGTTTTCATGTGGTCTTCCATCAGTGTGTGTCCGTGTCTGAATTTCCTCTTCCTTTAAGGATACTAGTCGTTTTGAATCTGGATCCATCCCTAATGATCTCAGTCCAGTTCAGTCCCTCAGTCTTGTCCAACTCTTTTCAACCCCATGGACTGCAGCATGCTAGGCTTCACTGTCCATCAGCAACTCCCGGAGCTTCCTCAAACTCATATCCATTGAGTCGGTGATGCTATCCAACCATCTCATCATCTGTTGTCCCCATCTCCACCCACCTTCAATCTTTTGCAGCATCAGGGTCTTTTCCAGTTAGTCAGTTCTTCTCATCAGGTGGCCAAAGTATTGGAGTTTCAGCTTCAGCCTCAGTCCTTCCAATGAATATTCAGAACTGATTTCCTTTAGGATGGATCTCATTTGATCTCATTTGAACCTAATTACCGGAGAAGGCAATGGCACCCCACTCCAGTACTCTTGCCTGGGAAACCCCATGGACGGAAGAGCCTGGTAGGCTGCAGCCCATGGGGTCGCGAAGAGTCGGACACGACTGAGCGACTTCACTTTCACTTTTCCCTTTCATGCACTGGAGGAGGAAATGGCAACCCACTCCAGTGTTCTTGCCTGGAGAATCCCAGGGATGGCGGAGCCTGGTGGGCTGCTGTCTATGAGGTCGCACAGAGTCGGACACGACTGAAGCGACTTAGCAGCAGCAGAACCTAATTACCTCTTTAAAGATAGGCTTCCCAGGTGGCGCTAGTGGTAAAGAAACTGCCTGCCAATGTAGGAGATGTAAGAGTCGCCAGTTCGATCCCTGGGTCAGGAAGATGCCCTGGAGGAGGGCCAGGCAACCCACTCCAATATTCTTGCCTGGAGAATCCCATGGACAGAGGAGCCTGGTGGGCTACAGTCCATAGCATCACAAAGAATCAGACAAGACTGAAGCTACTTAGCATATCCATACAGCACACATCTCTTTTAAGACCCTGTCTCCAAATACAGCCACATATTGAGGTACTGGAGGTTAGGATTTCAACATATGGATTTCAGAGGTATGTAACTCAGCCTGTAACAGAAAAGACATTAAAAATATAATCCCATCCCAAGACTGCCTGAACCTTCAGATGATTTCCGTTATGAATGATGCAGAGGGAAGTGACCATTGTGGAAAGAGAGATAAGGACCTGAGGTATAGACACCAAAGAGGTTGCCATAGCTACATGAAAAGGGAATATTAAAAGCAGCATGAGTAGATGGGGCAATAATTTAATCATGAAAACTTTTAATAAAGTATGAGGTTTGATATAAATTTTACAGATTTTTAAAGAAAACACATATGATCATCTATTCAAAATTTGGTTCACATGTTCAAATAAACATTCCAGATATTTTCATTCATTCATTTTATTCTGTCCATTTCTAATATTAAGAGCCTACTAAGTACTGTGCTGGAACCAAAGCCCAAATAATAGCCAGTGTTTTGTTTTCTGGGGAATGATAGCTATTCAAAAGTGAGACCTTTGGCAAGTTACTAGTATTAAACTAGTTTGCCTTTTGTTTTAGTTGTTTAATTATTGTTAGTTCCTATCAAGACTAGACAACATAAATTTTAGCCAGTTTTTAAATGCAACATATGTAGGAAATAATTATACATACATATGTATGCCATCACCCTTTGTAGTTAAACAAACCATGGCTAAAGCAAAGATTTCTCAGGTGCTTCTGTGTGCTTAGAATAATAATTATCAATGGGTGCCCTTTTCTCAGGGGCAATATTTGTGTTAGCAAGAGTCACTATCAAGATCTGCAGTTTTCAATGGTACCATGAAATTTACATTCAGATTGTTCCCCTTAATGACTCAGAATTCATATCTGACTTTTCCCTTAGCTCTATATTTGAATAGCACTTACGAGGAAAATAACAAAAGAATGTAAAGCAAGACATCTTCCTGAAGTATACCCCTATCCTAAAAAGTAGTAGTAAGCATATAGTCACAACTAAGAGAGGCCCTTTCAGGCTACCAAATGACTGCAGAATATTCTGTGTCATAGGTTTTCAGATAGTTAAATCCAGTGTTCAAAATATCATCCTCAAACACCAACACTTTGTAGGAAAATTGCGAAACCCATAAAGGGAGAAATCACTATAATGCAGGTTGTCTCTGTTCATTCTAAATGGACTCCTATTACTTAAACATACAAGGTGACTTGGAAAGTCTTTGCATTAAATTGGAGAGTGGTTTGAATATAGTGCAGGTGCTATGGAAAGTAAAGATGGACATTTTTTCAAACTGAAAACATGTAATGGTTACCTAGTACAGAAATAAAATTTGGCTGATGAAGTAACCCAAATTGACTTGTAAAAGTCTTGAAAATAAACAACATTTCATTACACATCTCATTTCTCATCTACAAGCTTTGGCAGTGAGCATTCTTTTTCTGGAGAACTGGTCTGATGAAGAAAGGTTTTACTGCTACATTTCATGAAAACCATTGTTTGTGTTTTGTAGTTCAATGAAAAACCAAAATTAGCAAGAGAGCAGGAAGAGTTAAGGTGTGAGAAGGCTTCAAAGATCCTCTAGAGATTATTAATCAGTTAGATGAGAGCATTGCCTGTTCTCCATGGAATTTTTTCTTATAAGTGAAGAAAGTCTGGCACTGCCAGCAAATGTCAATGCCATGCAGAGAGAATTAGATAAATTTAGAGCAAATGACTTCCCAGTTAAATAGGGACCAACAGTGAGTTTATAATAAAACAATTTGCACACTGTTTGGAATATGACAATGGTAATTGTTCTTATGTTGAAAACAGCTTTTTTTCTAATGTGTGCTTGTGGCAGAACAGAGAATGTACTAATAGAGCTCTTCCCACATCTATAAACAGTACAAGGAAGGCCATTCAGTATTAGTAACACTTGGCCAGCTTAGCAAAGAGGACAACACATTGGGAGGCATGATTACACATAAGAGTTTTCAAACCTTTATTCTGAGCTGGAAATACAGTGTTCAATACTAAACCCTTGAAAGCAGAGAAAGAATGGAATGTTCTTTCATTTTCAGCTCGTGGTTGATATTCCTGTTATTTGAAACTTCTGAAGATGTTTTAGTCCTACTAGAGCACTGACCTTCACCCTAGCTGCACAAAGAAACCACCTGAGAAACTTTAATAAACTAATATCTGGAATTCACCCACAGAGATTCTGATTTAAGTGATTTAGGGAGTGGCCAGACACTGAAATTTTTAAAAACTCCCCAAGTGATTCTAAAGAACAGACAGGGTTCAGAAAGACTTAAAAAAAGGAAGGAGGGGGAGAACTATCAGATGACTTTTTGTCATTTATAGCTACAAAAGTTAAATCTACTTAAGTAGTTCATACCCTATTTTTACTAGCACCATGACAATCACTCAAATCATCACAGAAAGATGTGAAATAATAGAATGTTTAAGTGAAAAACCAAGAGATAATTTAATACAGGGATTCTCCAACCAGGGGTTCTTGGGCTCCCAGGAAACTTTTAGGTGGTATATCAACCCTTTGAAATGGCACATATGCACATTTTTCTAAGTATCCATAGATTCCATCAGCTTCTAAAAAGAGCTTCTGGCCTTAAAAGGTTAAGAACTACTTACGTGGTATAAATCCCTCTATTTGCAAACAAGAAACTGAATACCAACAGAAAAAAAGTATATTCCTTACCATGCCCTGTAGGACATCTCAGAACCAAGTTCATAATGGCACATATGTTTTTGCATAAAACTGATTAAAATCCTAAACAAAAATGGAACCTCCAAACAGACTGATATTTTGACTAAATCAAAATCTCAACCAGGTATCTCAAGTATCCAGAACCACAGAAGTGGTATTCTTTTTGACTTCCCTAGACTTCGCTGAGAAGAGTCCCACAGAAGGAGCTGCTAAGAACTTTGTTCTCAAGAATTTGTCAGATTAAATATAAAGTCAGGACGTGAGCAAACATTAGTCAACCCCAAGAAGAGATTATCTAGTGCTCCCAACATAGTACTGTAACCTTAACTTGATTTCTCCAAAGTTTGCAGCAAGTTTAATTTATACTGTTCCATGATCTTGGTAAAGTGTGGTGCCTATGCATTGGACTGGCCAAAAAGTTTGTTCAGGTTTTTCTGTTACATCTTACAGGAAAACCCAAACTAACTTTTTGGCCAACCAAATATATTCACTAATGATGACCTCATTGTGAGTTCACAGGCATTCATGGAAGAAAAAAAGATTCTCTAAGGTGGTCACTCATAGACCTCCCTATCACTTACATAGCACATTATGACTTTGGGTGGCAGAAATCAGTGGAAGAGAGTTGAGTCAAAGACTCAACTCCAGGCAGAGTCAATATAGGAAAAGGTAGAACTGTATATGACATTTATTTTGTTTTTAGCTCTTGGTGAGACCATTGGGAATTATTCTAATGTATAATTTCTGCAATTTTCTGAGTCTGGCATATGCTAGCCAAGTCTTTTAGGAGCTCCCTCTGGTAGGTGTGCATGTGTGGTCCGTCACTTCAGTTGCATCTGACTCTTTGCAGCCTTATAGGCTGTAGCCTGCCGGGCTCCTCTGTCTGTGAGATTTCCCAGGCAAGAATACTAGATTGCCATTTTGGTCTCCAGAGTTGTACAGAATATTAAATATCTATTATTAAAAGCTATTCTTCTTCACTCAGTATCCATATATAGAGAAATTCATCAGGCTAAACAGGTATAAGTGGGTTTGGAAGGTTGGAGTAAACCTGTGTCTAGCTGATTCCCATGCAAGTTATGATATAGTTCTGATTATATACAGAAAACATACTGTATATATTGAATACAGTAAAATAAGCATAGGTATTAGAATCAAGGGCTTCCCATGTAGCTCAGTGGTAAAGAATTCATCTGCAACGCAGGAGAGGTGGGTTTGATCCCTGGGTTGGGAAGATCCCCTGGAGAAGAAAATGGCAACCCACTCCAGTATTCTTGCCTAGGAAATCCCATGGACAGAGGAGCCTGGCAGGTTACAGTCCATGGGGTTGCAAAAGAGTTGGACATGACTTAGCAACTAAACAACAACAATTGGAATCAGACTTAGGTTTAAATTTCAATCCTGCTACTTATTAGCTGTGCGATCCTGGGCAAACAATTTAAATTCTACAAGCTTCAGTTTAATTTTTACTAAATAGGATTAATTCCATCTTCATCAGAGGGTTGATACACTGATGTAAAATACCTAATATAGTGTTTCGATACCACAGATATTCAAACGTGATTCACTTTCTCCCAAAACCTTCTAAAGCTTGTGTTCTTTGCACCAAACTAAAGTTACTTTCAGAACTTTTCCTCTGCTTTCTCACTTCAGCACCACTAACCAAGATAGTGTGTGTGTGTGTGTATGTGTGTGTGTGTGTGTTAAGTCGCTTCAGTCATGCCCAACTCTTTGTGACACTATGGACTATAGTTTGCCAGGTTCATCTGTCCAGGGGATTCTCCATGCAAGAATACTTGAGTGGGTTGCCATGCCCTCCTCCAGGGGATCTTACCTATCTAGGGGTCAAACCCGTAGCACTTTACATCTTCTGCATTGGCAGGCAGGTTCTTTGCCACTAGTGGTACCTGGGAAGCCCAACCAAGTTATTATGAGCATTTTTAAAAAATTCTTAAATCATGGCAGAAACACTGAAAATGGTCTTTGATTTCTTGACCTTTTTTAGATAGAATTTACATTTATTCACTGAGGTTTTTAAAATCCAGTGCATCAAATATTGCATTAAATGAATAAAAGATGTTGAATACTTTCTTCTCATGCTTTTGGAATTCTTACTCAAATCACAATAATAGGTCAAAAATTAACATCATGGTTCAAAAAAAGGGATGGGGAAAGGAAAAAAGAGTCAAATTTACAGGAAAATAAGGAGAAATTTAGTAGAAAGGTATTTTGGCACCTAATTATATTTCTGAGCTGAGGTTTGCTTTAAAAAATGATGGCCAGTTTATTCCCTGATTCACTAAATGTTCTCTGAACAAATTAACATTCAATCAGAACTACGGTAGGCTGAGTGTCTGACAAATATTTCACATGATACCGTTTTGGCATCTGAGAGTTTTTGTTTTGTTTTGTTTTGTTTTTATCATAGAGGACATAGACTATTCAGTACAAATATAAGGACATGTGTGATTTTATTTAATGGTTGGACTTCCCTGGTGGCTCAGCTGGTGGGGAATCTGACTACAGTGCCAGAGACCTGGGTTGGATCACTGGGTTGGGAAGATCCCCTGGAGGAGGGCATGGTGACCCACTCCAGAATTCTTGCCTCAAGACTCCCCATGGACAGAGGAGCCTGGCAAACTGCAATCCATGGGGTCACAGAGAGTCAGACACGACTGAAGCAAGTTAAGTACAGCATAGTTCAGTTCAGTTCAGTCACTCAGTCGTGTACAGCTTTTTGCAACCCCATGGGCTGCAGTACACCAGGCTTCCCTTCAATCACCAACTCCTGGAGCTTGCTCAAACTCATGTCCATTGAGTCAGTGATGCATTTCATTCTCCGTCATCCCTTTATCCTCCTGCCTTCAACCTTTCCCAACATCAAGGTCTTTTCTAATGAGGCAGTTCACATCATGTGGCCAAAGTATGGGAGTTTCAGCTTAAGCATCAGTTCTTCCAATGAATATTCAGGACTGATTTCCTTTAGGATTTACTGGTTGGATCTCCTTGCAGTCCAAGGGACTCTCAAGAGTCTTCTCCAACACCATAGTTCAACAGCATCAATTCTTCAGTGCTCACCTTTCTTTATAGTCCAACTCTCATATCCATACATGACTACAGGAAAAATCTATAGCTTTGACTAGACGGACCTTTGTCAGCAAAGAAATGTCTCTGCTTTCTAATGTGCTATCTAAGCTGGTCATAGCTTTTCTTCCAAAGAGTAAGTGTCTTTTAATTTCATGGCTGCAGTCACCATCTTCAGTGATTTTGGAGCCCAAGAAAATAGTCTGTCACTGTTTCCACTGTTTCCCCATCTATTTGCCATGAAGTGATGGGACCAGATCCCATGACTTTTCTTGTTTGAATGTTGAGTTTTAAGCCAGCTTTTTCACTCTCCTCTTTCATTTTCATCAAGAGTCTCTTCGGTTCCTCTTTTCTTTCTGCCATAGGGTGGTGTCATCTGTGTATCTGAGGTTATTGATGTTTCTCCCAGCAATCTTGATTCCAGCTTGTGTTTCATCCAGCCTGGCATTTTGCATGGTGTACTTTGCATAGAAGTTAAGTAAACAGGGTGACAATTCACAGCCTTGATGTACTCCTTTCCCAATTTGAAACCAGTCCATTGTTCCATGTCTGGTTCTAACTGTTGTTTCTTGACCTGCATACAGATTTCTCAGGAGGCAGGTAAGGTGGTCTGGTATTTGCACCTCTTGAAGAATTTTCCACAGTTTGTTGTGATCCACACAGTCAAAGGCTTTGGCATAGTCAATGAAGCAAAAGTAGATGTCTTTCTGGAACACTCTTGCTTTTTGATGACCCAACCGATGTTGGCAATTTCATCTCTGGTTGCCTTTTCTAAATCCAGCTTGAACATCTGGAAGTTCTTGGTTCACATACTGTTGAAGCCTGGCTTGGAGAATTTTGAGCATTACTTTGCTAGCATGTGAGATGAGTGCAATTGTGCAGTAGTTTGGCATTGCCTTTCTTTGGGATTGGAATGAAAACTGACCTTTTCCAGTCCTGTGACTACTGCTCAGTTTTCCAAATTTGCTGGCATACTGAGTGCAGCACTTTCACAGCATCATCTTTGAGGATTTGAAATAGCTCAACTGGAATTCCATCACCTCCACTAGTTTTGTTCCTAGTGATGCTTCCTAAGGCCCACTTGACTTTGCATTCCAGAATATCTGGCTCTAGGTGAGTGATCACACCATTGTGATTATCTGGGTCATGAAGATCTTTTTTGTATAGTTCTTTTGTGTATTGTTGCCATCTCTTCTTAATATCTTCTGCTCTGTTAGGTCCATACCATCTCTGTCCTTTATTGTGCCCATCTTTGCATGAAATATTCCCTTACTATCACTAATTTTCTTAAAGAGATCTCTAGTCTTTCCCATTCTATTGTTTTCCTCTATTTCTTTGCATTGATCACTGATGAAGGCTTTCTTGTCTCTTTGCTATTCTTGGGAACTCTGCATTCAAATGGATAAATCTTTCCTTTCCTCCTTTGCCTTTCACTTCTCTTCTTTCCTCAGCTATTTGTAAGTCTTCTTCAGACAACCATTTTGCCTTTTTGCATTTCTTTTTCTTGGGGATAGTCTTGATCACTGCCTCCTATACAATGGCATGAACTTCCATCCATAGTTCTTCAGGCACTCTATCTATCAGATTTAATCCCTTGAATCTATTTGTCACTTCCACTGTATAATCATAAGGGATTTGATTTAGGTCATACCTGAATGATCTACCGGTTTCCCCTACTTTCTTCAATTTAAGTCTGAATTTGGCAATAAGGAGTTCATGATCTGAGCCACAGACAGCTCCCAGTCTTATTTTTGCTGACTGTATAGAGCTTCTCCATCTTTGGCTGCATAGAATATAATCAATCTGTGCCGGAGTCCAGCTCCAGCAGGTCCAGGGGTTCCCTCAGGATGGACGGCGTCAGCGATACGAATGAGAAGACACAGCGAGTCGTGGTGTTTCCAAGTGTCTTCTGACTTTATTGTTTTTAAGACAGCTTTTATATTTTTAGTGGTACATAGAAATAAATGTAAAGTATAGAGTCATGCCAGATCAGCTCGATGGATCAGCAGTTTTTGATCCATATCGGAACCAGAACACTGTTTGTGTTTCTAAGTTATAAAAGGTTTAAAATTGTTTACATCATCTTCTGGCCCAGAGGCCTGCTAACATCTTGTGACTCTTTTATTGATAAGGGTTGATCAGCCAGGACACTTTTGTATCAGGCACAGCAGGAAAGAATTCATTAATAGAAAGTTTCAAGGTAAAACCTGTTTTCAGTAATTTACTCTATGCCTTGAGCTTAACAGAAAAGAATGTGGTTCCATAAAGTCATAGTACAGCAAGCTGAAACAATATAGCACAAAGGTCAGTTCTTAGCCAAATCACCAGCTGAATTAACGATTGTCTTATTATTTGTATTAAAGCTAAACTTTCATTTATACAAATCTCTAATTGTTATGTTTTCATTATATAGGCTAAATACGTTAAGAGTAGAAAAGGCATAATGAGTAAGTATAGACTAAGTTACAGTTTTATAAAGCAACATTTCTTATATTTTCTAATAAGCCTTTCTTTCCTACAAAGGGCTCTGTGCCCATTGGGGCTTTCTGTGTGGAGGCTCTCAATGCTGTTCTGTTGTTAAGGGGCAGTCAAGCACATTAGCTCCAAAGGCACAGGTACATTTATTAAACAAACCAATATGCTAGCAAGAGGAATTTAGATTAGCATATTTTATATCCCAGATAATTTTATTTAGAGTGCTACCATTCAGGGGCCTTGTCGATTGAGATTTCAGATTGATCTATTTTAGAAGAGAATCAGGAAAAGCCTTTTTTTTAAGTCACAGAAAATAAGAAGAGGTTTATTGTAGCAAACATCAGAAAGACAGATACCATCTTTAAGGTGAGTGCTGAGGCAGCCTTCCGAGAATCCCTGAGGGCTGAGAAGCCATGCTCAATCAGCCCTCTACCTCATGACTCTGTCATGGGTGGGATCTCGTGAGCTGGCTCCCAGCAAATCTGATTTCGGTATTGACCATCTGGTGATGTCCATGTGTAGAGTCTTCTCTTGTGTTGTTGGAAGAGGGTATTTGCTATGACCAGTGCGTTCTCTTGGCAAAATGCTGTTAGCCTTTGCCCTGATTCATTTTGTATTCCAAGGCCAAACTTGATTGTTACTCCAGGTGTATCCTGACTTCCTACTTTTGCATTCCAGTTCCCTATAATGAAAAGGACGTCTTTTGGGGGGTGCTAGTTCTAGAAAGTCTCGTAGGTCTTCACAGAACCATTCTACTTCAGCTTCTTCAGCATTACTGGTTGGGGCATAGACTTGGATTACCGTGATATTGAATGGTTTGCCTTGGAAATGAATAGAGATCATTCTGTTGTTTTTGAGATTGCATCCAAGTACTACATTTCAGACTCTTTTGTTGACTATGATGTCTACTCCTTTTCTTCTAAGGGATTCTTACCTACAGTAGTAGATATAATGGTCATCTGAATTAAATTCACCCATTCCAGTCCGTTTTAGTTCACCGATTCCTAAAATGTTGATGTTCACTCTTGCCATCTCCTGGTTGACCACACTTCCAATTTACCTTGATTCATGGACCTAACATTCCAGATTCCTATGCAATATTGTTTTTTACAGCATTGGGCTTTACTTCTATCACCAGTCACATCCACAACTGGGCATTGTTTTCCCTTTGGCTCTGTCTCTTCGTTCTTTCTGGAACCATTTGTCCACTCATCTCCAGTAGCATATTGGGCAGTTACCGACCTGGGGAGTTCATCTTTCAGTGTCCTATCTTTTTACTTTTTCATACTGTTCATGGGGTTCTCAAGTCAAGTATACTGAAGTGGTTTGCCATTCCCTTCTCCAGTGAGCCACATTTTGTCAGAACTCTCCACTATGAGCTGTCCATTTTGGGTGGCCCTACACGGCATGGCTCATAGTTTCATTGAGTTAGACAAGGCTGTGGTCCATGTGATCAGTTTGGTTAGTTTTCTGTGATTGTGGTTTTCACTCTGTCTGAACCTCTGATGAATAAGGATAAGAGGCTTATGGAAGCTTCCTGATGGGAGAGACTGACTGAGGGGGAAACTGGGTCTTGTTCTGATGGGCGGGGCCATGCTCAGTAACTCTTTAATCCAATTTTCTGTTGATGGGCAGGGCTGTGTTCCCTCCCTGTTGTTTGACCTGAGACCAAACTATGGTAGGGGTAATGAAGATTATAAAAATGAAAAGGTAGTGAAATGCTGTAACTACTCATTTAAAAAAAAAAAGAGAAGATTAAGCTGGGCTAGGGGCAATACTCCTTGAAATGAGAACTTAATGACTGCAAATATTAATATAGGGGATACAAATTTTGGAGCAACTGGAGAAAGCAAATATTAAATGGAAGCCTACAGCCCAGAAGTTGTCAATGTTGAAGCAAAGTTAAAAAACTTTTCAAGCAGGGGCATTAATCCTAGGGTTGAGACTCATTCAGGGGGCATTAAAGAAACTAATCTCTGCCAGATGATGCTTTGGAGTCCCAAGAGATAAAACTGAATGGATTTCAATGTCACAACCATGTTGTGTAGCCCCTAGACAGTTTCTAAATCTAGTAAGTGTATTCGGTGACATGAGAAAGCAATAATTAATAGCAGAAACAAAATTCTTCAGAACTTTTCTAAGAACCAAAATAAAATCTAAATAAAGATTTAGATAAAATAAATCACAGTAAATAAGTCTAAATATGGCCCATTTTAGGGTTCTCTTATGTAAAACGTGTAGCCATTTCCCAGTAATTTGTAAAAATGCTTCAGAATTTCAAGTAAACCTGACTACACAAACAAGAGAAAAGACTGTATTTCTGTTTGGTGATTCCAAGCTTGATATATAATTACTCCTCAGCATTCAACTGTTAAAGTCACCGAAATATATTTGTGTCATTTTTAAATTTATCCATCATTTTTAAAGTAGCAGACTCAAAAGTGTTTGCCAAAGCACACAAGACCTTATTTTTATAATTTTACAATGTTCCACTTGGCAAAGGGAGAAATTGGTTATTGACCACATTATCCGTAGTTCTTAAGGAACAGTCATACTTTCCCAGTGGTTCTCATCCATGAATTTCCTACGCTAGTAATACTCTAGGCTGGAGATATGGCTCAGTCAGACCTCAGAATACTGTCTGTGCCTAGAAGCACTGTCAAGGGCTTACTTAAACTTAAGTTGTAAGACTTAATGTGAATGATTTCTGTGTTTGCAGAGAAAAAGGGACTAAACGTTGTCATTATCCTCTTGGCCTCAAGATTAAAGTTGGTTGCCAAGGGAAACTGGCCCTACTCAGTTTTCCTTGGAACTCTATGTAAACAGCTTGAAACCATGGGAAATCAACTAATCCTAGCTAGTAAGATCAAGGGTTACATCCTTGCACTGGGAATGCTAGCCTACCCTGCTTATGATGGAACACAGAGGGAAAGATCCAATATTACTGTATGAATGTCTGCTTCTTCTTTGTAGGTGGGAAAAATCAGGGGAGCAGAAACAAAACAAAAAATGTTTAAGTAAAGCAAGCGACTTTCCAGGTGGTCCAGTGGTTAAGAATCCACCTTGCAATGCAGGGAACATGGGTTAGATCCCTGATCAGGGAAATAAAAAGCACATGCAATGAAAGCAGCTAAGCCTTAGTGCCACAACCACTGAGCCCAAGTGCCACAACTAGAGAGTCTGTTCACTGCAATGAAAGATTCACATGATGCAACAAAGATTCCGTGTGCTGCAACTAAGATGCAAGCAGCCAAATTAATAGGTAAATATTTTTCTAAAGCAAAGAAAGAGTAAATAAGCAGAAACAAAGTTAGATATGAAAGGAAGGAAGCTGGTCAGAAGGAGAGTAAATACGAGATGAAAACTTCATACGAATAGAAATAAAAATAATGATGGAGATCCAGACAATGATGCTTCACTCAGTGTCAACACTACTACTTTTTTCTCCTACTTAAAACACCCCTGGCATCCTTCCCCAGTGTCCAGTGATTGAGAATCTGCCTTCCAAGGCAGGGGACATGGGTTCGACCCCTAGTCCAGGAAGATGCCACTGCGCAACTAAGCCTATGTGCCACAAGTACTGAACCCATGCTCTAGAGCCTATGCTCCACAAGAGAAACCATCACAATGAGAACCCCATATGCTGCAATTAGGGAAAGCTCATGCGCAGCTGCAAAGACCCAGAGTGGCCAAATAAATAAAAAAAAAAAAAAAAAAAAAAAACCCTTGGCATCTTTACAAAAGTTGCCATCTCTTCCCAAAAAGTGGAGTGTAATTTATCTAAAGGCATCTTACTGGTTAATATATCTTTACAATAAACTCTCTGCAAAGTGTAAAGAAGCAAAGAAATAAATTGAAGTGGCTTTTAGTGGTGGCTGGGGTTACCAGATTGACAACTTTGGAAATGGATGGCTTCTTTTTCTCCCAAGAATAGATGCAGCCTGATAAACAGAAGTGTAAGATTGCCCCAACTGCTTCACCAATATGCCTTCTCCCTGACAAAGTAATGGCTGCAAGAAAGAAAGAACAAGTCACCTTTTCCAGCCAGTTCTCTGCTGACACTGCTCAAGAACTGCCATTTAGCACCAAGGTGATAGAAACATTTTCCTTACTACCAGCAAAACAGAGGCACAACTCACTTATTTCACTTGGAACTGTGAACAGTCAAATCAGATAGTAATAACTTTTGACTACCCTCAACTCCACTGGATTCAAGGTGCTGAACTTAAAGTGAAAACTAACTTGAGTTTCCCATTACAATTTCCCCCAGCCATCCAGTTCTCCACAGTCCCCAGCACTAAATCAGGCAATGCAGGCTAGTGTAGCTATTTTATCTGGTTCTCCCAAAGATATTTGAAATGAGTACTCTACCATCCATGAAATCAAATGAATTTCAGGGACATTTCTATTTATGCAGTGTGAGGGGGATCTTTCAAAAGAGAAAGGGAAAGCATTTAAAAAGGACGTGGAAGGTTTCCAGGAGAACAAGTAATGTGCATTTTCCTTCCTGAAAGAAAAGCAGCAAATACATATGAAAAATGGAGGGGTATAAGTTAAAGTGGAGTCTTAACATCATTTATTTATGTACTGAACCACTAAAGTCATCTTCCTCAGATAACCTTAAAATGAGCAGAGACCAATATAACAAGACTATCAGGTTACAGTCAGTAGATGTTAGAAAACATATGCTTTGTTTATCCTATACTTTGCTAAACAATCATGCACAGCTTTCTTTTGTTCCAAGAGTCACTCAAGCATATAATAAGAGTCCCAGCAAGTTGAAACCTCTTATATCTGGTTATTTTCAGGGAATTGTAAACCTGCTGCCACCAAGTCAGTAGTTGTCAGCAAGGATATTAAAAAATGTCATCATTCCAACTCTCATTAGCAAAAAGCTTCTCCGTCTTCAGTCCCTTCCATTAACCTTCACTAACAGTTTGCATTTACTTTTAAAACAATTTTTAAACATCACTGATGCTTTCAAGTTAAAAATTACTCACAATGCAATCTGCAGTTCTCACTTATCTCTCCTTCAGTTTTCAGTTTCTCACCCTGACTTTCCTCTCTTGCACCTGAGAGCAAATCTCCAATCATCAGCCTTTTGGATTCTCAACATGTTTTCCCATACATTTCAAACATTGTCTTGTCTTTGCTCATCTATTAGCTCATTCACTCTTTCTTTCTTTCACTTAACAGGTATTTACATAGCAACTCCTCAACTATGTTTTTGTCCTGTGTACATGTTGAATCAAATCCAAGAGAAAATATTATGCAATTGAAAAGGCACTAGAACAGAAGCCCTGGATTCTAGCCTCAGCTCTGTCATCTACGAAGTATGTGACCTTGAGCAAGCCGCTTCCCCTATATATATTAAAACCTTAGTTAATAGGGTTGGGGAGAAGGCAATGGCACCCCACTCCAGTACTCTTGCCTGGAAAATCCCATGGATGGAGGAGCCTGGTAGGCTGCAGACCATGGGGTCGCTAAGAGTTGGAAACCACTGAGCGACTTGACTTTCACTTTTCACTTTCATGCATTGGAGAAGGAAATGGCAACCCACTCCAGTATCCTTGCCTGGAGAATCCCAGGGATGAGGGAGCCTGGTGGGCTGCCATCTATGGGGTCGCACAGAGTCGGACACGACTGAAGAAACTTAGCAGCAGCAGCAGCAGCAATAGGATTGGACTATGCTACATCTAAGATCCTTTCCAGTTCTGAAATTCTACAATTTCATCGTCACTGCAGGAATCCAGTGCAAACAGACAGGTGCATACCACAATGTTTAATAATTCTGAGATACCAATTTCAGGATATTTACATTTTCAGTGGTTGAATACAGAGACACTCCTAAAGGGAAGTAAGGAAATTCTAACTTTGGTACTTAGGGCACCTTATTCAGCCAACAGAGGACTACTTAAGAAGAAAGGCATCAAATTCTATGTAAGACCACCACTAGTTTTGCCCACCACTCTACTTGCTGTCTCCAATGTACTCCCTTTACCCACTCCAAGCAGGCTTTCACTCCCACAGACTGCTCTCATCAAGCTCAGCAAATGACTTTCACAGAGTTAAATCTCAGCAAACTGTTACTCCTCATCTTACTTGGCCAATCATTAGCACTGATTTATTTTATCACACTGCTGAACACTTTCTCCACAGGGCATCCACGACTCACCCGTTTCTCCACCTACATCACTGGTCAGCCTTTCTCAGTGTTTTTTTTTTCTTCACCAGACCCCCTAATGTTGAGCCTCTCAGACATTGAGTTATTGGTCCTCTTTTCTTGGTGCACTCACTCCTCCGGTCATCTTATACAATCTCATAGCTTTAAATTCCATCTATATGCCAAAAAAGGAACAAATTTTTATCTTCAGCTGAGACCTCTTTCCTGAACTCCAAACTTGTATCTCCAGATGGCCAACAGACCTCTAAAAAAAAAAAAAATCTCTAATGTTCTTATCCAAACCTAATCCAACCATTTCAGCTTATAGAAGCTCCATCTGTTAAAAAAAAAAAAAAAAAAAAAGTCTTTGGGGCATTCTTAGTCCCTTTATTTCTCTCACACCCTACTTCTAATCCTCTAGGACAGGGGTCCCCAACTTTGGGATCTAATGCCTGATGATCTGAGGTGGAGCTGATGTAATAATAACAGAAATAAAGTGTACACTAAATGTAGTGTTTGAATCATCCCCAAACCATCACTTCCTCCCCAGTCTGTGGAAAAAGTGCCTTCCACAAAACCAGTCCCTGGTGCCAAAAAGGTTGGGGACTGATACTCTAGGATATTAGCTCTAGAATAAAAATACGTCCGAATTGAACTACTTCTTATCTCTATGGCCATCTCTGACCTGGAACTGCAGTAACTTTCTAACAGTTCTCCCTGCTTCTATCCTTGCCACTTAGAATCTGTTCTCAATACGGAAGTCAGAGTGGCCTAGAACACTAACTCAAGCTCTTCATTAGATCACTAAGGTTTTCACAGTGGCCTATAGGCCTAACATGGTCTGGCTCCCCATCACTCCTCTGAATTCATCTCCTACAACCTTCTCCCTTGCTCACTCCACTCCAGTCACACAAGCCTTCTTACCTCAAGCATGACCGGTATAGGCTTGGTGCTGGTTCTTCTTCTGCCTGCAGGTATCTGCATGGTCAATTCTCTCACCTCCTTTAAGTCTTTGCTCAGTTCTCACCTGTTCAATGAATCCTCCCTTGAACATACTACTTGATCAAGCATTCCTGATCCCCCTTACCTGGATCTATCTTTTCTTTTTCCACAGCAGTTACCACCTTCCAATGTTCTATATAATTTACCTAATATATTTGTGCTAATTTTCTGTCTTGCCATGCTAGAATGCAGACCACAGAAAAGTAGGAATCTTTTTTCTGTTTGTTCATTGATGTATTTCAAGTATTTATTAAATGCATGATAAATCAATAGATCACTGGACAAATGAATAGGTAGGACTGTTCCTATAGCAATCAGGTTATAACCAACATCTTGGGAAGCTACATATGAAATAATAAGCCTAATACAGTCTCATTCTAATTATTCAATCAGTGCTCAATCCTGCTGCCTATTCTTGATCATTTGATGCCCCTGATGGATAGAGGGTCTCTGGAGTTCATGTCTTCCTGTTATGGAGACCCTTGACTGTAACCAATCAGAATCCTCAGAACAAATTACAATCTTGGGCTGAAGAGACATGAAAATTTCTGTACCAATGCTGAGTGACTTAAGATAAAGCCTATAAAATAACTACCTCACCTTTCTGCTGTAATAGCTATTTAAGCTTAACGATGTGGCAGACACTGTTCTAAGATATCACAGGCATAAATTCATTCCTTCTTTGCAACAATCCCTACCTCCCAACCTCACACCTCTCTCCCAATTATTGGATGTGATCCATCTAGACAACATTCAGAAAGCAAATGGGTCAGAAGAGAAGATACAAGACTGAAGAAGGAGACCATGACCTTTAACGTTTCTAAGGAAAATTGTTATCTCTGTCAAGCACAGTTGCCATATCTCCATGAAGCCAGGCTGACAAAATGTTTATGTTGACACATTAAAGGTCAAATATTCAAGGGAAATTAGATTTCTTCAAGATCATCACAGAAATGACCTAGTAAGAAGTGGATATAGAATTTTTGCTGTCCAGTCGTAAGTCAGCATTGACTTGCCAAGTACATTTAAACGCATTTCTAAGTACTTCTCAAAGTTGAATACCTTCAGTTAACTCAGATATTTTCATCAAAATTCATTCATTTGAATGTCTATTGAATTGTAGTCGCAGTGCTAAACACTAAGAAGCATGATCCACAGTCCTTTAGTCAGAGGACTTAGTCTAATAGAAAAGGAAAAACTAATTCACTAAAAAAGTTTTTTAACTTTTGTAACTTAAAAGTTTAATCAGAACCCTAGTGTCTGTAAAAAGAGGACTAGATAAGTAAGACATTTAGGATTATTAAATGGAATGCTACAATTTAAAGGAATAAACTAGATTTAAATGTGTTAATGTGACAATTTTTTAAAAATATTGAGTTAAAAACACAGATTTTCAAAAGATGTATGCATTCATTGAGCTTCCCAGGTGGCTCAGTGGTAAAAGAATCTGCCTGCCAGCACAGGAGCACAGGAGATGTGGATTTGATTTTTGGGTCAAGAAGATCCCCTGGAGGAGAAAATGGCAACCCACCTCAGTATTCTTGCCTGGAAGATCCCATGGACAGATGAGACCTGCGGTCTCCGGTTCATGGGGTCGCAAAGAGTCGGACACAACCAAGAACACACTCATGCAGTAATTACACTATGTTCTCTTCCCAAAATGTTACAAAACGGCATTATATATTGTTCACAAATATAAGAACGTGTAACAAAAAATAAAAAATCTAGACTTAGAGATTAGGCATCCATTTCAGGTTAGTGGTTACCTCTGGAGAGGGGAGAGGTGAATGGGATTGGAAAATGTATAATGTAAACATCAATTTGATTGGTCAGGTGCTATTTCTTTATTTACAGAAAAGTATTTGAAGCCAGTATTTTTAAATGGTAAATTTTGCTAATTTGAGTTAGTAGAATACCTGGTATTTTTCCTGTGCTTTGTTTCCCAGTATCTTCCAAATTTATAAATGAGAGACAGGGAAGAGAGGGAGAAGCATCACACTGAAATGTGATTCACGATAGATGGGAGATAACAAAAGCCAAGAGGATCGCGCGAGAGATATGAGCAGGTGCCAAGCGAGCAGCATGGTAGGAAGGGCCGGGAGGTTATACTTGGAGAGACCAATGGATGGGAATGTCCCGGGAGGTCTTCCTGAAAATACTAGACTGAAGTCAGGCCTAAAGAATGAGCTTTCAAAAAAAAAAAAGTCACACAGACTGAGATGAGCAAGAAGGGTATTCATTCCAAAGAGAAACAGCTGAAGGAAAGACAAAGATGCAAGGAAAGAAGGTGGAGCATTCAGACAAAGGAAAGACAAAGGAAAGAATATGGAGCATTCAGCAGAGACACAGCCTCAGGGGACACTCTTGAGTCTGAATTTTAACTCTGTCTTTACTAACTTAGTGACCTTGGGAAAGTCATTTACTCTCTCTGCAATTCTTTCGTCAAATTGAACATGGTAGAATATCTTCCAGATTAAATTATTGTATAGGCTAGAAAAGATGCCCTACATGTAGTAAGATAATAATTGTTCACAAATGAAGATTATAATTAATAATTATTTCCTGGGACTAAGACTCAGGTCTCCTGACTTCCTGAGACAGTGATCTTTTCAGTGATTTTGTAACATAGCATGATCCTAATTTCATATGTCGAAAAATTTATAATAACAAAGCAAGAGAACTTACTGGAGTCCTGGGCAACTCACTAATTCTGAATTCACAGATTCACCCACTTGTGTCATGTGCAACAGCTCCACACTATACTCGTGCTGTTGGTTCTTCTCTAAGGCCTGATATTTCTGATTATTGCTATTCCTTGAAATAATCAAATCAAAGCTGGAATTTCTGGAAAACTGGCTCCTCAGTTGTTGAATCCGTGGCTGGCTAAATCTTGGAATACCAAAGTTGTCTCAGCCAGGAAATTAAAACAGAAGGGTTTTAATGCCTTGAAGTATTCATAACTGGCCTTCAATGTTTACAAAAAACCTAAGCGCACATGACTTTGGTCACATTGCTGTTATTTATAAAGCATTCAGAAACCTCCTCAACAGACTCTAACATATTTTCCATTTTATGCAGGTGGTAATGAAAGGAAGTTTAAATAGCATTATAAAAAAGAAAAAAAAATTCATGAGAGTTACACAATGCTGTGTTATGTGAATGGTATACTCCCTCTGAAGGACCCAAGGACTCTTTCATCATACTCACTATCAGTAAAGGGAGGCCACATCCACACGATTCCCAAGTATAATACTTCTCTCCAAAGCAGACTGATGGTCCCTTGCCACTCTACTGAGCCAGCCGCAACATGATCTAAGCCCAAATTTGGGCATTGGAATTATCTTTCTCAGTGAGGTTTTAGCAACCGTTATCACAGTCCCAGGAAATTGTTCGTTCTTGGAGATAAACTGCCATAGGAAACTATGTTTTCTCTTTTCGCGCATCTTTCCAAATTTCATTTCTCTGCATGGAGGGGAAGAAGCATATGTTGCTTCTCAACAGCACTCACTTCAAACAACTGAGGATCGCAGGGTTATTGAGGCCATAGGATCAGTGGATACACACCATCCAAAAATCTTTTGTGTGACAGGCTCAGCTAAAAATGCCACAAACTTGCATTATAACATGCTGTTTTCGTCCATCATCAACCCACTGCCACTGCCACCAACCCTTCAAAACGGTATCAGATATGGAATCTAGAAAAATGGTACTGACAAACCTATTTGCAGGACAGGAATAGAGATGCAAATGTACAAAACAGACTTGTGGACACAGCAGAGGAAGGAGAGAGGACAAATTGAGAGAGCAGCATTGGCATATATACACTACCATGTGCAAAATAGATAACTAGTTGGTAGCTGCTGTATAGCACAGGGAGCTCAGCTTGCTGTTCCATCATGATCTAGAGGGGTTGGGGGGAGGATATTTGAATACAAATAGTTGATTCATGTAGTTGTACAATAGAAACTAACAAGACATTGTAAAGCAATTATACTCCAAATAAAAAAAAATTAATTAAAAAAAAACAGTAACAAGATGCTCAAATATTCTCAGCAATCTCCCACCCCTCTCCTATACCTTTTCTTTTGCTTCCCAAACAACGAAGAGACTGGTCTATGACTTTACCAGGTTTAAGTAATGATACTTATTAAAGGCACTAACTTTATCAGATTGTTTTTGGTTTGCAGTGGTTTCATCATGGAGAGTATTTGAAATGAACTAAGATGACATCTTAGCCCTTGAGGAAAAACCAACCTACACAACCACTGGTTCTAGTGGTAGACATTTAGGTCTATACTCTAGACAAGAGAGCCAGATAGAGGATAGGCCAAGAATCATCATCCTTTTATTCCAATGTCCTTCTAAAATGAAGGCTAGCAGAACATGCCACCCCAAAATATATCTCTGTGGCATGAGAGCCATTTTGAGCAGAAAGCAATTTAGAAGAAACAGATGTAAGAAGAGCTCTCTGTCTGCCCCTGTTTGCCTAAAACCTGATGTAAATTTGTTAGTGTCTCCTCTCCCCTCTCTACCAGGAAGAACAGATTTTACCAAAGACACCTTTAGAACCCTTGTCAGCCCAGAAAAAGCATCAGAGGAATCCACATAACAAACTCTACTAACTAGCCTTATCTTCTTTAATTCCCCTACAATTTGCCACCCTAGAAACTCAAAGCCCTTCTAACCATATGTTATCATTTCTCTAAAAATGTCTTGTTCTTTTATTAAGATGCTGTATAAGCCCATGTACTTGCCACCCTTTTTACTCATCACTTGTTCTATGTGAATGCATGATATACATGCTAATAAGGCCTTCCCTGGTGACTCAGTGGTAAAGAATTCATGTGCCAATGCAGGAGACATGGGTTCAATCCCTGGGTCAGGAAGATTCCCCTGGAGAAGGAAATGGCAACCCACTCCAGTATGCTTGCCTAGGAAATCCCATCGACAGAGGAGCATGGCAAGCTACAGTCCATGGGGTCACAAAAGAGTCTGACATGACTAAGCAACTAAACAATAACACACTAATGAACCTGCACATTTTTCTCTTACTAATCTGTCTTTTGTCAGTCTAATTTACAGGGTCCCAGACAATGAACCTAAGATAGGTAGAAGGAAAAAGAGGTATTTTTCTTTCCTACAAAACACACTAGAGAACAAGGGGTGTAAATTGCTTTTCTCTATCTGCTCTAATCAGAGACATCACCTATCTTTGAGATGGTTGGTCTAGTGTCTTTTATGGCTACAAACCTCCCAACAATTATAGATAAGGTATAAATGAAGGAGGGACAAATGAAGATAGGAAAAACCATGTTTTTCTTTTCATTTTCTAATTTTGAAACAAATCCTAAAATTAAAGGAATCTTTTCTCTTTCTTTAAAAGGAGAAGAGACCAATAGTCACAGTACATCTAATGATGCATTAAAGGTAGCATTTTGGAGTTCATTCCCAAAGACAAGCTAGCCAACAGCAGAGAAATCTATGGGACTTCGATTAGCCATCACAGTTTTTCATTTTATTTTTTGATTAACTTTTTTCATGCATAGCTGAGAAACACTAAACAAAATGAAAGGCAAGTTTTGTAATTAGACTAGATTGCCCAAGGCAAGAGAAAAAGAAAGACAGGCAAATCCTGTAATTCAGCTCCTAAGTAACATCCTCCACATGACAGAGTTTCTTCATACATTTTTAAATCAGGTGTTAAAGTTTTGCACGTATGCATTAAAGAATGTTTCTGTTGGGAAAATATATTATTTTGCATCAAGTCTTTCATTTTCTTTTAAATACACTTTTCCCCCATATTTTAAAACAGGTAGTACATGGAAATACTTAGAGGCAGAAAAGAAAGGAAAAATATCATGAGGGAGAAATAGATGATAAAACTTACATGTGCACATAAAGCTTTTTCATTAGTACATACATTAAACTAAAGTATGAACCAAACCATAGCCTCTGGAATAACAAATTAAAAGCTAATTGTTGTATGCTTAGTAAATGGGAAACAATTCAACTCATGTAGAAAAACATCTGATTTAAAACAAAATACACTTTAATTTGCAAAGCTTTTCATGTTATCTTTATGGTCAAAATGGAAAAATGTGGACTACATGATAGAATAGTTGAACAAATGTACCCAAGAAACTTTGGTGAGTGGATGGATGTCATCCTGGAGCAAGGTTTCTCACAGATGACACAGCTTTCCATCTTTGACTACCAGCATTTCTCATCAATAAATCATATGAAAGAATATGCTTAGCATATTAGTAACAAGTACACAAACTGAAAGGAATAGCTAAAATGATAAATAACCATATTAAGAATCCAGAAGGACTCAACAGGCTAGAATTATAGGCCAAAACTAACCGGATATAATTTCATAATGATAGGCTATAGTTCTACATCAGGATCAAAAACTCAGGTACAAAATTAGAAAATGGTGGGAAACCAGGAGCTAGGATCCCTATTTTAAAAAATCACAAACACAATTAGAACACATCTGTGATTTCCATTATTTTAAATATCATATATCTCTCTGTTTTCTGATCTAAAATCTGGACAAAACAGTGTCTACCTCTCAGCCTTCTTGAGCATTTTAAATGAAATAACGAATGAGACAGAATCTTATAGCAGTCTATGTGGACCAAGGGCTTGTAAGCCCACATACAAAGTCATCATCAGATCAAGCAGTGTGATGTGTTTGCTGAAGCTGAAGTGTGTTCTCAGTCATATACATCTCTTTGGGATCCCATGGACTGTAGGCTGCCAGGCTCCTCTATGCATGGAATTCTCCAGGCAAGAATACTGGAGTGGGTTGCCATTGTCTCCCGCAGGGGAGCTTCCCAACCCAGTCAAATCCACATCATTTGACTTGGCAGCTGGATTCTTTACTACTGCACCATCTGGGAATGAGGTGTAGGGGCCTCATTTTCAGAGGAATGGAGGAAAGTCAGAAAGCATCTATCGAATATCTACTTTTGTGTCTGCTCTAGGAATACTCAGGCAATGCCATGGTCTCAGCCCTCAAGAAGGTCTCAATCTAGAAAAAAACAATAGGATAGTGTACCCAGAAGAAGGTGACATGTGTATTGACAGTTCTGTATGCAAATTCTATGAAAAATAGTTCTCTGAATCACCCTTACATTATCCACTGCATCTAACCCAATGTTTGCTCATGTAGCTATTCAGTAAACATTTTTTTGAATGAATGAATGATGTAAGTTTTTCATGAAAAAGAGATTTAGGGAAAAAAAGAAAATTCCCTTTAATATTTTTGAATTCTAAATTAACAGGGGTGGACACATACTTGTAGCTCCAGAACTGAGGCAAAAGGGTGAGGGGGCAAGGAGACAGAATTTGAGATTCCTATGGAAAAATATTCTAAGTAGAGCCACCGAAACAAAAAATACTAGAAAGAACTTTCAAGTGCTCGGTCACTGAGACCATTCAATAAGAGGCTATATAGGATGATCATACCACTCTAGAAGGAATTCTTACCCTGGGATATTGGAAGCTGGACTATATGAGAAAAAAAAATCTTTTCAGAGACACTGATCTGAGGCCCAGGTGGTACAGTGGTAAGGAATCTGCTTGCCAATGCAGGAGACATGAGCCTGATCCCTAGGTAGGGAAGATTCCTTGGAGGAGGAAATGGGAACCCAATCCATTATTCTTGCCTGGAAAATCCCTTGGACTGAGGAGCCTGGTGGGTTGAAGTCCATGGGTCAGAAAGAGTCAGATACGACTGAGTACCACCACCACCATGACTAGCCCTGATACTCAGTGCTGGTATTGTAAAGCCTATCACACCAAGTGCTGGGAAATTAAACTAGACAATAGTGTTTGGTTTAAATTATCAAAAAAAAAAAAAAAAAGGAAGATGACAGTTTAAAAGTTAGCTCAGGTTATAACAAGAGTGCCACTAAATGCACAGCATCTACCTCTGGTACATAGAATTGTATAGCTTTGCCTTCATGCCATTTGATGGAAACTTTTCCTAAGTCCTTGGCTCCATCACGGAAGACTGAATTGGAGCAACTACTCCACAGCTGATCAAGTATATGAAAGGAATTCTTGCCACTCAGCTCACAGAAGAGTTGTCCTTGCTTCATATGGAATGACAGTATGTAACAGTTCCCAGAGGAGAAGGCAATGGCACCCCACTCCAGTACTCTTGTCTGGAAAATTCCATGGATGGAGGAGCCTGGTAGGCTACAGTCCATGGCGTTGCTAAGAGTCGGACACGACAGAGTGACTTCACTTTCACTTTTCCCTTTCATGCACTGGAGAAGGAAATGGCAACCCACTCCAGTATTCTTGCCTGGAGAATCCCAGGGACGGCGGAGCCTGGTGGGCTGCTGTCTATGGGGTCCCACAGAGTTGGACACGACTGAAGCGACTTAGCAGCAGCAGCAGCAGTTCCCAGATTCAGGTGCAGGTCCACTAAGACCACAATTTCCCCTGTGCCTTGAATAAAATGAAGCAACTCTTGTTAACTCTAGACCAGAATAAAAAGTGTAACCATGTCCTCTTTGTGGGCTGCCCTCCGAGCCCCAGTATGTGGACCCTTCATTCTGAATCAGTCTAAAGAAAATTACTAACAACAGCATTGCTAGTACTCAGTCACAGCAAATACCAGAAACGTGTAATGATAAACATTGTTCTATAACAACAAAGATATCTATTGCTATAAAATTAAGATTATTCTATTCTTTCTGTATCTTCAAACTCTAATAAAACTTGGCCTCTTTTGTGTACCTCTATTCAAAGATCACAAGCCATGGTGTCTTCTGGTGAGACATTTGCCTCCATAACTAGGACAAACTCTCTGAGACCTTAAAGAAAGATCTGAATAGTAGATCTGAATAACCTTTCAGGGAATGTGTGTGCTTGTCCTTCTCTAAAAGTTATATTTCTTTGCTTTAAAGAAAATCCATTTAGGATATTAAAAAAAGGAAGAAGCTTGATCTTTTTCTTACTAGGCCAGTTAATTGAGATCTGGGTTTGTGAATATCTGACAATCTGCAGAAGCTTTTGTTCAGTACCCTGCCCTTTTATGTTTGTTATTATATCAAGGAATACTGATTATATCATAAAACAAGTATATTTATTTATGGTTCTTAATGGCTGTATCCATTGTTGCTTCGCCTGGGCCAATTAACTAGAATCAAAGTAAAAAGCACAATCTCAAGTTTTCTATCAATTGCATTTAGAGGTAAAACCAAAAGCTTAAGACAAAAGAGAAGTAAAACTGTGAAAAGTCCATTTCCAAAATTAACAAATAGAGATAGCCTGAAAACCACATACCCCAGGGCTCCATTTCATCTTTAAGAAAAACCAGGATCTAACTTTTCACTCAAAAGTTTCCAATCCAGGCCACTTCAGCAGCACAACATTTCATTTCTATTATTTAAGGCCTGGTTTGAAATATTCCCCAATTCAGTTTAACACCTCCCAGAGCACATTTCCAGGGTGTAAGTGCACTGCCAAACAGCCAGCAAACACAGGTAAAGAGACACCAGGTGGACAGAAGAGGTTACGTTTGTTTGGCAACTTCCTCCAGGCTATTAGAGTGGAGCCTGCAAGAAGCTAAAACAAAAAGTGCTTTTTGACGTTTGCAGTAAACTAAGCAAAAGAGCAAAGAGCACAGCCCAGGGCCTAGAGCAAACGACAAAGTAGGAGCAGTGATGTTCTCCTGGCCCCGCGGCTGTAACTTAAAGCTGTGGCAGCTTCTGAGTGAACACACAACCCAGTCCAGCAGGCCACAAACAGCGACTTCATCCACATCTCCATCCAGCACTGAATTTTTTCAGTAAACACTGCTGCTGCTGCTGCTAAGTCGCTTCAGTCGTGTTCGACTCTGTGCGACCCCATAGACGACAGCCCACCAGGCTCCGCCGTCCCTGGGAGTCTCCAGGCAAGAACACTGGAGTGGGGTGCCATTTCCTTCTCTAGTGCATGAAAGGGAAAAGTGAAAGCGAAGTTGCTCAGTCGTGTCCGACTCTTAGCGACCCCATGGACTGTAGCCTACCAGGCTCCTCCATCAGTGGGATTTTCCAGGCAAGAGTACTGGAGTGGGGTGCCATTGCCTTCTCCAGTGAGAGATAAAACGAGGTTGTACTTCAGCTGTCAATGGCCTCCCCACCTTACCTCTACAGAGGACTCTCAGCTAGTTGGCTCCACCCTCCTGCTCCCTTCATTTGTCACAAGTTGTTACATCAGCTTCAGGTTCAAAAACCCTTAGGCTGTATGTAATCCACAATCCATCTTTTCATTTAACTTCTAAACATTAAGATAAATAGAAACTTCATCAGTAAACATTGTGACAGTTATCTTTTTAACTGTCATTTCTATAAACTTACACACATCCTCTTCTAAATCATGCTCAGATGTATCAGTTGTTCAAATATAAATATGTTTAGCAGAATTCTGTCATTTCCTCACATGTATATTCATTTGTGAATGACTCACTTCATATATCTTCATAAACCTGATTAACAAACATTTGACTTGTTCACAGATTCAGGCAGCGATATAGGCAGAGTCCAAGGTTGACAAGGTCTATAAGGTCAGCTGTGGGGAGACAGTAGCCAGAAGTCATGGCTCTGGGATTGTTATAATCTGTCTTCAGGTACGAGAAATGTTAGAGAGGTTCACCCAAAATGAAATTATCCCTTTCTCTTGGCTTGTGTTGTACCACCTAATCCTCCAACTCTTGATTAAACATTATCTTTCCCATCTGCTCTAGGGAATGTTCACCACCTTATGGACCACCTCCAGGCTGAATGGTTTTTACTGGTAACCTGATCACAGTCTTATGCACATACTTAGGATTATCTCAAGGACAGAGAGGATAAACAATCTATTAACTATAATAAGCAACCACACATCTCATGGTAGCCCCGGCATATATTTGATTTCAAAAGAAAAGGCTGAATTAAAATATGTCTGTCCAAAACTGTCTCACCTCCAACACACAGAAATAGCATTTTCTGTTCTTCATGCTCTGGTGAGTGGTATTACTAGAAATCACATCTCGGCCCCACTCAATCAGACTTCCCAGCCCTTAAATCTCATTTTAAGATCTGACACTAGAGCAAGAAAAAGATCCTCCCAAAAGACCACTCTGTGATGATCTGTGGGCAAAGCATGCAGAGTGTACACACACACACACACATTTTTTTTGAAGGAAATGCATCACTATTGCTTTATGTAGACAACTCATTTCTTTAGTTACCTTGCAGTTATATGCATCCCATTGCTTAAATTTATAAAACATCAATCTTGAAAATTTAGTCAAATACAGAGTTCTCTGAGAAAGTCAATTTATGTAGCTAGCCAGTGCTAATTACAAACATTAGAAAATCACTGTTATTATTTATGTCAATATTTAATTCAATGAACAGTAATTTACCAGGACATCATTTGCCCACTTCCTCATTTAAGTTGAACATTATTATAAAAGTCTTTGCTCACTTGATTTTCAGAAGAATTCCTTATAAATTCTCATTGTTCTTTTCACCCCTGTTTTATTGATGAGCTCAGTCTGTTGGTTTTTTTTTTTTTTTTGGCTGACCTTTCAAACAAAGGTACTTGTTTTTTATGTTACTCTGAAGCTTTATGATCCTGTAATAATGACAATTATGATGGCATCTGATTACACTGTATATATTAATGACCAGTCATATCTAGCCACATGTCTTCACAGCTTACTGAGAACATCAATGAGACCTGTCAGGCTGCCTCCTTGCAACTTGAATCTCAAGGTAATTAAAAACTAGCTTTTTTAGCAGTTTGAACTTTGTTTTGCAGTGAATTGGAAATATCGCATGCTGTGGAAAGAGAGAATGTACCAGTCACCTGCTCAGCTTTGTGCAACAGAAGGTGTGAAAAACAGGTACAGGAGTTAATCATGTACCCATAGTGAGGGCTTGCAGGCTCTCACATATGTTTCTTTATTCATTACTTTGCTTAAGCAGAGAATGAGAAAGTGAAGAGCTGAGTGTCATCTTCAAATTGCAATTTAGGCCCTGACTTAACAGGTCCAAGTCAAGGTCAAGCCAAGGGGAAGAAGACAAGCATGCTTAAATGGGCCCAGCTGCCCACGAGAATGCACAAGCCAGTTGTGGTGGCCTCTGGGGACAGAAGAGGAGGGGTGATGGTGACGGGGAGAATTACTCTTCACTGCGTTCTCTTTTGTTCCATTTGAACATTTTACCTGGTGTTCATATTACTTCCCCGGTGGCTCAGACAGTAAAAGCGTCTGCCTACAATGCGGGAGACCTGCATTTGATCCCTGGGTTGGGAAGATCCCCTGGAGAAGGAAATGGCAACCGACTCCAGTACTCTTGCCTGGAAAATCTCACGGACGGAGGAGCCTGGTAGGCTACAGTCTCTGGGGTCACAAAGAGTCAGACATGACTGAGCAAATTCATTTTCACTTTTTCACTTTTCATATTACATTAAAGAGTATTTAGCAAATGACTAAATAATATTTGCCCCCTCTAAGCACTGCGACAGCCCACGCTGATCCCTAAAATCCACACTAGTGAAATGACACTGTAGCCAGGGTCACCCTCCAGGGGCCTAGCCCCTCACTCCTCTTCCTCCTGATTCCTCTTCCTGCCCTCACCACCATGTTCTTAGATTTTTACCCCATCAAAGATAGTTTCCAAGACACCAACTGATTTATTGAATACAAATAAATGATAACAATTTTGCTTTCCTACACGTACATAAGAGAACCAAGTTAGACAGAAAGGAACTGTTCAAATCTTTATTTTGAGAACACTGGAAACAAATTCGCCTAGATTCAGCTGTCGGGGAAGATGTCTGTGTGTGTTCTGGTTTGGAATGAAGAGGGATATCGCCACAGGGAAGGGAAGCGGGGCTGAGATCATAAGCAGAAGGATTAGCAACTGTATGGGCTGCTGTACAGGAGAACAGCCTCCAGCCAGGCTGACCGACCACATTCTGGGCAGAATGCTGAGAAAAGAGGATCCTTGCACTAAGTCTTTCTGGAATCTACCAGAGCCCTCGGACACTGATACTCATAAAACACCACTGTTGGGTGTCTTCAAGTGGTGCAGCATTTCCATCTAGCAGGACCCTGGATGGTGAAAATATATTCTATGGGCTTCTTTGAACACTCTCCATGAGATGGCCCTAACCTTCCTTAGCTGCCTGACTTTGCTACTTTCTGCCTTTTCAATGCCCCACTTTGATACTGCCTCAAATCCAAGCTATGGCAAGCCTATAACAAGCTATGACAAACATAGACAGCATATTAAAAAGCAGAGACATCACTTTTCCCACAAAGGTCCATCTAATAAAAGCTATGGTTTTTCCAGTAGTCATGTATGGATGTGAGAGTTGGACTCTAAAGAAAGCTGAGCACTGAAGAACTGACACTTCAAACTGTGGTACTGGAGAAGATACTTGAGAGTCCTTTGGACAGCAAGGAGATCAAGCCAGTCAATCCCAAAGGAAATCAACCCTGAATATTCTTTGGAAGGACTGATGCTGAAGCTAAAGCTCCAGTACTTTGTCCACCTGATGTGAAGAGCCAACTCCCTGGAAAAGACCCTGGTGCTGGGAAAACTTGAGGGCAAGAGGAGAAGAGGGCGGCAGAGGATGAAATGGTTAGATAGCATCACTAACTCAATGGACATAAATTTGAGCAAACTTTGGGAAATAGTAAAGGACAGGGAAGCATGTGCTGTAATTCATGGGGTTTCAAAGAATTGGACATAACTTAGCGACTGAAAAACAACAAATCCAAAGTTTCTCCTTCTATTCACTTAAGCAGGTTAGAACACAATAAGACAAAAAATTGCCTACTTGAGAATTAAACACCTCACCTTTAAGTAGTTACTAAGGCCAAACTCAATAATCTTCTATTTGCTGTTTTCTGCAGTATAATTATGTGGCACTAACCAGAGAAATTTCTGGTTAAAGGCTTGTGCAATGATTCTGTGGCTGCCCTGCATGCCTATGTCTTTCTGTAGAGAAGCTGACTTGGGAATACCAGTTCCTGTAACTGAATAATCCATGTAAGATCTACTAAAAGACATCTGCTTTTTTGTCAGTATGAGAAATTATTACATTAACATAAAACATCACTGACTTTTTTTCCCAAGATGGAAACATTCTTATGGCTTTTTCTGATTTTAAAGTAAATTAATACCTATTTTACAAGATCTTTACCCTAGAGAACAGTACAAAATTGTAAATGAAAGACCTTATCATAATCTTCCCTGACTGGGATATCCACCATTATCAGTTTGGTGTTTATCTTTAGAGATATCTGTTTAGAAACACAGACACTAATGAAAGCAATTTGTACAGGCTATGTCAGAACTCTGTAGTAAGTGACAAAATCAAATTAATGCTAGCTTGAGCATAAAAAGTCTCACAGGTTTAAAAACTCCAGCTAGTTTCAGGCAGAGCTTGATCCAGGGTGAACAAATGTTATCACCAGGACTTGGTTTCTAACCATCCCTCACCCTTGCTATTCTCCATGTTAGTATTAACTCTCGAACTCCAGATGCTGCCTACCAGTATCTCCAGGTTCACCTGACCTCAAGGTAAATTCTAGCAACAAAAGGCAGATCATTTCTTCCTGCTTTTTCTTACACAATTCCTATGTTTTGTATGAGTATATATGATTCAAATGTTCATCTCTAAACCACTTAATATGAGCAAGAAGATGAAATATTCTGATTGAGCAAGTTTGACTCTCACATGTACCTCTGAAACCACCTATGAAATCAATTGCTTCCCAAATACATGAACTGTGTGTGTGTGAGAGGGAAGAGGGTTACAGAAAATGAGGGACTGTTGACAAAAGAGCCAATGAATGCTAATAAACAAAAGTAACAGATGCCCCCAATACATTTGCTTCTTTCACCATTGGAATCAGGGCCTAATTTGTGAGGCTCAGTTCAAAGTGAAAATATCAGGCTCCTTCTTCAAAAAGTAGTTTTAAAAAAAATAATGGTATAACATTAAAATATAAAATTGTTTCTGCTCTTCTGCAATCTCTCCTTCAACCTGTCGTGGTATTTGAGTTTTACTCTATAAGGTTGTTCTAAGAAAAATTAAAAACTCATGTTACTACCAAGAATATTATCACTCATACATATATTTTCTCTATATCAGTTTTAAATACAAATATAAAGCTTTTAGCTCATATATGAATCAACAAAATTACACAGTTTATATTTTGTAGCTCACACCTGAGTATGTATTTCATTCTTATCAGAACAATGAAAATGAACTCAACCGTTTTAATTTCCCCTCTTGAATGTGCACCCTGTACAACATTATCTACCTTCAGCTTACCAAGGAGCTAGGAAAGACTGAAAGGACAAGTCAATATGTGCTGTTCTTCTTTCCTTCTACTTCTATATCATCATTTGTAGCATAAGTGGCTGGCAAGCACACAGAAGTAACAGAAGTATGAAAGGATATAACAGGATGTTGGTCATTCGTGTTTCTTGGAATGCCATTGCCTGCTTTCTGAATTCAGAGCAAGTTCTGGTTTGAATGGAAAGTGTGGCCTTTGAAGGGCTGTCAGAGACCCTCTCGCCCAGCTATAGTTAGAACTTCCGTCCCTTGCATTTACTGTGAGTCTCACTGACTCCCCCATATGTTGGGCTCACTGGAATTCAGCACTCAGGACCTCAAGAATGCTATGTGCAGATGGGGCAGCAAAGAATGCAGATATATATTTCACTCACAAAAAGCAAGTACAAAACAAGTTCTTAAAAATTCCAAGAAAGCAACAGCCGAGTATTAAATTGTGTTCAGGGCCCTTCGGAGTGCAGGCTTTTGCAATGGCACAGGTCACAGGCCCATGAAGTTAGCCTTGGGTCTCAACAAACAGTGACTGAAAGTTCTGCAAAAAGAGTGAGAAGTGCCTAAGGGAAACCACTGCTCAGAAAGAGAGGTTCCACAGAGTAACAGCTATTAGGGGGAAAAAAGGGAAACATTTCACACATCTGCCCTGCAATCTATCAATATGACTCCTTAATCAAACCTATTACATATGCACAATTTATTCATTTTTAATGGTTTTGTAGTATTCCACTATATGATTGCACTATATTTTAACAGTCCCATATTTACATTTATCTTCTTTCTAATTTTTCAGGAGAACTTTTAGAAATATTCTTGAAAACAGAGATAAATTACTAGGAGTGGAATTGCTGAGTCAAACAAGATATGTTTTAAATTTTTTATAAACATCTTCAGGCTGCCTGTCAAAATGATATACCAGTTTATACCAGTAAAGCATTGTCGGAGAAAGCCTATTTCTTCATACCCAACACTGGATATTATCGTTCTTGAAAAACATCTTTGGCAATCTGACTTGATATCTGGAAACTGATATTGTACATTTCTTAAATCATGACTGAAGATGAACATCATTTTATGCTTATTATTAAATTTTACTTTAACATTTCTGAGCATTCAAATTCTATTTGAAACCACTATCTCACTCTCCATTAAGAATGAACTGAAGCAATATGCTATTATTTCCTACCAAAATAGGAAATAGTAGTTGCAGCAGCCAATCATTGTGTTTCCTACATATCAATCATTTTATATACATCATCTCTTTAAGTCCTCACAATCTTACTGAATCTTAAAGATCAGGACTGTTATTATCCCCATTTTACAGAGGAGAAAACAGAGGCTTGGCAAGTTTCAGTGACAGTTAAGTGGCAAAATAGGTATTCTGTTGGAGCATATCTATCAGAAACCTAAGTCCATACTCTGAAAACCATGTTATACCACTGTATGTTCCTAAACTCAATTTAATGTTCCTAACTTTCATATTAATATGGCAAACAGTCCTGCATCCATTTGAATTAGAGCATAAGATAATCCCTAACCACAGAATGGCATTGTCTAATATCTAGCAAACTCTGAGGATGTTAACCAAAAGGAAGACTGTTACCTAAACTTTATCTGTCTGGCCAGGAGCTGAAAGGCATCTAGGAAAACTGAGTGTGCATCACTCATCTTGAAGCCTCGTAAAAGAAGGGAAATTGTATTTGCAAGTCCAATGTCTGAACGTTGGAGGAAGCCTCGCAGGAACACTGCAGTGAGGAGTTAAAATGAGGGCCTGGAGAGAGGATGTGGATAATATAGTGCATGGGGCTCTCCACTGCAGGGTATGTAAATACTTTATACACTAATTCAATTACATGTTTAGATTATGCAGAGAGACTGATTTAAGCAACAGCCTGCACTGCTGTCCCATCACCCATGCATACATGCAGGAGAACAGAGTTAAGAGAGCTGGGCTGATCTTAACTCTGGATTTCTTGACTTTTATGGGCTTAAGTTGGAACTTTAATGTTTTATTAATGTCAGGTTTTTGGAGATGGTATTCAAAATGCTTCAAGCAGAGATATGATGGGTCTCAAAGACCTGAAATCTGATCACATTGGCAGATAGGGTAAAAATATATATATATACACTCTTTTAGACAAATTATCAACCGCCTAAAGAACCCAGTGGGATTATTCTTGCATAAATTATTAACCTCGCAAAAAGTAAAAATATTTATTTTGCAATTATTGATAAATGCATGGTAATGTATATAATTATGAATTTTGTCCCTATTACAATACTAGATACATTCTTAAACTGATCAATCATCTTCAGAAAAAGGGAAATAAGAAACCATAAAAACAAAGAGACTTGCTCCAAGCACAAAAGAAATGAGCTAACTTGTAAGTGCCTCAAAGAATCAAGAAATTCTAGATTGTCTTTTGTATTGTTTATATCTTATACTGATTTATGCAAGACCTTCCAAAACCTTAAGGTCCTGGTTGTATGTGTGACTTTCTAGTAGGAATTCCAAAGTTGACCCAATTTCCAAAAATAAAAGCTTTTCTATCAGACTGGTTCTCTTCCATTTCAAAAGGTTTGGCCTTTGGGGAAAAGGTGAGATTTATGTAATATGATACTGAGGAAAAAAGAAAGAGTTGCATTAAGGGTTAATTTCGACTTCTTTTTTTGCATCTGAATAAATAAATGTATTGATAGTCTATATTCTCCTTGAAAATATTATTTAACAACACATTTCTCTTTTGAAAGATTAAGGATCAATGTGCTACAAAAATTTTAATCAGACTGCTACCATTAATGAGTGTTAACACTTTTTCTCAGTGTTACTTCTGTTTTTGCCACCGTTAACATGACTTTCTTTACCTCTTTCCCAGTTCATTTGCAATACTCACAGATTTTATGGGGGAGATTTTTATTTTTCCGGAAACTGAAGATCCTGAGTTACATGTTTCCATATTCATAAATGTCTTGACTCTGAAGAATAAAGTGAAAAGAGATTTAAACTGGGCAAAATGCTGCTTATAAAACAGTCAGGAATAATCATCTCAACTAAAGCAATTGTTTGTGCAAAGACAAAAGGGGCCAAATTTTGTCCTTGGATGTGCACACACAGCTCCTATTAACTTTTGAAAACAGCTACGTGAGTGTAGCCAAGGACAGTGTTTAGCCCAATTTGGTCTAATTTATCCAGACCACTACAGCCATGAAAGATAAAGACAGATTATGAGACATTTTGCATGTCAGTACAGTAGCATGCTTTGTGTTTTTCCGGTCCCCAGGGCTTCCTTCATCAGGCCAGACGTCAGGGATCACATCTGAGAAGTTTGAAAAGTCTATAGATCAAATTTATTTGCAATGCTACTTGCCGTAGTTGGCAGTCCTATCTCAGAGGATGCCATTCTTTCTGTGCTGGGTGCCAAACTCTAGCAAATTAAATTTACCGAGAAGAAACAGTCTTAGTCATATGCAAATGAAATTAAATGCTGAGACAAGAATAAAAGGACATTGGTTTTAAACAGTCTTTTTTTTTTTTAATACCAATTGAGAGATATTGAATTAACATGCTTTAGACAGTCTCAATGCCCTAGTTTATAAGATACATCCCAAGGAGAGTTTTTATAGTTTACTAAATTAAATTTCCATCAGAAATGCTTGTACCTATATACATGGTAATCTACATGGTTATTTACTCCAAAATGAGGCCACAAGTCACAGGACTGGCTCTGTCTAAGCCAGTGCTGAGTAGGTGGGTGATTTCCCTGCCAAATGGCTGCCTCTGGGTCCTACACATATCTTGAATATCAGAAGAACCATCCCTATTGTACAAGATTATACAATTATCCAATAATGGGACCACCAGCCCCCCTCCCCTTTTTTTCTTTCATTGATATTTTATACAGAAACAGGAAAAGTTTGGCAACCTATTTTGCAAACCCATGTCAAAGACCACACTGCTGACTGCACTCTGTTTATTGCAGCTGAAGGGTAACCGGGGCGTCTGCTCTCAAAGTGAACACTTACTTGACACTTTCATTTCCTGGCATTTTTAGGATGCTTCTTGTCTGCTCTTTGTGTCTGGGGTCCTGATCCAGGACCTTTTCCAAGAGTAAAATTCCTTTGTTGTTGTTTTTGTTGTGGAGTCACTTCTGAGTCACTTCTCAACAAGTCATTTCTGACTCTCTGCAACCCCATGGACTGCAGCGCCCCAGGCTTCCCTGTCCTTCACTGTCTCCCAGGGTTTGCTCAGATTCATGTCCATTGGGTTGGTAATGCCATCCAATCATCTTGTCCTCTGTCGACCCTTCTCCTTCTGCCCTCAATCTTTGCCAGCTTCAGTCTCTTTTCCAATAAGTCATCTCTTCGCATCAGGTGGCCAAAGTTTTGGAGGTTCAGCTTCAGCATCAGTCCTTCCAATGAAGAGTCAAGGTTGATTTCCTTTGGATGGACTGGTTTGATCTGCTCGCAGTCCAAAGGACTCTCAGGAGTCTTCTCCAACACCACAATTAGAAGGCATCAATTCTTCAGTGCTCAGTCTTCATTATGGTTCAACTCTCACATCCATACATGACTTCTGATATCAACAAAATGCTTGACATGAATGTAAGATCCATCACTAAGGTCATCAGAACTTCTCAGGATGTTTCAAGTACACATTAAGAGAGAAGGAAAGATTTCTCAGTAATTTGTCAAGTTTTACAAAACATGATTTGATATGTTTTACAAATGTTCTACCAGTTTCTGAAGGAAACAAAAAGTCAAATATCATGAATGTGTCACAGCTACACTATGTGCACACACCTGTATGGTTTACTTTACAGCAGGATTTGGTGCAATTGGTTCAGGAAGATTTTTTTTTTTACGCTTTCTTTTTTTTTTGCTTTCCAGGTTTACTTTTTTAAATTAGTTTATTTATCTATTTTTAACTTTACAATATTGTATTTGTTTTGCCATACATTGACATGAATCCACCGTGGGTGTACATGATATCCCCTTCCAGAACCCCCCTCCCACCTCCCTCTCCATCCCATCCCTCTGGGTCATCCCGGTGCACCAGCCCCGGGCACCCTGTATCATACATCAAGCCTGGACTGGTGATTCATTTCACATATGATAATTTACATGCTTCAGTGCCATTTTCCAATATCCTCCCGCCCTCACCATCTCCCATAGAGTCCATAATACTGTTCTATTTATCTGTGTCTCTTTTGCTGTCTCGCATACAGGGTTATCTTTACTGATTAACTAAATACCATATATATGTGTTAGTATACTGTATTGGTGTTTTTCTTTCTGGCTTTTTTATTTTTTAAAAAGTTGAATTTTTCAGCTGAAATAACGCAATTGTGGTTTTCAATTATCCATACTATACTTAGTCTTTTTTGAAGATAACAAAGAGTTCAACTGTCAAACACCAGCTGACAGTGGATTAATAATGATGGTAGAATGAAGAAGGAGAGGTTCAATAAGAGTGTCAACCTATACCCTTCTATTCCCTTGAGAGAAGTAACATCCAAGAGTCTCCATGGTTCTTTTATTTTTCCTTCCACCTGAATTTGCAAGTTAGCTGAAAAAGTCTGCTCCCAGTATTTAAGGCTGAAATTGGACATTTGGATCATGAGCAAGTAGAAGATAACGGGCTATGGGATGCACATCTTGTGAAACAGAAACCAAGACCTGTGCTGGTTATACACCAAGAACTTCAGATTTCAAAGGCACAGGGAATCAGACAGCTTCAGGGAGCACAGTTAACAATACTTAGTCAAACCAAGGGAGGCTGGGAGTCCAAGAAATTGGGCTATGAAGATGTGAAGTGTTTGCTCCTGTGAGATATTAGCCTCACCCCAAAGGGTAGTTTTTTCTCTGCTCTCTTTTGCCCTTTGCTGAGCATGGATAGTCCTGGAACCACATGTGAGTCCAGGACTCACATGGATAGTCCTGGTGAGCAAAAGGACTCTTCTGCTTGGTACAAAGACAAATGTGCTAACTCTATCAGGAAGTTTCACAGATGCCATGCTATAAATTAAACAGTCTCAGAGCTCTGAGGCAGTCCTCTCAAGGTCATCATCATATAGGAGACAGACTAGATCTCAATGGGCAAATCACATAGCAAACGATTTGGACACCTGGGATTTTCTTTCTTAGTCCTGTGACTTGGGATCAGTGTTGCATGTTTTTGCCACTTTCTCAATCTGTGCATCAACATTAATAATAAATGTACTAAAGTGTCTTGAGCTTTCAGAGGAGCATTTGAGAAGTTAATAGGAGTGCTATTTTGTACAAAAATAATAATAATAGCGTAATAGTTTTCATTCTTTGAACACAAACCACGGGCCACATAATATTTTTGTGTGCGCTTGTTCACTCAGTCGTGTCTGACTCTTGGTAGCCCCACGGACTGTAGCCTGTCAGGCTCATCTGAACATGGAACTTTCCAGGCAGGAATACTGGAGTGGGTTGCCATTTCCTAGTCCAGGGTATCTTCCTGACCCAAGGACCAAACCCATGTCTCTTGTATCCCCTGCATTGGCAGGTGGATTCTTTACCACTTGCAAACACCATATGCAATATACTAGGTATTTAATACATTATTTTATATGTGCAACAATTCAAGGAAGTGTGTTTATTACTGCAGTCATGTAATTTTTTAAAAAAAATTAAGGATTCAGAGAGGGTAAGAAACTTACTCAAATTCACACATAAGCGATTGAAGGCAAAAGTGGCAGAGCTGCTCCTCCTACATGAAAACTGGTCTCCAGATTCATGCTTACAAGATGTGGGAGTAATATGCACCCAAGGTTAAATACTCATCAAGAAGCATGCTATTTTTGCTTATATGTCTACTCTTTCTCACAGTCATCAGAAAGATTCCTGATTCCAGAAATACGAACTTATCCATTTCTTTTTATCAGTATCTTCATGGATATAACTGTTTTCTGTTCTCTGTAACATTAGGTGTTGTAGATTTCTTTGTGCTTCTGTGTTTTTTTTAAAGAGAAGCAAGATAAGAAGGAAAAAAGAAATCAAGAAATACTCCTAACATGTTTGTATCTACAAATAAAGCTGAATTGAGTTGGTAATAAATGGCCTCTCAAGCACTGTTTTCATTTGTTACTGCTACACCTAATGACTGACAATTTCCTCATCTTTATTCTCAAACAAGCTCAATGGCATTGGTGTTCTTTGCATTGTGTGAAAGAAAGACAAATTCAGAAATTTGCTTTATTTGATCGTCAAACTGATTTTTCAAGATTGGCGATTTGTATTCATGCCTTGATGTTCTTTGGGAACTCATCAGGGGCCTCAGTTATACCAAACAGAGTGATAACACAAAAGCAAAGAACTATTAATGGCTTATTTGATACTAGGTATGTCCCCAACATGCCACACAACAAACTGGAGCTTTGCCAGTTGAATTTTTAAAGTCATCCTTGAAACTTTCTCCTTAGACTTATTGTTTGTAATGTCTCCCTTTCTTTATGTCAACCTTCTGAAAAAAAAATTCATCAGTGTTTAATCAGAATAATTTTCCAACCCTCTCTGTGGGGCTCTATTCCTTCTGAGTCAAATTGGTCAAGGCCGTCAGTCCTTTGATTGTCTCCTTGAGCCCTCCAGAATTCAAGACTGCTTTTCAGGAGGAAAGCAAAATGGATATGGTCATCTCTCTGAGCATTTTGGTCCATATGAGTAGAGATGATGACATCCTGTCTTTCCTCTGTCTTCCTTTATTCACCAAAGTACAGGGCTACAAGAGGAAGGTCTGAGAAGACAGGAATATAGCATGTCTTATATAAATTCTTATTTCTGGTGCATAGGATAGTGCCTGAGAACCTGGTGAATGCTCATGAATACTTATTGAATAAATAAAAAGTCATATCTGAATACAGTGGCTATCAGGAAATTTTGATATCCAAAAAGTTGTCACTCCTGTTCTTCAAGATAACAATATCATTAATTAATCTGATTACATCAGGCTCACACCATCTCCCTTCCCTTTATCCATAGCTGAAATTGTCCTTATAAATGCTTCAGGTCACAAAATCAGATTTTCTGTAACACTGAGATATTACTGTCCAGGCATCTTGGTGTTGACTACAATATAAAATGCACAAGGTAAGAGCTGTAAGTTTCAGTTTTATCTGGGGACTTACTGAAGACAATAGCCTGAGAGATAGCCTCTTGGGTAGCTTTGAGGAAGTGCTCTGAAGCAGTAAAGGAAGAGGTCAGCATACACAGGATTTTGGAGAAGGGATATGTGCAATCGAACATACATCTTGAAAGAATGTTAGTGTTAGTCGAGGCATAGATACCTTGTTGCTGTTATTCAGTCGCTCGGTTCTGCCTGACTCTTTGTGACTCCATGGACTGCAGCAAGCCAGGCTTCCTTGTCTTTCACTATCTCCCAGAGTTTGCTCAGATTCATGTCCTTTGAGTCAATGATGCCATCCAATCATCTCATCCTCTGTCGCCCTCTTCTCCTCCTGCCCTCAATCTTTCCCAGTATCAGAGTCTTTTCCAGTGAGCCCACTCTGCCCATTATGTGGCCAAAGTATTGGAGCTTCAGCTTCAGCATCAGTCTTTCCAATGAATATTCAGGGTTGATTTCCTTTAGGACTGACTGATTTGATCTCCTTGCTGTCCAAGGGACTCTCAAGAGTCTTCACCAGTGCAACAACTAGAAAGCATCAATTCTTCAGTGCCCAGCCTTCTTTATAGTCCAAATCTCACATCTGTACATGGATTTTGGAAAAATCATAGCTTTGACTATATGGACCTTTGTTGGCAAAGTGATATCTCTGCTTTTTAATACACTGTCTAGATCTGTTATAGCTTTCCTTCCAAAGAGCAAGTGTCTTTTAATTTCATGGCTGCATCTGAAGTGATGGATCACTTCACCATCTGAAGTGATTTTGGAGCCCAAGAAAATAAAGTCTGTCACTGTTTCTTTTGTTTCCCCACCTATCTGCCATGAAGTGATGGGACCAGAAGCCATGATCTTAGTTTTATGAATGTTGAACCTTAAGCCAACTTTTTCAGTCTCTTCTTTCACCCTCATCAAGAGGCTCTTTAATTCCTCTTCACTTTCTGCCATTAGAGTGGTATCATCTGCATATTTGAGGTTGTTGATATTTCTCCAAGCAATCGTGATTCCAGCTTGTGATTCATCTAGCCTAGCATTTTGCATGATGTACTCTGCGTATAAGTTAAATAAGCAGGGTGACAATATACTTGAAGTACTTCCTTCCTAAGTCCATTGTTTCTTGTCTGGTTCTATCTGTTGCTTCTTGACCTGTATACAGGTTTCTCAGGAGGCAAGTAAGGTGGTCTGGTATTTCCATCTCTTGAAGAATTTTCCACAGTTTGTTGTGATCCACACAGTTATATCTTACTTAATAATTTTAGTGCTTCTCTAAGTATGGGATGATGCAAGAAATTAGGTTTATATAGTTTTCTCCTGAAAATATCAATCTGAAAGTTGGTTCTGCCAGTTTTCCCAGAACACAAAGTGCATCATTCCTGCCCTCCACACTGAATTCCTTTCAGGGTGTTTTGAAGGTTAGTGACTGCAGTGGCTAATGACTCAGTCCTTGGAAAGCCAGGTGACAAGCGACATTCTTTAGCTGGCCTTGACTACTGAAGACCTGATCCTTTTCCCATTTTGCAGAGTAGTTTAAACAAACTACTAGCTTCCCCGGTGGCTCAGATGGTAAAGCGTCTGGCTGCAATGTAGGAGACCCGGGTTCGATCCCTGGGTTGAGAAGATCCCCTGGAGAAGGAAATGGCAACCCACTCCAGTACTCTTGCCTGGAAAATTCCATGGACGGAGGAGCCTGGTAGGCTACAGTCCATGGGGTTGCAAAGAGTTGGACACAACTGAGTGACTTCACTTTCTTTCTTTCTTTTTTTCTTTTCTTAAAACTACTAGGTAGGTAGGTTAAACAACAAGTAAATCTAGATTTTTCAGTAAATGACAATGAGATATATTGTTGTTGTTCAGTCACCCAGTCATATCCAACTCTTTGCGACCCCATGGACTGCAGCACACCAGGCCTCCTTGGACCTCACCATCTCCCGAAGTTTTGCCAAGTTCATGTTCATTGAATCAGTGGTGCCATCCAGCCATCTCATCCTCTGATGCCCTAATAAATGGGATACTTACTCAGAAAAAATTATGCCCAACACTATTTATTAGTTCACAATATGATATTATAATTATTCCTATTTAGTATATTATTTTTTCCCATTTAAAATAAGATGTTGTAGACAGAATTTCTAAAATGGAATTCCAAAGATGTCTCATCCTAATTTCCAGACTGTGAATATGGTGAAATATCATATCCATGAATGTTATTATTACATAGCAAAAGGGCCTCTGCAGATGTAATTAAGGTTACTAAGCTGATGAATTTAAAATAAGGAGATTATCCTGAATTATTCAGGTGGGCCCACTGTAATCACATGAGTCCTAAAAAGCTGACAGCAGGATTAGAAGAGGAAGTCAGAGAAATTCAAGACATGAAAAGGACTTGACTAGGTATGGAAACAGCCTCAATGTCCACTGACAGATGAATAAATGAACAGAATGTGGTATGTAGATACAATGGAATATTACTCAGCCTCTAAAAAATGATCAAAATTCTGTCACTTACAACAACATAGATGAACCTAGCAGGTATTATGCTAACTGAAATAAGCCAGACCGGAAAAAGACAAATACTATATAGCATCACTTAGGTGTGGATCTAAAAACAAAAAAAGCAGAACTCATAGAAACAGAAAATAGAAAAGTGGTTGGGCATAAACTTTCAGCCAAAGATGAATAAAGCCTGATTATCTAAAGTAAAACATAGTGATTACAGTTGATAACATTGTCCAGCATAATTGAAATTTGCTAAAAGAGTAGAACTTAGGTGTTCTCACCCTCTACCCCCAAAAAAGTGAGGTGATAAATGTATTAATTAACTCAAGGGGGGAATCTCTTTACAATATATATTTATAGCAAATAATCATATTGTACACTTTAAATATCTTACAATTTTTGTCAATTATATCTCAAGAAAGCGTAAAAAAACGGTGGGGGGAGGTTTGACTCACCCTTGCTGACATTGCCGGTTTGAAGATGAAGGGGCCTCGTGAAAAAGAATGCAAGCGGCTTTAGCTGCCAATAGCAGCTGCTGGCTGACATCCAAAAGGGAAACCAAGCTTTCAGTCCTCCAGCTACAAAGAACTGACCTGGCCAACAACCCAAATGAGTTTGAAAACAGATTCTCCCCACAGTGTACATGTAAGCTCTTCCAAGAGCATGGAACTCCATTAGGCCTGCCTGCTTACCGATCTATAGAAATCGTGAGATAATACATTTGTATTGTTTAAGGCTCTGTGTTTGTGGCAATTTTTACAGCAGCAATCGAAAGGTAATAAAAAGACAATAAAGCGTTTGCCTTCATGTTATTAAAAATAATATTTATGGGCTTCCCTTGTGACTCAGTGGTAAAGAATCTGCCTGCCAATGCAGGAGACAGGTTCAATCCTTGATCTGGGAAGATCCCATATCCCTCGAAACAACTAAGCCCATGCACCACAACTATTGAGCCTGTGCTCTAAAGTCCAGGAGCTGCAACTACTGATCCCACGTTCTGTAACTTCTAGAAGCCCACGTGCCCTAGAGCCTGTGCTCCTCAACAAGAGAAGTCACTGCAAAGAGAAGCCGGCCCTTAGGGAACAGCCCCTGCTCTCTGCACCTAGAGAAAGCCTGTGCAGCATCAAAGACTCAAAGTGATAAGTGAAGTCACTCAGTCGTGTCTGACTCTTTGCGACCCCATAGACTATATAGCCCACCATACTCCTCCATCCATAGGATTCTCCAGGCAAGAGTACTGGAGTAGGTTGCTATTTCCTCCTCCAGGGGATCTTCCTCACCCAGGGATCGAACCCGGGTCTCCCGCATTAAGGTCAGATGCTTTACCCTCTGAGCCACTAGGGAAGCCCATCAAAGATCCAGCATATCCAAAAATAAGAAACTAATTAAATTATTTAAAAAATATTTATAAAAGGTTTAAACACACAAAAAAGTTTGCTTTGCAACTTCGTTTTCAACTTTCAACAGGTGAAGCAGCCCTCTGTGGTTGTATAATTTATGGGCAGGTGACAGGAGTGGGGATGATAATCTGGCAGAGACTATACTGAAAACTAACAGTCAACATTACCCAAGGAAGTTGCATCACTCAGTCAACCAGCACTTATTGTTTATCTGCTATCCACAAGGCATTATGCTGAGCAATGGAGGTGGAGATTAATCAGACAAGGTCCTAGTAATAGAGCCTGTATGTAAGAGAAAACTAAGATGTGAGAAATGCTCTAATTTTTATAGGTAAGAATGCCATGATAAGATAGCAAGCAACTGAAGACAGTTACAGGGGATAGTTCAATCTATTACCAAGCCTTTTCCATTATTCCTCTTTAGTATCACTAAAATCCATCACTTCTTTTCACATTTTTCCATCCACATTACCTTTCCCCCATATTGAGCCAGGACCACCTGGCCTAGATTTTTGCCACAGTCTTTTAACCAATCTCTCTGCCACCACTCTTACCATCACCCAGTTCATCACCTACTCAGCAAACAGGGCAATATTTCTAAAATAGATTTTGATCATGTCACTCCACTGTATAATATTTTTCAGCAGCTTCTCATTGTCTTTACATAACTCCCAAACTCTTTAAAATGGCTCATGTAGCCTTCCAAGATCTGACCCTTGCTCTCTTCAGCTCCATTTATCATAATACACACACTAAACCCTCTGTTCCAACCACACTGAACTCTTGAAGCTATCTGGACATTCATGTTCACTCTCCTTTGTACCTTAGTGTGTAATAATCCTCTTCCTGGAACTCTCATCCATGGCCCCATCCAGTGGAAAGAAGTCAAGTCCTCTTTGGCCCTATGGGCACAGCAATGAGTAACCTTTTACGGATAGACTTTATTTCCTGACTTGTACTTGCCTACTTATTTGTCTTTCTTCTCCCCTACATTGTGATATACTTGGAGGCAGAAAACATGTATTGCTCCTTTTTTTATCTCAAATATCAAAGCAATCGGTGTTCAGTAAAGATGTGTATATTGACTGGTGTCTGGAAGCCAGTGGAGGAAAAGCATCAAAAAGTCAGAAAAAGTCAACAATGTTAAAAGTTGAGAAATGCTGAAAATTTGAAATGGACCATTGGATCTAGCAATTAGGAAGTCATCAGTGACCTTAGCAAGACCAGGTAGTTCAATGGGATAAGAGGTGACTGGAAGCTGAGAAAGTAGAAAAGATGTTTCAAAGTGCTTCATAGTTCAGGAAAATATCTGACACCCCCTTCCCTGGTGGAAAGGGCCAAATTTTGGCCCACCAGGTCAGATTAGAATAAATAGGGAGGTTCATGAAAGTTACAACCAGAGAAACACACAAGACCAAAAGCTGAGGACCCAGAAACAGCTCTCTAAAGGTGGGGTTAGGAATAAGGAAAGAGGGAACAAGGACAATGAGGTAGAAAAATGATTAAGTGGGCAAGAGCTCCCAGGTGATTGCCTGGAATAGGTATGGTCTACATGACCTAACACCCAATACATGGTGAATGAGGTACTGGGGGTTGTAGGTGGAAAAGAGAGTTGGCTGTACACAGAGGGCCAAGAGTAGAAAAGATAAGAAGGTAGGTTGGAGCGGAAGGGTGGCTTAAGGTTATAGCAGATGGTGAAGACCAGACTTGTTCATGCCTGCAGGCTGAGAGGGAGCCAAAGGAGAGGGAAAGAAAGAGACTGGTGTCTAGAGGAGAGGACAGAGGAGACAGAATCCAAGGCTTGCAAAAGGCTAGTCTTAGAATGAAGGTAAAGCCTTCTCTCTTCAAGACTGAGAGAGAAAGAAGTTAAAATCTGTGTGCTTCTGTAAATGAGCCTGAAGGTAGAAGCAAGGAAAATCCAATGAAACTGCTCAGAAACTGTTATATATTGTCTGTAAATAACAAAACAGGACTAAAGGCCAACAATGAGAGGGATGAGAAGAATGACACAGGTTTAAAGGTTTGGAACATGGTTTCCCTGGTGGCTCAGCAGTAAAGAATCCACCTGCAATGCAGGAGACACAGATTGGACCGCTGAATTGGGAAGATCCCCTGGAGGAAAAAATGTCAACCCCTTCCAGTATTCTTGACTGGAAAATCCTATGAACAGAGGAGCCTAGAGGGCTACAGTCCATGGGGTTGCAAAGAGTTGGACATGACTGAACTACTGAGCAAAGGTTTGGAACAGATGCCTCATGAGAAATTCTAGAGGAAGACAAACAAGGACAAGTAAGAGGATTGCCAGGCTGCATTGAGAGCTCCACTGAAGTCAGATAACTAAAGAATAATGATATTTTCCCAAATTTTAATGTCTATACATGTACAGAAAATATTGTCCTGCTTGCATATGTTCCTACTTCCACAAGAGAAAAAAATTAAGTTTGAAAGAAAGAAAATTTGATTGAATTTTTTATTAATTCCAGTATTAAAATGATTTTGTAGGTATCAATGATTGAATTATAAAATATTGGAAAGGCAAGCATTTTTGTAAATCACAACCTTGTGTATTTTCTGCTTTTATGTATGTGTTTCTACCTTTTCACATTTGGTTAAAAAAATTACAGGTGGAGGGAAAAGCATCACCCAACAGGGTTTTGTGGATCACACAGTCCCATGCAATTAAGGCGCCATTGTTAATTTTCAAATTGTCATAATCCATTTGAGAATTTAAGACAATTCAAAAAACAATTATGACTGAATGAAAAGTGAATTGGGCAATCAACTGAGATGAAATTCAGCCCAGAGAAACAAAACATTGAGAAACAAAACCCTAGAATAAGGGAAGAATGAAAGGCATATGGAAGTGACTGATTGTACCAGGACAGTCTTTAAAGACCAAGGTTACTTGACAAGAAGGCGGTAGGAGTTTGTTTTATACTTAATGAGATTTAGCTATTTTGCTAAGGCAGCGGATCGGGCTTTTTCATATTTAGGTTGCATAATAAAAATGTTGAAGTCTACCCAGATGCACATAGATAGAGCTATATGTTGTTTACCTGAGACTGTTGTATAGCAGCAAATAAACAAAACCAGTCCCCACAGACATTCTGGAGCAGCTTGCAGCAAAACAGAATTTCAACTGTTTATTCTGATTTTATGAAGGAAGATTAATTTGTGATGCATCGAAATGAATTCTTTTACCCTAGATCAGCAAGCTCATCACATCCTGTCTTTTGTTTTTTGAATCTGAAATAAATGTAGGTAGCCAGATCATCTTCATCATCAAACAACCTCAACAGAACACCCTGGAAAAACCTTGCAGAAGGCTATACTAATGTAATCTGTATGGATTTTTTTCTTTAATTCTTTCTCTCTAAAATCTTACCTTCCACCCAAGCCAATAGAAGGTCCACATAGAAGAGTCAAATAGTATTGCATTATGTGCTGTGCTTAGTCACTCAGTCATGTCCAACTTTTTGCAACCCAATGGACTGTAGTCTGCCAGGCTCCTCTGTCCATGGGGATTCTCCAAGAAAGAATACTCAAGTGGGTTGACACACCCACCTCCAGGAGATCTTCCCAACCCAGGGATTGAACCCAGATCTCCCGCATTGCAGGAGGAATCTTTACTGCAGCCACCAGAGAAGCCCATTGTTGCATTATGGTTTCTGTTATTTTAAATTCTTCTTGCTATACCTTTATTCTCCTCCAAGTCCTTTCCTCCTGTTTCAATATTTAGTCTATGTCTTTTTTAAAGGCATCAGCCAAGATTCCTCTCTAGTCTGATGCTTTCCTAAGTAAATCACATCCCAGCATGATCTTTGTCATGGTTTAAATTCCCTCTGAACTCATTCATTCATTCACTCACTCATTCATGCATCACTGTGCTTCTAACATATGAGACTCCCACAGCATCGAGTTCAGTGTTCTCTGTGCGATCAAAGAACATGTATTCTATGCCTCCTTAGGGCCCCAGAACTATACTAGGTGCCATAAAATTTATAGAAAGAAGCATATGTAATTATCTGTTTCCTTCAAAAAGATTTAAAGCAACTAGCTCTTAAAAACAAATTACAGTACAGTAACAGTCCACAGAATAAAAGAAAAAATCAAGTAATAAAGGAAAAGGAGAAAATTATATCAAAAAAATTCCCCTGAGTTTCTAGCAACTAAAAGGGAAATTAAATGGATCATAAAGCTCTCATTCTCTAATGAAAGAAATGCTACTACTGAAAAAAGATTCTAAGTTGAGCAAAGATAACAAAAACATGGCTGTGTTGGGATTGTTACTGACACAACCTCAGAATCCTTCTTCACATAGCATTCTAGTGAACAAGCATGAATTCATCAGAGATGCTACTTAGAATAAATCTTCATGATCTCTTTTATAAATGGTGTTCTTTTACCTCAAGAAATTTGTCATTTAAAAATAATAAAGCATGCATATCTTTAAAAATGGAAGAACATTTTAGTGCTAAACCACATGGTGCTAATTGATTAATTCATACTTCTTTGTATCCCCCATAGTACTGGGTGTAGTCTTTGCCCATTATAAGCACATAAAAACATTTGCTTGATTGACTTATAACGCAATATGAATTCAGAGAAGAAAGAGCATGGTAGTGAGAAATTTTTCTTGAAGAGGAGGAACTGAAGCTGAGCATGGACTATAGCCCACCAGGCCCTCTGTCCATGAGATTTCCCAAGCAAGAATACTGGAGTGGGTAGCCATTCCCTTCTCCAGGGGATTTTCCTGACCCAGGAATCGAAACCGGGTTTCTCCTGCATTTCAGCCAGACACTCTATCATCTGAGCCACCAAGGAAACCCTTGAAAGATGAATGTTTGTTAAATGAGTGAATGCAGATTTTGAGGGCTTCCTTGGTGGCTCAGCTGATAAAGAATACATCTGCAATGTGGGAGAACTGGGTTCAATCCCTGGAGAAGGGAACGGTTACCCATTCCAGTATTCTGGCCTGGAGAATTCTGTGGACTATATAGTACATGGGGTGGCAAAGAGTTGGACGACTGAGCAACTTTCACTTTCACTTTCACAGGTGGCACTAGTGGTAAAGAACCTCCCTGTCAATGCAGGAGACACAAGAGTTGTGGATCAGGAAGATCCCCTGGAGGAGGGCACGTCAACCCACTCCAGTATTCTTGCCTGGAGAATCCCCTAGACAGAGGAGCCTGGCAGGCTGCAGTCCATAGGGTCGCACAGAGTCAGACACGACTGAAGCAACTTAGCATACAGGCAGATTTTGAATCAGTTAACCATTTGAAGAGACTTTTTAAAAATTGTAAGTAAACTTAATGAATCTATTTTCTTGATCAGTAACTTCTCCTTCAAAGCTGCATTTTCTCAATAATCGTTTGTTCATCTCATACTGAACCTGACATTCTTCTCCTTTTAGACTGCAGGACATTAAAAATTCATAGTTCACAACTCGGTTTATTAGCCTGTATTAGCCACCAACTGAAGAAGTTGCGGGAGCTTTGTTGATGTTCTCAATTTTATCTTTCTGAGATCCAAACAGGTTTGTGTCATCTAAGAAAGTTGAGGTTCCTTGTAAAGTTAAAAGTTCAAGGAGTAAAATCACCATTGATTGCATCAATAATCCACTAGACAGCATCTTTAGATTTGTCTGCTGGATCATCCTTTCAGTTTTCACCAAAAAGGAACACATTCTCATTTCCCTCCTGTTGCTACTAGAGGTTGCAATATGCAAAAACCTATATGCTCTAGCCCTCAAATCAGTAAGTACTCAAAATTGTGTGCAAAATATGAATAAAATATTGATTTCATTAAAAATGTTAGGGACTATTTAATTCAAAAACATTTTATATGTTTGCATATTTATTTCTAAATTTGCATATTTGTTTGCATATAACTTGTAAAGATGAATGTTAATTATACTTTAAAATCATTTATAAATTGTAACTAAGAATGTTGTATGAATTTTTAAAACTGCCAAATTCTCAAGTACCACTAATTATAAAGTGTCATGTAAAGTACACTGGAGCAGACCTCATATTGAAAAAATATTGAGATCTTGACAAATGGAAAAGCAGAATTATTAAATGTGCTTGCTGATTAAATGATTCCTGAGGCAAGTGAAACTTAAGTGACACTCTGTGCTTTTCCAAAGCATCCATTTACCTCCACTGTATTATGATGAGAAACTCATGTCACAAATATAGAAGCACACAAATATTTCACCTGATGCCTCCACAGTAACCCATGTTAGCATGTGAGCTTCCGAGTATCATTCCATATTTTAGCTGTGCGTATTCATTTTCTGCAAGTGACAAAGAGAAAGTAAATAAGAATCACAATAAGCAATAAGGCCACCTCACCAGCACCCTGTGTCAGCTGAGGTGAGTTGAGAAGATTTGACTGTGCATGCACTAATTGGATTTGTAAAATGTTTCAGAGTAATTTAAAAAACATTTGCACAAGGTCAGATATGAACTAGTTTCCAAAAAGAACCGAAGAGAAGAATGAAACATCCGAGTAATTACACTGGACATGTAGATCTAACGCTCTATTAAATTGGGCATGAAATTGGACTTTTTAAAAGTACAGTAGGTTTTACACTATAAATCTCTAGACAATTTTCTATATTTTTGATAAAATGTTTAATAACTGTAAGCACAGATATGCCAGAGATAGAAGCTATTGCTCATGTATCATTTTTCCCAAATCAGCAACTACTGTAAGTGAATTTCTTTTCAGAAATTTTTAAACCGTTGCAGCATATTAAAAAAAGGACTAACCGGATTCAGCTCATTCCAACATCTACAGTCTTGCCAATAGAAAGCAACATATTGTTACCAATTTTTTCTTCTCTTCCACCACCATGCCCCTTGTCTCTATTAGTTTAGGGTTGATTTGTAAACATCTTACTACAGGAAATAATTATGCTAAATTATTCTGTTGTTATATTATCAGTATCCTATCTGAATCCATACTAATATAATTAGAGATAAAGTCGACACTGAAATAACAAGTAGCTCTTAAAGTTCCATGCATGTTAAGTATCATTTGCTGTGCTGGCAGAACAGAACTTAGATCTTGAAAATAATTTGATATTAAAAGACAAAAGTAAACAAATTAGATTGTAAGTTTGTTTTTTTCCCTTGTGTATTAATCAGCCCTAGTAAACCTTGTATTATACTCTTCAAACCGGTGCTAATCAGAATTTAGGTTTTGAAAGGCAAAGGAAAAAAATTGTCTCCCTCTGGTGGGGAATATAACAAGTTTTTCTTTCTGAATTGTTTTTTCCTACAGTCAGTTTCAGATAAGTTTCATGATGCTCTAAAAAAGTATTCTTGAATAACCAGATTTTATCATGTTTTGAACACATTTTACTATCTTTTGAACATGACCAACACTCAGAAAATTCAGATTCATAAATGACATTTACTATTTTCACTTTTTTTTTTTCAGAAGAAAATAATAGGATAAAGAAAGAAAATATAAAACCATCATTGAGGCTAAAACCTGGATGAGTTTGTGTGTGTGTTAGTTGCTCAGTCATGTCCAACTCTTTGCAACCCCATAGACCGCAGCCCACCAGGCCCCCCTGTCCAAGGGATTCTCCAGGCAAGAACACTGGAGTGGGTCGCCACTTCCTTCTCCAAAAGGAACTATAGAAAGAAAGAAAGTGAAGTCGACTCTTTGTGACCGCATGTACTGTAGCCAACCAGGCTCCTCGATCCATGGAATTTTCCAGGCAAGAGTCCTGGAGTGGGTTGCTAGGATGAGTTTAGGTTTTGTGTTTTAATGAAGACTACAGCTAACTAGAGATTTTAAGGCAGGAAAAAGCTTATAGGCAAAACTTTAGGACTAACTAGATATGTGATCTTATACCAGTCACTTCACATTTTGGGCTACATCAGTAAAATGAACAGGCTGAACTGTGATGATCTCTAAGCTCCCTTTTAGCTTGAACCACTTAGGACTGCCTGAATTTCATGATTCCACTTCCTTTTGTTATCTCTCCCATGGTACTTCAATGGCATGAGTGCAAATTGAATGGTATAAATTAGGGCCTGCTTCAATTTTCTGAGAGTTGACAGTCCCAAAGTAAGGGAAAAGTGAAACTTGGAAACTGTCCTGATCTCATCCGTGGAGTCTGGAGCAAAATCTCTGGCCTGTGGATGAAAGCCAATTAGGAGACCTGGTTAATGTCATACACAACCTGACACCTCTTTATGGAAAATGATTTGATTAAAATCATCCCAAGTACATCATTTACTCCCTTTGAAGAGTTCACCAAAGAGTTTTTTTCCATTTTTGAAAAAACTCTTTACAGACACAGATAAATAGAACAGTATTATGGACTCTATGGGAGAGGGCGAGGGCGGGATGATATGGGAGAATGGCATGGAAGCATGTAAATTATCGTATGTGAAACGAATCGCCAGTCCAGTTTCAATGCATGATACAGGGTGCTCGGGGCTGGTGCACCGGGATGACCCGGAGGGATGGGATGGGGAGGGAGGTGGAAGGGGGCTTCTGGAAGAGGAACACATGTACACCCATGGTGGATTCATGTCAGTGTATAGCAAAACAAATACAACATTGTAAAGTTAAAAAATAGAAAATAAACTAATTAAAAAAAAAAAACTCTTTACAAGTCACATTTTAGGGTTCATGAAAAAACGTTCAAATTACATGGATCATTTTTTCTTGCAACTAACACACATCAGCACTTTATTGTGACAGTCGCAAGTGATGTGCACAAAATTAAATTATCAGTCCCATCTCAACTGATGCATTGGGTGGGAACAAGCCACATACGGGCTGATCCACATGACTGTACCACTGGGAAAAAAAACATAAAATAGCATAGTATTTATGTACCAATTGACTGAAAACTGATGGGCTTCTCTCTTTTTTATCTTTTTGCTTATTTTCATGTAGACTAATTTATACCTGGAATTTTATACATCATGTCAGGAAGCACTGGTAGAATAATAGATATTTGTCAGCATGAATATTATTCATTCACTCATTCATTCATTGGTATTGACCTACTAAATGCCAGGTACCAATGTTTGTGCATTTAATGGTAAAGATTAGCCAGTACTAGTCTTCATGGAGTTAATCCATCTAGTGGTAGCTACCACCACCAGATGTCACTAACTCCACCCCTCACAGCATCTGTGAGAATAGGAATGCCTGTCTAACAGTAAAAAGCTTCATATTCACTTGCATTTATTAAAAAATAAGTATATTTTAGTGTCTGTTCATTACAAGTATATAAAATGATACAAGTTACTATGAATTTAGTAATTCTTTTAATAAATGTGTATGTATTCATCAAAGTCTTTACATACATCTGAAAGGAAATATTGCATCCATTTGTAAGACATACTATTTTGCCCATCAACAGTACATTTTATACAGATGGAATTGTGGTTCTCTTGCCTTGGAGCTTAACCCCTTTTCCAGGAATCTACAGGTTTCAGATACCAACTGCTGCTGCTGCTAAGTCGCTTCAGTAGTGTCCGACTCTGTGCGACCGCATAGACGGCAGCCCACCAGGCTCCGCCATCCCTGGGATTCTCCAGGCAAGAACACTGGAGTGGGTTGCCATTTCCTTCTCCAGTGCATGAACAGTAAAAGTGAAAGTGAAGTCGCTCAGTCATGTCTGACTCTTAGCAACCCCATGGACTATAGCCTACCAGGCTCCTCCGTCCATGGGATTTTCCAGGCAAGAGTACTGGAGTGGGGTGCCATTGCCTTCTCCAGCAGCCTCTGCTAAAGCCTGTGATGAAATAAAGCCAGACAGTGATCACTGCAGTTCTGATATACTTGCTGAATTATGGCATTAGAATAATACTGTGTCCACACAGTGTTACTCTGTATCTCAGTTCCAAGTAACACTACTTTCTTATCCCAAAAATCTCAAGGAGAGTTTGTATGAAAACCATTTTCAGATATTTTAGTTACAGTTTCTTCTACATCCCACCACTTTCTCCCTCAGGCTCAACTAGATGAGGGCTGGAGGAATGCTGAACTCATAAAGGAAACCTAGCCTCCTACCACAAAAGTAATGTGGTTTTGCACAAAGGACATGTTTCTGATTTTTTATTTATCCAACCTTATCCCTTGTTCCTGAGACTTCTCCAACTCTTAGATAAATGGACTCCTAAAAGACCATCATCCGCATATCGGAGGTTATTGATATTTCTCCCGGCAATCTTGATTCCAGCTTGTGTTTCTTCCAGCCCAGTGTTTCTCATGATGTACTCTGCATATAAGTTAAATAAGCAGGGTGATAATATACAGCCTTGACGTACTCCTTTTCCTATTTGGAACCAGTCTGTTGTTCCATGTCCAGTTCTAACTGTTGCTTCCTGACCTGCATACAGGTTTCTCAAGAGACAGGTCAGATGGTCTGGTATTCCCATCTCTTTCAGAATCTCTTTCAGAACTAAAGAGCCTCTTGATGAAGGTGAAGGAGGAGAGTGAAAAAGTTGGCTTAAAGCTCAACGTTCAGAAAACTAAGATCATGGCATCTGGTCCCATCACTCCATGGGAAATAGATGGGGAAACAGTGGAAACAGTGTCAGACTTTACTTTTTTGGGCTCCAGAATCATTGCTGATGGTGACTGCAGCCATGAAATTAAAAGACGCTTACTACTTGGAAGGAAGGTTATGGCCAACCTAGATAGCATGTTTAAAAGCAGAGACATTACTTTGCCAACAAAAGTCCGTCTAGTCAAGACTATGGTTTTTCCAGTGCATGTATGGATGTGAGAGTTGGACGGTGAAGAAAGCTGAGCGCCGCAGAATTGATGCTTTTGAACTGTGGTGTTGGAGAAGACTCTTGAGAGTTTCTTGGACTGCAAGGAGATCCAATCAATCCATCCTAAAAGAGATCAATCCTGGGTGTTCATTGGAAGGTCTGATGTTGAAGCTGAAGCTCCAATACTTTGGCCACCTCATGCGAAGGGTTGACTCATTGGAAAAGACCCTAATGCTGGGTAGGATTGGGGGCGGGAGGAGAAGGGGAGGACAGAGGATGAGATGGTTGGATGGCATCACCGACTCGATGAACATGGGTTTGGGTAGACTCCGGGAGTTGGTGATGGACAGAGAGGCCTGGCGTGCTGCAATTCATGGGGTCGCAGAGAGTCGGACACGACTGAGTGACTGAACTGAACTGAAAAGACCATCTCACTAGTATGACCCATATGCTCAGAAATGTCCAAATCCCAAAGGAAAACACACTTTGATTTGCCAATAGGATACTCCCCTATGCTTGACAGTAATGAACAAGTACCAGAGAGATGTATGACCAATATGCTGGCAGCAAAGTGAAAAGGTGGTACTAATTCTGACGGTGGAGTATTTCCAGAAAGTGAACTGGCCTGAACCTGATAAAATAAGTAGACTTTGAACACTTGGGGAACAGAGAAGGATCATCCAGGCTATGAAAGAAATGGGACGAGAAGGGATCTGGAACACAGAAAGTGGCCTAGAGACTAGGTTTTCTTAGTAGCCACACTCATTGGCTTAAGCAAGTTATGATGTCAATGGTGACTCTTGCTTCTGGAGAGAGAGGGCAAGCCAGTTGGGAAAAAAACATCCCCAAAGAAGCATATGGAAGAAGAAAAGAGATAAATGGAAGAAGTAATCTTTTCCTCATTCATACCCTTTGGTGTGCTTCATTCCACATATATGATACTTATCAGCGATGACCTTGCTGTCTGTCCTTTGTGTTCTTGTCTCTTGTCCTCTACTGGATTGTAATTAAATTCACACAGCAGGGCAGCAATGTGATAGAGTAAAAATAGCAAAGAATGTGTAGCCGAACAACTAGTTACATCCAATTACTAGCACTTCCATGTTGTGCTATTGTTTAGTCGCTAAGTCGTGTCTGACTCCTGCGATCCCATGAACTAGGGCCCACCAGGCTCCTCTGTCTATGGGATTTTCTAGGCAAGAATACTGGAGTGGGTTGCCATTTCCTTCTGCAGGAGTTCTTCCCGACCCAGGGATCAAATTTGCATCTCCTGCATTAATAGGCGGATTCTTTACCACTAAGCCACTAGGGAAGCCCAGCACTTCCATGTATGTGACCTCAAACAAGTCTCCCAACCTCTTTTAGACTTCTGTTCTTTATCAAATACAGATGGCAATGCCTACATCTTAGGGTTATCTTAAAGAGTAAGTGAACTAAGTAAGGCATATGAAGTCTAACATACAATAGACACATAATAAATATGCTTCTTTCCCAATCCCAGCTCCAAGTTATATCCTTAATATTTATCTTCATTCTTTCCTATAGTTCAGTTATGGGTTCATTATGAGCTAAGTACAAAGCAGTTGCATTGCATTCTAGATCACCCCAGATAATACTGCTTCAGACAATTTGGCTTGGTTTGCAGTCTATATAAACTCTATTCCAAAAATCATTCATTAATCACCTTCAATGTCTGGCACTGCTAAGCCCTAGGACCATAAATGTATGTTCATCATGAGCCCTGGTCTCAAGGAGTTCAAGTTTAGTGAGTTATTCCTTTGATGACTCATCCTTATGGAAGGACTTTTAAGGAAATAAGCCAATGGTATGCTGAATGAAGCCATTAAACCTGAGTCATCCAAGAACATACTTTTAGAGCCAGGTAACTCCTTCACGAGAACATTCTGTTAATGTTATAAGGGCCTTAGACTGAAACTAATGCCATAGTTAAAATCAAGGTCCTTAGCAGAAGAAAACTCTGGGGAAAAAAGATTTTATCCCATACTAACAAAATAATGTTTGATCTTACTGGTGAATTTGCCTTTAAGTGTAAGAAGGATAAATAGATTTAAAACTGGCTCAAGGATGTAACAAAATATATGTTTGCATATTTTGTATAACCTCAACAGCTAGAAAATAACAGCCCCAGGTGATCTGAGATGAAATAACTTTATGTAAGGTAGCACCCAGCAAGCTAGAAGCTTAGAGAAAAGAGGCCCAGTGACAGACGTGTCAAGCTGTGGCCACAGTCATGTCCTGAGGACAGACTTTCCACCATCCTAGAAACAGCAGCACTAAGTGAGATGGTAATGACAGACAAACACAGCAACCTAAAAAGGTAGAACAGCAGAAAGAGACATGAAAATACAAGTGCCTTAGATAATCGAAACTAAGAGACTGTAATTATAACTGAAGTGACTCAAAAAGAAATTTTAGGGACCTCCAGAGCAGTCCAGTGGTTAAGGGTCTGCACTTCGAATGCAGAGGGTGTGGGTTCAATCCCTCATGTCACTAAGATCCCCTATGTCATGCAGCAAGATCCAAAAAAATTTTTAACTGAAAAAAAAAAGAAATTGTAAATTAGTAAAATTAGAGAGAAACCTCTCCATCACACTATCACTAAACTCCTTTCTCTCTACTTTTCTTCACTCCCTAGGATTCTGATCATTCCTTTATCTTCTTTACTTCTGTACAGAGAGCTTATATAGGCCAGGTACTATGAAAGGCATTTTAAACATGGTATCATTTTGCAAATAGCCTAGGAATTAAGAGTTGATATTAGTCCCACTATGCAGATGAGGAAAGTAAGGCTTAGAAAAAGTCTTTGGATTCACATACAACTCAGTTTAAGAGCCAGGATATGAACTCTAGTCTTTCTGAGGACAAAGTCTAGGCTTCCTAGACTGTTCAAGTTTAATATGTTACTCTTCAAACAGATAACAACATTTTATAAATTTATCAGTGTTTCTTCAATTTATCAGATACTCTTGAAAATGAAAATTCCATTTAAAACAAAAAGAATAATGATGAGATTTCAGCTGAAGTCCTGGGATAACTAGAGGTCAGAGAGGTTAAGATGGGCAATAGGAAACCATCCTCAGGGAACTCAAATTTTACCCCATAGGTGGTTAATAGAGTCAAGTTGCAGGGCTAGACAAGAGTGAGAAAGAGAATGTTTATGAACTTGGAACAGAGTCTCAAAGCGGTAAAGTTAAAGGAGAATGATAAGGTCAGACAAAAGTGTCTCCAATTTAACCTCAGAAAAGGGAGAAAAGGTGGGGATACACTTCAGAATAGGGATAAGAACTGGATAGATATATTGCACTGAGTTTCCCTCCTCCCTAAAATATATCCCATGGTTGTACTATTCATGAGTATAAATGTTGTCTAGGTTATTCCCGGTTTTTAAAAAAAAAGCAATCGACCATCTCCTTTTCACCATTTTAATGTTGAGCTATTATAATCTCACATTCCAGTGGCCTTCTAACTGCATGGTTATAGTCTCCTTACACTTACTCTGAAATTGTTTTTCCATTGTTATCCTACATTATAGTCGCATCGTAATGTCATGTTTAAAGGTTCCCCATACACTTGTAATGAAATCGTTTTGCAGTTCAGAATGGCATCATATTGGCACTTTAAGCAGGGTATCCATCACCCTGTATTGATAGTTTTCACAACAAAACACCCTATTTTAGTGACTGTGAAAGTAAATAGCTGTTGCCAGTGATCTGTTCTTCCATTTCAAACTTAAATGGTCTCATCTGTTTTATTTTACCTTGCAATTTTCACACCCACTGTGGTATGGGCCAAATTTATACTGTATTCTTTCAAATGAGGACTGTCATTCCACTGGCTCATAAATGTTAATATGACAAGCCACTTATCTGTTTTGGTGTGGCCTTTGTGTCATAGATAATTCCTGATAATATAGTTTGGCCACTCCATTTGCAACGCTAATGTAGGCAAGTCTTCTGCTAATTGAAACCTAGAGGCAAATTATTTGGTAAATGTTTTTGAGCCAAACAAACTGCATATCTAAAAATAATGTATGTGATTATGTTATTACATAATAACAGCAAAAAAGGGTTCTATTTCCAAATAGCCACATGTGAAAATTTTGAGTAGTGTTTAAGGCAAAGGCTTAAAGACAGGAAAGTTGACAAGAGTAAATGTTGTATTATTATGATTATTACTGAGAATCAGGCATTTAACAATGTTATCACTCCTGGGTGGTTAAATTTTAATAGGTGAGCAATTTGATTCAAATCTTCCCTTCAGAATTAAATGTTACCCAATCCAAGTCTAATCCAAACTAACTCAAACTTGGAAGTTGGCCAGGGCAGGCTCAAGTCTCCCAACAATAGGCTTCACTTTGAGATCTTTCTATTCTCTCCTGTTAAAAGAGCCATTACGGCCCGCGACACAACTCTACAGCTAGTTTGACGTTTCTTTACAGGTCCAGCTAGAAGTCAGAGGGGCAAAAAGAGAGCAAAAGTGATACACTTTTACAAAAAAAAAAAGATTTCTGTTAGCATTTTAATACTCAAAAGTAATATGGCATTCAGTTGGAGCTGGGAGCAAACTTCAGATAAACCCTTATTTTTTTCTATAAAACTACTTCTCTCTTTTTAGGAGCTAACACTGATTATAAGGATGACACAGCCAGCAAATCAGCAGGGCCCAAGTATTAAATACTGTAAATCCCCTTATTTTAGGTGTTTGTGCCTGATCTAATGCATGAATATATTTTCTGCCAGAAACAAATGGCAATACCTGCAGTAATGATTTTGGTTCTTGGAAAATCCAAGGTGCCCAAGAAGTGGTAATAAATTCTTTAAAATATCCCCCCAAATTTGAATTTGCTTTATTTAAAAACCAAATGCATATCCTCCACAGGAGAATATGGCGTGAATTGGAAAACCAAACAGTACATGAGACAGGGATAAGGATCACTCCACAGTGCCTAGCCCAAACATCACCATCTCAGTGTGAAGGCCTCTCAGTTCTTTCAAAATTGCCTTTGGAATGAATCCAAAGAGGAAAATGTGTACCTGAGTGACCACACATGAAAAACTTGACTGTGGATTTAAGATACTAGCTAAGTATTGCCCCACAAAAATCTCATATAACTTTGCAGAAGGGCATCTCACACGGTCACGGTCTCTGAATTTCTCTGCCCTCTAGCTCTATTAAGCAATTTATCTGCTTATAATCAGCTCCCTCTCCCACTCCTGAAAGTAACTGCTAATTCCAGACTCCTCCAGTCTCCTCAAGGACTCAATCCTGCATCTCTCCCTCACAGCAGTTGATACTGCCTCCCTGCTCACTGGGAAAACTGAATTCATAGTTGTGAATCATCCTCTAGCTTTCCATTCCACTGTAGCCACCACAGTCTATTAATATGAGTGTGTCTATGGCCGCCCACATTGACCCTTTTCCTCTGGACTCAGAGAATGAAACACGTTTTCCTTGAAGACTCCTCTCCCTCTTCTGGGACTTCATTAATCAGTTGAATGCTCTCTCACTTATATCTCAAGTTAATCTCAAGTTAATGTCCTCTCTCCTTACTGTCTCCTCTTCAGCCTATAAACGATGTCAAGCTGTTCCCATCATATGAAAAAAGTAAAAAACTCCCCTGATTCCATACCTCCCTTATCCCTAAATCTCCGTGAACTGTGTCCCAGCCTCTCTCTTCCCCCATCATATCCCCTTCAAAACTTTTCAAAAAAGCAGTATTCATTCATTTTCACTCACAGCTCCACTACAACGTCACCTTAACCTTTTTCCTACTGAAACTGCCCTGGGTTCAATAGTCAAATTTCTGTGTTTCATTGCTACATTGAATTATGTTGAAGAATTGCTTTCTTCTCAGCAAAACTCTATCCTCCCTTGACTTTAATTTTACCATCTTCTCTTGATTTTCTTCATTTCACTGTGACTAGCCCTTCTTTCCTTTGACATGGGCTCCTCTTCCTCTGCCTCCTCTTTCAGTGGTGTTTCTTGGCCAGCTGAGTGCAAGTCCTCCTCAGCTCTTACATAATCTCTTCCCTCCTTCTGACTTCTGCTATCACATAAAGGTGAGTGTGTCCTCTACCCCTACCCTGACTTCTCCCCTAGACTACACTTAATACATATAACTGCTTCCTGAACAACTCTACTTGGATGTCCAGTCAACATCATAAACTGCATATCCAAAACGGCATTTCTCATCATCTCCCACATCCATCTCTTTCAGCTGTATTCTCTTTCAACAATGATATCACCCCAATCCCTTGAGGCACTCAGATTAGAAATTTGGGGATCATCGTCGACTGCCCCTTTCACTTTCTACATTAATCAGATATTTCAGACTCAGCCAATTAAAATTGTATTGAACACCATAGCCTCTTTTCCATTTCTCCAGCTGCTCACTTATTTAAATCCCTGGTGATCAGAAGTCAGTCTACTTAACACTCTCTATGTCTGTCTCCTTTTAGTTAAAATCATCTGCCTAAAAAAATCCACCCATATCTTTCCCTTCTTAAAAACCCTCTAAGGAAGGGCTCCTGCAGCCATAAGATATTGTCCAAGCTCCTCCACAGTTTACAATTTTCTTCCATGAGCTTGTCTTACTGACCTCTCCAGCTCATCTCCCACTTCTCCATGACTTGTATTTTATGGTCTAGAAATACAAACTCTTTCACAGTTTCTCCAAATACCACACTGCTTCACAGATCCATGACTTGGATCCTAGAGGAAATACCTAGTGTTCTTTCCCTAAGTTACCTTGATCTATAGATCAAACAACATTATTCACTGGGCTTTTTCAGATGACACACTAAAATTACTTCAGTTAAAGGGAATTTGTTGTAACATAAATGGGGAAGTAAGAGACAGGCTCATATAAAGACATCATAGAGCCAGGCCTGCAGGAAAAATGGAAATCATTCTAGACACTGGAAGCAGGGAATCCTTCAGTGCTACTCACAGAGTCTCCCATCCAAAAGATGTGTCTATTGCTCGTAACTCAATTGGCCTACATTATTGTGGCCCAACTATTCATAGAAGTTCTGCTTTCCTACTTCAGGCACAAATGATTTGTTTACTGTCACCATATTATGGCTTCTTTCTACTCTTCTTTCTAACTCATGTTGCTCATTGCCTTTTCTCTGTACATCTTTCTGCTTTTACCACCCTCCTGCCTTATTTTCTTAAAAAAAAAAATTATTTAATTACTTTTTGGTTGCATTGGGTCTTTGTTGTTACATGTGGACTTTCTCTAGTTGTGGCAAGCAGGGGCTACTCTTCCTTGCAGCACGGGGGCTTCTCATTATGGTAGTTCCCCTTGCTGCAGAGCACAGGCTCTAGGCAAGTGGGCTTCAATAGTTGCAGCACATGGGCTTAGTTGCTCTGCAACATGTAGAATCTTCCCAAACCATGGTTCGCAAACCAGGGATCGAACCCATGTCCCCAGCATTGGCAGGCAGATTCCTATCCATTGCACCACCAGGGAAGTCTTCTTATTTTCTATATGACTAGAATTTAAACTTCTGATTGGTTGGCCAGATGCCATCTGTATAGATGCCATACCTACTTCTTTGGACAGCCCATTTTGAGTGACGTGTCCTTTCCTGAGTGTGGGGTCATGAAGAAAACTTGTGAAAATTTCTGAAGAAGCCACCACCAAGAAAACTGAGAATGTAAGTGCACCCTGAGACCTCTCAACAGGAGGTAATACAACTGGAAGAGACTCTCCATGAATTATAAGTTCACTTTCTAAATGCTTACAAACACATCATCATAATAACACTCACCATTTATTGAGCAACTACTATGCACCAAATGCTTTCATACATTGTTTTTAATTCTTACAAAAAAAAAAAAAACACTGAAATACAGTAACCACTAACACCTTGCTGAGAATCAGCAAAGATAATTAGCATGTTCAAGTCTGCACAAACAACCCACTATATGGTAAAAACAATTTGAATCCAAAAATGCGTGGCTCCAAGGCTAATGTCATTTCCTTTGTACCTGGCTTTATCTAGACTGTATTCCTCCAGTCTCACAACTCTAATTTATTACAGATCACTCTGTAATACTGTTGTTGTTCAGTCATTCAATCGTGTCTGACCCTTTGTGACCCCATGGACTGCAGCATGCCAGGTTTCCCTGTCCTTCACCATCTCCCAGAGCTTACTCAAACGCAAGTGCATTGAGTCAGTATGCCATCCAACCATCTCATCCTCTGTCATCCCGTTCTTCTCCTGCCTTCTATCTTTCCCATCATCTTTTATTACAGATGCTGGGGAAGATACTATATTATTATTAGATCCCAGCATCTAATTTATTACAGATCACTCTGTAATACTAACCACTTTACAGCTGTTCTTATTCCTCAGCCACATCTTCAAACAATACGAGAAAAAAGTTTCATCTTTTGACACGTGATAACAGTCTCACTGTCTAATGGATGTAAGAACTCCCTCTCCAAAATTCTGTCTGGTATCATGCTCAATCAAAAATTGATCAAAGTTGAAAACTGACAGTATGATGTCCTCATTAGTCCAGTTCTTCTCTCACTGAGAAGATGGCTTCAGTGTAGAAATTGCCCAGTAGCATTTTTCTTTAGAATGTGGCTGTACATTAAATATACAAATATGCTCACACCTAAGCCTCTTTAAAAAAAGAGAAATGAGTGTCAAGAGTTAACTTCTGCTGGCTCAGTAAGGAGGATGGAAGAGTTTATACTTTTAATAAATGTATATAAAATAGAAATGCACATTTGAACAGAGCAGCAAAAAATTGTACTATAGTAGAAAATGCAAATATTCCCTTCTTTTTTTCTATGTGGAGTTTTTAAAACTGAAAAGTGAAAGACCGTGAACAATTACACACACCCGGGCTTAGCCCAGTTCAAATACCATTCAGAGGTGCTGAGCTGAAAGGAATCCATCCTGAAATCAGAAGGCTATACAACCAAACATGATTGCCAACATTTTATTTCCACTTTTCAAATTGTGTTTATTTCCACAGCCGCTTCCTTCTATTAGAGGTAAGGGCAATCACATCTCTGCTTTTAAAGCGATATTACAAAAGAAAAATGGTCAAAGTTTGCAAATTCCTTTTGGAATTCTCAATGGAAACCAATCTCTATTTACCTTGTCCCATAGTTGGCATCCCCTGGATTACTACCTGGGAATAGTAGCTTACAAATTTTTACATTAAGTAACTGTAAAGCATTAGAACTGAAGCAAAGTACCATTATTTTGACATACTCTAATTTGAAAAGGGTAAATCAATTTAAACCATTTTTGTTTAAAATCAGCTCCTTAGGGTGTATACTCATAGTGGTTGCCAAGTTTCAACCCAATGTGAATGTTAAGGTCTATGTTATTAACCCCTGAAAAATGAGCTCTATCATGGAAACAATGACAGACCTGGGAACTACCAGGTACAGGGGCTGAAGCTGACAGTCAGTCAAGTAAGAGTAATGCCTGGTTCCTTCATATGCAAATCACATAATATGTGCTTACCTTTAAAGGGCAATGTCAGATTACTGTGAAAGTGTTTAGATACAAATACCTTTTTTAAAGAAACTAAATTCATTTACATTGGACTCTCTATGGCTGACATACCATGATAAATCACCTCATTACTCAGGAAGCCACAAATATGGCCATTGAGGATGAGTGTGATTGCAAATGAGACCGCTGGAATTCTGCTGTGGCTTGTGATGACCCTCAGTAAAAAGATACCTGTAGGTCACAGCAATAGTTCACCTTGGAATTATCTTGAAATAGTGAGCACCTTGTACCCTACACTCACAATGTGATCCAAACAGGTTTTCTAGGGCTTGGCTTTTGCTTTTTAAAATGAAGCTATTGGGATATATTTTTCTGAGCAGTATCTCTTAATTAAACAACTATAAGCCTTCTTTTAAACATGTTGCAAGAGATTAAGAAATACAAATTGATGAATTTATATGCTGAGAGGGGTCACAAAGTAGCCTTCTGGGGTGTTAAGGATATTCTAAATCTTTATCTAATGGTCATAACAAGGAGTGTGTGTGTGTGTGTGTGTGTGTGTGTGTGTGTGTGTGTGTGTGTGTAGAGCTGTACACTTCAGATCTGTACACTTTATTTTATATAAATTATTTCACAATTTTCAGAAAGTTAAAAATCAAAGGAAAATACATTCTGACATCACTAAGTCATTTTTAAGGGATTGCCTAAAGTGAGAATTGCTAATGCAAACTCTAAGCACATGAGCATGCATGAATGCTTGCTCAATCATGTCCCACTCATTGCAACCCTGGGGACTGCAGCCTGCGAGGCTCCTCTGTCTAGCGAATTCTCCAGGCAAGAATACAGGAATGGTTTGACATTTCCTCCACCAGGGGATATTCCCAACCCAGGGATCGAACCTGCATCTCCTCTGTCTCCTGCATTGGCAAGTGGATTCTTTACCAATGAGCCACCTGGAAACTCTAAGTACCATTTTCCAAAATGGAAATTCACATCCTGCTTTCTAGCCCTTGCCTCCCAAGTCTTTTCTTATATTCTTCAAATATAAAAACGTCAAGGTAAAATTCTTTCTGGTGTGGGGTTGCTATTCAACATGCTAAAGTGAGATTTCAAAAAATTAGAATATAGTGTCTTTATAGAGAGGAAGTAATATGAGAAGTTACTCAAACAGTTGGCTGAAAATAAAGGACAGAAAGAAGGGGAAAAGCAAAATGTTCTGAAGGGTATAGAGAGAAGGAGATCAAATATCCCTGGCTTTTCTGTTCTCAGGAGTCCCCACAGCCTTCTTGATCCTCATTTCATAATCTGCCACTGTTCATAATCTTATAACCTGTGCTTCTCATTTCTACCTCTCCCCTTCTCAGCTGCTCCGTCACCAGGTGTAGGACAAAAGGCACTGAGGGGCCCCCAGCTGTGCTATCTGCCCAGGGATATGAGTGTGTAACAATAGCTCAGACTCATGTTTAAAAAAATCAAATCATCCATTTATTTTCAGTTTATTTTCAAGTTAGAAAATTTTCCGACTCTAAGTAAAGAAAACCCAAAGTATTTTCAATATCTGTATTTATGCATCATGTAGACACTTGAGTATATGTTAATTTACTTTCAATAGCACTCATCATTCCTTATTTAATTCATCTCGCCTGACAGAGTTGGTAAGAATGAACACAACAATAATAATATTTCATTTAGTTCCACTGGCATTCTTCACATTGTACATTAAAAAGATGTAATATATATTATGAATGTGAGAGCAGGTAGATACATAGATATGCATTTTACTCTAAGGAACATTAATAGAATGATAAATTCCACGTATTAAATCTACAAGAACCAAAATACTCTTGAGTTAAGACATCTGTACAGAATTAGGTGCCAAATGAAATGTCACAATCAAATAAAGCATCCCTTTATGAGAATCAAAAGCTTTTTTTAGAGCTAAAAGTAACCTTTGAAATCATCCAGTAAAACTTACTCATTGACAGACATCCTACCTGAGCTTAAGAAAGATTAAATGACTTAAATAAGGTCACACCTAGCTAGCGGGAAAGCCAGGACTAGAAACTTTCTTCTCCAGGTACAATGCTCCTTCCATTACATCATTAGCAGTAACTTCTCATGAAACAAAAATATGCAAGGGCTCTCCATTCATGTGCTCACTTCAGTGTGTGCATGGATGTTCTTTGTGACGCATGCTCACATTGTATCACACTGTAGCTAACTCAGTCAACCTCCTCTCTTCTCCAAGAGTGCATCTGGAACCAAACTGCATTCTTCATAGTACAAAGCCAGGGATCCTGTGGGCATGCGAATGGATGTTGGTGATGGAGCCAAATATTGGCCATTTATATTCTATATGGATAATCACACAGCACCCACTTCAAACAGACAAGATCAAAATAAAATTTATTTAATATAGTACCTCTATCCTAACTAGACCAAACTAACCTGAAAGCTGAAAGAGAAGTATCACAGATCAGAATGTCTCAACTCAGAGCTCAAGACCAGGACAGACAGATGCCTGGTCAGTGAGGGCTATGAGGGAGGAACCGTTTCAAGTTTCCAAAGCACGCGGGTGAACCCTCATCAAGCTATGGTCACAAAAAGAGCTCCAAACTGAATCATGTGCTTAAAAGTTCTTTGAAGTCTAATCTCTGAAAAGAATATGAGTATCAAAGCTGCCATATTTCAGCAAGTGTCTGACATGAGATTACCAAAGACTCGTGCTGAAGGCCAGGGAGAACGTTAAAACAAACATTCTGCATCACTCCTGCCCAATTTGCTGTTGAGAAATTGAGTCACGCAAATCCCAGTTGACCTTCTGTCCAGCAACTCAAAAGTCAGAATATGTGCCTGTATCTCTGCTGAAATGTTGTTTGAGCTGAAGTGCAAGCGAGCAAACTCCAGCCTAGACAATGCATTCTTAAAGCAGTTCTTATCACAAGGACAGTGAAATCCAACAGTAGGAGCAGGTTGCTAGCTAATACACATGATTATAGGAGTTAGCATAAATGATTGAATTTAGAAGATTATCAAGGAAGCAAAAAAGACCATACACAAGGCTAACACAGGACAGGTTGCTTTTTGTTCTTTTGTAAAAATGTATAGCTGGAAACCACTAGCAACACTGCCTTGGATACTAGTAAAATTCCTGTAGAGTGTTTTATAAAGGTAATGAACTTGTATGTGCCTCACTGAACAGGCCTGCTAGTAAATCTTCCCTAGAACATGGGATGAGATTACTGGGGTGTTTTGTGACTGACCAGAGCTTTTTCTGTAGCAGAGTCAGGAATTTTAATTGCTGGCCCCTAAAATTATGATTTTCACTAAGTAAAATAGAAAGCAACCCAGTACGTATTCCACATCATCAATTTTTAATCTACCTTATTTTTAAAAGATTTCCCTTGTTAGAAGTAGATTTGGGGAAAAGGAGTAAAGAAGAACTTTCAAATGACAAATGTCCAGCCATGACAACCCAATCAGAAACAAATTAAATGTCCATCTCTGTCACAGCTGGCAACCCCAGTCTGGCCTGGGGGAAATCCTCCATGCAGTTCAGAACAAATGTATTGGAGTCTAATCAAAATTTAATGAATCCCTCAGGAAAATAGCTTCCTTTGTCCACATCTATAAGAATTATACTCAGTTTGAGGGAGGTATCTACCAGTTGTTTTCTGGTATAGAAACTGTTTCGTAAATAACAGAACTGGACGCCACCAGGATGATACTTTGACCAAGTCTATTATTCAAATCTATGTCTTCACTCACCAAAGTGTCAAGGTGATGCATTTGTTGGGCTTTCTCACAATTTATTTTATTACCGACATGTAGAGATTGCGACAACCAGAGGAGGAAGTTGGACAGAGCAAAGGAAAGAGAAGTGATTTTTGACTTCCAGACAGAGCCTGCCTGTGACTAGTTGGTCTAATTAGCACTGCCAGTTTCTTTTGTCTAAATGGATGAAAGGAGAAAACAAAAGAGAGGGTCTGATAAGAGTCAGTCTGGGACATTAATTTAACCCAAGGAAAGCAGGGACATGAGAAGGGTGAAGAAATATGAAAAATGCACTGAAAGTTATCATCAACGTGAACCAGATTTGTTCTGAATCCTGATACTTTTCAGAACCTTTCACTGCTGGAACAGTGGGTGTTAGTCGTTCAGTCGTGTCAGACTCTGCAATCCCATGGACTGTAGCCTGCCAGGCTCCTCTGTCCATGGAATTTTCCAGGGAAGACTACTTGACCGTGTTGCCATTTCCTTCTCCGGGGGCTTTCCAACCAAGGGATCAAACCTGGGTCTCCCACATTGCAGACAGATCCTTTACCACCTGAGCCACCAGGGAAGCCCCTATTTCCCTGCTTCACTGCTGGAAAACAAGCTCTTTCAATCAGAAAAACTATCAAAACTATCAAAATTGTATCATGTATTTCTCACATGCCTCCTAAACAGCAGACATTTGACACACTTTAAACCTCATGATCACCTGGCAAGGAAGAAGGTATTATCTCATTTTGTAAATGAGGAAACTGAGCTTCAGAGAGGTTCAAAGCTTGCTGACAGCCAACCACAGAGCTGTTAAGTCACAAACCAAAACTCAAACTCAGAGCCTGAGCTGTTCTGCTTTCCCACGCTAGAATCCATTCTTCTTCTCTCTCTCTGGTCTACTTGATAGTTTTCTCTCTCAAGAAAATCCTATTGCTTACTGTTTCATATTTAAGGTAAATGAAAAACAGCTACCTCAAACCAAAAGCATTCCTACTCCAAACCATGTAATCAGCAAGATAGGTAAAAATCACTTGGCTTTCTTACTTTGCAGATTATATAATTAGTCAAAGCAAATTAGTCCAAGGCACATGGAAGCAAAGAGTAGTGTAGGGCTACACTCCTCTCTTGTATATTCAGCCTTTGCTCCAAGATTTATTGTTCTCACCTTTCTTAGCAGATGGAAAAGTGCTGGGTTCCAACATCACTTTAAGGTTTACAGTCCCTAGAAGGGCTCAGGTAAAAATGAGGCAGCATCCATATGGTTCAGTTTTGTTTTTTTTTAAAAAAAGCATACTACACATGTCTAATTAAAGTATATACATTAGCATTGGAATGGCAATTAAAGGACTTTACACACCTAGGGTCCTCTGACAACATGTTCATTCACACTACCATCTAAAACTTTGATTTGTTCCCATGGGAATTTACAATTTAAATGATATTTTATGGTCCATTCCAAAGGCATGTTTCAAAGAGGTTTTAGACATCTTGAAAAAACCTAGAAATCTAACTTTGCTTTGAAATGACAAATTTTTTTTAATGGCCTGTGAACTATATTGGACTTCCCTTGTGGCTCAGGTTGTAAAGAATCCTCCTGCAACGTGGGAGACCTGGGTTAGATCCCTGGGTTGGGAAGATCCCCTGGAGAAGGGAAAGGCTACTCAGTCTAGTATTCTGGCCTGAAGAATTCGATGGACTGTATAGTCCATGGGGTTGCAAAGAGTCAGACACGACTGAGTGACTTTCACTTTCACTTGAACTGTATCAGTAATCTTCCTTAAAAGTCATTTTTGGTGCCTACATTTCAGCTTCCTTGGGGACAATGTGATGTCACTGAGTGTCAGGGAAGCATGGGAACCACAGCCTGGGAGCTGGTGTCAGATATAGAACAGCTTCAAATTCTAGCTTCTCTTCTTACTGGCTGTTAACATAGGGCACATTATTTAAATTCCATGAGTCTCAATTTCCTCCTGTGTAAAGTGAGATCAATGGATGTTTCACAGGGTGGTTTTAAAGATTGAATAAGGTAAAGCCCATAAAATCCCACAGAATGCCTTGGCACATAGCAGGGTCAAAAGCCTTTCCAGTCTGTATTTTCTTCTCTAGATTCTAGTAACAGATTTGCTCAGTCAGTGTTTCAACCAATGCTTTTTGCACTTAGCCTAGCTAACAAGGCACAGTTCTAAGACTGTAAGCACTAAAATAAATAAGTCATTGTCTTTTCCTATTCTTAAAGAGCTGGTAGACTATTGGAGGAGTTTTTTACATATTACCTACACATATAGAGAAATGTTTCTCTCAAACATTGTGTGATAAGTAAAACTAATGGCTAATAGGTGATGAGTTCTTTCATTGTGCCAAAGACTGCATTTTATACTGCTTAATTTCTACAATCTTTATGCTATAGGAGATATAAGTAAAGTGCTATAAAAGCTTGTTGTTGTTTAGTTGCTCAGTTGTGTCTGACTCTGGGATTTTCTAGGCAAGATTACTGAAGTAGGTTGTCATTTCCTCCTCCGGGAGATCTTCCTGACCCAGAGATCGAACCCATTTCTCTGCATCTCCTCCACTGCAGGTGGATTCTTTACCAACTGTGCCACCAGGAAGCCCAGGTGGCATAGTGGTAAAGAATCTACCTGCCAGGGCAGGAGGAGCAAGGGATGTGGGTTCAATCCCTGGCTCAGGAAAATACCTTGAGGGAGGAAATGCAACTCACTCCAGTATTCTTGCCTGGAAAATTCCATAGACAGAGGAGCCTGGCAGGCTACGGTCCATCAGGGTTGCAAAGAGTTGGACAGGATTAAGGGACTGAGCACACACACATACACGCACACACACACACAAAGCTTAGAGAAAGAAATTACTAATACCAAGAAAGGGAATCACAAAGGCTCTTCCAAAATACTTGCAGTATTTAAGTCAGGTCCTGAAGGATGAATAAATGTTAATGGGCTGACATATTTAACAGCCTAAGAGGATAAGACTATTCCAGGCGGAGCGAACAGCAAAAGTAAACACAAAGCACTCATGGGAGTGCTCAGTGTGTCCAGAAAACCCAGAGCGGCCACTGGACAAGGAGATGAAGCTGGAAAGATCTACCGTAAGGAGCCTAGGGTAGAGGCCATACTAAGGACTGCAGATTGTTCCCCGCCAGAGGACTTGTGAATTGCCCAATCAGATCAAAGTTTGTTTGCTTGTTTTTTGCATTTTTTTCTTTTGAATTTTTTATTTTGTATTGTGGTAAAGTCAATTAACAATGTGGTGATAGATTCAGGTGAACAGTGAAGGGACTCAGCCATACATATACATGTATCCATTCTCCCCCAAACCCCCTCCCATCCAGGCTGTCACATAACACTGAGTCGGGTTCCCTGTGCTATACAGTACGTCCTTGTTGGTTACCCATTTTAACTATAGCAGTGTGCACATGACCTTCCCAAACTCCCTAACTGTCCTTTTCCCCACGGCAACCATAAGCTCCTTCTCTTAAGTCTGTGAGTCCCTTTCTGTTTTGTAAGTTCATTTGTATCATTTCTTTTCAGATTCCAAGTACAGGGGATGCCGTGTGATATATCTCAGATATAAGTTTTAAGAAGACCATAGCAGTGGATAGGGCAGATTAGAGAAAGGACTAACTGGAAGTAGGGAGCCCCACTCTGAGCCTAGAAGTAATGGTCAATGTTACGTTCAGTGCTATCCTTGCCGAAGAATGGAGGTAAACATAGTGCTTTCTAGTGGTATTGGTCTGTAGAGGGGGAAAGAAATGATTCAAGCTAAATTTGTGTCTGTCACTGTCTTCCAGAAAAGTCAGACTCCTAACAGCACAAACTTTGGATCTAAAGGGGCCTCTTGTAATCCGAGAGGCAAATAAAAGCTTGTTTAAAATAAAAGGAAATAAAAGGAACCAGAGAGCAGATATGAACCAAATGTAGGTCTCTGGAAGACTTGTATTGATATTTTTTTTACATATCTGGGCCTTTTTTAGCTACTGCTGCTGCTGCTAAATCACTTCAGTCGTGTCCGACTCTGTGCGACCCCATAGACGGCAGCCCACCAGGCTCCCCTGTCCCTGGGATTCTCCAGGCAAAAAGACTGGAGTGGGTTGCCATTTCCTTCTTCAATGTATGAAAGTGAAAAGGGAAAGTGAAGTCGTTCAGTCGTTTCCGACTCTTAGCGACCCCATGGTCTGCAGCCTACCAGGCTCCTCCGTCCGTGGGATTTTCCAGGCAAGCGTACTGGAGTGGGGTGCCATTGCCTTCTCCTTTTTAGCTACACATCACACTAATAAAAAGCCACCAGCAAAGCATCATCCCTTAAAGACTTCATAGCCTTTTTTCTCTTTTTTGCAGTGAATAGAAGGGTAGGTATTGTTTACCGGTTCAATACCCCTCAGCTCCTCAAGGGAAGGTTCTATTTATTCTCATCCTTATTCCCCCAGCCCCTACACAGGACAGGGACACAGAAGATGCTGCATAACTCAGCAAACATTTAATTATTTAATTAATCAGTTCAAGGCAGGAGATCATAAGAGGCTAAACCAGACTTCAGCTGGTTCCAGTTATGTGGGAACCATCTCCTTAGAATTTCAAACAAGATGTGGGACTCAATAAAGAGTTGAAGTCCATGTCTAGACAATCCCTGCATCTCTTAAAAGAGGATTCATAACAGAAGGCTGTTTCCTCCTCCCCTGACTCCATGATCTGTATAAGACCCTATCTTTTACATATAAGACACTACCAACTGCAACAGAATCTTTGCTCCTGGACAGATATTTTTCCACTCCTGTAGACTTTCTATGCATGGAGTATTGGCATTTATGTGAATTGGTCTCTCCTAAACAGGTAAGTGCCTGAACATGCTAATATATATGAATTGCGTGTCTTTTTAGATAGGCCTATATATGAAGTCCAGAAGTTGTTGAAAAACTCATTTTCCTCCTCAAATCTCCTTATCATTCAGTAACTGAGCCCCTCCTCTCTGGTGTCTCTCTGTGTTCACTTTTCATTTATTCCTGATCCCTCTGCACGGTGTCCCAGCTCTTTCCCCTTGACCTTGGACATAGACTTTCAGTCAGTGGTTCTAACTAGTATTCTCCCCACTGGAGCTACATGTGGCTCTTCAAATTCCAGGGTAACTGAGAAGATGAAGGAAAATAATCTTTCCTAGTCCAAGCTCAGAATTAAATATGCAAAAGAGATATTTTGTTTGATCATATATTGAATTAGAACTCTGTTGTTATGCTGATGGTCTTTCTAATCTGCTTATTTTTTCAAATCTCTTCTGTCATCCTTAGAAGGTATGAGCCAGGACTTCCCTAGTGGTCCGGTAGTTGAGAATCTGACTGCCAGTGCAAGGGACAGAGGTTCAGTCCCTGGTCCAGGAAGATTCCACATGCCACGGGGCAACTAAGCCCAGGTACCACAGCTTCTGAGCCTTCCCTCTAGAGCCTGTGCTCCACAACAAGAGGAGCCACCCCAGTGAGGAGGCTTCGCATAACAAGAGAGGAGCACCCATGCACCACAAGAGAGAAAACCCATGCACAGCAACAAAGACCCAACACAGCCAAAAATAAATAAATAAATTCTTTTTTAAAAAAATAAAAGGTATGAGCCAGGGCTCCAGAAAATATGAGCAGAACCTCACTAGGCCCAAGAAGGAAGTGGAGAAAATTCTGTCTGCATACAATATTATAAAGATATAAAGTAACAAAATAAACAATTTTCATGATTTCATGATGGGATTTTTCACGTTTAAAAATTACTCAACTATTTAACAAATATTGCTCAACATATTTAACAAATATTGCTCTACTATGAAACTAAGCTTAACCAGATGGGACATATCATGAACAGTGCTGACATGCTTCAGCTGCAAACATAAGCTTGGACATGGCCTTAATTTCCATGAAAGGACACAAATTACTAGGAATATAATCTACAGACAAAAAAAAAAAAAAAAGCGGGCACAGAGAACTTTGGATAAATTATGTTCTATGAACATGAGATTACTTTTAACTTTGCCCTTATTGGCTACTTTGTAAGCCATTTTTTTTTTAACAAACGATGATTGCTGAATCATCTCCAATTTTAAAAGAACAAAACCAGAGAAAGTGGACTTAAATTTCAGCAGAAAAGACTTGGGCTCAGCATAAAGCGGAGTGTCATGGTAGAATCTGAGAGTCCTTCCTTAAAGATTAAGATGAAGAGAGAGGCTAGTCAGAGAGAGATAGGACTTCAAGTCTTGTAAACATTCAAATCTTGTTGCCTGACACGAGTAGAGGATTGATCATAAGAATCAAGGGTAGGAAAGCAGTTCCTTGAACACTTCTGGACCAAGCTTCTGGACCTCCCATTCCTACCACTTAAAATGACTTTCCCACTTGGTAAACTACTACTCATTCCTCAAAACCCAGATCAGATGTCACCTTCTCAGAAGCCTTCCTTGTCCATCACCCCAGTGGTAGTTAATCACTCCCTTCTCTGTGTCACCCATCTTCTGTGTGCATACTTCTGATACAGCATTGGCACTAAACTGCATTTGTTTGTTCGCAGGTTGGCTTCCCTACTAGAAATATTAATTCCTTGAAAGTGGGCCAATGTCTTATTGATCTTTGAGGAAGTTAAATATCTGAAACAGAGCAAGCACATTTTTCAATTTGTGGCACTGAGGAAACAAAGACTAAATGTGCAACACTGCTAAGCAGTTCTTGGAGCCTATTTTGCAAAGCCTGAGAAGACACACAAGATTCCATCTTTAGCACCCTGGCTCTTTTTTGGCAATTTTTTTTCACTCCCTTGACTTCAGTTGTTTTTCTTTTGATTGCCAAATCTACATCTCCAGCCCTGAATTTTTGTCCAAGTTCTAGACTCACATCTCCAACTTCCACTGAAGATTTTCACATGAATAGCCCATGAAGTCCTCAAAATTTCAACATACCCCAAAAGAACTTATAATTCCTTTGCCACAAAGTTACCCATTTTGCTGTGTTCTCTGTTTCAATTCACTTTCCCTGTATGACATCTTCCCTGTGTTACAAGGTGAACATTTAATCAGCTTTTGCCCCTCTTCTCCATCATCTACCATGTTCAGTCAGTCACTAAGTCCCTTTAATCTGCCCATTCACTGTCCCTGGCTTCGGTCTTCTCTTTTCCACTTCTACTGAATTATTTTAAGCTCTCTATATATTTCTCCTGACCAAATGCAATAAACTACTAAAAGGCTTCCTGCTTCCAGCCCTTGTAACCCAACTTCCATTATGCTGCAAATTACTTTCCTAAAACAAAGATATATTTGTGTCAGTTCTCTGCTCAAAAACATCACTGATGGCTCCCCACTGATACAATTCCTTTTTCTAGCACATCAAACCCTTCACAATTGCTTCTCTTCCCATGCATTTATCTTTCTCATTCTGCTCCACACAATGCACACTCTACATACACACACATTCAAACACACACTCATAAAGGTCTTAGCCATACCTATCTACTCCTCAAATATGCAGGGCCCAGAGGTAAAATAAAGAGGATTTGTGAACTTGGATTAAAAGAAAATTGCATCTTGATTTTCACTAACCTCGGATTGAAGGGTAGCCTTTCCTTCTGTTATGAATCTATAGGCAACAAACTATAGATATATTAGAAGTCACATTACTTTGTCACAGATAGAAATCAGACATAGCCATATCCCATTACAGTCACTGCAAATACCATGAATTATCACTTGAGTTCATCACTACTTTGATATTACAAGAGCTATTAGATTTGCAACTGGAATTTTTAAATTAATTCCATAATAAAGAAGTGTACTTTTTATGATTTCACAACTTTTTGATATTTCAATAGCTGTGGTTCAATTGAATTGGATTTTATTATCTTTTGTGCTTTATTTTATATATAATAAAATAAACATAATATTATATATAATATAATAAATATATAATATATATTTCATATATTTCAAAACATTGTTCTGAGACTGGGTCAATAAGTACAAAAAACATCAAGGATGCCTCTCGGAGTTTATCCCAAACTACCTCTTTAAGAAGTTTTCCCATATGTCTCCATACTACACCATGCAGTTCAAATTAATATTTCCTTCCACTATGAACTCATCAACTGGTTGAAACTCCCTCTGAAGCACTCATCACCTTCCCATCCTTTGTAGTTACTTATAAGTCATTTACTAGGTTTTGAGATCCTGAGGATAGGAATATTTAATTCCCGTTTTTGAGTATCATGGAGTCTGTGTTTATGGTAGGTAATGAACCTACATTGTGCTAAACATATTCCTATTTCAGGGAATGTTTTAGGTTAAAGGAATTCAAACTGAGAAAATACACATGATGCTGATGTATTTCTGTGGTTGAAGTGAGCTTACCTACTTGAACCTGAACTAAATAGGCTCTGTCCTGGTATCTGATTTCAGAACAAGACAGGGAAAGATGAGCAAGGACAGACAAGGTGACTCTAGAAATTTTCCTTTAGGAATCCAGATATATGGCAATGAATGATTTGAAATACACACACACACACACACACACACACACACACACACACGCGCGCGCGCGGTTTTACAGTGCTTGTTTAGTTGTTAAGTATGTCTGACTCTTGCGACCCCATGGACTGTAGCCCACCAGGCTCCTCTGTCTATGAGATTTTCCAGGCAAGAATACTGGAGTAGGTTGCCATTTCTTTCTGCAGGGGATCTTCCCAACCCAGGGATCAAACCTGGATCTCCTGCATTGCAGGAAAATTCTTTACAACTGAGCCACCAGGGAAGCTCCATCACAACTAACAGTTAAAACAAGTTGAATTTGAACATTCACAAGATAATAAAAAAGCATTTGGAATACTGACCATTCAATGACCATCTATGTTTCAGTGTCAAAGAACTATTTTTGGAACAGTGACTTTTACTGTTACTTGCAATTGCATGGCATAGGGTCTTTGTGTGAGGATATAAAACAGTTCTTCCCCAATGAAGGTGTTTTATGTTCAGTTCAGTTCAGTCACTCAGTCTTGTCTGACTCTTTGCGACCCCATGAACCGTAGCATGCCAGGCCTCCCTGTCCAACACCAACTCCTGGAGTCTATCCAAACCCATGTCCACTGAGTCAGTGATGCCATCCAACCATCTCATCCTCTCTCATCCCCTTCTCCTCCTGCCCTCAATGTTTCCCAACATCAGGGTCTTTTCAAATGAATCAGCTCTTCGCATCAGGTGGACAAAATATTGGAGTTTCAGTTTCAGCATCGGTCCTTCCAATGAACACCCAGAACCAATCTCCTTTAGGATGGACTGGTTGAATCTCCTTGCAGTCCAAGGGACTCTCAAGAGTCTTCTCCAACACCAAAGTTCAAAAGCATCAATTCTTTGGCACTCAGCTTTCTTTATAGTCCAACTCTCACTTCCATACATGACTACTGGAAAAACCATAGCCTTGACTAGATGGACATTTGTCAGCAAAGTAATGTCTCTGCTTTTTAATATGCTGTCTAGGTTGGTCATAACTTTCCTTCCAAGGAGTAAGCATCTTTTAATTTCTTGGCTGCAATTACCATCTGCAGTGATTTATAGCCATAATCTAATATTAAGTCACAACAAAACCTACGTGAAGTTGAGTTCAGCCTGCTTAGAAAAAGAGACTATATCTGGAAGGAGCTACAGGATCTAGAAAGCAGGTACCTTTAGAAGGCAAGAAAGATCATTTGGGATAGATTCTGAGTGTGCTGGACCAAAAGGTGGTATATAAATTTGGATTAAGAAGAACTTATTGATTTGTGAGCCCAACTCAGGATTACATATTCAGGCAAGTATCCTAAAAAATCATGCTAACACTCTACTAGAATGACCCCTTTGTTTGGAGAAAACAATGGTACATGCTAAGTCTAATAGAAATGCCACAATTGTCCTGGCAGACCATAGAAGAGGAATCAAAAGGCTTAGGATTCTAGAGCACAAACTCTAACTAGAAAAGCCACCAGCTGATTACAGCCTTCTAGAAGGCCCAGAGGACATTCAGTTACCAAAGCAATAAGAAATGTACTGCTTGAGAGACACCAGCATCACTGAGCAACTGAGTAGTGGCTGTCCTTTATGGTCAGAGCTGACAGTAAGAGATTTCAGACCACTTGATAGCAGATGGGATGATAAGACCCCCCAAATAATAGAAGTCAGGTAGTAAAAGATAACCATTAAAGTGAACAAGATTGGAATGTCAGCCTGTAGGGTCTGACCCCCAGAGAGCTATAGAGGTGATTAATAGGATGTGGTACCCACAGAGGCAAGATATATGGGCAACAAAGAAGGGTACGGCTCAATCTGTACAATCAAAAAAAATCAAATGTAGATAATCAAGAAGCTGAAAGTAAAAAGAGTTGCAATCCCTTGCCCAGTTTCTGGGCCTGAGCCAGTTGTCAGACCCAAACTAATTGACTGAAAAATTCACTGTGTCCCCAGGAGAAAGGCTCCTGAAACACTTTGCAGGCATGCATGATAATGATTCCCCGGTCCCTCTCAAAGGGACCAACAGACATTTGCTTAGATAACCATATACTGCAGACAGAGTAATACCAAATATTTGTAAGATTTATTGAATCCAGTCTCCATATTGATCAACTAAGAGAACTGAAGTATCATCCATAACCGCTTATTAGAACAGGGGTATGTGGAGACCAGGAAATTTTCAAAAGTGCAGTTCACAAGCAATCCAGGGTGGGGCCTCTAAACAGAAGAGACTTTCTTGGTAGCTGCTACAACTCCAAAATGGGCTTGGCCAACTGAGATTGCAAATCAAAAACAATACTAGAACCTTTGGCAACTGGCAGAAGTTGGTGCTGTCCTTAAAGATCGAAAGACTTAGGGGTGGTGGTCAGCATAATTTCTTCATTTAATTTGCCAGTCTGGTCCATGAAAAATCAGTTAAGTTCTGAAGGATTAAGAGTAAACTAGGGGCTTCCTAGATGGCTCAGTGGTAAAGAATCCACCTGCCAGTGCAGAAGACGGGAGTTCAATCCCTGGGTCAGGAAGATCACCTGGAGGAGAAAATGACAATCCACTCCAGCATTCTTGCCTGGAAAATCCCATGGACAAAGAAGCCTGGAGGGTTACAGTCCATGGGGTTGCAAAGCAGACACAACTTAGTGACTAAGCATGATCATGAGCACCACAGCCTCAACCAAGCATAATCCTTGATTATAGCTACTGTACCAGGTGTGCAACTTTGCTGGAGCAGATTAGCACAGACTCAGGCATATGGTATGCAGCCATTGACCAGGTTTACGCATTTCTTTCTGTTTCTATCAGAAACAGTTCTCACAACTGTGTATATTCAGTCTGACCTCAAGGCTATGCTACCTCTCACATTATATCATCAAGTGGTCTAAAGGGAGCTGGGTCATCTGGGTGCACTGCAGAATATCATGTTTGGTCTGCCATATCAACGATTAAGTAAACTGGGCCAAAATATCAAGAAGCAGCAAGTATGCTGGAAGGTTTAGTAATAAACATAACACTGGTGGGTAGAGATAAACCCTACAAAGATTAAGAGGTCTGCAACATCAGTAAAATGTTGGAGGTCCAGTGGTCTGAGAGCATGCCAGGACCACCTCTCAAAATTAAGAAGAAAATATTGCATCTCCTACCTCCTACCTCCTACCTCAAAGAAGAAAGCAGAATGTCTGGCAAGCTTTTCGGAGGGCCTGGAAAAAGCATATTCCACGCTTGGGCCAGAAAACACAGCAGACCTGATGGGTTTTCAGGTATCTGTGGAAGGGAAAGACACAGTGTGGAGTTTATGGCAAACTCTAATATGAAATGGAGAAGGAAATGGCAATCCATTCCAGTATTCTTGCCTGGAAAATTCCATGGACAGGGGAGCCTGGTGGACTTCCTCATGGGGTCGCAAAGAGTCGGACATGACTAAGCACACAGTACTAATAAGAAAATCACAACGAAGAATCCCAGAATTCTGCAGTAAAGCTTCACCGCCAGCAATGGAAAATCAGACACCTATCAAAAACACACAGCTCTTGACATGCTACTGGGCCTCAGTAAAACTGCTGTACCCAACTATAGGACAGCAGTAACCATGCTGTCAGTACTACCCACCATGGGCTGGATTCTGTCCAGCTTCAAAACCAGCTGCAACAATGGGGGCTGTGATTCATCCTATTAACCTTCCTCTTGAAAATTTTCCCCCAGGAAAAGAGGTTCACCAAAACCCCAAAGGAGCAGTCCCTAGAACTGGTACAAGGCAAATGGATTTCAATGGCACAAGGAGGTGATTTTGGTAGACATTTAAGTACGCTGTCCAGCTCATCCTTTTCACTTCAGTCCTGAAGCACTCATTCCCCCAGCTGCCCAGAGTATCAGCTAATGAGAGCCTTCTCTTCCCATATCATGTTCCCTTCCCAGGGTAACTTGCATCCAAGGATTGGTCAATATAGAATAAAAGGGCTCAGTTCCCTTGGTGCAGTGCCATTTTAACTCCAGACCTCCTGATGGGACAGCTGAGGTCTTCATTGTGATGACATCAGCTCTTTCTTCTGCACCATCCTGCATTCTTTACTGACCTATAGGTATTAATGCTAGAATGGTAAACTTTCTGCTTGCTAATCTTCTCAGAATTTTCTTCCCAGGGAATCTGACCTGTAATAGCTGTACTTAGAGTGGGCATCCTTCCCTTGATATATTCCCTTTCACAAAAAAAGCTTTTCCAAGAGTTTTGAAAAACAGAACTAATGGTCCATCCACAATTCAACAGTGTTTTCATTTTTGTTCTTGGATACACTGCAAGATATGAGGGATCTTAGTTTCCAGAACAGGAATTGAACCCATGCTCCCTATAGGACATGGAATCCTGTGGAAGCATGAATTCTTAAGCACTGTACTGCCAGGGAAGTCCCCACAATTCAAGAGTTTAATCTTTCCAATTGCCTCTGAAAAACTAAAGTTAAAATTAAGAAGCCATATATCTCTTTATTGAAACAGTTGTTTCATTACTCTATAAACATATTTCCCATTCTATGAAATTAACATTATTGCTACATTTTCATACATCTTTCATAAAAGATAAAATCATTGCCTTTTACTTCATTCAACCTTTAAATCTTTCCACTAAGAAATAACTATAAATTCCTAAAACTCTAGTTGCCAATATTGCCAATTACTAGAGCCTAATGGTGAAAGCAAACATTAAACAAACAATAACATAAGTGATCATTTGAATAACAATTGTGATAAGTGGTCTGAAGTAAAAGCCAGTGTGTTCTTTGCTCATACAACAGAAGACCCTAACACAGGAGTGCTTGGGCTTCCTAGAAGCTGTGGTATTTATGCTGAGAGCCAAAGAATGAATGAAATTAGCAAGATGGAAGAGGTGGGAAAGGGATGTGCAGAGCAGGCAAGAAAATAAGACGTGATAAAATTTCAAGATGGATGGAGGAGATGGCTGTCTTCCTTGGTACTTCTTTCTTAGCCCTTCACAGTGTGTTTCAAAATACTGAACACTTAGTTTTAGGAGCCTCATAAAAGTAGTGAAAGAATACTCTTTGGTCTTTGGTCCCATGAGCAAAATGGCATGAGTCATTATTTCCTTTTGAAACACAGGAAATGTTCCCATCTTGTTGGGTTTTAGAATATCACTGCCACAGACCCATTGCAACCACGCTACATTTTTGCAAGCACAGGCTCTAATTGCTTAAGAGAAGAGTCCATTGCCTATATTCTAGTAGTTTGAAAGCAAAAGAACATTATACATATAGAGATGTTCCCTTATATTCGCTTCTCCACTTCAGGAGAAAAATTTCTCCCAGCTCCTATACACACTATATTTCTCAAGGACAAGAATTATACAAGAACCAGGTGTTACCCAGCCCTGCATTTTCAGCATTCAGCACAGTATCTGATACATAGCAGATGCTACATTTAAATCAAACTTTAATAATCATTTGTATTGAATCATACATTCAGATAATAACAGTGATAGAATAACAGGACAAGATTTTATCAAGTTAATAATTTAAAGAATCTGAAACATTTTTTTAAACAGTCAAGCTTAATTTACAATTTTAAAAAATCTTCCATGCAATCATTTGTGAATAAGTATTACCTGAGAGTATAAGTAGAAAGTACAAGCAAACAGCCAATGCTTTCTCCTGGAATTAATCTCCTGACATGAATCCAAGCTAGGGTAGTGCATCCTGTTGATTCCTTAACAGAGATTTTAGTAAAGATCTCCTGACTAACATTCAGGAATTCATATAATTTCAGCATCAAGTGATGCAAGGGGAGGTCTAGTGTATATGGGTGAACTTCTGCTCCTCACTTCCTGTCCATCACTCCACCATAAGATGACATGTGCTTGTCTTCTCAAAGTGCCACCACACCTTTATGCCAGCTCTTTCTCATTTTTGTTAAAGTATGGAAACAATTGCTATATGACTTCAACCATCGTCTCGTCATCATATTCTCAGCAAGTTATTTGGGAGCCCAAGTGGCATTTTGTACTTCTATATATATTTCGGCAAAGTGTGATTCTCCTTTTTAGTGACTGTGCAATATAAAAAAGTTATCACAGAAGAGATCGCTATGACATTTTGATAAAGAAGTTTTCATTTTAAGAGAGAAGAGAAAAATCATTGCAAATCTGAATGCAAATTTCCTTGAGAACAAAACAAAAAAGTAATTATGACAATGACAGCATTGTACATTGAAGATTACATCAGGCAGTACAGATTCACAAAGTAAAAATTCTATGTCAAGTATAAACTCTAAATATCCATCTCCTTCAAGTTAATTATTAACTACAAATCTATATAGCAAGCAAGAAATGTCAAGTTATTGCTCTTATTCTATCACTGATAGACTGTGAAACATCTTAAAAATAATGTTCTAGGGGTAACCCTGGTGGCTCAGACTGTAAAGAATCAGCCTGCAATGCGGGAGACCAGAGTTCGATCCCTGGGTTGGGAAGATCCCCTGGAGGAGGGCGTGGCAACTCACTCCAGTATTCTTGCCTGGAGAATACCCATGGACAGGGAAGCCTGGTGGACTACAGTCCATGGGGTCACAAAGAGTCGGACATGACTGAGAGATGAAGAATACCCACACACAGGGCTTCTCTGGTGGCTCAGTGGTAGAGTCTGCTTGCCAAAGCAGAAACATGGGTTTGATCCCTGATCCGGAAAGCTCCCACATGCCATGAAGCAAGTAAACCTGCGGGCCAAAACTATTGAGCCTGTGCTCTAAGGTCCAGGAGCCACAACTGTTGAGCCCATGTGCCACAACTACTGAAGCCGAGAGCCCTAGAGCCCGTGCATCACAAGGAAGAGTAGCCGCCACCACTCTCCGCAACTACAGAAAAGCCTGCACAGCAATGAAGACCCAGCACAGCCAAAAATATATCAATAAATAAATTTTTAAAATATAATAATGTCCTAAGCCATAATTCTATTAGTGTGTACTAGCATTAAAATCATGGACAGAAAAATGCGCGAATAGAAGTGATCAGGGATGATCTATGACATAGTTACCAAAACAACGAATAAATAATATTTCTCTCATTCTAACAAATATGTAGCAATAAATATAATGTATTATAAATATATGTGTTTAATATATACATATTATACTGATTTAATAATAGATGCAAAACTTGAAAGCATTCTGAAAATTCATTTAGAGTGTTTTGTTTTAAAACTTAAAAATAACATCCTTTTAAGGCTGGGGAACTTACTGTCACACAGGAACACTTAATGAAACACACATTTTAACACCAGGGCAGAGCAGACAGCTTCAATTAGGAAACCTAGAGGATATTTCATTTGATTGCTCTAAAGATGAAAAGGCAAGAAAGAAAAAGGATGAAACAATTTCAGATGCTTTCAATGCATTTATCAAATCAGAATGAACTGCTTTTGACTATGGGTGCAATAAGTCAGAAGGCATTCACTAAACCAAAAAGCAAGAACTTCTGTTCCACCATGACTAATTCAACTTAATGAAATTATTTTAAAAAAATAAAAACTATACGTATGAGATATAAGAAAAAAAAGGAAGATAGAAAGGCAAGCAACAGCTGGTATGTTTCATGAAAAGACAATGGCTACAATTTTGAACCGATTAATGTTAGAATTTCTGCCTGACCTTGAATTTGACAAAATTCAATATAAAGACCAAGCTTATAAAAGGCCTTCAATTATAAGAGGTTATCTAAAGAGCACTTAAACTGGTTTTCAAGATGAAATACTAACTGGAGTTTGTATTTATTTCATAAACAACCATGTTAACCTTGCTATTTGCACTGCCAATGACATCTTCCCAAGACTATAGAATCCCTTTGCTATAAATCTTTATAGATAAGCAGCTCATTCCTTGTTTGTCAAACTATGGTAGGAAGTTGTACCAGGAAAATAATATAGAAATGAATCAAATGCAATACTGTATATTACAGAAACAAAATATATTATAGAACATGCCATATACTTCATAATAATCTTTTCTCCCCTAGAAAGAAAATTGACATTACAGTAACCAACATTTATACCTCAGAGAAAGGCCTTAAGAGCTAATAAAATATAATAATAGTATTAATAACCCCTTGCATGTGTTTATTGCTTTATGGTTTACAAACCTCTTTTGCCAGTATTCTATCAGTTGATCTTTACAAGAGTCCTGTAAGACAGGTAAGGCTTGTCTTAGAGAGGGGACTTGATTTGCCCAAGGTCATATGGCTAATAAGAGGAAACTTAGAATTCAAACACAATCTAATTTTTCTTTGCAACTATTTCTCTGAAGTTACTGTGTTTAGTCAGGGATCAGTTCAGTTCAGTCGCTCAGTCGTGTCCGACTCTCTGCGACCCCATGAATTGCAGCACGCCAGGCCTCTCTGTCCATCACCAACTCCCGGAGTCTACCCAAACCCATGTTCATCGAGTCGGTGATGCCATCCAACCATCTCATCCTCTGTCCTCCCCTTCTCCTCCCGCCCCCAATCCTACCCAGCATTAGGGTCTTTTCCAATGAGTCAACTCTTCGCTTGAGGTGGCCAAAGTATTGGAGCTTCAGCTTCAACATCAGACCTTCCAATGAACACCCAGGATTGATCTCTTTTAGGATGGATTGATTGGATCTCCTTGCAGTCCAAGAAACTCTCAAGAGTCTTCTCCAACACCACAGTTCAAAAGCATCAATTCTGTGGCGCTCAGCTTTCTTCACCATCCAACTCTCACATCCATACATGACCACTGGAAAAACCATAGTCTTGACTAGATGGACTTTTGTTGGCAAAGTAATGTCTCTGCTTTTAAACATGCTATCTAGGTTGGCCATAACCTTCCTTCCAAGTAGTAAGCGTCTTTTAATTTCATGGCTGCAGTCACCATCAGCAATGATTCTGGAGCCCAAAAAAGTAAAGTCTGACACTGTTTCCACTGTTTCCCCATCTATTTCCCATGGAGTGATGGGACCAGATGCCATGATCTTAGTTTTCTGAACGTTGAGCTTTAAGCCAACTTTTTCACTCTCCTCCTTCACCTTCATCAAGAGGCTCTTTAGTTCTTCTTCACTTTCTGCCATAAGGGTGGTGTCATCCGCATATCTGAGGTTATTGATATTTCTCCCGGCAATCTTGATTCCAGCTTGTGTTTCTTCCAGCCCAGCGTTTCTCATGATGTACTCTGCATATAAGTTAAATAAGCAGGGTGACAATATACAGCCTTGACGTACTCCTTTTCCTATTTGGAACCAGTCTGTTGTTCCATGTCCAGTTCTGACTGTTGCTTCCTGACCTGCATACAGGTTTCTCAAGAGACAGGTCAGATGGTCTGGTATTCCCATCTCTTTCAGAATTTTCCACAGTTTATTGTGATCCACACAGTCAAAGGCTTTGGCATAGTCAATAAAGCAGAAATAGATGTTTTTCTGGAACTCTCTTGCTTTTTCGATGATCCAGCGGATATTGGCAATTTGATCTCTGGTTCCTCTGCCTTTTCTAAAACCAGCTTGAACATCTGGAAGTTCACGGTTCACGTATTGCTGAAGCCTGGCTTGGAGAATTTTGAGCATTACTTTACTAGCGTGTGAGATGAGTGCAATTGTGCGGTAGTTTGAGCATTCTTTGGCATTGCCTTTCTTTGGGATTGGAACGAAGACTGACCTCTTCTAGTCCTGTGGCCACTGCTGAGTTTTCCAAATTTGCTGGCATATCGAGTGCAGCACTTTCACAGCATCACCTTTGAGGATTTGAAATAGCTCAACTGGAATTCCATCACCTCCACTAGCTTTGTTCGTAGTGATGCTTTCTAAGGCCCACTTGACTTCACATTGGTCAGGGATAGAAGACAGGAGAAAGAAAATATTGCAATGTCAACACTCATAGAATTTTATTTGATCTATTATAAAAAACAGAAATCCAAAATTCTTTCAGCATTTAATATTTCTTTAAATATCTTCCACAGATTTAAAATTTTAATCAAGCAATACTGCACAGAATTTCTTATATAGTAGAAACCTTCTTATCAAATGTAATCAGGGCAAGTATTAGGGTGCTAATTGAAGAAATCAGTGGGAGTATGAAATCATTGAAAGACAATAAATATTTAAAATATTTTATTTTGTTAAAACATATAAATGTTTAAATATTTTATCTTAGATGTTATATAAAATATTTATTTACCAATTTTTTACAGGTGCAAAGATTTTTATTTGTGAATTCGCCCAGTGATTGTCATCCTAAATGTCTATCTTACAGCAGTCCATATATAATTTATCATGTACAATATTCCGTTTCAGTTTATTCAGTTTAAAGCAACTTAATTACTTGAGTAGAAACTGGATTTGCCTAATGTCAAACTATCTCCTCCAGGAAATACATTGACCAGAAAGGGAAAAATGCAGTCACTACCTTAACCAAGTGATAACATCACCAGTAATGAAATGTATCAACATCATGAACCATTTGATATCAAGCACTGGGAATGGCAGAATATCACTTCTATAGTATTATTGCCCAAAATGTATACATTTATTCCAATCATAAGGAAACATGAAACAAACACAAACTGAGAGTATTCTACAAAAATTGATCAGCTCCCTTTAAAAGTGTCATGGTCACAAAAAGCAAGAAAAGATTGTGGAACAGTTACAAATTGGAGAAGATTAAGGAGAAATAACAGCTAAATGCAATGTGGAATCCTGGATTGCATGCTGGAATAGAAAAAAGGAAATTAGTGGGAAAACTGATAAAATTCAAACAAGATCTGTTAATAGTTAGTCATGCACACTCAGTTCAGTTCAGTCGCTCAGTTGTGCCCGACTCTTTGTGACCCCATGGACTACAGCACGCCAGGCTTCCCTGTCCATCACTAACTCCTGGAGCTTACTAAAACTCATGTCTATCACGCTGATGATGCCATCCATCTCATCGTCTGTCAACGCCTTCTCCTCCTGCCTTCAATCCTTCCCAGCATCACGGTCTTTTCCAGTGAGCCAGTTCTTCACATCAGGTGGCCAAAGTATTGGAGTTTCAGCTTCAGCATCAGTCCTCCCAATGAATATTCAGGACTGATTTCCTTTAGGATGGACTGGTTGGATCTCCTCACAGCCCAAGGGACTCTCAAGAGTCTTCTTCAACACAACAGTTGAAAAGCATCAATTCTTCGGCACTCAGCTTTCTTTATAGTCCAACTCTCACATCCATACACGACTACTGGAAAAACCATAGCTTTGACTAGCAGACCTTTGTCGGCAAAGTGATGTCTCTGCTTTTTAATGTGCTGTCTAGGTTGGTCATAGCTTTTCTTCCAAAGAGCAAGCACCTTTTAATTTCATGGCTGCAGTTACTATCTGCAGTGATTTTGGAACCCAAGAAAATAAAGTCTGTCATTTTTTTCCATTGTTTCCCATCTATTTGCCATGAAGTAATGGGACCAGATGCCATGATCTTAGTTTTCTGAATGTTGAGTTTTAAGCCAGCTTTTTCACTCTCCTCTTTCACTTTCATCAAGAGGCTCTTCAGTTCCTCTTTTCTTTCTGCCATAGGGTATCTGCATCTGCATATCTGAGGTTCTTGATATTTCTCCCAGCAATCTTGATTCCAGCTTGTTTTGCATGATGTACTCTGCATATAGGTTAAATAAGCAGGGTGATAATATATAGCCTTGACATATTCCTTTCCCAATTTGGAACCGGTCTGTTGTTCCATGTCCAGTTCTAACTGTTGCTTCTTGACCTGCACACAGATTTCTCAGAAGGCAGGTCAGGTGTCTGGTGTTCCCATCTCTTGCAGAATTTTCCACCATTTGTTGTGATCCGCAGAGTCAAAGTCTTTGGCATAGTCAATAAAACAGAGGTAGATATTTTTCTGGAGCTCACTTGCTTTTTTGATGACCCAATGGACATTGGCAATTTCATCTCTGGTTCCTCTGCCTTTTCCAGCTTGAACATCTGGAAGTTCTCGGTTCACGTACTGTTGAAGCCTCGCTTGGAGGATTTTGAGCATTATACTTTGCTAGTGTGTGAGATGAGTGCAATTGTGGGGTAGTTTGAACCTTCTTTGACATTGCCTTTCTTTGGGATTGGAATGAAAACTGACCTTTTCCAGTCCTGTGACCACTGCTGAGTTTTCCAAATTTGCTGGCATATTGAGTGCAGCACTTTCACAGCATCATCTTTTAGGATTTGAAAGAGCTCAACTGGAATTCCATCACCTCCACTAGCTTTGTTCGTAGTGATGCTTCCTAAGGCCCACTTGACTTCTCACTCCAGGATGTCTGGCTCTAAGTGAGTGATCACACCATCTTGGTTATCTGGGTCATTAAGATCTTTTTTTGTATAGTTCTTCTGTGTATTCTTACCACCTTTTCTTAATATCGTCTGCTCTGTTAGGTCCATACTGTTTATGTCCTTTATTGTGCCCATCTTTGCATGAAATGTTCCCTTGGTATCTCTAATTTTCTTGAAGAGATCTCTAGTCTTTCCCATTCTATTGCTTTCCTCTACTTCTTTGCACTGATCACTGAGGAAAGCTTTCTTATCTCTCCTTGCCATTCTTTGGAACTCTGCATTCAGATGGGTATATGCTTCTTTTTCTCCTTTGCCTTTAGGTTTCTTCTTTTCTCAGCTATTTGTAAGACCACCCGGGAAGTCCCCATACATTTTTTTTGTTCACTGGGAAATCAAAAAATTCTCATGACTTGCTTTATTGCAGTGGTTTGGAACCAAACTCACAGTATCTCTGAGGTATGGCTATATGGGACTGAATTTTTGTCTTTGGATCATAGCACAAATATGTATGGCAAACAAATTAAAATGTCTTGAATATCTGCTAGAGAAACAGTGTACCACCTAGTGACAGTTCCGGAAAGTGCAGGCCTCTCCTGTAGTTGGTTTTCCATCCGTCAGCTGAATGGAGTTAGTGACCCTCCTCACACAGAGATCCCTGAAAAGTAAATAAAGTTTGAGTGGGTCATGAATTGAAAAAGTTTTATAGCAAAAGTCATAGATGTTAGTTGTAGAAGAAATAGAAGATCAAAATATGAAAAAAGAAAATCAAATATATTTATGTATATATAGTATAAATAGGCATACTATAAAAGTTTTATATTATGAATTGTACTAAAATTGATAATTACCATACATGTTCTTTTATATCCATATTTTGCATAATAATAATTCATGTATATATATTTATGTCAACTAATATAAATCTAGATTCTATTTTTAAATTATTGCATAACATTTCATGAGTACATCATAATAATTTCTTTTCCCTATTGATGAACATTTAGGTTGTTTAAAATTTTTCATGCAATAAATGTCTTTTGTATCCTGACATTTATTTCTTCAAAATAATTTTTTAGAAAATGGAAATGCTGACCCTAAGGATATGGACATTTAAAGTTAAAAATTTTTTCTCAAAGAAGTTTATACCACTTTACATTCCCACCTGTAGTGGTTATGAATGTCTTTCTCCCCATATCTTCACGCACTGAATTGTATGCAATAAAACACTGAATTTTATATGTAAAACCAATGTGCCAGTTTGAAGGCAAAGATATTTTAACTTGCACTTCTTTATCTATGAAGTTAGAATCTTGTTTCTCTTTGTTTAATGCTGGCCATTTGGTTCCTTTTCTTTTACAACTTGCTTCACTCCCCTTTGTTTATTTTAACTATTGGGGTTTGGCTGCATTCCTACTCATTTGCAGTCAGATTGCTTTGTGAATGTTTTGTGCATTTGTTGTTTTTAACTTTTTATTTTGAACTGATTTTGTTTGGACTTATAAATTTATAAAAATAGTGCATAGAGTTCTTGTATACACTTTACTCAACTTCCTCTAATGTGTTAATCTTATATAACCATAGCACAATCAACAAAACCAGGATACTGACATTAGCATAATACTACTAAATTAACTGGGCTTCCCAGGTGGCATAGTGGGAAAGAATCCACTTACCAATGCAGGTTTGATCTCTGGGTCAGGAAGATCTCCTGCAGAAGGAAATGGCAATCCACTCCTATATTCATGCCTGGAAAATCCCATGGACAGAGGAACCTGGAGTCTTCTCCAGCACAATTCGAAAGCATCAATTCTTTGGCAGTCAGCCTTCTTTATGGTCCAACTCTCATATCTGCACATGACTACTGGAAAAATTATAGCTTTGACTGTATGGAACTTGGTTAGCAAAGTGATGTCTCTGTTTTATAATAATATGTTTAATAACAAACATAATAATAATGAAAATTTTGAAATATTCCAAGAATTTCCAACATGTGACACACAGATACAAAGTGAGCAAATGCTGTTGGAAAAATGGTGCCAATAGATTTGCTTGATGCAGAGTTGCTACAAAACCTCAATTTGTAAACAATTCAATATCTGAAAAGCACAATAAAACAAGTTATGCCCTTTTTTGTTTATCTAAAAATGATTTTATCTTCTCCCAAATCACTGTTAATTTGTCAGTTGCTCCATTGCCTTACGATAGGCATTTAAGAACTCATTGTTGGGCAAAAAGGACATAATTAAAAACAGAAACAACAGACACATTTAAAAATTGTACAGTTTCACATCATTTTGCTGTCTTTGTAAACGAAGTTGAACTGGTTTCATGGGGGCCTTTAATATGATATTCTGCATTATGGATTTACATTAGAGGAGAAGATCAGCATTTCTCAAATATATTTCAATTTCCTTTTTTTTATAAAGTATCTTTGAAGGAATGACATTCCAAGGAATATGATTTGGGAAACCCACCCTCAACACTTGTCCATCTTGTTTAATGAAATCACCTTAGCATCAATCCAGCTGAAGTTTCCATCGTCCTCAGTTCTTGTTGTGGACTTCATCTTGACTCCACTCATATTCCTCACCGCTATTATGTCCCATCTTTTCATTTGCTATTATGTTGCCCACAAGGTGCTGAAGTCTGTCAAATGCATATCCTCTGTACTTAAAGCATTTCTTTCTGAGTGTTACCTGTCTCATCACAGGTGTTGATTAAGCAGATCCCTTTCCTAGTCACACCTGATTCCAGTCTGAACTAAACTCAGTTCTAAGGCAGAAACATGCCACCTCACCAGCCTCTAGTTCATATGATATAACAGAATCTCATTTCCCTGAAATGCCTATGAAATAGAGCTAAGTTGATATACCACTCATCAAGGTAAACTTTGACAAGGTCCCCAATATGTAAAGAAAAGAAAAATATCAACCAGAAAGACAAGCATCCTTTATGATACATAGTAGTGATAGTCTCATCACCAAGAAATGGTTTACAGAGCAATTATTATTGTCTAGGTACTTGTCTCTCCTACTAGACTATGAGCTCATTGAAAATAGTAAATATATATAGCTCATCTTAGTACCCCCTAATAACTAGCATGGTATCTGTAACATTGTAGGTCTTATTATATATTTGAAGAATAAATACATTAAATAAGTAAATGAGTGATAGGGTGATAAGTTTGTCAGTAAAGACTAGAAGGAGCAGCTCAGTTCTAATAATACAAAAACATAAAACTTGCATTAAATATACTAACATTAAAATGGCTTCCTCACTCATTCATTCAATCAAAACATGTTGGTTAAGTACATTGCAGACATTGTGCTAAGGATACAAAAGTCAATAAAAAAATAATTCAGCCTTCAAGAAGTACAAAGTGTAGTAGATAAAAATTTATTTAATGCTTCTTCAAATATTTTCATGTCTGATATTCACAATAATTTAACGAGACATATTTTCCATATCTACATTTTAAATCTTTTAAAAAGTCATTTGTAGCTACAAAAGAACCTTATAAAATTGTGTAAGGTATAAAGTAGAATGACTAAACAAGGCTCTGTGTAGGCACCACCCAATTTAAAAAGCAAGGACATTCAGATCCTGCATCTCCCCTTTTTATTTCCCCCAAGAGAAAACGCAAACTTGAATTTTCTCTTTACCTTTTTTTTCCACTTTATATTTAACCATATTGGTTTTATTAAGCAGTATACTACACACTTTTCCATGTTTGGACTACATGTGGAAACATACTGGAAACTTGCTGTTTCTACCCAACATTGCAGTTTTGTCTTGTTCATGTAAGTCTTAATCTACATGGATTTCACCTTTCTATATGTGGTATGAGACAGATTTCCAAAGTCATTTTTTCACATTCAGATTACCAATTGTTCCAATAGCATTTATTGAAAAGTTTATCTTTTCCTAACCAATGTGCAGTGTCAATGTCATCTCAGTCACAGGTCAAATTTCCATTTTTGGTATTGGTCTGCATCTGAACTCTCTTTTCTATTTTGTTGGTCAATGTGTATACCCCTGCACCTAATCCCAGACCATCTGAAGAAACAGAGATGCATAGTAAACTGTTAATTTCTGATTTAAAAAAAAAACAAAAAACAGTCCTTTCACTTTGTACTTCTCTTTTATTCTTAATCATTTGCTCTTGTATATACACTTAAAACTCATTTTGCCATATGTCCTTTCACATGTAACTGAGTTGTACCTCAAAGTGGTTCACAGTGAATTATGGTGAAGCCAAATATTGAACCCATTCCGGGGCTTCTTCCATGTAATACCAAGCATTACAGACGAGATGTAGTCTTACACATTCCAATAAACGACAAACTTATAAAGCTACTTCAGAATGTGTCATGAAACAAATTTATCAGGAGATTCTTCAAAATGTAAAATGTTCTTTAAAATACAGGGTTCCCTAGGCCCATACTAAGGTTTTTCAACAGATAGTTATGACAAGACTGCTAGTACCGATTCATCATTCATTCTCCCATTGTTTCTCACTGACAAAACCTTTATTTTGTTGGGAGATGAGGGCAAAGTGCCCAGCTAATAAAAACTAAATTCCCCAACCTCCATTGTAAACAGACATACACATGAACAGAGGTATCCATGTGTCAGAGTTCTGGCCTAGGATATATAAGTAGGTGTGTGAGGCAGGAAAAATAAAAATACCTAAGGGAGGTGGGGACAGACTCAGCTGGCACGTCCATCCTACACTTTGTGTCCTTTGTTCTCTCACCTTTCTGCATCTTCAAGTGCAGACATGATGGCAGGTGCTACAGCAGCCACTTGCATTTGACCACAAACGAAAAGCTAGCAAGTCCTTAGAGAACTGATATCCTTGAGTTTCTTACCATGCCTGCCTTCCTGCATATTTTTTGTGTCATGAAATAAAATTAAAATTTTGTCTAACTCAAGCCACTATTTTTTTTTATTTTAATTGAAGGCTAATTACTTTACAATATTGTGGTGGTTTTGCCATACATTCACATGAATCAGCCATGGGTGTACATGTGTTCCCCATCCTGACCCTCCCTCCCACCTCCCTCCCCATCCCATCTCTCAGGGTCATCCCAGTGCACCAGCTCTGAGCATCCTGTCTCACACATTGAACCTGGACTGGCGATCTATTTCACATATGTTAATATACATGTTTCAGTGCTATTCTCTCAAATCATCCCACCCTCACCTTCTCCCACAGAGTCCAACAGTCTGTTCTTTACATCTGTGTCTCTTTTGCTGTCTTGCATATAGGGTCATCGTTACCATCTTTCTAAATTCCATATAAATGCATTAATGTACTGTATTGGTGTTTTTCTTTCTGACTTACTTCGCTTTGTATAATAGGCTCCAGTTTCATCCACCTCATTAGAACTGATTCAAATGCATTCTTTTTAATAGGTGGGTAATATTCCATTGTGTATATATACCACAGCTTTCTTATCCATTCATCTGCCGATGGACATCTAGGTTGCTTCCATGTCCTGTCAAGCCACTATTATTGATATTTGGGTGTTTTACTACACATAGCCAAATGTAAGCCATACTTGAAAAAAGAGTAATCTAATTGCACATTTGTTAAGTTATATCTGCTTACAGTTATGTCTCCCATAGTATATAGCACAGAACTTCAGGGCTTCAAGCAGCCATTAAGTCAAAGCTCTTTGCCAGAGCACAAAAGAGGCTCCACCTACAGGTATGCCTACCACTCATGTTGATGCTCAGAGTTAGCCACCTATATGCCCCGTATAAACTTTGACTGTTACTTCCTTCCAATTTTCCTCATTCTGGGGTTTGACATAAGAGATGCTATTTTAATAAGCAGTTATCAACACTTCAAATACTTTTCAAAAGAGTCATAGGCCCTTGAAAGTGAAAGTGAAAGTCACTCAGTCGTGTCTGACTCTTTGCAACCCCATGGACTATACAGTCCATGGAACTCTTCAGACCACTATAACTGGAGTGGACAGCCTTTCCCTTCTCCAGCGGATCTCCCTAACTCAGGGATCGAACCCAGGTCTCCCACATTGCAGCAAATTCTTTACCAGCTGAGCCACAAGGGAAGAATAAGCCCTTAAAAGCAGGCAGAATGGTAGGATTTAGTCCAATCTCCCTTGCAGACCTCTGTCATTCCAGACACTGATCATCTGGCAAGGCATCAAGCTAAAAGTTGTCAGGGAATCAGACACTTAAGATATAACCCTTGTCCTGAAAGAGTTTGTAATGTAATAAAGAAAACAGACTCACTTGATGACTCAGCCTTCTGAGGTTGGGACTCAAATAGCTGAGATATGAGATTGAGTGAAAGGTCAAAGGGAATCTGTTCATTTCTACAGTTCATTTTTCTGCCATGGACACAGAAAAAAAAAAAAGAATTGTGGCAACATTTTGCTTATCTCAGGTGTCAGAGAGTACCTGTTTCCTTAATTTTACATATGAGATTTCTGTTCTCTTTTATTCCTATTTCCTTATTTTGCATAATAAGTACTATCCCCATTAAATGTGTAAGTCCCCAGTTCCTTTGGAAAAAAGAACATAAAACTAGTTTATGTGATATAGTGCAAAGACCATTTGTTTTTGAATGGTAAATATTGGTTCTAAGACTCATTAGCTATGTGATTCTGAGCAGGTCATGTAACTTCTTTTAACACCACACCTCTCCCCACAGCCTAAGGGTAAAGCCCCTTACCATAAGGAGTTCTTATGAGGCTCAAATGATAAAAATAGGAATTGAGAAAAAAAAAAAATGCATTGCAAATCTATCATAAACAAGCACTATTCAAAACATAGTGAATGAAAAAAGACACTTCCTGCCCACATGTAATTACAGTATAGCATGTGGAAAAAGACATATATAATACTACCAATAGTGAAAGTTTTAATAGGAAAAATAAAGCAGGCTATGTAATTATCATTATAGTTGAAAATAAGGCACTATTAGGGGAAGTACCTTTTTTGGTATGCTCAACAAAGAGGAGCATCATTTGAGCAGAGTCTTAAATGAAGTGAGACAGACTATGCAGGTATCTGGAGGAAAACAATTTCAAAGAGAAAAAAAAAAGGCAAAGGCCTAGAGGCTGGAGTGTGTTTGACCTGTCAAGTACCCAGCAGTTATCCAGTTAGCAGGGCAGAATAGTTCCTTTGCAGCTCTGGGAGCTCCAGCTGACCGTTCTGCAACGAAGTTGCACCACTGCTTTATCTCCTTTGCTCTGAACTCTGTACCATGACACAAGCTCTTTCTTCTAGATTCCAATAACACAAGCATTCTCTCTCTTCTTCTTTTACTTTTAGCTTAAGCCTAGATTCTCACCACAGATACTTAAAGTGTTCTCTTTTTTTAAGTTAACACACATTGAGAGCTAAATATATGTCAAGCGCTTTACTTACTAAGCAGTTTGTATATCTTAAGTTATTTGATCTTCACAAAAATCCTAGAATGTAGCTATATTGTATTCCACATATGGAAATAGCTCTGAGAGGTTAATGTGGTCACGTTCACACAGCTAATCAGAGCTTGAGTTGGAACTTGAACCTAAGCCATCTCATGTTTATGTCCAACAGATTAACCACTATCCTACGCTGCTTGCTTGCCAGTTGAAGAAGGATCCTGCAAGCCCACTGATGAATAGATTTAACACAATCTGTTTCAGAGAAAATCAGCTTTTGTAATGAAATGATTCCCAGCTCTAGCCTTTCAGAACTTCTAGGGTATTTGCATTCATGCATACAACATTTCTTTAGCAAAAATTATGTGTAAGGAACTACGCGGGGTTCTGGGGACACAGCAAGCCGCTACAAGTTGTCTCTGTCCTAACAAGTCAAAGGGATAGAAAAACCATAGAAATAAAATTCATTTTCTTCCTTTAAGAGCATGATGTCACACAAATAGAAAAACAAAATAATTATAAATAAACCGTTTCTAATCTCAGTTGCAAAGAAAAGTTGAAAATCACCTCTCTGTATAATAGGCTCCAGTTTCATCCACCTCATTAGAACTGATTCGAATGTATTCTTTTTAATGGCTGAGTCTGGAGGGATGGGATGGGGAGGGAGGTGGGAGGGGGGTTCTGCAAGGGGAAAACATGTACACTCATGGTGGATTCATGTCAATGTATAGCAAAACAAAAACAATATTGTAAAGTTAAAAAATAGAAAATAAATTAATTCAAAAAAAAAAGAAAATCACCTCTCTAAAGAAGAGGTGGAGTCTTAAGTAGTCTGCCCTGTCATAATCAGGTCCCATTTACCATCCTCAAGAGACTTCTCTCTACGATAGATTTTAAAGTATCCCATTATAAGAATCAGACAGCATTAGGTCCAAACATGTTCTTGATTGTTTGATGGTCTCCATCTATGTGCATTTTTACTACTTAGGGTTTGACAGGTTATAAACTAAATTTCAAAAACCATAAAATCTTAAAATGCTATTAACTCTCAGTGAACTTATTCTTTCATTTCCTGCCTCCTTCACCCTTATTAGAATTTCACCTTTTCTCTTTCCTCTATGAATTCCAGGCTCTGTGTGCCTATGCGGGTGAGTGGCGAGCAAGCACCAAGACTATATTGATTCTGTTCTTATGCTCCGCGGAAGATTAAGTCCTGTCCTTCAACTACAGACTACAAGCCGGTGAAGCTGAGGAGCAATCGAATAGCACACTTTGTTAGGCAGCAATGAATTTTATGATGTTTAAATGATCCCTAATGACTTTGGGGGAGAAAATCCAAGCTAACACCATCAGCCCTGTAGAAGAGCATTTTCTGGGATGACAGAAAGAGTCTGTGTGTCCAGTTCAATATAACAGCCACTAACAATGGTGACAGAGTATTTGCAATGTGGCCACTGTGACAGAGGAATTGAATTTTTAATTTCATTTCAGTTTAATAAATTGAAATTTTAAACCCCCGTATTTGGCTGCTGGCTACCATATTGGTCAGCACAAACACAAAAGGGAAAGATTTCCCTTGATTTTTAAATATTCCTAATGACAGAGGATGAGATGGTTGGATGGCATCACCGACACAATGGACATGGGTTTGGCTGGACTCCGGGAGCTGGTGATGGACAGGGAGGCCTGGTGTGCTGCAGTTCACGGGGTCGCAAAGAGTCAGACATGACTGAGTGACTGAACTGAACCAAACTGAATGGTATGAAGACTGCTAAAATTTTTAAACTGACTTTATCATAAAACAATCATTTCATAATCCTCATCTTAGGGCCTGTGCTGCTAACAAAAAGTGGCAGCAACCTGATTTGTAAAATTACATTTTCTTCTTGAGTGGCAACTGCAGATGTTACAGCTTGTTCATTAATGCCACAGAGCTAAACGTGCTACTTTAAAGAGATAACATTTACTAGAGCAAGATTTGGGGCATATTCAAAATGAGACTCCACCTAAAAGGCCGAACAAAGTTTTTCAGTCCATCAATGAAAGAACTGACAAAAATGTGGTTTATACATAAAGTAGAATATGATTAAGCCTTAAAAAGGAAGAGATTCTGACACAATCCATAACGCGGATGAACCTTGAGGACATTATGTTAAGTGAAATAAGGTGGGCACATAAGGACAAATACCACATGATTCCACTTACGTGACTTCCTAGAGTCATCAAAATCACAGAGACATGCTGTAGAAGAGTGGTTACCAAGGGCTAGAGAGAAGGGGTATGGGAGTTATTGTTTAGTAGGTGGAGACTTCCAGTTGAGGAAGAGGAAAAGTTCTAGTAATGGATAGTGGTGATGATTGCACAATAACATGAATGTAGATAATGCCATAGAACAACAAACTTTAAAAAGGTTTAAATGAAAAATGCTATGCTATATATATTTTACCACAATAAAATATTTTAATAACTAATTCTTAAAAAAGCACTTCACATGATGAGTTCTTACAGAGCAAATCACACACTACGATGAAGCTAACCCTCAGTCTAACCAAAGCTCATAAAGGAAAAGTACAGCTCAGATTCAGCAAATAGTTTAGTTCAGTTCAGTTCAGTCACTCAGCTGTGTCCGATTCTTTGCAACCCCATGGACTGTAGCACGCTAGGCTTCCCTGTCCATCACCAACACCTGGAGCTTGCTCAAACTCACGTCCATCGAGTCGGTGATGCCATCCAACCATCTCATCCTCTGTCGTCCCCTTCTCCTGCCCTCAATCTTTCCCAGCATCAAGGTCTTTTCCAATGAGTTAGTTCTTCGCATCAGGTGGCCAAAGTACTGGAGTTTCAGCTTCAGCATCAGTCCTTCCTATGAATATTCAGGACTGATTTCCTTTAGGATTGACTGGTTGGATCTCCTTGCAGTCCCAGGGACTCTCAAGAGTCTTCTCCAACACCACAGTTCAAAAGCATCAATTCTTCGGCACTCCACTTTCTTTATGGCCCAACTCTCACATCCATACATGACTACTGGAAAAACCATAGCTTTGACAAGAGACCTTTGTCAGCAAAGTAATGTCTCTGCTTTTTAATGTGCTATCTAGATTGGTCATAGCTTTTCTTCCAAGGAGCAAATGTCTTTTAATTTCATGGCTCAAATTCCTGATAACTCAGACACTCTGCTTAACTTAAGAATGTGTGACTGGGTGATTTTTACTTTTTGTCTTGGGAATCAATTTCATGACCCGTAAGGTTGACCTATGGAAATATTGAATTGCCCTAATGTGCACTACTGACAGCAACTGGTAGCAGACAAATTCTGATCTAACTTAACTTTCAAAGAAAGAATGCACTGAGTACATAAACCACAGACTGATAATGTGAAGGAGGAGGGAGCTGTTAGATTGGCTAGGCCAAGGTCATGTCAGTGGTACTCACAGCTGCAAATTTAAGACCCAGAATATGCCTTTATGTAGTAGACATTTAGTAAATGTGTTGATTGTTTTCAGTAAAACAATGAATTAATTAATCAATAGGAAATATTTCTGCTTTGAGCCTAAACTGCATTTCCACATGTTGGGCTGGTCAGGAAAATATATGGTATGTTATACCTGAATTCTATTCACCTGTGGGATTGAGAAATAATTGGGGGAAATAATTCTGCTAAAAGTCAAGCATGTAAGCTTGACTCAGTAACAATGTTTCAGTTATACAGAGAATATAAAAATGATTTTGAGAACATCAAGGTTTGTGTTACTCGGAATTGTCTTCCATCCCAACACCTAGTCTTGCTGTGAGCCCTAAGGAGAGAAGAAGCCATGCAGAAAAGCTCAATTCACTAAAATGTCTATGGCATTTTGGAAGACCTCATCAGTATTTCATCAAGATCAAAGATGGGGGTGGGAAGTGATTTAAAGTGTAGTAGGATGGGGAGTGGCTTTAGTTGACATGACTGGTTTTAGCAGAAATGGCAAGAATAACATTCTGTATCAACAGCTTTGGAGAGAAAGCTTTGAGAGAGACTAGAAATTACACCTGACACAGACTTCAGTGCCCTCAAAATGGGCACAATGAAAACATTATTTGGATCTCCCAGTTTCCTATAGTTGAAATTAAAAGGATGTTTACAAACATGAAATGCATCCTGAAGAGTTTCAGAAATATTTGAGGGCAGTTTTGTAGAATCCTGGAGGTGGATGAAGGCAAAATTTCAATAATTATTGTCTGTTATCATCATCGTGTTCCCAGGTTGATGTTAACAAAGATGGCACACTTCAACTTGAACACTGTGACTGAGAAGATTACTGGGCTCATTCTTGATGGCACAAAGCCATCACGAAAAAAAGAAAAGATCACACTCCCCAGTCTCCTTTGTAGCTGTGAATGGCCACACGACCCTGTTCAAGCCAAATAATGTGTGCAGAAATAAAATATGCCCCCCTAAAGGACATTTCCCCAGAGTAGGAAATTGTAACCCACTCCAGTATTCTTTCCTGGAAAATTCCATGGACAGAGGAGCCTGGCAGGTTACAGTCCAAAGGCTCGCAAAAGAGTTGAACACAACTGAGCAACTGAGCAGTGGATATTTGGCAGGCCTGGAGTTACTTTCATTGATGCAACTGGGGTAAGGGAGATGCTACCAGCATCTAGTGGATAGAGGCCAGGGATGCTGTTAACATCCTACAATACACAGAACATCCTTTATTAATAAAAAATAATCTGGCCCAAAATGTCAATAGTGCTAATGTTGAGAAACCGTATTTTAAAGAAGAGACATATCCTTCTCTTCTTTGCCCCTTCCATTGGAATTGGGACACAATCATGATCCATGTTGGACCATGGAGATGAAAGCAACACCCTGGAGAAGATAGAGCAACACCCTGATCCTTTACAATTTTACAGCACAGAGCTACTATACCATATCAGATTTTAAATGAAAGTGAAATACACTTCTATCTTGTATAATATACTATTATTTTGAGTCTTTATTTCACGTACCTGAAATTATCCCAACCCACACAAAAACTAAAAAAATTTTAAGTAATTCATTTGTTTGTTGGTTTGTTTGTTTTTTTAATTTTTGGCTGCACTGGTTCTTCATTGCTGCCCACAGGCTTTCTCTAGTTGCAGCAAGTAGGGGCTACTCTTATTGCAGTACACGGGCTTCTCACTGCAGTGACTTCTCTTATTGCTTGTTTTCTCCATGGCATGTGAGATCTGGGGGCTTCCTTGGTGGCTCAGTGGTAAAAGAATCTGTCTGCAATGCAGGAGACCTGGGTTCAATCCCTGGATTGGGAAGATCTCCTGGAGAAGGGAATGGCTAACCACTCCAGTATTCTTGCCTGGGAAATCCCATGGACAGAGGAGCCTGGCAGGCTACAGTTCATGGGGTCGCAAAGAGTTGGACACAACTGAGCTACTAACACTTGCACTTTTCATGTGAGATCTTACCAGATCAAGGATTAAACCCATGTCTCCTGCATTGGCAGGCAGATTCTTTACCACTGAGCCACCAGGGAAGCTCTCCATTGGATTTTGAAGGTGAAGATGTGAAGCTTAGAAATCTTTCTACCATCTTGTCTGATTAAAGAAACAACTCGAAGATGAAACTGGCACATAAAAGAAGGGTTGCAAGGTGATAAATCATTTGATCCCCCAGATCAAACCGCACCTATGACAAGACCTACCTCTGGCCCTTTTATTTGAGCCAATAAATGTTTTGTCACACAAATTTGAGTTAATTACTTGGTCACCTGCAACCAAAAAATTTCTAAGAGATACAGAAAGTTTTATGTAAAAAAAAATTATGATAAGAGAAGGTTCACATGTGGGATCTTTTCATTTTACTCAAGAGTTAGGACATCATCTGCAAAGTTTCCTGTATCAGGAAAACAATTGCAACAGAAGTTTTGTCACTGCCTGTGTACTAGGGAACTGAGTGAAAAGAGATTTGAATCACTAATGTTTCTTGGTGTGACATATGCCTCTTAGACTTTAGTCTATTACCTTCACGTATGACACACCTGTTTCTCTTCTCGCTACTTAACTTTACCCAGGTATCCAAACAATCAGTGGAGAGGAACTCTGTTTTCTTGTTATTCTTGTGTATTTCATGTTGTTAGTCAAGACTAGAGATGTTTAGCAATCATTCTGAGTATGTTTGATTGCTCAATTTCCCTAGGAATCATAAACTGTCAGCCTTAAATAAAAAGACCCAAATTTGTATTTGGGTTTTGCAAACTTCCACTTCATTTGCCTTTTTCTTATTCCTCAGTTCTAGGTTCCCATTTTTATTAAACATTGCTTAGGAATTTATTTTCTGCTCAACAAGCTATCAACTTAAAGAGAACTTTGGGAGAAAATTCTTGTTTCCAAGATTTAACTATTCTAATAATAGGATGTTAGGAAGATGCCATGGCAGGTGACATTGTGTATGCTTTCAAGAAGACTTGATCACTCAAATCGGACAGTTAATATGCTTGTGTCCGTGATAAAAGTTTTAGTTCCTTTGTCATCCTGTATTGTTGCAGTTAGTGGTCAGCCTCTGTGGTTGTTCTTGATCTTCATATATTACAATGGTCGTGCTACTCTTGATTCTCATATGTGGAGAACATTGTTGCCCCAGGTCTAGCCTATACTCAACACAATAGCCATAATTTAATGGCTCTGTAACCTAGGAAAAGGTATCTAAATGCTCCAAGATCCAAATGAGAAGAGATGGGAACCCAAATGAGAAGAGTGGTATTGGGTACCACTGATAACTACAGTGTTTCAATTCAAAAGAGTCATATCCCACAACCAAAAGCTTTGGAATCTTAGCAATCCACTGTCAGGGACTTATTTTAAAATAATAAAAGACCTAGAGAGCTGTCAGCGATGTTACACTTCAATCTAAGACTTGAGGTCAAAGAACAGTTGCAAATGGATAAACTCCACACCTTTGACACATCAGATAATCAATGGAACAAACTACGACACCGGGCTTCCCTGATGGCTCAGTGGTAAAGAATCCACCTGCCAATGCAGGAGACACAGATTCGATCCCTGAGTTGGGAAGATCTCTTCGAGAAAGAAATGGCAACCCACTCCAGTATTCTTGCCTGGGAAATCCTATGAACAGAGGAGCCTGACGGGAGTCAGTCCATGGAGTCAAAAAGAGTCATACACAACTTAGCCACTAAAAACAACTACTACATTGTTCATAAACAATTCAAGAGAAGGTTACCTGGTAGAGCAGCTACCTTGACATTTTTATTAAACTACACTGACTCTTGCCTGGGGCCTTGGCATACAATGTTCTCTCTACTTGGAACAGTCTGTCTCCTCTCTTTGCCCTGCTGTTACCTGTACTTCCCATAAGACCTCAAGATGGCTCATATTTTCCCATGAGAGCTTCTCATCCTAGACATCACTTTTTGTGGAAAACCTTCCCTACCTAATCTAACCACCCCACAGTTTCCAAACTATGGTCTTTATAAAACTTAACATAAAACTGAATTTAAATTATCTATTTATTATTTACACAAGAGTATAACTTCCATGAGGACAGAGATATCTGTTATACACAAATACTAAGTGCTCAATAAATACTTGTTGAAACAGCAGATTGATGGATAGCTGAATAGTAGGAAGGATGAATAGATTGGTGCAGTGCATTTTCTCATGGTTGCATTTTGTAAATTTGAAAAATGACAGGCCCACCTACAATTGCAAAGCATTTTTAATTCTCGGTGTTTTCTTTACATTACTTCCTTGAGTGAGAAAGAAAACAAAGGACAATCTATCTTTTAAAATACATGTGTAAAGATGGCTTAAAAGATAAGAAAGTACCAAGAGTTTTAAATGACTTAAAACATAACTGTATGGAAATCTGGATTTCTGAATTCTAACTCTGTGTTTGTTTTGTTTATCCATATTCCTCACCAGGATTTGGAGCAAGGGCTTGAGTACTGAAAAGGCCATTGAGAAACCCAAATAGTGTTACCCTTCATACACAATAAGATGTTATTCTACTGCCATCTTAATATCATCAATCATTTGCACTAGTTAAAATGAAGATATACTCAATGATGTTATCAAGAAAATGAATGAGGTTAATTGAATACGACCAAACTGTAAACGTATATGATTGCTTTGACTATACACAATGGCCATGTGTTTTGCATATTTTTGTTTTCTAAGGGGCTGGAGATTACAGTTTTGATTAATTCTACTAATTCTGGGACTTAGAATCAAACTAAGAGGTATGCAATTCTTAGGCCCTTTCATGTCCTTTATAAACCTTCCTTGGAGGTCTTGAAAATGACTTTCAAAAATTGAAATTAGTTTTCTTTCTAATCCCCTAGAGATCAATGCAGTGAATTTCATCATGCCATGATGATTAAAAATGCTGAAATGAGTCATGATATAATTAGGAATTTCTTTGTCCAAATCAAGCCCCATGAACTATATCTCACACTGATTCAATTTATAAAAATCAGTCTGTTCTTCCTGATTCAGGAGACAAATTTTGGCAAGGAGACTTAAAAATCTCATAACTTTAAGTATATTTATTTAATCAGTCAATTTTTTTAAATGGTACTCAAGTGCCTCAGGGTTTTCCAGGAGGCTCAGCAGTAAAAAATCCACCTGCAATGCAGGAGACACAGGTTCTATCCCTGGGTCAGGATTCCCTTGAGTAGGAAATGGCAACCCAGTCCAGTATTGTTGCCTGGAAACTTCCCTGAACAGAGGAGTCTGGCTGGCTACAGTGCACGGGGTCGCAAAGAGTTGGACACAACCGAGCAACTGAGCACACAATATATCTCAGTAAGTTGGCAGCTTATGCAAAGACATAGTAGCAGAGAACAAGGAACACTACAAAAACTGCAGGAAAGTCAGTACAGTACATGTAACATGAAGTACATGTAACAAAATGAAGGAACTTTTTTCTCTTAGCCACTGGCAGGATAATTCCTCTAGGGGCTTAATTAACATCATATTTTTATTAATAAATAAACAGTTTAATATGCTACTTGGGATGAGAGGTGAGACTACAAGGGACATATTTAAACTAAAAATAATGGCACTAAACAAGAATGGAATCTAGAAATAGAAGGACACTTTGTCTTGTTGAGCCCTTGGATGGAGTTGGGAATGTATATTTGTCAACAGGGGTTGGGACAAAGTCAAATTGCTCAGTATAATAAAGGGATGAGTGTAAAGAGCTGGGGAGTGGTGCAAGCATGAGTGGATCCAAGAAGACTATATACCTTGGGGGGAAAGTAGAGACAAGGGAAAAAAATTCTAGGAGTTCCACAGAAGAAAAGAAACTTTGGAGGGAAAAACTGTCAAATGGTAAATTGGGGATTGTTACTCTACCACATGTGATGGAATATTCCCTTCCTATCCTCTGTGAATTCTTAGTGCTTCCCACTAAGACTTTTATAAATATGAATTTGGAAAGAGAATGTGAAGACATGCAAGTGTTCTATGTCCATGTGGGTGTAAAGTAAAAACAAGGCCTGCTTTTATAGAGGAGACAGCTGGGCCCTGGGTGTCTATGCATTGTAAGAGGACAGTGAGAAGGAATGAGTCTGGAAGGATAAGCAGGATAATTTTATGAGAGATCATGTGAGCTGTCTAAAAATGTGTGCATCTTATCTCAGGGCTAACAGAGAGCAGTTAAAAAGATTGAAGGAGAAGAATGACATCATCAGGTTTGTACTTTAAAAACAATTACTCTAGCAACAACTCAGAAAATGGGTTAGAAGAAGCAATGATAGAGGCAAAGAAAAGTTACAAAACTTTGCAGCAATCTAGACAAGAAATGATAAAGCCTTGTACTGATTGCAGTAGTAGTGGAGATGGAAAGAACTGACAGCTGGACATACTAAAAAGCTAAGAGTCAATGGGTCTCAATGACTGACTGGATGAGGGGGGAGCAGTGACCAGCCTCCCTAGTTTGCCCAAGATGGAAGGGTTCCCAAGATGTGAGACTTCCAGCTTTAAAATGGGGACAATTCCAGGCAAGTCACTCCAGTTTCCATAGATGTAGGAACTTTTATGCTAAAACCCAGAAAGTCCTAGGAAAACTGAGATGAGTTAATTATCTTAAAAGGAAGTTGAAGTTGTGGATGAGTGAGTATGATATCTAATTTCTGGCTTGGGAATGGAAGTACCAGCCACTGAGACAAGGAAGGCAGGAATAGGAAAAAATTCAGGTGGGAAAAAAAATACCATTTCATTTTGGGACATGTTTCAGAAGCCTATAGAACATGAAAGAGGAAATATCTAGGAGACAATTAGAATCTTTAAAGAATCTGGTATTGGGGGAAAGAATGAAGGGAAGAGATAATTAGGGACTTTGGGATCAACATGTACATACTCCTATATTTAAAATGGATAACCAGCAAAGACTTACTGTATCACACATGGAACTCTGCTCAATGTTATGTAGCAGCCTGGATGGGAGAGAAGTTTGGGGGAGAGTGGATCCATGTATATGTATGGCTGATTCCCTTTGCTGTCCACCTGAAACTATCACAACATTGTTAATTGGCTATATACTCCAGTGTGAAATAAAAAGTTTTAAAAAGATTAAAAAAAAAAGAATCTGGTACTCAGGCTCTCTCAAGAAAGGAGATTGAATTTTAAGTATAGTGTTGGGAGTTATTGGCATATAGTTGGCACTTGAAGCTATGTAAATGAATAATATTGCCCAGGGATAGTTTATAACCAAGAAGAAGAGAGGAGGAAAGGAAGAGAGGGGATAGAAGGGGAGGGGGCTGAGGACAGATCCCTGGGAAACATCAAGACATATTCACAAGACATAAAAGGTGACTGAGATGGAGCAGCTATAATGGCAAGATAAAAACTAAGAATGCACTGTCTAGAATTCAGGACAAGACAATGTTGGAAGGAGGTGAGGTCAGTGTCAAGTGCTGCAGGCAGATCAAGTAAGATAAAGACTGAAAATTATCCTTTGGATCTAAGCACAACAGATCATTATTGATCTTGGTGAAAGTACTTTTAGAGAAATGGTAGAGAGATGCTAGACTGAGGAATGAATGGCAGATAAGAGAACAAAGATAAAGAGTAAAAAAAAAAGTCTATTTCAACAAGTTTCAAAGGAAAAGAGATATAAGTAGAGTATATGGAGAAAGATGTGGGGTTGAGGAAAATTTTCTTATAATCGGTATCCTAGCCCAGGTCCTCTAGGAAATGGAGCCTGAAGTTAAGATCAAAACACTCTTGTTTGTGAAAAGTGAGTCCAGAGATGTAGGGGTAAGGAAAGGGGGAAATAAGGCAAGGAGAGGTGAAAAGCAATGTGATGAGCTGCTTGGAGTACTGATTGCCACTTTATAATGATGCACAAAGAAACATGGGTTGCTCAGCAGGGGAATCTGCAGGCCTTTTTGAAAGGCTGTCAGAAGCAATCACACCTCAGCAGAGCCTGCAGAGGGGAAAGGTTGAGGAATTTATTTTATCCCTTCCTACTCTTGAATCTCACTGGTCATTTCATCCCATACGGCACTTACTCCTCCACATTCTAGGCTATATCATCTAGCACTCATCAGGATGTTAAATTCCATGCCTGTAATGTAGTTTTTTAATCCAATATGAATGAAACATTAAGGGCACCTTGGAACAGAGGATTCAATGTGTGGATAAAGAGGGCCAGGTAGGCCCAAGGCTCCAACTGAGACTGGAGCTTGTTCAGAGAATTCAGTAAAGAAGTATCTAGGGGCTAGTGATGGCAGTGGTTAACAGCCCAGACCAGGGACCAGCAGTGTCTTTGTAAAGAAAGTAACCAGGATAGTCTCAGGTGGACAGCAAAGGGACAATCACAACATTGTTTATCAGATATAATCCAATATAAAATAAAAAGTTCTTAAAAAAAATAACCAGGAAAATCTGAGAAGGTGCCCAAAGTTTGTGTTTCAATTACTGGAAAAGACTTAACACATTTAGTCACTGGGGTGGAGTCAATAGAGAAAAGGTTGAAGGCACAGGAGAGAAGGAATCTTTTTGACTGAGAGGTTTGGGTACTAAAAAAAACAAAAGGTGGAGATAGAAGTAATTTCCCAGGAAAGGTGAAAGGAGATTGTCAATTCCCCACTTAAACTCCATTAAATTTCCTCAGTCCTTGAACATATTTATTCAGTGCTCACCTCTCTGCTACTATTTGAGCTGGGCACCAAGAAAAGCCAACACTACAGTCCACCAACCTTAATCTAATCTTCCTCTGACTTTAGAAATCGTATGTAAAGTTCTGTGCTCTTTGGGGACAGAGACAAAGATATAGGGTAGAATAAGATATTATAGGGCTTCCCTGGTGACTCTGATGGTAAAGAATCTGTCTGCAGTGCAAGAGACCCTGGTTTGATCCCTGGGTTGGGAAGATCTCCTGGAGGAGGAAATGGCAACCCATTCCAGTATTCTTTTTTTTTACGTGTATATTTATTTTTTTTTATTAATTTATTTATTTTAGTTGGGGGCTAATTACTTTACAATATTGTAGTGGTTTTTGCCATACATTGACATGAATCAGCCATGGGTTTACATGTGTTCCCCATCCTGAACCCCCCTCCCACCTCCCTCCCTATCCCATTCCTCTGGGTCATCCCATTGTCCCAGACCTGAGCATTTGTCTTATGCATCGAACCTGGAATGGTGTTCTGTTTCACGTGTGATAATATACATGTTTCAATGCATTCCAGTAGTCTTGCATGACTGAGCAATTAACACTTTCACTTTCTGGTGGCTCAGTGAAAGAATCTGCTTGCAAGGCAGGAAACCCATGTTTGACCCTGGATTGAGACGCTCTCCTGGAGGAGGAAATGGAAACCCACTCCAGTATTCTTGTCTGGGAGAATGCCATGGACAGAGGAGCTTGGTGGGCTATGGTCTACAGGGTTGCAAAGAATAGGACATGACTGAGCAAGTGACTGAGCACACAAGCAAGCTATTATAATCAAATATTGTCAGGAAAGTAACAACCCAGATAATTTCATCAAGGAATAAGGAATGGCACACTGCAATTTTCTGGGAAGGCCCCTTGGGCAAAGATTGGAGAGACTGGCAGTGAGCCACCATATAGGTTTTTAGCGTTTCTGTGAGACCTGGGTGCTGATCTTACTTTGTCATCTACTGATTGTATCTGCCAAAATTACTTAAGCTTTTTAAGTCTTAGTTTCCTCTTTTGCAAAATGGAGATGATAATAATTGTTCCTAACACATTTGAGTTTCTGTCTTAGATAATATATGACAGGAAAACACTTTGCATAGCACCTGGAACATGCTAGGCATTGTTTTTTTATGGAACCTAAAGCTGTGCTAAGTGTTAAGGATTACTGTGATGAAAAAGTCACAGATCCCTAAACTGGATAACCTTGCCAAAGAGGTAAAAAGGTTCATACACGGAAATAGATCACTGATGGGGAAGCCTCTGCACTCCCTGCTTCTGCCCCACTCATGACACCTCTGCCCTGGCTCTAAACACATGGAAATTCTGGACATAATTTAACAACAATGACAAACTTTAAATGCATAGCCAAATTGTGAACAAGAAAGAAAAACTATCTAGTTGTTAAAAATAAAGACAGAATTCAAAGTGAGAGCCATGAGCAGAAACTGAAGCTAAAATTTTACAAGGTCATTCAAAAAAATAGAGACCTGGAGTCTTTAATACCTATCTGAGGGACAGGGGAGTCTAGGCCTCAGACACCTGATCTCTGGGACCTGGAACCGAGCTACCTGCATAAGCCTAGGAGCAAGGAAGGCTACTCACTATGTGACATGGACCCGAAATAGGTTCACCTAGGCTAGAAGCAGTTCTCTGTATAGTACAGCAGATTAAAAACTTCTAAAAAAAAATTAAATCTGTGGTCTAAGCTACACAGGGGCATGTGGTCTGAATTCAGACTACCTATAAGTGAGGAAACCTAAGCTGGGAAGTTGACATAAACCTGGGCCAGAACAGATAGAACTTTTAAAAGTAAAAGCAAGCTGGACAGTGTTCATAGGAATATTTCCAGGACCTAGGACTCTCATGAAAAGCATCTTACAGGAAGAAGCAATGTACATCAAAAAAAAAAAAAAGAATTTTTATCTTTAAGAACAAGAGGAAAAGAAAAATCTAAAATAAACTTCAAGATAAAGGGAAGTGTTCAAAATTATAAAAGAAGAATCTAATAAGGCAGTAAAAGAACAGTGCTTCTGTAAAACACAGATCAAATAAAAAAAATTCTGGAAATTAAAAATACAAGCACTAAAATTAAATATATAATGGATAGGTTGAAATGTAAAGTAGACACAGCTAAAGAGAGAACTGACTAAGTAAAAGACAAAATCTAGAAAAATCACTCAAAATGCAACCTAGAGAAAATAAGAGAGGAAATATATGAAAGCAGAATTAAGAGAAATAATGGATAGTGTAGGAAATTCCAATAGATGGTCAATAGGAATTTCAAATGGAGAAGGCAATGGCACCCCACTCCAGTACTCTTGCCTGGAAAATCCCATGGACGGAGGAGCCTGGTGGGCTGCAGTCCATGGGGTCTCTGAGTGGGACACGACTGAGTGACTTCCCTTTCACTTTTCCCTTTCATGCACTGGAGAAGGAAATGGCAACCCACTCCAGTGCTCCTGCCTGGAGAATCCCAGGGACAGGGGAGCCTGGTGGGCTGCCATCTATGGGGTCGCACAGAGTCGGACACAACTGAAGTGACTTAGCAGCACCAGCAGCAGCAGGAATTTTAAAAGAGTAAGAATCAGAAAGATGTAATATTGGAAGACAAAATGGCAGGAAATGCTTTAGAATTGAAGAGAGATCCATGTATAGAATATGAATGGTATATACACCATTTTAGGATGCACAGCACATATACCATTTTAGTGTGTTTGAATCTTGTCTGTCTCAGTCTACTGTCTCTTTGAGCTACTGCTGCAGTGATTGACTTCATTCAGGCAAAACACTTACCTCATCCTCATGCTGCACACTTGTCCCTTATTATCTTGGTGCTTCTGTATTGATATCAAGGTCCAGACGCTAGAGTGCTCATATATGTATACCCCATGAACGAACGGGAAATAATACTCCACGGGGTGAATCTCTGACATCAGCTAAGTTTTGTGCTTATCACAAATCAATCTGTGGTATGTTTTCATTACTCTAATTCTTTACTGAATTAAAAATTTTGTAAACTGATGAAGTATGTGTGAGAAAAGAGAATTTTTTAATGAAATTTAAGTGGAATACTTTGATAAGACTAGATGAAAGCAGTTGCTAAAAAAAATTATTGTCAAAGTAAATGTAGATGAGACAAGCGTAAAAAATTGGGGAAAAAGTTAAAATCTCAAGGGATACAAGACTACGATTGCTTTGCAGCTATCTTTAAACTTTTGTTTGGCTTTCAGGAAATGAAAATTGGAAATCAGGAGCAATGCATTATGGTCATGATTGAAGAGGAAAAATAAATTTTAGAACAAGGTTACATTTTAAAAACAAGTCCTTAACCTAACATCAAAATATTGATGAACTGAGACATCCCTGGTGGTCCAGTGGTTAAGAATTTGCCTGCCAATGCAGGGGACATGGGTTCTGTACTCTGGGCCAGAAAGATCCCACATGCCATGGAGCAACTAAACCAATGCACCACAACTACTGAGCCCTGCGCCCTCGAGCCTGTGCTCTGCAACAAGAGAAGCCACCACAGTGAGAAGCCCAAGCTCTACAACAAATTAGCCTCCACTCACCACAACAAGAGAAAGCCCACGAGCAGCAACAAAGACCCAACACAGGAAAAATAAAAATAAATACACAAAATTTTTTTAAAATAATGGTGTATGTATGTGCATCTTTGGGATTTAATATAATACAAAGTAAAATGTTAATGGCATTCTCAATAGCCTTCCATTATACACCACTTCCATGCTTATCTTCCAAATGCTATATTTGTTTCCCAAATCCAACCAATAAACTAAATCCAGTGGTTTAACAAATTCTACATAATTTTACCTAGCTTAATTTTCCAATTTTATTTTCTAATCATATACCTTAACTTTAGCTCAATTAGCCCTGTAATTCTCTGAACACAGGCTCTAATTTTAAGCTTATGCTAGTCTCTTTAACTGGAAGAAAAGGAAGGAGAGAGGGAGACAAAAAGGAAAGAAGGGAAAGAGGAAGAAAGGGAGAGAAGGAGGAAGGGAGGGACAGAGACGGGAAGGAAGAGAGGAAGGAATGGAGGGGAGGAGAAAGGGAGAGAAGGAGGCAAAAAGGATTAACTGGATGAGCTAATTTCATCCCATTACCAACGCTCCCAGGACATCTGTTCTCCCACTCAGCTCAAACTACCCCATTTATTGCTAGTCTCATTCAGTCGCATCTGACTCTCTGCAACCGCATGGACTGTAGCCTGACAGGCCCCACTGTCCATGGGATTCTCCAGGCAGGAATATTGCAATGGGTAGCCATTCCCTTTTCCAGGGGATCGAACCCAGGTCTCCTTCACTGCAGGTAGATTCTTAACTGTCTGAGCCACCAGGGAACCTCATTTGTTACATGTATTAAAATCTATGGATTCACAGTAATGGGTTATTAAATGGGGCAAGCATAGGGAATGTGGGCTTCCCAGGTGGCTCAGTGGTAAAGAATCTGTCTTCCAGTACAGGGAACTGCAAGAGACGCGAGTTCAATCCCTGGTTCAGGAAGATCTCCTGGAGTAGGAAATGGCAACCCACTCCAGTATTGCCTGGAAAATTCCATGAACAGAGGAGCCTGGTGGGCTACAGTCCAGGGGGGTCTCAAAGAGTCTGACACAACTGAGCACACACACAGTTACATAGGGAATACACCCGTCCATGAAAGAGTATAAATGAAGCCAATCCTGTGGAAGAGAGCAGAATTCAAAAATTTTGTAAGTAAAATGTAGGTAGCTAACTTTTAAAAGGACAGAGGTAAATTTCAAGTGATATAAAGAGCTAATGTTCATTTGACTGTTTTATTCTGTAAATTTTGCTTCAGTTCACAATCAAAAGAAATTTGTCAATATATACAAAATCTTCTACAAAATGCGATTAGTTGTGAAGTGAATTAGGGGAAACTTAAGTACTCTGGATTGGAAAGGAAAAGACAGGACCCTCTGTTGGTAAACAGTCAGTTAAGCCCCAACAAGGGAGTTCTAAAACAACTGACTTTGTGATTTCAAAATAATTTCTAACTTGACAAATATAGAAGCTTTTGAATCTCTTCACTTCTTTCTCACTCCTGACCCAAGACAGAATTAATAATTTGGTTAGTTTTCCATTTTTTTTTTTTTGCATTACATTTCTGCCCGTTAATTTTATTTTTCCATTGATTCAATAAAGTTTTTTTTAAAAGAGACAGAATTATAAAAACTCTAAGTTAGAAAAGACCTTGGGCTATTATCTCCCATTTTGCTATTTTCAGACAGCATCACAATAAAGCTATCCCAGGCAGATGAAGAACTATGTTGTTTTTTAAACCTCCAGAGAAGATTCTACAATCTGCCAACACTGACAACTCACACTGTCAGAAAATTCTTCCACATATAATCTAAGTCTCTCATGCTGCTGTGCAAATCAGCTTCCACTCGGCAGAGCTGAGTCAATATTGAGAACAGCTAGTCTTCAGCCTCTATGTAGAAATTCTTCATTTGCTGCCACTGTAATATACTAAGATTGAATTTTCTGTATAGCTTTGATTTAGTCCTTAGCTTATATCCTTCTCCAAGCTGATTAACCCCTGTTCCCCAACCTACCTGGAGAGCTCATTCAAACTCTGATCTGTACTCCCACTTCACTTTGTAAGCTTCTCTACCAGAACATTATCACAATTTAGTGTGATTATATGTATACAGGACTATCTCCCCAGACCTCCTTCTGCCTTATTTCTGTGTCTATCTCTGTGAGTAACATACAATAGGTCCTCAATAAATGACTATTGAATGAATCCATGAATTAATAAAATGGCATCTAGATAAACAATTTTCTTCCAACGTTTCAGGCATGGTTGTGGCCATCTTCTGTTAGTTAAGTTTCTTTGTATAACACGTAATATAAACCAGCTCTAGCACCAAGAGCAAAAACAGGGAAGTGAAAGTAAGAATATCTTACAGAATCCAAGAACTAAACAGAGGCTCAGAAAGGATAGGATCTAGGGCAACTCCATGTATTACTTCTGCAGGAAGTTTGGGCCTTCCTTTCAGAGCACTACAGTGTGTCTCAGCTACCAGCAACTCCCAATAACACTGATGCTCTTCTAGCAACATTTCCATTTCATGGGAGAAGCAAGCCCATTGTCTCACTTTAGGTGAGATGACAGACCAGAATCAACAAGCTATGGTCCAGAGAACTCTTTCCTAACAATGAGATGGCTGTCGAGACAGTGGCAAAGACAGCCCCTCTCTGTGTATCTTGGCAGCTCCTCAGAGAAGCGGAACCCTAGACTGTGGAGTCACCACCAGAGGTGCCCACTCAGTCTCGTTGTCACCACTGAATTCTTGTGAGGATGTCACAGATAAATAAATAAGGTAATTCAACCTTAACCTTTTTTAAAACTATTTTCTTTAGGCTTTCCATTATCAAGATTTAAGAAGATAAAAAACTTATCTTACTGTGTTGGAGTGTAAATTTCCTTTGAATTACGGATCAGTACTTGAGTTAACAACAAATATTATTACAAGGTTTATAGCTCACAGAAAAATCTCCCTTTCTGAAATTTGATGTAATTTATGTATCACTGAATTGGTAGCAGACTTATATGAGAAATACTGATTAGCAAGAAACAAATAGTGGCCAAGGCCACAAACATGCCCCAATTGGCTCAGTATCCCTGTAGTATCCTGTCTTGAACTTCCTCAAGAGCATACCTGCCAAAAAGACCCTGGAACAGAAGGGGAGGAACAATGGACCAGCTATATGGCAGTAACACTCCGCAGTGATTCGGGAGTATTCCAATTAAGTCAGATTCTTTCATATTGCTTAGCCCATTTTGTAATTGAGTTAAATACTTAGAGAGGTGAAAATAAGCCACCAATTCTTTCTATCCCCTCTCACAAAGAGGAGGCAGCTTCTCCATTCCCTAAACAGGGGATGGTCTTGAGACTGGGTCTAACTGAATGAGGAGGAAGTGACATTGTGTGAACTACAAGGCTAGGCCTCAAGAGACCTTATGAACAAGCCAGATAAGAGGATAAGAAACCATGTGGAAGCTTCCATATTTTGGAGGGTGGGGGATTGCAGAAATAAACATACATCACAAAAACTCACAGCTAACTTCAGACCATAATAAGAAAATAGGGATCCAATAAGGCATTTACATTAAATATATATTTCGGCTCAGTTCAGTCACTCAGCTGTGTCCGACTCTTTGTGACCCCATGGACTGCAGCATGCCAGGCCTCCCTGTCCATCACCAACTCAGAGCTTGCTCAAACCCATGTCCATAAAGTCGGTGATGCCATCCAATCATCTCATTCTCTGTCGTCCCCTTCTCCTCCTGCCTTCGATCTTTCCCAACATTAGGGTCTTTTCCAATGAAGTTCTTCACATCAGTTGGTCAAAGTATTGGAGCTTCAGCTTCAGCATCAGTCCTTCCAATGAACACCCAGGACTGATCTCCTTTGGGAAGGACTGGTCGGATCTCCTTGCCATCCTAGGGACTCTCAAGAGTCTTCTCCAACACCACAGTTCAAAAGTATCAATTCTTCAGCACTCAGTTATCCTTATAGGCCAACTCTCACATCCATATATGACTATTGGAAAAAGCATAGCTTTGACTAGACAACAACTTCCAATTGTCTCACTTTAGGTGAGACGTTGTCAGCAAAGTAATATCTCTGCATTTTAATATGCTGTCTAGGTTGATCATAACTTTTCTTCCAAGGAGTAAGTGTCTTTTAATTTCATTGCTGCAGTCACCATCTTCAGTGATTTGGAGCCCCCCAAAATAAAGTCTGTCACTGTTTCCACTGTTTCCCCATCTATTTGCCATGAAGTGATGGGACCAGGTGCCATGATCTTCGTTTTCTGAATGTTGAGTTTTAAGCCAACTTTTTCACTCTCCTCTTTCACTTTCATCAAGAGGCTCTTTAGTTCTTCTCTGCTTTCTGCCATAAGGGTGGTATCATCTGCATATCTGAGGTTATTGATATTTCTTCCAGCAATCTTGATTCCAGCTTGTGCTTCATCCAGCCCAGCGTTTCTCATGATGTACTCTGCATATTAGTTAAATAAGCAGGGTGACAATATACAGCCTTGATGTACTCCTTTCCCGATTTGGAACCAGTCTGTTGTTCCATGTCCAATTCTAACTGTTGCTTCCTGACCTGCATACAGATTTCTCAAGAGGCAGGTAAGGTGGTCTGGTAATACCATCTCTTTCAGAATTTTCCACAGTTTGTTGTGATCCACACAGTCAAAGGCTTTGGCATAGTTAATAAAGCAGAATTAGATGTTTTTCTGGAGCTCTCTTGCTCTTTCGATGATCCAATGGATGTTGGCAATTAGATCTCTGGTTCCTCTGCCTTTTCTAAATCCACCTTGAACATCTGGAAGTTCATGGTTCATGTACTATTAAAGCCTGGCTTGGAGAATTTTGACATTACTTTATTAGCATGTGAGATGAGTGCAATTGTGCAGCAGTTTGAACATTCTCTGGCACTGACTTTCTTTGGGATTGAAATGAAAACCAAACTTTTCCAGTCCTGTGGCCACTGCTTAGTTTTCCAAATTTGCTGGCATATTGAGTGCAGCACTTTCACAGCATCATCTTTCAGGATTTGAAATAGCTCAACCGGAATTCCATCACCACCACTAGCTTTGTTCGTAGTGATGCTTCCTAAGGCCCACTTGACTTCACATCCAGGATGTCTGGCTCTAGGTGAGTGATCACACCATCGTGATTATCTGGATCGTGAAGATCTTTTTTGTATTGTTCTTCTGTGTATTCTTGCTACCTCTTCTTAATATCTTCTGCTTCTGTTAGGTCCATACCATTTCTGTCCTTTATTGAGCCCATCTTTGCATGAAATATTCCCTTGGTATCTCTAATTTGTTTGAAGAGACCTCTAGTCTTTACCATTCTATTGTTTTCCTCTATTTCTTTACACTGATCACTGAAGAAGGCTTTCTTATCTCTCCTTGCTATTCTTTGGAACTCTGCATTCAAATGGGTGTATATTTCCTTTTCTCCTTTGCTTTTTGCTTCTCTTCTTTTCACAGCTATTTTTAAGGCCTCCTCAGATAGCCATTTTGCTTTTTTGCATTTCTTTTTCTTGGGGATGGTCTTGATCCCTGTCTCCTATAAAATTTCATGAACCTCCATCCATAGTTCTTCAGGCACTCTGTGTATCAGACCTAATCTCTTGAATCTGTTTATCACTTCCACTGTATGATCCTAAGGGATTTGATTTAGGTCATACCTGAATGATCTAGTGGTTTTCCTTACTTTCTTCAATTTAGATGCTTCAAGACAATGCTTCCATAAGCCTCTTATGCTTGTCCATCAGACGGCAGACAGACTGAAACCACTGGAACTCGGAAGGTCATAACGGCTGAAGTCTTACCTATAAGAAACAGGGGACTTAAAGGCCTTTGTGCCCAGAAGCCCCACAGGGCCCTGCTCAGTTTCAGTCAGTTCAGTCGCTCAGTTGTGTCCGACTCCTTGCGACCCCAGGAATCGCAGCACGCCAGGCCTCCCTGTCCATCACCAACTCCAGGAATCCACCCAAACTCATGTCCATCGAGTCGGTGATGCCATCCAGCCATCTCATCCTCTGTCGTCCCCTTCTCCTCCTGCTCCCAATCCTTCCCAGCATCAGGGTCTTTTCCAATGAGTCAACTCTTCGCATGAGGTGGCCAAAGTATTGGAGCTTCAGCTTCAACATCAGTCCTTCCAATGAACACCCAGGGCTGATCTCCTTAGGATGGACTGGTTGGATCTCCTTGCAGGCCAAGGGACTCTCAAGAGTCTTCTCCAACACCACAGTTCAAAAGCATCAATTCTTTGGCGCTCAGCTTTCTTCACCGTCCAACTCTCACATCCATACATGACCACTGGAAAAACCATAGTCTTGACTAGACGGATCTTTGTTGGCCAAGTAATGTCTCTGCTTTTTAACGTGCTATCTAGGTTGGTCATAACTTTCCTCCCAAGGAGTAAGCGTCTTTTAATTTCATGATTTCAGTCACCATCTGCAGTGATTTTGGAGCCCAAAAAAATAAAGTCTGACACTGTTTCCACTGTTTCCCCATCTATTTCCCATGAAGTGATGGGACCAGACTCCATGATCTTAGTTTTCTGAATGTTGAGTTTTAAGCCAACTTTTTCACTCTCCTCTCTCGGTTTCAGTACCTCTTGCTTTTTATTTGTGCTAAGTCACTTCATTTGTGTCCAACTCTTTGTGACCCTATGGACTGTAGCCCACCAGGCTCCTTTGTTCATGAGATTCTCCAGGCAAGAATACCGGAGTGGGTTGTCATTTCCTGTCCCAGAATATCTTCCTGACCCAGTGATAGAACCTGTGTCTCCTGTGTCTCCTCTTGTCTCCTGCACTGGCGGGCAGATTCTTTACCACTGCACCACCTGGGAAGCCTTTTATTTGGTATGACACAAATCATGGTCTTCCTTCAGAAATTTTTGATATATGTTTTTCTTTACAATAAAATTAATAACTAAGTTCAGCTTGGTTTCCTAACATTTTCGATTTTCGAATGATGTTCATACTTAAAATGTGGTTAATTCACGATCATTCTTCTCTAGGTTATTTAAGATATTCAGACAGCCCATAAAATCTTTTTCCAAATGTAAGACCATTTTCAAAATTCTTGCCTCTCTTTTTGCATCATTTACTTAGAGAATTAAACTTATGTTTTATACGTTTCCAGTTCTGTTCTCCTGAGTGAATTACTGAAAGTTAACTGGGTAGTTGAAATCTGTGGTCCATCTCCCTGGATGTAGAGATTTGGCTTTGTTCCACTTCATCTTCTCTGACTTCCTGATTTGGAGATCTGTCACAAGCCCCTGCTGTGACAGCGTCTTTATTCTATTTTCCTTATCTTTACCCAGAGACTTTCAAGAACTCTTTGTTTCTCCTATTTCCATAGTTACTTTGGTATTTGAATATCTTCCTAGGTCTCATCCTGCTAGAGAGAGAAGTTTATGGATGCTTACCCTGAATATGGAATGAGAGCTGGGATACTTCATAATTAGCACAGAAGCCAGCCTAGGAATTCCCACAGCTGGTCATATCATATACCCTTCTGTACTCATTATTTTTACTATGTTCTTTGATAACATTCTGCTTCTCAAAGACTAAATGAGTCAGTTTCTTGCCCTGAAAAAAAAATCTTATTCATTTTGTATGGTTCCACCTTTTATTCATTTTTAATCTTATACCTTTATTGTCCTTATTTCCAGTTTCTGATTTTCTCTTCTCTCATAATGATTATTGGGTTTTCTTCCCACGTGGCTCAGTGGTAAAGAATCTGCCTGCCAGTGCAGAAGAACTGGATTAGATCCCTGGGACAGGACGATCCCCTGGAGAAGGAAATGGCAAACCCACTCCAGTATTCTTGCCTGGGAAATCCCATGGACAGAGGAGCTTGGAGGGCTATAGTCAATGGGATCACAAAAGAGTCAAACACAATTTAGCCACTAAACAACAACAACAACAAAATATCTCCCTTACTCTAAATTGAGCCTCTTTTTTTACTTCAGAAAAGAGATAGTAATCACTCTGATAAACAAGAGACAAGAAAAACTAAATTCTATAGAATAAGTGTTGGAACATTATTTTAAGAGATTCCTGCATTCTTACTATTTCTCCAGGCATCAGTATACCAGGCACCTCTATTCACATTCACCACTTGCTCTTCCAAAAGAAATAATGCTTTTCTGGAAGGCTGGGGAGAAGGTGCGAGGGTACTCCGTGAGAAGACCAAGACACTATTGCCCAAAAACATCAAAAATAAATTACAATCCTTTTTATTTGGAGTTTACATTAGGGGGAGGAGAGAGAAAGCAAACTTTGATCTCTTTCTTCAAAAAGCATTTATTCAGCACCTTGGTTATACAGCTTACATCTCCATGCCTCAGTTTCCAATGTGCTTCATGTAAATGATATGTGAAGTAAGTAGGCAGATAATGAGTTATTGCACATGAAACACTTTAACGATAATACACTATATACATGCAAGAAATATTTCCATTTTACATGTTAAGCAAATGGGGGTCTCAAAGAAGCTGTGAGACCTGCCTAATTTGATATGCCTGCTCTCCTGACCACTGGGAACCTCTGCATCACACCTGTGAGTCTCCTCTGTGCAGATCTCTGACTTGAAAGAGTTTATAAGTCTGTTATGGGAAAATGCTGCACACAAAAAAGAACAAATAACATCACCACCACCACTATCATCATCATCATTTAGTGCTTACTTTCTGTCAGGCATTGTTTTACCTGCAATGATTCATTTAATTCTCTCAGCAATCTTGTTAGATAGGCATTATTTTTATTTTCAGTGTAGCACAGAAATAATTAAGATGCAGAGAGGTTTAGCAACTTGACTGAGATTACCAGGAATAGTGAGTGGTAGCACCAGGATTTGAAATCAGTTGCCTGGCTCCAGCGTCTATACATCACAGACCACTATACTTCACTGCCTTTCTACCAAAAGGTATATGGAATTCCATATTCAGTATATGAGTGTGGTAGAGCACCAGGGAAATTCATATTGAGGAAAAGAAAGAAAAACAAAGAGAGATGGATAGGAGGAGAAAGGAAGGGAATGGAGAGGAAGGGAGGAAGACAAGAATTTGTCTCCCCAAAAACCTAGTACAGAACAGAAATGTAAGTTAAGATTTACTTAACTGGAAAAAGCTAAGAAAATATCATAAGCAAAAAAGAAAAAGAAATTCTGTGCTTGGTATTTTGGGGAACTGCCAGTGGAACCATCTGACTAAAACCGAGGAGTTAGGTAAGGGCATAACAGAAATTAATACTGGAGTGTTAGGTATGAATAAGTTGTGACTGGTCTATAATAAAAAGCTAACTTTAGACTCAGTAATAAACAATAGGAGACCAAAATGGCTTCTTAGCAAGGGGCTAAAATCCTCGAAAATCTGTTTTTCTGTGATAAACAGAATAGATTAGGGAGGGGAAGACAAAAGACCTTCCGGGATGAGTTAAGCAACTCTTGCACTAGCCCCTGGAGGTCACAGGGCTTGAGCTAGAGCATTGTGAAGAGGAAGGGAAGGACAGAGAAGCCAAGTGGCCATCATTCACAGAAGATTCATAGGTTCTGGTGATGACAGGATGGAGAAAATGGGGATGGCAGAGCTGACTCGACACTTCCAAGCCTGTGAGAATAAGAAAATGATAAATGCCATTCATGGGAAAAAGGTGTTCATAAGGGACTGAGTTGGAGACACATTCAATTTGGACATAGTAGATTTGGGGTGACAGGGTGACATCGAAGGGGAAATATCAAGGAGTCAATCAGCAAGTATCTATTGAGCCCCTACTTTGTGTTAAGGCCATGTGCTGGTGCCTGGGGCTACTGCTGTGACAAGACAGATGAGGTCTCTATGCTTGTGGAGCTAGGGGTAGAACCTGGACAGATAGAAGACTAGGCAGACTTGAAGAAAAGTCAGGGACAGCGATCAAGATTTCGAAACTCCCTATCCAAAGTGGTTCTTTTTTTTTTTCTTTTAACCTTCTAAGAGATTCTTAGAAAAGACCTTGATGGTGAGAAAGACTGAAGGCAAAAGGAGAAGGAGGCAGCAAAGGATGAGATGGTTAGATAGCATCACTGACTCAGTGGACATAAATATGAATCTGACAAAACTCTGGGAGATAGTGGAGGAGAGAGGAGCCTGGCATGCTACAGTAGTCCATGAGAATGCAAAGAGTTGCACATGATTCAGCAACTGAACAACAAAAGAGATTCAGTTATTACTATTTGGGCTTTCACCCCAGCAATTGAATTACTGTTAAGAGTTGTTTTTCTTCACAGAGAATTAAAATTTTTAAATGCTTACTTAGGAACCCAAAAGGCAGGGAGGTATTCCAGGTCAAGAACTTGCTTGAGTTTGCTACATCCTATAAAAGAGGGATGATCAAGCTCCTGTCACAGCCAGCATCAGACAAGAAGAGAAGAATTAAAAAAATGTAAAAGAGACAATTTATTTTTAAATTCTACACAGCAATCTATTTGGTGATAAATGAACCTTGGCCCCTAATGTTGGCCACGCAGTCCTCAGGCCAGTGATGACTGTTTGCAGCTCATATCTGTGCATATCATTAGACCTTGTGCTTACTTAATTACAGAGCAGAGAAACCAAGATCTGGACCATTTTTGATGTATAGGTCAAAGGTTGAAAGTGGTGCCCAAGGGTTAGATTGGCCCATAGGCCTGTTTTGTTTGGCCTGCACAGTGTTTGCTTTTTTTAAGTTTGGGTCAGTATGTAAAATTCAGGTTTTGAATTTAGAGGTTATACACAAGACTCAGGATTTCCAGGTGCTCTTGAAAAATCAGAATACCTGTCAACACCGGGTTAGCTTTTCTGGCTGACAATATTGAAACAGAATTAAGTCAGATCTGTTCTTTTGGACACAGCTCATACCTTCACACAAGAAATACAATCTCTCAAATGTGTAGATGTCTGGAGAAGTTCAGCAAAGGCCCTTGTCTGCAGGAGATAGTAGATCAGAGGACTGTGGCCCCATCCTAAACTGATATATTAGGAGGAATAAAAATGAAGGAGTTAACCAATAGGGAGTTAGCCAATAGGGGCCTCTTTCAGGAGAAAGGGGCATTGGTCATTAACAGTGAGACCTTGAGCAAGTAATTTATATTTTCTAAAACTCAGGTTTCTAATTTGTAAAATGAAATTAATAGAATTTATCCCCCAAAATTGTTGATTCCATTTAATGAGGTCATGTTACATAAAACCCTTAGTACAGTGCTTAGCTTCAGGTGCAAATACAAGCTGGTTTTTCTATATATTTTATTCATGCATGTTTGTTGTGCACCTCTTGGGGCGCCCCCCATCCAGAGAGTGAAAAAGGTGGCTTAAAACTCAACATTTACAAACTAACATCATTGCATCCAGTCCCATCATTTCATGGCATAAAGATGGGGAAACAATGGAAACAGTGACAGACTTTATTTTCTTGGGCTCCAAAATCATTGCAGATGGTGACTGCAGCCATGATATTAAAAGACACTTACTCATTGGAAGAAAAGTTATGACAAACCTATACAGCATATTAAAAAGCAGAGACATTACTTTGCTGACAAAGGTCCATCTAGTCAAAGCTATGGTTTTTCCAGTAGTCATGTATGGATATGAGAGTTGGACTATAAAGAAAGGTGAGCGCCAAAGAATTGATGCTTTTGAACTGTGGTGTTGGAGAAGACACTTGAGAGTCCCTTGGACAGCAAAGAGATCCAACCAGTCCATCCTAAAGGAGATCAGCCCTGGGTGTTCATTGGAAGGACTGATGTTGAAGCTGAAACTCCAATACTTTGGCCACCTGATGCAAAGAACTGACTCACTGGAAAAGACTCTGATGATGGGAAGGATTGAAGGTAGGAGGAGAAGTGGACGACAGAGAATGAGATGGTTAGATGGCATCACCGACTCAATGGACATGAGTTTGAGCAAGCTCCAGGAGTTGATAATGAACAAGGAAGCCTGGCATGCTACAGTGCATGGGGTCACAAACAGTTGGACACCACTGAGCGACTGAACTGAACTGACTGTGGCTCTATCTCTGTACAGACATTAGAAATATATAAGAATAAACATTGTTCATGTCCTTGGGGAATTCCCTAGTAAGAAGTCAAAGGGTTCAAGAAAAAGGGATTAACAAGAGAAAAGAGTTTCTGAAGTGGACAAAACCATCTAAGATGAAAAATTAGAAATAAACAACTGGAAAGAAGCAAAAGAGGCTCAAGACCAGAGTCAAGAAGATTGTATATGGGAAAATATCACAAAAGGTGAAAGTGAAAGAATATTTTAGATTATGTTGAATTGGGGAATTCTAGAAAGAAAGAATGTTTTAGATCATGTTAAATTTGGAATTTCTAGAAAGAAACAATATTCTTCCTCCACAAAATATTATCTTCAAACAATAACTCTGTGACAACTAACCCCTATAGCACTTGCTACATATCAGTCACCATTCTTAGTGCTATATATATATATATGTATGTATTCATTTATTTACTTTGCAGAACAACTTTTCAGATAGGTTCTATGATTTACCTTTTACAAATGAATAAATAACAGCCCACAAAGGTCAATAATTTGTCCAAGGTTATTCTACTATTGAATGGTGGATCTAAGATTTATAATAAAACTAGGCATGTCCATAGTCCATGCTCCTAAGAGAATCTGGAAGTAGATCCTGGAAGAAGGGAGGTATTTTCATAGCAGAAACCTTTCCAAGGGAGAAAGGAAATGTGGTCTAACACATCAACCCAAAGTGCTGTTCTCCTGGGACACATATGCAGGTAACTTCATGGAATCTGTCCTTCCAGTTTTTCTGACCAACTTTGCCATCAGGAAAGATTGGCTTTAGGGCCAAACCATGCTTTTGAAGATCTGAGGGAGAAAGAAGGGAAGAACATCTGACTTGGGGCATGTCCAGGAGCAAGCACACAATCTCTGCTTTCCAGCTGAATGCTAAAACTTTAGGAGAGAAAGCTGGATTTGGAAAGTGAATGACTGACCATATAAATAATGTCATAGGATGGGATTTGGGTTGCTGTCACACTGAAGATGTTGCAATGAAGAGACCTTCTCAGAGTAGGAACATGTTGCTAATTCAGGGAAGCAAGAGATTCCCAATGGCTTTCCAAATGATCCTGAATACGTGTCATGATTTAATTACATACCAAATCAATACCAGGAAATCCACAAACACACAAAAGTCAATAATAATACTAGGACAACTTTACTGAGTACTTATTCTGTGTCAGATATAGTCCCAAGTGCTTTCCATGCAGTATGTAATTTAACCTCACAACTCTATGAGAGGGGCAGTATTATTTTCATTTTATGGATGAGAAAATTGAGAAACAAATGCCTCCGCAGCTAATAAGGTCTGATGTTAGAGTTTGAACCCAAGTAGCCTGACCTGAAGCCCATATTAACCACAATTTATTACAGGTAAACATGTAATCTTGATTTCTAAATACCTTTTAACTAGATTAATATTTTTCACTCAACTCACAGCACATTTCAGGCCTTATTAAGGCCTAAGCCAAACTTGTCGTCTTAACCTTAAAAGGGCTCCTAGCATGTCTCTCCTGCTAATCCCGGCTAGCCCTAAATTTTCTTTTATTTTCAGAATAATATAAGGATTTAAAATGTAGGTATAGGGCTTCCCTGGTGGCTCAGTGGTAAAGAATCCACCTGCCAATGCAGGAGTCATGGATTCAATCCCTGGTCCAGGAAGATCCCACATGTCACAGAGTAACTTAGCCTGTGGGCCACAACTACTGAGCTTGTGCTCTAGAGCCCAGAAGCTGCAAACTACTGAGCCTATGTGCTGCAACTACTAAAGCCCATGCTCCCCAGAGCCCGTGCTCTACACCAAGAGAAGCCACTGCAATGAGAAGCCCATGCACCACAACTACAGAGTAGCCCTTGCTCACAACTAGAGAAAAGCCCACGCAGCAGTGAAGACCCAGCAGAGCCAAGAAAATAAAATAAATAATAAGAATTTTAAATAAAATAAATAAAATGTAACTATAGACATAGATATCAACGTAATGCTAGTTCCTAGACTGTTTGAGAATGAAATAAGTATTTGAAGTTTGACTTGGTGAGCAAATACATCTTTAAGTCTATAAAGATCAAGTAGTGATGATTTCTTTTCATGTGGAGTCATTCTCTGTCAATTAAGTGGCATAATAAGATAGTGAGTCTATTAAATGCTTACCGAATCAAAGTTAAATAAAATCTTACCCATGAAAAACTAAAGTCTCTTCACTAAAGTCATATAACGGTTCACCACTAGATGGAGCAACTAAATTTTATATTTTTTCACTAATGGCAAACCTTGGAGCTTGTTTTGAATTTAGTCCTGATTTTAGGTTACTTATTAACTGTGCTCTTTTGCCTTATCAGATGTTTTGACATTTATTATAGTCTCTAGTAGAGAAAATTTAATAAAACAGCATTGCTATTTAGTGCATCTGATGCTTGTAAACTTAAAGCTTTGTGAGAAAAAATTGGTCAGAGACAAAAGTTCATAATTTCAAGGAAAATACATAAGAAATTCAACTTAAACAGATTTTAATATGCTTAACAACTATCTTAGCTGCCCTCCTATCTGTAATCTGCTACCGAACAATGTGCCTCATCCAGTCAAACCAAGCAAAAAATACCTCTCACCCACTAGAACAAATTTCACAGAGTTGGTTTACAGATGGCTTCATGTCCTGATGGTTTTGTATGTGCATTAAACAATGCAAGTCCTGGCTGGAAGAGCCAGGATGCTGTTTGATAGTGGGCATAGGAAACACAACAGTTTAGGGGTAATGATTTCTGTGTAATTGAGGGTCATTTTCCTAGACAATGTGTATTCTACTTTTCCCACTGAAAGCCAGAGCAATCATCATTCATTTAATAGATATTTATTGAGAGACTGCTAGTTGTTGGGCATCATAATCTCGATGACTTTCATCTCAGAGACAGAACCTTGTCTCAGAATTGGGCTGAGGCTGACTGTGCGTTGGAAATTTCAGCATTCATGGGTTTGTTCTGGAAAAACAGGGAGAGATAACCAGAATGGATGAAACAAAACTGCTGAAGCTTGTGAAAACCAGGATTGATGGAAGAAGGACAAAGACATTTCTTTATCCACAACTGACTAAGGATGTTACCATTTCCTGAACATAGAATATTAGATATCAACATCAAAACCCCACAGAACATTATTCTGAGCATCATTGTTAAGACAGCTACTCATAATATATGTGTTCATATTTCAGGCTGAGCAATTTTCATATAATTTTGTGTTTTCATTATAAATACCTGAGTTAGAGAATACTTCTGTATACAACATTAAAATTCTCTCTGGACCAATTATAAGGGTCAAGATTCTGTTGATTAGAAAAAGCAGGTCAGATAAGCAGCCCCTCTTAACAGAATGATACCTCATTAAAGCTTTTTCCTGCCTGAATAGGCCAGCTGCACTAATGCTGGCTTTCCTCATAAGCTAGTTGGGTTAGGCATTCACTCACAGACCATTTCATTTTATCTTATTTAGAGTTTGAATAAGCCTGATTATCTGGTTTCCTAGTCCTTAGCAGATTTGAAATAACAAACAAGAAAGAGAAAGACAATAACAAACATTTGTTGAGTATCCATTATTTTCCAGGCATTGTTCTAAGCAGTTTTATTTCACTTAATCTTCCTGACAACCTCATGAGGTAGGTGCTATTATTATCTGCCACTTCGTTCATGAGGAAACTGAAGAGCACAAAGGTTAAGTAACTTGCCCAGGGTTTCCTGCTCTTACAAGACACATCTAAGATTTCTGCCCAAACAGCCTGGCTCCACACTCACTCTCAAGTCCACTACCTCTGCTGTGAAGAAGGGCTGTTAGCTGACAAGCCTTAGACAGCAGCAAGAAATGGCTTGACAGCAAGGGAAGAGAGGACATTTGAAAGGCAGCTGAACTGATTTAAAATTCACAGTAACTTTGGATCATTTAAAACACCAGAAAACTGCTCTTTAATCACATGTTTTCTGGATTGTTTTCAGGATACTTCAGATTTTAAGTATTTATTTCCATAATCTTCATAGTGACACTCAAAATTTTCCCACTGTTTTTCCTAATTTTCAATTAAGAAAATAGTTACTACACCCAAAACTTTCTTAGCAGTAAGTGCATTCAATGATGTAGCTCAGAGATCATGAGAGTCAGTGTCTGAATGTGCCTGTGTCCTGGAGGAAATATCACTGATCCAAGTTCTCTGAAAGTTATTTGTGTTCCAAGTACTAGAGCCCATGATTAGGGGCCAGGATTTCTATAAATGGGGGCCTGGGGTGTATGCAGATGGCCTCTGTTAAGGGGAAAGCTTAGAGAGAAGCCATCACAAATCTTATTTAGGTGGCAGGGCATGTGCCCCACCCCACTTGCAGAGCTAGTTACTGGACATGCAAGTGTGCATACTAAGAAACCAGTTCTCACAGCCAGTCCTCTGACTCAGCCTAGTCTATATACCTCAGAGGAGAAGATGGGAAAGCTGTGGTAATACAGACCGCCATCCATAAGACAAGTGAACACAAGGGAACACTGGGGTACTACTGCCTGCTTCCCCTGGAATCAACATCCCGAGCTAACTTTTCAGGGTATGTCTCCCCTTTTTCCAAGAAAGGAAAAACTAGAAAATCTTTGGGGGGATTCCGTCAACCTCCTATTGTTGTTCAGTCAGTAAGTCATGTCTGACTCTATTATGACTTCATGGACTAGCGCCCCCAAGGCTCCTCTGTCCATAGGATTTCCCAGGCAAGAATACTAGAGTGGGTTGCCATTTCCTTCTCCAGGGGATCTTTCCATCCCAGGGATTGAACCTGAATCTCCTTCACTGGCAGGTGGATTCTTTACCACTGAGCCACCAGAGAAGCCTATCAACTTCCTACAGGAAGACAAAAACAGTATAAAATAAAAAGCTCAGTGTATAAATTATGCTAAGAAAGCGGGGTGGGTACCAGGATGGGGCCACGTTTTATGATGCCTGATGCTAGCACAATTTGGGAGTATCTTTCAAGAAAAGGAATAAAAACTTATGAATTTAAAATAGGGTCAAAAATGAATATCTGTACAGAATAAGAACAGAAATTACAATAAATTACAAATTTTGAAAAGCTGAGAGATATCACAAACATCCCTAAATCCAGAAAAATAACATTTTACTAATTAATTTTATGATAATGTAGAATAGTTTTCTATATTTTTTGGCTGTGTATTCTCTGATAACATCTTTAAATGATAATGATTTTATAAAATTATCTATAAAAGAAATTAAAAGATAATTCATCTTTCCTCTAGAATGATTGATCAATGATTTTTAGTTCCCTGACCAGGAATCAGACCTGTGCTCCCTGCTTAGGGAGTGCAGAGTCTTAAACACTGGATCACCAAGGAAGTCCCCAAAGTTTTTATTATTATATTATTACCAATAGATTAGAAAAGTTTCTTCCAGGTTCACAGTTCACTATTCCCAATGTCATTTTTAGGACTGCTGTCAAACTCTGAGAATATCAAATTTTTATTATAAATCAACTACAAGATTTTAGGGCAATTCAAGTTTTTTTTGGCAGGAACTACGTTAAGAAACTCCTTGAATTCACAACATTCAATTGGCCAGGTTCCTGGGGTCTTGGAATCAGCCCAGGCAGGTGGTGGGCCCTGAAGCTTAAGCTTCAATGACTTCATGATAAACCCACTTCTGGGTGAGCAGATAATTTCCAGCTGAGATTTGGGAACCAGTAGAAAGCTCAGTGGAAGATGTCTGTGGCAGCAATGGCAGCCAGCTACCCATAGTGGAACACTCCCACAGGTGGCCATCTGAAGACTGGGAACCACTTCCAATCTTAACTAAGCCACACAGCATCAGCAACAACACAGAGGCTTCAGCTAGGGGATAAATCTCTGCAAACAAAATAAGGAAGCACTGCATGAATTTGGACCATGTCAGTCAATAATAAGAGTGCCCAGAGCTATCATACATTATTGGTCAAAGGGAAAACATACTCCTTCTATTTTCTTTCTCAAGGTCTTACTCCTTTAGAGGAGGTTTAATAAAAATGCAGAGGCAAAAGGAAGAGTGCATTATAATAGGTGGTTTTCAAAAATCAATACTTTACTTCATTTTAGAGGAGACCTAGAAAATATGGTATGGCAATTGATGATGTTTGGAGGTCACTTCTGATAAAACAGTGTATTGGCTTTGGAAGCAAGTGGACTTAACCTCAGACTTCATTATCCAGTTTAAATTTTTTTAATATTGATTAATCAATTGATTTGGCTATGTCAGGTCTTAGTTGCGGCATGCAGGATCTTCATTGCATCATACAAGATCTTTCACTGTGGCAAACAAACTCTCTAGTTGTGGCACTTGGACTTCAGTAGTTGCGGCCCGGGAGCTTAGTATCTCTGCAGCACGGGGAATCTTAGTTCCCTAATCAGGGATTGAACCTGAGTCCTCTGCATTGCAAGGTGGATTCTTAACCACTGGACTACCAGGGAAGTCCTCAAAGTGTATTAACTCATGCTAACCTGGTTTCTGCTATACCCAACCCACACCCCATCTCCTTCATCTCCAAACAACTGTAAAAACAAATTCCAGGAATCATAACTGCTCACTGGCAAATATTCTAGAATGTATTTCTGAAAGAAAGGGCTTGTTTTGTTCAGCTTGGGCCACTCTAACAAAATACCATAAGCTGGGTAGCTTATAAGCGACAGAAATTTCTCACCATTCTGGAGGCTGAAAGTCAGAGATCAGTATGCCAGCACATCAGGTTTTGGCCCTCCTCCAGGCTGCAGACAGCTGACTTCCAGTTGTAACTTCACACGGCAGAGCCGAGAAAGGAAGCAAGCTCTCTCCTGCCTGTTATAAGGGCATCAATTCCATTCATGGAGGCTCCACCCTCATGCCCTCATCTGACCCTAATCTCCCAAAGGCCCCATCTCCTAATACCATCACACTGGGGGAAGGGGTCATCATATGAACTTTGGGGGACACAAATATTCAGTCTATAATAGGACTCTAACAACTCATAATAACCATAATATCACTATCATATCTTTGAAACTAATAGTAATTCTATAATACCAAGAAATAGCTAGTCATATCTTCCTTTACCAATGTAAAAAACCGAAAACTTAGAAAATGAAGAACAAAAATTTTAGAAGAACAATGAACTGACAGTGAAAAAAAAAATGTTTAAATCATTTTTTTCCTGTATGCCTACATGGCAAATACGGGACTTTGATTCATCCTTATAAAATGAAGACAGTTCCTATCCTACGTAACTCTCATTCTCTCATCATTACTACAAAGAGCAAGTTACACTTCTCAGAGCTTTAGTACTTCATCTATAAAATGGGGATAATAAATAACCACCTTATAAAGTTGCTATGAATATTGGAAATGAAACATTTGAAGTATCTGGTACATACCACCATTGAGAAAAAGAGATTAGTTCTGTTTCACTTTTGAATCCCAAATTCAACTTCAAACAATACTGCTACATGTCACGGTGTACAATCCTTGCTCTGATTTTCTCTCTCAAGTATTCACAATAATCTGGAAAAGTAAATAGCTCAGGTTGTGTGTAATCCAGGGATCAGAGCGATTGACTTGCCCAAAGTGCACAGCTGTTAAACGATGGAACCAAGATTTGCATAGAAAAAGCTCCTTAATCTTCTGTGTTCTTTTGAACCTGTGACATCAAGTGAAAGCTAAGTTTTATTCTGAATATTAGCTCACAAAGGCATATATATATATATATATATATATATAATAGTCTTAAGGAAAACTTCCATCTAAAATGGTTATATATTTAAAGTTTTTCAAACTAATTAAGAAAACTAATTTATCTCAGAAATTTGTTTCTTAGATGTTCAGGACAAGAGGTTTCAGTTTTATCTATGCCAAAAAGAGCTATGTGAAGGCTTTTAAATTAACTACATTGACACTCAAGTGTCCAATTTGTACATATTTCAAGTGCAGTTCTTTAAAGTTGAATATCTATTGGCTTTAAATAATCACATTTTAAATCTGTTAATGATAGTTCACAATGATTTTTAATTTCTTAACAAACATGCCTATATTTTCCGGTAAAATAAAATCAGAAACCATTCCTGCAAGAAATACCACAACCTGACCAAATGCTCATTGTAATTAGAATGATTATTGTAATTTGGGTTGCAGGTGGCCCAAAACCCTTTAAATGTCCTTGATTTGGCATACTTAGAAAGTGACAAGTCACAAAGTGTGTAGCTTTCCACCACAGCTCTTCCAGTAGAAACAACAGCATCCGTTCACTTAACCCACTTCATCCCTGGTTGAATACTATGTCTTTCTCAGCTACAAACCTGTAGGAAAAGTTATCTTATAGCTCAATAGTCCTGTATTTTTCTTTACATGAGTCTCACATGATTCTTCTTAAAGTCATTTCTAGGTATTTTATATAGTTTGCTGCTATTGTAGGTGAAATTCCCCTAGAGGGATTTTTCTCACTGATATTTGCTGTGCGTGCGGGCTTAGTCGCTTCAGTCGTGTCCGCCTCTTTGCGACCCTATGGACCATAGCCCGCCAGGCTCCTCTGTCCATGGGATTCTTCAGGCAACAATACTGGAGTTGGTTGCCATGCCCTCCTCTAGGGGATCTTCCTAACCCAGGGATCAAACCCGTGTCTCATAAGTCTCCTGCATTGGCGAGCGGGTTCTTTACTAGCGCCACCTGGGAAGCCTGATATTTGCTGATACATAAGTAAATGATTGGGTTTCCCTGGTGGCTCAGTGGTAAAGAATCCGCTTGCTAATGCAGAAGACTCAGGTTCGATCCCTCGGTTGGGAAGATCCCCTGCAGAAGGAATAGAAATGGCAACCTAATCCGATATTCTTGCCTGGGAAATCCCATGGACAGAGGAACCTGGTGGGCTACAATCCATGGGGTCATAAAAAAGTCAGATATGACTTGGCAACTCAACAAAAAGCAAATTATTGCAAACCTGGATGAGAGAAGCTTCTAAATATTTCTGGTAATGGGTAACCATTAGCCTAAAGGTTACATCAGAATTCAAAATGACCTTGGAACATTAGCAAAATGTTAGAAACAAAGAATACAGTATTTAGCGGAGCAGGCACAACACAAAACGACAACCATCCATTTTTCAAAAAGAAAGGGATTGTGGCTATACAAAAGACTGTCAGCAAAACATGTAGGGTCAAAGTGAATAAGTAGCTGAATGTGAATGAGCAATGAAGCCCTACATTTTTTTCTTATCTGGAATCTGGTACGTGAGAACTGTCAGGCCACCTCCCTGATGTGTTCAGTGCTGATGGAACCTCTACCATGACACACACTAATGCTGACAGCCACCTCTTAAGACCAATGCAGAGATCTTAGAACCTAAGTTGACACGACAACTCTGGGGACACCTATACATTTTTTTAAAAAATTAGAAGATAGAATTACCAAAAAGATAAAGGAAAGGTCCTATAGTAATAAGACAGAGACCAACAGTAGCCATGTACACTGATGACAAAAGATAAAACAGGCTTAACCTACAACTTGAAGTCTTGCCATAAATGGCAATGTTTTTGGATAGCAGGTTTATTAGTCACTAAAATGGATTAACACGTGAGATTGTCAAATTTCCTGTTCTGGAAATGTAATTTATTAAAGTTCTCTACTGTGTTTCTCAATTCTAAGAATACTGACAACTGCAGTGACCTCAGGCTGTTTTTGAAGATGCTAGTGGTTAAGATATCCACAGCTAAGAAAGTAAATAATTCACCTTGCTCCTGAATACAAACAAAAGGACTTTATAGTCCAGCTAGTGAGTGACTGGGAAAGAACAGAATGTTTATCTTACAGTGCTTAGTGGAAGAGGAACATGGCCTGTTTGTTATACCCAGCAACCATCCAGGTCTAGTCTGTGGTGTCTGCTGTGTTTCACAAGAAAAGACAAGGAGAAGCAACTTGGAAATAAGGTAGGATCTTGTTGGATCAAATACAAAACTACCTCCTAGCCAGTTCAGAGAATAGGCAAAAAGAGACTCCCAGCATCTGAGAAATAATCCCTAATCAAGAGGGACAAATTCATTTAAAGAGGTTTTGGACCAAGATATGAAAGTTTAAGGTTGGTATGACCTCTTAGAGAAAAACATTAAGAATTGATAGGGAAACATAACAGCAGTGCTAAAGATTATAGCAGAGATGAAGAATTACTACATGCTTCATTTAAAAATAAAAAGGAGTATACCTTTTTTTTAATGGTATATTCAGGATTATTTGAGTTATGGCCTCTTGAACTGCCCCAGGTCAGTATTGATGTTTTTATTCACCTCTTTCTGGAGCCCCATGAAGGTCACTATTCATTTTTTTTTTTTTTGTACATACCAGTATATTTTCCTTTCCCATAATCCTATGTTCTTTCTTTTGTAATATGCTCTTTCCTTACTTAAAACTTATTCTACAATTCTTTACATTTATGCTAATGACTGTTTCCTATTGTCCTAAACTTAACCTCATGAAAATGTGCAGATAGATCTGTAATGCAAACTGACTCTCCCTAAATTGGCTGTCTTACAGTTTGCCCCCTGTATTTATATCATTTCCTGACCTGTAATCCACTACACTAGCAGTACAGAGCAATGACACTGAGTAAAGCTAGATGTGAAACTGGAAATACATGTGGAAGAGTCAGTCTACTACTTACAAAAGAAAACTATACTTAGAATACCTATAGTACAGAGACTTGACTTGGCATAGGTTGGGACAGAACATGTGCTCCCATTTTGAATACAGGGAAGTAATATTTTTTCCCTTTGATTTTCTTTCTCAAAATTTTCAGGAGATGTCCTTAGGTTATTAGATTAATGCTGACCTGAGACAGCAGAGAAAGGATTCCAGTTCTTACTCTCTGCTGACAACAGATCTTTACACATGGCTAGATTATAGGATAAGTCAACATATTTTTTAGAGGCACACTTTTGTTCACAAGGAATCCTTGGTTTGGTCTAAGTTAGGCTTTAATTATTTTCAGAACATTTTATTAAAGCTCCAAATTTTATAATTAATACACACTAATGAAATATTATTTTAGGGTCATTAAAAATGATGAAAATACAATATTTGAAGGCTCAGTGAAATCTAAATTTGCATTTTTATCATTTGAGATTTGGCAGAAAGAGCAATAGAATATTACTCTGAATAATGTAGATCACAAGGGGCCTTGTATGACATAAAAATGGATAGGATTTTTACTAAGAAGTAATGGGGAACCACCTTAGAAGGAGCAGCAAAATCTGGTTTGCATTGTAGAAATGCATCTCCAGTGGAAGTAAAAAGATGTATTACACAAAAAGTGAGGCTAGAGAAGGGGAAGCCTTTTAGAAGGCAATTGCAGAAGCCCAGAGGAGATAACAAGCATCTGAGGGAGGATCCTAAAGCAATGGCCATGAGGATGATGAGAAGAAGATTAATCTGAGATACGTTTAAAGAGTAGGTTTGACATGACTAGTTCTAGATGAGAGATAAAACACAGAACTGAGGAGGCCTTACAAATAGCTGTGAAAAGAAGAGAAGAGAAAAGCAAAGGAGAAAAGGAAAGATACCCATTTGAATGCGGAATTCCAAAAAATAGCAAGGAGAGATAAGAAAGCCTTCCTCAGTGATCAATGCAAAGAAATAGAGGAAAACAACAGAATGGGAAAGACTAGCGATCTCGTTAAGAAAATTAGAGATACCAAGGGAACATTTCATGCAAAGATGGGCTCAATAAAGGACAGAAATGATATGGACCTAACAGAAGCAGAAGATATTAAGAAGAGGTGGCAAGAATACACAGAAGAACTATACAAAGAAGACCTTCATGACCCAGATAATCACGATGGTGTTATCACTCACATTCACCTAGAGCCAGACATCCTGGAATGTGAAGTCAAGTGGGCCTTAGGAAGCATCACTATGAACAAAGCTAGTGGAGGTGATGGAATTCCAGTTGAACTATTTCAAATCCTAAAACATGATGCTGTGAAAGTGCTACACTCAATATGTCAGCAAATTTGGAAAACTCAGCAGTAGCCACAGGACTGGAAAAGGTCATTTTTCATTCCAGTCCCAAAGAAAGGCAATGCCAAAGAATGCTCAAACTACCGCACAATTGCACTCATCTCACACGCTAGTAAAGTAATGCTCAAAATTCTTCAAGCTAGGCTTCAGCAATACGTGAACCATGAACTTGCCGATGTTCAAGCTGGTTTTAGAAAAGGCAGAGGAACCAGAGATCAAATTGCCAACATCTGCTGGATCATCGAAAAAGCAAGAGAGTTCCAGAAAAACATCTATTTCTGCTTTATTGACTATGCCAAAGTCTTTGACTGTGTGGATCACAATAAACTGTGGAAAATTCTGAAGGAGATGGGAATGCCAGACCACCTGACCTGTCTCTTGAGAAACCTGTATGCAGGTCAGGAAGCAACAGTTAGAACTGGACATGGAACAACAGATTGGTTCCAAGTAGGAAAAGGAGTATGTCAAGGCTGTATATTGTCACCCTGCTTATTTAACTTATATGCAGAATACATAATGAGAAACGCTGGGCTGGAGGAAGCACAAGCTGGAATCTAGATTGCTGGGAGAAATACCAGTAACCTCAGATATGCAGATGACACCACCCTTTTGGCAGAAAGTGAAGAAGAACTAAAGAGCCTCTTGATGCAAGTGAAAGAGGAGAGTGAAAAAGTTGGCTTAAAGCTCAACATTCAGAAAACTAAGATCATTGGCATCTGGTCCCATCACTTCATGGCAGATAGATGGAGAAACAGTGGAAACAGTGGCTGACTTTATTTTGGGGGACTCCAAAATCACTGCAGATGGTGATTGCAGCAGTGAAATTAAAAGACGCTTACTCATTGGAAGAAAAGCTATGACCAACCTAGACAGCGTACTGAAAAGCAGAGACATTACCTTTCTGACAAAGGTCCATCTAGTCAAGGCTATGGTTTTTCCATTAGTCATGTATGGATGTGAGAGTTGGACGGTGAAGAAAGCTGAGTGCTGAAGAATTGATACTTTTGAACTGTGGTGTTGGAGAAGACTCTTGAGAGTCCCTTGAACTGAAAGGAAATCCAGCCAGTCCATCCTAAAGGAGATCAGTCCTAGGTGTTCATTGGAAGGACTGATGTTGAAGCTGAAACTCCAATACTTTGGCCATCTGATGCGAAGAGCTGACTCATTTGAAAAGACTCTGATGCTGGGAAAGATTGAGGGCAGGAGGAGAAAGGGATGACAGAGGATGAGATGGTTGGATGGCATCACCGACTCAATGGACATGGGTTTGGGTGGACTCCGGGAGTTGGTGATGGACAGGGAGGCCTGGTGTGCTGTGATTCATGGGGTCACAAAGAGTCAGATATGACTGAGCAACTGAACTGAACTGAACTGAACTGAGGACGACTCTAAGTTTTCTGGCTTGACCAATTAGGTGTCTAGTGGTGCCATTAACTAAAGTAGATAATATAGAAGGAAAAGTAGATTTGAACAAAAACAATAAAATGAGCTTGGTTGAAGATAAATGGGGTTTGAGGTAAAACTACTTGGTTGTTCCTCAGAAATATTGTGATTAGGACAAAGATATGAGCAGGATACACACACGCATAGGTAAGTAAGTAAGTAAGTGTTAGTTGCTCAGTTGTGCCCGACCCTTTGTGACCCCATGAACTGCAGCCCACCAAGCTCCTCTGTCTATGGGATTTTCCAGGCAAGGATACTGGAGTGGGTTGCCATTTCCTTTTCCAAGGGATCTTCCCAACCCAGGGATCAAACCCGGGCCTCCTGCACTGCAGCCAGATTCTTTACCGACTGAGGTACAAGGGAAGCCTAATTATGCATAAGTGATAGCCTAATTAACAGGAGTTGATGAGTTGGCTCAGGTGTGAAACACTGATTCCTAGCCATTTCCCAGGCCAACATAACTGCATAATATGTCGCAGCCCCCTTGGTGACCATGGCAATAGTGGCTTTATAGGCATGTGATCTTAGCACTCTCTCCTTTGAGCGTTGAGAAAGAAAGTGACAGAATCCCTAAGAATGGATATACTTAAAGCACTACTGCTTAAACTCAATGTGTACAGATCACCCAGTAAGCTTGCTAGAAGGAAGGTGCCTAGACTCACCCCCAGAGACTTGGATTCAGGGTGTAAGACTCAGGACTACACTTGTTTAAAAAGTAACTTCTACTATGTTGTATACACACTGAAGTTTGAGAAGTTCTAGTCAAGGCTATGGTTTTTCCAGTAGTCATGTATGGATGTGAGAGTTGGACGGTGAAGAAAGCTGAGCACCGCAGAATTGATGCTTTTGAACTGTGGTGTTGGAGAAGACTCTTGAGAGTCCCTTGGACTGCAAGGAGATCCAACCAGTCCATCCTAAAGGAGATCAGTCCTGGGTGTTCATTGGAAGGACTGATGTTGAAGCTGAAACTCCAATACTTTGGCCACCTCGTGTGAAGAGTTGACTCATTGGAAAAGACCCTGATGCTGGGAAGAATTGGGGGCAGGAGGAGAAGGGGACGACAGAGGATGAGATGGCTGGATGGCATCACCGACTCGATGGACATGGGTTTGGTAAACTCCGGGAGTTGGTAATGAACAGGGAGGCCTGGTGTGCTGCAATTCATGGGGTCGCAAAGAGTCGGACACGACTGAGCAACTGAACTGAACTGAACTGAATAAAAAGAAAGAAGAAAAAGTAGTCAAAAGTTTGCATATGTGAATTTTACCTTTATAATGACCATGTGTTTTACTTGAATCCGATTATCCTTTTTGTTTATTTGTTTTAAATTTTACGGTTTTAGTCAAAATCTAGAGACTATTTTTCCTAGAAAAGTTTGTAACAAACAAATTTTCCTGCTTTGATTCATAGCAGCATGATTCCCAAGACTTAACAAGGAAAAAACCTAAAGTTAAAAACAAAACAAGCAGTGAAAAGCTACTGGTTTATAAAATCTGGAAATTTCTAATCTAAAATTTTGCACTCATTTTGCTTAATGGAAAGGGTGCTGTACTGAGATTCAGAAAACCTGCATTATTTGGTATTAGTACTAACCTTAAACAAGGCCTTGGAAGTTTCTAGGCCTTCATTTTCCTGTTTACCACAAGAAAACCTTGGATTGGGAAAGTCTCATAAGATTCTAGATAAAGGTGAAGTGTAATCTTTTAACTTGTATAGTACGTTGAGTCAAGTGAAAATGATGCTATTTAACCATTTTAACCTATAAAATCGGCAATTTCATATGTTTCAACATATCTAGGGTCAAGCTGGAGGAGGGCATGGAAACCCACTCCAGTGTTCTTGTCTGGAGATTCCTCATGGACAGAGGAGCCTGGCAGGCTATAGTCCACGGGGTGGAAGGAGTCAGACACGACCGAGCAACTAAGCACAGCACAGGACTGAGCTGACCCACTAGGCATGAGCAGCCCAGGGGCTCTATATCACTCCATCTCACAGTCGCAGTTTGCTTTATGTTCTCCAGCTACAAGTAGTCTTTCTCTACAGCCACAAGCTGACACACATTTCCATCCTTCAGGTTCTGTGATTTCAAATCGAATACTCCTGAAGACGGGTTCAGATTATCATGGCTCGGATCATACGTTCACCTCAGCCAAATGCTGCAGGCAGAGGACTATTTCTGGATGGAAATGGATCACTTTCCTGTCCTAGTGACCAGAGGTATAGAATATCATGAATGGCTGCTGTTAGTCCCCTCAAAGAGCTGTGGTACTGAACAGGCAAAAACTGGATATCCTCTACATGTCTGTATGTCTCTGGGTGTGTCATGACTTAAACCATACTTTATTCATTGAAAGTAGACATTATGAACGAACCAGCCAGAAGGAAGATGATTTGGATTCAAAATCTTTATGATTTGGGAAGTTATTTCCTTCTTTTGAATCTATTTTCTCATCTGAAAAAAATTAATTATAAATACCTCAAAGGTTTATTATGGGATTATATGACAGCATGTATATGAAAATTTTCATTTTCATCATAAAACACTATAGAACTTAAAGAATCTTTCATTCAATAAACTATTGAGTACCTACTAAGGGCTGTGAACCTTGTTAGGTGTTGGGAATATAAAGATGGATACAATATGATATTTTTGCCCTCTGTAACATCACAATAGATTAGTATAACATCCAGTATGTAAATTACCTCAGTGCATCTTTTTAAATATTTAAAATAGATCAAGTGCTTGACAGTTGAGTCAAAGAGTACAGTGGTTTAACAAATGCGTGCATGCATGCTCAGTCGCTTCAGTCATGTCCGACTCTTTGCAATCCTATGGACTGTAGCCTACCAGACTCCTCTGTCCATGGGATTCTCCAAGCAAGAATACTGGAGTGGGTCACCATCCCCTCCTCAAGCGGAACTTCCCGACCCAAGGATTGAACCTGCATCTTTTATGTCTCCTGCATTTGCAGGAGGGTTCTTTACCACCAGCACCACCTAGGAAGACCTTAACAAATGCAGGAATAGGCAATGTATTACAGAATAGCGATATTACTAAAAATTTGAGTGTAAAATGAATTTCTTCAAAGCAAATCTTTCACTTGGTTTACCTATATTGACAACACTTTATTTGGTTCTGTTCACCTCTTGAGCAAATGATTAATTCCTCAAGATTAACATTTATTGCCTCAAAACTGGCTTTTATCAATAAACAATCATATAGCTAGTATTCTTTTCTATATCTTATCTCTATACACACTTAGCCTGAATACAGCAATTCTTACCACATAGTCTCTCACACACACTATTTTCAAATTCTTTCCTAAACAAATCAATTTTGAACTTGATTTGTGTTAGTTTTTATTTTTTCTTGACACAATTCTCTTATTAAATTATATTGTCCCACTCAAGCTCATGCCTTGGGAAAAAGTTGATAAAACTGAGACTTGTCTATAAAATGATCTTACAATTGTCCTGCCATTTGGAATCTAAAATTACCAGTATCACTCAGGGCAGTCAAACATTTCTCACAGTGGTCTATATTCTCATCATTATGAAATACATTTTGAAACATGACTCATTCAAAATGTTAACAAGATTAAATAATAAATTATAAGAAACTTTTCAGGAACTTCCTGCTAAAAAATATTTGCTTGCTCTGCACACAGTTTATATGACAATCGCATATTTATTCAGCATGAACTGGCCACATTGCAATAAGTTCCTGTCACCACTAGAACTGTATAAAATTCTCAAACCAAAGGCTAGCTTAGTGTTCATAATGCCACTCCTAATTGCTAGTACTTTATACTTATTGTTCAGTTTGGCATGGGTTCCTAGTTCACTCTTCTTGAAATTCTTTGCCTGGCTTTGCATATTCATTTCTTCAGCAAATATTTACTGTATCTTTGTTGGGTAGGTACAAAATTAACAAGGCACAATCTTTCCCTCAAGGACCTTACAAAGCAGTAGAGGAGACAGAGAACTAAAAAGACAACAGAGGAGAACAATGGAATATGGAAAGTATAGTTTGTGTCTATCTCCTCCTAGTTCTTTTAGGTGATTCTTCACCAACCCTACTGGTCTAAAAACTCTACTGGATGATCATATGGGTTCCGGGATGGGCATGAAACTGGCCCACGTCTATCAAAGGCCTCCTCAGAGCTTTCCTGCTGGAGTTAGAAGGGGAGGAGTATCCCTATGTCACAAGCTTCAAGTGTGGAGCCTGAAGCATGCAGATGATTTCACGATTCGAAATGAGAAGTAGCACTTTTCCCACCATATGGAGAAAACAATTCAGGAGAGACCACAGATAACATCTGAGGAGTAGCAGTGGAGAGCAGGACCTGAGAGATGAAGAAAGCCTCACTGGTCCCTCGGTCTGGTATGCCTGAAGCTGTCACTTCCCTAGACTGACCATATGGGGTGGTAGGCAATTCTGGGACAGTATGGGTGGCTCCATAATCATCAGGGATCCAGGCTTCTTCTGCTTTTCTGCTCTGTAGTCCTTAACATTTGACTTCCATCCTCATATATCAACTGCACTTTCAGGTGCACTTTCACTACAGTCTCCATCATTTCTTGGAGAAGGCAATGGCAACCCACTCCAGTGTTCTTGCCTGGAGAATCCCAGGGACGGCGGAGCCTGGTGGGCTGCCGTCTATGGGGCCACACAGAGTTGGACACGACTGAAGCAACTAAGCAGCAGCAGCAGCAGCCATCATTTCTTAACATCTCCCAGATACTGTGTTCTGTGCCAGTTGTCATTTATCCTCAAGTAGTGCTGTTTTCCTTATGCTCTGCCCACTTCACTTAAACCCTGTAAGCTTTGAGAGTATTGTCCCTAATCAAAATCAAGAGGGGCATCTAAAGTACATTCCTATTGAGCTCAAGCAAGAAGTCTAACCACTCCTTTGTTGTAAACCTTTTGAAGAAAAAAGAAGACCCATCAATTGCAATGTTCTCAACTCCAAGGTTATGGGACAATGGTATATATACCTATTGTGAAGGATATGAGGCATATCTAGTGAGCTTACTAGACAGATGTAGATTGTTTTTAAAGTTTGCTAACAGTGCTGTCTTTCTTTTTAGAGAAGACTTAAGTTCATTCATATAATAACATCATTTTCTGTCTCTTATATTCTTATATGCTTGATAAAATAGGAAGATAAAAGGGTCAGAAATATTGGTTAGTTTACAGCCTTGAAGCCTATTTAAATATATTCATAAGTGTGTCGTGGGGGGATGGATGGGAGTCTTCAGAGAGAGTGAATACAGGTATACTTATGGCTGATTCACATTGTTTTACGACAGGAACCAACACAACATTGTAAAGCAATTATCCTCCAATTTTAAAAAAGTGTGTCACAGATTTGAATTTCATCCTTTATATGCAGTAGCAGCAGAATGTCTAAGTATAACCCCAAAGCAGACAGACATTATGATAAAGCTTGGAAAAGGACAGGGAATAGAGACCAACTGTCATCACTAAACATACAAGTCATTTCACTAGTCATGTGAAGTGCCAAATGGGATTCGCTTGTTGGCCAAATGGGGCCCTGTGTGAACTTTAGCATGTGTCAGTAGTCTCCTGGGAAAGTCTCACCTTAAGATTAGGAAGAGAAGATTGATGTTAGATTTAGGAATGGAGTGTTGAGGATAAGGAAAGGGAATGACCTACTTTTGAGACCATGGCTTACTCCTCTAGTAATTTGGAAGGAGCAAGCTGTAAATAAAAGGGATCTAAGACTAAGTAAGAATTTCAAATCAGAGATGGTGCTGCCAGAGATGTGGACTCTGCTACAAAATTTGTCTTAACAGAAAAACAGAAGGAATCTAAGCCTTCAGGTGTAGCTGTTAGCCACAAATGATGAAAAAAATAAAAAGAAAATCAGCTAAGAGAAAAATACTGGCAAGAACCTAGATAATAATTTGATGGTGGTGATGATGGCAATAAGCAGATATTAGCAGCAGAAACTGGAGCAGCCAATTTTATAGGAACAATTCATCCAAAAATTGTGTGATTTGGGAGAATGCTTAGTAAGAGATATTATGAGCCTATGAGATATATTGGAGACTGTGACTAGCAAAGTGGCCTTAGGAAAACAAATAAGGGATAGATGTAAGAAACACTAATGAAGTAATAAACAGATAAGACTTGGAAACTGACAATGGATGGTTGGGAAGGGAGTAGAGAGGTATGGAATCAAAATTCACTTTGTTATTTTAGGTCTAAATAACTAGAAGAAATATATAAACAATATAGATAAACTATATTTATCTTCATATAAATAAATAAAACTGGTGGAAAGACTATTTTAAGGGGAAAGGTGATGTGTTCAGCTCTAGATAATTTGAGTTTGAGGTGAATGAGAAATATTCAAGTGGAAATGTTCAGAAGAGTCAGTAAGTAACAGGAAATGTGAGACTGCAGTTAAAGGAGAGAGATCAAGGCTACATTTCCAGATTGGAAGCTATTGCTCAGTGATATTAGTGGAAGCTGGAAGAGAAGATGGCATCACCAAGGGAGATGCTAGAGACCAAAGTGTGCCACGTGAGCATGTCTTTTCCCTCATTCAGACATATTAACCTTAAATATGTCAACTGAAGATACTCAATTATCTTGAGTACCTTGAACTGGTGGTCATTTATAGCCTAGCATCTGAAACATAACACAACAGGGTACTTGGTTTGGATTTGAATTTCAAAATTAGATTAGTGCAATCAATAAATTTAAATATATATGGTGGGGTGAGAATATTTGGATACCAAAAAGTTGCTCCTAATTTGTGTTATAAACTAAGTTTAGTGACAGGTACATTAAAATTTAAGCTTGCCAGCCAATACTAAATGCATAGGTTGACCTTCACATAATATTTTTCCTTAATTCTACTGCGATATGTTTTTTTAAAGAAGAATTTCAAAATCATTTCTGAATTTTCTTAATTGTATGGCTTTAAGTTAGACGAATGAAATATGCCTCTTCAAATATAGTGTTAAAGATTTTAGTATACTGTATAATCCAAACTATTAATATGTGTTAATGTTTAATTATATAAAGAACATTATGCAAATATTTACCTGAACAAGTAAGATATCATTATTAATGATGACTTGTGAATATAATTAGAAATGAGTAATTAGGAAAAATACAACATTAATAAAGAGTATATTTCAAAAGTAGTACACTGGGGATATGAAAATAAGCCCTCTATATGTCCTTTACATACCAGTAGAATATGCATATAGTGTTCCTGCCTATGAAATGATTTGAAATGGAAAGGTAGGAATAAAAGAATCATAATGGTCTCTTATCCTCTGAGTAATTTTAATCTTAACTACTATATTCTATTACTCAGATTTGAATAGACTAGGTATCCTAGAGAAAGTCTTATCCTCTGAAGAGCAGATTGTTATCTTATCTTCCAAAATGACATATTAAAAAAGGAGTTTTGAGGCTGGTGGATCAAGATAGAGAGTAGGAATACTCTGAGCTTACCTTCTCCCATGGACATACCAAAACTACAACTACACATAGAACAATTATCTCTGAGAATGACCTGAAGTCTAACAGAACAAATTTTCTAAAATTAAGGATGTAAAAAAAGGCCATACTGAGAAGGGTGGGAAGGGCAGAGATATGGTCTAAGCAGAACCCACATGCCCAGTGCAGCAACCCACAAGAAGAAGGGTTATCACAACTAGGAGTTCTCCTCTGAGGAGAAAGGGGTCTGAGCCTCACATTCGGCTCCTCAGCCCAAGGAACCAGTACCAGGAAATGGGCCCCCATTACATCTAGCTTTTAAAAAAACAGTGGGGCTTACCTCTGGGAGAGGAGGAGGGCTGTGGGAAACCAAGACTCCACTCCCACTGAACACTTTCTACATTAGGCCACTCTTTCAAGACTAGGGGACATAGCTGACTTACCTAATACATCGAAACAAACACGGACAGTTAGGTAAAAACAAGGAGACAAAAGAATACCTTCCAAAGGGAAAAAAATAGGACAAAACCTCTGAAAAGGAACTGAAGACATGAGGGTAAACAATCTACCAGGGAAAAGGTCAAAGAAATAGTCATAAAGTCGCTCACCAAATTTGAGAGAAGTCAGGGAAAGGGTCAACAAACAGAAAATATTAAAAAGAATCAATCATAACTGAAGAATATAACTAAAGTGAAAAATACACTAGAGGGAATCATCAGCGGATTAGAGGAGGCAGAAGAATGGATTGAGATCTGGAAGACAGGGTAACAGAAATCACCCAATCAGAACAGCAAAAAGAAAAAGAGTTTAAAAAGTGAGTGTAGTTTAAGGGACCTCTGGGACAATATCAAGCATGCTAACGTTTTCATGACAGGGGTCCCAGAAGGAGAAGAGAAAGAGATACAAAATCTATTTGAAGAAATAATGGCTGAAAATTTCCCTCACCTGGCAAAGAAAACAGACATCCAAGTCCAGAAAGCAGAGAGTCACAAATAAGATGAAATGAAAGAGACTCACACCAAGGCATATTAGAGTTAAAATATTAAAAAAGTAAAATAAAATAAAATAGAGAATCTTAACAGCAGCAAGAGAGAAACAACTAGTTATGTACAAAGGAACTCCCATAAAACTATCCCCCAACTTTTCAGTATTTACTTTACAGGCAAGAAGGGAGTGACGCTATACATTGAAAGTACTGAAAAAAACTTACAAATAAGAACACTCTACCTGGCAAGGTTATCATCAGAATTGAAGGAGAGATAAAGAGTTTACAGACAAGCAAAAGCTAAAGGAGTTTGTCACCACTAAACTGGCCTTTTAAGAAATATTAAAGGGACTTCTTTAAAAGAAGGAGAAAAATCCATAACTAGAAACAAGAAAATTATGAAAAAAAATTCACTGGTAAAGGCAAACATAAACTAAAGGTAGTGGATCAACCACCTGCAAAAGCTAACATTAAGGTTAAAAGACAAAAGCAGTAAAAAATTATCTATATCAAAAATAATTGAGTGATATATAAATTAAAAGATGCAAAATATGATATAAAAACATAAAACAAGGCAAGTGCTTTTAGAATGTGCTCAAACTTGAGTGACTATCAAAACAGACCCTACATACATAGGTTGTTACATGTGACACACATGTTAATCATGAACCAAAAACCTGTAATGGATACAAAAAAAAAATAGGAAGGAATGCAAACATATTAATAACACTAAAGAACATTATCAAATCACAAGAGAACAAGAGAATAAGAAAGGAACAAAGAACTACAAACAAAAAATAAAACCCAGAAAATAATTCACAAAATGGTGACAAGTACATACCTATCAATAGTTACTTTAAATGTAAATAGGCTATATGCTTTAATCAAAGGATATAGGATAGCTGAATAGATAAGAAAAGAACAAGATTCATATATATGTTTACCACAAGAGACTCTCTTCAGATCTAAAGACACACACATACAGAAAGTGAAGGGATGGGAAAAGATATTTCATGCAAATAGAAATAAATATGAATGGAAATAAAACTGCGGTAGCAATACTTAGATAAAACACAAATATCTGTCTCTCCTAACAAGAGACAAAGAAGGGCATTAAATAATGTAAAGAGTTCAAGCCAACAAGAAGATAAAATACTTGGAAATGTATATGTACCCAACATAGGAGCACCCGAATAAAGAAAACCAATACAGACATAAAGAGAGAGACTGACAGTAAAATATTAATAGTAGGGGATTTTGACACCTCACTTACATCAAAGGATGAGCCATCCAGACAGAAAATCCATCAGGAAACACTGGCCTTAAACAACACATAGATCAGACAAACTTAATGGGTACATGCAGAATATTCTACACCAAAACAGAATACAGATTTTTTTGCAAGTGTAAATGAAATTTTCTCCAGAATAGACCAAATGGCATGCCACAAGGCAAGACTTCATAAATTTAAGAAGGTTAAAATCATATCAAGTACCTTTTCCAACTACACAGTATGAATCTAGACATTCATTACAAGAAGAAAACTGGAAAAATAGGATAGTACTTGGCATAAATGTTTATTATTGTCATAAGAAATCTATTTGAACCATGCAAATACACATATTCACATAACACATACATATTACATTTTGTTGTTTGTGATGGTTAGGTACAAAAAGTACCAAGGTAAACAGGTAGACACAAAGGGAATCTTCAATTCAGTCTCAATGAGTTAAACTTAGAGCTAGTATAGGTCCTCTGGAGAGAGGTAAAATTGAATGTGTGTTTTATTTAACTTCAAGTTCTACTGTTGTTTTAACCTCTTTTCTTCTTCATTCTTTACTGTTTTACTCTTTGTGACTCAATTAAACAGATGCCAATATAGTCATGCAGAGAAATACAAAATAGTGCCAACACAGTCAGGTGAAAACAATAACAATAAAATTATAGGGGCAATTTGAACTAAAGCTAGAACTCAGATCTTAAACTCTGACTGTCTAAAACGAAAAGGAAGAATTTTCTTTTCTCTAGGTTGGCTGGTCATATTGATCAGATCCATAGGATAATTCAAATTAAGAAGCAAATGGGACTCTAATACATTTTTCTGATATTTAAGGAAATTGAATTTGCGTCACATGTAACAAATTGACAATTGATGGGCAGAGAGTTGAATAAGTCATCCAATTAATTTAATTCTAATATATACATATATCTGTAAATAATTTCTTTTGTTTTCAATTGCTAAATGTAAACATAATTATTCTATTTTGCTATCTATTCAGATACTCTATTTTTCAAGTTGAGAGTGGAGAACTGACATAAATTTGAAAAAATGTATAGACTTGACCAAAGGAAGAATTTTAAGATTGCAATTCATGGGGAAAAGACAGATTATTTTATTTTGGAAATTTTAAAGTTAGAGTTATTCTCCTGGTTGGGTTAGGTACAAAACACTTTAGAATTCTAGATTCTTAAAGTATATATATGGACAAAAAAATCCAAGCCCTGAAATGATGCTGTAGCTGTGGGATATTACACTTATTCTACATGTCTTACTTCACCAATCTATTGCGAGTAATTTCTAACCATGTGAGGTAAAGAAGGAGGTGGGCAGGGGAGGGCAGGGGGTCTGTGTCAGGGGAAAAATGATGGTATATTGAAAAACACATTTTGCCACTTATAGATAAAACTACCATTTGTCTACAAGCTACCTCCATCAGAGATACATCGATATCTCAGCACGTGTAGAAGGAATGAATATGTAGAAAACTCTGACTATCACACTTCAGATCTTTCTCAGGAATGTCCTATCTTTCATCCATTAACACTGCCTTAGACAAAGATGTTCTATATGTACTGCATACTGATAACACATCACATATTTAATATATTTTAGCTTCGTTTTTCACAAAAGTTTTTATAGCTTCTGGCCTTATTTACTTTTCAAAGAAAAACAATGAATTGAATGTATTATTACAGGTAAGAAATTTAAATTCTTTCAGCATTTAAGGGATAAGAGAAGGCCTGAATTGAAATCAGCTTTCACTTGGTACATAGGGCAAGTAAAACAAGTGTTAATGAAAAATGATTCACTTAGAGCTGTCATTACAAGCATTGTTAATCTATATCAGAAGCCAGTGGGAGGAGAAAACTGCATTAGAAGGTTAATAGTTTTAGAATGACAGTTCAAAAATGAACATTTGAAGTAATGTAATATCTGCTAAATAATCCACAGGCTGTAAAAAATTATTTGCTTTATTTTTCTGTTAACTATACTCAATGCCAAACCGAGAAGTTGAAAATGAGAAAATTTTGTTTATCTGCTGGTTTTGCTAAACAAATATAACAGATTTTTATCATTATACAGTTATATGCAAACAATGTCTACACTGTGAGCTATAATATATGGCCATAACATAAATAATATCTATTAAAATAACTGAAGAAAGTAAAAAGGGAGCATTTATTTCCTGTTATGTATCTCCTCTATGTATCTATGTTCCTGTGTCTTTATTCATATACTGATGAATATATTATAATTAATTTCAAATTTTAATATGGTTTGATCAGTATCAAAGGTTATAATGTAATTAATTGATTAATCTAATATTTTATTAACTGTCTCAGTATAGAGAAGTATTTATGAAAAGTGTTTCAAGTCAGGAAGGCATGCATTTCTTAGGTGAATTACTCCAAGTACAGATTTTATCAGCAAAAGAAAACAGTGAAAATGGATATTGATAATATAGGTAAGCCATTTACCACTATTTAAGAAGCATTTATACTAAAACAAACATAATCTGGAAAAAAACTTTAAAAAACTTATGTTCCTTTGAGTGAAAGCCCATAAAATATGTTTATACCCAAAATAGGTTGTATGATTATATAACCATTACTAAAAACTTAAAAAAAAATCTAATTTATAAGGTCAGTCATTTTCATTCTTTGTTTTAATATAGATAGCTCTGAAGAGCTTTCCATTCTTAGCACGTGAAAAATAGGAAGTGTTTTTCTATGCCACAAATGAACTCATGAGAAAATCTTTGAATATCTTCTCTGCAGCCCCAATTTCAAGTCAATAGATTAAGTGCCCACATTGTTTGCAACTAACTCACAGCTGTCTAAATTGCTTCAGAAATGTTTAGCAGATTGCTTTATAGCAGGATAACACAGTTTGAACCACAGTTTCTTGAATACATCTTGCTGAGAGCTTATCTCATTCAAATGATGAAGGCAGCTGAAGCATGGTATTTGAATCAACCACATTTTGTTCTAATAAAGGAAAATTTTAGGAAGCTCTAGTTGTGATAGGCAACACAGTAAAGCAATTGAAATGTGGATATTATATTTTACACCATTCAAACTGCTTGCGTATATGTGTGTGGTGATAAGATATTTTAAAAATAAAAGTTTTTCATTTGGCGAGAAGCTTACAGTTAAACTGTAAAAGCAATATACAAATCATGTGAATTGCGAGCATATAAAAATAAATATGCAAATGAGTGTAATACTCTTTTCCAAAATAGCATCTTTAATAGGAAACCCTTCATAAGAATCTTTACAAAGTGACGTATTTTAAAGTCATTTTTATATTTCATAAGTACTTATAACTAGCAGTTCTTATTTTTAATTAGAAAATACACATCTCTTCAGCCATAAATGAATAAACTATAGATATGAACATGAGGCGGAGAAGGAAATGGCACCCCACTCCAGTACTCTTGCCTAGAAAATCCCATGGATGGAGGAGCCTGGTAGGCTGCAGTCCATGGGGTCGCTAAGAGTCGGACATGACTGAGTGACTTCACTTTCACTTTCATGCATTGGAGAAGGAAATGGCAATCCACTCCAATGTTCTTGCCTGAAGAATCCCAGGGACGGGGGAGCCTGGTGGACTGCCATCTACAGGGTCGCACAGAGTCGGACACGACTTTAGCAACTTAGCAGCAGCAGCAGCATGAACATTAGGAATGGGTACATTCACTTATAAATTTTAAAAATTCTTATCAAATAAATTCTTATAAAGTACTTTCTACACATGAGCTTTACATATACTAGACGCTGTGGTGATTACAGAAGTCTGATATATTAATTTTTTTTCACTCAAGCAGCTCAAAATCTACTTGGGAAACATAAGAATGAGTATAACTGAATCCTAAGGTGTGTGGCTTATAAATATAAACCCAGTAAGTTGTAGATACTTCAAAAAAGTTGTTGAGAACTTGAATGTGTTTTCTACAAGCTAAATTTTGTTTTTAACTGATTAGTGAATGTATTTAAATATTTCAGAAAAATTCTATCAATGGCAAGTTTGAGAAGAAGGCTTATCTAAATATCCAGCTCGGAATGTATGCTCCAATTATCTATTGCCATGTATAGAGTTGGTCAAAAATTTCCTTTGGTTTTTTTTAAGTAAAAATAAAATGACACATTTTTCATTTTCACTAAGAACTTTATGGAACAATGGATTCACCATTTTATTACACGACCTTATGCCATTTTTCAGGTAACTTCATAACTCCATGTTCCCAAAACTTTTTATCTTTTGAGCAAAGAACTGTTACAGGTGCCTTTTCCAGTCTTCCAGGAAATTGAAATTTTTTTCTGTTAAAAGAATTTTGTAAAGACCAAAACAAATGGGTATCCAAAGGTGCAACATCTGGTGAATGGGTCAAATGAATCAGAACTTCCCAGTTAAGCTCTAAGTTTTTGCCTGGTCATCAAAGACACGCGCAGTCTTACATTATCGTGAAGGAAGATTATATGCATTTTTGACTCATTCCAGACGCTTTTCATTGAGTGCTGCCTTCAGTTGGTCTAACTGGGAGCAGTACCTGTTGGAATGAATAGTTTGGCTTTCCAGAGGAGCTCATAATAGAGGACTCCATCTCAATCTCATCATATACACAACATCGTCTTCTTTGGATGAAGACCAGCCTTTGGTGTGGTTCGTGGTGGTTCATCTCACTTGCTCCGTGATCTCTTCCTTCCACATTATTGTACAGCATCCACTTTTCATTGCCCATCACAATTTGTTTGAAAAATGGAATATTTTCATTACATTTCAGTAGAGAATCACATGCAAAGATAAGGTTCCAAAGGTTTTTTTGGGCTTACTTTATGTGGAACACAAGCATCAAAGTGATTAACATAACCAAGCTGGTTCAAGTGATTTTCAGCACTTGATTTGAATATTTTGAGTATGTTGGCTATCTCCCAGGTGATATAACATTGATTGTTCTCAACTAATGTCTCCATTTGATCGCTATCAACTCCAACTGGTCTATCCAAACATGGAGCATCATTCAGCAAGAAATCTCCTGTAACTAGAACTATCTTACAGAAAAAACAAAATGAACTTTTTGGCCAACCCAATATATCTATTGTTCCCCACTCCTGAAACAAACAATTCTATTATGCTCACAAATTATAAATTCAGAAATTTGGACAGAATATAGCAGGGATTGTCTCTTCCCGTAATGTTTATGGCCTCAAATAAAATGATTCTAACATTTGGTGACTCGAACAAACAGGCTGAAATTGCTGAGATAAGAAGATTTGTTACCAAAATGGTTCTTCACTCACCTGTTTGGGGCCTGGACTAAGATGATTTGAAGGTTGGGCTTAGCTGGGACTGTCGACCAGAATATTTACATAGAGCCTTTCCACGAGGCTTTGGCTTCTCACAGAACGGTGGCTGGATTCTAAGAAAGCTCAGATTAAGAGGGAGTGTTTTAAGAAAGAAAGTGTTTTAACGTAGTAATGTTTGCAGGAGGAGAAGGCGATGACAGGATGAGATGGTTGGACAGCATCACTGACTCATTGGACAGGAATCTGAGCAAAATTCGGGAGACAGTGAAGGACAGAGAAGCCTGGTGTGCTGCAGTCCATGGGGTCTCAGAGCCAGACACGACTTGGCAACTGAACAACACTTGCCATGACTGTGAAAGAATTTTTGTTTTTAAACTGACACAACGTGTTTACTCTATGAGACAATGTAGTCACTCAGTGACGAAAGAATCTGATAGTTACAGATTTGGAGCTTTCATTTTAAAGTCCAGGAAGTAGAACACTTTGCTGACTAGAAATTCTATGTGATGGATACTATGAATTGTCAATCAAAATCCAAATTCCTCTTCTTCAGTAAAAGGGTTGATCCATGACTAGTCAGACAGCACAGGTCTCAGCCTTGTTTGAGGCTGTGTGGTCAAATACCTACATTCTCACAATGGAACAGAAACAGAAATGGTGTGTGCTACTTTTGAACCTGGGCCTTAAAACAAAGTACATATAATCCCTCATGCTCTTTTTTTCCTTCCTAAAAGGTAGATCGTGGAGTTGCTTGACCTAGCTTCAACCATGCAATTGAAAATAATGCCACAGTGGATAGTAGAGCAGTAAAACAGAAAGCCCCTGGATTTCTGGATGGCCTTATGGAGCATAGCCATTCTGAAAACTTGGATTTCGTGCATGTAGGGAGTAATACATTTCAGTGTTTTTTAAACCACAGTGTTGTCTGTTAAAAGTTTAGCTTTACTCCAATTTAGACAGTAGATGCACATGACTTAATAGTAGCTGGGTGCTAAAGAAATGATGGTAGGAAAAGCCAACTTCCTGTTGTCCAGCTCTCAAACCCTTTAAAATGACTGATGTTGCATTCTTTGTGTCCATTCATTTTTATTGACATTTTGCAGTTGCCAAAGTTTTCTTCTAGAGGAAGTGACACGAGTAAAATGGTCATGTTTTACATAATTCTTTTTTCATACCTATACTTCCTTTTTGTTTTGAAAAGGATACATTTTTCATGTACCACATCAATGTTTCACTTGAAAACTCCAGAAGTTTATAATTATTTTGACATGGTTGTAGATCTTAAACTCTGGAAACACAGAGATCACACTCCCATATTCACATTCAGAGAAATTGTACTAATTCAGAATCACCAGAAGTAGCTTCACAGGTTAGAAGAGCAGTTCACAAAGTGTGGTTCAGGTGGTCAGCAAGGTGAAACCTATTTTCATTATGATATTAACATGTTGACTCACCTTTTTCACTTTTATTCTCCCACAGATGTAAGGTAGAGTTTTTCAGAGGCTAAATTCATGAGAAGAGATCATCACTCTGATAGACAATGAAATGTGAATTTGTATACTCTTGTACTTTAAAAACTCTTCAGTTTTAACTTCTAATACAGTATACATTAGAAGATGTAACCCACATAAAAGTTCTTTAGTCTCCAATAGTTTTTTGGTCAAGAAAATTTTAATTTTTAATTATTAAAATGTATTACAGAATAGTTTATACATTCCAAAAGAACAAAAAGTTAACAGAAATCTATATGCTAACTACCAGCTGGTTTTCCAATTGTAGAGTACATTTTACTTGAATTATGTAAACTTAAATTATGTAAACACCTTTTTTGCAGCAGGCAAATGAATGGCTGCAGACTAAATTTTTTTTCTCCAATTTTTTTTTGTCCAGTTGACATTTACTCACCAGTGAGATCTCAGCATAAGTATAAAGTACTTGGGAAAGAATCAACTGACCTGTGTTCAAGGATTCTGAAATCACCTTCTTTGTTATTATGTCCCTTCAACTAAACCACAAGCCCCATGAAGACAAAGACTAGGTGTGCATTGATAACCATTATACTGCAAGTGACAGGGAGGAAGGACTTTTCTTTTTCCAAAAAGCACCTTTTTCTGTATCTTTGGACATATGGCAGAAAATAGCCTTTCGAGCACTAGGACCATAACACTTCCCACTCTAGGGCCACCAACTGATCAGCATTTCAATATTATATTTCCAAAGGCTAAACCTGGACATGTTCTATCATGGTCCATCCATAATTTTCTGGAAGATCTGCTGCTGCTGCTACTAAGTCGCTTCAGTCGTGTCCGACTCTGTGAGACCCCATAGATGGCAGCCCACCAGGCTACGCCGTCCTCGGGATTTTCCAGGCAAGAATACTGGAGTGGGTTGCCATTTCCTTCACCAGTGCATGAAAGGGAAAAGTGAAAGTGAAATCACTCAGTTGTGTCCGAGTCTCAGCGACCCCATGGACTGTAGCCTACCAGGCTCCTCCGTCCATGGGATTTTCCAGGCAAGAGTACTGGAGTGGGGTGCCATTGCCTTAAAGACAAATCAGCATGGCTACAGAGACTTCTCTGGTGACAGAAGCAATTCTCAGAGAAGGGAATGAGGCTGAGCAGACGCCTCCAAAAGTACCTGCTACAGTCACTACGGAACACATGTGTTCTGAACTTTAACAATCTTGCTCTTGAAATTATCTTCATAGAGCTTATGAGGGAACAACCCCGTCAAAGGCTTCCTAAGGAAGAAAAGGGTGCTGACCAAGTAGTTCTGACTCTGTCTCTCTTCTGAGTTTGCTTCTCCTTTGGGAGTCTCTAACTTTGACTACCACTGCTACTTGACTTGTATCCCTTGGGAGTAGGGAGTAACTCTTTCTTTTTTTTAACACTAATGTTGCAAAAACAAAAATAACAAAACAAAACAAAAAAACCTTTCCATGAATTCTCCATAATGCTGTTGGAGAATTTCCAAAAACACTTTACTGTTTAAGAACAAAAGAGAAATTGAAAAATACAAGGCAATAAAACCAGTGTGACTCACAAAGTAAAGGTTTCTGACCCTTTCCCTGGATATACAGTTCTTGTCTCATTTCTAAGAGAAAATAGAAGCCTTACCATACGAATAGTTCAATGTCTGTTTCTTGCTAGCAGCCCAGAACACAACAAAAAGTAAAGTTCAAGTCTACTAGGATTTTTCCTGTAACATCTCTTCCTTCTTAAAAAAGAAAATAGAAGATACTTTCTAATTATTAATTAAAACTATTCTACATGTTTGGTCATTTCTATTTCTTAAAGACTTTATTTTCTTGGACTCCAAAATCACTGCAGACAGTGACGACAGCCATGAAATTAAAAGACGCTTGCTCCTTGGAAGGAAAGCTATGACAAACCTAGACACCTTATTTAAAAGCAGAGCCATCACTTTGCCAACAAAGGTCCATATAGGCAAACCTATGGTTTTTCCAGTAGTCATGACAGAATGATCTCTGTTGGTTTCCAAGGCAACCCATTCAATATCACGGTAATCCAAGCCTATGCCCCAACCAGTAACACTGAAGAAGCTGAAGTTGAACGGTTCTATGAAGACCTGTAAGACCTTTTAGAACCAACACCCAAAAAAGATGTCCTTTTCATTATAGGGGACTGGAATGCAAAAGTAGGAAGTCAAGAAACACCTGGAGTAACAGGCAAATTTGGCCTTGGAGTACAGAATGAAGCAGGGCAAAGGCTAATAGAGTTTTGCCAAGAGAATGCACTGATCATAGAAAACACTCTCTTCCAACAACACAAGAGAAGTCTCTACACATGGACATCACCAGATGGTCAAAACCGAAATCAGACTGATTATATTATTTGCAGCCAATGACGGAGAAGCTCTATACAGTCAGCAAAAACAAGACCAGGAGCTGACTGTGGCTCAGATCATGAACTGCTTATTGCCAAATTCAGACTTAAATTGAAGAAAGTAGGGAAAACCACTAGACCATCCAGGTATGACCTAAATCAAATCCCTTATGAATATACAGTAGAAGTGAGAAATAGATTTAAGGGACTAGATCTGATAGAGTGCCTGATGAACTATGGACGGAGGTTCGTGACATTGTACAGGAGACAGGGATCAAGACCGTCCCCATGCAAAAGAAATGCAAAAAAGCAAAATGGCTGTCTGAGGATGCCTTACAAATAGCTGTGAAAAGAAGAGAAGAAAAAAGCAAAGGAGAAAAGGAAAGATATTCCCATTTGAATGCAGAGTTCCAAAGAATAGCAAGGAGAGATAAGAAAGCCTTCTTCAGTGATCAGTGCAAAATAGAGGAAAACAACAGAATGGGAAAGACTAAAGATCTCTTCAAGAAAATTAGAGATACCAAGGGAACATTTCATGCAAAGATGGGCACAATAAAGGACAGAAATGGTATGGACCTAACAGAAGCAGAAGATATTAAGAAGAGGTGGCAAGAATACACAGAAGAACTGTACAAAAAAGATCTTCATGACCCAGATAATCACGATGGTGTGATCACTCACCTAGAGCCAGACATCCTGGATGTGAAGTCAAGTGGGCCTTAGGAAGCATCACTATGAACAAAGCTAGTGGAGGTGATGGAATTCCAGTTGAGCTATTTCAAATCCTGAAAGATGATGCTGTGAAAGTGCTGTACTCGATATGCCAGTAAATTTGGAAAACTCAGCAGTGGTCACAGGACTGGAAAAAGTCCATTTTCATTCCAATCCCAAAGAAAGGCAATGCCAAAGAATGTTCAAACTACTTCACAATTGCACTCATCTCACACTCTAGTAAAGTAACGCTCAAAATTCTCCAAGCCAGGCTTGAGCAATACGTGAACCGTGAACTTCCAGATGTTCAGCCTGGTTTTAGAAAAGGCAGAGGAACTAAAGATCCAATTGCCAACATCCACTGGATCATCAAAAAAGCAAGAGAGTTCCAGAAAAACATCTATTTCTGTTTTATTGACTATGCCAAAGCCTTTGACTGTGTGGATCATAATAAACTGTGGAAAATTCTGAAAGAGATGGGAATGCCAGATCACCTGACCTGTCTCTTGAGAAACCTGTATGCAGGTCAGGAAGCAACAGTTAGAACTGGACGTGGAACAAGAGACTGGTTCTAAACAGGAAAAGGTGTACGTCAAGGCTGTATATTGTCACCCTGCTTATTTAACTTATATGCAGAGTACATCACAAGAAACGCTGGGCTGGATGAAGCACAAGCTGGAATCAAGATTGCTGGGAGAAATATCAATAACCTCAGAAATGCAGATGACACCACCCTTATGCAGAAAGGGAAGAAGAACTAAAGAGCCTCTTGATGAAAGTGAGAGAGTGAAAAAGTTGGCTTAAAGCTCAACATTCAGAAAACTAAGATGATGGCATCTGGTCCCATCACTTCATGGCAAATAGATGGGGAAACAGTGGAAACAGTGTCAGAATTTATTTTGGGGGGCTCCAAAATCACTGCAGATGGTGATTGCAGCCATGAAATTCAAAGACGCTTACTCCTTGGGAGGAAAGTTATGACCAACCTAGACAGCATATTAAAAAGCAGAGACATTACTTTGCCAACAAAAGTCTGTCTAGTCAAGGCTATGGTTTTTCAAGCAGTCATGTATGGATGAGCGAGTTGGACTGTGAAGAAAGCTGAGTGCCAAAGAATTGATGCTTTTGAACTGCAGTGTTGGAGAAGACTCTTGAGAGTCCCTTGGACTTCAAGGAGATCCAACCAATCCATCCTAAAGGAGATCAGTCCTGGGGGTTCATTGGAAGGACTGATGTTGAAGCTGAAAATCCAATACTTTGGCCACCTCATGTGAAGAGTTGACTCATTGGAAAAGACCCTGATGCTGGGAACGATTGGGGGCAGGAGGAGAAGGGGACGACAGAGGATGAGATGGCTGGATGGCATCACTGACTCGATGGACATGAGTTTGGGTAAACTCCGGGAGTTGGTGATGGACAGGGAGGCCTGGCATGCTGCCATTCCTGGGGTCGCAGAGTCAAACATGACTGAGCTACTGAACTGAACTTGTACAGATGTGAGAGTTGGACCGTAAAGAAGACTGAGCACTAAAGAACTGATGCTTTTGAACTGTGGTGTTGAAGACTCAAGAGTCCCTTGGACTGCAAGGAAATCATACCAATCAATCCTAAAGGGAAGTAACCCTGAATATTCATTGGAAGGACTGTTGCTGAAGCTGAAGCTCCAAAACTCTGGTCACTTGACACGAAGAGCTGACTCATTGGAAAAGACCCTGATGCTGATGGCAAAAGGAAAAGGGGGTGGCAGAGTATGAGATAGTCAGATAGCATCACCAACTCAATGGACATGAATGTGAGGAAACTCCAGGAGGTAGTGGAAGACAGAGAAGCCTGGCATGCTGCAGTTCATGGGGTCATAAAGAATTGGACACGACTTAGTGACTAAGTAACAAAAACAACTTCTTAAAGATCTTTAAAATAGCCATGAAAAAAATTAGTAGCTACCTGCAAAACTAGTAACACAATTCAGATATTTTTTAGGTCTTTAATTTCTTATATGGAAATTAGTTAAATTTTAAAAACCCTCTTTTTCATTGTTTTTTTTCCCATTGTTAACATAAATGAGAACATAACTTGAGATGAACTGTATTTAGGATTCTCTAAAGACATTTGCAAGTAGGGATTGAATACAACTCATTTGAAGCAACATGATATATGCGTCCATTAAAACTTTTTCAAGTGTGCTTCATTTTGATAAATACATACCACATTCTGTTACTTGTTCTTTCTCCTCACTATTCCCCCCAGCATCGACTGGGATCTGGGTAGTAGTACCTTAAGCTAATTTACTGTTTAAACCATCATATTTTTTAAATTCTCAGGCAGTTTTTATATTGTCTTGACTCCCTTTTGTACTATTCTCCCCAACATAACTATTATCAGAAATAATTCCTATAACTTTAAAACCTTTTTATGCTGGTTGCTTACCTTTACATATGATACCTGAAATTAAAATTACTATCAATACTTGATTTAGCATTGGAAACACGTCAAGTTTGAAGTCTTTTTCTATAGTAAAAAATATTAGAGAGACTATAATGTTTTGAGTTCATTTTAAATGAGGAATCTATTTTAAAGTACTTATAGCAGCATGGTGTAGGTTTAAACAAGCACAGGATTGGCAATTAGGAGACTAAGATTCCAATTTCCATCTCCGCCACTAATAATGTTTCCATGCTCCTACTTAGTTAAGTAAATTATGGCTTATTTTTTTCTACCTATAATAAGAATTGGACTCAACATGTTAAGTCTCTTCTAGTTTTAAAATTCCGTAGTACTAATAGGTGAACACTTTTATATTTATTTTTAAAAAGAATGCTCATTGGCTATCTACCTCCATCCATAGTTCTTCAGGCACTCCGTCTATCATATCTAATCCATTGAATCTATCTGTCACTTCCACTGTATAATTGTAAGGGATTTGATTTAGGTCATACTTGAATGGTCTAGTGGTTTTCCCTACTTTCTTCAATTAAGTCTAAATTTGGCAATAAGGAGTTCATGATCTGAGCCACAGTCAGCTCCCAGTCTTGTTTTTGCTGACTGTATAGAGCTTCTCCATCATTGGCTGCAAAGAATACAACCAATCTGATTTCAGTATTGACCATATGGTGATGTCCATGTGTAGAGTCTTCTCTTGTATTGTTGGAAGAGAGTGTTTGCTATGACCAGTGCATTCTTTTGACAAAACTTTAGCATAAACTCAGGCTTCCTGAGGAAATGGCAACCCACTCCAGCATTCTTGCCTGGAGAATCCCAGGCACAGCGGAGCCTGGTGGGCTGCCGTCTATGGGGTTGCCCAGAGTCGGACACGACTGAAGCGACTTCGCAGCAGCAGCAACAGCAGGCTTCCTGGTTGCCCACTGGTAAAGAATCTGCCTGCAACGCAGGAGACTTGCAGGAGACACAGGTTCAATCCCTGAGTTGGGAAGACAGGAAATGGCAGCCCACTCCAGTATTTTTGCCTGGAAAATCCCATGAACGGAGGAGCTTGACATATATATATATACACACACATATATTTGAATTCAGTGGGACCCTAACATTTCATAATTGCGATTTAAAATTGCATTGCAGTCTTGGATACAAGTTGGTTTCTCCAAAGGACTCAATCACTTTCGGACAAAGACTTCCTTAATCCTACCTGTAGCTCTAGGGTCTAGGACGCTGTCTGGCTCTTACAGTGAGGACATTCATATTCTCACTTTTCCAAGTGTTTGATATATTTTAATTATCATTTTCAACCAAGGCAATGTACTAAACATGTTGTTACTGTTTAGTCACTAAGTAGTGTCCAAGCCTTTGAGAGCCCATGGACTGTAGACTGCCAGGCTCCTATCTCCAAGGGATTTCCCAGGCAAGAATATTGGCGTGTGTTGCCATTTCCTTCTCTAAGAGCTCCTTCCCACCCAGGGATCAAACTCACATTTCCTGCTTGGCAGGCGGATTTTGGCGAATTCTTTACCACTGAGCCACCTGGAAAGCACAATGTATTAAACATATGAACAGTTTTTAAACTTTTGAAATACTTATCAGAAAACTTCTTTATCACATGGAATTCAGAAAACATCAAAGAACACTAGACCTTCAACAAATGTTTGTAAAACAAATGCATTAGACTTTAGAAGACAAAAAGATAAACTTAAGCCCTAGCATCAGTCCAACAGATCTTACATGCAGCATAAAAGTTCAGGACAGCATACTTAAAAAGCATGCTAAGGAAGCCATTCTTCAAGTAGCTATCTAACTAAACAATCCTTATCACTTTCCTTAAATAGCTTTTAACAAAGCCAAGGTGTCTCAGCCTCATATAATAAATGTCACCCAGTTGCCTAGAATATCCATTCACTGCTCAGACAAAAGCTAACGTTGGAGATTTTATTGACATTCCTGAATACTATAGTGTCATTTCTTGAATCCAAACTTAAGACTACATAACTCTAGGTTACTAATAGACAGGTTAGCTTGGATGTTTACTACACCACGGAAAGCTGGCTTTTTCTCATTCATGAGGGTAAAACCGTCCCACCTCCTTCACTTTAGATTCAGTTAAACAATTCAAGAAACCAGCTAATTAAATTCTAAGCTCAGCGCAATAAAACAGCCCAAGCGATAGTGCTAGCGGTAATCGGTCTGCCAGTGCAAGAGACTCAAGAGAGGCGAGTTCGATCCCTGGATTGGGAAGATCTCTTGGAAGAGGAAATGGCAACTCACTCCAGTATTCTTGCCCGAAAAATTCCACGGACACAGGAGCCTGGCGGGCGACGGGTCCGTGAGATTGCAGAGCCCGACACGTCTGAGCGCGCGCGCGCGCACACACACACACACACAAACCATAGTGCAGCGCTTGGGAAATGGTATCCTTAACACATCGTGCATGAAAAGTTGCCAAAGGTCGAGAGCCGCTAACACGTCTTGAAATGTACAGACCACACCCAAGTTTCACCAGCTGAGCACTTTACTGGTCGCGGAGCGGCGCAAAGCCGGAGAGAGAGCAAAACGCAAGATTAATCGTTTGGGTTGCGGAATAATCTGTAAGGTTTGAGTCTCGAAACTTTTTGGGTTGTGGAGGTTAGAAAGGGGTCCCTTTGCGTTAGGCCTAAACTTGGCTAGAAAAGAGAAAGGGGCCTGGCGAAAAGCAAAGGAGTAGGCTCCCGACTTCCAGCGTTCTCGGCAGGGCCGTTAAACGCAGAAGGAAAGCGGGTGTGTGTTTTCTTTTTCCACTTCTCGCTTCCCAGGAGACGCGAGCCCAAGTCCGTTCCCCTCCTTTTCACCCCGACGGGGTCCAATGACAGTCCCCGCCGCAGAGTCGCGTCGGAAGCCATCCCGCCCTTGGGGTCCCCTATGCCCCACCTTCCCAGCCCGGCGGGAGGCGGTGGCCGTGGCCGTCACGTGACCTGGCTGCCGCCAAGTGAGGCCGCTTTTGCGACAAGGTGACAGCCAAATGGTGCGACAGGAGGAGCTGCCGCCGCGGCCGTACCGCCCTGCACCGAGAGGCTCAAGGCGGCTCTTGGCGTCGCTCAGAGGCAGCGACTGAGCAAGGGAGTCCGGCGCAGACCGGCGGGCGAGCGGCGGCGGCGGCGGCGGCGGCGGCGGGCGGCGAGGGGGAGCCCGCTAAGAGTGCCCTCGCTCCCCGCCGCTCTCCATGAACCCGGCGAAATAAGCCGCGCCTCCAGCAGGGGCTGCGCCTCCATGAATCCCTAGGTTTTTTCTTTCTCTCCCCGCTCGTCACCCCCCACCCCGGATCCCGTCCCGCCTTCTCCCTTCGCCGGCAGCGGCTGCGTCCAGGTGCGGAGTCCAGAGCGGATCGCAATGGCGTCCAACCCCGAACGGGGGGAAATTCTGCTCACCGAGCTGCAGGTAAGGGCCGCGGCCCGGGCGCGAGGCGGTGGCGGGGGAGAGAGGGAGGGAGAGAGAGGGTCTGGCTCCGGGTAGGGGGTCGTGGGGAGCCTTGTGGCCGCCGCGCCCCTAGCCCGCTAAGTACGGAAACTCGGGGATGTCACTCGGGAGCCGCTTCCTTCTGAAGCCAGAGCCTCTGGCCCCGCCGGAGCCCTGGCCTGCCACCGCTTTAATTTGACTCTACCCACCAGAGGGACCCCATCTTGCGGCCGAATTCCGCTCTCACCCGGTGCGGGGGCGGCCAGCCCGCTGCCCCCTTCTTAGTGTCAGAGCCGCCCGCGGACACCCCTGGCGCCCCCTCCCTCCCCCTGGCCGGGCCCCGCCCCGCCTTTCCCTCGTACACCGCTCCTTAAACTCCTTTGAATGACTCCCAAGCTGTTTTCTCGTCCCTCCCCTTCCCCTCCGACTCCGCACAAAGAGCGCCCCCATAACTTCCAGCCCCCAGACAAGTTTTTTTTTTCTTTTTTTAAGGAAAAAAAAAAAGAAAGAAGGGGGGGGAGTATCTCACCAAATGCTTGCTTCACTTCACCAGTCCTCTTCAGGTGACTAGATTTTCTTTCTTTTATCTTGCGGGCTACTCTTTTTTTTTTTTTAAGAATAGATACAGGTCCCCTTCTCAACAACTCTCCTGCTCAGATCCGGAAGCCCAGATGCTGATGCTTTTCAGGCTTTCATCTTCCCTCCTGTTTTAATACCAGAAAAAGAGCTACAGAAGTTGTTTACAAAGGGCAAAGCAGTCGACTCAGGGAAAATGTTGGGCACCACATGCTTGCAGAAGATGAGAACAAAATAGATCCCTTAATTAGTTAAGTCCACGTTGAGTAGCAATATTATTCTTTCCATTTTCTAGCTAAATATTTGATGATGTGGGCATGATTTTTGTTTTTAGATCTCTATGATGTGCGCTACCTTGTAGAGTTTATTTTTTTACTTTGGAGTGTACCAGAGATGTTTACATCTGGATTAAAGTTTCATGCTTGTTCTCTGACTTAAACTTACTTTGGTTTGTTTAAATATAGTCTTTTTCTAGCTACTCGAAGATTGAGATGGAAATTAAGAGAAGAAAAAAATAGCCCCCTTACATTGATTTTTGTGTGTGTGTGCTGGGCAGTTAATTTTTTTGAGAAGGCTTAATCTAGGCACCCTGGAGGATTGATTCTTGATTTCAAAATTCAGTTGCTTCTACATTTTTTGCTGTTTAAGTATATTTTTCGGTAAAATCCTGTATTAGTTGGTTTCTTGTGCATTTAGATGTAAGCTTGACGGCGCTGTTGTAATACTTGATATTTCCTCCATAAAAATAGAAATTTCAATAAGATGTATCAATGCATGTTTGTGAATTTGGACTCCTTTAGAAACGCACAGCTGAATTTCATATTGAACATGTTGCTGTATAGTGTTTTAATTACTCTTAGCTTTTTCTAAGGAGGTCTTACAGCATACCGGTTTGCTAAATGAATGGAATTTGTTTTATTACTTTACGTGAGCTTTTGAAGTGAAGTTTGAGGCACATTGGAAATGCTTTCCATTATCTAGTCTTGAAATATGAAAAGCATACTAATGACTGAAAAAAACCTTGAAAATGACAGGAGAATTTTCTTTGAGTAGAGTGGCTTCAGAATCATAAAGTATTTGGTATCCTTATTTGTATTTATAAAAAGTTGACATAAAAGATTGTTACTTTGGCACTGAATGTGAAAATATATTTTCATCTATATTAAAGTATAAGATTTAGGAACTTTTGATAAGACCGTTTTTTACAGTAACAAGGAAGCATGTTAAATAAATAGGAATATTTAAACATGAGTATTTTAAAAATGGGACCAAACTAGGGGAACATCCAGTCTAAAACTAAACTTTTAAGTAAACTAAAATATAAGTCCCTCCAAAAAAAGAAAGTTTCTATTAAGTATTACTGATAGGTTGTCATGTATATCCAGGGCATTTTTCTTGGTATACTTGACTCCTAGTTCTAATAAAGGTTATTGCATTTGAACTTTATCATGTTTATTAAAATAATTGAGAATAGTATTTATATCAGCACTCAAGATAAACCATGATAAAACTTGCTTCACAAGTATTAGGCATCTGTTCAGACATTCTATTATTTCATTGGGTTATGAAACTAGAATATAGTAACCAAGTACTTATCAAACTTGTTTGGAGAACCAATTTTTAAAAACCTTCTAAGTTGGTTGAATTTATTTAAATTGAAAAGTTGTTTAATGTGAGGTTCTTAATGATTTTCTGCTGTACAGATTTTAAGTATTTAAATAGTAATTTGTGTAGCAAATTCTTAAATTGTTTAGTTGAAAACTGTTACTTTCCCTTATGTTATCTCACTGAAAGTTACATGTTACAGCCTCTTTTAATGAAATTAATATTTATTTAGAAATATTATATATCCAACATTTAAAAATTTATTTTTCAAATTATATTGAAGAATTTGAAATACTTTACTACTTGACATGGAACCAATAACTTTTGGTTATGAAAAGGCAAAACCTGAAACCAGTCTTGTTAATTACTGTAATATTTCTGTATAGTGTAATGTTTCTCACTCTTGTTAGTCATTTAGGAGGCTTATTCAGCAAGGAATCATTAATAAAGTATACACAAACTTTGATGGCTAGAGGCTTTGATATGTAAGGAAGAATATTTGCTGTGGTAAAAACAAAAATAGGCTGCTAAAAAATATAAACTTGGTTGGCAATTTCTAATTAATTATCTCTTATAATTAACTTATGTCCTGTTCTCTTGTTTTTTATTTGAAGTGTAGTGGGAAAATTAGTGAGATACTTTTGTGAAGCCAAAGAAATTAAAGTTTAATACCATGAACACTGAATTAATGAAAACTATATAAAGAATCTCAAAATGAAATGTTGGCTATGACTAATTTTGTAGAGTGCAGACTCCAAGTATTGAGTAGCATGCTAATAAAATTACCTGGTTGATTATTGGAATTTCATCTTCATCAGAATGGTTAAAGTGTTGGGAATCTTAAATTCCCTTCTCAGCAGAATTTGTTTAGGTAGAGGTGACTTGCTAAAGTGGAAGGTTGAGTTAATTAGTCTTAAATTACAGGGATTCATTTCAAGAACATTTATTGAGTAGCTACCAAAGGTGTATCAGAGGGCATAAAGATGACAGAATATAGCTTTCACTTTCTACAGGAAAGTACAAACACATTTCTTGATTATCTGCACAACGTCAAACGTTGTCCTTGGTACCCTGTACTTCATATAATCTTGAAAACAATCCAATAAAGTTAATGTTGTTATTTCCATTTTACAGATCAGGAAACTAAGTTCAGAAATAGTAAGACATTCATGTTCACACTGTAAGTCTTGAGTTTGAGTTTGGATTTATATCTTTCCCACTATACCATTTGTAATATGTGGACCCATAAATAAATGTTTTATATTCTGATGTTGTAAATATGTGAACTTTCTAAAAATTGGCCAAGAATATAGTTAAACAAAGCTAACTTTAATATAAACTTCTCTTTGTTAGGTTCCTCTATAACAAGGAAAAGTGATTTCCACATTTAGTTAGGTCATTTAACAGCACTTTATTACTGCAAATAAGGTGTAACATTCTATAAAGAATAACAGTACAAATAACCTTTTTTGCACGTTTTCTTCATTTAACAATTACTGTTTCTGATGAAAGTTGTCAAATGTTTGCTCAAAATTTTCCAAAAGATTTCATATTTCTCTGTAGACTGTCCATAAGATAAACTTTGCTTTAAAAAATTTAAGCTATGTAACCAGGCTATGCGTTTGGCACTGAGGAAGTACTCAGTACATTGGTGCAAAGGCTCAGTTTGTCACCTAGGATGAGAAATGTCTTGACTATTAAAAGTTGCTTATGATTACTTAGTTTTCTTTAATTTACATAGCTAATCCCTTGTCCCCAGAATATTCCCTTAAAAAGTTCAAAAGGATTTCTGCACTAGTTATGTTAAATCTACATACAGCACCCTCTTATTTTACCCATTTGATGGGAAATTAGGAGGTGACATCTAATTTTGCAGTGATACTGAAAAGTAGATGGTGTCTGTGTTGTGAGGATTAAGACTTTAGCGTGAGTTGGAGGAATATAGTATGAGAACGTAGGCACATGGGTAAGACAACTTTTACAGTTTTTTTTAAAGTTATCAGTGTAATACAGGTTTATTCTAGAAAATCAGGAAAATGCAGAAAAGCACAAAGAAAATAAAATGTGCTCATAGTCTCAGTTCTATCAGTCAGTTAACTGACAAACTTTTCAAACTTATGAGTCCCAGGGCATTTGAGTTCATTTCCTCTTTTTCCTCCCTTTTATTAAAAAAAGAGACAGAGGGAGAGATATTTGACATACTATGTGTAATTTTAAGGTATACAACATACTGGTTTGATATTTTTTCTTCCTTCTATATCATATATTACTTACTAGAAATTTACAGAGAAATGAGGTTCATAGAGTTTTAAGACAGAAAAAACTATAAGTTAAAAATTGCCACTAGTTCTCGATAAATGGATCTAATTAGTTTTATTGACTGTTTTTGTCTCAAAATATTTTGATTTTGAGTAAGTCTTTGTGCTGAAACTAGTATTATAAAATGATAGGTCTAAAATGGTCATGTTTTCTTATCTTGTCTAATTAGTACAGTAGAGATTAGTTCTAGTCTCCTTATAGCTCCTACTATTCACAAATGCGGAGAAGGCAATGGCACCCCACTCCAGTACTCTTGTCTGGAAAATCCCATGGATGGAGGAGCCTGGTAGGCTACAGTCCATGGGGTCGCTAAGAGTCAGACATGACTGAGTGACTTCACTTTCACTTTTCCCTTTCATGCACTGGAGAAGGAAATGGCAACCCACTCCAGTATTCTTGCCTGGAGAATCCTAGGGACGGCGGAGCCTGGTGGACTGCCGTCCATGGGATCGCACAGAGTCCGACACGACTGAAGCGACTTAGCAGCAGCATTCACAAATGATCAATATATTTAAAAATTTTTTTAAAGTTTTTATGTATTTATTTTTGGCTGTGCTGGGTCTTCATTGCTTTGTGAGAGCTTTCTCTAGTTGCTGTGAGTGGAGGCATTGTGTGTGAAGCACAGACTCCAGGTGCACAGGCTTCAGTAGTTGCAGCACGTGGGCTCAGTAGTTGTGGTCCATGGGCTTAGTCGCTCCACACCATGTGGGATCTTCACAGACCAGGGATCCAACCCACATCCCCTTCATTGGCAGGTGGATTCTTATCCACGGAGTCACCAGGGAAGTCCTGTGATCAGTGCTGAATAGGGAAAGGTAAGGGCACATTCCAGGTATTTTCTTTTGGCCCCAGGGATTTGCATCTGATTCCTTGGGCTCTCCTCTCTGCTTTTTAAATTTGGCAACAGTAAGTTTTCATGCCTTTTATCAGGTAGTTCCTCTGTTTCAACTTTTAAACAAATGGGAAGAGTGGAGTGGTAGTTTGTAGAGATGAATATCATTTAAAATAACGTTACTTCCAGATGCACATATGACATGTGAATAGAGTAGTTAATTTTGCATCATTTTCTAGTATTGTGTACTACGTTAAACAATTGTCAAGTGTCTGCTGTTTTTCAGAAACCTATTTTACTCTAGAGTATGACAAAATCATGTGACATTTAATATGGTTATATACAGCAGAGTTCAAACTTGGCAACAAAGAAAGTCAAAACTAGTTAAAAGCTTTAAAAAGATATATAAAATCTTGACTGGAAAAAAATATACTAATGGAAAAGTAAGCTTCTAATGTACAAAAGCAGAAATAGAGAACATTTGTTTTGATACATGTCTAGATTCCCTTAATTTTATCTAATGAAATATTATTTGAAGCTAGCTCTGTTGTCACATTTAGTTTTTCACAATCTCAGAAACATTAAATTTTTGTAACAGTATATACATAACTATTATCTGTTAAAAATGAAGAACAGGAAAGCCTGAGGAGTGTATTTGGTGATGATAGTAAATACCTTAGATCTGAAGGTAACATCGTTTAGACATCAACATCTAAATGTTGATGTCATGTTGTAGAGATGAACTAATAGATAAGAATTACATAATATATACCATTATTATAAGTATTTGTCTATTTTAGAAACTTGGCAATGTTTAGCTTTTATAATTGGTTGGAGCTTTACTTGCCCTGGCTTACAACCATCTTAATTTATTGGAATGTTGTTATTATAGAATTGAAGATTTATTTTAGATTACAGAAAATATACTTACAACCCAATATGTGTGCTGAAATTATGTATTTTACAATTAATCATATTGTTTTCCCTTTGCTATAGTTGTTTGTGTAGTAATTCTCTAAGGGGGTGCTTCTTTTGTCTATTTCAGAATTTTCATTGAACAAGTTTCATTAAATTTTCAGATTTTCTTTTTTTTTTTATTAAACCATAGGTGCACTGATTTGGATTAAGCATTATCCATCTGTATATATTGTAATAAACACTCAGGAATCACTACACACTCCCTAACTCCCGCACAAAGCTAGGATCTTAACCTACACGTGGTTTTTCTTTATTCCATTCCCCTGCCTCCACCTTCTTGTCATCCAGAGTAACCATCATGTTGATTTCTATGTTCATTCTCTTTCTTTGAATTCAGTTTTCTTGGATATATAATTCTAAAAGTTGTATCTCTTATTGTAGTTGTTTATAGTCTCTCTAAACTTGATTTTTCACTTACATTGCTGATTTAACCATACTGTATTTGCTGTGTAACATTTCATTGAGTAAAATATTCAACTCTCCCCTTATGGGATATTTGGATATTTATCCACTGATTCTTCCTTATTGGGCATTTATTTTATGGTTTTTGTAATTGTGAACAATGATGGATGTTCTGTGCATATTTTCTTCTTGCATATATATGAATTTCTATTAATTATACTCCAACATGTAGAATTATTACTTCACAAGGTAATGCCCAGCTTCCAGTGTGGTTGTGCCAATTTATATTCATGTCAGCATATAATAGATAAAAGATCCTTTTCTTATCCATCTTCTCTGATATTTGGTATTGTCTTAATGTTTTGCGAATGAGGAAAGTGAAAAATGCGATTTTATCATGGTCTTGATTTACATTTTCCTGAATTGGTTATTCAGTTATATGCATAGCTTGTCAATAAAGTGCTGTAGTTGATCAGATTTAATATTGAATATAAATAGAAAATAGTCTTCTCTTGCAGAATTTATTGGTATTTACAGATCTAGAATACTAAATACAGTTCTTGTCATTTCTGTGGTATCTTTTGATGAAAAAATTAATTTTCATTGTAGTTAAATTTATTGATGGTCTGCCTGAAAAACTTCTTGACAAATTGAGCACTCCTTAAAATTCCACTAAGAAAAATGTATTTGTTGAATGTATAAATATATTTATATCATATAATCCAGAAAACTTTATAACTTAAGGTACATTTTTGATAAATAAGGAAATTCACTGATTGATCATGTAGCATTTTGATCCATTGGCAAATTAGCCTGCTTCCTATTTGGCAACTCTTGTAATTGAATATATTATCCAATATGGCAAGTATGTATCAATACACATCCAAATGTTAAATTGTATGTGTATCCAATTGTTAAATTAAATGTGTATCTCTCAGTTTCAGAACAAGAATTAAATCTTACTCAATTTTCTGTCCCTAGCACCTGACATATGGCTTATAGTTAATATATGCTTGCATAAACAAATGTATAATAAATAAATGATGTCTATGACTAATTCTGTGACCAGATACTACATCTGACTTCTCTGTATCTCTAAAGGTGATCATTCTTCCCCTGGTTGACCGAACTAAAAAAATCTACTGGTCACTTTACTTGACTGCTGTCTCAGCCTATTCAGTTGATTCTTCTACTTATGTAAAGTGAATTCATTCATCACTTTGCCACTAAGTTTGGACTCTCATTATCATGTGGATTGGATTACAATATCTTGATATTCCACCTCTACCTCTTCAGTCTCATTCTGTTTTTGTTTATAGACTGTATACAACTGCTAGATTGAGAAGTTGTCCGCAGCATTCAGGGACTCCTGACTGCTTGTGAGATATAGTCCTAATTCCTTAGCTCAGCACTGAAAGCTGTCATTGTTGTGGCCTCAGAATACCTTTTAATTCTTAACTCTTTTCATGCAGACAACCTATCTTTTAGGCATACTGTGATTAGCGATTTTTTCTCACCTATATTCTGTCTATATTGTTACATTTTATCAGCTGGAATGCTTCTTTAGGACGTAGTTTAAATCAGCTTTTTAATTTTTTCCCTTCTATTCCCCTAGTCGTGTATAATGTCTCCTCAAAACTTAAGTAGGCTATTTTCTGTCTCATGACTTTTACCATACATTGTATTCCACCACAGTTGTTTGTATCCTACCTCATCTTCTCTCCTGTGTTGAATGATTAAAATCTTTGATGAAAAGAACTATATATCCTGTCTTCATCTTTACCCTTTTGTCCTGAGCAGAGCCACTTGTACATAGTAGCTATTTATTAAAGTTTGTTGAATAAATATCAGTCTTTTGCCTAAAGGTCCCCAAATTTTAAATATATTAATCTTTTTTTTCCTTCTGTTTTTGCTGTGGTATTTATGAGGGAATAGAACTGCATTATGTTGTTTTTCTTGAGGTGGAGCCACTTGACCGGTATATGATTTTTAAGTTTATTACGTTCAGTCGAAGTAATTTGGGGTTCCCAAGTGGCTCAGTAGTAAACAATTCACCTGCCAGAGTAGGAGTCACAGGAGCCACGGGTTCAATCCCTGGGTCGGGAAGATCCTCTGGAGGAGGAATACTGGAGAAGTCCAGTATTCTTGCCTGGGAAATCTCATGGACAGAGGAGGCTGGCAGGCTATAGTCCTTGGGGTCACAAAAGAGTTGGACACAACTGAGCCACTGAGCATGTACACAGTAATTTAGGGATCCTAAATTACTACGGGATTACGTAGTCATCCTAAATTCTTGAGGAGTTTAGGATTTCCATAGGACAGAGGAGGCAGGCTCCTCTGTCCATGGGATTTCCCAGGCAAGAATAATGGAGTGGGTTGCCATGTCCTTCTCTAGGGGATCTTCCCGACCCAGGGATGGAACCCATGTCTCCTGCTTGGCAGACGAATTCTTGACCAGTGAGCCACCTGGGGAACCCATTTTGTAAGTTACAGTGTATAGTATAGTGATTCACAATTTTTAAAGGTTATACTCCATTTATCAGTTCAGTTCAGTTAAGTTAGTCGTGTCCGACTCTTTGCAACCCTATGGACTGCAGCACTCCAGGATTCCCTGTCCATCACCAACCAACTCCTGGAGCTTGTTCAAACTCATGTCCATCAAGTAGGTGATGCCTTCTAACCAGCTCATCCTCTGTCATCCCCTTTCTCCTCCCGCCTTCAATCTTTCCCAGCATCAGGGTCTTTTCAAATGAGTCAGCTCTTCGCATCAGGTGGCCAAAGTATGGGAGTTTCAGCTTAAGCATCAGTCCTTCCAATGAATATTCATTCCTTTAGGATGGACTGGTTTGATCTCCTTGCAGTCCAAGGGACTCTCAAGAGTCTTCTTCAGCACCACAGTTCAAAAGCATCAATTCTTCGGCACTCACCTTTCTTTATAGTCCAGCTCTCATATCCATATATGACTACTGGAAAAACCATAGCTTTTTATTATAAAATATTGACTGTATTCCCTGTGTTGTACACTGTATCCTTTTTTGTACCTCTTAATCCTCTACCTCCACCCCTCTCCCTACTGGTAACCACTAGTTTGTTCTCTGTATCAGTGAGTCTGCTTCTTTTTTGTTATATTCACTAGTTTGTTATATTTTTTAGATTCTACACATAAATAACACCATACAGTGTCTGGCTTATTTCATTTAGCATAACACCCTTCAAGTCCATCCATGTTGCTGCAGATGGTAAAATTTCATTCTTTTTTATGGCTGAGTAGTGTTCCATTGTGTGTGTGTGTGTGTGTGTGTGTGTGCGCGCGCGCGCCTGCGCGCGTGCATGCATGTATCACAACTTCTTTATCCATTCATCTGTGGGTGGACACTTAGACACTTAGGTAGCTTCCACATCTTGGCAACTATAAATAATGCTGCTATGAACATTGGGATTCATGTATCTTTCTGAATTAGTCTTTTGTGTTTTTTTGGATATATACCCAGGAGTAGAATTACTGGGTCCTGTGTAGTTCTGTTTTTAGTTTTTTTGAGAAAACTGTTTTCTGCAGTGACTGCGCCAGTTTACATTCTTACCAGCAGTTTAAGAGGGTCTTCTTTTCTCCGTATCCTCACCAATGTTTGTTTATTTTAACTTTTTATTTCATGTTGAAGCATAGTTGATTAACAATGTTGTGCTAGTTTCAGGTGTACAGCAAAGTGATTCAGTTATATAATACATGTATTTATTCTTTTCACATTGGTTTCCCAGTTAGGTTGTTACATAATATTGAGGGGAGTTCCTGTACTATACAGCAGGTCCTTGCTGGTTATCCATTTTAAATACAGCAGTGTATATACATGTCAATTCGAAACTCCCAAACTGTGCTTCTCCATACCCCCAACCTTCACCTCTGGTAACTATAATTTCTTCTCTAAGTCTGTAAGTCTGCTTCTGTTTTGTAAATAAGTTCATTTGCATCTTTTTCTCTTTTTTTTTTTCAGATTCTGCAATAAGGGTTATTATATGGTATTTTTCTTTTTGTAATTTGTGTTGTTTTTGTTGCTAGCTATTCTGACAGATGTTAAGTAATATCTCATTGTGGTTTTGATGTGCATTTCCCTGATGTGTTTTTTTGAATGATTTACAAAGTTCCTGGTATATGGTAAACAGTAATCTTTCCCCTGGACGTTTATATTTTAGGATTACTTCATTTTTCTTTAAATATTTAAGTTTTGTGGTTGACAGGCTGACTGAAGTTGGGCATAAAAGCTCTAGAGAACTGATCATACTTCATAGGTTGTTTTCCCTTCTTTTCTTCCCTCTTTTGCTTCATGTAGACTATAATGTGGGTAGCAGACTAAAAGGTGTATGTATTTTCATGATTGTATTAATTTAAAGTATCAGTATGCTGAAGTATGGTGTGTAAGAATAATGAAAGAAATCATAGATAAATGATGAACTTCCAGAATTAAGCTTTCATTGGAGAATCTATTTCCTTGTCATGCAAAAAATATGCATTGTAAATATTGAGCAGTAAAACAGTTCAGAGATTTCATGAAGCAGTTTAAGTAAGTTCAGATTCTTATCTTGTCCTTTCCCAGAGGCCTTTTTATAAATTTGAACTAAGATTATATAGTTCAGATTCCAAAATGGTCCTGTACATTTCAGCATTGAAGAAACAGACTTGTGGTAATAGACTTCTCAATTTTAATAAGTAATATCAACTCTAATTGAATATACTTGAGCTTTGATGTGTAAGTAATAGTAAATGTCCAATTGTCTGTTGCTTATTTGTTAACATAATTGACTTTTCATTTTATTGCTTTGGAGACCTTGTCTTTGTACTCCGGCATCAAGAGAGTTCTTTGTCCTCTAATTTTTTTTTTTCTGGCGTGTGTTTTCATTGTGTTAAAACCTCATAAAACTCTGTACAAAATTCTACAGTTAGTTTTGGCTTGTCCTTTTAAGGACTAGAAATCTTAAATTTCAGATCTAAAGTAAAATGATTACTTACCAAATTCCTAAAAAAAAAAGCATTTAACTAAATATTAAAAAAGTGGACCTTTCCTTTCCTTTTCTTTGAAGTTGGCCAGATAGTGAATAGCCTTTATTTGACTATACTGTAATGGTAATTATAGAAATGGAACTAGTATTAGTTATAAAGGTATTTCATATAAAATAAAGAGGAAAGCATTGAAAAAAATATGAGTGATATTACTAATAGCAATATCACTCTATGTTTGTGAAGCATTTTTGAATTATAAAGCACTTTTATATGTATTATTTCAGCTGATTCTTTAAAATAGTCGTTTTAGTTAGGCATGGGAAGGGATTATTATACCCAGTTTACAGGTGTTCATGTTTACTCAGCCTGCTTTAACATGAACTGTTGTCTTCTGATTCCTACCCTTCATTTTAGTCCTCTATACAATTCTAGTTTATTAACTTTTAAAGTTGTAATTTTTTTCTTTAGTATACTGAAAAATGGTTAACGTTATTAGAACTATTTTAAAAATGCTTGTCATTTTTTTTTAAAGAGAACAGAACTATGAAGGTAGTATATAGTTTCCAACTAGCTATCAGTATTCATGGTAGTATCAAAGTCCTCTGTAGAATTTTTGTAACATAAAAATACTGTAGAGGTGTAGCAATGCCAGCAGCAGTAGTATGTAACTTCTGGAGAGTTTATCATGATTTAAAATTTATACAAAATTTAAAGATCATTTAAAGAAGCTATTACTAATAAAGTTGAATCATATTTTCTATATTTATGTCAATTATGTTAAAATGGGCCAGTCATGTTACCCACAATATCAACTTGCAAAGTGTTTCATTGTGCATGAGATGCATTAGTGCACTGAAAAAGTACTTGTTTGTTTTATATCATTTAAAGGAATAATATATCTATTCCTGTAAGTGATGTTAAAGTTAAGTCTGCATTTATTTCTAGTTTATGATTGTGGGGTCAAATATAGTAACAAACTGCTTTAAATATAAAAGTTTTTAAAATTTTTATACACCTTTCATTTTATACACCCTTTTCCACTTGAGCATCTAATAAGTTTCCTAAAATATTTTGTTGTGACGTGTTAATATTTCTAGTGATTGTAGCATTTGGGCCTAAATACATTCATATAGATGTATGAGAAAAAGGATGATCTGTTTGTTTTTGTTACCTACATTAATTTTATCCTCCTATCTTGCGCCTAAGTAATTTCTTATTAGTGGTAGTATTCTCATCCCTACCCTAGTTTTTCCCTGCTAGGCTCTTTACTACCTGAGAGCTGTACTTTTATTATGCCCTTTTACTAAAATAGAATTCATGTTATCTTCTAAGAAAGTTAAAAATAACTGTACAGTTAACTGAATGTATTTCTGTTTTGGTTTTCTTGTTGCTCATTATGTGAGTCGCTCAAGGCCAGCTCTATTGCCAGTGCCTAAAACCAAATTAAATCAAACAACAAAACAGACAGTACTTTACAACTCAGCTTTGACTTTACTTTGTCTAGCCTTGTGCCTTCTTAAAAGAGACAATGTTCTCTGTCCAGCTAGATCCTGAAGAAGTAGAACGCTCAGCTCTTGGCTCTAGTGGGTTAATGTAATACACCTTCATTCCTTATGGGCTTACTATAGCTTTTTCTCAGCAGATCTGATGTTTTCATTGTAAGAAGCACGGTATTCCCTTTTTTGGTGATTTTAGATTTCCAGTTAGCTATTTTATCGGAAGTACTTATTTGGTCAGATTATGATGCTTTTAAAAAGTTTTTTAATTGTGGTAAAATGTACATGACATTTGCTATCTTAGTAATTCTTAAGTGTGCATTAAGTTCAGTGGCATTAAGTATATCCACTGTGTTGGGCAGCTATCACCACCATCCATCTGTGGAGCTCTTCTCACCTTAAAAAGCTGACATTGTGCACCCATTCAGCACTAACTTCTCATTACCACCTTTCTTCAAGTCCTGGCAAAAACTATTCTACTTTCTGTCTTTATGAATTTGACATATCAATGAAATTATGCAGTGTATGTCTTTCTGTGGCTGGCTTATTTCATTTCACATAATGTCTTCAATGTTCATCTTTGTAGCATGAATTTCCTTCCTTTTTAAACGTGAATAGTATTCTGTTGTATGTATATACCATATTTTGTTTATTCATCCATTAATGGACACTTGGGTTGCTTACTTTAATGCTTTTCTTTTACTATGTATTACACTGAGGTATTATACCTAGTTGTGATCATTTGATAGGCTGTAACTGTTGTTCAGTGCAGTAGCCACTAGTCATATGTAGCTATTAAAACTTAAATTAATTAAAATTAAAATTTAATTCTTCAGTTGCATTAGCTACATTTTAAGGACTCAGTAGCCATATGTGGCTAGTGACTGCCATATGTACAGCATTGATATAAAGAACATTTTGATCATCACAGAAAATTCTGTGGAGTAGTACTGTATAATGAATGCACAGGCTTATTTTAATATTTTTAATTTAAGGAAGACAGAAAAGTCTCTTGTGGATTATGGAAATATTTTTGTTTGTATTTGAATAAAGAAATGTTTTAGTTTTGCTTAGAAAATAATTACGTCTGTTTAAAGATTGTGTTCTTTTGTGTTTTTTTTCACAGTGAGTCAAGGTTTTGGTTCACACTGACAGGAAAGTGTTAAAGTACTTTGTACTGAATGAATGTTAAGTAATTGGTTTTCAAGGGAAGTAAATAATTAATGTCTTAGACATTTAATACATTAAAAATGTATAAAGTGTCATATATATTTATATATATCAGAGATTTTCAGAAAAATAGATTGTGTTTGAAATGCTGTTTTGTATCCATCATTCTCTTAGGACAGTATGTGTTGTGTTCTCATTTAAGACTTGGAGTTTAATTGCTCTCAGGTGTAGAAGACAGCAAATGATGATTAGTAGTAATTTTTCCAGTTTTTCTTCATGTTGAAATCTTAAAACAGCTTTATCCTAGAAGTTTTATGTTTAAAATTTTTAATTGTGTTTTTTATCAAGATATAATTGCTGTATAACACTGTATTAGTTTTAGGTGTACAATATTAATGATTTGATACAGTATATGTTGCTAAATGATTATCATAATAAATCTAGTTAACATCACTATACACATAGTTACAAATTTTTCTTATAAGAACTTTCATAAGATCTGCTCTTAACTACTTTCTAATATGCTGTACAGTATTGTTAACTAGGAATTCTGTGCTGCATTCTAAGCATTTTTACTGTCATTGAAATTAGATGAAGCTTTCTCTTTTTTTGCTGACAATCTCAAATGCCATCTTTAGAGAACTAGAGGGGCAAGTAGGGGGTGTGTGTGTGTGTGTGTGTGTGTGTGTTTAGCATTCCCTCTATTTTTCTGCGTTGTGTGTGTTTGTTAATACCAGTTTGTTGACCTGTCTTTTTAGATTACTTTTTAAAAATATATCAGAGGATATTTTTAAATGCATGAAACAGTTTTTTAACCTACTGGTTATGTTTAGAAATTATTTTGATTGCTGAATAATTACTTGAACTTGAGAAGTTATTTAAATCTAGCATTTTTATAGTAATTTTAAAAATTTTACTAATTCTATATTATTTGAAAGACTGTAAGCCAAAAATAAAATTCCTCATTTCTTATGAATAATGGTTCATATATTTCTTTTCAGAAGTCAATGGGAAATTGATCTAATTTCATTTTTAAAAGTCTGTCAAATGACTTTTTCCATATCAAAACTTTTAACTATTATTGCACTAATTTGAAAACAGTTTTTAGTTTGAACTAATATTAAGGAGCAAAAAATTAGGCAGTTCTGATCTTGTGGAAAGAGAATGGAGTGATATTGACAATAAGCAATTTTGGAATAGGTATCTTTTTAGGCTTAATTACTGAAGTTGGACTAAGAAAGGATACCAGTTCACATTCCAGCTCTTTGTAAAACAGAAACTTCTTGTTTTTCTGTTAATAACTTGGCTTCCTATAGTTACAGTTAATGAGCTGGTATGATAATGAGAAGTGGCTGAAGCTGAGGAAAGTAGATAATTTTTTAAATCTTGTGTATGTAGATACCGTAAAACACCTACAAATAATATACATTGAGTTCAGGAAAGAGTTATAAAACCAGAATTTCACAGTTCACTATTTGAACATTAACATTTTATTTTTATATGATGATGCTTAAAGCAATTTTTTTCATATCTAGGCAAGGACAGAATTCATTAATTCAGTCAATAGGAACGCCTATTGTGTGTGTGCTATTGTTATCAGTATAAGCAAATGAATTTTGGTGTTACTGTGAAGTTAAAATAGACACCTCTTAGTTTCAGTAGTCTTCAAAGGAAACTTTTAAAAAAATTAATTTCAAAACTTGCATTATTAAGATGTGTATTTGAGAGACTCTCCCTGAAAGGCAGTCATTAGGCATTGCCAACTAGACAGCATACGAAAATTTTTTATTCAGAACTTTTCATTTTTATAAAAAAGAACAGTTTATTTTAAGGGCTTGTAATGTTGAAAGGATTATGTGTCAAACTGGCCATGCAATTTTAAGTACACTATAACTTTAGAAAACTGGTCGAAATTATTTCTTATGTTAATCAATAAAAAATAATTTTTAAATGTTCATAGAGTTTAGAGCAGAGGTTGCAAGTAATATGCTTTCACCATCTTGGCAAGTAACAAAATAGTGAAACAGGTGAGTGTAAGGAGCATACAACGTGGAATTGACAAGTATAAAAGCAACTGGCAGCCATCATTTCTTGACTGTGGTCATTTGTTTCCATGCTTTTTTTTTTCCATTCTCTCATTGCTTTTTTGGGAGGAGAGATGTTCTAAATTTTAAAATATTTGTTTAAATTCCTAAAAGACTTAAACAAGACATTTGTAGGGCCCTCTCTTCCAGTTCAATAATTTATCTTTATTAAATTAAGTATTGAAGTGCCTAACATATTCAGGTCAGATGGTCTGGTATTCCCATCTCTTTCAGAATTTTCCACAGTTTATTGTGATCCACACAGTAAAAGGCTTTGGCATAGTCAATAAAGCAGAAATAGATGTTTTTCTGGAACTCTCTTGCTTTTTCGATGATCCAGCAGATATTGGCAATTTGATCTCTGGTTCCTCTGCCTTTTCTAAAACCAGCTTGAACATCTGGAAGTTCACGGTTCACGTATTGCTGAAGCCTGGCTTGGAGAATTTTGAGCATTACTTTACTAGCATGTGAGATGAGTGCAATTGTGCGGTAGTTTGAGCATTCTTTGGCATTGCCTTTCTTTGGGATTGGAACAAAGACTGACCTCTTCCAGTCCTGTGGCCACTGCTGAGTTTTCCAAGTTTGCTGGCATATCGACTGCAGCACTTTCACAGCATCACCTTTGAGGATTTGAAATAGCTCAACTGGAATTCCATCACCTCCACTAGCTTTGTTCATAGTGGTGCTTTCTAAGGCCCACTTGACTTCACATTCCAGGATGTCTGGCTCTAGGTGAGTGATCACACCATCGTGATTATCTGGGTCGTGAAGATCTTTTTTGTACAGTTCTTCTGTGTATTCTTGCCACCTCTTCTTAATATCTTCTGCTTCAGTTAGGTCCATACCATTTCTGTCCTTTATCGAGCCTATCTTTGCATGAAATGTTCCTTTGGTATCTCTAATTTTCTTGAAGAGATCTCTAGTCTTTCCCAATCTGTTGTTTTCCTCTATTTCTTTGCACTGATCGCTGAGGAAGGCTTTCTTATCTCTCCTTGCTATTCTTTGGAACTCTGCATTCAAATGGGAATATCTTTCCTTTTCTCCTTTGCTTTTCGCTTCTCTTCTCTTCCCAGCTATCTGTAAGGCCTCCTCAGACAGCCATTTTGCTTTTTTGCATTTCTTTTCCATGGGGATTTTCTTGATCCCTGTCTCCTGTACAATGTCACGAACCTCTGTCCATAGTTCATCAGGCACTCTGTCTATCAGGTCTAGTCCCTTAAATCTATTTGTCACTTCCACTGTATACTCATAAGGGATTTGATCTAGGTCATACCTGATTTATTTCACAATAAACTGTGGAAAATTCTTAAAGACATGGGAATACCAGACCATCTGACCTGTCTCTTGAGAAACCTGTATGCAGGTCAGGAAGCAACAGTTAGAACTGGACATGGAACAACAGACTGGTTCCAAATAGGAAAAGGAGTACGTCAAGGCTGTATATTGTCACCCTGCTTATTTAACTTATATGCAGAGTGCATCATGAGAAACGCTGGGCTGGAAGAAACACAAGCTGGAATCAAGACTGCCGGGAGAAATATCAATAACCTCAGATATGCGGATGACACCACCCTTATGGCAGAGAGTGAAGAAGAACTAAAGAGTCTCTTGATGAAGGTGAAGGAGGAGAGTGAAAAAGTTGGCTTAAAGCTCAACGTTCAGAAAACTAAGATCATGGCATCTGGTCCTATCACTTCATGGGAAATAGTTGGGGAAACAGTGGAAACAGTGTCAGACTTTATTTTTTTGGGCTCCAGAATCACTGCTGATGGTGTCTGCAGCCATGAAATTAAAAGACGCTTACTCCTTGGAAGGAAGGTTATGGCCAACCTAGATAGCATATTTAAAAGCAGAGACATTACTTTGCCAACAAAAGTCTGTCTAGTCAAGGCTATGGTTTTTCCAGTGGTCATGTATGGATGTGAGAGTTGGACGGTGAAGAAAGCTGAGCGTCGAAGAATTGATGCTTTTGAACTATGGTGTTGGAGAAGACTCTTGAGAGTCCCTTGGACTGCAAGGAGATCCAATCAATCCATCCTAAAAGAGATCAATCCTGGGTGTTCATTGGAAGGTCTGATGTTGAAGCTGAAACCCCAATACTTTGGCCACCTCATGCGAAGGGTTGACTCATTGGAAAAGACCCTAATGCTGGATAGGATTGGGGGCGGGAGGAGAAGGGGACGACAGAGGATGAGATGGTTGGATGGCATCACCGACTCAATGAACATGGGTTTGGGTAGACTCCAGGAGTTGGTGATGGACAGAGAGGCCTGGCGTGCTGCGGTTCATGGGGTCGCAAAGAGTCGGACATGACTGAGCGACTGAACTGAACTGAACATATTCAGGTACTATGTTAAGAACTATAGTATATACAAGTAAACATTGGACCTGGCTACTACCCTTTAGAACAGCTTTATTCAGTAGTACTTCTTGGGATGATAGAAATGTCATATATCCTTATGGTAATTATTCCATATGGTAGCCACTAGCCACATGTAGGAGAAGGCAATGGCACCCCACTCCAGTACTCTTGCCTGGAAAATCCCATGGACAGAGGAGCCTGGTAGGCTGCAGTCCATGAGATCGGGAAGAGTCGGACATGACTGAGCGACTTCACTTTCACTTTTCACTTTCATGCATTGGAGAAGGAAATGGCAACCCATTCCAGTGTTCTTGCCTGGTGAATCCCAGGGATGGGGGAGCCCACTGGGCCACCGTCTGTGGGGTCGCACAGAGTTGGACACGACTGAAGCGACTTAGCAACAGCAGCCACATGTAAATCATGACTAGTACAACTGAGAAACTTACTTTTCAGTTTAATTTAAATGTAAATATTCACAGCTGCATGTGGTTAGGGTCTTCTCGCTGACAGTAGTGCTCTCGAAACTAAATTCAGTTGCTGAGAGCATCGTGAATAGTTACCAGTCCAAGATTTAAATTCTATTTCAGAACAGCAGTGGAAGAGATGGCTGGAGGTCACACAATTTTTAAGGGTGTTGTCCAGGCAGTTGCTCAAGGATTTCAGAGAGGGGAGTGGTCACTTAAACTTTAGAGAGGAGGTGAAATTTGAACTGGCTCCAGGGATAGGTGGAATTTTATTAAGAGGAAAAGATGTTCTTGGAGAGCGGGATAATGGAAACCAAATGCATGCAGGCAGGGAAAGTTAAAGAAAACTTCCTAGTTTTCATTCAGAAGGTGCCTCAAATTATGTTTATTGTTTTTTTCCTGTTTTGACAGACAGATACTTTAATAGTTGAAGTTGGCCTTGATATATTTGCTGGTTTTAAACTTTGGTCAATAGCTCAAGAAATAAGGCATTGTACTGTTTTTATTCTTTGAGGTAAACACCCAAAAAGATGTAAAGAATGTAAACTTTAAAAAAATAGCTTTAGTAACTTTCTCTCAGTTTCATTGTGAATCTAACACTACTATAAGAAATAAAGCCTTCTACTTTACATCATATTTACTCCTTTTCCTTGAAATATGCAGATATCACCACTTTTAAAGTTTTATCATCAGTTGGTTACATGTTTTCTTTCTGGGATAATGAAAGATATTTTAACTCAGAGCTAAGGGAAAGCAAATGAAAGCTCTCAAATGCTTAGTTTTCATGAGATATCCTAGTTGCAGTTGAAAACTTTTTCTGTTTAATAGCTGCTGAATCTTTTGGGGGAGGGGGGATTTAACTTGCAGCATAGTGTTTGAAGTATTATATATCTGTTCATTCATGTATCACTTTAAAGGGACTTCTTAGGTAGTTTAGCCAGGGAAATCTTTGGCTAATAATGCACTGATATTTTGTGTAGAAAAATGTTTTGTGAGTTAAAATACTCTAAAATCCCTCTTAAATAATACCTTATGAGAGAGCATTTCCTTGATTATCTTATGTAAAAGTAGCAGTACTTTCCACCCTACCTTCCAACACTCCTTTCCCCCTTCTGCTTCTGTGGTTTATGTATGTAGATTACATGAAATAGAGCATGTATTCCTTTAGGTGCCCCATGCTTAGATGGGCACTCAGTAAGTACTCTCCTCTAACCTTCCTCATTCATGATGAGTAACCATACTCTTGCCTTTTAAAATTTATAGTGAGAGATACTTTTTAAAGTGGTAGTAGTTATTTTAATTTATGCTAATAAATAGTAATTATTTTCATGTATTACAATAAAATCTAAAGCATGCAAATAGTTTTGTAACTTAAAGCACTATTTTATCATTGTTATTACCATTTGTTAAACACTTTTTATGTGACAGTCATCTGCTGGACATCTTACCCTTTTTATTTCACTGATCCTCACAATAACTCTATGAAGTATTAATTTATTTTCTTTATTTACATATGACAAACTGAGGCATAGAGAAATAAAATTACTTGTTGATGTTACACAGCAAGTTAACTCAACAGGCATATAAAACTAGGTCTGTCTAAGCCAGTGCTTTTTTCTGTATATTTTATATTTCAGTTTTTTCCTTCCAGTTTTATTGAGCTATAATTGATATATCATACTATATAAGTTAAAAGGTGTGTAGCATAATTATTTGACTTAACATACACCATGAAATAATTATCACAGTAAATTTGGTGAACATCTATCATCTCATCTCATACAAAAAAACAGGAAAAACATTTTTTTTCTTTGTGGTGAGAACTCTTAGGAATTTACTCTAATACCAGTGTGTGTATATATATATATATATAAAAAACACAGAGCAGTGTTAATTATATTTATCATGTTGTTTATTATATCCCCGTCCTCATTTATCTTATAATCCATTTCCTTCTCCCTCCATCCCTTACTTGTGGTAACCACAAATGTGATCTCTTTTTCTATGAGTTTGTTTGTTTGCTTGTTTTTGAAGTATAATTGACCTACAACAATATGGTAGTTCTTATTACACAACATGGTGATTTGATATTTCTGTACATTTCAAATAATGACCACAATAAGTTTAGTTAGAATATGTCACCATACAAAGATATTACATAGTTACTGACTTTTCCCCCAAATTGTACATTTCATACCAATTACTCATTTATTTTGCAACTGAAGTTTATATTTCTTAATTTCACTCACCTATTTTTTTCCTCCTCCACTTCACCCAGGGATCAAACTGCAGTCTATATTCCATGATCTATTTATATACACACCATACCTTCTTTATGCATTCATCTATTGATGGATGCTTGAGTTGCTTCCATATCTTGGCTGTTGTATATTATATAGGCACAGAGAAATAAAATTACTTGTTCATGTTACATAGCAAGTTAGCCCAACTGGAATTTGACAGTAGGTCTATCTAAATCTAAATTGATGCTCTTTTCAGTGCATAGTTCATATTTTTAACATTTTAAACAATTATAGAGGCATACCGTTGAATTTTGTAATGAACATTTTCTCCGTCACAGATGTGATTTGATTTACTATAGAATTCTTGGAACAACATAATGTGATAAAAAGCTGAGGCATCTTATCTAGCCTGTAGATCTATAAAGTATTAAGTGAGATGGCAGTATATCAGTTTAGCTTACAGTATATCAATTTAGCCTAATCTAATTTTACAAATAAGAAAAATGAGACCCAGAGAGATTAAGTGATTCATCTGCCATTACTAAGTAAGGGAATTGAGACTAGAACCAAGGTATACTAACTCTAGTAGAGCATGGTTTTTAATAAACAACCTTGAATGTAATAAAAGGAAAATATAACCATGTCTATGATAAGGCAATAAGATAATTAAAAGGCTTTCTGTTAAAAAAAAAAATACCTTTCTTTGTTGAGATCTAATTGACATACAGTAAACTGCACAATTTGATATAAGTTTTGGCACATCTCTACACTCATGAAACTATTACTCATGAAAGCAAGCATCATAAGGAACATATCTATCACCCCCAAAATTTCTTTTTGACCCTTTGTGATCTTGCCATTACACACTCTTTCCTCAGTTCCCAGGCCTAGAAAACTGCTCTCTCTCTTTTTTTTTTTTTAAAGATTTTTTTTTTTTTAATGTGGGCCATTTTTAAAGCCCCTTTACTGAATTTGTTTCAGTAGTGTTTCTATGTTATGTTTTTTGCTTTTTGGCTGCAAGACATATGGGATCTTAGCACCCTGACCAGGGATCAAACATACACACCCTGCACTCGAAGGCAGAGTCTTAACCAATGGACCACCAGGGAAGTCCCTTTCTATGCTACTATAGATTTATTTGCATTTTCTAGAGTTTTACATGAAGGGATCTTACAGTGTGTACTTTTTTTTTAAACATAATTTCTTACACTGTAGTGATTTTTGAGATTTTACCATGGTATTGTATATAGCCATAGTTTGTTCCTTTTTGTTGCTGAGTAATATTCCATTGTGTGGATATACCACAATTTATCTATCTGCCTGTTCATGGATATTTGGATTGTGCCAACTTTTGATTACAAATAAAACTACTTATTAAGTTGGACTTCCCTAGTGGTTCAGTGATTAGGCCTCCATGGCTTTGCTTCAAGGGGGCATGGGCTTGATCCCTGGTTGGGGAATTAGGATCTGCCATGCTATGTGGCCAAAAAAAACACCAAAAAGCAAACCTGCTGGGAACATCTGTGTGCAGGTATTTTAGTGGATTTATGGTTTTATTATTCTCGGGTAAATGCCTATGAGAGAAATAATTTGTTTCGGTATGAAAAATATTTCATTGTTTTAATGGCATCTCCTAACAGATGTTTGGTAGGTTTTCACTTCCTTATTGTCCATTCTGAATTCTACCTGGTTGTGGGTTTTTTTCTTTGGTTTTTTTTTTAACCAAATATTAAAGCAACTCTAACATTTCACATTTGTTCTTTCCAGGGTGCTTTAAATAATGACAAAAGTAATCCACGAATAATTTACATTTGAATTGCTGCAGCGCTTGGATCAATAATTGTTTTTACATTTTTCTTTTTAATCATTCTAACTTATTTTGTGTATTTGAAGAAAATCCAGCTTATCAGACAGTATGTGGGAAGAAAACTTACTTGCCATTTGGTTACATTCAGTAGCATGACTAACACTAATGCTTATTGACAACCTGGAGTGGTGAGGGGAATCTCAAATTATTATTATTGTTATTGTTTCCTTGATACATAATGCCTTAGTGCCATTCTGTAGATTTGCAGTAATAGCCTACCTGTTATCCTCTAACTATGGTGTTTGTGGTTTAACCTGTCCAGCCTGTAGTTCTTGTGTTAATGTGACTAGAAATAAGGAAACTAGTTATGGCTATTGACTGGCTCTCTGGAGGTTTTTGTTATCTAACCCCACCCGTAATGGAGTATATCATTTTATAAACTGTGTTCTAGTTAGTAATAAAGAATAAGATAGTTCAAAGTCTTATTGTAACTATTTATATTCCTTTGGGGTACTGCTTAAATCAGTGGAAGCGTTGGTTTTTCATTTTGGAGAAAGTGAAATTGGATGTGTTGTGATATGATAGTCATACTTCAAAATTACCAATTTTAAATTGTGATTAAAATGTAGTTTTATTAAGTATTCAGACATAATTCATCTATGGGAAAGAAGTATATATTTTCCAAATAAAGTAGTCTTAATCCTTTAAACATATGAAGCATTGATTTTTAACACTGTTTTTAGAAATTACATTTATGCAGTGTATGTCACTTTTGCTGCCTGATTTACATAACATACATAGAAAATTTGACTCGTTCTTGAAATATGTAGTACTTCTTATTTCTGTACCAGATGCCTTCAGTGATAATTCTTTTTTCTTCTTTTCCACTCAGGTATTATTTCTCACTGAAGTGTGTCAGCTTTTCTCCACTCAAAGCCATTTCTCCATTCAATAAATATTTACTGAGCACCTTCTGTATTCAAAGCATTTTAGGGCCTGGTCAAAATGTTTAATAATGATCAAATATACTTCCTTCTTTCGGGGAATTTAAATTGTGAAAGGGAAGATAAGTGTTAAGAAATTATACAGGGATATTGGGACTTCCTTCTAAACTAAGATAATAGGGGGTTAAAAGGAAGCATATAATCCCAGATCGTCGTTAAAGCAAAAATTGTTTATAGGATTCATAATAAATACCATGTAAAGTTTGAATTAAAATTAGAACTAATGACCAATCTGGAAAAAAAAAAGTTAAAACAATTTAAGAATTTACCATTGGTCTTCTAGCAAACCAGTGACAGATCCATGACTAGAATTTCAGTTTTCTTATTCATAATATCTCTCTCTGCCTACTGCCTTTAATATCCTACCTTTGCTTTATCACTGTCGATAGTTTTGGTTGTGAAAAGAGTTTCTGTGTTGGAAGCATGTGAGAGCCTGAGATTTGCACATGCTTTCTATTAAAATAGACATGATTTTCAACTACATTTTTTATTGAGATGTCATTTTACCAGTAATAATTTTAGTAATATTGAATAGGAGATATGCAAATGACACCACGCTTATGGCAGAAAGTGAAGAGCTTCTTGATGAAAGTGAAAAGGAGCGTGAAAAAGTTGGTTTAAAATTCAACATTCAGAAAACTAAGATCATGGCATCTGGTCCCATCTCATGGCAAACAGATGGGGAAACAATGGAAACAGTGAGAGACTTTATTTTGGGGGGCTCCAAAATCACTGCACATGGTGACTGCTGCCATGAAATTAAAAGACGCTTTCTCCTTGAAAGAAAAGTTATGACCAACCTAGACAGCATATTAAAAAGTAGAGACATTACTTTGCTGACAAAGGTCCATCTAGTCAAAGCTATGGTTTTTCCAGTAGTCATGTATGGATGTGAGAGTTGGACTATAAAGAAAATTGAGCACTGAAGAATTGATACTTTTGAACTGTGGTGTTGGAGAAGACTCTTGAGAGTCCCTTGGACTACAAGGAGATCAAGCCAGTCAATCTTAAAGGAAATCAGTCCTGAATATTCACTGGAAGGACTGATGCTGAAACTGAAGCTCCAATACTTTGGCTACCTGATGGGACGAACTGACTCATTTGAAAAGACCCTGATGCTGGGAAAGATCGAAGGAGGGAGGAGAAGGGAATGACAGAGGGTGAGATGATTGGATGGCATCACTGACACTATGGCCATGAATTTGAGTAAGCTCCAGGAGTTGGTGATGGATATGGAAGCCTGGCATGCTGCAGTCCTTGGGGTCGCAAAGAGTTGGACATGACTGAGCAACTGAACTGAACTGATAGGAGCTGAAAAAATGATTTCCATATTAATGAAGTGATTAAATCATAGATGTTTAAGTTATTACTTTGGGTATACAAAGCATTTTAATAAAATGGAAATACTTCAGGAATGCTTACTGTTGTTGTTGTTCACCTGCTAAGTCATGCCTGACTCTTTGCAAGCCCTTAGAATGCAGCAGGCCAGGCCCTCTATCCTCCATTGTCTCCCAGAGTTTGCTCAGATTCTTGTCCATTGGGTTGTTGATGCATTCTAACCATCTCATCCTCTGCTGCCCCTTCTCCTGTTGCCTTTAATCTTTCCCAGCATCTGGGTCTTTTCCAGTGATTGACACTTCATGTCATGTGGCCAGAGTATGGGAGCTTTAGCTTCAGCAGCAGTCCTAACAATGAATATTCAGGGTTGATTTCCTTTAGAATTGACTGGCTTGATCTCCTTGCAGTCCGAGAACAGCATACATTTGGAAAGCAGAAATTCTTTGGCCCTCAGCCTTCTCAGTGGTCCAACTCTCATGTCCATACATGACTACTAGAAAAATCATAGCTTTGAGTATATGGATCTTGGTTGGCAAAGTGGTGTCTCTACTTTTTAATATGCTGTCTAGGTTTGTCATAGCTTTCCTTCCAAGGGGCAAGTGTCTTTTAATTTCCTGGCTGTAGTCACCATGCACAGAGATTTTGGAGCCCAGGAAAATAAAATCTGTCACTGCTTCCACTTTTCCTCTTCCTATTTGCCATAAAGTGATGGGACTAGATACCATGATCTAGCTTTTTTGATGTTGAGTTTCAGGCCAGCTTTTTCATTCTGCCCTTTTACCTTCAAGAGGCTCTTTAGTTCCTCTTCACTTTCTGCCATTAGAGTATTATCATCTGCATATTTGAAATTGTTAATATTTCTCCTGGCACTCTTTGATTCCAGCTTGTGATTCATCTAGCCCAGCATTTCACATGATGTATTCTGTATAGAAGTTAAATAAGGTGAGAATATACAGCCTTGTTGTACTCCTTTCCCTATTTTGAACCAGTCAGTTGTTCCATGCAAGGTTCTAACTGTTGCTTCTTGACTTGTATACAGATTTCTCTGGAGACAAATAAGGTGGCTAGTACTCCACCTCTTTTAAGAGTTTTCCTCATTTTGTTGTGATCCACACAGTCAAAGGCTTTAGTGTAGTCAATGAAACAGAAGTAGATGCTTTTCTGAAATTCCCTTGCTTTTTCCATGATCCTCTGAATGCTGGCATTTTGATCTCTGGTTTCTCTACCTTTTCTAAGCCCAGCTTGTACATCTGGGAAGTTCTTATTGCATGTACTGCTGAAGCCTAGCTTGAAGGATTTTGAGCTTAACCTTACTAGAATGTGAAATGAGAGCAATTGTACAATAGTTTGAACATTCTTTGGCATTGCCTTTCTTTGGGATTGGATTGAAAGCTAACCTTTTCCGGTCCTGTGGCCACTGGTGAGTTTTCCAAATTTGCTGACATATTGAGTGCAACACTTTAATAGCATCACCCTTTAGAGTTTTAAATAGCTCAGCTGGAATTCCATCACCTCCACTAGCTTTGTTTGTAGTAATGCTTCCTAAGGCCCACTTGACTTCACGCTCCAGAATATCTGGCTCTAGGTGAGTGAGCACACCATCGTGGTTATATGAATCATTTAGACCTTTTTTGTATAGTTCTTCTGTTTATTCTTAACACCTCTTAATCTCTTCTGCTTCTGTTAGATCCTTGCTGTTTCTGTCCTTTATTGTGCCCATCTTGGCATGAAATGTTCCTTTGGTATCTCCAGTTTTCTTGAAGCCATGTCTAGTCTTTCCAATCTTATTGTTTTCCTCTATTTCTTTGCGTTGCTCATTTAAGAAAGTCTTCTTATCCCTCCTTGTTGTTCACGGAACTGTGCATTCAGTTGGGTATATCTTTCTCTTTTTCCCTTCCCTTTTGCTTCCCTTTCTCAGCTATAATATTTGTAAAGCCTCCTCAGCCAACACTTTGCCTTCTTGCATTTCTTTTTCTTTGGGATGGTTTTGGTCACTGCCTCCTGTACAGTGTTCTGAACTTCCATCCATGGTTCTTCAGGCACTCTGTCTACCAGATCTAATCCTTTGAATCTGTTCTTCACCTCTACTGTACAACCCTAAGGGATTTGATTTAGGTCTTACTTGAATGACCTAGTCATTTCCCCTACTTTCTTCAATTTAAGCCTGAATTTTGCAACATGGAGCTCATGATCTGAGGCACAGTCAGCTCCAAGTCTTTGTTTTTGCTGACTGTACAGGGCTTCTCCATCTCCGACTGCAAAGAACATGGTAAAGCTGATTTTCCTATTGACTATCTGTTGATGTCCATGTGTAGAATCATCTCTTGGGTTGTTGGGAAATGGTCAGCATGTTCTCTTGACACAACTCTGTTAGCCTTTGCTCTGTTTCATTTTATACTCCAAGGCCAAACTTGCCTGTTATTCCGGTATCTCTTGACTTCCTACTTACACACTTCAGTCAGCTATGATGAAAAGGACATCTTCTTCTTGTGTTAGTCCTGGAAGGTGTTGTAGGTCTTCATTGAACTGGTCAACTTCAGCTTTTTCAGCGTTAGTGGTTGGGGCCTAGACTCGGATTACTGTGATGTTGAATGCTTTTCCTTGGAAGCAAACCAGTATCATTCTGTTGTTTTTGAGACTGCATCCAAGAACTGCCTTTCTGACTCTTGTTGACTATGAGGGCTAAGCCATTTCTTCTAAGGGATTCTTGCCCATGGTAGTAGATATAATGGTCATCTGAATTAAATTTGCCTGTTCCCGTCCATTTTAATTCACTGATTCCTAACATGTCGATGTTCACTCTTGCCATCTGCTTGACTACGTCTAACTTACCTTGATTCATGGACCCAACATTTCAGGTTCCTTCTTTCTGGAGCTGTTAGTAAGTGACCTCTGTTTGTCCTCACTAGCATATTGGACACCTTCTGACTTGGGGGGCTCATCTTCTGGTGCCATATCTTTTTGCCTTTTCATGGGGTTCTCGTGGCAAGAATACTGGAGTGGTTTGCCATTTCCTCTCCAATGGACCACATTTTGTCAGAACGCTACACTATGACCCATCCGTCTTGAGTGGCCTTGCACAGCATAGCTCATAGCTTTATCGAGTTACGCAAGCCCCTTCTCCATGACAAGGCTGTGATCCATGAAGGGAAGAATGCTTATAAGACCCTACAATTGTATATAGAAATATGATCATTTACTAATATATTGCTGAGGAAGTAGAGAGATGAAATCGCCATAATTTCAAACATACAGTATTAAAATGAGGTCTGAGGAATAGTAATCAAAATTTGAGGAGGAAGGAACTATATTTTATGTACTTTTCTTTCATTGTCCACTACAGTTCTAATATAAACATATCTATGATTTGGTCGGTTTATAAAATTACTGTACTTGGTATATTTATATATGTGTAGGCCTGCTAAGAGAAACGGAAACTTTAAGATAACATGACTGCAATTTTCAAATAAAGTAGATATGCTTCAGTGAGTTTCAATCTGAGCCACTGCTTTATAGGAAGAATGGCATGATCATCTTTGTATCATCAGTGTCTAGAATAGAACTTTACATTTAATAAATTGTTGCTGAATGAAGCAGTTTTTAAAATGCAAACTTGTATGCTATGTTATAGGACAGAAGACATATCAGAGTTCCTATGCCAAGACCCAAATTATGGTTTATATCTGAACAGACTACTCCCACTTCTTTCCATGAATGTTTTTGTAGTACCTTGTGGAATATGACTTTTGTAGGAGGAACATGCTTGCAATTATGATTATTGTCAAGAGAACTAAGCACTCCACATTTTGAATTGTTAAGAATGTATGATTCCTTCAGGTGGGTAATAATCAGGGTTTTTATGAGTTATTATAAACAGTATGTTGATATACGGTATTAATGTACCATAAAATATAAAATATTTTAAATTAAGGCTGTAATTCAGAATCCGTTTAAGACACCAACTTGACTCCTCATATATTTGTGTCATTTTGTTTGCTATATTAATATTTGTGAACATCATCTTTACAGTATGAGAAAAAAAATCAGTGAGATACCACTAAAAATGTAATTAAGTAATAGCTAGGAAGCTTCATTTTTAGAAATTATAAAAGAAGCTTATGTATTACATTGGATGCAAATTTAAATATGTATTTAATACTTACATTCAGTATACTCAGTAACATGCCATTTAAACTTAATTCTTACCATGTTTTCAAGCAAATATGCTCTCCAAGTAGAACAATTTTAAGAGGTTGGGGGGCCATTACCTTCAAAATTCCAGACAGGGGATTATTCTGCATTAGATGACCATCCCAGAATTCTCTAGTCTTCCGAAACTACTTTCTCAGTCATGAAATCTAGTATCTTTTACTGTTAGATAGCTCTCTCCTTTATTTTTTGTATCATTCTTTCAAATGTGCATAGAGAGTATTAACTACCCATCTAAAGAAGTAAACCTTACTAGTGCAATCAAATGAAGCCTTCTGGATACCACTCTCCCTAGCATTTTTTCCCTTCTCATCCAACTACTTTACTTTACTTTATCCCCAACTACTTTACTAAATCTGGTATATTTATAAATCATTTCCACACCAGAAGTTATTTCTTGATAAAATCTGTAACTCTGAAACAGTTTTTTCTTGTGTATTAGCAGACCTGAAGACCAATATGAAGGACAGTGTAGTGGTTGCTCCTGTTTTCTTGCATATACCACATTTCTATCAACTTGCTAGTAAAACACTGTATCATTCACTGTTTTAATTTGTTTCAACCAAATCACTTGACTCTTTTTTTGTTTCTGTTTGTAAATAGCTGTTACATATCTAGCATTAACTAATGAGTTTTACTTCTTCAGGGGCCTTCTTTTTGTGTTCTATATAGTTTCATTTTTGTGTTCCCCAGGCCCAGCTCTGAGTAACTGACAGCTTGCTTTCTATTTCTTCACCTTAATCAGTAAAATAAAACATTTAGTGAGAATCCCAGGTCTGATTCCCTCCTTCCTTCCTCTCCCCTTCACCCCTCCTTTTACTTTCCTCCCTGCCTCCCTCCTTTCTTCTCCTGTCTGTCCCTCTGTCTATAATCTGTTTATAATCTTAGTTTGATTGCCTTTTATTGTATACTTTCAAACAACATGGGCATTTCTCGCCTTTTCCTTTGCAATCTTTTTTCTCTTAATATCTCTTCATTCTTAAGCTCCCAAATTCTTACATTATGCTTGCAGGAAATATGCTACATCTATTTTGTTTATGCCTATGTTTTTAAAAATATTTGCCATTTTAGCTAGCACATTGGAGTTTTTGTGTGATAGGTCTCCTCTAAATTAAGCACGACAAATAAAAATTAATTTTAGTTCCATATTTTCTTCACTTTGATATCCTACAATCCTTTGCTAAAGCACTTTTTGACTGGTTTTAGTAATAATGGTAATGATTATGGTAATGGTAATGAATGATTTTTGTATTTTTGTATTGTACTAATTTAATCAGTCTATATTCTCTCAAGATAAAACTTTGATCTTGACTCTTCTGGTATACTTGTAGTTGTTACTATTTTATTAGAGGCTTTTGGCTTTCTTTGTCATAGTATTTGACTCTGCCTGGTCACTTCCCTACCTATCTGACTGTGTCTATCTTATTGTCATCATTATAACCAAAATTTCTGAGTATTTCTAGAATTATCTTAGGAGGTGATAAAGCCCCTAGTAGAAACTTTGGCTAGAAGAAATGACTTGTGGTTCACATATATAGATGAAACAAAAATACAGTGTGTAAGTAGACCTTTAAAAATTTTGTTTACCCTTTGTTTTTGAACAAAGTTTTAAAAGTTTTAAAAGTTTCAGTTGAGGTTCAAGAGGGAGGGGATATATGCATACCTGTGACTGATTCATGTTGATGTATGGCCAAAACCAACACAATGTTGTAAAGCAGTTGTTCTCCCATTAAAAATAAATACATCTTTTAAAAAAGTTTCAGTTAAAGTATAAGAATCAGTAATAGGTGTTTAAAACTGTTATCATTATTTCTTTTAGTATTAGGACTAGGACTATAGACACAAAACAGGATTTGTATGTTTTATCTCCTGGGAAGCACAGGAATGGGGGAGGTTCGGAATGAACATCACCAGTTTTACCTTCAGTCCTATGAGGACAAATAAAAGCTAGACACTGAGAATGATTTGTTTCTCTGATCATCTAGACCACTGCTTAATATAATATTTGAAGTTGTTTAAATTTTTAACATGATTAATTTTGTATAAAGGAGGTATTCTGGGAAGTTAATTAGTCAAGGCCTTGTTGTATGCTTTTTTGTGAATATGGTGTATTTTCCTTAAAAGTCCTTTTTGCATATTAGGCTCCTAAGAAATAGGTAATAGCTAGAACTGGTTGACAGAAGGGTAGACCTACATGGGTTCTGAACTTGGAGCACTTGAATGGGCTTAGGGATCTTTGAACCCCTTAACCTCTTGGCACTGTGTGTGTATGTGTGTGTGTTTGTGTGTTACATGCAATTTTCTGAGAGTCTATTACTTTCATCTGGATCCCAGAGTAGATCTGTAATCTGTGCACTGCCCCCAACCACATTTACCCCAATTCCATGTACACAAAAAAAGTTTGAGAACCACTGCTGGAAAATTGGTAAAATTGATCAGTGGAATGGTGATTAGAGTTATTGGTAGCTGTATTCTCTGTCGGAGAAGGCAATGGCACCCCACTCCAGTACTCTTGCCTGGAAAATCCCATGGACAGAAGAGCCTGGTAGGCTGCAGTCCATGGGGTCGCGTAGAGTCAGACACGACTGAGCGACTTCACTTTCACTTTTCACTTTCATGCATTGGAGAAGGAAATGGCAACCCACTCCAGTGTTCTTGCCTGGAGAATCCCAGGGACAGCGGAGCCTGGTGGGCTTCCGTCTATGGGGTCGCACAGAGTTGGACACAACTGAAGCGACGCAGCAGCAGCAGTATTCTCTGTCACTTGATAATGAAACCTAAAAGATTCTAAGAATTTTAATAAATAAAGAAAAAAGTACAGGAAAATTAATCCAGTCATTAAAAGAACAGTTGTTAACAAAATTTGGATTTTACTCACTGTATAATTCATTTTGTGCTTGAATATGTATGTGACTTAATTGAAAAGAACAAAGACTTGTGTCTGAAAGTGAAAGTGTTAGTTGCTCAATCATGTCTGACTCTTTGCAACCCACAGACTGTAGCCTGCCAGGCTCCTCTGTCCATGGAATCCTCCAGGCAAAAATTCTGGAGTGTATTGCTATTCCCTTCTCCAGAGGGTCTTCCCAACCCAGGGATTGAACCCTGGTCTCCTGCATTGTAAGCAGATTCTGAACCTACAGAATCTGAGCCACTGTGTCTGAAAGCACTTTCTATGTTATAAATGTGAGGATTTTCTTGATTTCTGACTCTAGCCAATTGTGTGTTTCAATATCATTTTTTGCCCGAAACTTTTCCTATAACTAGAGCTTTTGGTGGGGGAAGGTAGAGTTTTAGATTTGGATTTGGGGGATTGCTGTTCTACTTACAAAACTTGAAGCATATCACTTTCTTTAAAATTCCCTTAAGAATATTTATTGGGAACTTTCTGGTGGTCCAGTGGCTAAGACTCTGTGCTCCCAGTGCAGGGTGCCTGGGTTTGATCCCTGGCCAGAGAAGCAGATCCTACATGCCACAACTAAGAGTTTGTATGCCCCAACTAAAGATCCTTTGTGCTAAAAATCCCACATGCTTCAACTAAGGCCCAGAGCAGCCAAGGAAATAAATATATATTTTTTTAAAATATTTATTAATTAGATATGCTGTTCCAGACACTATGTTGGGGACATAGTAATGAACAAGACAGATAATGCCTCTGTACTTAGGTCTTGTCTTACTGTCAATCAGGGAAGACGAAAAGAATAAGTTATTATAAGAAATATGATAGGGAATGTGCATGGGTACTGTGGATCAACTCACAGCAGCATCTAAGCAAAAATTGTAGATGGTATTATGTTTTTAATCTTGGTGTCCATATGCTCATTGTTTTTTACATAGAAGTATGATTTTTTTTTAATTAGAGGATAGTTGCTTTACAATGTTGTGTTGGTTTCTGCCATACAGCAAGGTGAATCAGCCGTAAGTATACATATATCTGCTCCCTCTTGGACCTCCCTTCCGCCACTTTCCCATCCCACCCTTCTAGGTCATCACAGAGCATAAGCTGAGCTTCCTGTGCTATATACCACCTTCTCACTAGCTATCTATTTTCACACATGCCAGTGTATATATGTCAGTGTTCCTCTTTATTTTTTATTTTTTATTTTTTTTGGGTAGGAAGATCCTTTTATTGGGGTGGACACGGAGCACGCACTAGTCCATGATAAAATGACTTAAGAGAAAGATCCAGAAGGGCTGACTTCTCCCCCTTACTCGAGCTCAGAGCAAGGTCTGGGCACAGAATAGGTCCCGGTGGAACTCGAGACAAGGCAAAGTCTTTAAGGCCCGGACCAGGAGGTGGGTGCTGGGAGAAAGGCCCCCACCCTTGCCGGCCGGCCACAGCGGGGTCCCGGCTCTAGACCCTCATAGACACGCTCCAGTTTTCCAGAGGAGAACTGGGGGGCAAGAGGAGGAAGGGGACTGGACGGGGGGAGGTGAGGAACAACGTTTTTGTTTTTGTTTTAAAGCATCTACCAACATCACACTACTGGGTCTGACGTCCCCTGTAACCATCGCTTGGTACGTTTTACAGCATAAATAAAAACTCAAGGAAAATAAATACATTGGCTCCTATGAGGTTGGAAGTGGTGTGGAAGGGGTATGGGTGGGCCGGCGGAGGGGTGGGGTGGGGGGGCGCTTACACAAGGCAGGTGGGCGAGGAGCAGACAAGACAGGAGGCGCCTGTGGGGGAGCGTGAGTCTTAAGTGTCCTCGTGCATGTCCGGGCTGTCGGTCCGGGCGACCTTGCGGGGCGGTGCCGAGCTCTCGCCCTCTAGCTCCACTTGCTCCTGGTCCCTCTTCTTGGCGGCATTCTTTTTGTCCCATTGCTGATGTAGGTAGCGCAAAAGAATGTTTGTTTTTTCTGTCACGATGATCTGTTCAGACGGGTACTCCCTAGTGGGCAGGTAGACTGAGGGACGTCGGTTCGAGGCTTTGCACACAGAGTCGGCATGAAATCTACTAAAATTGCTTTTGTTGTAGACAGGCAGTCCTTTCAGAAAATCTGCCATCTTCTGTTTCCTCCGTCACCGCCTCAGCCGCCGCCACCGCCACCACAGCCGCCTTCTTAGCCGCTGCCGCACAGTCCAGTGTTACTCTTTAAATTTGTCACACCCTCTCCTTCCCTCACTGTGTCCATAAGTCCATTCTCTATGTCTGTGTCTCTGTTGCTGCCCTGCAGATAGTTTCACCAGTACCATTTTTCTAGATTCCATGTATATGCATTAATATATGATAAATTTTTCTCTTTGTGACTTACTTCACTGCATATAACAGGCTCTAGATTCATCCACCTCACTTCAACTGACTCAAATTCATTCCTTTTTATGACTGAGTAATATTCCATTGTATACATGTACCACAACTTCTTTATCTGTTCATCTGTTGATGGACATCTCTTTTACTTCCATGTCTTGGCTATTGTAAATAGTGCTGCAGTGAACATTGGGGTACATATTTCTTTTTGAATTATGATTTTCTCAGAGTTTATACCTGGCAGTGGGATTGCTGGATCACATGACAGTTTTATTCCTAGTTTTTTGAGAAGTCTCCATACTGTTCTTAGTGGCTCTATCAGTTTACATTCCCACCAACAGTGTAAGAGGGTTTCCTTTTCTCTACCCCCTCTGCAGCATTTATTGTTTGTAAATTTTTTGATGATGGTCATTCTGACTGATGTGAGGTGATACCTAGAAGTATGATTGATTTTTGAGTCTTCATATATCCTGTGATAATATTGAACTCTTTTATCATAGGAGTTTCTGGTAAATTTCTTGGGATTTTCTATGTAGATGACCATGTAATAGTGACAGTTTTACTTCCTTTTCAATCCACTGCCTTTTATTATTGTATTGCAGTAACTAGATCGTCCAGTACTGTGTTGGATAAGAGTGCTGAAAGTAGACATCCTTGTTCTGATCCTGCTCTTATGGGAATGTATTTAGCCTTTCACAACTACATATAATGTTAGTTGTAAGCTTTTTGTGGGTGCTCTTTATCAAAATGTAGAAGTTCTCTGTTCCTAGTTTACTGAGTTTCTGATTGTTAATGCATATTGAATTTTGTCAAATGCATTTTTTCTGCATTGTTATGAACTCTTGTTCAGCTTAAAGTAGATATGAATGTCTTTTTAAAACCATATGTCCAGTGTCAAGTACAGCATCTAGCACAGGTAATAGGTATTCGATAAATACTTGTGGGATAAATGGATCAGATATGTTCGGGCAGGATATGGGACAGTCAGATTTAATCAGGTGTTTATCCTTAGAGATCTGTAGGATCATGTAAGAGCATCAAGGGTCTTCTCTGGTGGCTCAAATGGTAAAGAATCCACCTACAATGCTGGAGACCTGGGTTTGATCCCTGGGTTGGGAAGATCCCCTGGAGGAGGGAGTGGTTACCTACTCCAGTATTCTTGCCTGGAGAATCCCCATGGACAGAGGAGTCTGGCAGGCTATAGTCTTTGAGGTTGCAGAGAGTCAGAAACAACTGAGCAACTAAGCATAGCACAGCACAGGAGCAACAAAGACCTCACTAAAATCATATGGTTTGAGTGAGATAAATATTTCCCAGAAGCTCAGGGGAGAAGAGCATGCAAAGTGAGATGAAAAATTACTAGTGGCATCCTTTAGAACAAGGGTGGAAATATGACCCTGAGTTCAGTTTTGTGGTGTAAAATGAGATTATGTAGAGTGATAGAGAACACAAATACTTACTGGGGAATATTTTTCTTGATATTGGAGAAAAATCATATACAGAAATTTGAATTGCAGTTATCATTAATAAATTAGAGAAAATTTCATGTTTCAAAGCAGAGAGCTAGACCTGTCAATGTTATTTGGAACTCTCATTTGTGGTAAGAGAAAACTTGAAGTCACACTAATTCAAGCAAAAAAGAGATTGATTGGCACTCTGACTAAGAAGTAGGGGCATGAGGGTATGTTTGCTTTAAGCATGTTTAAAGATTTAAGGATTTAGATGCTCAACCTGTGTCCTTAGTGATCTTTTTCTCTTTAATTGTCATAGTTGCTTTTCTCTGAGTTACTTTTGTTTTCTGGCTGTCTATGGTAAGAAAAGCACTTCTTTCATCAGTAGCTTCAGATTTTTGTTGTCTTTGGATCCTGTGATCTCTGGAGTAGGATTTCCCAATCAGTCCCTGAAAAGGGCATTCAGTTCAGTTCAGTCACTCAGTCATTTCCGACTCTTTGCGACCCCATGAACTGCAGCATGCCAGGCCTCCTTGCCCATCACCAACTGCCAGAGTCCACCCAAACCCATGTCCATTGAGTCGGTGATGCCATCCAACCATCTCATCCTCTGTCGTCCCCTTCTCCTCCTGCCCTCAATCTTTCCCTGCATGAAGGTCTTTTCAAATGAGTCAGCTCTTCACACCAGGTGGCCAAAGTATTGGAGTTTCAGCTTCAACATCAGTCCTTCCAATGAACACCCAGGACTGATCTCCTTTAGGATGGACTGGTTGGATCTCCTTGCAGTCCAAGGGACTCTCAAGAGTCTTCTCCAACACCACAGTTCAAAAGCATCAATTCTTCAGTGCTGGAAAAGGCTTATTTCAATCACATGACTACTCCTAAACCAATCACTAAATCTAAGGATTGAATACTCTCACCCACATGCAGCTTATGCTTAGTTTTGTGACAGGAATGGTGGAGAAGCCAGGCAAATTTTTTTAAGGAAGTCTGTTTTTTTAGAATAATGACTTTATGTTTTGTTTTTTAAGAGGATTGTTGTCTCTGCCTGTGTCTTCTCAAAGCGTTAGGATGGTGAGGTAGAAAGTGGGAAAGAAAAGGAAAATTGTTTTTTCTTTTTTAACGTAATGATAATGTTAAACTGCCCCCACTCCTACTTTTTATCTATTGAGAATCCACAAAAAGCAATTAATAATCAGAATTGAAGAGACTGCTTAAAGATCTCATTGTCTGACACCTGGATTGCTGCAGTAGCCTCTGTATCATGTCTATTGTAGTGTAATAAACTCAACTCAGAATTCTTTGGGTGTAAGAGGTGTTTCTTCTGCCAGTCTTGCCTGTGCTCAGTTGTGGAGTTGCATTCATCTGGTGGCTAAGGTGGACTGGAATGTCCACTGTGGCCTCTCTCACAAGCCTGGTGCTTCAGCTGAAATGGGTGGGACAGCTGGAAAGCTTTGGTTCTCTTCCACATGGCCTCTCTCCACATGATCTCTCCCACTCTCCAGGGGCCTGTCTCTAGCCGAATAATCAGGACTTCTTTAAATAGTAGTTGAGTTTTCAAGAAGCAAAACAGAAGCTATTAGGCCTCTTGAGGCATCTGCTTGAAACACCCTGCCCATCATCAGAATGTTGCTTCCATTATACTATTAGTTACAGTAAGTCAAAAGACACACTTTGAGTCAGTGTGGAAGGAGGCTACATGACGATATGAATATAGAGAAGCAGGATTCATTTGAGGCCATTTGGTAACAATCTGTCATAGCTTCATAGCAGGTTTCCCTGCCTTTCCTTGCCCCCCTCAAATCTACTCTTAACACAGGAGGTCGTACAATATCACTTCTCTGCCTAAGCCCTATACCATTTCATTTTGAATAAAAGCCAAAGTCTTTTTATTGGCTTATGAGGCCCTATATAATCCTTAGTCAGACTGGGATATATAGTTCATCTGAAACACGAAGTACAAAGTAGGCAGTCTTGGACTTGTGTAGCAGTTCAAGAAAGCCATCAGTGTTCTGGGCTCTTCCTCTCTGCTTTGTCATCCTTGTTGTTTTTGTCCTATTGACCTATTACCTCCATGGGATGGCTCCTGCACCTTTGCCTAGGCTTTGGATCTGCATTCTAGGCAAAAGGAAATGGAAAAGTGGAAGCTTTTTCCAAAATCCTGGATGTCTCTTTGACAAGGATTTTCATATGAGTACTTCTAGCTGCAAGGGAGTCTGGTAAAGTAGAATTTTATCTCTGCACTTTGTTGCATCTAACAAAGTGGAAATTTTCTTAGTAAGGAAACAGAGGCTGGATATTATCTCTCAGTGCTGTGAGCCAGGAACTATACCATTGCTATAAAAGCACACTTCTTAGTCCTAGGCATAACTGTTATGAGGCAAAAATAATACAGTCAAGGTAGTTCTAATAATTCCATTGTACTGAAAAAGAAACTGAAGCTTTAGCATGGTTACAGTATCAGAATATATGCATGGCCAGTGTGACTCTAAATGCTCAGTCCTTTCTGTCATACTGTATTCTGACTGAGCTTTTTGTTAAAACACATGTGTGTGCACGTGTGCACACACATACACACAATATAGCCAACATTTGCTGCTTCTTCAGATTTTGTTTGGTTTTCTTGTCTGTCTTCCTTAATAAATTGAATACTTGAAAGAAAGTAGAATTGTGTCATTTCCATTATCTAGCACTCAGTGAATATTCAAATAAATGAAGTTTTGTTTGGTTTTTTTCTTTTAAATTAAAAGATAGGAGAACCAAACATAATTTGGCAGATGGGCAAACAGGTACAGAGGGATAGGAAAACACACTTGGGTTGTATAACTAGTGACAGATAGTTGGTGTTAGAAGTGGCTTCTTGCTTTCTGGTAAGAGCATTCTCTCCTTAGATATGGAAGATTGGATTAGGATGATATGAGAGAATAAGAAGAAATATGTCCTGCTAGTATCCCTGAATTAAGACACATAATAGTCCTTCTTAATGCAAATCAGTTAAATAAAGGGAAATGGATACTCCTCTCAGAAGGTGGTATGGAGTAAAAGAGCACCAAACTAGGAGTTAAGAGAATAATATGCTAAACCTAGCCAGGTCACTGACTTTTATTTGTGACTTTACATGGTTTGACTCTGCTTTCCTCAAAACTAAAATCAAGGGAGTTATACTACATGATCTTTGAAATCCCTTCTAACTAAATAGTGTATGAATCATTGTACCCAGTGAGTTTTTATGGGTTCTCTAACATTTCTTGGCATCTATCAGGTCAGATTGTTTTATATTTCTAGAATATAGAGAAAGTAACAGCTTTTTCACTTCTTCTCTGGGAACTTGGCCAGTGAAAAGTAAACATCCTTTCCTGTTTCTCCCTAAATGAAGTACTTGGTCATAAGTGACAGACTTTTTTCCTTATTTTGTTCTTTGAATGTGATTCTGTTCTTATGTTAATGTTTTTCTTAACTTCACTGTGAGTTTATTGAAATATAGTAAATTGAAAATGTCAGTTTATGTTTTAGCCTACAGATCAGAATTTCAGTATTTCATAAAATAAAAATAGTTGTATTTATCAAATACATATTAACACATTTGTGTATTTGAAAATACTTGGCTGGCATATGATGTGGTCTAGTTATAATGAGTGGGATGTGTGGTCTCATCTTTTGCAGTAGAATTGTATTGACTTGAAATAGCCTAGTTAAATAATAACAAATATACTGTAGAGTATAAGATATCATTATAAGCTTTTACACTTGCCAAAAGTGAAATAAAGGGAAAGTTACTTTTGATGTCTTTAAAAAAATGTAATCCCCTCCTTATTAGACAGGCAGAATATATTTATTGCTTTAAAAATTGAGTAAATATGGAAAACTTGGAAGAATGAAATGAAAATCCTTATTATTTTTTTTAACCCAGACATAATATTTTAATCTCTCCCCTTCCAGTCTTTTTTTTTTCATTCTTATTTGAAACATATTTTTAAATAAAACTGTGTGTACATAGCAGCAATACACTGAGAAATACATACTACTGAGAAATAATAAACAGTATAAGTAAAAGAAACTTTTCCTTATTCCCCAGTCTATTTGAAATTCTTTTGTTATGACACTTAGCATTTTGAACTTTCTCTTTTCTATACGTTGATTTAAAGCCCTGCTACTTGTAAGTCTATCTGTGCCTAGCATATATTATTATTTTAAAAATTACTGCAGTTACCATTCTATATAGTAATTATCTTATTAGTTTACATTTGTCAAAGTAGAATTACTAGGTCAAAGGGAATCACTGTTTTAAAATTTCTTCTTACATATTTCCAACTTTTATAGAGTCTTACAGCTTACATCTGGATTATTGCCAACAGTATGATTAGAAAAGTCTGTGTCAATTTAAAAGGTAAAAATGGTACAGTCTCTTCTGTGATAGCACAGGTTTTTTTCTTCAATAGAAATTAACACATACATGAAAGTGAACAAGGGAATGATGTTAAGTATAACACGGGCACTGGCTTAGTTCATCTGTCATTTTCCCAAGAATGTTAATATTTTGAAGCAGCTGGTTTTTAGATTTTTTTCAATTTTAGGGAAAGCCTTAGCCTTAAGTATATGAAGACCTTAAGATAAAGGCTGAAAATCCTGTTTGATAGTTTGGAGCCTCTGTTATTATTAAAGAATAGTCTTCTGTTGATCTAATTATCATTCATTTGCAGATGAAACTAATTCTTGTGTTTTCTTTGTTGTTTTTGCTGTTATATTCATTTGTTTTATTTGCACCTTAGGATGACCTTCCAGTCTAAGGGTATATCGTGCTTCAATTCTGGAATATTCTCACACATGTATTTCTTCGTGTATAGCTTCTCCCTCGTTGTCTTTATTTTCTTATTCTGGAGCTCTTACGAGGTGGATCTTGGATCCTCTCATTCTGTCTTCCAGGCCTTTTAATTTCTCTTATCACTTTATGATGAATTCAGACTAATTCCTTCAAGCTATCTCTCTGCCAGTATACTAATTTATTAGCTTAGTCTAATCTGCTATTTCTCGGAGGAGCCTGGTAGGCTACAGTCCATGGGGTCGCTAAGAGTCGGACACAACTGAGAGACTTCACTTTCACTTTTCACTTTCATACATTGGAGAAGAAAATGGCAACCCACTCCAGTGTTCTTGCCTGGAGAATCCCAGGGACGGCGGAGCCTGGTGGGCTGCCGTCTATGGGGTCGCACAGAGTCGGACACGACTGAAGCGACTTAGCAGCAGCAGCAATCTGCTATTTAACCTATCCACTGAGTTTTTAATTTTGGTTCTTTTGAACTCAATCTAATTTTGGTTCTTTGTTTTTTACTCATTAAAGTCTCTATTCCTCCTTTTATCTGTTTTGCTACATGAAATCTACTTAACCTAAAAATCATTTGATTGTACTGCTATAAATCCCAAGTGTTAATTTTACTAATGGTTTCCTTGATTTTGGATTTGATCCATCTGATTTGAATGACTGCATTAAGGATATGGATGATATAAAATTTAAAGTACATTAAAAATAGGTAGGATTAATTTTGAAAGAGTTGAAATATTTTTTGAACAGTATTTTGTGATGGTGGATTTGGATTGATAGTGAAAGGAATAGGGTATAAGAAAGAAAAGACAGATGTAAGAAAATATAACAGCAAAAATGTTAGATTAATTTATGTAGAATGGAGTGGCTAACTAAGCTTGTTGATTTCAGTGGTAATTAATGGTATTTCTTTTTTGTACAGATGCCTGGAGAGTCATGAATACTATTAGGAGTTTAGTTTTATGTTTAGGAGTAAGTTTGGTTTTTCCTTTTCCTTCCTTATATCTCTTTACTTTCTGAACATATTAATGAATTTAAAAGGGTGCTTGGGATTAGAAGATGGATCAAACTTTGCTTCATTTTGAAAACATGAGAAAAGGTTACCTACCATTTACTTTGGGAGGAGACCTGAAGTTTATTATAATAGGAGCACAAAGACTTGACAAGTGGATGAAAGTGAAACGCTTGTTAACGTAAATTAATATAATGTTCCTACAGCCTTTGAGAGAACCTACTGCAACAGATTATCACTGAAGATTTTCACTGGTTAAATAGCTGTTTATTTTCCTGAGGCTGATTTATTTCACTGTGTCAAGATTATTATTACATTGCCTTGTACTGATTCCATTCATGATGTAATTGCTCTTATTATTTTTTAGGGTAGAGACATAATTTAATAGATGGAATATCCCATTTTGGTGTTCCAAATGAAAGAAAATTATATTTTCCAATAACTTTCACAGTTTATTGCAACTAAAATTTTCAGGAAAGGAGTAATAGTACTGTAACCTTTCCTATCAGCTGTTAGGGGGCATAGTTTATCTTCAATTCAGTTCAGTGGCTGATTCGTATCCAACTCTTTGCAACCCCATGGACTGCAGCACGCCAGGCCTACTGGTCCATCACCAACCACCTTATCCTCTTTCGTCCGCTTCTCCTCCCCCTACAATCTTTTCCAGCATCAGGGTCTTTTCAGATGAGTTGGTTCTTCACATCAGGTGGCCAAAGTATTGGGAGTTTCAGCTTCAGCATCAGTCCTTCCAATGAATATTCAGGACTGATTTCCTTTAGGATGGACTGGTTGGATCTCCTTGCAGTCCAAGGGACTCGCTAGAGTCTTCTCCAACACTGCAGTTCAAAGGCATCAATTCTTTGGCTCTCAGCTTTCTTTATAGTCCAACTCTCACATTGGTACATGACTACTGGAAAAACCATAGCTTTGACTAGACAGAACTTTGTTGGTGAAGTAATGTATCTGCTTTTTAATATGCTATCTAGGGTGGTCATGGCTTTTCTTCCAAGGAGCAAGCGTCTTTTAATTTCATGGCTGCAATCACCATCTGCAGTGATTTTGGAGCCCCCACAAAATAAATTTGTCACTGTTTCCATTGTTTCCCCATCTATTTGATGTGAAGTGATGAGGCCGGATGCCATGATCTTAGTTTTCTGAATGTTGAGCTTTAAGCCAACTTTTTCACGCTCCTCTTTCACTTTCATCAAGAGGCTCTTTAGTTTGTCTTCACTTTCTACCATAAGGGTGGTGTCATCTGTGTATCTGAGGTTATTGATATTTCTCCTGGCAATCTTGATTCCAGCTTATGCTTCATCCAGCCTGACATTTCTCATGATGTACTCGGCATATAAGTTAAATACGAAGGGTGAAAATATACAGCCTTGACGTATTCCCTTCCCGATTTGGAACCAGTTTGTTGTTCCATGTCCAGTTCTAACTGTTGCTTCTTGACCTGCATACAGATTTCTCAGGAGGCAGGTCAGGTGGTCTGGTATTCCCATCTCTTTGAGAATTTTCCACAGTTTATTGTGATCAACACAGTCAAAGGCTTTGGCATAGTCAGTAAAGCAGAAATAGATGTTTTTCTGGAACTCTCTCATTTTTTTGATGATCCAGCTGATGTTGGCAATTTGATCTCTGGTTCCTCTGCCTTTTATAAAACCAGCTTGAACATCGGCAAGTTCATGGTTCATGTACTGTTGAGGCCTGGCTTGGAGAATTTTGGGCATTACTTTGCTAGCATGTGAGATGAGTGCAATTGTGTGGTAGTTTGAACATTCTTTGGCATTGCCTTTCTTTGGGATTGGAATGAAAACTGACCTTTTCCAGTCCTGTGGCCACTGCTGAGTTTTCCAGATTTGCTGGCATATTGAATGCAGCACTTTCACAGCATCATCTTTTAGGATTTGAAATAGCTCAACTGGAATTCCATCACCTCCACTAGCTTTGTTCATAGTGATGCTTCCTAAGGCCCACTTGACTTCGCATTCCAGGATATCTGCTCTAGGTAAGTGATCACACTATTGTGGTTATCTGGGTCATGAAGATCTTTTTTGTACAGTTCTTCTGTGTATTCTTGCCACCTCTTCTCAATATCATCTGCTTCAGTTAGGTCCATACCATCTCTGTCCTTTATTGTGCCCATCTTTGCATGAAATGTTCCCTTGGTATCTCTGCTTTTCTTGAAGAGATCTCTAGTCTTTCCCATCCCATAGTTTTCCTCTATTTCTTTGCATTAATCACTGAGGATGGCTTTTTTTTCTCTCTCCATGCTGTTCTTTGGAACTCTGCATTCAAATGGGTATATCTTTCCTTTTCTCCTTTGCCTTTAGCTTCTCTTCTTTTCTCAGCTGTTTGTAAGTCCTCCTCAGACAACCGTTTTGCCGTTTTGCATTTATTTTTCTTGGGGATGGTCTTGATCACTGCCTCCTGTATAATGTCATGAACCTCCATCCACAGTTCTTCAGGCACTCTTTTCTATCAGATCTAATCCATTGAGTCTGTTTGTCACTTCCACTGTATAACCATAAGGGATTTGATTTAGGGCATACCTGAATGGTCTAGTGGTTTTCCCTGCTTTCTTCAATTTAAGTCTGAATTTGGCAATAAGGAGTTCATGATCTGAGCCACAGTCAGCTGCCAGTCTTGTTTTTGCTGACTGTATAGAGCTTCTCCATCTTTGACTGCAAAGAAGATAATCAATCTGATTTCAGTATTGACCTTCTGGTGATGTCCTTGTGTAGTCTTCTCTTGTGTTGTTGGAAAAGGGTGTTTGCTATGACCAGCGCGGTCTCTTGGCAAAATTCTGTTATAGTTTATCTTGAATTATTGATTATGTTGTATTTATCTCCTGTTTTTTCCAAAAGGTATTTGAGCGATGTCACAACAAAAGATGAGAGTAAAATATGGTTACTAAAAATCCTTTTAGGAAAGGAAGCAAACATGGTAACTACATATGGTTTATATCTAATATCTAATTCTAGCCAGTATAGTTGCTGTGATTGAATATCAATTTTGCCTTCGAGCTTCCTGGACTATGAAGTCTCTTTATCAGAAAGAGGAAAGCGTGACTTCCTTAGCAGTGATAGATTTTCCTGAATTCTAAAAGAAGAATATTAAATAATTATATCATAATCAACAAATCATTAAGAAAACAAAACAGAAAAAAAAAAAAGAAAGAAAACAAAACAGAACCACTCTGCCAGGCGTAAACTCTGCTCTCAAATTGCTTACAGTCTTTGGAGTTGTCAGATAAGAAAAGGAATACTTGTTTAAATAAAATCCACATTATCAGAGTACACAGGAGAGAGGCATCTAATCTAAATTCTAAGAGAGGACATAGGCAGGAAATTCATGGTCAACTTTGAGAGAAAGTTAAAGTTAACTAAGAAAAGAAGGGACTAGGAAGAGATAATTGAAGGAAGAAGGATAACAAGTACATCCTAAAGGTGCAGCATGCATAGTAGCTAAGCCAGAAGAGATTGTCTTTGGCAGTTAATTTCTGTAATTTGATATGATTGGAATTTAGGGAGCAAATTGAAAAGACGTAGGAGTTGAAGTAGCCCAAGGATAACTGTGTGTGTGTGTGTGTGTGGTTGTTTTTGGATTTTGGTTTGTTTGTTTGTCTTTTGTTTTTGAAAGTGATAGTCTTTGTCTGATTCTTTGTGACTCCATGAACTGTAGCCCTCCAGGCTCCTTCATCCATGGACTTCTCCAGACAGGAATACTGGAGTGGGTTGCCATGCCCTTCCCTGAGGGATCTTCCCAACCCAGGGATCTAACCCAGGTTTCCCATGTTGCAGGCAGATTCTTTACCATTTGAGCTATCCAGGAACCCCCATTTGTTTTTAATAGCCTTTAAATATTAGTATCACAACTTCCAAACCTGCCACAGAACTCTCTGGGGTGCCTCAGCAAACTCTCACGATGCTGCGGTATATTTTAAAATTTTCAAGGAAACACAGTGATACCATTTATTGCACACCATGTGAGCTAACCAGAGTCTGTAAAACTTGAATATTAAGGTTATTCTACAACCCCTATGTACTGGCAGAATAGGAGATGAAGATGGGAATGTCCAATCTGATTTCAAGTTTTGAGAAATTCCAAGTTACCTGGTGGGCAGATCCTGTTAATAAGTAACTAGTTATTAAAGAATGAAATAAAAATTAATTTTTCTTTCAATGTGTATTATTTTAAACAGACACTAAATTATGAAGTATTGATTAAGTTATTTAGACCTTACTACTTAATAAATGGAATTGTTAGGTATTTCTTTATACCCCTAGTCTATGGGGCATAAAGGAAAAAATTCCTGAGACACTTAAGTTCTGGATTAGTACCTAGCAGTAAAGTACAGATTTGTGAAAGCAATTCATGTGGTATTTTCTAAGTCTATAAAGATAGAAGCAAAAATATCAGATATCTAGAGGAATGCAGTTAGCTTAAACTTTTTCATTTAAGAATTGTTTGCCTCAGTTCACTTTACCTGAAGCTAGACAACAGAAATTTGGGATTTTATGTTTTTATAATAGTCATACGTATTTGATGACCAGTCAAAGGTGGATTTATAAACTTTGGAAACTGAATAAATAGATGATAGGACTTACATTCCATTATAAATAGTGACAAAACTAATAGACATTTTAGTCCAGATAGGAGATCACTCTGTTTGTATTTAAGGCCAATCAGTGTAGATTACCTATTTCAAGAATTTTTAAGAGCTATGGTACCTAGAAATGGTACATACAGATATGAAATTTTATTTGTTCTACTCTTTTTCTTTTTTTTGGTCAGAGTTTCAAAGGAGTTCTTGGCCTTAAAAAAGGTTAAGAACAAATTTATGCATCCACTGTATACTTCATTTTTGGGCTTCCCAGGTGGTGCTTGTGGTAAAGAACCCTGCCTACCAGTGCAGGAGACTTAAGAGACTCAGGTTCAATCCCTGGGTTGGGAAGATCCCCTGGAGGAAGGCATGGAAACTCACTCCAGTATTCTTGCCTGGAGAATCTCATGGGTCAAGAAAACTAACTGGTGGGCTACGGCCCATAGGGTCTCAGAGAGCTGGGCGCAACTGAAGCGACTTGGCACACACATCCTTCATTGTTTTCATAGTTTGCCTGTTGGCACCAGGTAAATGCATACCAAAGCCAAGACAAAAGCTTGGTCTTTGCATCTATTAACTCACTATTTTGCAAAATACATATTTTTTAGAGGTTAAGAATTAGACATAATTCTTGCACCAAGAATTTAAGTAGAACTAATTTTATGGGTGTGATGAATTCTCAAAAAAATTAAAGAAAATCTTTTAATTATTTAGATCTGTGGTTCAAAAGATATATAAAGGGTGAACATCTCTTCTGTGTCCTTCACAAACTTAATTCCTTGTCCCAAAGGTAAAAGTTAACTTAAAAACCAAGAGTGTTATAGTATTTGAATTTAAAATAGTGAATGATATATCAGTACAAAAGGCCAGACATGTTTTCTTGTTTTAAATATGGATTAAATGTGCTTACCTGATTTGATTTTCGTTTTAAGATGAATAACTGATGCTTTGTATTCTCTTAGCTTCTATCAGTAGGATATGGTTTAGACATTTTTTTAGTAGTTATTTTTATGTAATGTCAACCAAATTATCAATTGGGATAGTTAGCCATGAAATATATAAATAGAGTTCTAAAATAGTTTTCCCAAGCCCTAATGCTTTTAACTGCTTAACTAAAAAGTGGTCATATGGATATAATTTTATTTTTACAAATATTAGTTTATTTTTAAGAGGTTTCTTATAGAAGATAAAATAGAATTTTATCTTACCTATGGAATTTAATTATAATCTTTACTTATTAAGTGACTATATACTGGGCCAGGAATTATATTTGGAATTTCACATACGATATTTTTAGTTACCATGTTATCTCTGAAAAATGCCTAATATTTAGATATTGCAGACAATTAAACTGAGTATTTGAAAGGTTAAATAACTGGCTCAATATTCACCGTGTAGGTGCTGCTTGAATCTAATTTGGGCTTGTGGAATATCAAACATCTACTGTTTTTACAGCCCAAAGATGCCTTTGTGTGCAGATGTGTTTATTTTAATGTAAATTTGTCAGGTAATGCTATTTAGTGACTGGGCAGAGTTTTTGAAGAATTGCCTTTAGTATAGTTTTATTCTTATACTGCATATTTTACTGAGCAGATAACTTTTTCTAAACTCCCACATTTGTATGTTTGTTTTTTTCTGTAGGGCGATTCCCGAAGTCTTCCTTTTTCTGAGAATGTGAGTGCTGTTCAAAAATTAGACTTTTCAGATACAGTGGTGCAACAGAAATTGGATGATATCAAGGATCGAATTAAGAGAGAAATAAGGAAAGAACTGAAAATCAAAGAAGGAGCTGAAAATCTGAGAAAAGTCACAACAGATAAAAAAAGTTTGGCTTATGTGGACAACATTTTGAAAAAATCAAATAAAAAATTAGAAGAATTACATCACAAGCTACAGGAACTAAATGCACATATTGTTGTATCAGATCCAGAAGATGTTACAGGTATTTTATTTGATGTTTATATAGTGTACTAACAAGAAATGTATTATTTTACAAGTAGTAAGATTATTGCCATGTATCGTCTTTAGCCTTAAGGAAAGTGCAGGGGCTATATTTTCTCCTACAGTTAAGGTCTTATTTATATTTTATTCAGAAGTGCATTGAGTTGATGGATGTGAAGATTAAAATATTTACTTAGAGATGAGTAATTCTGCTGTCTACTCTCTTACTCTCTGTCACTAAGACATTACTTATTTTCCGTTATTTGTGTTTTGTATTGGATCAACCACATGCTCTTACCTGATTCATTCTTGTGATCAGCAGCACGAGTTTGCCAGATGACTTTTTAAAGTTAAAAATGCACTCTATGACTAAGGGATAATTTTATTTTTTTTTGCAAATGTTCAAACCTGTGACCTCTGTTCTTTGTGCTCTAAGTGACTGAATTAACAACTTACACTACCAGGCATTTTGTTTAAAAAACAAGAAAAACATTTAAAAAGCTGAACATTACTTTTTTTCCTTCAGTATAGAAAATGAAAGGAAAATACAACCTGTAAGTCCAGCTTAAGAGCATAATTTCTAAACAATAGAATTAACAGATGTTCATGTTGGAAATTTTTCAAATGGTACAGAAAGTAAAAATAGAAAAATGACCTCTCTCCAGCCTAGGCCCTCTCCCTAAAGGTAGTATTGCTAACTTTTATGTTGTATATCCTTACAGAAAAAAAAAAAGTATGTATTTGTATCAGTGTTCATCCATTTATATTTATACATTCTTTCTAAACGTTTTTACTTAACAAATCATATAAGACACATTTGATCTAATAGTTTTGTCTTTGCAAAGAAAATATTTTAAACTAGTAATTTAATGTCTATAATCCTTAATTTATTTATTTGCAAAGACAAAGGGTGGTATATGTAGAATGATGTATCTAGCACCATAGAAATTTTAGAAGAACCTGTGTTATTAGCTAAGAAAAAATGATATAAGTAAAATTAAATTTTATGAAGAAAGTACATAAATTTGATTAAGATCCATAAATTGCCAGTCTTAAAATGTTGTACTTCTGATATTCCATGTACTTGATAGAACTTGTTTTAATACATTCCTTTCAACATATGGGATTTACCTTAGGGCTTTCATTTGGAAATTCAATGTAGAGATTTTAATCATGTAAGAATAATTAAATCTTAAAAGTGAAAGAAATCATAAAGAAACCAGTCTTCTTATTTTAGAGCTGAAATAATCCCACAGATGTAAATTAATTTGCCCAGAATTATAAAACTAGCTAAAGAACTCTTCAATCTAGTATTTTTTTAACCCACATTTTCAATAATTACATTATAAATGGAAATTTGTATTATGCAATGCTGTTTTTAGCAATATCATATAAACTTGGAAATAGCCTGTTCTGTTGGAACTCTGCCAAGCTCTACATTCTTTGCCCATTACTTCTTTAGGAGAGTTCTAAAATAAGAAACTGTGCTGGAGCTTTAAACTCCATTTAGAGAAAACATTTTGCTAATCACAGAATACCAATCACTACCTTCTAATTGGAATATAAAAGTGCTTTTGCCACACAGAGAATAGCCCATTTGGTTTCCCAAGTCATTTTTAAACAACTAACTTTACTGAAGTGTATAAATTACTTAACGATAAAATGCACATATTTTAAGAATATGATTTGATGTGTTTTAACAAATGTCTATATCCAGGTAGCCATCACTACAGCTAGGGATCCTGACCATCACTTCAGTGGTTCTCGTATAGTATACGTAATAGTCCCAGTTGGTCTCTGATTCCCATCCCTGGGTTTAGGTAACCACTGGTTTGCCTTCTATCACTTTAGATTAGACTTGTCTTTCCTAGAGTTTCATATGAAGAAATGACCTTATAGACCTTCTGTCAGATTTTTTTTTACCTCAGCACTCAATTTGGATATCACTGAACCCTTCCTTGACTTTCTCTGATTCTCTGTTCTCTATTCTGCTTTGTCCACTCATTGTTGTGTTACTAAACTGTATGATGCTTGAGGACAGGACCATTGTTTTTATTCATGTATTTTCAAGATTTATCATAAAAGCATGGAACATAGTAGGTGTTTAGTTGTGAATATTGTATATCAAAATCCCGGTAAATAAAAATCTTATATTAGTTTTTATAATTATAATAATACCAAACCATAATTTATCGTGGTATTTTATTTAATAACTTGGGGAATAAAACCTTAAATAAAGTTTTAGGATAAATATTTCCAGAAACTTTCTTTGCTGTTCATTTGACTTATCAGATAATTATAGGGCAGATATTTTATGAAACATAACTTTCTACTGTTACTTCTTAATGCTTAAGTTTGTTGCAATGAACTTGACAAGTTGGTTAACATTTGAATGTATTAAAAAAATAGTTCTCTTTGCAAATGGTATATTCACACATCTTGGTGATAAGTTTTTTTGTTTTGTTTTGTTTTCATTTTCTCTTATAACTTACTTGACTGCATTAAAATCAACAACAGCACAGAGGATTAAGGTAGTTAATCATTAATTTTAGATCAGATTGCCATGAAATTTTATGTTTTACATTGCATACTAAATTAGACAAAATCATTTAACTTGATTAGATCTGACATAAAGAGTCAAGGACCTGGTATTTGCTTTCAGTTCTCTAAAGTATGTGGATTAATAAGTATGTGCAGAAGTTTTTGGCTAATTACTGTTGTCTTGAGGGTATGTGAGCAGAATGAATGATTCAAGGAGAGAGGGATAGAATATAAATTTGCATTGTATATATGATTGCCATGTAAGCAGTTAGGAGACATGCTTTTAACTCACTTCTGCAATAATTAACTCCTTTAGCCATTAGTTTCTAATTTGTGAAATAAGGACATTTATCATAAAATTTAAGACTTTAGCCATAAAAGTCTCTGAAATATTGCTTATTATAATGTGAAGATGATCATTTGAGACTGTTAATGTCTAAAATATGTGTTCATTTATTCTTGAGTAGTAAAAAGTGAATTTTTTGATGTTCTCTTCATGTTTATGATACTATAAGCTTACTATTCATCTTCCATATACTTATAGGATAGTGTCATGGAGTATTATTATTCCCACTTGGAAATTATAAACATATTATAAAATGAGGCTGACTGTACCTTGTGAAAAAAGTTTTGGATCTCTGTTAAGTGGATTTGTAATCTAAGTCATAGTTGATACCTAAAACTCTAAACATTTAAGAAAGAACTGTTTTTCTGAATCTTTGGAATCTTATACATTATCCCTAAAGAAGAGGACAAGAATATTTCTCATATTTTATTAGGTATAACTAATAACTTGTATAGTTTAAATTCCTCTGTTTTTACCTTATTTTCTTCTCTTGCCCTCTTCCCATTTCCATTTTCTCAGACCCCAACAAACTTAGATTGATTTTTTGCCATTTAGGGTAGGGAATATTTTCTTTAATATGTAGAATATTCAGAAAGGAAGTATTGATTTAGTATAGAGCTAATAGTGTTAGAATTTTGTGTGTAGTTTTGTTTGTTTTGGCTGCAGCACACAGCATGCATTATCTTAGTTCCCCAACCAGGGATTGAACCCATGGCCCCTACAGTGGAAGCACAGAGTCCTAACTATCAGACTGCCAGGAAATTCCCTGGAATTTTTTGGAATTAACTTTGGAAACTTCTCAATTTCTGAACTATATCTGTATCGAGGGAGCCAACTTAATAACTAAAATGTAGTTTATGAAGTCTTTCTTGAGTGAGTACAAGTGAGAATTTAAATTTCTTTTTTATTATTGACCTATCCACCTAAATGTAGCATAGAAATTATAGTTGACTTTTATGTTTATAGCTTGATTTATTATGCTATTTCTACATAATCCTTATTTCTGATTGAATTTCTCATTTTGAGGTAAGCATATGTTGAATTAAGTTGTGAACTCCTAAGGAAAGGATTGCCATTAGTTTGGTAACTATAATCATTAATTAACAAGTCACTTTTAATGCCGTGGATTTACCTTCTTGTCTTTAAAATCATTGAATTGGTTGGTTCATAGACACCTAATCTGTGAATTCTTTGATGATACATTTTTTAAAGTTAATACACAGTAAAACTGATTCTTCTTGGTACCTCATTCAGTGAATTTTAATACACAGATAAGTTCATCTAAATACTACCACAATCAGGAAAAAGGGCAGTAGTATCCCTTTGTAGTCACACCCTCTTCCTACTCCATTTCCCCTGGCAACCACTGATCTGTCCTCTGTCACTTATAGTTTGCTTTTCAAGAATATCATATAAATGCAACCATAAAGTTTATAACCTTTTAAGTCTGACTTCTTTCACTCAGCATATTGCTGTTTGAGATTCATCTAGGTTATTGCATTTAGCAATAGTTTATTCTTTTTTTTTACTGCTGAGTAGTAGTCCATCATATAGATGTATCACAGTTTATTTATCCATTCTTCCATCAGGAACTTTAGAGTTCTTTTCAATTTTTTGGCAGTTATCAGTAAAGCTGCTATAACTGACCATTAACAGGTTTTTGTTTGAACATGTTTTCAGTTCACCTTGGTAAATACTTAGGTGTGTGATTGCTAAATCATGTATTAATATGTTTGATAATATAAGAAACTGCCAAAATGGTTGTATTATTTTTCCAGAGTGGCTATATTATTTTTCATTCTCACCAGCAATATATGAGAGTTCCAATTATTCCACATCCTCTCCAGCACTTGGTATTATTAATGTATTTTTTTTAAGCAGTTTAAGTGGTGTGTAGTCATTGACCATATATATTATTGTAACTAGGAAGAGGAAAGAAGAAAAAATGGCACCATCTTAAGCAGAATTTATGAAGGAATTATGCATGCTGTAGGTACAGAATGAAGGCCTTTTCTACCAAGAGTTAGGCAATAAGCAGCTTTTGAACATTAAGGTGTCATGTACCAGATGAAGGCAGTTATGAAATTTTAATGCCTAAGTTGCTTATTTTAAACAAAAAAAAATTACAGCCCACAATCTTGTTTCTTTTTTTCTTAATCTCAAGATCATCAACTAAGTTTTGTTTATTTCATATCTGTATCACCTAACATCATGCCTGAGAGTAAGCAGGTCCTCATTACCTGTTTGTTGAATAATCAGAATGAGTTATCTTTTAAGTCTGTATATTAAAAGCAGTCTTTGAGCTGCAGATTGATCAAAGACTGCCAAACTCATAGCTTGGTGCTTCTCCCTGAATCCTAAGTTGCATTGGATTTGTTGCTAATAAAGCCCCATTTTCCCATCTCTTATGTGGGTTGGCCAGGGTGTAGTCTAGATGTTTCTGCCACTTGCCAGATCAGCCTCAGAGCTCAGAAGGTTTTATAGCTACCCAGTGGTTCTATCCAGCCTCCCTGGTGATTCAGCCAGTAAAGAATCGACCTGCAGTGCAGGAGACCTGGGTTTGATCCCTGGGTTGGGAAGATTCCCTGGAGGAGGGCATGGCAGCCCACTCCAGTATTCTTGCCTGGAGAATCCCCATGGACAGAGGAGCCTGGCAGGCTATAGTCCATGGGGTAGCAAAGAGTCAGACATGGCTAAGTGACTAAACACAGCACAGCATAGTGGTTCTATCATTTGTTAGAGATTTTTTCCATATGTTTTGACTCCAAACTTCAGTCTCAGTTTTGTTTTCACAGCTGGAGCTCAGTTTCTGGCTTTTATAAATTAGCTCTGGGCCTTCTCAGTACTTCATTCCTTTTTAGTGCTGAATAGTATTCCATTATATGAGTATACCATGTTTTCCTTAGTTATTCACCAGTTGATGAGACATCTGGGTTGTTTCCACAGTTGGCCTTTTATAGATATTGCTGCTAAGAACGTTCATATACAACCTGTTGGAGACACTTTTATATAAACTTATCTTTATGTAGGTATTTAACTTTTCTACAGTGTTTTATTTCTTCATGTGATTTAAGTTACCAGCTGGTGCCATTTCTTCTCAGTCTGAAAGACTTTTACTATTTCTTATAAGAAAGTTCAGATAGCAATAAATTCTTGCTATCTTTGTTTAACTGGGAATTATTTCACCTTCATTTTTGAAAGATAGTTTTGCTGGATATAGAATTGTTGGTTAATGGTTTTTCCATCTAGGACTTTGGCTGTGTCATCCCACTTCTGTCTGTCCTGTATTCTTTCATATGAGGAGTCTGATATTCATAGTTACTGCTCTGTATGTAGTGAATCTTTTTCCTCTTTCTGCTTTCAAGATTTTCCTCTTTGTTTTCAGTTTTTAATGCTTTGCCTATGATGAGCTTAGGTGTGAATTTCTTTGTATTTATCTTGAGCTTCTTAGGTGTGTCGATTAATGGTTTTCATCAAATTATGAAAGTTTCTGGCTTTCATACATTTTCTTCTCCTTTTTCTGTTGCTGGTATTTCTGCCTAATTAAAAAGTATATTATTCTTATTTTTATACTTAAGCTTGGTTTGTTGGGAGTTTTCCCTGTGACAGCATAGCATAGTGTCAGACAATGATGGGTTAGATGTTATGCTCAAATGCTTTGGTCAGATCATCTTATACCCTTTGCTGGTAGGAATGCAAAAACAGTACAGTCACTTGGGAAGACAGGTTTTTTTTTCTTAATTGGAGTATAGTTGCTTTACTCTGCTGTGTCAATTTCTGCTATACAGCAATCTAAATCAGCCATACATATATACTCCCTTTTTTTGGATTTCCCTTCTACTTAGATCATCACAGAGCACCAAGTAGAGTTCCCTGTGCTATACAGTAGTTTCTCATTGCTTATATATTTTATACATAGTAGTGTGTACGTGTCAATCCCAATTTCCCAATGCATCACACTCCCCCCCTCCTCTTGGTATCCATTAATTTGTTTTATACATCTGTGTCTTTATTTCTGCTTTGCAAATAAGATTCCACACATACGTGTTAACATTATTTTTCTTTCTGACTTACTTCACTCTGTATGACAGTCTCTGGGTCCATGTACATCTCTGCAAATGACACAATCTTTTCCCTTTAAATGGCCGAGTAATATTCCATTGAATATATGTACCACATCTTCTTTATCCATTCCTCTGCTGATGGACATTTAGGTTACTTCCATGTACTGGCTATTGTAAATAGTGCTTCAGTGAACATTGGGGTGCATGCAACTTTTTGAATTATAGTTTTCTCTGGGTATATGCCCAGGAGTGGGATTGCTAGATTATGTGGTAGCTCTATTTTTAGTTTTTGAGGACTTTCCATACTGTTCTCCATAGTGGCTGTATCAGTTTACATTCCCACCAATAGTGTAAGAGGGTTCCTTTTTCTCCATACTCTCTCCAGCATTTATTGTTTGTAGATTTTTTAAATGATGGCCATTCTGACCAGTGTCAGGTGATATACCTCATTGTAGTTTTGATTTCCATTTCTCTAATGATGAATGATGTTGAGCATCTTTTCATGTATTTGGTAGCCATCTGTATCTTTCTCTTCTTTGGAGAAATGTCTAGGTCTTCCACCCATTTTTTGATTGGGTTGTTTGTTTTTTTGAAATTGACCTGCATGAGCTGCTTGTATATTTTGGAGGTCAATCCTTTGTCAGTTGCTTTGTTTGAAACTATTTTCTTCCATTCTGAGGGTTATCTTTTCGTCTTCTTTATGGTTTCCTTTGCTGTGCTCAAAATTCTCCAAGCCAGGCTCTAAGAGTACATGAACTGTGAACTTCCAAATGTTCAAGCTGGTTTTAGAAAAGGCAGAGGAACCAGAGATCTAATTGCCAACATCCGTTGGATCATCAGAAAAGCAACAGAGTTCCAGAAAAACATCTTTCTGCTTTATTGACTATGCTAAAACCTTTGACTGTGTGGATCACAACAAACTGGAAAATTCTTAAAGAGATGGGAATACCAGACCACCTGACCTGCCTCTTGAGAAACCTGTATGCAGATCAGGAAGCAACAGTTAGAACTGAACATGGAACAGACTGGTTTCAAATAGGAAAAGGAGTATGTCAAGGCTGTATATTGTCACCCTGCTTATTTAACTTCTGTGCAGAGTACCTCATGAGAAATGCTGGGCTGGAGGAAGCACAAGCTGGAATCAAGATTGCTGGGAGAAATATCAATAACCTCAGATATGCAGATGACACCACCCTTATGGCAGAAAGGGAAGAGGAACTAAAGAGTCTCTTGATGAAGTGAAAGAGGAGAGTGAAAAAGCTGGCTTAAAATTCAACATTCAGAAAACTAAGATCATGACATCTGGTGCCATCTCTTCATGGCAAATAGATGGGGAAACAGTGACAGACTTTATTTTTGGGAGCTCCAAAATCACTGCAGATGGTAAATGCAGCCATGAAATTAAAAGACGCTTACTCCTTGAAAGAAAAGTTATGACCAACCTAGACAGCATATTAAAAAGCAGAGAAAAAGGTCCATCTAGTCAAAGCTATGGTTTTTCCAGTAGTCATGTATGGATGTGAGAGTTGGACTATAAAGAAAGCTGAACACTGAAGAATTGATGCTTTTGAACTGCAGTGTTGGAGAAGACTCTTGTGAGTCTCTTGGACTGTAAGGAGATGCAACCAGTCCATCCTAAAGGAAATCAGTCCTGAATATTCATTGGAATGCCTGATGTTGAAGCTAAAACTCCAATACTTTGGCCACCTGATGCGAAGAACTGACTCATTTGAAAAGACCCTGATGCTGGGAAAGATTGAAGGTGGGAGGAGAAGGTGACGACAGAGGATGAGATGGTTGGATGTCATCACCGACTCGATGGACATGAGTTTGAGTAAACTCCAGGAGTTGGTGATGCACAAGGAGGCCTGGCGTGCTGCAGTTCATGGGGTTGCAAAGAATCGAACACAACTGAGCAACTGAACTGAACCGAACTTGCTGTGCAAAAGATTTTAAATTTAGTTAGGTCCCCTTTGTCGATTTTTATTTTTATTACTCTAAAAGGTGTGTCAAAAAAGGTCTTGCTGCAACTTATGTCAGAGTATTGTGCCTATGTTTTCCTATTAATAGTTTTACAGGGTCTGACCGGTAACCCACAAGCCTATCCATGTTGTTTTTCTTGTAAAATACTAAGAAAGCTCAGTTAAAGGTGGTACTAGTTATAAAATATTTCAGCAAAATTACTTCAGTTGAGTGACATCTGACAAAGATCATCCTGAGTACACAAAGATATTGATTAAGATCTATTAATAACTAATGAGCATTTATTATAATCTGGACAGGTTCCAGATGACTGTATAAGGTAAGCATATCTGTTTAAACGAAAAGGTGGATTTGGAGGGAAATAAACACAGTTAACATGATTGTAACACAGGTCAAGAATCTGGAGCAGCTTATTTTTAAAATCAGTGTATAAGTACTGTATATAAGTAAAAACCAAAATGTTGACCAGTGAATAGTCACTAAGAGACATAGATTGTCTTTGTAAAAGTGGTAGATAAATAGTAAGATAGTGCTTCAGCATAGTATTGCCTTTATTAATTTAGATTTGGCTAAATTTACTTCAATTATATTACCTCTTATTTTAAAAAAAATTAAATAGTTTTTCTCCCCAAACAGACATCTTGGCTATACAAGACAATATTATGAATATTGAGCACTGGGAGTCAGCTAGGTATAAAGTCCATAGTTTGTATAATCTAAGGTCTCATCCCAGCTGGGCCATCATGTATTTATGTGGTTGTATACCACTTGTAGTGATACAGACTCTCCAGGCCTTGTTTTTCTCATTCATAAAACAAAGAAAATAGAGACTATTTATGTTCTTTCTATGGTGTTTGGTTAACAGGGGTTTTAATAGCCTAAGAAAAGGTCAAGTATGAGACATTTATTAATTGTTGTTCTTTAGTAACTAAGTCATGTCCAACTCTGCAACCCCATGGACTGTAGCTTGCCAGGCTCCTCTGTCCATGGGATTTCCCAGGCAATAATATTGGAGTGCGTAGCCATTGCCTTCTTCAGGGGAATCTTCCCAACCCAGGGGTCAAATCTGTGTCTCTTGCATTGCAGGATGAGACATTTAAGCTTTTCTAAATCTGAACATGAAACCTGTGTTGGGATCTAAGTAAAATCTGAGGAAACTTTCCTGAGGCTGGGAAGTAAAGATTCAGTTACATTACTAACCTCCAAGAAAATCAAGGAAACAGTTTAAGGCTGAGCCTTAGTTCAGAGTCTTCTATGGATGGAGACTGCTCCTGTGTTCTAGAACTCTTAACTCATTTTGAAAGCCAACTGCTCAGTTGTGGATTTAGAGAAAATACTAAAAGCACCAGAAACAGTATATCTGTTGCTCTACACATTGTTGGGGAAACTCCTAGCAAATCCCATTTTTACTCATCTTTCTGCCCTTGGAAAATGTTATCCTTAAGGAGAATAACAAGAATAACTAGAGAATTGGAAAAAACATACACTTCTGGTTCGTTGACTAAGCTAAAGCCTTTGAATGTGTGGATCACAACAAACTGGAATATTCTTCAAGAGATGAGGATAGCAGACCACCTTACCTGCCTCCTGAGAAACCTGTATGCAGGAAAAGAAGCAACAGTTAAAACTGGACATGGAACAGTGGACTGGTTCAACATTGGGAAAGGAGTACGTCAAGGCTGTATATTGTCACCCTGCTTATTTAACTTATATGCAGAGTACATCATCTGAAATGCTGGGCTAGATGAATCACAAGCTGGAATCACGATTGCTGGAGAAGTATCAACAACCTCAGCTATGCAGATGATACCACTTTAATGGCGGAAAGGAAAGAGGAACTAAAGAGCTTCTTGATGAAAGTGAAAGAGGAGAGTGAAAAGGCTGGCTTAAAACTCAACATTCAGAAAATGAAGATCATGGCCTCCTGTCCCATCACTTCATGGCAAATAGATGGGGAAAAAATGGAAAAAGTGACAGACATTTTTTTCTTGGGCTCCAAAATCACTGCAGATGGTGAAATTAATCACTGCAGCCATGAAATTAAAAGACGCTTGCTCCTTGGAAGAATAGCTATGTCAAACTTAGACTGTTTTAAAAAGCAGAGACATCACTTTGCTGACAAAGACCCATATAGTCAAAGCTATGGTTTTTCCAGCAGTCAAGTATGGATGTGGGAACTGGACCGTAAAGAAGACTGAGTGCTAAAAAATTGACACTTTCAAACTGTGGTGATGTAGAAGACTCTTGAGAGACTTTGGACAGCAAGGAACGCAAACCAGTCAATCCTAAAGGAAATCAACCCTGAATATACACATTGGAAGGACTGATGCTGAAGCTGAAGCTCAAATACTTTGGCCACCTGATGCAAAGAACTGACTCATTGGAAAAGACCCTGATGCTTGGAAAAATTGAGGGCAAGAGGAGAAGGGTGTGACAGAGGATGATAATGTTGGATGGCATCACTGACTCAATGGACATGAGTTTGAGCAAACTCAGGGAGATAGTGGTGGACAGAGAGGCCTGTTGTGCTGCGGTCCATGGGGTCGCAAAGAGTTGGACACGTTTTTGCAGTTGAACGACAGCAACAAGGAGCTTTTAAACCACGTGGTATTTTCTGCTGACTTCCAGAGTGGTATTTCAAACCAAGATGGATTTTCTGGGAACCATCTGAGAATTTATAGCCTTATAACCTTTTGGATAATTACCTGAATATAGGTTATTATCCTACTGACTTTGCCTTTTGCCATGTTTAAAGTTGAACTCGTCTTTCCTGGAACACTGCCTCTAAATCTTTCCCTTTTGTTTTCTGCCCTGTTAACGGCATGACCCCCATAATCTATGAATGAAATCTGACGTTTACTGTAGATTTCTTTCTCTTTTTACTTTCAGTCTTCAGTGAAAGTCAGATCACCATTCCTGCAGATTCTACCTCTGACATAGGTCTCAAATTTGTATTTCTTCTCAATCCTCACTGCTAAAGCCTCCAAGTTCAAGTTTAATCCAACCTAAACAGTGCTACCAATAATTTTTACTTAGTATTCAGTTTTGATCCTGTTACTGTCTTGCTTTAAACTTCTCAATGACTTTCCATTCTTTACAGAATAGAGTACACATTTGTAGCATTACAGAGATACCCTTCATATAATCTGGCCTCTGTTCTTGTTTCAATTCTGACGCTGTTCCTCCCAAATCTAGTTTTCCCATCTTTCCTCCTACTGTTTACATTTGCTTTCTCTCTCTTTTTTTTTAATCTTTCTTCACATGTGTGTGGGGTGTTTGTTTGTGTGTGTGTGTGTATTGGCAGAATCTAGGTGGAATTTCAGGCTACTTAACTCCACTTACGTGCTATCATCGTTTAGTTCTATCATTGTATATTAAATTCCATAAATTAGATTAATTATTATTTTATATAGTCATCTTTGGTTTATGTTTATTTTCTTTGTACATCATTTCTTCATGCTTCTCAGACCTTCCTTCATTTTGTTTCTTTTTCTTCTTAAAGGTATAGACTTTAGAAAGATATTTTCTCTGGTGTATCGTTCAAGGTTGGCATTTAATTTCTATCAATAGCTGTAAACTATTATTTTATGTCTTCTGGATTGCCCTGTTGTTGAGTAGGCAGCTGCCAGTCTAATAGTTAAACTATGCTGATATTCTGCCCTTTCTCCCTAGCTGTTTTTAACAAACTGTTTGTCTGCAGTGTTCTGTATAATGGTATAGGTTTCCTTTCATTTGATCTGCTTGGGATTTGTTGGGTTCCTGAATCTTGAGATTTGTGTGTTTCATTATGAGAAGTGCTTAGCCCCTATCTCTTCAATATTGCTCCTTCTGTATTCGCTCTTCTGTTTCATTTTGGTGCTCCAATTAGACGAATAGTAATTTCTTCAAGTCTATGTCCATTTCTCAAATAATTTCTTTCTACGTGTCCAGTTTGCTCTTGACCACATATATTTCTAATTCTGCTGTCCATCTATCTATCTATCTATATATTTTTACTACTATAATTTATGCTTAGTTTTGTTAATCTTTGACAGTCTCTTGCTTTAGTCATTCTTTTGATACCGTTTTAATTTACTTTACCTATGAAATATACTTTTTCACATTTTGTGCAACATAATGACAGCAAATGAAATCTTTGCTATGCTACTCCTAGTTTTTTTCTCACTCATGGTGAATTTCTTTTTCTGCCTGTACTTTGTGATTTCTAATTGTTGTGCATTTTCACTGGAACTTTACCTGTGGGAATTATTTTAGGTCTGGGTTTAAAGTGCCTTCTTTCAAAAAGGATTTGTATTTGTTTCTGTAAGATGCCTGAAAGCATTATTAATCTGAGGCCATTTAAATTCATGCTTAGTTTTGGCAGGGTCACATGGATGGTATGGTTTCCTGCCTCAAACCTGTATGAGAGCAATAGGAATTTTTTTATTTTAAAGACTATCCATTTCCCTTCCCCCAGTCACCCCAAGCCAAAGGCAAGCCAACAAATTCAGCTGTTATGGATGACAACTTTTGAGGTTCCTGTCTTTAATCATGTTTTTTCTGATCTGACTGACAACTTTGTAAGAGTCCTCAGGCCTTTTCTTGAATTCTTATTAAAATCCAAGCTTTACTTCACTAGGATGATGAGAACCCAATAAGTCTTTTTGTTCAGAAAAGCAAAACCATTATCAAAAGCACAAAGGTACAAATGTCTACTTACATCTGTCCTGGAATTCTGTCACATGCACCATGAATGCACTGCCTCCTCCCTAGCCCCCAAGTGCAAGTAAGTCTGAGAAATCTTGCTTTTTTGTTTTTATTTCCCCCTTAACCTGCCTTTTATTTTAAGCATGAAAGAAGGAGATTACACATGGAGTATTAAGTTAGTCAGCCTACCTTGTCAGGTACTTAAAGACTTCAGATATATCCTAGCTAATTTATTTGAGGTGTCTAGTAGCACTGTGATTTTTTATAACTAATTGTTATCTCTTCTAGAGTTATTTTTGTGGAATTATAATTTCCTAGAATGTTCTCCAAAGATATCACACACAAAAAAAGACAGTTACAGGCCAATATCACTGATGAACATAGACACTAAAATCCTCAATAAAATACTAGCAAACTAAATCCAGCAGTACATTAAAAGAATCATACACAACGATCAAGTGGGATTTAGCCCAGGGATGCAAGGGTTTTTCAGTATACACAAGTCAATCAGTGTGATACACAGCATTAACAAATTGAAGAAAAAAACTGTATGATCATCTCAATGGATGCAGAAAAAACTTTTGATAAAATTCAACATCCTTTTATGATAAAAATTGTCTAGAAAATGAGGATAGAGAGAACATACTTAAACATAGCAAAGGCCATATATGTCAGTCCCACAGCTAACATCATACTCAGTGGTGAAAAGTTGAAAGCACTTCCTCCAAGATCAGAAATAAGACAAGATTCTCACCACTTTTATTCAGCATCATTTAGGAAGTCCTAGCCACAGCAATCAGAGGGAGAAAAAAAAAAAGAGTCCAGATTGGAAAGGAAGAAGTAAAACTGTCACTGTTTCCAGATGACATGGTGCTATACATAGGAAACCTTAAAGATGCCACCTAAAGATGCTCATCGATGAATTCAGTAAATTTGCAGGATACACAGTTAATATACAGAGATCTATTGCATTTCTATACATTCACAATGAACAATCAGAAAGATAAATTAAGGAAACAATCCCATTTACCATTGTATCAAAAAGAATAAAATAACTAAGGAGGCAAAAGACCTGTATTCCAAAAACTATAAGATTCTGATGAAAGAAATTGAAGATGACACAAACAGATGGAAAGATATACCCTGTTCTTGAATTAGAAGAATCACTATTGTTAAAATGACCATATTACCCAAGGCAATCTATGGATTCAGTGCAATCTCTATCGAAATACCAATAACATTTTTCACAGAACTAAAACAATTTTAGAATTTATATAGAAACACAAAAGTCTCCGAATAGCCAAAACAATCTTGACAAAGAACAGAGCTGTAGGAATCAAGCTCCTTGACTTCAGACTATATTGCAAAGCTACAGTTATGAAAGCAGTATGGTACTGGCACAAAATCAAGGGAATAGGATAGAAAGCCCAGAAATAAACCGATATTCTTATGGTCAATTAATCTATGATAAAGGAGGCAAGACTATACAATGGAGAAAAGACAGTCTCTTCAGCAGGTGGTGCTGGAGGAACTGGACAGCTGCATATAAAAGGATAAAATTAGAACATTGTCTATCACCATGTACAAAAATAAAGTCCAAATGGATTAAAGGCCTGTTTAAGTCCAAAAATGTTAAACTTCCAACAAGAAAACATAGACAGAACACTCTTTGACATAAATCATGGCAATTATTTTTTGGAACCCTCTTCTAAAGTAAAGGAAATAAAAGCAAAAATAAACAGATGGGATCTAACTAAAAAGCTTTTGCACATCAGAGGAAACCATTGACAAAACAGAAAGACAGTGTATTGAATGGGTGAAAATGTTTTCAAATGATACAACTAATAAAGGATTAATACTCAACATATGTAAACAGCTCATACAACTCAACACTTTTTTAAAAATTTTAAAATAGGCCAAAGAAATGAATAGACACTTTGCCAAAGAGGAAATGCAGATGGCCAACAGGCACATGAAAAGATGTTCAACATTGCTAATCATCAGGGGAATGCTAATGAAAACCACAAAGAGGTATCACATCTGTCAGAATTGAGTTCAGTTCAGTTCAGTCGCTCAGTTGTGTCCGACTCTTTGCGACCCCATGAACCGCAGCACACCAGGCCTCCCTGTCCATCACCAACTCCCAGAGTCCACCCAAACCCTTGTCCATCGAGTCAATGATGCCATCCAGCCATCCTCTGTCATCCCTCCTGCCCTCAACCCTTCCCAGCATCAGGGTCTTTTCCAACGAGTCAGCTCTTCGCATGAGGTGGCCAAAGTATTGGAGTTTCAGCTTCAACATCAGTCCCTCCAGTGAACACCCAGGACTGATCTCCTTTAGGATGGACTGGTTGGATCTCCTTGCAGTCCAAAGGACTCTCAAGAGTCTTCTCCAACACCACAGTTCAAAAGCATCAATTCTTCGGCGCTCAGCTTTCTTCACCGTCCAACTCTCACATCCATACATGACCACTGGAAAAACCATAGCCTTGACTAGATGGACCTTTGTTGGCAAAGTAATGTCTCTGCTTTTTAATATGCTATCTAGGTTGGTCATAACTTTCCTCCAAGGTGTAAGTGTCTTTTAATTTCATGGCTGTAATCACCATCTGCAGTGATTTTGGAGCCCAGAAAAATAAAATCAGCCACTGTTACCACTGTTTCCCCATCTTTCTGCCATGAAGTGATAGGACCGGATGCCATGATCTTAGTTTTATAAATTTGAGCTTTAAGCCAACTTTTTCACTCTCCTTTTTCACTTTCATCAAGAGCCTCTTTAGTTCTTCACTTTCTGCCATAAGAGTGGTGTCATTGCATATCTGAGGTTATTGATATTTCTCCCTGCAATCTTGATTCCAGCTTGTGCTTCCTCAGGCCCAGCGTTTCTCATGGCGATCGTCAAAAAGCCTATTAAAAAACAGATGTCCACAAGGAGATGGAGAAAAGGGAATCCTTTTACACTGTTGATGGGAATGTAAATTAGTGGAACCACTGTGGAAAAAAGTATGGATATTTCTCAGAAATAATATGACTCAGTAATTCCATTCCTGGGTGTATATCCAAAAAAACCCCAAGCCACAAATTCAAAAAAATGCATGCACCCCAATGTTCATAGCAGCATTGTTTATAGTAGCCAAAGTATGGAAACAACTTAAGTGTCCATTCACTGATGAATGGATAAAGAAGCTGTGGTGTGTATGTGTGTGTGTGTGTGTGTGTGTTTGTGTGTGTTTGTGTGTGTATGTATATATATAAATAACGTAGTACTACTCAGCCATAAAAAAGAACAAAGTTTTGCCATTTGTAGTCACATGGATGTACTTGGAGGACATTGTGCTAAGTGAAATAAGTCAGAAAAATAAATACTATAGGATACTGCTTATATGTGGAATTTAAAAAGTATGACAAATGAATATAACATAAAATAAGCAAAGTTGTTGCTAATAGAGAACAACCTAGTGGTTACCAGTGGGGAGAGGGAAGTGTGGGGGAGGCAGTATAGGTGTGAGAGAGTGGGAGGTACAAACTATTGAATGTAAGATAAACTCAAAGATGTATAATACAACACTAGTAATTGCAAATATTTTGTAATAACTGTAAATGGAAAGTAACCTTTAAAATTGTATAAAAGTTTAAAAAAAATTTTTAAACAAAAAAACTAGAGAAGGTAGCAGGTTGAAAGAGAAAACAGCTGAAATCTAAAGAATACAGCACAGTATTTTTCTAACTTCTAAATGAATAAAAAGTGGGTTTCATAAAACAAGACATTTCTCAAGTTGAATTTCTGACTTGGCATATACTTGTGACTTTTGCAAATTACTTAGTCTCTCTGAGTTTGCTTTTTTATTTGTAAAATGAGGTTATATTACAAAATTTGTGAGTTCCTTTGGAGATTAGATGGCAGAAATATCAGCTGCTTAACTGAGCTCTAGCATGTAATTTTATTGAGCCCTACATTTTAGCCTAAGCACTATTCAGGATTTATCTTCACAGTAACACCCAATTTGTGGTTAGATAATTATAACACAGATATTAAGTATCTGATCAAGATCACACCAATAAGTAACAGTCACAGGATTTTAACTCAGGCATTCTGACCTCAAGAGCCCAGACTCTTAACAATTGTGTTCTTTCTTTCTTTTTTTAAATTTTATTTATTTATTGGCTGTGCTGGATCTTTGTTGTTGTGTGCAGGCTTTCTCTAGTTGCGGCAAGTGAGGGCTAGCTACTCTTTGTCTTGGTGTATGGTCTTCTTGTGGTGGAGCACAGGCCCAGTAGTTGTGGCACACAGGGCTGTTTCCCTGTGGCATGTGGAATCTTCCCGGATCAGGGATCGAACCTGTGTCTTTTGCATTGATTGATAAGCGGATTCTCAGCTGCTGAACTGTCAGGGAAGTCCACCAGTGTGTTATTTCTTATGTTCTTAAAATTCTTTTAAAACTCAAGATGTAATTTTCCACGGAAACAGTATTAAACATTATAATATTACAAATTCACCGACTGATAGAATGAATGGATATTTCAGTGTCTTGGACAATGTACTTTAATGTGCAAGAATTTCTTATTTAGTATCTTTAATAGTTTGTAATCTAGTTTCTATGTAAATGCTTCCAGAGACAAGGGATTTTATTACATTTTTAAGGTAAACCATTTAATTTTTAGATAACTCAAAATATAAGGAATTTCTCTTTTCCTGGGATAAAATTTTTGCTATCACTACCTTTACCCATTGTTTCTAACTCTCTACCCTGTGAGGAGATTGTGAAAGGACAGCTTCTTTCATAGTTTTTTAAATGTTAAGGCAAGAATCATTTCTCTTTCTCACTGTAGGCTAAACACCATCAAATATTTTATAAGCAATACGTTTCCATACCTGTCTCTAATGAGGACCTTTTAACTCTGATTGCATTCCATTCTTTTAAAATTTGTGCTTACTAGAAAGTAACTTTATGTACCAGATTTTATATAATTTAAGTTTTTTCCAAGAGTCTTATATCATTTGTGTTTAAAAAAAAAGAGAAATGGAGGAGAAAACATATAATAGTTCACAAATCTGAATACACTTTTTAGTCATTACTGTAACGTGTATTTGATTTATGTATTCAGCAAACACTTGTACACTGACTAGTTCTAGTTAATGTTTATTGGATTTACTATGCACCATGCCCTTTTCTAAGCTCTTTACACATAACATTTAGTCACAATAATTCTGTGGGGTAGAGGTCATTTTCACTATTTAACAGATGAGAAATATGAGGTACAGAGCTATTAGGTAATTTATCCCATATCTCATGGTTTGTACTAAATCTTAGGGCCAAAACTGAGATTCAGACCTATGCACAACCTCTGAAGTGTGTGTGTGGGTGTGTATGTGTGTATATTTATGTCTTAATATATGCTACTTTAACAAAATACCATAGGGACTTTCCCAGTGGTCTAGTGGATAACACTCCACACTCCAAATGAAGGGGGCATGGGTTTGATCCCTAGCCAGGGAACTAAGATTATACATATCACAACTAAGCCTGTGTGCTGCAACTTCTGAGCCCACACACTGCAGCTAGAGAAGCCCTTGTGCAGCAACGAACACCCAATGAAGCCAAAATAAATAGTAAATAAAAATATAATAATAATTAAAGGAACTACTTCTTAGCAATTAAAAAAAGAATTTAAACAAAATTTTAATTGTTTTAAATTCTTTTTGTTTAAAGAATTTAAACAAAATACCATAAACTAGAAGTTTGTTTCTCATAGTTCTGGAGGCTGAGAACTCAAGATTAAGGTGCCAACAAGAGTTATAATGATGGCCCTCTGCCTCGTTTGTAGACATCTTTTCACCATATCCTCACGTAACTAAGGGAGACTGCCCTTATGACCTCATTACTCCTGAAGGCCTCACCTCCAAGTTTTCTCATATTAGAGGTTCAACATGTGAATTTTGGGGGTGAACAAACATTCTGTCCATAGAAATATGTTTAATAGTTCTTTTGTGTGCCTGAAAAATTATCTACCTTTTATAGTAGTTTTAAGTATATGTCATTTACAAAAAAATCAACTTTTGAAGCAGCTCATTTGTAATATGAGAGTTCAGTAATGATAAAAGCCATTCATGAATTTGAATCCTAGTTAATAACTGTAACTTTACCTATTTCCTGATATGTAAAGTGTGGCTAATATCTGTCTCAAATGGTTGTTTTTCTTAATTAATATGCATATATACACATATTTGTGTGTATAAATTATACTGTTAAATGTGTAAGTATACACACAGAGTCTAATACACCTGTTTACAAGACTTATAAATGGCAAAAAGGTAGCATAGCACAGCAATTATTAAGCTAGACTTTGGAACAGAACTGCCTTACTAGCTCTATGACCTTGGGCAAGTTTCTTAACTTCCCTGTGCTGTAGTTTTTTTTCTGTAATATAGGTATAATACTTGTTACAGGGCAGTTATGAGGCCTAGTGAGTCAAGAAAGTCCTTAGGTCAGGACTTACACCTTGTAAAGTAGCTATATAAATTATAAAATAGTATTATTTTTTATCAGTATATAACATAGTATCTGTATTTTTGTAAGTTCATTAACTTGGTGTGGATAAAACACAAAACAGTGAACTTCAATATGAAGAATTTTAGATATGTGGTCAAATTATTAGATGTGTTTCAACAATAATGGATTACCAAGAATAATTAGAATGTTATATTTGAAATTTTTGTTTTTGTTTCCAAATAAAAGTCTGTTTTATGAAAAGCAGTGGACTCGAATTTTTGGTCTTCCTACACCCCCTACCATCATAGTAGAAAATAAAATGTGAAGGCTTTATGCATACACTTAGATTATTAATTAATGCTAGTATGATATTTGAAGTACCCTTAGTCCTATTTCTAAGTAATTATTTTAGTAGAGTTTGTTTGAGAATGCTGTTTTCTAACCAATCAGGTAATAAGTAGGGAATTTAGTTTAATTGTTGAACAGATTAGTCAAAATGATTTGATTTAATTATAAAGTAATTGTGCTAGTAAAACTTCAAACAGTGATTAAACTCAGCTTCAGACTCAGGATAGTCACTTCTATAGTATCCTTGGCAGGTGGTCCTACAACTCCACTTGAATATTTTCCTGACTTAAATTCTCATATTATCTGTAAGCATAAGGAGAGTCTATTTAAATGACTTTAAGCTTATCTCAAACTTTATAATTCTTTATTCTTTGAAAATATTAACTTGCAATTTTAAGCAGCAATTGATCCTAGTAAATAATTTTTAATATACTGTTTGACTTACAGATTGCCCACGGACTCCAGATACTCCCAGTAGTGACTCTCGTTGTTCCACCAGCAATAATAGGTTGATGGCCTTACAAAAACAATTGGATATAGAACTTAAAGTAAAACAAGGTGCAGAGAACATGATACAGATGTATTCAAATGGATCCTCAAAGGTAAGTACAGTAAATAAATGTAGGTATATACAGTTGATTCTCGTTATTCACAGATTTCCCCCATGTGTGAATTAGCTTACCTGATAAAATTTATTTGAAACCCAGAATCAGAATTTGTGGCACTTTCACAGTCATTTGTGGACAGGGTACAGAGGTATAAAAAATTTATCTGATGTGAATGTTCACAGTTGATGTGAACAAGATGATACTCTTCTTGTTTAAGCTCTTATACTGTAAACAAGTATCCTTTCCATGGTTTGTTTAGTACTACATTTTTTGCATTTTTGTGCTTTTCGGGATTTTACTGTTTAAGCACTGTATTAGGATTTCTGAAATCTCTTTAACCTCCAAATTTATAAGTATTGACAGTAAAACAAGTTGGAAACTAAAGATTTCTAAAGTAATACTTTCTAAATTGCTCATTTCTACCAAAGTCAATCAGTAAAATTTTTTTAAGTAAAATTGTTTGAGTAAAGGGTGCAGAGAAACTGCCACAGAAAACAGCAACTTTTCTGTAAATCTATAGTTGTTCTGTTAATAAAACAAAAATGTATTTAAAAAGATTTAAGCCATAATGAGTTTTCCATCACTACATATAGATCTTTAAGAAAGAACAAATGAAAAGAGAAGACATTCTGTTGTTAATGATTGGACTTATCTTTGGGTACTCAGGGAATCTGGTATGGGAATGTCACTCCTAATTGAAAACTAGTGTTATAGGGAGCATTTGTTACTAGTGGGAATGTGTCCTTTTTCTGAGATATAATGTGAAAGAGAAAATGTTAGGAACAACCAAACCAGTTTAACATGAAGATCCTTTCCAATCTAAGGTTCTATAGTTTTATAATTTTTAAAAAGTCTTAGAAAGGTGGATTTATTATAAAATCCACCCTTTTACTTTGAACTTATTTATTTTAAAGGTTTTTGTCTCTGAATTAGTTTCTTCCATATTTTAATAGAGAGTTTGTAATTTTAGAATAAAAGTGAGTAGGAATTTTTTTTTTTTTTTTTAAGTTTAGCAAGAATTTAAAATTGGGGGAAGAGAAGAGGACAGTGGGAGTCTTTGCTTGGAGGCATATACCCTACCTACTTGTGTGTGTGTGTTAGTCACTCAGTCGTGTTTGACTCTTTGCCACCCTATGGACTGTATCCCGCCAGGCTTCTTCTGTCCATGAAATTCTCCAGGCAAGAATAGTGGAATGGGTTGCCCTTCCCTTCTCCAGGGGATTTTTCCTACCCTACCAAACACGAGTCTTATACTTTGCAGGCAGATTCTTTACTATCTGAGCTACCAGGGAAGCCCCTAATACAATTGGTGAAAACGCTGAAAAGAGAGAAATGTGTATATGTTATAAATAAGATTTTTTTAAGCTTAATTGTGAAAATTAGTTTCATTATATGCCATATTTCAAAATAATTTTAAAATTATTTTTAGAGAAATGTATTTGTTCCTACTTGATATATTATTTACATGATCCAATACTTAGTAGTATACTACTTCACTAACTTTGAACTTTTATTATGGGGTAGTAGAGTTGGCTTTTCTGTGTTATTATTTTTAGTATTGATCATTAGTTTGGGTTTTTGTTTTTTTCCCACTTTTATCAAATGTTATTTTGGGCTTCCTTTTTAAAAGGCAAATATGGTGTTCTTGAAACTGTGAATGCACCATATTATGCTGAGTGTTTTGAAATGAAAACATTCTGGAGTAAGCTTTTAACCTAAGGTTGATGGATTAGATTGAGAGATTGGTGAATCCTTGAAGTTATGAGAAAACTGTAGTCTGCCAGGCTCCTCTGTCCATGGGATTTTCCAGGCAAAGATACTGCAGTGGGTTGCCATTTCCTTCTTCAGGGGATCATCCTGATCCAGGGATTGAATCTGCATCTCCTGCATTGGCAGGCGGATTCTTTACCACTGAGCCACCAGAAAATCCCCAATATTCTGATACATAAGATGAATAAGAGTGCCACAGGTTTCACTGTATTCTCAAAGTGGTCTGTAAGCAACACCCTCCCTTTCCCAAATTTATCAGATTAATGGATGTATTAAAAGGAAAACATAATAACCACAGGTTGAAAAATAAACAGGGCTGTGAGTAGCCTGATAAAACAAATGGATAATTTCCAGTAGCCTGTTATTTTTAATTAGATTCATTAATTTGAGAAGGGGTCAAGTTCAATATCCAGAGCATTAAAACAGCCATTATAGTCTCTGAGATAGGTCTGTGAGTTATTCTTGTCTAGATTTTGTTCTAATAGTAATAGTCATCAATTCTAGCAGTTATTTTCAATGAAAAGCCATGACCTAATGGGGAAATACCTGAATCTCCAGAAAGGCACAATAAGACTTTTTCTTTTTTCCTTTTCCCCCACTGAAAGAACTTTAAGCAATGAGGTATAGTGAGAGGTGGAGCTAGCATAAAGACAAACCAGATTATAAGTACTTTGTACAAAATTAAGCAGTTGAGATTCTATCTTATAAGATGTGTGGAGCTGTTGAAAGACTTTTAGCAAAGAAAATACATGTTCTGATTAAAAATTTAGATAGTTCACATCCATCTTCGTCAGACTTGAAAAATTAATGAAAGGGTCAAGTCTACAGACAGCAAGTTTAAGGAAGCTTTTGTAGTAGTTCAGGTTAAACATGCTTTCAGGTTATAAAGCCTCTTATAGCACCAGTAAAAAAAAAGAAGACAGAGTCAAGCAGTTTTGGTACAATAAATATGTGCTGTCTGGATATGAGGAAGAAGGAAGAATCAAAGATGATTCTTAGATTGGTTATTTGAAGAGACTGATAAATGGTAGTATCCTTTACAAGGTTAGGTAATTCTTAATGAGCAGATTTAGGGATAGGTATGATTAATTCAATTAGACAGTAGATAGTCCTCTTCAGAACTTTGGTTATTGGATTCTGTGATACAGTTTTTACCCCTGTACATGTTAGAGCCTGAGTTGTCCTTTTGGAAGGTAAGTCAGATATTTTCACATGCTTTCTAGTAATGAAAACCCTGAACGGAGTTTCTAGTAATTTTAGAACAAAATCTTACAAAAGAGTCTTTACTGTGATTCTGCAAGTTCATACATGATTTACCCCTGGCTACCTCCCTACCTTATCTTCTAAAACTCGCTCATTCTCTCTCATTACACTCTAGCCATGTTGGTTTCTTTGCTATCTTTTGGACATACCAAGCACACTTACCTCAGAGGCTTTGCATTTACTCTCTCTGCCTAGATAGCTCTTCTCCTAAGTATTTTCATGGCTTTCTCACTTCATTATAATCTCTGCTCTTATAGTACCACCTTGAAAAGTTCTTCATTACGATTCTATGTAAAATAGCTCCCCCTGCCTCTCTTTATCCCTTTCACTGCATCCCCTCTACCTGAAGTAATAATTTACAGTTTCTTTATCTATTTTCAACATTAGAATGCAAATTTCATGGCTCTTAAGTAGTACATTGATTTTCAGAATAATTTCTGAGGGCTTGATAAGACATGTAGAAGAAATGTTCCCTGTTCATATACTCAGATGACAGACCAAGCTGTTCATTAATATATTGGATTATTTCTAGCCTCTACCACTTTTGAAAAAAAGTGCTTCCAAGTGTTTTCATTCCCTTTCATCATTGAAAGTACCGGACCATCTATCTAGGCCTCCCTTTCCCAGTCTTTTAAAACAGATAGCCAATGGGAATTTGTATGACTCAGGGAACTCAAACAGGGGCTCTGTAATAACCTAGAGGGATAGGATGGAGAGAGGTTCAAGAGAGAGGGGGCATATGTATACCTATGGCGGATTCATGTTGTTTGGCAGAAACCAACAAAATTCTGTAAAGCAATTATCCTTCAGTAAAAAATAAAAATAAAGTTCACATATTCCAATCTTATCTATACCAAGGGAACATTTCTTGCAAAGATGGGCTCAATAAAGGACAGAAATAGTATGGACCAAACAGAAGCAGAAGATATTAAGAAGAGGTGGCAAGAATACACAGAAGAACTATACAAAGAAGACCTTCACGACCTAGATAATCATGATGGTATGATCACTCACCTAGAGCCAGACATCCTGGAATGTGAAGTCAAGTGGGCCTTAGGAAGCATCACTATGAGCAAAGCTAGTCGAGGCAATGGAATTCCTGTTGAGCTATTTCAAATCCTAAAAGATGATGCTGTGAAAGTGCTGCACTCAATATGTCAGCAAATTTGGAAAACTGAGCAGTGGCCACAGGACTGGAAAAGGTCAGTTTTCATTCCAATCACAAAGAAAAGCAATGCCAAAAAAGGTTCCAACTACCTCACAATTGGCACTCATCTCACATGCTAGTAAAGTAATGCTCAAAATTCTCCAAGCCAGGCTTCAACAGTACATGAACCGTGAACTTCCAGATGTTCAAGCTGGTTTTAGAAAAGGCAGAGGAACCAGAGATCAAATTGCCAACATCCGCTGGATCATCAAAAAAGCAAAAGAATTCCAGAAAAACATCTATTTCTGCTTTATTGACTATGCCAAAGCCTTTGACTGTGTGGATCACCACAAACTGTGGAAAATTCTTAAAAGAGATGGGAATACCAGACCACCTGACCTGCCTCTTGAGAAATGTGTATGCAGGTGAGGAAGCAACAGTTAGAACTGGACATGGAACAACAGACTGGTCCCAAATAGGAAAAGGAGTATGTCAAGGCTGTATATTGTCACCCTGCATATTTAACTTATATGCAGAGTACATCATGAGAAACGCTGGGCTGGATGAAGCACAAGCTGAAATCAAGATAGCCAGGAGAAATATCAATAACCTCAGATATGCAGATGACACCACTCTTATGGTAGAAAGCGAAGAAGAACTAAAGAGCTTCTTGATGAAAGTGAAAGAGGAGAGAGAAAAAGTTGGCTTAAAACTCAACATTCAGAAAACTAAGATCATGGCAGCATCTGGTCCCATCACTTCATGGCAAATAGATGGGAAAACAGTGGAAACAGTGACAAACCTTATTTTGAGGGGCTCCAAAATCACTGCAGATGGTGAATGCAACCATGAAATTAAAAGACGCTTACTCCTTGGAAGAAAAGTTATGACCAACCTAGACAGCATATTAAAAAGCAGAGACATTACTTTGGTTTCAAACGTCTGTCTAGTCAAGGCTATGGCTTTTCCAATAGTCATGTGTGGATGTGAGAGTTGGAGTATAAAGAAAGCTGAGCACCAAAGAGTTGATGCTTTTGAACTGTGGTGTTGGAGAAGACTCTTGAGAGTCCCTTGGACTGCAAGGAGACCCAACCAGTCCATCCTAAAGGAAATCAGTCCTGAATAGTCATTGGAAGGACTGATGTTGAAGCTGAAACTCTAATACTTTGGCCACCTGATGCGAAGAGCTGACTCATTTGAGAAGACCCTGATGCTGGGAAAGATTGAAGGTGGGAGGATAAGGGGATGACAGAGGATGAGATGGTTGGATGGCATCACCTACTCAGTGGACATGAGTTTGAGTAAACTCTGGGAGTTGGTGATGGACAGAGAGGCCTGGCGTGCTGCAGTTCATGGGGTCACAAAGAGTCAGAGATGACTGAGCAACTGAGCTGTACTAAACTGAATCTTATCTATATTAAAACTCGGAGAACCTTTCTGCCTAAACTGATCCTGTCTTCCTGTGAAATTTCCTTTGACTTCTTTTAACATTCTGATGGACGCATGCACGCTCAGTCATGTCTGAGTCTTTGTGACCCCATGAACTGTAGCCTGCCAGGCTCCTCTGTCCATGGGATTTTCCAGGCAAAAATACTGGAGTGAGTTGCCATTTCTTTTTTCCGGGGATCTTCCTGACCCAGGGATTGAATCTGCATCTCCTGCGGATTCTTTACCACTGAGCCACCAGGGAATCCCCAATATTCTGATACATATAATAATCATCTGTATCTCTTCAGGCTCTAAATTTTATAGGATAGCTTTCTAACTGATTAAATCTTTGTATTTTTACTGAATGTGACAACATTTAACTCATGCAAAGTAGGCCATAAATATGTGGTGGAAAAATAAAGATAATAATTGGTTTATTTATTTCTGAAAGCTGTGTGTATAGTGTAGTTTATTTGTTACAGTATCCCACTCTGACTTGTGAAACAAGTTATTTTTATAAATACAAATATTGCATAATTTGAAAATATAAAATGTTTTTATTCATAATTATAAAATATTATACATTTGAAATATAACTATTTGTAGAATGTAGAATGATAATGACTAATAGTCAACTATTTTATCTAGACTGTTAGGCTGTGTGCTTAGTCATGTGTGACTCTTCATAGCCCCATGGACTGTAGTCCACCAGGCTCCTCTGTTTGTTAGATTTTCCAGGCAAGAAAACTGGAATGGGTTGCCATTTCCTACTCCAGGGGATCTTCCTGACCCAGGAATCAAAATTGCATCTCTTGCATCTTCTGCATTGGCAGGCAGATTCTTAAAACTAGCTCCACCTGATCTTTTAGATTGATCCAAATGAAATTGCTGTTTGTTTAGTTAAAATCAGTCAGACATTGGCATGTTCACATGGTTCAACCTATTTATGTAATATTTTTCTCATAATTTTAGCATAAAAATCAATATTTTTGTAATGTGTAAACCAAGTCATATGCTTTGGATCTAGCTTTTCTCTTGCCTTGAATGTATTAGGTGCTCAATAAAAAAGTCCATTGAATGCCTGAGAAAATAAAACTGATAGTGAAAATTCATTGAATGTTGGAAAGCATTAGACTGACATTCAGTAACTGTCAATTGCCTGTGATAGGTAATATCCAATGTCAGTTTTAAAAACCTTTTTCACACTTCACCATCTGTGCAGATCTTTCAGAATTCCATGTAGGAAAAATCATTTACCTTTTAAAATGAAATACAAATACTTTCCTTTGCATGTTAAATTAAAATAGTTAAGAAGGGTATTTCTAAAGAAGTGAATGACAAAACTACTGTCTTTTCACATAGTGATAAAAGTAATAAGAGGAATAGCTTATTTGAAAAGGATAGTATTATAAAAACACTTTACTTAATACTTATACTTTTACATTAGAACTTCATTGAAATAATATAATTAATCATTGTTTTTATTCCTCTAAAAGAGAACGTTTTAATGGCAATCATGCTAGGCAATATAATTTTAGTTTTCTCTAATGTTTACAGAAGCTCTCTACTATAGAGTATGGTATTCCTGTTTACATGATTTCTTCAGGAAACCAATATATCCCATTAAATTAGAGGTTTTGAAGTATTAATATTTCTATTGTTTTAATCTGGTCTTAAAGAAATAGAAAAGTTATTTCAAATCTTTAGTCTGATTTTCCTAATACTGGATAACAGGAGGAAATTTTAAAGTTTTTTTCATTTTAAACTTGGAAGATTAATATGCATATTCATTAAAGCATATATAATGAGTCATAGACAAACAACTAGATTCAAGCTAATGTCGTTAATGGTAAAGCATAGTTTCAAAAAAGCATAGTGTGTGTGTGCACGTGCATGCATGCACAGATACACACACACACTTCATGTAAATGAATATTTAAAAGACTTAGTAAACTATTTAAGCCCAACTCCTTAATGTGAAATCTGAATATTTTATTTAATAAACAACAAAATCTGACCAGACGCTCTTTCCTAAATTACTAGCTGTGGGAATAGGAGAGAAATGAAAGAAAAATTCATTTATTTGCTAATTGCTTTTGCCTTCAGTGCATGTTAACCTAGTTTGGTGTTTAACGTGATATATTTTTCAGTTCACTTTTTTTCCTTATATATATTGTCTCTCCCATCATAAATATATCCATCCTCCCCTTTATTCAGTGTCATGATATATTGTGTGTGTTTGATTTATTAAAATGATGCTGCACATCTGATGCTTGTCTCTTAGCTTCTAGTACTTTCAAATTAATACAGACTGCCTTAGTGTTAAAAGTAGAGATACGTAAACAATATGAAAAAATTGGTCTTTCCTATGATTAAGTGCTTTCTAACTTGATGCTTAGTTGTACTTATCATTCTTCTTATTTTTTTTTTGTAGATGAAGCATGCTAGACTTTGACAACTAATATAACTAACTAGGAGATGCCATTAACTTCTGTTACTTGTCTCATGACTTTTTGGGGAAAAAAAACCCCTATATTCGTTACTGTGGCTGCTGTAACCAGTTAGCAAATTCAGTGGCTTGAAACAACTCAACTTTATTATGTTACAGTTTTATAATTGAGAAATTGAAAATGGATTTCACCTTCTGGAGTGTGTAGGAGAAAGTTTGTTTCCTTGCCCCTTTTAGCTTCTGGAGGCTGCCCTGTGTTCCTTGGCTCATGGCCCTCTTCCTCTGTCTTTGAAGCCAAAAACAGTGGCTCCTGTTCTTCTCACATGACCTCCTCTTCTGCCTTCCTCTTCTACATTTAAGGACCCTTGTGATTACATTGGGCCCATCTGACTCTGTATTTTAAGGTTGGGTGATTGACAGCCTCAGTTCCATCTGCTATCTTAATTCCCCTTTGATATGTAAGGTAACAAATTCACCAAGTTTGGCAGATTGCCCCATGGACATCTTTATGTGGATTGTTATTTTACATACCACAATTCCTAAAATGGTAAGTTTTTTGTGATTCAGTGTTACCAGAACTAGAATGAGTGGAAGGACATTATTTCACTTAATTCAGGCCCTTTCTTGAAGTCTTAAGACATATAACAGAAGTTTATTCAGTAAAACTTACTCCCTAGCTTTTAACTAATGCAATTGTTTTTCTTATTTTCCATCTGATCAGTTTGATAGTTTTTTAAAGTAAATGTATCTACAAATATATGTATTATAGTGCTCAGAAATATATTCTTTTGACCTTTGTTTTTCACTTGCTGATATCATTTGATGTTACTTAGAAGTTATACAAATATTTTATTTGTCTCTGTATCTGCTTACCTTTTCAAACTTACTTTTAATAGGATCGGAAACTCCATGGCACAGCTCAGCAACTGCTCCAAGACAGCAAGACAAAAATAGAAGTGATACGAATGCAGATTCTTCAAGCAGTCCAGACCAATGAATTGGCATTTGATAATGGTGATGGAACAGATATAAATTGTCATTTCTTAACATTATGGGCATATATAGTACTAAATTAATTTTACATAGGAAAGAAGTGGTGGTTCAGAAATAAGGAGGAAAGAGGCATTCTGCTTTTTATCTTGAATTTTTATCTTTGATTTTTGGTGGCTAAAATGAAAGATTTTGTATTTTAACATTGTGTCTGTTAAGTGTTTATTTACTTCAGTGTTTATTGATTTTTAAGTACTAACTTTTCTTTTAATGTACGAATTGCTTTCTTTTTCTTGAGTTTTAGTCACTATGTATTAGAAAGTCAAATAAATGGTTCAATTAAGTTTTTTTTTCCTTCCTCTAGCCAAACCTGTCATAAGTCCTCTTGAACTTCGAATGGAAGAATTAAGGCATCATTTTAGGATAGAGTTTGCAGTAGCAGAAGGTGCAAAGAATGTAATGAAATTACTTGGCTCAGGAAAAGTGACAGACAGAAAAGCACTTTCAGAGGTAATTTTAAATAAAAATTTTAGCTTAATAAATATTCAAAGAATGTAATTATTTAAATGATAATGTTGTCTTTTCCCTGTGTAAGGCTCAAGCAAGATTTAATGAATCAAGTCAGAAGTTGGACCTTTTGAAGTATTCATTAGAGCAAAGATTAAATGAACTTCCTAAGAATCATCCCAAAAGCAGTATTATTATTGAGGAGCTTTCACTTGTTGCATCACCAACACTAAGTCCACGTCAAAGTATGATATCTACACAAAACCAGTATAGTACCCTGTCCAAACCAGCAGCACTAACAGGTATGTAGCATATATCTTCCTGATTTTTTTCATGCATTTTTAATCTACATTTGGTTCTGATTTAATAATAATGAATAAAAATTTGTTTATATAATTTTAAAGTATTGTGGTAAGATAGAACAGAATTTATTATTTTAACCATTTTAAAATAATGGTTGATATTTTAATAATAACCAGATAATGGTTAATAAAACTATACTAATGGTTAATAATATTTAATAATATTTTAAAATAACCAGAATTCATAGGCATTTAGTATATCCACACTAATTGTACAACTCTAACTGGTTTCTGATTCTGGGGTATTTTCATCGCTCCAAAAACCCAGGACCCATTAAGTAGTCATTCCCAATTCCCCCTTTCCCCTCAACCCCTAGCAGTCAAAGTTGACTTTCTGTTTCTATAAATTTGTCTATTATAGATGTTTCCTAAGTAGAATTTTATAATTTGTGGCTTTCTTTGTCTGATTTCTTTCATTTTTCTGTACTGTTTTCAAGGTTCATTCTTGTTATAACATGTATCAATACTACATTCCTTTTTATAGCTAAATATTCTGTTGTACAGGTATATGTCTGGTTTTATTTATCTGTTCATTAATTGATGGATGTTTGGGTTATTTCCACCTTTTGACTACTGTGAATAGTGTTTCTGTGAATTTTTGTTTGCAGGTTTTTGTTTGAACACCTATTTTCAGTTATTTTTAGAATATACCTTGAGTATAATTACCAGGTCATATGGTAATTTTATGTTTATATTTTTGAGGGGCCATCAAACTGTTTTCCATAGGGGCTTCATCATTTTACATTTCCAACAGCAGAGCATGAGGGTTCCAATTTCTCTACATTCTCCTCAACAACACTTGTTACAATAAATCTCCTAGATACAAACATGTTCATAAGTCCAATTGTTCATAAGTCTAACAAAGTTAGCCTAGGTTACCGAACACAGTCACCTGTATAATGCTGTACTATAATGGATTTATAATGCTTTTCACACAAATAATACATAAAAAACAAAACATTTTTAATCTTATAGTACCTTGAGAAGTACAGTTGTACAGTACAACAGCTGGCATACAGGGACTGGCATCAAATGAACAGGCAAGAGAAGTTACTGAGTAGAAGAGAGGAAGGAGGTGGGAGATGGTAGAGCTGAAGGATGTCAGCAATAGGAGATGGAAGGCAAGCTGCTGTTTCACTCATGCCTCATGTTGATGGCACAGGTTCTGGTTCTTTGCTGGATTCACTTCTATCTAGCTCCTTAAAAAAATAATTCAGTGATGTTTGTTTATGCTCAGCCTCTCAGTCATGTCCAGATCTTTGTGGCCCCGTCGGTTGTGGCCTGTCAGGCTCCTCTGTCCAAGCTAGTGTCTGGTTAGTAGCTCTTTTCTTTTCTCATCATAGATGGCACCATAGCACGGGATTGCATTCTGAGTGGTTGTTGCAACCTTTCGTGTACTGTTCTATGTTCAAGTCCTGGCCTCAAAAACTAATAGTGCCTGCTCACATAAAGAAAATCCCCTTGCCATTTCCTGCAGCATGAGTCTCTTCGGTTCTTCAGTTACTTTTTCTTCCTCTCGTCTCTGTTTATCCTTTCTCTGGGCCTCCAATTCCAATAGGTCTTCATTAGTAAACTCCTTGTGTGGAACAACAAGTTCAGTGAAGTCATCCTCTTGCAGATGTAGCTTAAAATAATGATACTGTGCTACTGTACTCTATACAGTGTGTGCATGCTAAGTCACTTCAGTCATGTCCGACTCTTTGTGACCCTATGGACTGTAGCCCACCAGGTTCCTCTGTCCATGAGATTCTCTAACAAGAATACTGAAGTGGTTTGCCATTCCCTCCTCCAGGGAATCTTCCCAACCCAGGGATCGAACCCACATCTCCTATGTCGCTTGCATTGGCAGGCAGATTCTTTACCACTAGTGCCACCTGGGAAGCCACTCTATACAGTACAGGTGCAGAAAAATCACAGTCACTTGTAGAGGATGCATACACATGACAGTATACCCCAAACGCATGAACTAACTTATATGAACATGATTGGACATGAACACATGTTCACATCTTTGAACGTTCTCAACTTGAAGGTTCATTTGTGGGGAATTTACTGGATTTTCCTTTTTTTTTTTTTTTTAAATTATTGCCATCTTAGCTTCATTTTTGAAAGTATTGTAGTGGTAGCAAAGTCTTCAGCTATTTTTGTAGATTTGCTTGTTTTTCCTTTCAGTTATATAAATTTTTGCTTCATATGTTTTCAGGCTCTGTTGTTCAGTGCATATATGTTTATAATTTATCTGGTAAATGGATTGACTATTTTGTCAAAATATAGTATCCTTTTTCTCCTGTAACAATTTTGAATTTAAAGTAGTCTATCTGATGTTAGTGTAGCCATTCTAGCTCTCATTTGGTTACTGTTTACACTGAGTATCTTTTTCTGTTCTTTCTCTTTCAATTGATACATGCCTTTGGCTCTAAAATGAGTCTTTTTTAGACAGTGTATAATTGGGTTTGGGTTTGTTTATTTTAATCCATTCTGTCAGTCTCTGACTTTATTTTGAAAAGTTTAATCCATATATGTTTAATTACTGATAAGATGCAATGCAATTCTGATGCTGACTACCCAGAGTTAGGTCAAATTTCATAGGTTTATGGCACAGTCCCCCACAAGACTGCCTTCATTTCAGACACAAGCTGCAAGCTTGGGGTTTCCCCAACCACTCACACTTCTGACCAACTGGCTACAAATTTAGGGGTTCCTACTATCACCTCAGGCAAAATAATTCCATGGAACAAGTCACAGAACTCAGGAAAGCTCTATATTTATAAGTAAAGTTTTGTTATAAAGGATACAAACTAAAACCAAAGAAGAGACACTTAGGGAGAGATCTGGCAGTTTTCCTGCGCTCAGTATGCATCACCCTCTCAGAACATCAATTTCTGTTTTTAGCCAGTAATCTCACTTTAGCTGGGCATATTCAGAATTTTTATTGTGGCTTTATTAGTGGGTTGGCCAAAAGTTTTGTTTGTTTTTTTCCATAAGATGGCTCTAGTAGTACTTAATTGTCTTTAACTTTATTGGAAAAAATTTTGTTAGATTGTATGGTGACAGCTGTCATATTAGCATGCATTTTTTAAAAACTTGTCAAAATTAATGAATTTTTGTATAGCCATTTTAATATTGAAGGGAGCAGGAAAGAAGTAACATTTTCAGCATGTTATGCTTTATTATTTCAAGAAAGATAAAAATGCAACTGAAACACAAAAAAGAAAAAAATTTGTGCAGTATATGGAGAAGGTGCTGTGACTGATCGAATGTGTCAGAAATGATTTGATAAGTTTTGTGTTGGAGATTTCTCACTGGATGATGCTTCATGGTGGGGTAGACCAATTGAAGTTAATAGCAATCAAATCAAGACATTGTTTGAGATCAGTCAATAGTATACTATACAGGAGATAGCCGACATACTCAAAATATCCAAATCAAGCACTGAAAATAATTTCCACCGGTTTAGTTATGTTAATCACTTTGATGTTTGGGTTCCACATAAATTAAGCCTTTTGGACTATATTTCTACATGCGATTCTCTACTTAAATGTAACAAAAATGTTCTGTTTTTAAAACAAATTGTGATGGGCAATGAAAAAGCGTATCCACTGTGCAATAATATGGAATGGAAAAGATCATGGAACAAGTGAAATGAACCACTACTAACCATACCAGAGGCCAGTCTTCCTCAAAAGAAGATGATATTGTAACTGTGTATAGGCCTACTGTGAGTCATTTTCTTAGCATAAAGTCACATGTGGTCTGAGGAGTCCACCATGAATAACAAAGATACTGCTGTTACTAGGGAACTGACAAGGGTTTAGAAGATCCCTCTTAAGATCCAGGGAAATAAACCAGCCAAATTCATTATTATGGAACAAAAAAGGCTTACTTCTACCATTTTGCTATTTGTTTTCTGTAAGTCTTAATCTTTTTTTCTGAATTCTTTTGTTTTCTTTTATGTTTGAATTTTTCTAGTTTACCTTTATTTTATTCTTTCCTTGACTTCTTTTCTGTATATTTTAAAATTATTCTTAGTGGTTCCTCTGATGATTACAGTTAACATCCTAAATTTATAATAGTAGGCCACAAAAACTCTGCTCCTATACGTCTGTGCATCCTCATTATTATATTTTTGTTGACATAGATTATGTCTTTATCCACTGTGTGCTCATTTGATTAGATTGTATTATATATTATGCTACAATTATTGTTTTATCCATGTCTTTTAAGTCATAAAGTAAACACGGAGTTACAAACTGAAAATATATTAATAGTGATACTGGCTTTTTAATTTACCTATATAGTTAGTTTTACTGATTTTTTTTTTTCCCCCTATGATTTCAAGTTACTGTCTAGTGTTCTCTTTCATTTCAATCTGTATGATTTCTTTTAGTATTTCTTCCAGGAAGATCTGCTAGTGATAAGCTCCCTTAACTGTTGCTTATTCTAGAATCTTTTATTTTCTTCATTTTTTGAAGGTTAGTTTTGCATATATAGCGTTCTTGGTTGACAAGCTTTTTTCTTTCAGCATTCTAAAAATGTCATCCAAGCCCCTCCTGGCTTTTATGCTATCTACTAAAGAATCAACTTTTAATCTTACTGAGGATTTTTGGTAATTGATGATTTGCTTCTCTCTTGCTGCCTTCAGTTCAGTTCAATTCAGTCGCTCAGTTGTGTCCGACTCTTTGATTATAATGCATCTCAAAATGGTGATTTCTTTTGAGTTATTCTACTTGGATTCTTTGTGCTTCTTGATGTGTAGATTCATGTCATTCATCAAATTTGGAATGCCTTTGCGCGCGCGCGCGCGTGTGTGTGTGTGTTTATTGCTTACTTTAGAGATTCACATATGCATATTGAACTTAATACAATCTATGATCATAGTATATACTCTCTTCCAAATTAGTTGCTGACCCTTGAATAACACAGGCTAGGGGTGCCAGGCCTCTGCAGTCACAAATCTGTGTATAACTTCAATCAACCCCACATGTCTGCAAGCTCAACCAACTGTGGATCATAGGGCACTATGGTTCAGTATTTAGTGAAAAAAATGCACATGTAAGTGGACTTGCTTAGTTCAAAGCCATGTTGTTCATTTCCACTGTATATCTTCTAGTTTTGTTTTTACCTTAAAGAGCAAAAAACTTTAAAGGTATAGTTGATCCATGTTTGATTGAATTAGTGCATATGGGATTACAGATATGGAAAACCTACTATGAAGTTACATGCAGATTTTTGACTGTGAAGATGGTCAGTGCCCCTAACTCCCACATTGTTCAAGGATCAACTGTAATTTCCTTTTGTATAAAGTATTTTTTTCAGAAATCAAAACAAAGCATTGTCCTTTATATCTTGTGACTCATTATTCTTTCTGCTCTTGTTGTACTTGAAATTTTCTGTTACAATTTTGCTTTAGCCTATAGTCCTTTCTTTAACATTTATTGTAGTAAACATGTGCTAGAGTCTAATTTTTCAACTTTTTCTCTTCACAATAACATCCTTCATTCCCCAACATTGACTTTCCTTCATTTTTTTCCTTTCTTTTCCTAAGACTGCACTTTCAATTCAGATATCTTTAAGTTTTCTGATTTTTCAGCCTGCTAAAATATTGTATTAAACATCTCTAGTAAACTTTAAAAATTTCAGTTAGTGTACTTTTCAGCTCCAGGATTTCTATTTGGTTCTTATTTATAAATTCTGTGTCTTTATTAATATTCCCTATTTGTTGAAATACCATTCTCCTTTTTTCCTTTTGGTTTCTTTTAGGTCTTTGACCACATGTAAGCTTTGACCATTTGTAAGACAGTTGGTATAGTCTTTGTCTAGTAAATCCAACTGACTTGCTCAGGGATAGTTTCTGTGAATTTCTACTTTTCTTGTGAATTGGCCATACTCTCTTATTTATGTGCTTGCCTCATAATTTTATATTGAAAGCTGGATATGGTTAATATTATTATTTGTAACTCTGGAATATAGTCCCATTTTCTATAATTTCTTACTGCTGTTTGACACAGGATGTAGTTGTTTAGTGAGTTTGTAATTATGTGTGGTCACTGAAGTCTCCATTAAGTTACTGGTCAACTAGTGTTTTGACAGAAATTTTTTTTTAACGCCTGCAGGTAGAAAGAAAAATTTGCCTTATGTTTGCAGCTGAATTCTTTGTGTGCCAAGGCATACTTTCAGCATTCACCCAGGCATTTTATAATTCTGCCTTTGCTTGTACAGAGCTTGAATATCAGCCAGATGTGAGATCTTAGTGCCTTCTTAGATCTCTTCTGAGCATGTCTCCTTTTGCAGCTAGTCTTCTGGTTTTCCGGTAACATGTAGAGCCATTGCAGAGCGCTTATTTCCTAAAACAGGTTACTTCCTTTTTCCTGCCCCGCCAAGACTATAGGATGTCTATTAAATAATACAGACAACTGATATCCTTTGCTCCAGGCTTCATTTGCCTTTCAATGCCCTGTACTTAGCTATTTCTCTCCCTTGAAAGATTTCTCAGTTAGGTGAAAGAAAGGTAAACCTTTTCTGTTAGTCCTTCAGGGAGCCTTCAGAGAGGTCAAAGCAGGCATCCAGAGTTTTTTGAGAATGAAGTCTTCTCTGCTCCCTCTGACACCAGGAACTTATATCAGAAATATAGCCTGCTATCTTCAGGACTACTGGGCTTCCCCAGTGGCTCAGTGGTAAAGAATCTGCCAGCAGTGCAGAAGACACTGGAGCCATGGTTTTGATCCCTGGGTCAGGAAGATCCCCTGGAGTAGGGAGGGCAAGGCAACCAACTCCAGCATTCTTACCTGGAAAATCACATGATCAGAGAAGCCTGGCAGGCTACAATCCATAGAGTAGCAAAGAATGGGACATGAGTTGAAGTGACTGAGCACAGACACACACATCATCAGGGGTATCACCAAGCCATTGGGGTTGGAGAGAGGAGAGATGAAGCAAAGATAAATTAAAATGCCCCAAAGCTTTCCTACCTAGTGTTCATTGCCTTTTTTGATCAAGCATTTGCTTGGTTGCAATAAACCTTTGACTGTTTCCCAGATTTCTGGTAATGTTTATTCTAATCACTTTTCCTGATTTTGTTTGTTTTCCTGTGTTTCTGTAAAGAAACTGCCTTTAAAGTTTGCTACCCTACCATTTTCTTACCATTACCTACAAAGATTTTTATGGCCCATGTGAATGTGACGTATTTTTGTTACACAGACCTTCCTCATCCCCAGGAATTCTTAAATTATCAATATGAATGTCAGCAAGGGCTTTACCTTAAAAATAATGTCATTAAATATTTTGAGGATATGAAAGTGTTCTTTAGAATTGCACAGCATACTGTCACATTTTAGTAGCTTTGGGCATCAATATCAGTTTTATATTATGACAGACTTCTACATTAAATCTTGAAGGACAAATTTATAGTTGGACAGTGCTGTTACTACTATTAAGATCAGTCTAAAGCTTCAGTTACCAAATTGAGTTCCTAAATTTGCAGTACCCTGGGATGCCAAGTGAATTTTCCTTCACTGCTATATTAATAAATACTATAGGAAAATCAATATGGAATAGAAAATAATGGTGGCACTTTCCAATCTAATTCCAAAGTTTGATAAATTGTACAGTGCCCAGTAGGTACACACATCTCATTAGGAAATGATCATGGTTATTTAAGAAGGAAATATGATTACTTTTCAGTGTATTATTTTTTCAGATACTTATTAATTTGTTATAATATCCTATGAAACAGAACTGTTTGGTGTATCATTTAGACTACTAGCACAATGAAAAAGTTGAGATACTAGGCTACTATGAAACAGAAAAGCTTGGAAGCCTCTGGCCCAAACTTTCTATTGTATTTTAAATGTTTAAAGTATTTATTGTTTAAAGCATTTATCTTATGAGGTATCACCTCACACTGGTAAGAATGCCCATCATCAAAACATCTGCAAACAGTAAATGCTGGAGAGAGTGTGGCATCTACACTGTCATGGGAATGTAAACTGATATAGCCACTGTGGAGAACAGTATGGAAGTTCCTTAAAAAACTAACAGTAGATACCATATGATCCAGCAGTCCCACTTCTGGGCATATATCTGGAAAAACCCATAATTTGAAAATATTCATGCACCTCAGTGTTTATTGCAGCACAATTTACAATTACCAAGACATGGAAACAAGCTAAATGTCCGTCAACAGAGGAATGAATAAATATGTGTTCAGTCAGTTCAGTCGCTCAGTTGTGTCCGACTCTTTGCGACCCCATGAATCGCAGCACGCCAGGCCTGCCTGTCCATCACCAACTCCCGGAGTTTACCCAAACTCATGTCCATCGAGTCGGTGATGCCATCCAGCCATCTCATCCTCTGTCACCCCCTTCTCCTCCTGCCCCCAATCCTTCCCAGCATCAGGGCCTTTTCCAGTGAGTCAACTCTTCGCATGAGGTGGCCAAAGGATTGGAGTTTCAGCTTCAACATCAGTCCTTCCAATGAACACCCAGGGCTGATCTCCTTTAGGATGGATTGATTGGATCTCCTTGCAGTCCAAGGGACTCTCAAGAGTCTTCTCCAACATCACAGTTCAAAAGCATCAGTTCTTCGGCGCTCAGCTTTCTTCACAGTCCAACTCTCACATCCATACATGACTACTGGAAAAACCATAGCCTTGACAAGACGGCCCTTTGTTGGCAAAGTAATGTCTCTGCTTTTTAATACGCTATCTGGGTTGGTCATAACTTTCCTTCCAAGGAGTAAGCATCTTTTAATTTCATGGCTGCAAGCACCGTCTACAGTGATTTTGGAGCCCCAAAAAATAAAGTCTGACACTGTTTCCACTGTTTTTCCATCTATTTCCCATGAAGTGATGGGACCAGATGCCATGATCTTAGTTTTCTGAATGTTGAGTTTTAAGCCAACTTTTTCACTCTCTTCTTCCACTTTCATCAAGAGGCTTTTTAGTTCCTCTTCACTTTCTGCCATAAGAGTGGTATCATCTACATATCTGAGGTTATTGATATTTCTCCTGGCAATCTTGATTCCAGCTTGTGCTTCCTCCACCCCAGCGTTTCGCATGATGTACTCTGCATATATAAGTTAAATAAGCAGGGTGACAATATACAGCCTTGACATTCTCCTTTTCCTATTTGGAACCAGTCTTCTGTTCCATGTCCAGTTCTAACTGTTGCTTCCTGACCTGCATATAGGTTTCTCAAGATGCAGGTCAGGTGGCCTGGTATTTCCCTCTCTTTAAAAATTTTCCACAGTTTATTGTGATCCACACAGTCAAAGGCTTTGGCATAGTCAGTAAAGCAGATACACATGTTTTTCTGGAACCCTCTTGCTTTTTCGATGATCCAGCAGATGTTGGCAATTTGATCTCTGGTTCCTCTGTCTTTTCTAAAACCAGCTTGAACATCTGGAAGTTCATGGTTCACTTATTACATATAAACAAAAGAACAGACTTTTGGACTCTGTGGGAGGAGGCGAGGGTGGGATGATTTGAGAGAATAGCATTGAAACATGTATATTATCATATGTGAAATAGATCACCAGTCCAGGTTTGATGCATGAGACAAGGTGCTCAAGGCTGGTGCAATGGGATGACCCTGAGGGATGGGATGGCAAGGGAGGTGGGAGAGGGGTTCAGGATGGGGAACACATATACACCCATAGCTGATTCATGTCAATGTATGGCAAAAACCACTACAATATTGTAAAGTAATTAGCTTCCAGTTAAAATAAACAGATTGATTTAAGTTTAAAAAAAATGTGTTACATATAAACAATGGAATGTTACTCAGCCATATAAAAGAGCAAAATAATTCCATCTGCAATGACATGGATTGACCTAGAGATTGTCATGTGCATGCATGTGTGCTCAGTTGTGTCCAACAGCTGTAGCCTACCAGGCTCCTCTGTCCATGGAATTTTCCAGGCAAGAATGCTGGAGCGGGTTGCCATTTCCTGCTCCAGGGATCTTCCCAACCCAGGGATCGAACCTGTATCTCTTGGGTCTCCTGCATTGGCAGACAGATTCTTTACTACTGCACCACCTGGGCGGAGAAGGGGGGTCCATGGGGTCACTAAGAGTCAGACACGACTGAGCGACTTCACTTTCACTTTTCACTTTCATGCATTGGAGAAGGAAATGGCAACCCACTCCAGTGTTCTTGCCTAGAGAATCCCAGGGACAGGGGAGCCCGGTGGGCTGCCGTCTGTGGGGTCGCACAGAGTCGGACACGACTGAAGCAACTTAGCAGGAGCAGCAGCACCACCACCTGGGAAGGCCAGAGACTATCATACTGAGTGAGAAAAGCAAATATATGACATTACATTATGTGGAATCTAAAAAATGAGGTACAAATGAACTTACCTGTCAACACAAAACAGAAATAGAGTTACCAGTGCAGAAAACAAACTTACAGTTACCAGGGAGTTAGGTGGGGCTAGGGATAAATTGGGAGATTGAGATTGACGTATATACACTGCTGTATATAAAATAGATAACTGATACGGACCTACTGTATATAACACAGGGAACTCTACTCAATACTCTGTAATGGCCTATATTAGAAAAGAATCTAAAAAAGAGTGGATATATGTATATGTATAATGATTCAATTTACTGTACACCTGAAGTTAGCAGAACATTGTAAATCAACTATACTCCAATAAAAATTTTTAAAAGTAAGTAAAGCATTTATCTTTCCAACCACATCCTCTATAACTCATATCATACATCTTCTGTCACAATTAATCTGGTTTGTGCACAGTGCCTATTAAATGGCTTTGACTTACTGTCTGTCTTCTTCTTTTTTTAAAATCAAAACTGGAATATAGACCTGTGAAGAACAAAGACTTTGTCATCTACCTACATGTACTCTTAATCCCTATCACAGGGTACTTTATACATTCAGTAGATACTTGGTAAATATTATTTGATAATAAAGCAGGGGCTGTACTTATCTCAGTTTCCCCACCTAATGGCTCAGGACTAAACATAATATTCAAAACTTAAGAAAGATTCACTGGTTAAAATATAATTGCTAAAGTCTATTTAGAAAAGTAATAAAGCTACATTTTACAAAATCAGCTGATGTGACTGGAAATTATTTTCCTTTTCTATTCTAGCTGGCGCCTCTTCCTAACTCTTTAACCTTTTTTTTAGTTCTCTCCGTGTTCTTCATTCCCTTACTTAACTTTACTTTTAGTGATGTAAATCGAACCTAAAAGGAAGTATCTTAAGATATTTTGGTTTTTTAAAAAATTCCTTTAATTATCTACTGGACTTTAAATTTGGAATTAACTAGAAAGAGAAATAGTAGTTGTATTAATAAAGGATTAGACATGATAAAGGATTAGCCTAGATAAGTAGTTGGAGTATTTACTGCCCTGACTTTTACTGCCCTGACTTTTTAGTGCATGCTGTCATGTATGGTTTGTCTCATTTATACTTGTTTCTTTTGCAGTGGTATGCTTAGAATATTGAAATTTACAAATTGCTTTGATACAAAGTATGACTGAATTTTTTAGTCCAAAGTTTCAAGACTAGTTTCAAGTTTTTATAAAAGATTTCCTCAGAATTTTTTAAAAAGTTACTCAGTTGTACCAAGTGTACATATTGAATTAGTAAAATTGACATAAAATAGTTTTTCCAGAAAGTAAAAGAAATTAAAAAATATTTACTTATTCTAATGGAATTCATAGCTGTTGCTTATGAACATTTACTTCTTGGCTTTGCTTGTTTTTAAAATTTAATGTTATAGGTTATAAAAGTAAAAAATGTAATTTTAAGCTATTTCTTACATGGTTATATGCAGTTGCAATTGTGTCACCTCGTAAAAGAAAGAAACTTCTATATACTTAATAAAGATCTTAAATCTCTCCAGGTTTTTTCCTAAATGAAAGCAGGTGTTGAACATTGTCATCACCTAATACATTGAGATTACTAAAATATTTAATTATTTACCAGGATTTGAAGTAGTAACCAGATGTTTTCAGTTTTCCCAGGATGACTTTTACATCCAAACATTTACAGTGGAAATGAACTAAGTTTACCACCTTAACAACAACAAACAAAGCAAATAAAACACACAGACACAAGTTGTTTCTTTTGAGCCAGAATTGAAATGATATTCATTAAACTTACAATGAGCCTTCATACTTTACAGTGAGATAAGATTTCCATAGCCAAACCAAAAAATAAGTTTGAAGATTTCCCTCATGCGTAGCCATCTTTATTAGGACATATTTGAAATAATACACAAATTTCTACTGGTTTTAAATATAGTTCTACAATTTTTTGTAAATAAATATACCTGAGCTACCATTGTCAATATCCAGTCTATAGAACAGTTTTATTGCTTATATTTGAAGTGTGTAATTTGAGAAGTTTTGTTATATATTTAAAGTTATGAAACCATCACCACAATCAAGATAATTATATACATCATCTCCAAAAGTATCCTCATGTGCCTCTGTGAAACCCCTCTTTCTTGCTCTTTTCATGCTTTCTTTCCCCATACCTGTCCCCAGGCAAATCACTGGCCTGTTTCTGTCACTAGATATTAGTTTGCATTTTGTAGAATTCTATATTAATTGAATCATACAGTGTATACTTTTGGGGTGGGGAATCTGGCCATTTCACTCTGAATAATTCAGAAGAATTGCATATATCAGTAGTAGATATATATCATATATCCTTTCTGTTTATTGTTGGTAGTATTTAATTGTGTGAACATACAATAACTTTTTTATCCATTCACCTGTAGTTGATATTTGGGTTGTTTCCATTTTTCACTTTTTTCAAATATAACTGCTAATAACATCCTTGTATAGTTTTTGTGTAAATGTGCATTTCACTTCACTTGGATAATACCCAGGAATGGTGTAGCTGGATCACATGGTAGTCTTCTGATAATGGGTTCTTTATCCACTTTTATATTTGAAAAAGCTTCATTTTTGAAAGATATTTTCAGTAGATTTAGAATTCTAGGTTCATGGTTTGTGCTTTCATTGTTTCTAATGAGAAATCTGCTGCCGCCCTGATCTTTGTATGTACGTGTCTTTTTTTCTCTGGTGGCTTTTAAAACTTTTTATCATTTGTTTTGAGAAATTTAATTATGTTATGCTTTGGTATAATTTGCTTATTTTTCTTTTGCTTAGTGTTTATTGAACTTCTTGGAAAGTTTCAAGCACATTATAGTTTTAACCACATTTGGAAAATTTTTAGTCATTATTTTTCCAAATGTATTTTCTGTTCTCTGTCCTCTCTATTTTTCATGAAGGACTTTAAGTACTCATGTATTAGGACACTAGAAGTTAAACTCACAGCTCACGTATGTGTTGTTTGGGGATTTTTAATTTGTTTTTTGCCCTCCAAGTCTTTCCTTTCTGTCTTCTATTTTTGATCATTTATATTGCTCTAGCACTAGCCTTTTCTTTTGCCATGTGAATGTGCCACCAATCCCATCCAGTTTTTCTTTATTTTTTAATCTCAGACAATGTAGTTTTCATCTCTAGAAATTTTTTTGTTTTTTTTTTTCTGATTTCTTTGATGTCTCTATTCAACATTTTAAACAATAAATTTATAAATAACTGTGTGAATGTCTGCTAATGATAATATTTATATCAGTTTTATATTGGTTTTCATTTGGTTTTATTTTTTTAATGGGTCCTACTTTTCTGTTTATTTGCTTTCCTGGTATGATAGGCAGAATATTAGCAATGACTTCCAGAATCCCTCCCCTATGAATATGATGGGGCATCACTTCTGTGATGTGGCATTATTATTAAAGCTGCTCAGTCATGTCTGATTCTTTGTGACCCCATGGACTATACAGTCCATGGAATTCTCCAGGCCAGAATACTAGAGTAGGTAGCCTTTCCCTTCTCCAAGGGATCTTCCCAATGCAGGGATTGAACCCAGGTCTCCCACATTGCAGGCAGATTCTTTACCAGCTGAGCTACAAGGGAAGCCCAAGAATACTGGAGTGGGTAGCCTATCCCTTCTCCAGTGGACCTTCCCCACCCAGGAATTGAACCTGGGGTCTTTTGCATTGCAGGTGGATTCTTTAACAACTGAGCTATGAGGGAAGCCCTCCCTGGCCAATGGAAGAAGGGAAAATCAGAGAGATATGAATCATAAAAAGAATTTTATGTGCCCTTGCTGGCTTAGAGATGGGGTGGGGGTCACATGACAAGGGATGCAGGTCACCTCTAGAACTTGAAAATAGACCCTGGCTGTCAGTAGCGAGGAAATAGGATCCCTATTCTTATGGCTTCAGGAAACTAGATTCTGCCAATAACCTGAATGAGCTTAGAAGCAGGTTCTTCTTTAGAACTTCCAGATTAAGAGCCCAGCCTGGCAAACACAATGATTTTAGCCTTATGAAATCTTCAGCAAAGAGTGCAGACCCTCCCACTCAAACTCTGGCCTACAGAACTATTGGGTAACAAATGGGTGTTGCTTTAAGGCACTATGTTTGTGATAATTGGTAATACAGCAATAGAAAACAAATACACCTGATAATTTCTGAATGAATGCCACACATTTTGAATTTTAGCTTGTTAGGTGCTGGGTATTTTTGTATTCCTACAAATATTACAAATATTTTTGAGCTTTATTCCAGGTCACAATTAAATTACTTGGAAACAGTTTGATCTTTTGGGTAATGCTTTTTTAAATTTTTATTTTTTTGAATTATTTTTGGCAGTGCTGGGTCTTCGTTGCTGCACACAGGCCTTCTCTAGTCGTGGCGAGTGGGAGCTGAGCTACTCTTTGTTGTGGTGCCTAGGATTCTCATTTATGTGGCTTCGCTTGTTACAGAGCACAGATTCTAGAGCCCACAGACTTCAGTAGTTGTGTCTTGAGGACTTAGTTACCCTGCACCATGCAGAATCTTCCCAGGCCAGTGATTAAACTCATGTCCACTGCATTGGCAGGTGGACTCTTAACCACTGGACCACCAGGGAAGTCCCTGGGTAATATGGGACTACAGCATTGTTTAGTCTAAGGGTAATTATTCTCTGTTCCTGAATCAAGACTGAATACTTAGTCTGAGGAACCTTCTGTACATCTCAGGAATTCTGTCTCTGGATAGCTGTATTTTTTCCTTTATTCTGGCTGTGAAGTCTAGCCCCCTCAGTGCAGTCTCAATACTCGTTTCTGTATGCTTAACTCAGGTAGTCCACTTGGCTCCACCTGAGTTCCCCTGTTCTGTACTGATTTCCGTTGGCCTTTAACACTTTTCTTTCTTATTCTTTTTTTTTTTTTTAAGTTGTTTGCATTGAGAGTAAATACAGACTTTCTTTACTTTGCTGAAAGTCTTTTGGTTACTTTTAAATAATTAAAAACTTTAAATAAAATTATTTAAGTTTAATGGGACAGCTTTTCCCAGGAAATACTCTTCCTAAAGTGCTTACTATATGCAATATCTAAAATTTTAATACTGAGGAACCATTTTAAAATTTTAGTACACTAACTCTAGCCCAAATGATGACAAAGCCATATCTCCAGATGGCTAAGCTTAGAGGTCCTCAATTTCATTTGAACACCTTTCATATGTATTTGCCTAAGGAAATTACAATTGTTTTATGCTTGGATAATTATAGCCCATTATTATTTGACTAACTAAACTATTAAAGTGAAAAGATAATGTTATTTTATATCTCAAATAGAACAGAACTCCATCTATTAAATCTCCCCAAAAACCTATAGTCATTTTCTATGTTAATTGTGCAACTATTAAAAACAACTGTTATTCACACAGTCAGATTTCCTTGTTTCTAATTTCTGTATGTCTGTTTTAATAGGCATATTATTTAGCTTTGTATTTCCCCTCCCATGTGTTTTATCCACATAATTCTGTAATTCTTCCATATAATTACAGAAGTGACTATTCATATACACTAGAAGATGATGTAACTAACTTGTTTTGTTCTGTGCCCTGCAGACAGCTTTTGGGAAGTGCTTTTCTTTCTATAAATTTTTTTTTATAGTTGTCTTAAGTGAGAGTTTTTAATAAGTTTCTCTAAATAAAGCAGGAAAGAAGATAGTTACCTCAAAGAACCTCCGGGAGAAGAGATTTTGTTATTTTAGCAAACCTTCCCCCACTATTTCTTAATAGTTAACAAAGACATAATTCTGTGTGGAGAATTGATGTTTTCTTACTTAATACTTATATATGCTATAGGTACTTTGGAAGTTCGTCTTATGGGCTGTCAAGATATCCTAGAGAATGTCCCTGGACGGTCGAAAGCAGCATCAGTTGCACTACCTGGTTGGAGTCCAAGTGAGACCAGATCATCCTTCATGAGCAGAACAAGTAAAAGTAAAAGTGGAAGTAGTCGAAATCTCCTAAAAACTGATGACTTATCCAGTTCAGTAATCAGATTTTTTTTTTAACAATCAAATAACAAATTAAAGTCCTATACAGAGAGCTGAGTGGTGGGGACAGAGGAGTAAGAGTCAAAGTTGGACAACAAACTTTAAAATTATGATTTCCATAATTTAAAATATCAAAAGCTGTAATGACAGGAAAATTTAAAAGGCTACAAAATTTACCATACTGAAAATGTTGGAAAACTGAATGACATATAGCATTAATTTCTTTGGAATAATGAAATACTGAACATTACTCTTTATGTCAGACTCTTTGTGTCACATCTTGATTCTTTAAATGGAATAATGACACTTCTAAAGTAATGAAGAAATTTTGATAAATAACCATGTTAAATTAGGATTATAGCCTGGTGTCCCAGAAGTAAACTGAAATGGGGGAGTGTGTAAAGGTGGTAAGAGTAAAATACAAGAGGTTTATGAAGTACTTTGGAGATACTCTAAAGTAGTCATAAACTATGATATAAATATATAACTGGTGGGAAAGGCATGTAACAATTCAGCCTAGTACAGTATATCTGCTTTCCTGTATATGGAGAGAGACTTTAGGAAAAATGTAAAAATAAAAATCGTTTAAGGTAACAACCTTAATAAATACCAAATGTAGAGGGAGAAAAACTGGGTGATTGATAATAATATATAAAAATACACCCACACATACTTGTGGCAAACAACTACTGGCCACATGTCAGTCCTTTCAGTAATTTTCTGATGTAAACGAAATAGCAATTACTATTTGTGTTTGTATAAAACACAAAAGATAACTTGGAACGGTCTAGTAGGAGTGAGAGTGTGTGTGTGTGTGTGTGTGTGTGTTTATATACAACTAGCTGTTTAAGATTTAAAAGCTTCAGTAGTGAGTAAGAAAAACTTATTTTCAAAGTATCATAAGACTTTTGTTGACATTAAACAGTGTTATTTCTATTTTAAAGGATTTAAAATACTTAGTCAAATTTTAAATTGTAATTACAGATGATGTCTGTGCAGTGTTGAAGCTGGACAATACTGTGGTTGGTCAAACTAGCTGGAAACCCATTTCCAATCAGTCGTGGGACCAGAAATTTACACTGGAACTAGACAGGGTAAGATGAGAAAGTTTTTACCTGAATTTTCATTATATTTATAATTGATTTTTCATGTATATTTTATGTTTTAGAAGAGTTTGATAAATTTTATTCTTAACAGAATCCAAGAAGAACCTAGGTATTTTTGACATTTCTCATCTGATGAGGTATATATAAATCTACCTTATCAGATTGCTGCAGGAGCTTTCATTTGTGCAGTGATTTGAAAATATATACTTTGTACTAACCTGAAAGATCGACAACCAGGTGAGATCTAATATTGAACTATTTTTTGAATTTTAATAATGTGCTCTCTAACCACTAAGGAGATTTTTCTGACTCACCACTTGTGGGTTATATTATCAAAGCTGGATTTGAAGTGAACTGTTGTGCTCAGACAGACGTTCCTCCATGTATCTCAGTGGAGTTCATGAATACTGTGAGTGGCTAGAATGTAATCTGTAGCTGCAGAACCCAGCAGAAGTTAACTTGGTCCAGAGTAGAGTTAAATCCATGGTGATAATTTTATTTACATTCTGATTTATCCATTGGTGTATGGGAAGAAAATATTAAAATTTAATCATAATTTTGTCTAAAAGATAAGAAAGATGTTTTTATCATTTAGTATTCAGGTTAATGGTACATACGTCTTTAAAAAATTACATATATTAGTGAAAGCAGATTTGTAGTGCTTAATGATGATATGAGGTGGCACTTACTGCTCTGTCCTCTACTTTTAAAATATTTTTTCTAGTTTATTTCTTTTCTATCTCAGAAGCAGCATCTTAATCAGGCCCTCACAATTGCTTTTCTTGGTTCAAATACTATGTCAGCCACTTAGATGTACTTGTACAAAATGCTTAACTTTTTGTGTATATCAGTTTCCGTATCTTTAACACTATCTACCTCACTGAAGGGCTTTCCTGGTGGCTCAGCAGTCAGAGAATCTGCCTGCAGTACAGGAGACACAGGTTTGATCTCTGGGTCAGGGAGATTCCCCTGGACAGAGAAATGGTAACCCACTCCAGTATTTTTGCCTGAGAAAGCCCATGGACAGAGGAGCCTGGCAGGCTACAGTCCATAGGGTTGCAATGGTGGGATATGACTTAGTGACTAAACTACCACCACTAAAGAGCTTTTGATAGGGAAATTGACATCTGATTTAGATGATCAGATATAAATAATACAAATATTGTTGTTGTTCCGTTGCTAAATAGTGTCCGACTCTGCAATCCCACGGGCTGCATCCTGCTGTATTTCTCTGTCCTTCACTGTCTCCCGGAGTTTGTTCAAACTCATATCCATTGAGTCAGTGATGTCATCCAACCATCTCATCCTCTGTCACTCCCTTTTCCTCTTGCCCTCAATCTTTCCCAGCATCAGGGTCTTTCCTGATGCTTTCCTGAAAAGAGGTCGTTTCCAGAGTCGGCTCTTTGCATCAGGTGGCCGAAGTATTAGAGCTTCAGCTTCAGCAGCAGTCCTTTCAATGAACATTCAAGACTCATTTCCTTTAGGATTGAATGGTTTGATCTCCTTGCAGTCCAAGGGACTCTCAAGAGTCTTCTCTAGCACCACAGTTAAATACATCAGTTTTTTGGCACTCAGCCTTCTTTATGGTCCAACTCTCACATCTCTGCATGACTACTCTAAAAACCATATCTTTGACTATATAGAGCTTTGTTGGCAAAGTGGTGTCTCTTTTTAATACGTGTCTATGTTTGTCATAGCTTTTCTTCCAAGGAGCAAGTGTCTTTTAATTTAATGGCTTACAGTCACCATCTGCAGTGATTTTGGAGCTCCAGAAAATAAAGTCTGTCACTGTTTCCATTGTTTCCCCATCTATTTGCCATAAGTGATGGGATTGGAGGCCATGTTCTTCGTTTTTTAAATGTTGTTTTAAGCCACCATTTTCACTCTCCTTTTCACCTTTATCAAGAGGCTTTTTAGTTCCTCTTCGCTTTTTGCCATTAAGGTGATGTCATGTACATATCTGAGATTGTTGGTGTGTCTCCCGGCAGTCTTGATTCCAGCTTGTGATTCATCCAGCCCAGAATTTCACATGATGTTCCTTGCATGTAAGTTAAGTAAGCAGGGGCTTCCCTGGTGGCTCAGACCGTAAAGAATCAACAACCTGCAGTGAGGGAGACCTGGGTTCAGTCCCTGGATTGGGACGATCCCCTGGAGGAGGGCATGGCAACCCACTCCAGTATTTTTTGGAGCTTCCCTGGTAGCTCAGTTGGTAAAGAATCTGCCTGCAGTGTAGGAGACCTGGGTTCGATTCCTGGGTCAGGAAGATCTTCTGGAGAAGGAAATGGCAAACTTTTGCCCATGGACCAAGGAACCTGGCAGGGTGACAGTATACAATTTTGATGTACTCTTTTCCCAACATAAATATAGAAGCTAATAAAAAAAGTTACTAGCCCATAATGGGAAAAAGTTTATAAAGGAAGAAAAAAAAAACTCTTAACCATCAAATCCTAAGCAGGATCCCCAGCATAGGAAAAGAAGGAAAATTTGCCAAGGAGAAGTAGAAAATTCTGGGTAGAATCAGATCATAAACTTACGAAAGCTTATCCAGTATCTAGTGAAGAGTTGCTAGGATGGTGAGATGATGAAGTTCCTGTTACAAATGAAACACTTGAAGGAAAATGGGATTTAAAATCAATTATAGATTTAACTAATGTTTGGTAACTGTCTAAAGTGAAAAGAAGGGGCTTCCCTTGTGACTCAGTGGTAAAGAATCCACCTGCCAATGCAGGAGACATAGGTTCAATCCCTGATCCAGAAAGATCCCACATGCCTCAGAGCAACTAAGCCCCTGCACCACAACTGTTCAGCCTGTGCTCTGGGAGCTGCAACTACTGAGCCCATGTGTTACAACTACTGAAAGCCTGTGTGCCCTAGAGCCCATGCCTGCAACAAGAAGAAGCCACAACAATGAGAGTCCCACGCACTGCAACTGGAGAGTAGCCCCAACTTGCTGCAACTGTTAGGTTGGTACAAAAGTAATTGCAGTTTCAGACCATGAATTTTAAATCATTATGATTAGGCTCAAGCCCATTTTTAGTTATCAAAATAGGAACCATTACAATCAACACATTTTTGCCAATGAGAAATAAGATTGTTTATTCTTGTACCATAAAAATCCGTGCTTCAGGATTCAATAAACTTTTTGAAAGCATTTTCTGCCTCCTGCTGGTTGTGTGTTTTCCCTGCATAAAGTTGTTGAGATGCTTGAAGAAATGGTGGTTGGTGAGAGGTCAGATGAATATAGTGGATGAGGCAAAACTTCGTAGCCCAATTTGTTCAACTTTTGAAGTGTTGGTTATGCAATTACGCAGTCAGGCGTTGCTGTGGAGAACTGGACCCTTTTTGTTGACCAATGCTGGCTGCAGGCATTGCAGTTTTGGTACATCTCATCGATTTGCTGAGCATACTTCTCAGATGTAATGGTTTCTCTGGGATTCCAAAAGCTGTAGTGGCTCAAACTTGAAGCAGACCACAAGAAACCATGACCTGTTTTTGGTGCAAGTTTGGCTTTTGAAAGTGTTTTGGAGCTTCTTCTAAGTCCATCTGCTGAGCTGGTCATTGCTGGTTGTCATACAATCCACTTTTCATCGAATGTCACAATCTAATTGAGAAATGGCTTGTTGTTCTTGTGTACAGTAAGAGAAGACATGCTTAAAACGACAGTTTTTTTGATTTGCAATCAGCTCATGAGGCACCCACTTATCGAGCTTTATCACCTTTCTGATTTGCTTCAAATGCCAAATGACTATAGGATGGTCCGCGTTGAGTTCTTCGGCAACTTCTCACATAGTTGTGAGGGGATTGGCTTCGATGATTGCTCTCAGTTGATCGTTGTCCACCTCCAATTGCCAGCCACTATGCTCTCGTCTCCTTTGCAAAACTTCTTGAACCACGACTGCACTGTCTGTTTATTAGCAATTCCTGGGCCAAATGCACTGATGATGTTCCGAGTTATCTCTGCTGCTTTATGAACTCGAATAAAAAAGTCACTTGAATAAAAAAATCACTCAAATTTGCTTTTTGTCTATCATCATTTCTATAGTCTAAAATAAATATACAATAAACCTCAATTATTAAGTCATCAGCAAAAATCATAAAGTAAGGAATGCACATTAAAGTGATGTATAGTGTTGTTGTTCAGTCACCAAGTTGTGTCCAACTCTTTGCGACCTCATGGACTACAGCACACCAGGCTTCCCTGTCCTTCACCATCTCCTATAGTTTGCTCAAACTCATGTCCATTGAGTCACTGATGCCATCCAGCCATCTCATCCTCTGTCGCCCCCTTCTCCTCCTGCCTTCAATCTTGCCCAGTGTCCAGGTCTTTTCCAGTGGTTGGCTCTTCACATCAGGTGGCCAAAGTATTGGAGCTTTAGCTTCAGCATCAGTCCTTCCAATGAATATTCAGGGTTGATTTCCTTTAGGACTGACTGGTTTGGTGTCCTTGCTGTCCAAGGGACTATCAAGAATCTTCTCCCACACCACAGGTTGAAGGCATCAGTTCTTTGATGCTCAGCTTTCCTTATGGTCCAACTCTTAACATCTGTACATGACTACTGGAAAAAACCATAGCTCTGACTCTTATGGACCTTTGTAGGCAAAGTAATGTCTCTGCTTTTTAATCTTTGTCTAGGTTTGTCATTGCTTTTCTTCCAAGGAGCAAGTGTCTTTTAATTTCATGGCTGCATAAAATGTATACATCATGAAATTAAATTTATACATCATGAAATTAAAAGAGCAAGAGTCACCACATTTATTTAAGAATGTATTCCAGTATCAAATGACAAAGTTCAACAAGGTAAAACCACAGTTACTTTTGCACCAACATAAACAGAAAAGCCTATGCAGCAATGAAAAGCCAGCACAGCCAAAAATAAATAAATAAAATTATTGTTATTATTTTTAAATTATAAGGAGGAACACATAAAACAAAAATTAAAGTAGGGATAGCAGTGAGATTTCCATTTGTGTGTATTGACTAAATGGATTGGTAGTAACTTCCTCAAGCTCACTGTTAAAGTTTATTGGATGAGTTGTTGTTTATGCTGATCAAGTAGCAGTGTTTTCCAAGTGCTTTAAAAGGGGCAAGTGGTAGATTGTAGTAAATGTTCTTTTCATCCTTGGACATCCTTGACTATATGCTTTGTGAGTGTGGAAGATAAAGCAAAATCAATGATGGTAGATTTCATTTCAGTACAAAGAATAGTACTGTTAAAAAATAAACTGAGCTGCTATAGTAAGTTCTCTCTCAGTGAGGTTTTTTAACTTTTCATTTTATATCAGAGTGTAGTTAACACTGTTTTATTAGTTTCAATTGTACAACAAAGTGATTAAGTTATATATATACATGTATCTATTCTTTTTCAAATCCTTTTCCCAGTTAGATTGTTATAAAATATTTAGCAGAGTTTCCTGTGCTATACAGTAGATCCTTTTTGGTTACCCATTTTAAATATAGCAGTGTTTAGATGTCAATCCCAAACTCCCTAACTATCTTTCCCCCACCACCCATCCTCTTGGGTAACCATAAGTTTGTTCTCTGTGTCTGTGAGTCTGTTTCTGTTTTGTACATAAGTTCATTTGTATCTTTTTTTTTTTGATACTGCATATAAGCAATATCATATAATATTTCTCTTTCTCTGCCTGACTTACTTCACTCAGTATGATAATCTCTAGGTCCATCCATGTTATGCAAATGGCATCATTTCATTCTTTTTAATGGCTGAGTAATATTCCATTGTATATATGTATCACCTCTTCCTTGTCCATTATTCTGTTGATGGATATTTAGGTTGTTGCCATGTCTTGACAGTTGTAAACAGAATTGCGGTAAACACCGGGATGTATGTATTCTTTTGGACCATGTTTTTCTCACGATATATGCCCAGGAATGATATTGCAAGATCATATGGTAGCTCTATTTTTAGTTTTGTAAGCCTCTCACAATAAAGTTGAATTAGTAAGTTATAAGAGAGACTTAAGGGAACTTGTATCACAAAAAGATCCCACTTCCAAGTTTTTTAAAATTCTGATATTTTCTCTTTTTCTAACTGATATTTTCTAGAACTAGCATTGTTACATGCTCTAAATTAGCTGTTTAGTTAGACCAATGTAATTCAGCCAAGCTACCAGAGAGAAAATACAGTTGAGGTTGTTAGTGTGTGTAAATATAATTTTCATATCTTGTTGTAATTGAATCTTCCTTGTGAACTGTAAATGTAAGTAAATATTTATAATTATAAAGTGTTTCAGTTTCCCTTCATTCTTAATATAATAGGTTTACTATAACATTGGCTTTGAAGCCAGACAGTTCATTGTCTATTTACTTATTAGCTATTTGATGGTAGACAAGATATATAACCTTACTAATGGACATTTGTTTCACCATCTCTAAAATGGGGATAAAATATAATCCTTATAGGACTGTTGGGAAGAAATACTGAGGTAGTGTGTATAAAATGTCTTGTGTTGCCTGGCACATTAACTGTTAAATGACATTAGCTCTTTCTTTAGCCCTAGGCTTTGATGTGTGGCTATGAATTTGAGTATAACAGAAGAGCATGTTAAGTAATGGGAAATTAGTTGGTTGACTGTCGTTTTCTTTCATTTCAGAGCCTATTCAAAGTAGTTATAGGATTTTAATGAATGATATGATCAAAGTGAAACTTCAGGAGATATATTGTTAAAGGGAAAGTGGTTGCTTAGAAGATTTCTCTTGTAGCCAGGTTATTGTAATAGAGTTTTATACTTAAAATAGAACTTAAAAATAGTAAGGTTTCTTGCCATCATTTTATAGATAAACAAACTGAGAACCAGAGTGATTCAGTTCAGTTCAGTCACTCAGTCATGTCCGACTCTTTGCGACCCCATGGACTGCAGCACGCCAGGCCTCCCTGTCCATCACCAACTACTGGAGCTTGCTCAAATTCATGTTCATTGAGTCGGTGATGCCATCCAACCATCCCATCCTCTGTTGTTCCCTTCTCCTCCTGCCTTCAATCTTTCCCAGCATCGGGGTCTTTTCCAGTGACTCAGTTCTTCCCATCGGGTGGCCAAAGTATTGGAGTTTCAGCTTCAGCATTAGTTCTTCCAATGAATATTCAGGACTGTTTCCCTTTAGGATTGACTGGTTTGATCTCCTTCCAGAGTGATTATAGGTCGATAAATTTCAGAGCTGATAGTAGACCGGGAGTGCCCTTCAGAATGCTCTTTCTTCCTTGGTAATTTGTATGAGATAGAAAGTTAACAGTGGCAAAAATGAAGAAGCAGCAGAAGATGATGAAACCCTGGTAAAGAGTGAATAATTTAATATTACTCAAGCTACACACTTAGAAAACTACGAAGTTTGATAACTGTTGTTTGGTAATGTTTTACTTACACTGTAATCTTCATCTGAAATTGTTTTTCTTCTTCATGACATGAGACTTTCTTCCCACTTTGGAGTAATTCTCCCTTGAAACTTTGAAGACACTGCATAGCTAAGTAAAGCTGTCCATCCCTTAGGCCAGCTTGGCCTTCTGGGTTCCTGATGTGCATGTTACATATCCCTACCTGGATTATGAGCTCCTCTTTGGGGAAGGCCACATTGCTAATCATAAGTCCTTCTGTTTATGCAGTATATTTTACCTTTCATATGCTTTTTTAGTTTTTATTTTACCCCTTATAGTTTCAGAATATTTATTTATAGAAAATGTTTATAGAAACATTTATAGAAGATATTATTTTAAACTGACATGTTTATGCTCAGCATTTTGCCTCATGTCAAGCTTCTTTGCTATGACATTCTAGAACTAAGTTGTCTATACTGTTTCTTTCTTTACAAAACACAAAAATTCATAGGTCTTTTCATTTATTTTTTTAATTTTATGTTGTATTTTTGGTTATGCCATGTAACTTGTGAAATCTGTTTCCCAACAAGGAACTGAATCCAGGCCATGGAAGTGAAAGCCCAGAATTCAAACTTCTAGGCCACAGGGAACTCCCAGATAGGTCTTTTTAGAGTTTTGAGATACTCTAGAAATTATCTAGATTTAGAATGATCTAGAAAAGTTAAAATTATGTTCCTGAGAGCTCGGGGCTCTTGCAGAATCATTTCAGATGCAGCACAAACTATTTTTCTGTGTGTGTTTTGTTTTGATTTTGTTTTGAGATTCAGGGTAAGATATCATTTGAAATTTGGCAGTTTAAAAAAAAAGTTTTGAAAATTACTGATGTAATCCAGCCTCCTCATTTTACAGATTAATAAGGATATTTTATGCCCTAGAGGTTAAATAGCTAGCCCAAGGTATAAACTAGGATTCTGAAGTGTACTATCAGTTCTGCATTCTTTCTGTTCTTATCAGGTTACCCTTTGTATATTTTCATATAAAATTTGGTCTTTATTAATGTTTATTAGAAACACAATAGCTATCTAATTTCACATTTTTTCTGAGTTCCCTCAGCCTTCCTCTAGTAAAAAACTTAATCCTCCCATGAGAGATTGAAATAAAAAGCAAGAGTCCTTATATATATAACCTTTTCCCATTCACATTTCCTTTTGATTAACTTTGCTCATGTAATGGGGAACTATCTTTATCAATATTAGAAACAGGATGAATTGAAGCTTGGAAAAATTTTAACAGGAACCAGTTCTGTTAATAGCAGAGTGCTAGAGAATGTTCACTGATCAATGGAAAAGGAAGAAGAGAACATTGACAGAGTGGGAGCCAGTAGAAAGGTTGTAGGCCTAGTGGATTAGAAGTTAACAGTGAGGTTGAAGGATCAGTGGATGTTGAGGGGCTAGAAAGACTGAGCTACTAGAATGTTAGGAGGTGATGGTCAGCGAGAAGGATGCAAACAGCTGAGGCTGTGGAAAGATTATAGATACTGCTGGGAGTGAGAGGCTCAGATGTAGGAATGAAGACAAGATTAGTAGAGAACTTCTCAAGGGATTCCTATTTATTGTTTTTGCATTATCAGAAATTGCCAATACATACTATTAAACTATCCACACTCCTGTCCTCATTCTTCCAAATAATTAGATTAAATCAATAACTTAGGGTTTATATTATTATGAAAGTGAAAGTGTTAGTCACAGTGTGAAAAGTATAACAACTTTTCAGTTCAGTTCAGTTCAGTCGCTCAGTCAGTTCAGTCGCTCAGTCGTGTTCGACTCTTTGCGACCACATGAATTGCAGCACGCCAGGCCTCTCTGTCCATCACCAACTCCCGGAGTTTACCCAAACCCATATCCATCGAGTTGGTGATGCCATCCAACCATCTCATCCTCTGTCGGCCACTTCTCCTCTTGCCCCCAATCCTACCCAGCATCATGGTCTTTTCCAATGAGTCAACTCTTTGCATGAGGTGGCCAAAGTATTGGAGTTTCAGCTTCAACATCAGTCCTTCCAATGAACACCCAGGATTGATCTCTTTTAGGATGGATTGATTGGATCTCCTTGCAGTCCAAGGGACTCTCAAGAGTCTTCTCCAACACCACAGTTCAAAAGCATCAATTCTGTGGCGCTCAGCTTTCTTCACCGTCCAACTCTCACATCCATACATGACCACTGGAAAAACCGTAGCCTTGACTAGAAGGACTTTTGTTGGCAAAGTAATGTCTCTGCTTTTAAATATGCTATCTAGGTTGGCCATAACCTTCCTTCCAAGGAGTAAGCGTCTTTTAATTTCATGGCTGCAATCACCATCAGCAATGATTTTGGAGCCCAAAAAAATAAAGTCTGACAACTTTTAAGTATTACTAATTCCATCCCCAGCATCAATACTACTTTCACATACCTGATTCAAAACAAGTTTTCCTCCCTGATACTGTTGGAAAATACAGAAAGTAGACTTCTCCATTTCTAGTCTAAAATAATGTAGTCTAAATTACCAACCTCTGGTTCAATTATGCAGTTTATAGTTCCAAAGATAACTGTTTTCAAAATACTTAATGCCATTGTTGATCTTGAAATAATTATACTTCCCCTTTCAAGAAAATATTCTCTCCATTAGTAATATCAGAAAGAAGCAGTGAGGTAGGAGGTCCTCAGCTCATGTGCTCACTGCCAAGGTGTCTTTCCCTCGTCATTTTTCCTGATTGTCTGTGAAACCTTCTAGCACATTGTGTCTTGACTAATTTTTTTCATGTGTTGTTTTTTGTAAGTATTTTTTGTGTTCATTTGTATCACCTTGTTTTGTTATTCAAAGTCAAATGATTTTCATTATGCATACTAGGAGTTTAAATAACAAGATGCATAAGTTCACAAATAGAAAGTTTTTATATGAAAGAAATAATTTGTTACTTTGTTAAACCTAAAGGAAAAAACGTTTATCTCTTTCTATGAATGATCCAGAAAATTCTGAAAAACAAAATAATGGAGAAGTCATGCTTTATAATTTAAATGTATGTGGATTATGACTTGTATGTAGAGGTCTATTTATGGCTTCACCTCCAAATTGTAAACTGTGTTCTACAAGTATATTTAATAATTGATTGTTAAAACCTTAAATATATTTTCCCACATAAGCATTATTTTTAATGACTATAGAGTTTTCCCTCATGTAGATATGGTATAATATACTTGTCCCTGGTTTTGTGCAGCTTTTTTGTTTTGCTTTGTCTGATATTGTAATAAATGAACATCTTTCTGTAAAAAACTTAAGTTCTCTGTTTGCTGCTAACCTACGCAGATCCCTATAATCACTGGTCCTGTTACTCAGTATTATTCTTTAGAAGATTAAATGACCTAGCATTCTTAAAAGTGTTTGGCATAGTGTGTGGCACACTGAAAGTAGAGAATAAATGCTGTTTACAGATGTTTTCCTGATTTAGCATTGAGATAAATAAGGTTTGGACTTCCCTGGTAGTCCAGAGGTTAAGACTCCACATTCCCAATGCGGGGGCCACAGGTTCAGACCCTGGTCGGGGAAGCTCCTACATGCCACATAGCCAAATAAGTAAATAAGAAAGAAATAAAAAGGTTTGAAATGGGTTCTTTGAGGTGAACACTGAGGTCATACAATAGCACAACAAATGATGCCAGTTGGAAGAGGAAAATCTAAAAGATACTGAAGCTATGAGGTGGGGAAGAGTTTCTCTGGTCATTCATCTGTATTGTTAGTTCCCAGTTATGTAGTATTCATCTAAAAGGAATACCTTAACTGAGGAGTGTCAGAATATGAATTTCTTCCTTTTAGTAAAATATATGTTTGTTAAAGTAATACATAATAGAGAAACATTATAAAAGCACTCTTTAAAATAGTGTGACTGTTGTGTATGTTATCTTTGTTTATTGTATTTGTATTTTGCATTTTTTGTAATATTTTATTCACATGTGTGTCCAATGATGTCTTCCCTGTTTTCTTTATTTTTCATTTAATTATTCTAGTCACGTGAACTGGAAATTTCAGTTTATTGGCGTGATTGGCGATCTCTGTGTGCTGTAAAATTTCTGAGGTTAGAAGATTTTTTAGACAACCAACGACATGGCATGTGTCTCTATTTGGAACCACAGGGTACTTTATTTGCAGAGGTAAAAAATGTATTTTATTTTAAATATGCATAACTGCAATTAAAATTATATATGTAAGCAACATGATGTAGAAGTGGGAAGAGTATTTAGGCTGAATTACAGATAACTTAAATTCTTGGCTCAATTCTGCCACTAAATAGTATATTACCCTAAGACAAATCATTTTTCTTCTCTAGGTCTGTTATCTCATCTAGAAAATGAGGGGATAGAACTAAATTATATCTCAGATTCTCTTAAGTTTTTAAAACTTAGAAGTTTACTGAATTTCGTGAACCATGAATCTAATGCTATAATCATGTCAACTTAAATTTTCTTCACTGCAGGTTACCTTTTTTAATCCAGTTATTGAAAGAAGACCAAAACTCCAAAGACAAAAGAAAATTTTTTCCAAACAACAAGGTAATTACTAAGAAATCAGGTACAAAGTGTTTTGGTATTATCTTAAATATTTTAAAATGTACATACTATTTAAAAAGTGATACCTGTCTTTGCTTTCTGCTTATTTGTTCAATTATTTACTTAATTTTATTAGGGAAAATTTTAAATATATACATATGTACAGAGACTAGTGCAGTGTAACATCACTCAGCTTCAGCAACAGTCAACTCATGTCCCAATTTTGTTTCATCCATGTTCCATCACTCACAACTTCCTCAGCTTATTTGAAGCGAACCCAGACATCATATTGACTCATCCATAAATATTACAGTTAGTATCTCTAAAAGATAAGAATTCTTTTTTTTCAACCACAACCACTTATCGTTACTAGACTTAAATGAGCAATTCCTACCTATTTTTTAAACTGATTTTGCTTTTTTGCACTAGCCTTTAATAACAAATAGTTAAGAACTGTTTTTTTAAGTGGCAAATACTGTTTGTTCTTCATAAATTATAAACCAATGAATATGAATTTTTCAGTTATGACTTTTGGTAATATATTAAAAAATTACTTGTTCAGTTTTATTTATTTACAATATCCACAGGCAAAACCTTTCTCAGAGCTCCTCAAATGAATATTAATATCGCCACTTGGGGAAGACTTGTGAGAAGAGCTATTCCTACAGTAAATCATTCTGGCACCTTCAGCCCTCAAGCCCCTGTGCCTGCTACAGTGCCAGTGGTTGATGTACGCATCCCTGAATTAGCACCTCCAGCTAGGTATGTGTTTTAACATTTTTAAGCTTTTATAAAATAATTATTGTGACACTCATACATATTGATTTCAGTGAATCTATTAGAAGTCTCAGTTTTTCCAAATAGTATTTTGAAGTTAGTACTCTACTTCCTTTTAAAAACAATAAAATTGTTTGCTTTAATTTTAAAGCTATTTAAAATATATCCTTTTGATTACTGCTTTTGGTGAATTGCTTTATCTTTTATAAGTGATTCCACAGTAACCAAGTTGGACTTTGATCTTGAACCTGAGCCTCCTCCAACCCCACCACGTGATTCTTCCCTTGGAGAAATAGATGAATCTGCAAGAGATTTGGATACACCAGGACAGGTAAGGCATTTTAAACCTTGTATAATTCCTTTTCACCAAATAAATTACCAGTTATAGCATCATGGTAATTTACCAGCTGTAGCATCATTGGGCTTCCCTTGTGGCTCAGATGGAAAAGAATCTGCCTGCAATGTGGGAGACTGGGATTAGATCCCTGGGTAAGGAAGATCCCCTGGAGTTGGACATGGCAACCCATTCCAGTATTCTTGCCTGGAGAATCCTTGTGGACAGAAGAGCCTGGCGGGACTACATGGGGTTGCGAAGAGTCAGGCACAACTGAACAACTAACACTATAGCATCATAGTGAATGAGATGCACTTTTAAGTTGTTTCTTGTGAGTGAACCATAAAAACCTTTGGATGCCCATGAGCCACTAGAGATGGAATAGGTTGCTTATTCTAGGAACCTGGGAGTATGGATGATATTAGATGAAGTATTTCCTGACACTGTACATCTTGTAAGTAGGTTAACATACCTGAAAATGCATATAAAATGAAAGAAATGTATTCACTTTTTAAATTGAAATATGATTGATTTACAACACTGTTTTCAGGTATACAGCATAGTGATTCAGTATTTTTTTCAGATTCTATTCCATTATAGCTTTTTACAAGATAATGGTTATAATTCCCTGTGCCATACAATATATCCTATTGCTTATCTATTTTATTTATAGAAGTTTGTATCTAGTAATCCTATACCCTTAGTTTGTCCCTCTCCTATTCCTTTTCCCCCTGGTAACTACAACTTTGTTTTCGAAATCTATGAGTCTATTTCTGTTTTGTAAATACATTCATTTATATTATTTTTTAGATTCCACATATGTGATATATACTATTTCTTTCTCTGTCTGACTTATTTCACTAAGGGTAATATTCTCTAGGTCCATCCATATTGCTGTAGAGGGCATTATTTCATTCTTTTTGTGGGCAGAGATTAATTTTCCATTGTATATCAATATACCACATTTTAAAACAATTTTATTGAAGTATAGTTGGTTTACAATATTGTGCTTAATTTCTTCTATAGAGCAGAGTGACTCAGTTATACATATAATTTTTTTTTCCATTACAGTTTATCACAGGATATTGAATATAATTTCTTATGCTAGATAGTAGGACCTTGTTGTTTATCCATTCTGTATATAGTAGTTTGCATCTGCTAATCCCACATTCCCAATCCTTTTCTCCCCCAAACCCTGTCCCCCTTGACAACCACAAATCTGTTCTCTATATTTCTGAGTGCTTTGTTATGTAGATATGTTCGTTTGTGTTATATTTTAGATTCCACGTATAAATGATATCATGTGGTATTTGTCTTTCTCTTTCTGACTTAATTCATTTAGCATGATAACCTCTAGGTCCATCCATGTTAGTGCAGATGGCATTATTTCATTCTTTTGTTAATGGCTTAGTAATTCCATTGTGTGTCTGTGTGTATATATGTATTTATATATACACACACACATACCCCAAATGTTCTTTGTCCATTCCTCTGTCAGTGGACATTTAGGTTGTTTCCATGCCTTGGCTGTTGTAAATAGTGCTGCAAGAACATAAGGGTGGGTGTATCTTTTTGAAGTAGAAATTTGTCTCAGTATATGCCCAGGAGTGGGATTGCTGGATCATAGGGCAACTGTATTTTTAGTTTTTTGAGGAACCTCTATACTGTTTTCTATAGTGCCCACACCAATTTACATTCCTACCAACAGTGTAAGAGGATAACCTTTCATGTGTCTATTGGCCATCTGTATGTACCACATCTTCTTAAACCAATGGTCTGTTGGTAGATACTTTGGTTGCTTCCATGAAACTAGCATTGTAAATAGTGCTGCTGTAAACATTGGAGCTCCTGTATCTTTTCAAATTAGTGTTTTTATTATTCATTTTTTAGATAAGAGTAATATATAATTAATGACCATAAAAATAAATAATAATAATATCTGAATTTTATTTTCTCATTCATATTTATATTGACTTAACATTTTTTCTTTATTCTTACAATAAGTTGTTTTCTGAATGTTTCTATGATTTAATGAGTGTTTAATATTTTACAGGATTCAGAAACTGTTTTTGATACCGAGAATGATAGAAATAGAATACTTCCAAAATCTCAATCTGAATATGAGCCTGATATCCCTCAGTCAGGCCTAGAGTATAGTGGTATTCATGAACTTGAGGACAGAAGGTAAAGAATATATCCACAGCTTTACTTACATGTTTGGTCCCATACTTTTGCCTTATTTTTAATTGGGATTACTGTTTTCAGATCTCAACAAATGTTTCAATTCAATCTACAAGACTTCAGGTGTTGTGCTGTCTTGGGTAGAGGACATTTTGGAAAGGTAATCTTTTAAATTTTCTTTCTTTGTAGGCATTCTTAGAATGCCTACAAAAGTAATCATTCAAATGAGAAATAATTATTTTAATCTAATTTCAGGTGCTTTTGGCTGAATATAAACACACAAATGAAATGTTTGCTATAAAAGCCTTAAAGAAAGGAGACATTGTGGCACGAGATGAAGTAGACAGGTTAGTTTTTTAAAAATGAAATTGTTACACTTTTCTAAAGTTGTAACTTATGAAAATCGATGTATTCAGTATATATCGAAATGATAAAATCTTCTCTTTTCACAATACAGTTGATCGTTGAATAACATGGTCTTCAACTACATGGGTTCACTTAAATATGTATATTTTTCATTAGTAAATGCTATAATATTACATAGTCTGTGGTTAGTAAATTCATAGATGTGAAAGAACTGCAGATACAGAGGGCTGACTGTAAATTTTTCACGATTAACCCCCATGTTGTTCAGGGGTCAGCTGTAATAGGTAAAGAAACTAAATAAATTAATGCATGAGGTGGATATTGATTTTCTTTCTAGCTAATTCCCTCTTCCCATTCTTATGACGTTTTACCGCTTGGTGAATACCAAAAAAAGTTGATGAAATGTTTAAACTAATTCTAATAAGTTTTTATACTTGGAAATGTTGAAGTGTTTGTATGAATTAGGAACTATTACACATCTGTGGTTGGGTGAGGCTATTGCGCATTTTATACTACAGAAGTGATAAGATGTCATTTACAAGTAATCTTTAGTTAAGTGGTTAATTCATTCTGCTTTCTAAAATACACCTGTATCTATTTTTTGCTCTATTTCTCTTAAAATGGTAGCTTTTGACCACAGCATCTTTCCTTTCTGCATGTAAATTGGTGTAGATTCATCTTCATATACGATTGTTAAAATGTAAGGACTTTGGGGATAATATTGCAATTAGGTTAGAGAATATACTTTAAAAAGACTATCTCAAATTAATGGAGTGGTTCAACATGGAAATCATTATATAATAAAATGGCATTTTATTACAGAAAGAGACATTTATTTGATATTTAGAAGAACCAGGAAGCATCAGTTGATATTACTAGAAGACAGCCCTATATAATGAAAATAGGATTATGAGTGAGAAGATTCTCTAGTCCTAATTGTTCCTTCTTAATTAATTATTTGATCCCAGGGCAATTCACTGAACATCTTTGAGCCTCAGTTAACCCACATATTTTTAAAATACTTTTTTTGGTAATACTTGCCTTACTGAATTGGATTATTTCCATATAAAATATCAAATTGCTATTTTTAATATATATTGGGAAGTTCTTAGAATTACGGTCAATCTTAAAAGATGAACGTTTCCTTTATGTAAATCTTTTCCTTTTGGATTTGCCTATTTATTTTTTATCTGTTTCTCATACTCCTCAATTATATCAAAATAAACTCTTGCTTGATCTAAAAGTACTCAGGATTTTGCATAATATTTATAAAATATTCTGAATACCAGAGTATATGCTAATAGTTACATCAGTAGTTAAAGCAAACCTTTAATTACACTGTCAGTCTGTTTTTAATTACAATAATAGTACGGTCAGATATTTTTCTTTTCTGGAAGAATATTGCTTTATTCCAGATCCATATATGATAAATTCATTTATAGGCTAAAATAATAATTAGTAATATGAAAATGGTAATTACTTGGTTTATATAACTTTCTGCTACATTGTTACTGCTTTGAGCCACATCTCTGTAGGAAAAAAACTTTCCAGTTAAATATAGATAGAATAATGTTAATATTACTATTAAAGAACAATGTCTGAATCAGAGGATGAAGCTTTAGCCAGAGCCTAGGACATTATCCCTCCTTTAGGAGGTGGCAAGAATACACAGAAGAACTATACAGAAAAGATCGTAATGACCCAGATAACCACGATAGTAGGCTCACTCACCTAGAGCCAGACATCCTGGAGTGCGAAGTCAAGTGTACCTTAGGAAGCATCACTATGAACAAAACCAGTGCAGGTGATAGAATTCCAGTTGAGCTATTTCAAATCCTAAAAGATGATGCTGTTAAAGTGCTGTACTCAGTGTGCCATCAAATTTGGAAAACTCAACAGTGGCCACAGGACTGGAATAGGTCAGTTTTCATTCCAGTGCCAAAGAAGGACAATGCCAAAGAATGTTCATATTACCACACAATTGCACTCAATGTTCATATTACCACACAATTGCACTCATGTCACATACTAGCAAAGTAATGCTCAAAATTCTCCAAGCTAGGCTTCAACAGTTTTGAAACCGAGAACTCGCAGATGATCAAGCTGGATTTACAAATGGCAGAGGCTGCTGCTGCTTCTGCTAAGTCGCTTCAGTCGTGTCCGACTCTGTGCGACCCCATAGACGGCAGCCCACCAGGCTCCCCCGTCCCTGGGATTCTCCAGGCAAGAACACTGGAGTGGGTTGCCATTTCCTTCTCCAGTGCATGAAAGTGAAAAGTGAAAGTGAAGTCGCTCAGTCGTGTCCGACTCTTCGCGACCCCATAGACTGCAGCCTACCAGGCTCCTCTGTCCATGGGATTGTCCAGGCAAGAGTACTGGAGTGGGGTGCTATTGCCTTCTCCGAATGGCAGAGGAACAGAGATCAAATTACCAACATCCTTTGGATCATAGCAAGCTAGGGCTTCCCTCATAGCTCAGTTGGTAAAGAATCCACCTGCAATGCAGGAGACCCTAGTTTGATTCCTGGGTCAGGAAGAGCCGCTTAAGAAGGGATAGGCTACCCACTCCAGTATTCTTTAGCTTCCCTTGTGGCTTAGCTGGTAAAGAATCCGCCTGCAGTGCAGGAGATGTGGGTTCATTCTCTGGGTTGGGAAGACCCCCTGGAGAAGGGAAAGGCTACACACTCCAGGTTTCTGGCCTGGAGAGTTCCATGGTCCATGGGGTCACAAAGAGTCAGACATGACTGAGCAACTTTCACTTTACTTTTCATTGGATTATAGAAAAAAGCAAGGGAATTCCAGAAAAAATTGTACTTCTGCTTCATTGACTATGCTAAAGCCTTTGAATGTGTGGATCACAACAAACTGTGAAAAATTCTTCAAGAGATGGGTATCCCAGACCGCCTTACCTGCCTTCTGAGAAACCTGTATGCAGATCAAGAAGCAACAATTAGAACTGGACATGGAACAATGGACTGGTTCCACATTGGGAAAGGAGTACTTTGAGGCTGTATATTGTCACCCTGCTTATTTAACTTATACACAGAATACATCATGCGAAATGCTGGGCTGGATGTAGCACAAGCTGGAGTCAAGATTGTTGGGAGAAATATCAATACCTCAGATATGCAGATGACACCACCCTTATGGCAGAAAGTGAAGAAGAACTAGAGAGCCTCTTGGTAAATGTGAAAGAGGAGAGTGAAAAAACTGGCTTAAAACTCAACATTCAAAAAACGAAGATCATGGCATCTGGTCCTAAATGGCATTTGTCACTTCATGGCAAATAGATGGGGAAACAATGGAAACAGTGACAGACTTTATTTTCTTGGGCTCCTATTACTGCAGATGATGACTGCAGCCGTGAAATTGAAAGACAACTTGCCCCTTGGAAGAAAAGCTGTGACAAACCTAGACAGTGTATTAAAAAGCAGAGATATCACTTTGCCAACAAAGATTCTTGTAGTCAAAGCTATGGTTTTTCCAATAGTCATGTACAGATGTGAGAGTTGGACCATAAAGAAGGCTGAGTGCCGAAGAATTGATGCTTTTTAACTGTTGTGTTGGAGAAGACTATTCATCTGCAAGAGTCCCTTGGACTGCAAGGAGATCAAACCAGTCAATCCTAAAGGAAATCAATCCTGAATATTCCTTGGAAGGACTGATGCTGAAGCTGAAGCTCCAATACTTTGGTTACCTGAAGTGAAGAGCTGACTCGTTAGGAAAGGCTGTGATGCTGGGAAAGATTGAAGATAGGAGAAGGGGAGGACAGAGGATGAGATGGTTGGATGGCATCACTGACTCAATGGACATGAGTTTGAGCAAGCTCTGGGAGATGGTAAAGGACAGGGAAGCCTGGTGTGCTGTTGTTCCGTGGGTCACAAATAGTTGGACACGCCTGAGCAACTGAACAACAACAAAATTAATCTCAGTTCAGTCCCTCAGGCATGTCTGTCTCTTTGCGATGCCATGGACTACAGCACACAAGGCTTTCCTGTCCATCACCTACTCCCGGACCTTATTCAAAATTAATCTAGCCTTAGTGAAAGGTTGATGAGTGATCTTCATTTTACTTCAGTTATAAATTCAGTTATTCGGTAAGATGGAAATAAAATAATCTCCACTAGAAACAGGGAAATGTAAAATTCGGAGTGAGAAATAAAACTCGCTCTTAGAGGAATTTGAGGAAAGCATCAAAAAGAAAGCAATTATAGGAAGGCAAGAAAAAAATTAGAAAATAAGAAAATAGACCAGCATGTTTTTAAAAATAATGTAACTTGAAAGTCTGATAGTAAATAACCAAGCAAAAATCCATTATATCCACTTTTCAGTTCATTCTTTTAATAGATCCATAGAATTCAATGTTATTGCATATAAGTGCAGTTTTTTTAATAGATATTTCTGGAATACTTGATGGTTCTTAATGTCAGTTTTATTTTCTAAATTTTATTTTTCTAGTATGAATCTTATTATTTTACTTATATCATAGAAAATTCCAAACCAACTTATTTTTTGTTATTTGGTTTGTTTTTGTTTTCTGCTACTTTTATTGAGACAGAATTGACCTGCAGTACTGTATAAGTTTGGAGAAGGCAATGGCGCCCCCTCCCCAGTACTCTTGCCTGGAAAATCCCATGGACGGAGGAGCCTGGTAGGCTGCAGTCCATGGGGTCACTAAGAGTCAGACACGACTGAGCGACTTCACTTTCAGTTTTCACTTTCATGCATTGGAGAAGGAAATGGCGATCCCCTCCAGTGTTCTTGCCTGGAGAATCCCAGGGACGGGGGAGCCTGGTGGGCTGCCGTCTATGGGGTCGCACAGAGTCGGACACGACTGAAGCGACTTAGCAGCAGCAGCAGTAGCAACTGTATAAGTTTAAGGTGTACAGCATCATTATTTGATTTACATACATCATGAAATGATTATCACAGTAAGTTAAGTGAGCATCATATAGATACAAAATTCAAAAAATAGAAAAATATATATTTTTCCTTGTTATGAGAACTCTTATGAATTATTCTCTTAACAACTTTCATATATAACATATAGCAATGTTAGTTTTATTTATCATATTGTACATTATATCTCTAGTACTTATTTATTTATCTTATAACTGGAAGTTAGAACATTTTTTACTGCCTTCACACAAATTATTCACTAACTTCAAAGTAATGCAACTCATGTACGAAGATCATGTTTTCCACCTACCATTAGTAGAACTTTCTGAGTGCTATCTTCCCCTACTCCTAAGTAAGAATGTTAAATGTATGTTACAGTTATGCCTCCTCATTCAGCTTAGTTTCTGTACCAGTTCAAATTTCCAAGCAACAGAATAGACTTGGAAGTATATTTTTGCAGTTGCAGAACAAAAACCTAGCTAGCCAGATTTTTTATATATATCATATATACATACATATGCTTTAATCCTAAGATTAGCCTTATTAGTGATGTAATTTTCCACTGACCAAAATAACTATTTATACAGTTTTTAAGTTTCTAACATATCTAATAATGTACTAAAGGAAGTATGCCAAAAAATGTTAGAATTGAACTAGTCACTTAAGGAGATAAACCATAAATACATTAGTTATGCAAACAAAAGAAATTAGATATGTTTGAGTTAAAGATCAACAACATAGACAGTCGCAGCTCATAAAAGGGGAAACATCAAAGTTACAGTGCACTGGTGGATTTAGGTAAGGCCTTGTAAAGAAGATGGATTTGTGCTGGTCTTTGGCAGATGGAAGATATTTGGGAACATGGAGAGGAGAAATGACAATATAGGGAAAAATGTTTTGGACAAAATGAATAAAGTTTTAAGTTTTTCATGGACTTTTAAGGTGAACATACAATTTATATTAAACTGGGAAAAGTTAAAGACTCTTATGGAGCAGCTTTTTGGTGTAATGTAACATGCTTAAAATTATTATTCTTGTTTGGGTCTGTAAAGAGCTTTCCTCCTTTACCTAAGATATATATCCAATCCTCATCAATATTGTGGGAGAAGGCAATGGCAACCCACTCCAGTACTCTTGCCTGGTAAATCCCATGGACGGAGGAGCCTGGTAGGCTGCCATCTATGGGGTCGCACAGTCGGACACGACTGAAGCGAGTTAGCAGCAACAGCATCAGTATTGTCAGTCCTCATCAAAGAATTCTATGAATGGGATTAAAACCATTTTAAGGAGCACTCTCATCAGTTCTTGAGACCATTTGTATGTTCAACACAGGTCTAATCTTATACTTACCCATCCAGTTGAGAATCAGTAATTCACCCATAGTGGATTAGTAATTCATGCATGAATGATACACAGTGAAGAGGCTATGTTTGTTGTCTGCTTGAGCCCAAAATATCTTGTCAGTTTGCTATTTCATGTGTATATTTTATCCTCATTAGCCACAATTTAGATAGACATAGTAAATCACTTATTTTAGAATCTAATTTGCAGATCTTGCCCAATTGTACATTATCTTCCAGTAAATTTAAATGGTGATAAAGTCATAGCTATTAACTTTTCTTTCTAATCATCTGTGAATTTATTTCTAATAGTGACTTAATTTGTAGTAGCATTTAGAAACCTTGCAAATGTATGTAGACATAAGCCAAACACTCCAGAAGTAATTATAATGGGGCTTTCTGAGTATATATAAAATTATAAACAAATTGTATGAAATAAAGGGTAAGAGTTTATCTAGAATGTGACCATATTAGATGTACTGTAAACACTATTTCATAGTAGCTATATTCACTGTATTTAAAACTGAAGAGGTGTTTTAGTTCATCATTCAGAATACAACTATATTAACCATGTTCCTTCTACACAACAGTTATCCTTTTAAATGTTTTAAAATTCTTTTTAATTTTCTTGAGTCATAGCAATATAGTCTGGATATCCAGACAAATACTATAATCTTTAAATTAACCTTTTAAAAATTAATTCTTAAGAGATCCCAAAGAAAGGGGAATGAGTCTTACCTCCTTCTAACATTAGAATTTTGGTTTCGTATTTTGAAATCAACAACCACATACACATACAAACACAAAATCTAAACAATTCTTTAATTTTAAAAATAAAAACATTATTAATGCTTTTCAGCAAACTTAAATGTCAGTTTTTTATTCTGGTCTCAAAAACAAACCAAAAAATGCCTATTTTTTATTAGAAACATAAACATAAAATTAAATTTGTATATTTATTTTGATCAGTCCTTAAAACGTTAATTCAAAGTTATATTTGAATAATATTTGACCTGGTTTTCTTCTGCTTTGAGGTTTTTTTTTTCCTTTCAGTTTTATGTATATGTGTGTCTATTTTTCAAATTCTCTTCCTATTTAGGCTGTTACATAGTATTGAATAGAGTTCTTTGTTGGTTATCCACTTTAAATGTAGCAGTGTATATATGTCTGCTTTGAGTTTTAAGTCAGCTTGATTTACTAAACATTTTCAGGGGACAGAATGTTGGTATTTCTTGCCATTTAGGCAAAATTAATGTTTCAGAGTCAGTAAGTTTGACGGCTGTTCTTTTAAACAGCTTGTAAGAATTCTTAACAGAGAAAACCTGTGATAGCTATATAGATTTTATAGATAAATTGTATCATTCTCCAAGAGCTTCCTTGAAGCATGTTATGGAATTCTCCATGAAACTCCGTTATTTTCCAGGTAGCCTTCTAAATTAAAATATTATGCAGTGTATTTTTACCTCTCAGCTTCATATGATAGAATATTTGAATACCATAGCTTGTGAATTATAAATATACACTGTCCTTGAAATCACCTTGATCACAAAGTTTATATTTTAAAATTATGCTTTAGGTTGCTAAATCCTCTGACCAATTGCTAAAAATTTTTCACAATTCACTTCTAATTAAGACTTTTTTATGATTACCACTAGTCTTATGTGTGCTACTCTGATACTATCAATAGTGAATTTTATGTCATGGTAATCATATTTAGTTTTCATTAATATATTTCTGTTAAAGTTGTTCATATATCACATAGCCCAAATTTTCAAAGCATTTATAGCAAAACGACACATTTTATGGTTTTAAAGTCATAATGATTAAGAGCTTTGCTTATTTTAGAGTTTAGTAATTTTTAAAGAATGTTATTTGCAACTAGAACTTTAAAAAAAAAATACCAGTAATATTTAATGTTTTCTCTTACAGCCTGATGTGTGAAAAAAGAATTTTTGAAACTGTGAATAGTGTAAGGCATCCCTTTTTGGTGAACCTTTTTGCATGTTTCCAAACCAAAGAGCATGTTTGCTTTGTAATGGAATATGCTGCCGGTGGGGACCTAATGATGCACATTCACACTGATGTCTTTTCTGAACCAAGAGCTGTGTGAGTATTTAGACATTTCTCTGAGTTTCTTCATGACTGATTGCTTTCTGGAAAGGAAGAAAACTCTCTGAATTTTTGATTTCTTTTTTTCCCTCAAATGGAAAATAGAGGAAGGAGTCTTAGAACTCTTTACTTGCCTTTTTGCCATATATAAATGTATCTATTTTTCTCTGTTGTTCATGTTGAAAATTTCATGTATTACCCTAAGTCACACTTGATAAGTTAGATATACCATTTAGGTTTGTTTTAGTAAAATTTCTTTTTTTTTTTCTAGTATATTTTATCCCTAAGGAATGCCATCTGGTACCATGGCTTTAAATATTAACTATACTCAAAATACATTGCTAAGTGAAAAAATGTAGAAGAGTTCTTATCATATATTTGTATGAAGTATTTATTTTTGCATTTTAAAGGGTAGTTTAAAATAGTATGTCTTAAGTATTAAAATACTTAATGCGTATGCTTGAAATATCTCTGGAAAAATATAAAAGAAATTGATATGCATGTCACCTCCAATGAAAGGCATAGAATCCAGATTTATGATAATAAATAACTGAGTATACTGTTTAAAATTTATATTTCACTGAATACTTACTGGATGTCAGGTACTGTGTTAATTATTTTAGTTTATCGCCATAATCCTTTTTGTAGTTTTTGAATGTGATATTATATGGAAGTTTTGCTTATTCAGATGCAAAAGTTTAAATAATAACAAACACTTGTGACTAAACATAATATGTATATATTCTCCCCCTGTTGTTATCTCAGTTTTATAGCTCTTAAGTGTGGAGCTGGGGATTTGAACCTAGGAAAATTGACTCTTAATAGCTACACTCTCTGTGCAGGTGTTTACCGAATTTATGCCTCCAGCCCTTACCTCGTTCCTAAACTTCCAACTCTAATAACATTCAGCAGCCAACTTGACTTTTCCCTTTATGTAGCTGATAAGTATTTCAGGTATCTCAGAATGAACTCCTGATGTTTCCCATTTCCCCGCACTTCACCCACCACTCCCCAGCCTGTTGCTCTTCTAGTCTTCTCTCTCATTAAATCGTAATACCATGTACCATTTGTTCAGGCCAAAACACAAGGAGTCATTCTTGATTCTCTTTTTCCCTTACCTGCAACATCTAGATTCTGCCTCCAAAACATAAAACTCATAAACCAGTGATTAGTAAATCTTTGTTGTTGTTATTGTTTAATTACTACGTTGAGACCGACTCTTTTGTGACTTCATGGACTGTAACCTGCCAGGCTCCTCTGTCCATGTGATTTCCCAGGCAAGAATACTGGAGTGGGTTGTCATTTCCTTCTCCAAGGTATTTTCCTGACCCAGGGATCAAACCTGCATCTCCTGAGTTGGCAGGAGGATTCTTTACCACAGGGAAGCTCAGTAAACCTTTATTGGGTTTATTATAAAATCTTTATCTCTTGTCTGTATTCTGACAACTGACATTTGTGTAACATTTTTACTTTCCTCACTTTATTTGATTCTTACCATAACCATTAGAGGTATAACAGAACAGATAGTAGTACTGTCATATTTTCAAATTTCAAATAAAGAAATAGGGCATTAGTTCTGGTGGATAGTGAAGCTTTCAATAAAGGAGGCAAAAGCCACAAAATAATAGGCGGCTATTAAAAATTCATTCCCTGCATATTTAAAAATTAAAAGCAGGCCATCTAGACTATGCCTAGCCCTGTGCTAACTGCTGTGGAAATTTTGTTTTTGTTTTGTTACACTTTTTTTTTTAGATAAATATGAATTCCTATTCTGCATTAACACACTTTTTATTCTTCTCTGAGAGTACAAATTACATAGTACCAATGAAACAATTAACCCCAGTGAGATACAAGAATAAAATGCTACATTGCAGTACTTTATATCTGCAGTGCCTCCCTCTAATCATTCAGATCTCACTTGCAGTGTCATTTCTTTGAAGGTCCTGTCCTCATTACTTTATCTAAAATACCACTGTATCACTAATGTCTAAATCAGGCCATTCATTCTATTCTGTTTTATATTTTATGTTCTCCATACCACTTTATTTATATCTGAAACTGTCTTATTTATTTTTTACATTTTTATTGTCTGTTTCCACTCACTAAAGGGGCACAATGATGACTATGTCTATTCTGTGTACTAATAGAACACCTTGAGGGGAGGGGTGGCTCACATATACTAGGCAAACATATTCTTATTGCTTGAGACGATGGGATCACAATTAGTCCTAGCCTTGCTATGTTCTAGCTATGTGATTTTCAATTAGTTACTCTCTGAGAGCTTCATTTCCTGCTTCTGTGAAATATTTATCTTAAAGGTTTAATTTGAAGATACTCCCTGTAGTCAGTTATTTACTAAGTATCATTAGGACAATCTATTTACAAATAAACAAAAGAGAAATCAAGGTATTTTTATAATTGTCACAGTTTTGTTTTGCCACCAAAATAAGTTTGCTTTAAAAAAAAAAAAAACTAGCTTAAGCAAATTTAGAATCACATTGTTTTAATGGACTTCACTTCTGATAATTATTTAAGATCTAATGTATAATAAAATATTTATTAATAGTTGAATTTTAAAATTCTCCAAATTATGGCTCCATCTTTATAAAAATAAGTAAACACAAAACATAACTGTATTATCTATATGTACACATAAATGCATTCTTAAAAGTTTGAAGAACAATCACCAAACTAATAAGAGCAGTTATCTCTATGGATAGTAGTGGCATTGAGGTGAGATGGAGATGTATGAGTGAAAAATTGTGCTTTGAGGTAGGGGTGTTATGTGTTTTTTATAGAGGAAATATCCTTGTATTACTCGTAAAATTAAGATTCTCTTAAGTGTCTCCTTGTAGGCTATTCTACACTGAAGACAGCCCTGCATTTTTTAATTCATTTATTTATCATTGACCTACCTCCTCATTCGTTAAGGCTATTGTGTATCAAGCATTTTGCTCAGCATTTACGCTGAACTCTGAAAAAGACGAACATGGTCCAGTCCCTCAAGAGTTAATATTCTAGTTTGGTTGTAGTTTTCCTGAGATCGAAACCTATTTAGCCAATTTCTAGACGTCTTCACCTGTCCCAAGGCAGTTTGAGGTCAATATCTAAACACAAACTCACTTTCCCCACGAAACTTGGGCTACTTCTGTATTTCTTCACCTCTTCATTACAATAAAAAGGAAACCTTGAGCATCATCTTCAGCTTTTCCTTCTCCCTCATCCTTTATATTAATAGCTAATGAGACACTAAGTTCTGTTGTGCTCATTTTAAAGTTTCTCTTGAATCCATCTCTTATTCTCTTTGTTGTCTCTACATTAGAGGTTCTAATGATCTTTCATCTGTACTATCATTTTAGCCTTATCTGTTCCTTATCCCTCTGGATATCTACCTACTTGCATTCCAGCCTTCACACTACTATCAAGAAACTACTAACATAAATCTAATCATTCTGCTCTCTTTAAAATGTTTTGATTCAGTATCACTAAAAGAAGAATTTTCAGTACAGGCATACCTCAGAGATATTGCAAGTTCAGTTCCAGACCACTGCAATAAAACAGATAATAAAGTGAGTCATGTGAATTTTCTGGTTTTCCAGTGCATTTAAAAGTTACATTTATACTATACTGTAGTCTATCAAGTGTATGATAGCATTGTCTTTTTAAAAAACGTGCATACTTTAATTAAGAAATACTTTGCTAAAAAATGCTATCATCTGAGCCTTTGTGATAGATAGTAATGTCAGAGATCACAGATCACCATAACAAACATAATGGTAATGAAAAAGTTTGAAATATTGAGAGATACTAAAATGTGACACAGAGACTTGAAGTGAGCAAATGCTGTTAGAAAAATGGCACCCATTGTGTTTCCATTCAGGGTTGCCACAAACCTTCAATTTGTTTAAAAAAAAAAAAGTTATCTGTGAAACAATAAAAGGGAAAATGCAGTAAAACAAGGTATGCCTTTGTTCATAATATGACAATCAAGGTCTTTTGCAGCTAAATCTCAGGCTGTCTTCTCAGCCTCATCTTCCACTACTTCTTCCTCATCATTTATTTCAGCCACAAACTTGTTATTGGTTGTCAAACATGCTATGCCTTGTACACCTCTATTCCTTTCCCTCTTAGGGAAATGCCCTATATTTCTCCCGCAAAAGTTCTACCTTTTATAACATCCTTCTGCCTTTATAATGGCATATTGTAATTTTTTCCAAAGAACCAGATGAAATATCTACTCTAAGGACTTAAGTGACCCCCACCCAGACAAAGCCTTCCATTTTAGAGACTGTATTTTTCTTATTTTTAAAATGCTTAGCACACACCTTACATGTCTGGCACATAGTAAGGACTCAATAAATATTTGTGAAATTAGTTAACTAGAGTTCTGCTTCGAAGCATAAAAGTATAAACTCTGGGATTCAAAAACAGTGGGATTTATTAAAATTCTTTTGATTTAATTCTTGAAACAGATTTTATGCTGCATGTGTAGTTCTTGGGTTGCAGTATTTACATGAACACAAAATTGTTTATAGGTAAGTAAAATTTTGATACTTTCTAATTGCTTATTAATATGAAGTAGAATTAAAGATGATTAAGAATAGTTTGTGTTTAACCATCTTCATAATTTTCTCTTTGATATGGTAAGTGACCACTAAAAAAGTTAAAACCCAATTTTGAAAGACATAGTTAACACAATAATTATATGATGAACTTCTTTGTTACTGGTTCTCTGACCATGACCTAATTAGAATAGTCAAATTGTAAGCTGGCCTATGATAACACAATTTACCAACAATATTCATCCTGGTGAATATTTATATTCAGTTGATCCACTATAGAAAATTTCTATAGATGACTACTACTACTGAAAATTTGTTCATGATAGGTAGCTTGTGCCATTTTGTTTCCTTCATTAAGCCTTGCTTAATGAAGTGTACTTGAGGACATAGCTGATTAGCTGATTTATGTACTGGCACAAACTCCTTACCAAATTGTAGACCGGTTAGAAATAGTTCATAATCCAGCAACTCGTCTGTGGGTAACACTTTGAATAGCATTGTAGGAAGGCCAGTCAGAATTAAAAGACTATAAACATGAGTTTATTCAAACTTCTAACAATGTTTTCAAGATAATGGTTTCCTCATGACCTTATTTTTCTGAAAGAATAAAATATTTTCAAGTTAATTTGTAATCATTTAGTATGACTTGATAACTTCCCCTTTATTTTGAATTATTCTCTTAGAATGTTAAACCTGCTTGCTTATACCTTATTTATGCTGTTCATTTGACAGTTCTTTCTTATGGGTGGTATGTAGGGAATGCAAAGAAGTCCAAGAGTTCCCTGGTGATCTAGTGGTTTGGATTCAGCGCTTTCACTGCTGTAGACCAAGTTCAATCCCTCATACGGGAACTGAGATCTTGCATGTCACATGGCATGGCCATTAACTTATTTATTTATTAAGCTTGAATATCATGAAAGTATAGGTATCATGAAAGATACACGAACTCTTTCTAAGCTTTAAAATATATATTTAAATAGATAAAACATTTCTCTTAGATACATTCTTACTTTTCTACATAATGGGGGAATATTCAGAAATTATATTTTGTAAAGTAATAATCTTGCCAAAAAAAGAAAATGAATATTTATAATATAGTATTTGTAGTAAATCTCAAATCATAATATGAAAAAACTCATTTTTAGTAAAGAGAAAGTATAACTCATATTAAAATGATGTTTCTACTTTATTATCTACTGATTTTATTGATTTTTTTTTCATTGTGCTTTTTTTTTTATCCTGAACAGAGATTTGAAATTGGATAACTTATTGCTAGATACAGAGGGCTTTGTGAAAATTGCTGATTTTGGTCTTTGCAAAGAAGGTAATTGAATATTTTAAAGTGCCTTTTCTAATAAATTACTATTGCTTTGTGCTTTGGAAGTTTTCAAGTTTGTCTATGGAAAGCAAAATGTATTTTTTAATTTTTAAAAATTAAACTTGATTCTTTATTGAGATGTTACAGATTGTTCATATAACATAATCTATAACATTATTAAGAATTTATTCTGTGAACATGAATAAGATTAGGTTTTCAGAAATCACAGTATGGAAAATAAGACTCTCTTTGTTTGGTTAATAATTTGTCACTACTCTAAGAAAGCATTGGTTAATCACCAGACTTTTTGCTTTGCTGGGATTGTGCAGAGTAAATTTAAATTACATATGCCTAAAAACCTTGCCTGCCTCTTAAATTTTTAACATATTAAATAGGAAAAAATGCATATGCCTCAAGAATCTTTTATGTATACGTGTGTGTGTGTGTGTACACAGAGGTAAATAAATATCTAAACTGGGAAAATTTGAATCATATGTAGAAAGTGTAAAAAGCATGGGCTTAGGCACCACCCTTGAATCCTGACTCTGTCACTTATTTGCTCTGTTTTTGGACAAGTTACTTCTAACCTCATTGAGTCTGTTTTCTCAGCTATAAAGTAAATGTAATTCTTCTTGTTTAGGAGTATTATGACAACTAGAGATAGTGCCACAGTCTGTGGCACTGTGCCTAATATAGTAAATAGGTACATTTAATACATTGGATTGTAGGAAACATTGTCTCCCTCTCTACCCTGATACTTCTTGTTCTTTATTCAGCTTTCTTTCCACCATATACTATAGTGCTGGCACATCTTAAGTATTTAGTGAATATTTAATTAATAAGTAGTTGGATAAATGAATGAATGACTTTTGTAAAGCTTTGTCCATTATTTACCCATTGACCTCCTAATTATTGAATCCAGTGAAAGTTTTTTTTCTTTTATTGGACTTCTCTGTATTGGACATGTATCAGACACTGTTGACTGAAATGGTTTTGTTCCTCGGAGTCTGGCCTTAGCCCATTGCTATTTTTAGGTAGTTTTTAGCTAGCAATTATATACTAATGATTCCCAAATCTATCATTTCCTTTCCAAACATATATAGTCAACTATCTACTAGACAGTTTTACTTGGTCAGTCAGTAGGTACCTGAATCACTATCCAAACAGAAATAGTTTCTTTTCCTCAGTCTCATTTGCAGTTGATGGCACCATAATCCTCTCAGTCTCCCAATCTGAAAGTGTGAAATTATTCTGGACTGTCTCCTCTTCATTACTTTCCACATCCAGTTAATCACCAAATTGTATTGACATCTACCTCCTTAATGTTTGTTTTTTTTTCAAACAATATTTAAGTTTTTCATCTCCTCTCTACTATTTCCAATCATCATCTTGTTTTAACAAGGCTACTTTAATAGCTTCTTAACTTTTCTGTCTCTATTCTTTTTCTTCCTCAAATTTCAACCTGCCATATAATTGCTAAAATACAAAAGAGGCCAATATAAATTCAAAGCTGAGCATGGTACGTCCCTACTGAAAACCTTCAGTGGCAAAGATGTGATATATATTGCCCCACCTGATCTGCCTGCCTCCTCCTCCAACCAGATCTCTTGCAGCTTTCTTCTTAGTACCTTCTGTTCCAGAAAAACCAAACTGCTTACAGTCTTGGTCTCTCCACCACTATCACTTATCTCAACTCTATTTGCTGACTAACATCTGCTCATCCTTCATGCTTCTCAGGTATCACCTGTGCATGTAAGTTACCTGAGACTCATCTCCTATCCCAAGTACCAAGTCACCTTTCTAAGATGATGTGATCATCATAAGATGAATGAGCTTTTAACACTCTAGAATATGTTCAGACATTTTCTTCAATAAGTAGAATTTTATTTGACTAATTTATTACTATATTTTGAGGAACATATTTGGGCTTCCCTTGTAGCTCAGTCAGTAAAGAATCTGCCTGCAACGCAGGAGACCGGGTTCAAATCCTGGGTCAGGAAGATACCCTGGAGAAGGAAATGGCATCCCACTCTAGTATTTTTGCCAGAGAATCCCATGGACAGAAGAGCCTGCCAGGCTACAGTCCACGGGGCCACAAGAGTCAGACACGACTTAGTGACTAAATATGAAGAAAGTATTTAGAAAACCAGTTAGCTAAAATGTTAATACCGTATTTCTATATAATATGATATACTCGTTCAACTCTTGATTATCCAAGGGTTTGCTTTTGGTAGTTTTCAGACTATACTCAATGCTATTTTTATAATAAAGCAAGTAAGCATATTTTAAAAATTTAGTTCACAGGGTAGAAATTAAAGTTTAGAATAATTTTTTTTTTCTTTTGTAACTTCTTAGCAGCACTTATAATGACAAGAAAGAAAAAATAAGTAGTAAAATAAAACACAGAAATTTTATTTATTTTTATCCATTAATTAAATAATAGAGTTGCTTTTGCACAGTTTACTCCATTTTAATTCTTAGCATTTTCTTTAAAATCTTTTTCATGGGCTACCCTGCTGGTCCAGTGACCAGAACTCTGAGCTCTCGGTACAGGGGATCTGGATTTGATTCCTGGTCAGGAAACTAGATCCCACATTCCACAGCTAAAAGATCCTCCGTGCTGCAACTAAAGATTCTATGTGCTGAAGCTAGGATCTGGCGAAGCCAAAAATAAATAAATAAATATAAAAAAAGAATCTTTGATGTATTTTGGGTTTGATCACCATGCACAAATGTACACCTTTAATTTTGCTTCCTAATGATATTTTCTGACTCGTATGCTAGATTTTTTCTTTGCTAACAAATATTTGAATTTTGTCTTTCAGGAATGGGATATGGAGACAGAACAAGCACATTTTGTGGCACTCCTGAATTTCTTGCCCCAGAAGTGTTAACGGAAACATCCTATACAAGGGCTGTAGATTGGTGGGGCCTTGGTGTCCTTATATATGAAATGCTCGTTGGTGAGGTAAGTAGTGTAAGATAGATAAAAGGGAAAGATGATTGACAGAACAAAGCATGTCATTTATAAAACCACTTAATATGTTTCCTGCGTAAGTAGAACTTAAGCTTTATAAATACTTACATGTATTAGTAATGCTTATGATCCTATATTACCTTAACTGTCTTTTTGAGGTTTTTATATTTGTGGAATGTATACCAGTGTTTTGAAAATAGTTTATTTTAGTGTTGTTTATGGGCTTCCCAGGTGGCGCTAGTGGTAAAGAACCTGGCTGCTTGTGGCGGGTAGACATAAGAAATCAGATTCAATCCCTGGATTGGACAGATACCCTGGAGGAGGGCAAGGTAACCCACTCCAGTATTCTTGCCTGGAGAATCCCGTGGACGAAGGAGTCTGGTGGGCTCCAGTCCATGGGGTCACAGAGCATAGGATGCAACTGAAGTGATCTAGCACACTTGCATGGTTATATTTTATGATTTTTAAACACAGTCATACATAACTGATCATTTCATAGGAAATAGAAAGCAGGAAGACTGATAAAAGGAATGTACTCTGTATCTATAAAGAAAAGTCAGCTATACATTGGTCAGAAATAAATGTTACCTTCAGAAGCAATATAGCAGAATTAAAAAGATTAACATTTTTTTCCTACTATTTTCTTTATATTAACTTAAAATAAATTTCTGGGGATAACTTAGTTGTACACAGAAATTGTTATCACTTAGAAAACAGTGAATTATATCTAATTAATGAAACTAAGAAGAGATTAATCTATTTTGTTATAAATTGTTGGAAATGATGGATTAGGGTGAAATTAAGAAAGAATAAATATTTAGACAAGTAACTGAAAACTACTTAGATGGGCTTGATGGTCTAGAGATGAAAGAAAAATTTTCTTAGGGAATTGGTTCCTTGTGCTGCAGTTTTTCCAGTGCCAGTGACCAACCTTGTACATTCTAGGCATGAAAAAACTAGTAGCTGAATGAATGAATGAAATTGTTGAATGTCAGAAATTTCTAGTTTTACTCTGTGATTATCATTTAGTGGCACTTATGCCAAACAAGTAAATGAATGATTTTAGTTCATCCACTGATGGTGCCTTTTGATATGTAAATTGGAATGGAAATTTGGAAAAGATTGAAAAGAAATAGAGAATTAAAATATATACTATGTGCTAGGTAGACACTGTTCTATGCACTTTGTAAGTATTAGCTCACTTAATTTTTCATCAACATTTAATGAGCTCAATAGCAGTCTTATGTTTATTTCCAGATGCATAATTAGAGACACGAAGAAGTTAGTAACTTTAAAGTTATACAGCTCTCAAATAGTGGAGCTTGGATTTTAACTTAATCTCTAAACCACTGTACTTTGCTGCCTCCAAGATAGGATATCCACACAAATTAATTTCACCTCTGTTTAGAAAAGAGAAAAGCATACAGTGCTTTAAGACAGAAAGATATATTTTACATCTTATTTGCAGTTTTCTTTACTTTCTACAAGTGCCAGAAGTACCATAATAGTTATTTCTATAAGCTCTGACACACTTAAACTTTTTTTTTAAGTAACATTTTTGTTGTTTTTTTTTAAATTTAGTGTTCAATTATGTATGAGATTTGTTACCAAAAATTAGGTGCTTGCTTAAAATTTACTCTTCATATTGGAGATGACATGCAAAAAATGAGAGTCTATTATCAAATACTATAGAATTAAGAGCCAGTTAATTTTACTCTCCCTGATTCTAAAGTATCTGGGAGAAGTGGCAGTGAACAGTGAGGAAGTTCCTGTTTCCTCTATTATTACAAATGATTGAAAACTCACTGGATATATCATGTTTTCAAATTTGTATGAGTTGTGAGGACTTGAATCAACCCTAGGAATAAACTAACATATCAGGTCCCCGTTCTCTGTGCCAAAGAGAGTGAAGATATCGGAGAAGTTTAAAATAACCTTAGATATTAGAATTAGATCCTTGACATCTGAATAGACTGTTGAATTCTTTTATTGTGTGCTTTAAATAGATTTGTTAACCTTCCATTGTTAGTACTGTTAGCTTATAATCCATTTGCAGAAAAAAAACTTTAACAGCTTAACAAGTATGTAAATATATTTTCACTATTCAGAGACTTGTAGAGTGATAGTTTTCAAATACAAAATTGACTTATCAGATAGGAGTCAAAATTGCTTCGTATTACCATTTGAATTTCTCATTGAAAATCCTTGTGAAATAGGATTTTCCCCCTGACTTATTGTCTCAATCCCAGAAATTATATTGTCCCATATAACAGGTATTCAATTTATGTATTTTGAGTGAGTAAATGAACAAACCTGATTTTGATACAGCAAGCCTGGTAAAACCAAGTTTTATCAAACCAAAACTGAAATTTTGATAACTGAAAAGTTTGAAATTTTCTTAGATACAAGCAGTAAGATTAGCAGTTCAGCTTTAGTATGTTGGGTTCTGAAATGATTTTCATAGGTTCCTCAGGTCAGAGATCCCGCTCCTGTTGATACTGCTTTCTGCTTGGCTCTTGTTCTTTGATAACTAACAGGAAGTAAGCAGCCAAATCTAAGGTGTCTGCAATTCTGAGGTAATAAGTCATATTTCATAGCCATATTTTCAGTGTAGTTGAGAGTTTATCCCTATGTACATCAAATTGTTATACTGAATGTTTATTTAACTACTTTTTTTATTACTCAGCATAATTACTGTCATTATGAGCAACCATCTTAACATTCTCCTGCTGAACTGCCTCAAGACCTGTTGTGTATAGAGCATTAAATATGCCTGGAAATAATGTGTTTTTTGGTTCCTTTCAGTTTAATTTTGTTTACAGTTGCTTCTTAGTACAGTCAAATTGTCTCTAATTGTGTTTTGCCATTATTAATTTGCTATTGACTGTGGAATTCAGAACACATTCATGTCTGATGTATTTCCATAAACTGCTTCCCTCCATAGTAACACTTCACCTTATGCATTTCCTTCTGATTTCAATAAGAGTATATGGTGTGTCCTCTGGATAATAGATATGTATCTATTGTGTGTCTGTTGTAGCTTCTTGTAGTCCGTATTTGTTTTGGTGGAGGGTTTTTGTTTGATTTTGTTTTTCCTTTTTCTTATTTTCTTCACTACATGGTTCTTTGTTATATTTCACAACTTTAAATAGATAAGATTTTACTGTATTGAAACTCATTTTGACTAACTCAGGGATATTTTTTCTAGTCTCCCTTTCCTGGTGATGATGAAGAGGAGGTCTTTGACAGTATTGTAAATGATGAAGTAAGGTATCCAAGGTTCTTATCTACAGAAGCCATTTCAATAATGAGAAGGGTAAGAATTTTGTTGTACTATGTATGTTTTTATTTATAAAATAAATACGATACTTTGGCCACCTGATGCAAAGAACTGACTCATTGGAAAAGACCCTAATGCTGGGAAAGATTGAAGGCAGGGGGAGAAGGGGACGAGAGAGGATAAGAGGTTGGATGGCATCACCGACTCAATGGACATGAGTTTGAGCAAGTTCAGGAAGTTGGTAATAGACAGTGAAGCCTGGTGGTAATGGACAGGGAAGTCCACGGCATTTCAAAGAGTCAGACACGACTGAGTAACTGAACTGACTGATATTAAGAATATTTCCCAGTAGCATTTAGAAATTGCTTTTCAGTCATAGGTGTTGCATGGTTTAGACAAACACATATCAAAAGAAACTCTAAAAGGTTGCAAGTTATGAGAATCCTTCTCAGTGAATCTCTGGTTTTATATTTACTTTCTTCCTTTATATTGTGTTAGTTATTAAGAAGAAATCCTGAGCGACGCCTTGGAGCTGGTGAAAAAGATGCAGAGGATGTGAAAAAACACCCATTTTTCCGAGTAAGTGTGAAAGTTTAAAAATTTTTTGATACTCTAGCAAGTAGAAGTAGGAAACTAAACTGGTCATTTTATATTTTGTAATCCAGCTAATTGATTGGAGTGCTCTGATGGACAAAAAAGTTAAGCCGCCATTTGTACCTACAATTAGAGGACGGGAAGATGTTAGTAATTTTGATGATGAATTTACCTCAGAAGCACCTATTCTGACTCCACCTCGAGAACCAAGGATACTTTCAGAAGAGGAGCAAGAAATGTTCAGAGATTTTGACTACATTGCTGATTGGTGTTAAGTTCCTACACACTGTGAAACCAAGCAGACTGACTCACAAGAAGACCTCTTAAAAATAGCAGCCCTTCATTTGCTCTCTGTGCCAACAAAAGCTTCTGAGTTTTTATTTTTAAACATATGAAGATGTGTTTAAAAGTACTATTCTAATACCTTCTTGAAAAGTGGCTTTTCAATGTATTTTAAACAAAATTCTGAACACTGGAAACAGTTTCATGGAGTTGAAGCTGAATGAACAGCAGCCATGAAAATCTATCACCAATGAATACTTTTGGATCAATAGTCTTATTTTTTAAAATCAGAGGGGAAAAAAACACTCTTCTACAGTCCCTAGCTTTGCCGTATGCCTGCCTTAAATGGAAGGAAAATTAATTAGTTAATTTTCCTTAGGTGTGTTTTACAAAAAGAGGAAAAGAGAGCTTGGGATGTTATTACTATTCACACATAGTATGATTCTGTTTGAATAAGGCAAATGCTCTTATTTTTTTAAAGAAATTACTGTAATATCCAAAAAAAATGTAGTAATAGTTTGTGCACACTTTGGGGCTTTTTTAAAATGAAATGAATTGATGTCTTGTATTATACATTTTCTATATTTATTAGAAAATTTTTATTGCCTTATCTTTACCAACCATGTAACAGAGCCTCATAGCTTTCCAACTGAGCTACTTGCCAAACGATCTTATTAAATCAACCATGCTGAAACAAACAGGAACAACTAAACATCTGCATTTACTTAAAATTTTAAGAATGAGGACTTGACGATCATCCTGAACCAAGATACTGTTACCTGTATGCATTCCCAAAGTCTAGATGCTTAGTACGTTCAGTCATACTTTCTTCCAGAATCAGTGAGCTGATTGCTCCTTTTTTGATAGGCATTGTACATTTGTCAACCTAGTTCATCTTGTTCTTGTGTCTACTGTAGAAGGGAACTATATCTTTGTTAAAACATATGGATTATCATTGTATACATGCTGTGAACATGTATATGTGCAAGTTGTAATGTATTCTGTGTTGTAGGTTTATTATTTAATTTCACCACTTCATCACTTTTGTACAGTGGCCAAGCAGACACCTCAGACTCCAGCATTTACATTAAGTGCATTTGTACATTTTAGGCCACTGGATCCAGATTTTATATTGGCAGTTACTGAGGGCAGAAGCAATATATTATAACAGAATGTATAAATATTTTTGATAAAACAGTCTATATTTTATAAAAATTATTATAACACTAAAGCTGTACCTCAAAAGTCTCAAAAATAATTTGATCAATTACTTTGTACAAGGATCCATTTGTGGCTTTTTAATGCCCTTATAGGAAAGTCTTTTTGCAAGCCATGACTTTTCTACTTGCCTGGAGTTTTGGGTTTTTTTGTTTGTTTCAATTATTTTCCCTCCTAGTCCATGACTTTATTGTTTTTCCGTAGTTCAATAATAACATCTTTGATTCCGTGCTTAGCATGTTAGAGTCGTCATACCTCAGGAATAGCAAGTTGTTAACTAACCAATAATGAGTTAACCATTTAATCACTATTTTTTTATGTCTTAAAAAATACTGAAGTTTAAATCCAATGAGAAAATGAAATCCTGTTGATTTATAGAGGTTTTTTGAGCTTAAAACATATATGAATATTCCACCTTGCCAGGATTTGTTGGCATGTTTTTGCTATACTCTGAAAACAGTTAAAATTGTTCAGAGATAATTTCTGTTTCCTTATAAACTGATTATAAACCATGATCCCTTGGGGGAAAATCTTATAGGAAAAGGGAGCAATATGGTGTTTTAAAATTATTTTAAAATGCCAGTTCACTTCCTTGGTAAAGGACAATAGAGGATCTTAGATAAACTATCTGCTTTTAATTTAAACAGTGTTAATACAACATTAAAAAAACACTAAATACTTTTGAGGTACAGTCTGCTCACCTTTTCTGGTTCTCAAATATGCATAGAAAGCAATGTCTAAAATAGGTTTTTAGCATTAAAAACTGACATAGCATTTTGTAACTACACAGTGTACAGAATTTTTTTTTAATTAAAGTCAATCACTAAAAAAATTAGAGGGCAGGGTATATTCACACAATTAAGCTGAAGAAAGCACTAATTTTTTCCTGTAGTTTTAAAAATATATATATTTTAGATTTAAAATTTTTAAACTCTATAGAGTGTAAATATATTTTGTTATTACTGTATGTGTAAGTGACTGCTCAAGCACTTTGTAAGGAAATTAGGATATTTTAGAATGGTACACTATGCATTCAAATGAAATGTGCCTTTATGTCATTTTAAGAAAAAGTGTTTTGCAGTCATTAATTATCACAAATGCACAAATTAAAGTTTAAATAGATTGTAATTTGTAACTTTGTTTTTAAGTATTATTTCCTTTTGGAAACTTACTGTTGGTCAAAATATGTATTAGCCTTTACTATATTCAAGATCTTGAAGACTAGTTAACTTTAGTTAATCTTCTTGCAGGTACTTTTAGTCCTGGGGAAGGGCAAAATCATTAAGAATCAAACCGAATTTTCTACTTCACTGGTAATAGTGGGAAAATTTTGCATTTTTTTTCCTGTAAGGTTAGTAGCATCTTTCTTTCAGTGGTTACTTACGCAGTGCCTTCTGTGTGCTAGACACTAAGGAGAGAAAAGTACAAAAAAGAAAGCACTAAAGTCTTCATAAATGAAGAATGGTATACATTAATGCTAAAATGTATTATATGTACTTTTGTTTGAGATTAATTTATTTAATATTAGGACCTGACTTTTTAGAAAATAGGTAAACAAAAACAGATTACTAGCCATTTTGTAGTCATCTTATTCAAAAATTATGAATGGAAAATTTTAGAAATGTAAAAAAGATCCATGCTATCTGTGTGACACAAATTAAGGTCATAATGTAAATCACCATTATATGTTGACTAAGTGAAAGCTGCATTATAGATTGAAGTCTAACAAAAGTTTTACAAGTGCTGCTAATCTTTCCAAAGCACTGAGGGGTGAGTATGAGAAACCCAAAAGAACAAATGCCAACCCATGGATCGGATTTTTAATACAGAATTCTTATTTACCTTCTAGCTATCTTTTGATATCTAGTGTTTCTCTGATATAAGCTTCATATGTATATACAAATATAACTGTGTATTTATAAACATATGTATATAAATATATACATATATAAATAGAGGTAAGTTTTTAAAGTATCTTCTAAGTGTCAAAAATCTTGCATGATTTCTACTTCTAGTATCATGACTAAGTAGAAGCTCTCAGACATCCAAAAGGACACATAATTTGAGTCGTTGCTGGTCTCATTAAAGATAAGAGTGGTCTCTGGCAGTTCCTCACTCCAAAGTAGTCAAACAAACTTGAGCATGAATCTGGACACACTAGGGCTTCAACATCTTAAGAGTTAGGGAGTATCCAAGCACAAGAGTGAGAATACTCAGAGATGGGGAGATTAGTCCAGAGAAGTTGGAAGTTGCAGAGGATAAGAGCCAGGATGGCGGGTAGCTGACTTTGGAAATGCAGGCACCCAGAAGAAATAGAGTTGCCAAGGATGGATTTTTGTAGCACCACCATTATGGGTATAACAAACTTGGGAACTGCAATAGAACTTTCTGTGCTAAAATTCTCTAGAGGAGCTCAAGTTCTATTTTACATAATCACTGTCTGTCTACTAGTAGAATCAAATATTTTCTGAATGAAAACTTCTCCCGGATGGAAATATACAGGACTTTCACAAATTAAAATCAAGCAATACACTATCACAGATCACCAAATAGATGAGTGACAGGAAGTTATCTTTAATGAAGCCAATAAAAAAAGCAAATATAGACATCCCTTCAAAAGATTGCAAATGTTAGGATACTTAGATACAGAATATAACTATATAAAAATGTTTATATGCCTAAAATTTACCAGCATAAATATGTAAAATGATATTTGAATTAACATTTTGAAATTTTTTTAAAAAGTATGTATAATTGACCAAGTTTGAAACTCAATGGAAGCATTACAGCAGATGAGACAGGTGAAAAAAGAACTTAGTAAGTCAACTAAAGCAATGAGGAAATGAAAACTATGAAAGGAAGTTTAAGAGGTATGGAAGATGAAAGGGAGACTCAATCAGAAGAAATGGAAGAGAGGCAGTATGTAAAGAGATAATGGCTGCGAATTTCCCAGAGATGAGAAATATTGAAGAAGTACCATATTCTCCATGCAGAAACATAAATTTATACATAGAATCATTGTTGTGAAGCTGCAAACCACAAAGACAACATCTTGAAAATACGCAGGGGGAAAGGACTAATAGTATAAGGGCTTCCCTGGTGGCTCAGACAGTAAAGAATCTGCCTGCAATAACAGGAGACCTGCGTTCCATCCCTGGGTCAGGAAGATCCTCTGGAGAAGGAAATGGCTACCCACTCCAGTATTCTTGCCTGGTCAATTCCGTCATTGTAGTAAAACTGCAGACCACAAAGAGAACATTTTGAAAATACCAGGGAGAAAGGACTATTATCTATGAAGGAAAGACTAACAGTTAACTTTTCAATAGCAACAATAGAAGCAGTGGAATATTATTTTCAGAACATTGAAAAATGAAATGTCAACCTGGAATTGTGTAGAAAGTAAAATTTTTTTTTAAGAATCAGAGCAATTTAAAATATTTTTTAAAAGAGGGTTTGGATCAAGAGTCGTACTCAAAAGGAAGTGCTTCAAGAAGAAAGAAAATCATCCCAAAATGATGATCTAAGATACAAAAAAAGACTTGTAAGCAAATAAAATGGTAAACAAGGAAATCTAAATAAACCAAGTCCACATATAGAAGCCTTTTTTTCCCTAGGTTAAGTCAACAGAAACCTGGATAGCGAATGTAAGAAAATGGAGAGAAGATCAGAGCTAAAGTATTCTATTGTGTTGTTGGGATGTCAGGGTATTGATTAACTTTAGTTAAATGTATAATCATAAAATGTCAAGGATATTCACTGAAAGAATATAGTGCATATAAATTCCAAATCAAAGATAAGATGGTAGAAGTCTAAATGTATAGCAGTGTAAATAGAGAAAGCTCACTGGTTAAAAGCAAAGTAAAAAAGGAAATTGACTTTATAATGTTTACAAAAAGATCATTCTAAAATATACATACATAGAGAAGTTGAATGTAAAAGTAGGAGGAAATATATATGATGCAAACAACCAGTCAAACTGAAGCTGTGCTGGCTTTGCTTAATATTGAACAAAATGATTTTAGACACATCTTGAAAAAAAGATGTTTTTGTCACCAAGAGTGGAGTGTTTTTACACAATGATAAAACAAAAAGGTAATAGATTTAGAAACAGCCTATCACATTCATGCTTTAATAGGGCATGGCAGAGTTGGTTAAACTGATAAGTGATATATATAGTAAAACAAAAAACACAAGTAACAGAACTCAATGGCATCATCCCATATGAGGAACCATTCTCTTTAAAACTGGGGAATAGGGCTAGGATGCCTGTCATTACTACTTTTCAACATTGAACTCTGCTACTCTCAATAATATAAGCATTCAAAGGAGGATATAAAATGGTTATTATTTGCAGGTGATATGATTATCAACCTAGAAAACTTTTCAAAGACTACAATTAGCTAACAGTCATAGTTTATCTAAGATTCTGGTTATAAGATGAAGATACAAAAAGCCGGTAACATGTCTGGATCATTATCAAGTAATTAGAATACAAAATATTTTTAAAAAACAACCTTACAATGGCAACGGAATTTAAGTTCCCTAAAAATAAATTTAACAAAAGATGTGCAAAATCAGTTGTTTTTGTTTTTTTTTAAGTCTTTAAAGAAGACCTAAGTAAATGTAGAAATATCCCATCTTATGACTTGCTGCCAAGTTTTCCTCAAATTGCTCTGTAGGTTTAATGCAACTCCAGTCAGAGTTTCAACATTTTTTTTTTGGTGGAACTTTACAAGTTCATTCTAAAATTTATATGGGGCTTCTCTGGTAGCTCAGCTCTTAAAGAATCCACCTGCAATGCAGGAGACTCTGGTTCGATTCCTGGGTTGGGAAGATCCCTTGAAGAAGGGAAAGGCTACCCACTCCGGTATTCTGGGCTGGAGAATTCCATGGACTGTATAGTCCATGCAAAGTTTATATAGAACAAAAAGTCAATAATAGTAAAGAATAGTTTAAAAAATTTCTGAAGAACAAAGAGGAGGAGAAGGAATTTACCTTACCACATGTGAAGAATTTAAGAAGTGTAGCAATTATTGTAGAATTGGTACATATTACAAATTAAAACAATAAAGCCAAGGAACAGATCCACACACATATATAAAACTTGTTATACAAAAGCAACATGGGGACTTCCCTGGTGGCACAGTAGATAAGAATCCACCTGCCAATTGCAGGGGGCACAGGTTCAATCCCTGGTGGTCCAGGACGATCCTATGCACTGCAACAAGAGAAGCCACCAACCAAAGAGAACCCCTACTCACCACAGCCAGAGAGAGCCCCCCCAAAGCAATGAAGATAAAATCAGTGAAAATGTGTTAAAAGCGCAATATGACAATTTAGTGGAGAAAAATAATGTTCCCTACATAGAGCCAGGAAAGTTGCTTATCCATATGGAAAGGGAAAAAGAAACTGAATTTCTATGTCCCACCATCCTAGAACTTCAAGTGAATTAAAAAAGTCAAAAGTAAGACATGAATCAGTGAAAATATTGTACATAGGAGAAGAAAGCACTAAAATGTAAGAAAAACCATAGTAAAATTCAAAAGTTCTGTTTATGAGAAGACGTCATAAAGTAAAAAGGCAAGTCACAAAGTGGAAGATTATTTCCATCATGTAACAGAATGACAGCTAATATACATTAAAAGTTCCTGAAATTCAATAAGGAAGACAGTGACAAAGTTCAAAAGATATGAACAGGTATTTTACATGAACAGTATACATGTCCAATCTCAACTGTTCTTAGAAACTGCAAAATCAAAACTATACTGAGGTAAAATTGTGTGCTGTGCTCAGTTGCTCAGTCGTGTCCAACCCTGTGGACTGTAGCCCACCAGACTCCTCTGTCCATGGGATTATGCAGGCAAGAATACTGGAGTTGCCATTTCCTCCTCCAGAGGATCTTCCCAACTCAGGAGTTGAACCCACATCTCCTGTGGTTCCTGCATTGGCAGGCAGATTCTTTACCACTGAGCAATTGCACACATTCAGTTGGCAAAAATTTTAAATTCAGCTTATATCAAGTGATAGAGATGGAGTGGAACAATGAGATCTTGTGTAAATTGTTGTGAGGAGTATAAATAAATAGCCATTCTGGAAACACAATTTGGTATTATCTTGTCAAGTTGAACATTTACATACTTTGGTACCCAGCAATTCCACTTGAGTACTATAGCCTTCCCAGGTGGTACGAGTGGTAAAGAATCCGCCTGTCAATGCAGGAGACGTAAGAGACATGGGTACAATCCCTGTGTCGGGACGATGTCCTGGAGTAGGAAATAGCTACCCACTCTGGTATTCTTTCCTGGAGAAATTCCATAGACAGAGGAGCCCCGTTGGCTACAGTCAGTGGGATTGCAAAGAGTTGGACATGACTGAGCACACAGTGTGCTGTATCCTAAAGAAACTCTTTTTACATATACACAATACTGTTCCTAGCACTATTTGTAAGCAGAATTGGAAACAACCCAAATACTTATCAGTGGAAGAAAATGGTTTAATAAAGTATAATTAAACTGTGAAATATTATAGAGCAATGAAGATCAACTGCCCCTATAGTGAACAGTACAAACGAGCAAAATATGTGAAAGAAACTAGTAAAGATTATGTACAGTGTCATATCACTTTTTAAAAGTTAAAAATTAAGCCAAACCAAACATAAATATGATAAAAAAAAATTGCTTTCCTTTTTTAAGCAAGTAATTGTTGAACAAAAATTAAGATAGGATTATCTGATGAAATGAAAGAATATGATAGTGTTGGAATACACATGATGATGGGAAGAGCTGACTCATTGGAAAAGACCCTGATGCTGGGAAGGATTGAAGGCAAAAGGAAAAGAGGGCAGCAGAGAATGAGATAGTTGCGTAACATCACTGACTCACTTCAGTTCAGCCACTCAGTCATGTCTGACTCTTCGCGACCCCATGGGCTTCAGTACGCCAGGCTTCCCTGTCCATCACCAACTCCCAGAGCTTGCACAAATTCTTGTCCATTGAATTGGTGATGCCATCCAACCATCTCATCCTCTGTCGATATTTGAGCAAACTCTGGGAGATAGCGAAGGACAGGGAAGCCTAGCGTGCTGCAGTCCATGGGGTCGAAAAAAGTCAGACATCACTTATCAACCTAACAACAATAATACTGATAGGTAGAAGTTTAGATCTTCAGTTTGGGTGGTGATTTAATCAGTTCAGTAATATTAATAAATTATACACTTCTCACCATCTTGAATCCTCACTTTTCTCCTTTTCTACCTTGTATTGCCATCTCCATCATACTGTTTAATGTATATCCTCAGCCCCCTGCTCCTCTCTTGCATCTTAACCCTGTTAAACCCAATCAAATCTGTATTAAATCTGTTTCTGCATCTAAACAACCATGCTAACTTGTCTCACTATCATGAAGTGAGCCAATACTAAGTTTCCTTGGTCTTGTGGTTCTCAAACTTTAGAGTGTATCAGAATCTCAGAATCATTGGATGAACTTGTACATGAGTCTCATCAATCAGATTGTTTGTTTTGTTTTTTTGATTTTTTTGATATTGGTTTGTATGAGTTCTTTGTATATTTTGGATACTAACCCCTTCTCTGATACATGGTTTGCAAACACTTTATCCCATTCCGTAGGTTGCCTTTTCAGTTTGTTAATTTTCTCTTGCTGTGCAGTAGCTTTTTAGTTAGTGTAGTTCCACTTACTTACTGAGCTTTTGTAGCTTGTGCTTTTGGTATCATATCTAAAAAATCATTGCACAGACCAGTGTCAGGAAACTTTTTTCCTATGTATTCTTGGAGTCTTATGGTATTAGATCTTAGGTTTACATCTTTAATCCATCTTGAATTAATTTTTGTGAATGGTGTCAGATAGAGATCCCGTTTCATTTTTTTTGCACATGGTTGTCCAGTTTTCCTAGCACCCTTTATTGAAGGGGCTATCTTTTCCCCATTGAGTGTTCTTGGATCTCTTGTCAAATATTAATTGATTATAAATGTGGTGGGGGGCATATTTCTGGATTCTGTACTGTGCTATGTCCACTTTTATCCAAATACTGTGCTGTTTTAATTAGCTATGTAGTATAGTTCAAGATGAGCAAATGTGAATGAATGCCTTTAGTTTTGTTCTTCTTTCTCAAGATTACTTTGGTCATTCAAGTTTCCTTTTCTGGCTCCAAACAAATTTTTAGGATTATTTTTTTCTATTCCTGTGGAAAATATCATTGGAATTGTGATGGAGACTACACTGAATCTATAGATAGCTTTGAGTAATACAAATGTTGTGTATAGAAACACAACTGATTTTTATATGTTGATTTTACATCCTGTAACTTTACTGAATTTAATTCTAATTTTTTTTTGGTTCAGTCTTTAGGGTTTTCTTTATATAATATGTAATCTTCAAATAATGACAATTTTATTTCTTTCTTTCCAATTTGGATGCCTTTTTATTTCTTGCTCAACATTTTTCTCACTCCAGTTTTGATTGCTTGCTGACTTTGCTGTAGTTTTATTTGCTTATACATTGGAGACAGAAATACTATCTTTATGTCAAAGGAATCAGTTTGTCCTCCAGCATCAAAACACATTGCCATTATTAAGTTGGGCATAAGTTTAAGTGATGGGCTTGCATCTAGGAACTGTGTTGTATACCCCACCCAAAAGTGTGTGTGTGTGTGTGTGTGTGTGTGTGTGTGTATGTAAACATCTGTGTCTCAAGTTTTTAAGTATTAGGATCACTTAGCACAAACACCTGTGAAAGGCATGTGAAATTGAGACCAGCTGAGAGACAATTCACCTGGCTCCCTTATCATGTTCACTCTGGAAAATAGATTTATTAAGAGATGGAGTAAAATAAGAGACAAACTGGTAGCAAAATTTACTTTTCTTTCTCTCTTGTATGGGTGTACATGCCAAGTAGGTATTTGTATAAATGAAATACGTGCTTGATGTTGCCAAGGAAATATACTTATGTAATTTGTAAAACACCCCTCCTCTCTTCAAATAATCAGCACTGTGTATCTCCTAGGCATGAACGCACATTAACAGAAAGAAATCCAAGATATGAAGATCACCATCTTGGCACTGGGCTTTCCAGGGCAGTTTAAGTGTTCCCATTTTCACTGACTTTTTAGATCTTGCCTTTTCCCCCCACCCACTTTCTATTCAGTTCTACTTTATTCACTTGCTTCATCCTAATCAGATCTCTGACCTGAAACTTGTGACCTTAGTATTACCACTTTTCCCTGTTTTTAGAAGAACAGTAGTAATATTTAAAAACTTCAGTATTCTACCATATATGATCGCATTTAATCCCCAAGCCTATCCCTGTGAAGTTGGCCAAGTGAAGTAAGTTCCCCAGCTCATACAGCTGCTAAGTGGCAGAGCCAGAACCTTGACCCCTTCTTTGCCCAGTGTTTTTTCTGTTATGCTACAAACTTTTTAAGTTGGTTTTAAATTAGACCAGTTGATAGTCAACTCCCCCTGAAAGTAAGATGAAGACAGAATAAAATTAAAACTCCCCTTTCCCTTCCCCCAGGAATACTAACATCAGTGGTATTACATACTTCTTATTGGATTACATCAGGAGAAATGTAATATCACATTTTTCCACTAAGTTTGATCACTTGGTTAAGTTGATGACTATGAGATCTCTCTTCGTGAAGATGTATTTTTCCTTTATAACTAACAGACAATCTGAGACAATACATCTTCCAAACAACCTTCCTTCCAATACTCATCTGAATAACATTACATTGGGAGTTGCAGAATAATTTTCCAACGCTAGTATGTCATCTATATGCAGTAACTGCCATTCCTGTTAAGCTTTCCCTTTTCCTCCTAACCTCACTTAAAAAAAAAAAAATTGAGTATTGTGTGGGTTTTTAAAAATCATTATATTATAATCCATTGCTATTACTATTTTTTTTTCTTGGATGCTTCAGTTGTCCCCAGATTGAACCCGTTGGTGTTTGAGTACCTCCTTGCTTTCTTGTGCTATGAGATGTTCCCGTCCAACTTTATGCATTCTCTGCAAAACCTGGAATTAGCCCTTTTTATGAGAAAGAATATTTAGAAACTAAAATCTGCTGTTATGAAGTCATGATATCCAGATCCTTTCAGTTGATATAGAAATAAACCTTTTTCAAAATTATGAGTTTATGCTGATTTAAATGGAGCATTGCAGGATTCTTTATCAACTTTTCTTCACTTCATATTTTTATGTCTCTTCTGCCATTACAGACCCTCATTTTTAAGAGTCTGTATTTGTAATTCAGTTTCATGCTAGAAAACATTATTTTTCACTTGTTTAGAAAAACTTGTTCAGTTTACCAAAGTGATCACTCTTTGAAAATTAACAGGAGGGACTTCCCTGGAGATCCAATGGTTAAGACTCATTGCTTCCACTGCAGAAGGCACAGGTTTGATCCTTGGTCAGGGAACTAAGATTCCACATGCCATGCCACATAGCCAAAAAAAAATGATATGAAAGCTTAAAAGCTTCATGTCACTACCTTCAGTGCCTCCATGGGAAACAGGCAAACACATCAATGGTCCTGAAAAAATCCAATTTTTAGGTAATTGTTGTTACAGTTGGTAATTTCTATTTTCTTTTTTGCTGTTTATACAAAGTCATCACACTCACGAATTTATTTCTCCTAGTGTACAGATTCATATTTTAGATTCTCAGTGGAATCCAGTTAAGTAGTTTTGACATTGATAGCATTATGCTGAGTTATAGTATTTGCTTCTTCATGCTTTTTATATTTCAGTGAGCTGTTTTTGAGTTGCTGGTTTACTTTGTGAAATATAGATATAATACAAAAAAAAATAATGAAAAATGTGAACTAACCAGGACTAAACAATATGCAAGTGAAAAGTACCTTATTGCCTTATCTGATTGGCACAGTCTCTGTAGTATGCATGCAATATTTAAGAATATAATTATTAACGAGTAAGGTTTCTATGGAAATAGTAACTACTTTTATCTTTTACAAATTTGAAGTTGTGTGAAAAAAACCTTAATCCCAGTAATTTTATCTTTGGCCCCCAAACTGCTGTAAACCACTTAGTAGACTTCCAGGGATTTCCAGCATCTAAACACTGTAAAAAAACAACAACAAAAAAAAAACACCATAGCTTTTTCTAATCCACTATCCTGAGCTCATCAAACTCCAGGCTTTTCTGGATAAAGTAAATAAATTGCAATTTGATTTCTAAAGAACCCCTGATACCCCCTTGGTACCTGCTTTTTCTTTACATACTGACACTACTGCCTCACCATTCCTTCAGGTTGTGTTATAGTTTAGTTATAAATGCCAAAATGGCCTTTTAAATGTTGTCATTTGAGGCCGATGCTCCAAACTGGAGACTTTTGAAATGAGGCCTATGAAGTAAAAAGCAGTCTAAATTAAAGTATGCATTAACTGTTTGAACTGGAAATTACTTCTAGTTTAGTTAATAAAACTATATAAATTAAAAATAATGCATAGATATGTATTTCTTTATTCTGTGTTGTGTCTTTTCCATGTTGAGATGTCCAAGCCTAGAATTCAGGAAGAGGCCTGGGCTGGAGAGGTTTACAGTGGGAATGAGGGGCGATCTTTCAAGAAGTTTGGCTGTGAAGAGCAAGAAAGTGCCAAGGAGCAAAGAGTTTAGGACCCAGAAGAGACTGCAATGTGTTTACATGTTGATGGAAGGGCGCAAGCCAGCCAAACTGCCTGTCATCCCCACAGGGTCCAGGCAGTAGGAGGCCACCTGGTTTGATTCATAGTGATCATTTTCAGTCTTCCCAGAGATGAGCCTAAACCCAGTGAACTCAATGTTAATCATCTTCTAGATTCTGCTAAGGGAAAACAATCTTTCTCTGACCACTCACTCTCAACATAGAATCAATCAAATTCTCACTTGTGCCCCCATCATAACCTGCAAAATACTCTCCATGCTGTATTGCATTTATTTGTGTACATGTCTCTTTTCTCAACAAGTTGTGTTTTATTCAGCTTAGATGCCAAGTGCACAGCTCTGTTGCTGATGTGCTGTAGCATTCAATAAAGAATAATAGCCTTTTATTAAGTAATAACATTCATTTAAAAAAAATCAGGCCTTTTGTGTTACCCTATGGAATCTTCACAACAACCCTGTGAAAAACGCTAAGTATTCTCTGTTTCCAAGTAAGAAACCTGAGACTTAAGAAAGCTGAGTAACTTGTGCAAAGTCACACAGTAAGTGGAAGAGTCAGGACTCCAACCCAGTCTTTTAGCAATATTCATGCTCTTAAGCTTACTATAGTCAGTGGGTGATTGTATAAGTGAATGACTGGATGGGCATAAAGGAATTCAAAGGCTTAAAATTCCCATAAGTGAACTACCACACCACTTTTTAAACATAACACATACTCAGAATGTCTAGTTGCTTAACAAATGCTTTTTGTTGGAAAAAAATGCAACAGTTGCAAAACTGAAATTAAGGGTAAATTGTTAACCACTGGAGGCTTCTTTTGTTCATCTTTGTATACATTGCTCCAAGAGCTTAATGATACTAAAAAGACCAACTCTTCATGGGAAAAGAAAGTGTCTTTTGCTTTAACACTGTTAACCTGCAAAACAATAAGGCCCTATAGCAGAAAACTATATTCAATATTGTGAGATAAACCATAATGGAAAAGAATATGTATACATAATATGTATGTATATCATACAGGAATATGTATACATAAAATAAATTTATACAATATATATAACTGAATTTGCTGTGCAGCAGAAATTAATGCAATATTATAAATTATGCATCAATAAAATATAAAAATAAATTTTAAAAAAATAACGCTATTGCCTGAAATGACCACACAAAATTGTCCTCTCCTACTTCAGGCATAAGGTTGATTACATCTGTAACTGTCTTAGAGCCACCAAGAGCAGTATACGAAGCCCTTGCTTGTAGTATGTGCTGGGTGTACTGCCGCTCATGGTCCCCAAGCCCACCAGCCTAGGCCTGTTGGTCCTGCTGGCATTGTGTCAAGCTATCCCATGACTGAAATCACATGGGGATGTCATGATCTCAAATTCGAGATCTTAATTTATATCTAAATTAAGAACTCAATTTATAACTAAAATATAAACTTCAAGAAAGCCTGGGGTTTTTGGTTTGTTTTTGGTGGGTAGTTTCACTTTGTAGCCTCTGCTGTTCAGGGAAGTATGAGAGAAGGAAGTTAGTGAAGTGAAAGTGAAAGTCACTCAGTCATGTCTGACTCTTTGCAACCCCATGGACTATATAGTCCATGGAATTCTTATCATTGCATAATAATTACACTATATTCTACAGATTGAACTTTACTTAAATTATTCTAAAAGTGCTCTTTTTTCCCCTTCCCCCATTTTTTTTTTCTTTCAGCATTCTGAATTGTTTCTTTAGGTTTAACCTAAAGGCAATTGTAAGAAAATAACCCAAAGATTTCACCTGTATTTCAGGTTGCTTCTTCAGACAATACAAGGTAGGCTTTTACCAAACCCACTCATTATTTCCTCTGAATCATTTCCAGGGCCATTTTCATAGTAAGAGTTGAAACTTTCTCTTTTAAAGTAAACTACTCTGTTGTAGAAACTTTCATAGAATGAGAAAAGAAACCTAAAAAGTTTAGTGCTTAACCATTTGATCTATAAATGAATCAAGTTTTAGTCACAAGTGTATACTCCAGTGTGGTTTCCTATCCCAAAAAACAAATCAACCCTCTTTATTAAATTCAACCAATTTTTCTTATTGAGGTATGATTGAAAAATATCATTATATTTTATTATAATATCATTATATAGTTTCAGATATATGACATAATGACTTGGTATTTGTATTGGATTGGCCAAAAGGTTCACTCAAGAAATTGTGTTGTAAAGTTATCACAATAATTCTAGTTAACATCTGTCACAATACATGGTTACAAAATTATTTTTCTTGTGATGAGAACTTTTAAGATCTATTTTCTTAGCAACTTTCAGATAAGTTATAATCACCACCTGTATTTTACATCCCCATGACTTATTTTTTAATGGAGTGTAATTGCTTTTACAATGTTGTGTTAGTTTCTGCTATACAACAAAGTGAACTAATTTTATGAGTTTATACCTTTTGATCATATTCAGCCATTTCTCCCACTCTCCCCACACAAGCACCAATTTGTTCTCTATGAAGTCATTTTGGTTTTTGTTTTTAGATACCATATGTGAGATTGAATGGTGTTTGTCTGACTTATTTCACTTAGCATAATGTCCTCAGGGTCCATCCACGTTGTCACAAATGGCTAAAGAATATTCCATTGTATCTATATACCACATCTTCTTTATCTGTCCAACCATCAATGGACACTAAGGTCATTTCCAGAGCTTGGCTATTGCAAATAATGCTGAAATGAACATGAAGGTGCATATATCCTGAATTAGTGGTTTCATTTCCTTCAGATAAATACCCAGAAGTGGAATTGCTAGATCATATAGTAGTTCTGTTTTATTTTTTAAGGAATCTCTATACTGTTTTCCATAGTGCCTGTACCAATTTACATTCCCACTGATAATGCATGAGGATTCCCTTTTCTTCACAGCCTTGTTTAACACTTACTTATGGTCTTTTTGATAACAGCCAGTCTAATAATTGTGAGGTTATACCTTACTGTGGTTTGGATTCACATTTCCATGATGATTATAGTGATGTTGAGCACCTTTTCATGTACCTGTTGGGCATCTGTGTATCGTCTTTGGAAAAATGTCTATTCAGATCCTTTGCCTATTTTTTAATTGAATTGTTTGGGAGAGAGGTTGCTTTTGTTTTGGTATTGAGTTGTATGAGTCTCGATATTATTTTGGATATTAACTCCTTATCAGAGAGATGATTTACAAATATTTTCTCCCATTCTGTAGGTTGCATTTTCATTTTGTTGTTTCCTTTGCTGCGCAGAAGTGATTTCACCTCACTAGTGATGTGAACATTTCACCCTAATGATGTTCTTACTGTAAAATGAAGGAGTTATAGTAGGTCATTCATTTTTAACCTTCCTTTCAAAATCTCTAATACATAACAAAGTCAGAGCAGAAGCAGGCTGGGGGCCCAGGTCATCACACAGTGGAGGCCTGTCTTCCATCAAAGCCCCCAGCCTACATAGTTTGATGTCCATGCTACTGGAAGACCCTTAATGAAATGCCTTTTAGAGTTGTCATTCAACATCCACCATCTCCAATATGATGGCAGACTCAAAAGTCATAGAGCTCAACTGTGGTGTAAGAGCCAAAATCCAAGCCCCTATTTTGTACTGAAGAACAAACCTCTGCTCACATTGACAGATTAGGAGTGAGAGGAGCTGTTCAAATACCAGATATTTGTTAGGCCACAGCAATGCAGCAGGATGTTGAAAGTTGAGTCCTTTTCTGATATTTCATCGTTAAAGAAATGAAACTGATTTCTGCATGTTAATCTTGTATCCCACTTCAATATCCTAAGATAAACCATAATGGTAAAGAGTATTTTAAAAATGTATATATGTTTATAACTGAATCACTGTGGCTATACAGCAGATTTACACATTATAAATCTTTACTTCAGTTTAAAAAAAAAAGAGGAATGATGACCTAAAAAACAAAAAAACCCCCAAATAATGGTTGTACCAACCATAGGTTGTTGCAGGTCAGAAAGACTATGAGGTTATGGTACTCTGCAGAAGTTTTATGGTCACTTTTTCCCTTTTCCTCTGTCCCCAAGTATGAGCTTGAGCCTCGTAGAATGGCAGCTAAATGTCCCCCCAGCCAGAGAAATGCCAGTAGGGATTATGAATGAAGTTTGTGCTTTTGAGAGACACTGGTGCCCCGATGGCCTGGATCAGCTGAATAGCAGTTTCACAGTGACACCTTAAGATCTTGAGATCCTGATGAAAGAAGTATGTATGTGTAATATCTAAGAGGGGGAGAGCGAGGTGTTTAGGGGGCCAGGGAAAGTCTCAGTAGCTCCACAATTGGCAGATGAGATTAAAACTCCAGCAACAGGAAAAGTCAGGGCCACTGATATTTGGAAATATTGGCATGGGGCACAGAGGCCTCTTGACTGGATTAGGACCAGATGGGTAACAGGCTGACCCCTCCCAGCTGTTCATCTTGATAATTAAAGTAAATCTTGCACCTGTGATACAAAATTAGCTCAGAAACCAAAGACAACCCTGGGTAAAGTACATTTGTTGCTCTGAACACAAAGGCTTACTATCAAGAGGCATTTAGTTTAAGCACCATTTCATTTAGACAGATAAAAGAACAGTTTCTAGCTGTTAACTCTTTTGTCACCTGAGCTGATTTAAAAGTAATTCAAACCTCACTCTGAGGAACTTTCCCCAGAGCCAGATACAAATACATTGAATAATTCTGTTCATTTATAAACCGAAAAGAAGTCTATTTGAAAGCTAGAACTAAAATCAGTCCTGAAGCAGCATCCTATGAAATACACTTTATGGTTTACTAGAAAAGAGCACTGGACTGAAGACCACCAGACCTGAGTTAGTCCTCTCTCTGCTAAGCAAACCTGGACACAGCTTTTGGTTTCTCTGTGCTTCTCTCAACTACAAAATAGGGAGATTAGACCGGAGTAAACTCAGATTCCCTGAAATTCATAATCAAGTCCTTGAATGAGATTAATAGCAGAGACTACCAATTATTGTGGCTTTCAGTTAAATCTTTGTTTTAAATACCCAAAGGGAAGGGGCCACAGTAAACAGTTTTCCAACTGTTCAAAGATGCTGGCATGCACTTTACCTTCATTGTTCATAGAAATGGCTCGCACAGCTAATATTTCTAAGTTGCTGAAATGTAGGCCCCCGAACAGAACGTGGCTTCAACTTCGACAGCTCTCAATGAGATGGGGAGCTTTTGCCACCTTGAGGTTAAGACTCTAAGTGCCATTCTCTAAAAATGCAAATACACCTCCTGCCTGCAGCTTACTCTTTAAAGTTTCATTGATCCACGTTTTTAAAATATATTTTTAAAAAAAGACCAAGTTGTTGACATAGCTGAGTAGCAGAAGCTAGATCCCTTTTCTTTTTGCTTACCTACATTTTTCTAGTTATCTAATGGCATCCAGTCCCATCACTTCATGGCAAATAGATGGGAAAACAGTGGATGACTTTATTTTTTCGGGCTCCAAAATCACTGCAGATGGTGATTGCAGCCATGAAATTAAAAGATGCTTACTCCTTGGAAGGAAAGTTATGACCAACCTAGACGGCATATTAAAAAGCAGAGACATTACTTTGCCAACAAAGGGCCGTCTAGTCAAGGCTATGGTTTTTCCAGTGGTCATGTATAGATGTGAGAATTGGACTATAAAGAAAGCTGAACACCGAAGAATTGATGCTTTTGAACTGTGGTGTTGAAGACTCTTGAGAGTCCCTTGGACTGCAAGGAGATCCAACCAGTTCACCCTAAAGGAGATCACTCCTGGGTGTTCATTGGAAGGACTGATGCTGAAGCTGAAACTCCAATACTTTGGCCACCTGATGCGAAGAGCTGACTCATTTGAAAAGACCCTGATGCTGGGAAAGATTGAGGGCAGGAGGAGAAGGGGATGACAGAGGACGAGATGTTTGGATGGCATTACCGACTCAATGGACATGAGTTTGGGTAGACTCTGGGAGTTGGTGATGGACAGGGAGGCCTGCCATGCTGCGGTTCATGGGGTTGCAAAGAATGACTGGACTGAATACATTTTTTTAGCCAGGAAAATGAAAAAACTAAACAAATCATATTGCTATACCCAAACTGCAGCTTTATTTTAAAAATAAAGTATAACAACAGCTAGAAAGAAAATAAATACCAAAATGCTGGTGCCTTTCTGTATGGCTCATGGGTGTTTTCATTATGCATTTTCCAAATTTCTGTAATGCACATGCACTAACCTTTGATAGTTGCAAAAATAACTTTTCAAACGATCTGGTTGCAGCTTGCTGAATGTCATTACTGAACATAGTTTTGTGGCCAATCACTAGAAACTGTGGAGCATTACAGGAGGGAGGCTACTGCTCTCATTCTACACTTGGAAAGATGGAGATGTGTGGTGCTGGGGACCAAACGGGATACCCAGGAAGGGAGACTAACCCAGGATTTCTTTTCTTCCTAGGTCCCACTCTGGGTGAGATAGGCTCTACGTGCCTGGAGTCTACATTTCATCACTATCCTTGCAATCCTTTATTTGGGTTATCGTATTCTTGTGTCGAATTGTCTAGTATTCTCCCACAGCTGTGAGTAGTGCTATGTCAATGTCCTACAATTTTGTTTAAGGGAAAAATATTTGTTTTCGTGGTCCGATACCGTTCCCCTTCCATGATCAACAGAAATGACAGGGGAGGTCTGATCTTCTAAAAGGGAAAGTTCCTTCCTGGACCAGGGCTGGAATTTGCCCACCAAGGCCACAACAGGAGACTGTCTTTTAAATCTAGTTAGTACTGAGAAGTCAAGTGTTAGTCACTCAGTTGTGTTGGACTCTTTGTGACCCCATGGACTGCAGCCCACCAGGTTCCTCTGTCCATGGAATTCTTCAGGCAAGAATACTGGAGTGGGTAGCCACTGCCTTCTCCAGGGATCTTCCCTACCCAGGGATTGAACCCTGGTCTGCTGCACTGCAGGCGGATTCTTTACTGTCTAAGCCACCAGGGAAGCCCAAACTAGTGTTAACCTCTTTACAAATGTATAAGCACTATGAGACCTATCTTGAAGCAGTACAGTTTAGAGAGATGTTTAGCATGGATTCAAGGCCCCAGTACAAACTACCTAACTAGCAAAAGGGCAAAATGTTGTCGGTCTTCGCTTACACTGCCTAGCAGTCAAGAAACCTTAAATTAGTGTTCATCAAAGAGTGACATCACAACCACTGAGGGGGAAGGTGCTTGATAAAAAAATTCCTGGACATCCTTAGGCCCAACAGTTTCCATTTTAAATACTGTTTCAGACTATGAGTATCCAAAATGTAAAAATAACAACTATAGATATGCAGATTCTATAGAGTAAAATGTAAACATCTGAAAATTGAAATCTATCTCTACTACTAATTATTTACTAGCATCATATTCTGCTCAATTAGCTGAGAAAAAAACACATACTTACACATTCTTACATTTCTAAAGCCAGTGCCTTTCAAGGCCCCGTTTAATCACTTCTTGCTTATTAATACACAAGTATTAAAAAAATCACACACAAACCTTCTTTCAAACTGCAAACTAAATATGTTCAACAGTGGTTCCTCAAAAGCCTGTTATTTCCAGAACTTTATTAAAATAAGAAAATTAAATATATATGAAAAAAGTAATGGAAAACAAGGACCTCTATCAGCTTTATTAGCTGTAATATGCATTATATGTAATTATATATATAAATTAAAAATTACATGTAACATAATTATAACAAAACTTTAGTTTTGAAAAACGTTTTATTCAAGAATTTCAAATATCTTCCAAAATACAGTTTCCTAGATTGCTACAAAAGAAAGCAAATTTAATATGAAATTTAAATCATTAAATATGTTTCACTAGTATATACATACAGAATGCCAAGCAATTTATATTTAGCCCTGGAATGCGTACCATGTCTTTCGTTTTTCCTTATTAAAGGCTCAATCCAGCACTTGGATATAGGCTATGTACAATATGCAAAGTTCAGTGTTCACAGGAATTTCACATTAGCTTCCTCAACTTATAGCTGTGGTAGTTTGTCCACAGGGGTGTCAAATTTGAAGTCTGTAGGAAACAGATCTGGGGCCCGAGGATAGATGAGTCTGTACGACTGTCTGATTGTAACATCAGCAACACCAGCAATATCTCCAATCTCTAAAAGACAAAAATCAAAGTATTAAGAATAACTTCCATCCTACCTCCCTTCTACCTGCATTCTAATTTTGGGACCTGGTAGTATAAAATGTCTAAATGAAAAAGAAAACAAAAATATTTTTAACAGTTAAAAAGTAGAAAGTAGGGCTACCGTAACAACAATAATGGTCTCAATACCTATTATCTTGAAGGGTTGTTGTATTAACATTAAAAAGTTTACTTTATGTAAAACATCTGAACAGTTCAGGGCATAGCAGAATGTGTGGTAACTATTATATTGCTCACTGTATTTAGAACTGACTTATTCACAATAAATTTTTTTGAGGATCACAGAAGTAATCCACGAATACATTCTTGTAAAGAAATTCATTTTATTATTTCTGTGTTTTAAAGTTCCCCTACATCTTCCCTAGCAAACCTCTATTAAGAGGTTCTTATAAGGTTAAAACCAAATGGGATCACACTATAAATATTTTTCTCCAAACTCATTTTTCTATTTAGCACATCTGAGATCAAATAGCTATATATTACAGCATGATGTAGATGCTTTTCACTATTATAAACACATACTGGAGCATATATATTGAGCTCATTTGAGTTATTTCTATAGTCTATTAAAGATTCCAAGGATCTGCATTTACCATTCAAACTCAAGTGTCACTTTTTTCTTTTTTTAAATGAAGTCCCAAAGGACTGCCACATGACAATTATTTGGTTAGCTATACTTAATCAAAATAGATTTTTTAAACACACCCTTTAATACAAACTCATTTTACCTTTTCAGAGCCAGTTCGAATCGGTGAGATTTTATGGCTTCTAAGTGTGGATGTGGCCATCAGTAAATAAGTTAAAATTTCCTTACCTTATGTTACATTATATTTTTCTGGACATAAATACCAATGAATGTCAACTATATGTATATCAGCTAGCTGCTGGGCAGCGAAAGAAAGGACCTTAAATTTCAAGAAAACCCTTCATGTGAAACACAAACAGAAAGTTTCAAGATGATCAGAATAAACTTTACAACTGTTAATAGGAATGAAGGTAAGGACAATCTGCCCAGCAACAACTTCTCAATTTTCCCAAATGACTCAAAATTTTCTTGAAAAATACAAGTGGAGCCCAAAGGGAATGGATAATGGCACATTTACATAACTAATAGCTGGCTTCTTCTGTCTAATCATTCTTCTATATAATTTATTACTTTTATTAACATACAGCCTAAGCTGAGGTAAAAGGTTATTCTGAATAGGGTATTAAAAAGTTATTGCAGGAAGTAATTTCACTACCTCACTTTTAAATTTAGAACTGACTGCCCCTTTTTCTTCATAAAACTTTTTGAGGATCATAGAAGTAATTAGTGAATGCTGTGTGTTGTGCTGGAGGAGAAAATGGCAACCCACTCCACTATTCTCCCCTGAAAAATCCCGTGGACAGAGGAGCCTGGTGGGCTGCAGTCCAAAGGGTCGCAAAGAGTCAGACACGACTGAGTGACAGAGCCGAGCACAGCACACAGCTTCTCTTTCTTTGTAAACCCTTTTGAGGATCACAGAAGTAATTAACAAATACATGCTTGTAAAGAAAGTCACTTAATATTTGTCTGTAAGTTCTACAACAGTAAATTAAAAAATAGCTGAAGGCTAAACAGTATTTTCATGAAAAAACTGTGAATAGCATACAGAAGAAGAAAGGGAATAGATTTCACAGAAAGTTAAAACTTGATGGTCAGCACATATTTATAGTGTGCCTATCTGTAGGGTACCATGCCAGCTCCAGAGAAACAAAGCATGGCTGCCTCCTATCAAGATTTTAAAAGGTAAGTTTTGAGGTGGAAAAAAACAAGACTATTCCAAATAGCCAGAAATATTTAGGGGGTACAAATAAAAACAACTTCTGAAAATGAAAAAATGTATGAACTAAAATTACTTAATTCAAATGAATAAAAAAGTTAAGTACATGGGGTTATGCCTGCAAATATTTTTATTTATGAGCCACTTAAAAGCAAAATATTGTATTTTCTTAAGTTTTGATGCTAAGGAACTACCTCTTAAACATGGGCTCTGGATATTTACTGTTATACCTCAGAGAACTGCAGGTTTAGTTCCAGACCCCTAAAATAAAGCCAATATTGCAATAAAGCAAAACACATGAATTTTTTGGTTTCCTAGTACATAATAAAAAAGTTATGTTTACACTGTAGTTTAAGTGTGCAAAAGAATTTTGTCTAAAAAAAGAATGCGCATACCTTAATTAAAAAATACTTTATTACTAAAAAACAAAAATGTTAACCATCTGACAAACAATTGCCATAAACCTTCCATTTGTAAAAAAAAAAAAAAAAAAAAATATGCAGTGTCTGTGAAGTACAGCAGAACGAGGTATGGCTGTACCTGCTTCATAACTTAAAATGGAAATACAATCACATACTACAGCCTTCACAATTTTATCAATACTCTTCCTGATGAAGAATCCTACCTTTCTGGGTCCTTTTCTCAGCTGATGCCTGTGAGGCCATGTAAATAGCAGCTGCTGCCACAGATATCGGGCTCCTTCCAGGAACCAAGTCCAACTCCACAGCTTTACGGGCTATATGTGTAGCTGCCATCTGTACTTGCTTAGGAAGACAAAGGTTGGAACAAAACCTGGACATGAAGTCCCCGGTTGTAATCAAATCCACACTGGTTTCTAAAGCTTTCAAAATAAGTTTAAAACATCGACCAATTTCTTTCTTAGAAATTCGTGATACAGCACATATTTCTAAAAGACAAAAAAAGTTTAAATAAATAAATCCACATAGGCCATGTAGTTCACCTTAAAATCTATCATTTTTTATTATAAAAGAAATATACTGCAAAATTCTGTCCTGCCTTAAAGATCAATCTAATTTTCTGTGACACTTCTCACAAAACTAATTTAAAACTTCTCAATTAATTTAAATGTTTACAACAGCTTTTTAAAAAAAAAAAAAGCTAAATGTAGGTCTTAATATTTCAAAATATTAACTTCTCTGAAGTCTCAATTCATGCAAGTTTCTTCAATCAATCAAAAATTTCTTTGATATGTATTAATCTGTTGTAAGGGGTATATCAAGAAAATGAAAGAAAATATTCAAACTAAAGAATGCCTCTCAAGTTACACAATGTCATACATACATGCAATCCCTGCAATTACAGACAACAGCAAAATGTGATCAAGTATTTGACCCTGTTGTTCTAAAATTTCAACTAAGAATAAATTTAACAGAAGTCTTAGTTTTAGTTGTAAGAACCACTGCCTCTTCAGTGTGACACAAGAAAACATATAAAATATTCCTGGATGAATGAAGGGTAATTATAGTCTTAAGCTAAAATGTACAATCACAGCAACACTGAATAAGCTGTCATGTTTTCACGCGTAAACTGCAAACTACATGAAAAACATTAGTTCTCTCAAAGCCTTCAACCTGTGAAAATGAAAACTGTCTAACTCAAGAGAAAAAATTTCATTGCTTCTAAGGCTTGACTCTCTCACTTGTAGAGACCTGTGCTGGGAGCAGAAACTTTGCTGTACATCCAGTGTACAGACTAGCAACAAAGGATTCTGAGGCCAGGCCTCAAAGCTCACAAAATACAGCCAGAAGACCTTACTAGCAAACAACACAGGGCTTACATGGACTAACATGACTTTACATGGGAAAACAGCCTGAAAAGAACATGATCAATATGATCACAGAATTTTTGTCAAGGAACAAAATAAGGTGTTTAGGAAGATACTTAAGTGGATTACTGTATGTAACCAGGAAGCTTAATTTACTAAGCATTCAAGCTGCTTGACTTTGGCCTGTCACTTTAATATGAAATAGATTAACATTTATATCTAAACAATTAAAAACTTACCTTTAAATGTTCTAGGAACCCCTTCCTGTCTGCAGGCAATATAAAGACAAGCAGAAGCTATGGCATCATTGGCTCTCCCCTTTAGGCTCTTCTGTTCATACACTTGCTTGAATAGGTTATTTGTTCGATCCTTCAAAGCACAGAAAAGTGAAAGTCGCTCAGTCGTCTCCAACTCTTTGCGACCCCATGGACTACAGAGTCCATGGAATTCTTCAGGCCAGAATACTGGAGTGGGCAGCCTTTCCCTTATCCAGCAGATCTTCCCAACCCAGGGATTAAACCCAGGTCTCCCGCATTGCAGGTGGATTCTTTTTTTTTAATTAGCTTATTTATCTATTTTTTAACTTTACAATATTGTATTTGTTTTGCCATACACTGACATGAATCCACCATGGGTGTACGTGTGTTCCCCTTCCAGAACCCCCTTCCCCCCTCATGCAGGTGGATTCTTTACCAGCTGAGCCATGAGGGAAGTCCTCAAAGCAGAGAAACTAAAGTTTAATTAATTCTAGGCCATTTAATTAACCATAATAGCAAAATTTCATGTGTTCACTAAAATTATGCTAAGTCAAAGCCAGCACAGTTTACAGAATATAGACAAGAACTTACAACTATATTTCGAGGGAGGTTGATTCTGTCTGCCATGGTAGTGATTTCTTTAAATGCATTCATCATTGCCCGATCAGAACTACTCATGGTTCTCCTATTCTGGTACTTAGAATTACCAAATTCATCAAAACTTGCAGCTCCTGTACCCTATAAAACAAAGTTTTATAACTTATGCAAAAAAAACTCTGAAAACCTGAATGAACAATTATTCTAAGAAAACAACTTGCACAATCTGACTCCATATTGCCCAAGAAATCTACCCTGAGCAACCTCTATTCCTCAAAAGAAAAAATACCAGGTTAAGGGGGTTTTAAAGAGTTTTTCTAGCAAATACTTGAAATGAAAAATATTATTAGAGCATTAATAACATAAACCATGAAATTTCACAGACCTAGGGGAAAAATCACAATTATATCCAAAAGGTGCTTAAATAAGGTAAGCAAACAAATCTCCCAAGTCCAGACCCAGCACATTGATTAATGGAGAAACATTAGCAGCATTACCACTAAAAGAAGACAAAAATGCCTCCTGTCACTACCATTTTCTAACACTGTGCTAGAAAAACTAGCCAATATGATGTAATTAAAACTATTAAATGTAATTATATAACAATTAATTATATTAGTATAATTATATTAAAATTTAGCAGGAAAGAGATGAGAAGTATGAATCTGAGACCAAACTGATAAACTCTCTTCAGATAATATCTTTGTATATACCTAGAATTATTCAAGAAAATCACTCAAACTGTAATGAATTCATCAGAGTGGCAAGGTCAAAATTAACAAACAGAAATCAACAGCCTACATACGTGTAATCCATCAGAACATGCAAGAAAAACTTGCAATTACAACAGTAACAAAAAAGATAAAATATCTAGATTAACTTAGAAAGAAAACTTTAAAACACCCACTGAAGGACAGATATGACCTAAGGAAATGCATACTATATTTCTGGATAAGATTTTTCATTAAGAAGTTAGATTTCCCTGAGCCAATCTGAAAATAAATCTAACCAAACTGAAAATAATTACCAAGTTGTTTTTTTTTTTTTTAATAAATACAGTTATCCTAACATTAAATGGAAAGACCAGTGAAGAAAATGCTGAACAGGTTATAAAAGAAGACTAATGCTCCCAAATATTAGAATAGCATAGTGTGTCCTTAGACAACTAGACCAGGTTAGAGAAAGGATAGGAAGTTCAGAAATATTCCCAAATGCATACAGAAATTTAACATATGACAAATGTAGCATCTTAAAAAATTTCTTTGCCACAAACGCATAAATAATTTTCAAAGGAATCAGAAAAACCTAGTAGCAGTGGTTACCTGTTTCTGACAGGGAAAAGGGACTACAGTAGAAACAGAGTTTAGGGATCAAGAGTGAGGAAAACTACTGTTCTTTTTACATTTTTTTGAATCATGTATTTCCTACTGGAAAAAAGTAAACATTAAAAAAAGTAACAGTATTAATTAGTTGCAATCTTAAAATTTAAAAACGTTCTTAGTATATTATTTCCAGCCTGTAAAGCTATATGCAGAAAACTACCTACTTTAAAATACTCTTGAATATTGTCAACTTTTTAACTTAGCCCACACCATGTTTTTCAAACTTAGTATGTAATTTATAGAGCATGAAAAAATGACCTGCTTTTGCATAATTTCTTAAAAATAGACTATGCAGTAGTATAAATTAAGTCCTAAAATAGCATATGCTTCCTCGATGAGTTCTTTGAAATAATGCCACTATTACTTCCAATTCAGACAGCAGAGCAAAAACCAGCCAGGCTGCCCGGAAGATTATGCTACTGCTTCTATATAACAGCAGCAGGTACCATTTACTGAACACATTATATACACATGAGTATAGATACTTTATACACATTTCCATGTAACCCTCAAAATGTCTCTGAGGTTTCAGTATTCTCACTTTACTGATGAGAAAAGTAAAGCTTAAGAGAGTCATAAATTCACCATTATTAGCAACTAGTCTATTATACAGCGATCCAATTTATCTTAGTGGTATTGAGGGAAAACAGAAAAGATTACTAATATTCAAGGAACATTTTAATATGAACTCAAAGAGCCTACAACACTCAATTTTTTTGTGCAAAACTGCTTCATTAAAACAAGGGCCTGCGATATAGAGTCTGTAACTTCAATGTATTGGTCTCCCGTTTAAGACAGAAGAAATAAATAGGGCAACCATCATTACCAGTAGTCTTAATGGCTGATCTTACTCTCAGATCGAGATTCCTCACTGCAACAGTGACTGATAATTTTGCCAAGTTTCCAATCTCTAGGTCTTTGGTCAGTCTGCACCTGGCACTTCCTGCCAAATGGATTTATTACCTTGCCAATCATAGTAGACAAATCTCCATCACTCAGAAGAGGATTCTGAGAATCTCCAACTCGAGATGGATCTTTTGTTGCTTTATCATTGCTGAAAGTTCTCCATTCAGATCCTACATCGATAACTCGGTCACCTGAGAATATAAATGCAAATCTGAATTGTCTCGTCAAGATAGGATTTATTTAACGCTGCCTAATGCCCAACTTAGCTCTTTTATTCCCAGAAAATCTCAACATGAACATGAGGCTTCAGCTTAAGTATCTTGTCTCAGACATTTGTCCTAAAGTATTCCTATTGTGACAATTCAATATTAACCCTCTTTAAACATTATGCTATGATTAGTCATATTTTAACTCCTGGAATAAAGAAGCAGACAAAATAAAGACAAAAATAAAGTTAATCAATATGATGAAAAGATAAAGTAAAGTAACAATGAAGAATCAAGATTTGGGAGAAAAAAAAAAAGAATCAAGATTTGAACAAAACGTGCAACAGGCCCAGAAATAAAAACAAGAAAACACTGTTCATAATGTGATTAATACACAGTTTAAAGAAATTACAAAGTTTTCAAGGGCAATGCTCTGCAAAGAACTAAGCCTAAGGGGATACTTTAGTAACTATTTGAAAATATTGAAAATATTTGGGGGTCAAATAATTCATACAGAATAAACTTAAGCCTAGAATCAGTAAGCAGAAAGGTAGATAAACTTTTCTTCTTACACAAAAAAGCAGTGGCTAAAAATGCCATGCCAAGAAACCAGACGGGTACACTTGGTGTAGATTGCTGCTTTGAGGGGAATGCTCAATGGCTGGTAATACCTCTACCACAGACAAGCTTTATAACAAGAATACCTGCATATGCTAGCCACTGTGCCCTTTGTAAATGTTATTTTTCAATCCTTAAAGCTTTATAAAAATAGGTATCACTTTTATTGCCACATTAGAAATAAAATTAATTTGCCTAACATCACACAACTAAAACTGAAATGCAAATGGGATTCCAGAATCTGTTCTATACTGCATTTATAAAACATTGGCTTTTCCACCAATGTGATAAAATTAAAAGCAGGAACCAGACCATTTTCGTCTGTGCCTATATATAGCAAACAGAAAGGAATGGAAAAAATAAGTTATCTCAGTAGTTAAAAAAAAAAAAAGTTTGTATTGACAGTCAATTAATATAATGGCTAACAATGTGGACTCTATCAATTGCTGCTTAGCCTTGGACAAATTTCCTCATTTCTGTAGCAGTGCAATAATTCAGCTTTAAATTTCCCCAATTACCTTATTTTAAATAATATTAAATAAACCAATACAGTTTCAATACATATGAAGTGCTTAAAAACCAGTTCAAAGTAAGTTGCCCGATATTAGCTATTTAATGCTATAAAAATGACATTCTGACAGTTTGATATTAATTCTGAATAAGAAGAGCACCAGTTGTAAAACATTAACCTCCATATTACACATTAAAAGTATCAGAGTGCTCTGCTGCAGTATTTGGCATGTAGGACAGCAAAGGAGGTAGGGAGAGAACAGAAGGAAGGAACTCAATACAGACTGCTGAACTTTTTATATATGGTAGTTAACTAAAATGAGTAGAGTAATCTGACCTTAGGGTTTTATTTTAGAAAACAAGTAAATACATAACAGAATCATTCCTGATGATTTTGAGAAGATTTTTTCTTCTTTGAAAACTCAAATCACTTGAGAATAACCAGATCTCACTTGGACTATCAAGTGTCCATGTCACAAGGGAAGTGGGATAGAGACAGGAACACCACTTGCCACACCTGACGAAGTGAAAATGGCCAAGGGAAGCAGAAGCAAGGAGATCAGGTAAGGCAACTTCTGTGGATCAGAGATTCGGCAGGTGGCCCAAAATAAGGAGAAAAAGTTACATGAATAGGATGGTCAAGATGCATTTCTCTGTTTCCTCCTCCTACAAGCAAACACCACTAAACAGGGGAAGCAATTCTAATCATATAAATTAATAATGAGTTTTAAAACTTACCTGACATTAATGTAAAATCTGTAATTGTGCACTGAGTTTTACTACAATACTAAGCAAGGCCCGTGTCTCAGAGAGACTACTCTAAAGAGACTGATTTTTGTTCCTTTTTAGAAGAAGAGTAGCTGCTTACAAGAAATAGTTATATAAGCAAAATAAAACTACCTGTATTCCCAACACCCAAAGAAGCCACAGTCAATACTGTGGTATATATTTTCTTTTCCATTCATCTGTATACATACTTTTTTGTGAGATTAAAATTATAGTGTCTGTTCCATTACAAGCTGTTTTCACTAAATTTCTAATCAAAACACCAAAAGAAGACTTTTAGACAAAGTTTAACCCTTTCAATAATATGCACTCCTCAAAGTGTTGCCATGTCTCCATTCTTCATGTTTTCAAAGGGAGAAAAGTGAATCTAACTTTCCTAGTCAGTAAAATAAAAACACAGAACAACCAACTACTGGAACCTTCAAATCTAGAGTTACTTAATAAATTTAAGTGAAAAAAATCAAATGCCATCATTAACTTTTAACACCTTAATTAACACAATGGATGTATTAAGAGAATACTTGCTTTATCTTTACTAACACATCTTTCAAGTCTCTCTGGAACTCTAAAGATAAAGTACTAGTTTGCTAGTAGCATGCTTCATTTCACAGCATTTTCCTTTTGACCCGAAATTAACTTACCATAAGTTTCTTTTGTGCTTGCTTTTACTGCCTCAAAAAAGACAAGTTGGATTAGGAGAGAGAAAAAAAAAGTTGGCCTAGGTTAGTATAAATAGAAAGCCCAGAACTGGGTGGTGATGTAATTTTTCCACATACGTGGGAATGGTCTACATGACTCATTCAACAATCTGTGGTTTGTGCTCAGAGTCATTCCCTCTTTTTATACTTTACTGCTCAAAACATAGCATTTATAGAAAATAAAATTTCCAAAATAACTCAAATAGCACATCACGAAACTACAACCAGACCGTCAGATTATGTGCATGAGTAATAAGAAATAGAGCAGATCATTCAGAAAAAAAGTCAGAACATATAAAAGATTTTCTTGAAGAACATCTAAATGCGGTAGCATTTTTAAAAGTTGCTCTGGAAGGAAACTGCATTACAGAATCTTTTCAAGGAATAAGTGTACAAGGGAGCCATACTGTTTAGGTATAGTCAACCTTTGACAAGCAGAAGAAGCCCAACAATTAGCACATATGTGCCTAACATACAACCTCACATAGCCTTTTAATGTTCTACAAACAGAGAAACATGCCAACTTTTAACAGTTCCTTTTTAAACCACACACTGATTTTTATAAAATCAACATCAGATAAAAAGTCTATATATAAAATTTAATAGCAAAATCACAGCACTACAACTATAGTACTATTCCTCCCTCCATCTATATTGTGATCTTTTAACGCTCTGATCAAGTTTCCCATCCAAAAAGGTAAAGAGAGTCAACATGTATACACACATGCACAGTTCTCAATCCATGTTATCAGAAAGGTGTCTAAAGAGTATTAACTAAGACATTTTACTATATTCTAAAGCAATGAGTTTCATGTCTATTTTTTCAGGAAGAAATTGAGAATAACTGCCAAAATCATTCACACTAGTTTAAAACTGTTCAACTAGTTTGGCACACACCTACCTTATGATTTGTGCACCACAACTCTTGAGCCTGTGCTCCAGAACCCAGGAGCTGCAACAACTGAGCCCACACGCCACACACCAGAAGCCCAAGCGCCCTAGAGCTCGTGCTCCAACGAGAAGCATGAGCACTGCAGCTAGAGCAGCTCTCGCTCCCCACAACCGGAGGAGGCCCAGGCAACACTGAAGACCCAGCACAGCCAAAAATAAATAGATTAAAAAAAAACCTCATTTTCTAACTAGAAATTGCTATTGTATTTCATATGCCTATATTCGGCCACTTTTAATACACCTAATTTTTAAAAAATGATCTAAATAATCCAGATATAGAGTCCCATCAACAGCAAGGAACTCGTTCCCTTTCCAATGCTTAACTCCCATTTCTATTTTGTATCTAAAGCACTTGTCAGAACCTTCAAAACAATGCCTTTGATTTAAAACAAAAATGTCCCCGATACTTCGACATTATGCACGAAAGTGACAGGTGAACTGAAAGTCTTCTGTTAAAGCATCAAGCATCATTCTACTCTAACTCAGAGTATCTTAAATGAGGAAAAAGTGTTGTGCTTATTAACTGTCTGTCATCTCAGTAGACTACCGTATTTATTACATACTACCTTCTTACATAGTACATTGTAGGCCATTATTTTTCTAGTACTTATGTGTTAAGATAAACTAAGTTATTTGGAGATAATAAACAGATTCAGAAGCTAGGTGGCTTAAAACAAAGATTTCTTTCTTATTCACATTACCTGTGTACAGAAGGGGACAGGACTGCTTTCTATGCAGTCCTTACTCAGGATGATGGAATTCCTACCTCTTGAGACAAGCCAGTCATCATGCCTGGGCAATGAATTATGCACTGACCTAATGGTTTCTAATAGTAACATTTCTACTCACAGGCCACCGGCCACGGCCAAAGCCAGTCATGGGATGTTTAAATTCAAAGCGAGCAGGGAAATAAAACTGTACCATGTAGCCCAAGAGAAGAATCAGAAATGTCAGTGAGTGGTCATCGGTACTCAGCAAATAAAATCAGCAAATAAATTTGACAATCAGCAAATAAAACTCAAGCTCTGTATTTTTATGGATTTATGTATAAATTAATTTTAAAAAGATTGTTCTATGACTTCCTTCTGTGTCACAAGACAAACAGGAATGAGAGTTAACTTCACTGTATTAGCATTTGTCACAGAGAAGTAATCCATCAGTAAAATTGTAGGTCTCTTCAAGGTAACATTTTTACTGGTTAGCTGTGTACAAATTTCTGTTAATAAAACTCTTTAAATGTTAAAAGGATACATTCCCCAGTGGTGCACAGGAGTCTTGATTTTGCAACCCTAAGGTCTTCTGTGAGCAATGTCAAGTTTTCTTGTACCTTTAATACTTTATCATATTCTGGATCTTCAAACAGCACCATAATGGCTATCTTGTCTTTACCACTTTCCAAAATTCACTCTCTATATTCTCAGGTTTGTTTTCTGTTTTACTGATTCAATTTTCTAGAACGTTAAGTCAACTTACTGCTATTTAAAACAGTTTTACTTTGTCTCCTTGTGCTATCTTTCTTTCTGACCCTTTTTAATAGAAACATTAAAGAAGTTTTATTTCATTGATCACAAAAAAAGTAGTTATTTTCTATAATTTTTTACTGGTAAACTATATTAGGAGAGGGCTTCCCTGGTAGCTCAGCTGGTAAAGAATCTGCCTACAATGCAGGAGACCCTGGTTGGATTCCTGGTTCAGGAAGATGCCCTGGAGAAAGTAACTGGCTACCCACTCCAGTATTCTGGCCTGGAGAAATCCATGGACTATATACAGTCCATGGGGTTGCAGAGTCAGACACGACTGAGCAACTATCACTATTATCAGGAGAAGAATTTTCTGTTAAGTCCACAGGACTGCTGTTCCTCCACTGCAGCTTGCATTCATAAGCCTCAAGTTGATTTTTATGCTTATTCATCCTATAATGAATTATCAATCAAAGTCCACTGGAAAACCTTCCAATCCACCACCTCAAGTATTCTCAGCCTCTCTGGATACTCACAAATCCCTGGCAGACAAAAAGGAACCCAAACAAAACTAAACTTCTGGTATGATTCCAAAAATGTATCAGTATTAGAAAGGATATAGGTAGACTTGTAATTAAAGCAAAAACAATAAAAAGTAACAACAAAAAAAGTAACTTCAACAAGATAGAACTTTCTCAGGTTACCAGTCCATGAGTTATAATAATAGTTTTGGATTAGTGTGACTCCCTATCTTTTTGATAAGCCATCTTCATCATGACTTGCATTCTGTAGCATATGATGGCTATTGGTAGTCCCCTCCATCATATCTGTCTTCTAGCCAATGGGAAGCAGAAAAAGGGAAAGCACATCCCTTAGGGCTGGATCTAGAGTTGCACAAATCTTTCCTACTTTACAATGCATCTTAGAATTCAATCACATGGCCACAGCTAACTACAAGGGAAGCTGGGAAATACAGGCTAGCTGAGCAGCCATGGGACCAGTTAAAATTCAGGGATTCTTATTATTAAAGAAAGAACCCGGGCTCCCCCGGGGATTCAGTGGTAAGGAATCCGCCTGCCAATGCAGGAAACACGGGTTTGATCCCTGGTCCGGGAAGATCCCACATGTCGTGGAGCAGCTAAGCCTGAGCGTCACAAATATCAAGCCTGTGCTCTAGAGCTCATGAGCCTCAATTACTGAGCTTGGGAGCTGCAACCACCGAAGCTTGCATGCCCCAGAGCCTGTGCTCCACAACAAGAGAAGTCACTGTAATGAGAAGCCCACGCAATGCGAGTAGCCACCACTCACAACTAGAGAAAAGTCTGTGCAACACCAAAGGCCCAGCACAGCCAAAAATAAATAAATAAATAAATAAAATTACAAAGAAAAAAAGAATGTATCAATAACACAGTGATCTTTCAAAAAAAGAGAGTTCAGTAATAGCTACTGGGAAACAACCAGCAGTTTCTGCTACATGGAGTAATGGGATCAGGAGAAAGCCAAGTATACTCCCTAGAAACAATGTACTTTGCCTGACAGTCTAAAGGAAACAGTACACAGGGACAAATTAAACATTTACCCCTTGGTACCAGGCAAGCTATAAAGCTACAACCAATGGTATTTTGTAGTACATATTAAAATCATAATGGCTTAAGATAGCAATTTTAATAGAGGGGAAAACTGCAGCATACCAAAAGCAGCCAGAAGCCAATACTGGAGAGACAGTCTGACTTTCTAGCTTGACCTAGACTCAGGATCGGAGAAGGCAATGGCACCCCACTCCAGTACTCTTGTCTGGAAAATTCCATGGATGTTGGAGCCTGGTGGGCTGCAGCCCATGGGGTCACGAAGAGTTGGACATGACTGAGTGACTTCACTTTCACTTTTCACTTTCATGCATTGGAAAAGGAAATGGCAACCCACTCCAGTGTTCTTGGAGAATCCCAGGGATGGGGGAGCCTGGTGGGCTGCCGTCTATGGGGTCGCACAGAGTCAGACACGATTGAAGCAACTCAGCAGCAGACTCAGGATATTTTTGTTTTCTGTTTTCTATTGTAAATTAACAAAATTTTGTATGAAGGGATATTGAGAGGAACTGCCCAAAATTTCAAATCTTTCTGCCCTCTTTCTGGAAAAGGATTTAAGATATTTTGGCATACCACCTCTAGTAGAGAATTAAGAAGTAAGAGTCTTAGAACAGTATTTCCCAAGCTACTTGTTTTCATAAGTTAGATTTATCTAAAACCGTTTAATTTAAAACAACGGAAGTTTTAAAAAGTGCTGCTAAGTCAAAAGCTTCAGTAATCAAAATACATTATTATTCAGGACTTCCCAGGTAGTGCAGTGGTAAAGAATCCACCCGACAAGCAGAAGACATGGATTCAATCCCTGGGTTGGGAAGATCCCCTGCAAGAGGAAATGGCAACCCACTCCAGTATTCTTGCCTGGGAAATCTCATGGGCAGAGGAGCCTGGAAGGCTACAGCCCACAGAGTCTGTAAAGAGTCGGACATGACTGAAGCGACTTAGCACACACAGGGCTTTTACCAAGTTTCAGGCACTAAATGCTTTACATATTGACATCCAGAACCTCCCCTAATATTTGAGAGACCTGAGGCAAAATTGTAAGTGGAGATCAACAGGGTCGCAAAGAGTCAGATACGAAACTATTTAGGACTAAACAACAACAAACAACAATTATTATTATTTGAAATGGGTAAGTCCAAAGCTTGAATTTTTTAATTAGGTGCTCTGGAAAACTGTTTAAGCCATCACATTGTATTTTTTAAATCTACTGCTGAAACACCACCCTTATGGCAGAAAGTGAAGAAGAACTAACGAGCCTCTTGATGAAAGTGAAAGAGGAGAGTGAAAAAGTTGGCTTAAAGCTCAACATTCAGAAAACTAAGATCATGGCATCTGGTCCCATCACTTCATGGGAAATAGATGGGGAAACAGTGGAAACAGTGTCAGACTTTATTTTTTTGGGCTCCAAAATCACTGCTGATGGTGATTGCAGTCGTAAAATTAAAAGACGCTTACTCCTTGGAAGGAAGGTTATGACCAACCTAGACAGCATTTTTAAAAGCAGAGACATTATTTTGCCAACAAAGGTCTATCTAGTCAAGGCTATGGTTTTTCCAGTGGTCATGTATGGATGTGAGAGTTGGACGGTGAAGAAAGCTGAGCACCGAAGAATTGATGCTTTTGAACTGTGGTGTTGGAGAAGACTCTTGAGAGTCCCTTAGACTGCAAAGAGATCCAACCAGTCCATCCTAAAGGAGATCAGTTCTGGGTGTTCGTTGGAAGGACTGATGTTGAAGGTGAAACTCCAATACTTTGGCCACCTCGTGCGAAGAGTTGACTCATTGGAAAAGACCCTAATGCTGGGAAGGATTGGGGGCAGGAGGAGAAGGGGACGACAGAGGATGAGATGGTTGGATGGCATCACCGACTCGATGGACATGGGTTTGGGTAAACTCCGGGAGTTGGTGATGGACAAGGAGGCCTGGCGTGCTGCGATTCATGGGGTCACAAAGAGTCGGACACGACTGAGCAACTGAACTGAATGCTGAAAATGAAATGCATCATTAGCTTCCACACCTTCCTCAGTCATCTAACCTTTCTCACATTTCAAAGAATCCAAATTTTTAGTCTAGGGTTACTATATAGTCTTATCAGAAATCTTGCACTGATGATAACTTTGAAGGGAACTTTGGTCAAGAGATACTTCATAAAAAATACTATTAATAATATAGTCAGTCTCTAAATCAATTTATGTTCCCACAATGTAAACCAGGTACTAACTCATAATGAATTATCCTTTAGAAACAAACCAAATCATGGTTAATTTCCCAGACCAGCCCATAAAAGTCTTATTTTATCCATGTTTAGACCCTTGGGCGGGGAGGAACCTGTACAAGTCAACAGTGATAATTACCATTTGGAAAACAGTTCCATCCTTGGATATGTGAACAGACCTTGCTTTTCGTGAAATACAGGCCGATTTGCAGCACCAGCATCTAAGCTAAGGAGCTACGGCTCTGGTAGAAGATGAATCTTAACTTGGCCACAATAACATTTAGTCATTCACACACTAATCCTTTCAGGCCTCTATCCTACGGCGTATGTTTCTTTACCACTCTACCTGGAATGACTTTCCCTCCATAAACCCCAACATTCTTAATGATCATGTTTTCAATGTAAATTCAACAGTAATTTCCTCAGGAAGTCACCACTTCTTCCTAGCACTCTCTTTAAACTCGGAAGATCTGTAATAGAACTTTTACCACTTTCTGTTGTTTTAATTCACCCCTTCCTTCCACACACTAGCCAAAGAGCTAGTCCAGAGCTTGCTTATTGCATCTCATCTTTCCAACACTCTCCCTGACCAGCAGTGCTCAACAGGAACACGTAGTACAACGACCAAAGGCTTTTCAAGTCCAACAGATCTAGATTCAAGAGACTGTGTCACTTACTAAACAGAGAATCTTGAGCTAATTACCCAAACACTCCAAGCATCAGTTTCCCTTTCTGTAAAACAAAAAAACTACCTCAAAGAACAGCTGTGTTACCCAAGCAAAATTAGTTGTTCTCTAATGCTTAAGAGAAAGTAGCATCTATATTAAAAATTGTGAATTAGGTAAAAACGCTGTGTCTGAGGGCTTACAAGACATGACAAAACAAGAATTTGAAAGTGAATACAAATACTCCTTACTTTAAAAATACAACTTGGCCATATTAAACTAAATGTTTTCCTTTAGGAAACATTGCTCATGCAAATTTAAAGATGATAATCTGATAATGTTTAAAATACTATAATTGCAGCATTAAATATGCCAGACTGATAACAATCTCTCAAACAGATTTTGCAAATGACCTGCTAGGAAGAATGGCATCTCAGACTTAGAATCACCCTTTTTCCTACAAGGTTAAGAAAAAAGGAGTACTTATATTCCCAAAATATGTATCACCGAAATCTCATACTAAAATTCTACTGTATACTTTATACATTACCTCATTTGATTCTTAACAATTCCTAGTAAACATGAGATTTATGGTACATGCCCTTGCAAGGGGGGCTGTACTTATTTTACACATAAAGAAAGCTACGCTTGGAAAAATTATACAATTTGACCGAAGTTACATAACTCATTAAGTAGTAGAGCCAAGTCTAGACTCCAGGGCCAAGGACTACTAGTTTCTCCAGGAGCTACAGACACATACAGATATCTGGTTTACAGGAATAACTCGAAGTCTAGGTCTGGAGACATGGGAAACATGAGGGCAAAGATGAAAAGCCTAAAGAAGTACAGAGATCTCAAAGAATGTGGCAAATTATAAAGTTTACAGGATAGATCTGTGTTTCTTAACATGTTACTAACATAAGACCTGAACTAGAGTTTCTGAAAGTGAGGCCTGGAGTCTTTTTAAACGTATTTCTTAGCTGACGCTTAATGCACATTCACATGCATGTCTCAGATTCACCGGTATTAACAATATCCAGAATAACTTAACAGGGGAAGGTCAAAGTGATTCATTTTTCTCTTTCAAATTCATCTAAACTATTCTCCGGTATTTTCCTTACATTACTTTTGAGAACAATGAAAGAATTCTGTTTTAAATGGTATTCAAAAAGTAGCTTTAAGCTGATAACACTATTTCTATACAACACTTCACTGTGAAATCCTAATTTATAAAAGTCTTGATAATTTACTAACTTAATACTTTACAGTCTGTAAGTCACGTATAAACAACGTACAAGGTCAGATTTATGAACAAATTGATAATCTAAATATGATTATACTGCCACCTAGTGTTCAACTTTTAAAGTGACATAATCACACAGGATTGAGGGGGAACCCACAAACAGCGCTGTTGGAGCCAACAGTTTCATGGTAGGAATGACAAAGCTTTGCTTTAAAAATTGGCCCTAAAGAAAAAAAACAAAAAACAAAAAAAAAATAAAATAAAAATAAAAATTGGCCCTATGTTAGAGATCACTATCAGTATCTTAAGGGTCATTGACAAAACAGCCAATGACAAATAATAATACTTCAAATGTCTAAAATAACAATCTTATAATTCAAAAGTCAACTAAACTGTTACATGTTGTAAGCAGTTCTACAAACAGCTTGAAAGAAATTGGAAACAATCTAAATTATAGGAGAGACTAAATACTACACAACCATTTAAATACTGGGGAAAAATTAAACAAGACATCAAACTGTATTTTCCAAAGGTAGCAGCAATATCTCCCATCCATATATTCTTCTGCAATATGACCTTGTTACCCTCACACTGGGCTTCCATGGTGGCTCAGCTGGTAAAGAATCTGCCTGCAATGCGGGAAACCTAGGTTCGTTCCCTAGGTTGGGAAGATCCCACGGCCTGGAGAATTCCAAGGACCGCATAGTCCACGAGGTCACAAAGAATTAGACATGACTGAGCGACTTTCACTCACTACCCTCACACTGAGGTGGGGCTATTTCTTCTCCCTTTCCAGTCTAGGTGAGTCCTAGGACTGCTGTGACTAACAGAATACAGAAGTCACCTTGTTTCAAGGCACAGCCCTTAACTACTTGAGTCCAGCTTCCATTCTCCCTCAGAACACTTGATCTTGGGATATCTTTCTTAGAAACCAACCACCATGTATGAGCTATTGTAATACACCTATGGAAAGGCTTTAGAGGATGACACTTCAACATAGGGAGGTCAAGGAGCAGAAAGGTACCAAAATGCAGGTGAGAAACCATTATGGAAGTCGACCCTCCAGCTCCAGTTAGGGCTGAAACAGTGGCCTAAGTGAGTCCTTCCCAAATTAATGACCTATAAAATTTTGAGCAAAATTAAACGGCTGTTACAAGCCACTAAATTTTCAAGTGGTCCATCATGTAACTGATACAGAAACTGGTTCCAGAAAGAATGATGCTGCTTTAAAAGTCCTAAAATACATGGCCCTGGTTTCAAGACTGAGTGATGGGCCTCAAGTAGCCTATGAGTGATGGTTTGAAGGACAGTGAGAAGTGTTATTAGAGACTACAGAAGAGGTATTTTATATCACACAAAACATATTTTTTGTATTATGAATTATTTCACTTAAAAAAAATAATAGTAATGGGTGCTCTTACTTGATGACTCAGTAGAGAGGGGTACAATACGGCTCCAAAAATGACAGTTAAGCAGTATTTGGTCTTGAGTTTAAAATTAAAAGGAGTTAGTGACAATGGGATGCCCTAAGTTTCAATAACACATTAATATTAAATATTAAGTACAGAGTTGTCCAGAAACAATTCGTAAAAACTTTCAGGCAATGTAAAATTTCATGGCAAGTATAATCAAACTATGTATACCAAAATTATTTATTAGTAGACACATGATGATGCTATCTAAATATAAATCACTATGAACAACAGTATCTCAAATGTTAAAAAAGTTACAAATTTTATGCCCTCAGTGGACTACAGAATATTTGCCCAGCTTAATTTCTTCCCTATCTCCAGAGTATTAGAGATAAAGGTTGAACTGAGCTGACAAGAGAAAAAGCATATGCCTTTAAATCAGAATGATGATGGAAATCTAATTTATTAATATATGACAATGATATATGTTTCTGTATGTATGTACATATGTTTATGTATTTTTAAAATTTAGACTCATGGAAAGTCATGATCAATTAAACTATTTTCAACATAATTTGACTGATGATAACATCAGCAAAATGGAACTTTCTGTTTGCAGACTCTTTCTTGCTTGGCTCCCCTTGTCTGGTTATGAAATAGATTCTTCACTTGCAGGACATCATATTATACATTTAATCACAATACCTGTGAATGAGGCAACTGTGTATGTTAAAACAAAAGTTTTGTTATATTTTATGTCAGAAAACCCAGCATCACAAACAGATATTTCTATATATAGAAAAGTTTAATCAGATTATACTTCAACATTTTCAGGCCTTAAAGTCTAGCCTAGGGGCTTCCCTGGTCCAGCGGTTGAGAATCCACCTTGTAGTGCAGGGGACATGGTTTTGATCCCTGGTCGGGGAATAAAGATCCTACATGTTATGGGGCAACTAAGTCCACATGCCACAACTAGTGAAGAAGTGAGGTCACTCAGTCGTGTCCGACTCTTTGTGACCCCATGGACTGTAGCCTGCCAGGACCCTCCATCCATGGGATTTTCCAGGCAAGAATACTGGAGTGGGTTGCCATTTCCTTCTCCAGGAGATCTTCCCAACCCAGGGATCGAACCTGGGTCTCCTGCACTGCAGGCAGACTCTTTACCGTCTGAGCCACCAGGAAAGCCACTACTAGAGAGTGCCACAACTAGAGAGTCTGTGCATCACAAGGAAAGATCCTGTGTGATGCAACTAAGACCCAATGCAGCCAAATAAACTGGAAAAAAAAAAAAATTAGCCTACATAGTTAGAATGAAAAATACATTTTTGATGCTGTTCAATAATAATAAAGCAAAATTAAAAGGAAATTAACTGTCTTTGGTTTGAGACAGAAAAAAAAAAGTAAAATTTAGGATTCCAAGCACTAAAAAAATATAAGACTTGAGAATTGTATCTTCCTTCTCCAGTTACTTAATTTTATCCAACTATCTTGCTAGTTACAGCAGAAGTGAAGCTGATGGAAAGACTGGAAATGTAATACAGTATTTTTCCATTATTTCTTTTTAAATGGCGACAGAAGTTAAGAGAACCAAGAAACTGAAATTCTAATTAATCTTCTGTCTCTGTCTCACTCTTACATATTATCAGTTCAATCTTAATACTTGGGAAGAATTAGAATGCTCTCATTTAACTTGGGGGTCAGCAAACATTTTCTGTAAAGGGCCACAGAAAACATTTAATAAAGGCTTTGTGGGTGAAGAGACCAAATTGAGGATATTATTATTATTATATATATATAGGTAATTAAACAAAAAGAGAAAAATCCACTAATATTTAACTGATTTAAATTAAAAATATAATAATGACCGAATACAATTTGTTATAATACAATTTCTACTACTGGGAATAACAGAATTCTTTTGAAGGGATAACATTTCACTTAATCAGAGTTCAAAGTTAGTGTTCCCTACCATCAAAAAAAATTTTTTTAATCAATTACAAATGGTCATCTGTCAGTGTTATTTTAATAAAATTTTACATATCTTTTAAAAATGTCTTCCCTCATGCAGACAAGTACAATCAAATACTGATATTAATCCACAAACATGTCTAATAGAGCATATTCACTGCTTGGAAGGCATTTACAGAATTTTATTACATTCTTCTGATATTTGCCTTTTAACATTGTCATTACATTGTAGATTAAAAAATCACTTTCAATTAAAGGTTAGATAGAATCTCCTTAACTGTGGTTAAGCAGTTTTAAAATATGAAAATTTCCTTTGCACTTGTATCCTGGTCTGAAAGACACTGATTAAAGTTTGAGTTTGGAAAATATATCCACTGCAGATTTGGGTGGGAATTAATATCTTAGTTTTTGTTTTAACTTCTGACAACAATGAAACTATGTAAGATGTATTAAAGCAATTTGACATTACTTATGTTTTAAATAATGCTAGTTCTCAAACTGGCTTTACTACAGTGTAATCAATCAATCACCACTTTGCCTTTGCAGTTCTAGATTGAATTTACTAATAAACACTAGCAACTCTATGGAGAAGGCAATGGCAACCCACTTCAGTACTCTTGCCTGGAAAATCCCATAGACAGAGGAGCCTGGTAGGCTGCAGTCCATGAGGTTGCTAAGAGTCGGACATGACTGAGTGACTTCACTTTCACTTTTCACTTTCATGCATTGGAGAAGGAAATGGCAACCCACTCCAGTGTTCTTGCCTGGAGAATCCCAGGGACGGGGAGCCTGGTGGGCTGCCGTCTATGGGGTCGCATAGAGTCAGACACAACTGAAGCCACTTAGCAGCAGCAGCAGCAACTCTGCAGGAAAACCTAATTTCTGAAGCCATTTGTGTTCAATAGTAGTGGTTGAAGGCAGTACTGGCTCAGAAAAACTTCAACCTCGCCCCAGAGCTTTAAAAAAAGTCACAATTAAACTCTGCCATTATTAAGTTACCAAATGACTGTGTGGTTGGGCAAGTCAAGATACTCAGCTTCTATTTCTGACAAAAATTTGTAGAACTGATGACAGTTAAGTCCATGAGAGTCAATGAAATTCACCACTGACATTATATATGGATCAATAACACGTGATGAATTCAAACCTTTTCCACAACATAGCAGATGAATAATACAATGGATAACTATACACTTGAAATATCTTCCATTTTAACAATCTTTATAAGTTTGTCCAACTAAGTCTTCTGCACTACACATTATTTTTAACACATCCTAGCAGATTCCACTTCAGGTTGTACTTAATCAGTATTTTGGCAACTTAATTTAGAAGTAGTTTCTCCTGTAGTTGTTCCATGCAGCTGATTCATAGTCTATGAAACTCTGCACTGACTATGTGAATAAACAAATCAGCAATATCAGTAACACCTGTCTAGTCATCAAGAGTCTAGGAAAAATACTCGAAATAAATTATCTTGTTTTTAATTTACTACTGATGTCACTCCCAACGTCCTCAACTCTTCAAGCAACTGTTTCTGCTGAGAGGCTAGCAGTCTTAACCAAGTTTATATTCTCTGGACACATTTCTTTAGCTACTACAAACAAACACAAATAACTCATCATTGGTAAATGATCTGCCCTGTTTGGCCCACAAATGAGCCACTCAGAAACTTAACTACAGCCTTATTTTTATTCTTTTACTTCTGTGAAGAAATTCGACTGTGATGAGATATTCTACTTGATATTTTCTAAATTTTATGACCCTTGTTTTCCTGAGTTAGCAGTAATGTGATGAGTGGTTAGCCTGATAATGTCAACATTAGTTGTCTTCTTCTGGCGTATCTATAGTATGGACCACATGATAAGGACAATGCTTTGCCATTTCATCCAGTAACAAACAACTTATGCTCCACTATGCCTTAAAAGCATGACATTCAGAGTTCATCTTTTTTTTTCTTTCTCATTTTGACTTGATGGGTATGCAATGGTAACAAAATAAATAAATAAAAAGCTGCAGTATGGAGGCATGCCTGGCACTCAAAATGCTGTGGATTTATAACTGGGATTTGTAGTGCAGAGTGGCAGTATGATGTGATGAGAACAACACATAAGGTTTCTTTTAATTAATTAATTAATTTTAATTGGAGGCTAATTACTTTACAATATTGTAGTGGTTTTTGCCATACATTGACATGTTTCTTTCACAACCACTAAATTCTGCTGTGGCAACATGAAAGCAGCCACAGACAATATATAAACAAATGAGTGTGACTATATTCCAATAAAATTTTATTTATAAGTTTGACTTTGATAATATTTTCACATGTCCCCAAATATTATTTTGATTTTTTAACCATCAAAAAAATGTAAAAGTCATTCTCAGCACACAGGCCATACAAAAATAGGTAATAGGTCATAATGGAACTATGGCAGGGGAACTAGACTGCTGGACTACTTAATCCTGTGTTTCCGCCATCTCTAAAATGAAGATACACCTCATAGGTGTCACTAAGGGAAAACTGAGTGAATATGTAAGTCATTTAGAACTGTGCCTAGCATATAAGCTTATTAACTGTTAATACTGCTTACTGAGTAGAATATAATTGCAAATGGATTTCAATTCTTACTAACAACTCTGTATGATTTAAAACTCCCACTGGAGGTCTGAGGCAAGCAGCCTACTTGGATGAATATTACACGTCCTCCAAGCAAGACACTTCCACAATATAACACTATCCATGTTTCTGTTATACTGCCCACAATCCTACTAGCAGTTTCATTCTTGAGTATTTCAAACCTTTAAGTATTGTACCTTTTCTCAGGTGCTGGAGACAAGCCCACCATAAGAAAAATTTCTGAACAGACTATCTCTATCCTAGAGTTATACTACAGATCTAGATTAGTGAGCAAGTAGGAATAAAGTGAAATTTTAAGCAGCAGTATTTTTGGCAATAACTATTTCACACTAGAAATTCATAAATAAATCAGTCTGTATAAGCAAATGAAAATTTAAACAAATCTTTTTTTGATGACTAAAAGGCCTTGCATGAGACTCAATACCTCTATAAAGACATACCTTTATTACCCCAAAATAATTCATGCTTATCTAATTCCACTGCTCCGAAACAAATCATGTTTAAATATAAGAAAATCACAAAAAGTAGATTCATTTATTATTTCCATATGCACAAGTGTGCATCAAATATTTAAGCCAAAAAACTCAGGAAACAAAGGACTAAGGGCCTTTCCTTCTGGATTAATTACCTTAATTTTAGATGTTCCATCCTACCCCACATTACATGTGTTTCTATAGACAATAAAATATGTTGTCTCTGATTTTACTCTCACTTATTTCCTTTCTTCTAAATCTATTTGCTTTACAAAAAAATACGTATTACCTGTAAGAGGAAAAAGTAAAAATGTATTCATTAAAATAGAGTTTGGAAAATATACAAAAGCAAAGTACCCAAAATAGTGTTTTCAGTTAAAATCATAGTAACTGCTTACCTACAACCAGGCCACATTCAGGACAGATCATATCACCAGCTCTGTAGTCCTCCACTAGGATCGCATCTGGATGGTTTGGACATGTGACTCTTGGAAGAGCATCCAAACTACATGAAAAAAAAATTTTTTTTAAATATCCTTCTAACCAACATGCAACAAAGTACTGATCTTTCTGAGGGGGAAAGAGGTGGATTCCAAACACTTTCCCAATAAATTTACAGTACATTTACACTTATAATACATTTAAGCTCAAATTTCAAAGTGAACATCCTAGTTATGTTACTTTAAATCCTACTCAGTAATTAACAGAAACTACTGGAACTGCCTTTTATAACAATAGTTCCTGGTTTGCAGAATAGAAAGCTTCAAAAATGCAAACAGAAAACAAGCTTTTTTTAACATGCAGACTACTAAAATGTTTATAAATCTTGATTGGCATGGAAACGACTACCTAGCATCATAACACGCAACATACACATATAACCATCTGGTCTGCGACCCTTGACACTTATTTCTCTGGTAAGAGAATAAATTTCAAGTCCGTGTTTTTCTACTCACTGGATACCTTAGTAATAAACTTGAATGTACACTGAACCTAAAAAGGATACAAACCAAGGTGGTAGATTTGGCTCTACTAAACTTAGGATGATTTCATTTAGTCCAGAACTGAGTTTGTTAGCACTCAAGAAATGACTTCAAAAGCTACTTTTAAATCTATTTGTGATATTAATAATTTGCTCGATTATTTTATTTTGAAAATAAGGCAGTATGGGGAAGACACATCAGCCTTACGTGACCTGACGGCATCAGTTCTAAAAACCATCAAAGATATTTAACATAGATTTAATAATTATTTCTATGGCTGTGGTGTCTTACAATCACAAATGTCTGGTATCATTGAAAATAAGCCCTTTTTAAAAGTTCACCTGAAGTGACACAGAACAAGCTTCACAAACATATGTATGAAAGACAACATCAACTATTCTTGAGTATGTAAACAGGTATTTGTGGTTTTGGATAAAGTTTCTCAAACTAGTAAACACAGTTCAGAATGGTAACTTTCAACAGAGGTGATGATACCCACTGAAAAACTGATAAAATAATCCATATTCCCAAACATACACATTCAGGTTAACCAGAACACATCTTGAATCTTCTCACTGGGAAAACAGGGAGTGGAGGTTTAGTTTATAGTCACGCTTATTAGACTCTTGAGAGTCCCTTGGGCTGTGAGATCAAACCAGTCAATCCTAAAGGAAATTAATCCTGAATGATGCTGCAGCTAAAGCTAAGCTAAAGCTCCACTACTTTGGCCACCTGATGTAAAGACCCAACTCACTGGAAAAGGCCCTGATGCTGGGACAGACTGAAGGCAGGAGGAGAAGGGAGCGCGACAGAGGGTCAGATGCTTGGACTCAATAGACATGAATCTGAGCAAACTCTGGGATATAGTGATGCACAGGGAGGCCTGGCGTGCTGCAGTCCATGAGGTTCCAAAGAGTTAGTGAACAACAACATGCTTATTCCATAAACTTCTACTAGGAAAATATTTTAATAAATTATAACAAAACATTAAGAAATTAGTATAAATTAGGACTGATATATTTTGCACTATTAAAAAGTAGAATATTGTGTGCATGTATACGTATATAAAAATGATATGGGAACAACTCAAAGATATGGTGAGTGAAAAGAGTAACATAGGGATTTCAGAGAAAATGGAAAAAAGAACTACGGTTGTATGCAATAACATGAGTAAACCTCCAAATGCTGACCAAAAGACCAGATACAGAGGAATACATACGCATTTATATACAAAGTTTAAATCAGGCAAAACAAATCTATAGTGTTAAAAAAAGGATGTAGTTTTCTTTGAGAAGGGGTAATGACTGAGGGCATAAAGGAGGTTTCCAGAGTGCTAGCGGTATTTGATTGGGTGACTTGGGTGACAGCTACGTGTATGTGCTCACTTTGTAACTGAACTGCACACTTAAAATCTGTGTGCTAAATAATTTCACAAAAAAAGGTAAAAAGCAAGATAGCATTCAGTTTTTACATTAGACTACCTTTTGGAAGGAAGAGAGCTTAGGATTATATGCATATGCTTGCTAAACTACAGAATCATCACTAGGAAAACACCAAGAAACTGGTTACAATGACTGCTTTAGAGAGGAATTAGATGGCTAGGAGTGAGGGAATAAAAGAAACTGCTTTTCACTTTTCTTCTTGCTTTTCATGATTTGCATGTGTTACCTATCCAAAATAAAATAAAGCTGTGCTCAAGCAGTTAACTTTTAATTAAATAACCCACAAGGGTAATACAAAAGAGGAACCACAGGAGTAGGGTGGTGGGGGAAGGGAAAGAAACAAGAGGGAAGGAATGGAGTAAACCACCACCACTGACATTAAAACACCTTTAGGCTGCCTAAGAAGCCACATAGTTCCAAACTTCATTTTACAGCTATCCTTTACTGGGTGCCTACTATGTGTCTAGTACTGTACATATATTACTAATCTTCATTAGCAACCTTTCAAATTAAGCATTACTTCTATTTTAAAGATTATGCTCAGAGAATGAGTTTCCTGAAGTCACAGAGCTAGTGAGTGGTAGAGTTTAGATCTGAACTCACAACATTTGTGTTCTCTGTGAAAACACCAAGCAGTTTCATAGCCCAGTAACTGCCCCTCTTCCTCACGGGGAAAAAAGCTATCACAGAAATACTAACATTCACCTTTGTTCTCACTGGTAGAAAAAACTCAAGAGATGGACAACTGCAATAAGCTTAGGACAAATTTATTTTAAAGAAATATCTCAGAGATTTTTTCTTTTAAGGAAGAGAATAAAGGCACACAAAGGAAATGTATTTTTTTTTTCGGTAAAGAATCTATCAAGTGAATTTACTATATTTAACTACTACAATATGTTATAATAAAGCCCAAATATAACCATATTCACCGTAGATCTGCCATAGGAGAATGTCATATACAGGTGTCCTTGGGAAGCTAGTTCTCCATTTACCTACAAGGAAGCCTAACTTGACAAAGCCACACCCAAATAGAATGATTGAGCATTTAATCACAGAATTACAATCAGTAAACAAGTGTCACTGGCCTTAAGAGTTGTTTCCAAGTAGTTGAGCTAAGGCTGCCTCCTGCCCCATCTTTTAAAAATACAGTAACATAAAGTAGTAAGCCTTGGTACTCACCAGAAAGGGCCAGGACTACTCAAAGCTTATTATTTTGTGATGATGGCTTTCATCAGGAACTCAATTCCAAAGATGAGAACAAGTTCAGAAAAATTATGCCCTAGTTACCTTGCCTTCCAGAAGCTACAGAACTTAACCTGATACGTTTAATACATTATGAGTTACCAAGTTTGATAACAGGAAACAGATACCTGAGATTCTATACTCTGTTCTAACACTAACCTTGGAAAAGTCAACATGGGCATGACTCAGTTTACACTTAGGCAAAAATCCTAACATCTACCTCATACTGGTCATGACAGACATAATTAGGGTCTGCAAGCATTTTTCATGTCACATGATTAAAGGCTGTCTCTAATGGCACTGTATGCATTTCCGGTAGGTATCAATCAGTACATCACATTTTAAAAATATATTAATGACTTCCCAGTATACGTAATTTTCTGCAGGCAAAATTTTCTTCAGGAGTATGCAGATGACATCTGTAAAGAAATCTCTTAAGGAGACTTATCAATTCTTCAGAAATGCCTTAGCTTCCACTTCAAAAGGCCTCGGGGATGGCTATCAGTTTCCATCGGGTTTACCAACGCTGACGTCCCTAACTTTTTGTCAGATGGATAAAGGCCTAGAACTAACCCTTTCTCGCTCTCTAGAAGGGAATTCACGGACCCTCTGCTGACAGACCACGGACAAGGCAATGGCACCCCACTCCAGTACTCTTGCCTGGAAAATCCCATGGACGGAGGAGCCCGGTTGGCTGCAGTCCATGGGGTCGCGAAGAGTCGGACACGACTGAGCGACTTGACTTTCACTTTCCTGTATTGGAGAAGGAAATGGCAACCCACTCCAGTGTTCCTGCCTGGAAAATCCCAGGGACGGGAGAGTCTGGTGGGCTGCCGTCTATGGGGTTGCACAGAGTCGGACACGACTGAAGCGACTTAGCAGCAGCAGCTGCTGGCAGACCAACAGATAAAAAAACAAGCGTTGAAAATTTAAGAAAAAAGGACAGTTGGATCATACGCAAAAGACTCGAGGCCACGGGCTGGGGACACCAGAGCCTCCCACACGATAGTGCCTGGGTGAGAAAACGACCAAGGACGCTGGAGGAGAAACGCCGGCGGCTCGTTACCCCCTGCGACACCCCTGACAGCCCTGCGTCTGGAAGTGCCTTTGTCCCGGGCGGCCAGCCGGTCCGGCTACCTCTCCCCGCACCTCCGAGGCATTGTGCTCGACGAAGCAGCGGGAGCGGCCACCCTGCAAGCCCCGGCACTCGACGCCCGCCCTTCAGCTGGCTGGGCACTACATGACGTACTAACCGGCTGGTAGACGCCATCTTCACGGCCACTGCGGCTCCAGCTACAAACAACGACAGACGCAACCGCAAACAGGAAGAGACAGTGGCGACGAAACGCAGAGAGACAGGCTTTTATAGGCGAGTCGCCCACGCAGTCGTAATAGGGCGTGGCTACGGGTCCGGAGAAGGGCCAAGAACAGTGAGCTCGGGTACGCCACGTGCTTTGCGTTTTCTTATTTCCCTCTTCAGTTTCGGTCATTTTCTATGTGGCAGGGCAAATATAGGAAATCACCCGGGAAAATTCTCAAGGGCACCCTGCAAACGTGCTGCACCAGAAATACCCTCAACTTGACTGAGTTACAACACAAAATGACTGGGCTTCGTGGAGGGGGTAAAGCCCGCATGCCCGAAAGCTAAACACCCCTCCCCCAGCCTGGAGTCAGCTACTTCAGTTTGACCGCAATTTTTGCTTACCAAAGGGGTGATTCCACCGAGGTATTTAGAAAAAAGAGAAAGTCACTTAGGTCAGCCCCCCAACAAGTGTCAATTCAGGCTCTGTCATCAGCTACCAAGTTTCTTAGGCACGTCCTTTGCGCTTTGGGGTAAGAGGTAATAGTATATCTGCCTTGCGTACCCTTTTAGAATTGGCAGGAGATGAAACAAAACCATGTGAGATCACTGTACCAGTGAGGCAGGGAGATGTGGGTCCTACCCTGACTGTTGTTTTCATGATCTTTGCAAATGTGGCACAGCTGAAATATAGAGAACTTAGCAAAACTGGTTAGATACTGCAAAAGGTCTCTAGGTTTAGTAATTAGCCAAACTAATGTCAGAATAGTAATAAAAATAACAGCAACACTATCACTACTTTGCTGAAAACAAATCACCCTTGACCCTGGGGGAACTGGAGGAAAAAAAGGCGCTCCCGGTTTCTAGGGGGATGAGAACTTAGAATATAGTGACTGCTTTGTTCTTTGGGCATGGGACTTAAATGCCACTGAGCCCTCATTGTTTTCTTGAAAGGTGGGACAGACTCGTTTCCTTAGAAAGAACAAGAGACCGAAGTTTAAGCACTGAAATCCAGATGGAGTTGGGAGAGCATTTTGTGTGTGTGTATGTTGGGGGGGGGGGGGAGTTCTTCTGTGCCCTAATACTGTAATTTAAAAACTTGATTGTGCTTTTGTGGGGGATTTCTCCCTCAATACCTCAATATCTGGCAAAGTTTCAAAAGGCCAATTTATTTGAGCTGTGCCAAGTAGAACCCCGGAAAGAGACTGGGGGTGCTGCACCCTACTCCAGCAGGAAGTTTTCATAGTGGAGCACTTTGGCTTGGGAGAAGAAGAGAGAGAGGAGAAGGAAGGGAACTGGGCATCCCTTGAGAATCAAGATAAGGACCTAATTGTTTATGGTAGGCGTTCAGTAATGTCTGTGGAAGGAAGAAACCATCAAAGAAATTGAAACCTGAGAGGAAGGAAGCTGGGCAATTGGTAAATTACTCCTGCCCCATCTGGAGAATCGGTCATAATCTAACTAAGATTTCTTTTATATTAAAACAGAAGCAGCTAAGGTAGGCCATTCCTCTTTTTGTTATTAGAACAGCATTGGCATTTTGTAAAGCATTTTCATCAACATTATTCCATTTAATCTTTGTACCTGATCCTAAATTGGACCCCACGCACAGAGAGTTGGGGTTTTGTCACCTAGGAATCAATGACCCATACTAGCATTCACCAAAACTGCTGGTTGGTTAATATTATCATTTTATTTAACTATATGAATGAATTAATTTAAAATGTTTATTCAAATCAATTATTTAAGCTAACATTTTTAAAAACAACTTTATTTAAAAAGTTTATATCACTACTGTGAAATCACAACTTAATAGGTTATAGCTCTTCTCAAGTATAAAATGCTTTACATACCTAATAAATTTTAAGTTTGTGACCCACTTAGATATATATTTTTAAATTTATTGAAGCATGATTCCACACCATAGAATTTTCCTGTTTAGAAATCAATGATTTTTGGTAATTTTACTGAGTTGTGCAACAATCCCCACAATCGAGTTTTAGCACATTTCCATCATCCCAATAAGATCACTCATGACCATGTACAGTTAATGCCAACTCCATTTCCAAGACTAAGAATCACTCATCTACTTTCTGTCTCTATGTTGTTGTTGTTCAGTGGCTTAGTTGTGTCCGACTCTTTGCAAGCCCATGGATTGCAGCATGCCAGGCTTCCCTGTTCTTCACTGTCTCCCTGAGTTTGCTCAAACTCATGTCCACCGAGTCAATGATGACATCCATCTCATCCTCTGTCAGCCCTTTTCCTCTTGCCCTCAGTCTTTCCCAGCATCAGCATCTTTTCCAATGAGTTGGCTCTTCACATCAAGTGGCCGAAGTATTAGAGCTTCAGCTTCAGCAGCAGTCCTTTCAATGAACATTCAAGACTCATTTCCTTTAGGATTGACTGGTTGGATCTCCTTGCAGTCCAAGGGACTCTCAAGAGTCTTCTCCAACACCACAGTTCAAAAGCATCAGTTCTTCAGTGCTCAGCTTTCTTTATGGTCTGATTCTATAGATTAGCCTTTTCTGTACTTTTCATGTAACTGAAATCATATAAAATGTGGTCTTTTATGTCCAGCTTCTTCCTCTTGGTTTAATGTTATGGAGGTTCATTAGATTTATCTTATGGCCTCACTTTTGGAAGCATTGATATGTAAGTGTCTGTTATAAAAGTGTCTATATGATGATATTGCAGAAGATGACAAATTCCTAACTTAAGTAAGATTTGACAAATATTTGGAAATTATGGCATATTTGAAATATGTCATGTGACATATTCTGCTGGACTAGGAATAATTGAGGATTCACTGAAATGTATGACTGGATCTGACTAGGATTCTTTTGGAAATGAGATAAAATGCCTGGAACATTAGACAAACCTTGCTTGCCTGGTGGCTGAGTGGCCATATGTATTACTTCTAGAAATCTGAGGAGTTCGTATTTTAATTTTTAAAATGTTTTATTATGTATGAAGATTTTCAAACACACTAAAAATTAGAGAAAAATACTATAATCCCCATATACCTATCATCCTGATTAAGCAGTTATCATGGTTATCATGAATTTGACACATTTGTTTGTGTATCCTTTTCTTCCATGTTTTCTCCTTTTACTAAAGTATTTAAAAAAACAAATCCCATATATCATCTTGATGCATACATTACATTTCTCAAAAACATGAACTTTTAAACCTTTTTATATAGCGAAATTGTTGCTGTCATTGTGCAGTCACTAAGTCGTGTTCAACTCTCTGCGACCCTATGGTTTCACGAGGTTCTCATGGTAAGAATACTGGTATGGTCTGCCATTCCCTCCTCCAATGGGCCACATTTTGTCCGAACTCTCCACTATGACCCGTCCATCTTGGGTGGCCCTGCATGGTGTGGCTCATAGCTACGTTGAGTTATGCAAGCCCCTTTGCCACAACAAGGCTCTGATCATGAAGGGGACATAGCATAATAACACTTACAAAATTACCAATGATATTTTTGCTCACTAAGTTCCCAGGTGGTAATGGTCCTGGGCCTGCTTCTTGCTGGTTTGGCTACACTGAGCAGAAAGGTAAAGCCCTGCTGAAGGTGGCAGGGGGCAAGAGAGGGAAAGGGAAGGCCCCATGTGGAATTGCAAGACCTAGGTAAGTTCTTGAAAGTAACCCTGAGATTCTTCTGCATTGGGCCATCTGTCAGGCACCTCACATTCATCATCTTATCTAGTTCTTAGTTATCTTGTCAGGCAAGAATTTAGTCTCCTTTTAAAATCTTAGGTTGTATAGGTACATTGCCCAGGGTTACACACATAAGTTGGTGCTGATGATAGAATTCAAAGCCAGGAATGACTGACACCAAAATTGTCCTTCTCTGCAGGCCTACTATGTAACTGTTACTGCAGGACTATATTTTTAAGCCCAAATCACTGTGCCCTGGGAAATACAGGTTACATCTGTAGAAGCATTCATTATCCTTTTGATTCTTTAATAAAGTCATAAAGTTTTATTTAAATTCAGGTAGAAGTAGTAATAAACATTAATAATCATGATATTAATAGTATTAGTAAGCACTCATATAGCGCTTACTATGTGACAGGTACTATTTTAAGGCTTTGCATATATTAAATATTAAATTATTTAATCTTTCCAACAACTTTATAAGTTGGATACTATTATTGTCCCCACTTTATGCATGGATAAATTAAGGCACAGAATGGTTAAGTAACTAGCCTGAAGTCACATAGCTAGTGAATTGAAGAGCTCGGATTTGGAGCCCAGCAATTTGGCTCCAGAGTCCTATTATAAACTCAATATACAGAAATTCAGCTTACAGACTTTAAGATCAGGAAATGAGTTTAACAAGCAGTGTACCTGCAGCTATTATGTGGACTTGATTTTGTGGGGCAGCTGTACTCCAAAATATTCTAGCCAGTTGTCTGCCTAGGGACCCTTGTGTTTGTCAGTTCATTACTACCTAAACTGAAATGTGCTTGGCTCATGTGCTTAGCGGAGAAGGCAATGGCACCCCACTCCAGTACTTTTGCCTGGAGAATCCCATGGATGGAGGAGCCTGGTGGGCTACAGTCCATGGGGTCGCAAAGAGTCAAACACGACTGAGCGACTTCACTTTCACTTTTCACTTTCAAGCATTGGAGAAGGAAATGGCACCCACTTCAGTGTTCTTGCCTGGAGAATCCCAGGGACAGCGGAGCCTGGTGGGCTGCCGTCTATGGGGTCACACAGAGTCAGCCACGACTGAAGCGACTTAGTAGCAGCAGCAGCAGCATGTGCTTAAGCCCTGCCTGGCTCATATCCCATTGCTAAATGTACTTGCATATGTGATCCTGAATTTAACCTTTCCATTTGTTTGTTAATTTATTTGAAAGCTTTGATTCTCCTGTACGGTCAGCTTTTGTCCATTTGAGAATAAACCTATTTTTTCACTGAGAAAAGGCAGCAGCTTCTTCAAGTGTTAGGAAAGAGAATATAGGTTTAAAACATTAATAATCTAGAAGTAGAAAATATTAATTGTCATTCTCTCCTTACAGAATCAAGGAAGAAGAGTGCAGAAATTAACTCACTTTTTAATTCAGTGTTCAGTGGGCAGTAGATTCTTTTAAACTTCTAAATTACTCTGCTAAAAACAAAACAGAACAAAACAAAATGACTCTAAAGGGTTCACACTAGTAGCTTGTGACTTTTAATATCAATATTTTTTCCAAAAAGATGTCATTTGACAATAAGTTCAGTTCAGTTCAGTCGCTCAGTCATGTCCAACTCTTTGAGACCCCATGAATTGCAGCACGCCAGGCCTCTCTGTCCATCACCAACTCCTGGAGTCTACCCAAACCCATGTCCATCGAGTCAGTGATGCCATCCAACCATCTCATCCTCTGTCGTCCCCCTCTCCTCCTGCCCCCAATCTTACCCAGCATCAGGGTCTTTTCCAGTGAGTAAACTCTTCGCATGAGGTGGCCAAAGTGTTGGAGTTTCAGCTTCAACATCAGTCCTTCCAATGAACACCCAGGATTGATCTCCTTTAGGATGGATTCATTGGATCTCCTTGCAGTCCAAGGGACTCTCAAGAGTCTTCTCCAACACCACAGTTCAAAAGCATCAATTCTGTGGCGCTCAGCTTTCTTCACCATCCAACCCTCACATCCATACCTGACCACTGGAAAAACCATAGCCTTGACTAAATGGACTTTTGTTAGCAAAGTATAGTTTCTGCTTTTAAATATGCTGTCTAGGTTGGTCATAACCTTCCTTCCAAGGAGTAAGTGTCTTTTAATTTCATGGCTGCAATCACCATCAGCAGTGATTTTGGAGCCCAAAAAATTAAAGTCTGACACTGTTTCCACTGTTTCCCCATCTATTTCCCATGAAGTGATGGGACCAGATGCCATGATCTTAGTTTTCTGAACGTTGAGCTTTAAGCCAACTTTTTCACTCTCCTCTTTCACTTTCATCAAGAGGCTCTTTAGTTCTTCTTCACTTTCTGCCATAAGGGTGGTGTCATCTGCATATCTGAGGTTATTGATATTTCTCCCGGCAATCTTGATTTCAGCTTGTGTTTCTTCCAGGCCAGCGTTTCTCATGATGTACTCTGCATATAAGTTAAATAAGCAGGGTGACAATATACAGCCTTGACGTACTCCTTTTCCTATTTGGAACCAGTCTGTTGTTCCATGTCCACTTCTAACTGTTGCTTCCTGACCTGCATACAGGTTTCTCAAGAGGCAGGTAAGGTGGTCTGGTATTCCCATTTCTTTCAGAATTTTCCACAGTTTATTGTGATCCACACAGTCAAAGGCTTTGGCATAGTCAATAAAGCAGAAATAGATGTTCTTCTGGAACTCTCTTGCTTTTTCAATGATCCAGCAGATACTGGCAATTTGATCTCTGGTTCCTCTGCCTTTTCTAAAACCAGCTTGAACATCTGGAAGTTCACGGTTCACGTATTGCTGAAGCCTGGCTTGGAGAATTTTGAGCATTACTTTACTAGCATGTGAGATGAGTGCAATTGTGCGGTAGTTTGAGCATTCTTTGGCATTGCCTTTCTTTGGGATTGGAACAAAAACTGACCTTTTCCAGTCCTGTGGCCACTGCTGAGTTTTCCAAATTTGCTGGCATATCGAGTGCAGCACTTTCACAGCATCACCTTTGAGGATTTGAAATAGCTCAACTGGAATTCCATCACCTCCACTAGCTTTGTTCGTAGTGATGCTTTCTAAGGCCCACTTGACTTCACATTCCAGGATGTCTGGCTCTAGGTGAGTGATCACACCATCGTGATTATCTGGGTCGTGAAGATCTTTTTTGTACAGTTCTTCTGTGTATTCTTGCCACCTCTTCTTAATATCGTCTGCTTCTGTTAGGTCCATACCATTTCTGTCCTTTATCGAGCCTATCTTTGCATGAAATGTTCCTTTGGTATCTCTAATTTTCTTGAAGAGATCTCTAGTCTTTCCCAATCTGTTGTTTTCCCCTATTTCTTTGCATTGATCGCTGAGGAAGGCTTCCTTATCTCTCCTTGCTATTCTTTGGAACTCTGCATTCAGATGAGAATATCTTTCCTTTTCTCCTTTGCTTTTCGCTTCTCTTCTATTCCAAGCTATCTGTAAGGCCTCCTCAGACAGCCATTTTGCTTTTTTGCATTTCTTTTCCATGGTCAACAAAAGAGTCCGAAAGGCAGTATTTGGATGCAATTTAAAAATGATAGAATGATCTCTGTTCGTTTCCAAGGCAAACCATTCAATATCACAGTAATCCAAGTCTATGCCCCGACCAGTAATGCCGAAGAAGCTGAAGTTGAACGGTTCTATGAAGACCTACAAGACCTTCTAGAACTAACACCCCAAAAAGATGTCCTTTTCATTATAGGGGACTGGAATGCAAAAGTAGGAAGTCAAAAAACACCTGGCATAACAGGCAAATTTGGCCTTGGAGTACAGAATGAAGCAGGGCAAAGGCTAATAGAGTTTTGCCAAGAGAATGCACTGGTCATAGCAAACACCCTCTTCCAACAACACAAGAGAAGACTCTACACATGGACATCACCAGATGGTCAACACTGAAATCAGATTGATTATATTCTTTGCAGCCAAAGATGGAGAAGCTCTATACAGCCAGCAAAAACAAGACCGGGAGCAGACTGTGGCTCAGATCATGAACTCCTTATTGCCAAATTCAGACTTAAATTGAAGAAAGTAGGGAAAACCACTAGTCCATTCAAGTATGACCTAGATCAAATCCCTTATGAGTATACAGTAGAAGTGACAAATAGATTTAAGGGACTAGATCTTATAGACAGAGTGCCTGATGAACTATGGACAGAGGTTCGTGACATTGTACAGGAGACAGGGATCAAGACAATCCCCATGGAAAAGAAATGACAATAAGTATATGACTTCAAAAGTTATGCTACACTATTTAATGTCATTTTATTATATGTCTTTAAGTCAGTATTTTTTCTCAAAATAACAACATTCTCATTTTATAATAAAAAAAAATGGGGATATTGAATGATATATGAGACTGTAATTTTCTAAAAATGTTTCTTAAGTCATTTATTTAATGTAAATAAGATTTGGCTTTAAAGTCCTACAGTGGTTTTTGTGTAATGAACTATTGGGAGAAAATGAGAACATGAAATACATTTATGTGATCCATTTCTTGACACTTTTTAAAGACAGAATTTTAACATTACTGTTTCCATGAAAATCACATGCTAAAAACCTTATTGTATAAAATGTCTATTTTCAAATAATCTCTTATTATTTGTGTATTAACTTAAAAGTTTATTAATTGTAAATTATAACCATGTGATAAGAATATAAAATTGCCCTTATTACTGTTTCTCCTAATGGCCACGCATTGCTTACAGTATTATAAATTGATTCAACTCCTTTAGAAAGCAATTCAGTGATACCCTAAAATGATTTAGAGGTAAAAGCCTCTTGAGCCAGTAATCTCACTTCTGAGATCTGGAGTAAGGACATAATCTAAAATATCAGATACTATATTCATGAAGATGTCCATTGCAATGTTATTTATAATTTTCCCAAGATAAATGATAAAAATAGGAAAATTGCAAATTTTGTTGTGACATTATAAAACAGAAGCAACATTTACCTTTTGAAACAGGAGCATAATATACAGACAGTCCCTAAAATCTCAGTGCAACTGAGGCAGCAAAACCAATGCATGTGCCAAGACCCTTTTCTAAGCAACGCTTTACCAGGGTTGATTCTGTTACTATAGGTGCTTGAAAATAAATGGTGGTGAGCTCACTGAGAGGTGAAGTATCCTAATTTATTGTTTGGACCTTTATGACTAATCTTTCACATAAAGAAGACATTCAATAACTGTGGTTTAAGTGAGCTATTGGTTGATTGAATGAAAGAGTAGATTTTAAAATATCATTATTCTGACTATTCTTCACAATAATTAAACCAAATTAATGAAGTTTTACAAAGAGAGTTTTCCCATTATGGCTAGCTTTTCCTCCCCCCACCCCAGTACTTTCTCTTGTCCATAGAATTGTATATTACCTGCTCATTCTCACTATTTTCTGATCTTTCCTACTACCTAAGATTTTGCTCTTTTGCATTAACGAAATGAAAGGACCCACCCCACACTTGTGAAATAAAGCATTTTTCACCCCCTGTCTTGCCACTAATCTTAGCCAAAATGGGTAGTCTCTACTCAGTTCTCATGTTCAGACATCAAAAGAGTCCATGTTATCACTACTGTCATTATCTGAGTATTAACAATCACTACTAGTATCATTATTATCTGAGTATTAACAGTGTGCCCACTATTTTTTCCTTTATTTTATTTATTCGTTTTTTTGGCTGCTCTGCACAGCATGTGGGATTTTAGTCCCCTGAGCAGGGGTCCAATCCACATCCCCTGCAGTAGGAGCAAGAAGCCTTAACTACTGGACCACTAGGTAAGTCCCAACAAGGTGCCCACTCTTAATGAGTATTTTAAATGACAGTATGGTAAGTAATTTCCATATATAGCTTAATAGATGTGGTGTTAATACACTATCAGTTGTTTAAAATACTTTTATTGGGATGGGTTCTTTCAAGTTAAAAAAAAATGAAAGTTAACATGATTGTAGTTTTTCTATTAAAACCGCAAAACTGACAAAGGGTTAGCGATCTTCTACTGTTTTAATGACTTTATGGCATTTATATCCAGATACAGTATAAAAAGCTGCATAGGAAGCTCCTGCCAGTTAATTGAATTCATCTGTTCCCACCCAGTATTTCGACACCTCAGGCTAATTTTGTATCATTCTCATCAAAATGCTCACTCCTAATATGTCTTTGGACAATCATCTTTACTTTTTCAGTTAGGTTAAACTCTGACTGTAGTCGGACGTTATTGTCTATTTTGTGAGTGAGGGATTGGCTATGTCTTTCTGCGTTCTTTTCTGTTATGTGGAAGTTAATGTTAAAAAAAAAAATTCCCTACAAACCCGATGTCGGTAGTTTGATTTTACAATAGAGATCCTAAGAATTTCCCACTAAACTAAATGGTCACAACTTTCTACATCTAAAATAACTAAACTTGCTTGAGTCTTTCAAATTTTCATAAAATTGTTCCAGAGTAAAATGATACAAGCTACACTTTAAGTTAATGAGAATTTAATTATAACTTGCTTTCAGACAGCTACATACTCTGTGATAGATTATTCCTTTTACTCAAAAGTATTTGGATCTATTAATATGGCAATATACTTTTCCACTTAACTGATTATGAAATAAAGAGAGAGAGAGATTATGTAACTTATTAAGATCATTTGTTGAGCACTGTAGACAGCTATTCCTATTTCCTGAACAAAACGCTGTGCATGGGGATGTCACATCATGCTGGCAGTCATTCATGTCCTCTGACTTCCCAAGTTCCTTTCACCTCAGCATTTGAGCCAAAAGATGTCACTGTTTACAGCTCAGGTAATACTGCCATGTTGAAATTGTATAACCAACGGCCCAACAGTCTTGAAGTTATGTATTTTTTTCAAATATTCTATTTGAGGAAATGAAAACTAAATTCTGAGCATAAGAAAGATTTTATTACTATTTTGATATGGTCCAATAAGTAATTGGCATAATTCAAATACATGTAAAAGGCATACATATCCTGCCTGGGCATAATCATCTATTAATATATTTTTATTTTCTTTGCACAAACAGATCATATCCAATAGTCTATTCATTTTTTTCAAGTAATGGAGATGAACTGCATTCTTTGACTAGATACTGTAACCTAACGATTTTGCCAATAATGGAGGAATTACTTGTTTCCAGTTTTGTGATATTACAGGTAATGCTGTCATGAACATCCTTGTTCATAATTGTGAGTGAAGGTTTGCATGTTCAAAGTGTAAATACCAAACAACAGAATCAGGGTATCAAAGGACATGCTTTACAACATTTTGATAGATATTGTGGAATTGCCCTCCAGAGATGTTACACCATTTCAAGTGTCCATTTCCCCATGTTCAGAAAGAGATGAGATAGCAATATCAGCGTCATTTCAGACTGAGAACCAAGGCCTGGTTTATTTCAGTTCAGTTAAGTTGCTCAGTCATGTCCGACTCTTTGCAACCCCATGGACTGCAGCACGCCAGGCTTCCCTGTCCATCACCAACTCCCGGAGCTTACTCAAACTCATGTCCAAAGAGTCGGTCATGCCATCCAACCATCTCATCCTCTGTCGGCCACTTCTCCTCCTGCCCTCAATCTTTCCTAGCATCAGGGTCTTTTCAAATCAGTCAGTTCTTCACATCTGGTGGCCAAAGTATTGGAGGTTCAGCTTTAGCATCAGTCCTTCCAATGAGTATTCAGGACTGATTTCCTTTAGGATGGACTGGTTGGATCTCCTTGCTGTTCAAGGGACTCCCAAGAGTCTTCTCCAACACCACAGTTCAAAAGCATTGATTCTTTGGCACTCGCTTTCTTTATAGTCCAACTCTCACATCCATACATGACTACTGGAAAAACCATAGCCTTGACTAGACGGACCTTTGTTGGCAAAGTAATGTCTCTGCTTTTTAACATGCTGTCTAGGTTGGTCATAACTTTTCTTCCAGGGTGCAAGCATCTTTTAGTTTCATGGCTGCAATCACCATCAGCAGTGATTTTGGAGCCCCAAAAAATAAAGTCAGCCACTGTTTCCACTGTTTCCCCATCTATTTGCCATGAAGTGATGGGACTGGATGCCATGATCTTAATTTTCTGAATGTTGAGTTTTAAGCCAACTTTTCACTCTCCTCTTTCACTTTCATCAAGAGGCTCTTTAGTTCTTCTTTGCTTTCTGCCATATCATCTGCATATCTGAGGTTACTGATAGTTCTCCCGGAAATCTTGATTCCAGCTTGTGCTTCATCCAGCCTGGCATTTCTCATGATGTACTCTGCATATAGGGAGAAGGCAATGGCACCCCACTCCAGTACTCTTGCCTGGAAAATCCCATGAACGGAGGAGCCTGGTAGGCTGCAGTCCATGGGGTCGCTGAGAGTCGGATACGACTGAGCAACTTCACTTTCACTTTTCCCTTTCATGCACTGGAGAAGGCAATGGCACCCCACTCCAGTATTCTTGCCTGGAGAATCCCAGGGATGGCGGAGCCTGGTGGGCTGCTGTCTATGGGGTCGCACAGAGTTGGACACGACTGAAGCGACTTAGCAGCGTAGCAGCACTCTGCATATAAGTTAAATAAGTAGGGTGACAATATACAGCCTTGACATACTCCTTTTCCTATTTGGAACCAGTCTGTTGTTCTATGTCCAGTTCTAACTGTTGCTTCTTGACCTGTAAACAGATTTCTCAGGAGGCAGGTCAGGTGGTCTGGTATTCCCACCTCTTGAAGAATTTTTCACAGTTTGTTGTGATCCACACAGTCAAAGGTTTTGATGTAGTCAATAAAGCAGAAATAGATGTTTTTCTGGAACTCTCTTGCTTTTTCGATGATCCAGCAAATGTTGGCAATTTGACCTCTGGTTCCTCTGGCTTTCCTAAATCCAGCTTGAATATCTGGAAGTTCACGGTTCATGTCCATAGTTCTTCGGGCACTCTGACTATCAAATCTAATTCCTTGAATTTATTTGTCACTTGCACTTTATAATCCTAAGGGATTTGATTTAGGTCATACCTTCACAGTCTAGTGGTTTACCCTACTTTCTTTAATTTAAGCCTGAATTTGGCAATAAGGAGTTCATGATCTGAGCCACTGTCAGCTCCCAGTCTTGTTTTTGCTGACTGTATAGAGCTTCTCCATCTTTGGCTGCAAAGAATATAATCAATCTGATTTCAGTATTGACCATCTGGTGATGTCCATGTGTAGAGTCTTCTCTTGTGTTATTGGAAGACAGTGTTTGCTATGACCAGTGCATTCTCTTAGCAAAACTCTGTTAGCCTTTGAGCTGCTTCGTTTTGTACTGCAAGGCCAAATTTGCCTGTTATTTCAGGCCTCTCTTGACTCCCTACTTTTGCATTCCATTCCCCTATAATGAAAAGGACATCTTTTTGGGTGTTAGTTCTAGAAGGTCTTGTAGGTCTTCATAGAACTGTTCAACTTCAGTTTCTTCAGCATTACTGGTCGGGGCATAGACTTGGATTACTGTGATATTGAATGGTTTGCCTTGGAAACAAATAGAGATTATTCTGCATTTTTTAGATTTCATTCAAGTACTGCATTTCAAATTGTTTTGTTGACTATGATGGCTACTCCATTTCTTCTAAGGGATACTTGCCTATGGTAGTAGATAAAATGGTCATCTGAGTTAAATTCACCCATTCTAGTCCATTTTAGTTCACTGATTCCTAAAATGTCAATGTTCACTCTTGCCATCACCTGTTTGACCACTTCCAATTTGCCTTGATTCATGGACATTCCAGTTCCTATGCAGTATTGCTCTTTACAGCATTGGACTTTACTTCCATCACCAGTCACATCCACAACTGGGTGTTGTTTTTGCTTTGGCTCCGTCTGTTCGTTCCTTCTGGAGTTATTTCTGCACTGATCTCCAGTAGCATATTGGGCACTTACCAACCTGGGGAATTCATCTTTCAGTGTCCTATCTTTTTGCCTTTTCATATTGTTCATGGGGTTCTCAAGGCAAGAATACTGAAGTGGTTTGCCATTCTCTTCTCTAGTGGACCACATTTTGTCAGAACTCTGCACCATGACACATCTGTCTTGGGTGACCCTATGCGGCATGGCTCGTAGTTTCATTGAGTTAGCCAAGGAACTGTGGTCCATGTGATTAGATTGGTTAGTTTTCTGTGATGGTGGTTTTCATTCTGTCTGGCCTCTGATGGAGAAGGATAAGAAGCTTATGGAAACTTCCTGATGGGAGAGACTGACTGAGGGGGAAACTGGGTCTTGTTCTGATTTCTCACCTGACCTGCATCTTGAGAAATCTGTATGCAGGTCAGGAAGCAACAGTTAGAACTGGACATGGAAAAACAGACTGGTTCCAAATAGGAAAAGGAATACGTCAAGGCTGTATATTGTCACCCTGCTTATTTAACTTATATGCAGAGTACATCATGAGAAATGCCGGGCTGGATGAAACACAAGCTGGAATCAAGATTGCTGGGAGAAATATCAATAACCTCAGATATGCAGATAATACCACCCTTATGGCAGAAAGTGAAGAAGAACTAAAGAGCCTCCTAATGAAAGTGAAAGAGGAGAGTGAAAAAGTTGGCATAAACCTCAACATTCAGAAAACTAAGATCATGGCATCCAGTCCCATCACTTCATGGCAAATAGATGGGGAAACAGTGGAAACAGTGGCTGACTTTGTTTTTTGGGGCTCCAAAATCATTGCAGATGGTGAGTGCAGCCATGAAATTAAAAGACACTTGCTCCTTGGAAGGAAAGTTATGACCAACCTAGACAGCATATTAAAAAGCAGAGGCATTACTTTGCCAACAAAGGTCCGTCTAGTCAAGGCTATGGTTTTTCCAGTAGTCATGTATGGATGTGAGAGTTGGACTATAAAGAAAGCTGAGAGCGGAAAAGTTTATGCTTTTGAACTGTGGTGTTGGAGGAGACTGTTGAGAGTCCCTTGAACAGCAAGGAGATCCAACCAGTGCATCCTAAAGGAGATCTGTCCTGGGTGTTCATTGGAAGGACTGATGTTGAAGCTGAAGCTCCAATACTTTGGCCACCTGATGCAAAGAACTGACTCATTGAGAAGACCCTGATGCTGGGAAAGATTGGGGGCAGGAGGAGAAGTGGCCAACAGAGGATGAGATGGTTGGATGGCATCACCAACTCAATGGTCGAGAGTTTGGGTAAACTCCGGTAGTTGGTGATGGACAGGGAGGCCTGGCATGATGCAGTCCATATGGTGGCAAAGAGTGGGACAGGAATGGGCAAATGAACTGTACTGAACTGATGGCCATTCTCAGTAAATCTTTAATCCAATTTTCTGTTGATGGGCGGGGCTGTGTTCCCTCCCTGTTGTTTGACCTGAGGCCAAACTGTTGTGGAGTTAAGATAATGGTGACCTCCTTCAAAAGGTCCCATCCATACTCAGTGTCCCCCACCCTGCAGCAGGCCATCGCTGACCCACTCCTCTGCCAGAGACTCCTGGACACTCACGGGCAAGCCTGAGTGAATCTCTTGTGGGGTCACTGCTCTTTTCTCTTGGGTCCTGGTGCCCACAAGGTTTTGTTCGTGCCCTCCAAGAGTCTGTTTCCCCAGTCCTGTGTAAGTTCTGGCAGCTCTATAGTGGGGTTAATGACCACCTCCTCCAAGAGGGCTTATGCCATACCCAGGTCTACTGCACCCAGAGCCCCTGCCCCTGCGGTAGTCCACTTCTGACCTGTACCTCTGCAGGAGACACTCAAATACCATTCTGTCTCAGTCTCTGGGGGGTCTCTGGGTCCCTGTGGCTCAAAACAAGGTTTGTTTGAGCCCTTCGAGCATCTCTGGTGGATGTGGGGCTTTATTTCTAAGCCCTGATGAGAAATATTTATTTGCCAGTCCAAAGGAAGACAGACGTAATTCCAAACTTGCATACGTGTGTACACAAATTTGTGTGTATGTGTACATGTGTGTGCACGTACATATGTGTGCATGTGCATGTGTACATATGTACTCACTGACATAAAAATGCATGCAGAACACTACTCTATTCAATTTAATTGTCTTGGAGCCAGAGACCAAGTGCAACTTTGAGTCCTGTATTGTGAGACTGGGCTTCCAGAGGTCAGATAGAGAATACCACATAATTGATTAGCTGAGGCCGTCAGCACAGGTGATTCAGAAGCCTAGCTAATCATATCTGCAGTTTTAGGAACAATCTTTGGCACTTTAGAAAACTATTAATAAATGAAAGACAAGGGCCAAAGAAAGACCCAAGGTTAAAAACAAATCAATATTTAAAAAAAAAAAAAAACAGTGGTGTTCTGGGGGCCAATTTCAATTGCAGATACTCATTTATTCAGTGCTACTTTTTGCTGGAGTCCACTTTAGGTGTTGCGGATACAGCCTTGAACAAATAAAAATTCTTGGCCTCGTGGAATGTAAATTAGGAGGGGATAAAAATGATAAATAGATTGAGAGAAACATTTTAAGTTCATAGTAGTAAATGCTAAGGAGAAAAATAAAGCAGGGAAAAGGGATGAGAAGAGCCAGGATTTATGATCTTAAATGGGAGATCAGATAAGTTCTCCTGAGATGACATTTGAGTAAAGATTGGAAGAAGCCAATTGGACACTGGGCAAAAAGTATGTGGGCAGAGGGAACCTTGGGTGTAGAGGACCTAATCTGGAGCAGGCCCCGGTGTTCAGGGATGAGCAAGGAGTGCACGGAGGGGAGGGTGGAGTGGTAGGAGGTGAGGTCAGGGAAGAGCAGGGTCAGGTCTTACAAGGCTCCAAGGTCAGAGTGAGGATTTTGGCTTTTATTCTGAGTGAGACCGAGTGGCGTTGAAGGGCTTCCACCAGCCAAGTGTCACGTGCAGACTTTCCTTCAGAAATGTTCACTTCCCAGGGTAGAGCAGGCAGACCAGTATTTCACCAAGGTGTCTCAGAGAGAAAAAAAGACTTCAGAAAACTGAATGGTTTTCATGAGTTTACTACTCTTCCATATATGTATTGGTCAGCAGAATGCTCCAAGAATAATTATAAAAGTAGTGTTATAAGTCATCTGGGGAAATTCCCTGGCAGTCAAGTGGTTAGGACTTGGTGCTTTCACTGCTGAGGGCATGGGTTCAATCCTTGGTCAGGAAACTAAGATCCCACATGCCACGCAGCACAGCCGAAAAAATAAAAAACAGACGTCGTCTCAGTAATTTACATAGAAAATGAGGTTATGTTGTTAGAAGTTATAGCTGTAAGTTTTAAGCTAATATATGATGTTTATACTTCCAATGGATAATGAGGGGGTAGATTTTAAAAGGATAACCACTCTCATTGACAAAAGGACAAAATTATTAATCTTTTTTACTATGAGATTCTGCTACAAATGACAAGTTTTACATATTATCAGAAAAAGATGCTGTATTAAATATAAAAGAAAGTAGCAGCTGTATAATACGATAAAGTTAATATTGATTAGAAAATCCAATTATTTCTACAATTTATTCTGATCTCTCCCAAGATAGCTGTTTGTCAGCAAGTGGAAGTTCCTATTTAACTGGCATGATTGAATAATTAGATGTATCCTCAGAGCAGCAGTAAAATGAAATTCTTATGTCTCAGGGACGTGGTTGAGGTTTTCGTTTTGTTTTACCCAGGTTTATCCAACTGAAACAAGACTTGATTCATTTGGGAACAATTTTTGATTTAAAATATTTGTTAATTGTGTGGTTATGTAATTGCTTTTTATCATAAGAATGATGGGGAAAATTGTATGAATTTGACAAATATTTGTGATGATGTATCTTTCTTTCATACAAAATCCTTCAGGCCCTCACTATCTCCTTCCTGTAAGACCCTTCTGATTGGTCTCTCTCACTACCTCCAGGCCTTTTCATCAGGTCAATTTATATTCTAGAAGAAAGGTTTGATCTGTGTATCATATCTTCTATATCAGGTAGTAATTCATTCACCTGTAAATAACAAAAAAAAAATGCTATTCTTGTGGACTAAAAAATAGGGGTTCATTTGTCTCACGCATTACAAATTCTGGCGATATAGTAACTCTAAATTGCTTCCAGGGCCTGTCTCTTCTATGTTTCTGATCTATAGTTCTTATTATGTAGGCCTTCACTATGATGCCATTTGCTGCCTGAATGCAAGATGGCTGTTGTACCTCCAGACTTTACTTCTAGAAAGTTAGGAAGAAGGTAGAAGGATGAAGAGGACAAGAAAGACAAAAAAGCCTCAGGATAACTTTGCCTCTTTTTCCACAAAGAGAAGCTCTTTCCAGGCAATTTTGACTAGCTCCAGGGAAGCTGAGAAATTGGATACTTTGGCTTTTAGCCTCAATAGTAGACACAGTCAAACGACAAAGTAGATTATTATTGGCTTTTAGATAGGCAAACTTATCTTCCAGAAAGAATCTTCAAAAATTCATTATTGCTTACTGTGTGAAGTCCATATCTCTTATTATTAAACAATATAATGTCACAGAATGAGTTCTTACATAATTGGGAATTTGTAGACATCTTAGGGCTTCCCAGATGGCTCAGATGGTAAAGAATCCACCATCAATGCAGGAGACCTGGGTTTGATCCCTGGGTTGGGAAGATCCCCTTGAGAAGAGAATGGCTACCCACTCCAGTATTCTGGCCTGGAGAATTCCACGGCAAGAGGACCCTGGAGGGCTATAGTCCACAGGGTCACAAAGAGACCCTTAGTCAGACATGACTAAGTGACTAACACAAGTACACAAATACAAGTACACAATAGATTGCCTACATTAACCATGCTTGAAAGTCAGGAAATGACATTTGCTAAAAGGCACAGAACAAAGGGCTCACTTAGAAACTGACATGAGTTCAGTAAGACTGGACATTTGAGTAGGAAAAGAGGAGAAAGATGAGACTGGGGAAGGAAAAGGGAAACCAGGTCATACAGGGCACTGTAAGCCCTGATGAAGACAGTCTGAGTAACTGAGGAGAAATGACCTCCAGGGGTGATTCTCTTACCTGACTAAGTAATGAACTCATTCTTTCCTCAGGCAAGAAGAGTTTGCATCAGAGAATGATCTTCCAAAAACCCCAAGAACCAACAAAACAAAACAAAATTGCAAAGCAACAGCAACAAAAGACTGATTATGTCAAGAGCAATGGAGACTAAAAAGTTTTAAGTCACTTAAGACATTTTTACATCCATTTCCTCCCTTTTTCATTCTCTCTCTTCTTTCAACCTATGTAGTTCACGTAGAGTTGACCTTGGATTGGCCTAAGTTATTTAGCATGTCCATTCCCTTGGCCTCAGCAAGTAGCTCAGGAATGAGTCAATAAGATACAACATACCATTTGCTGGAGCTTCCAAGAAAGTGTCCTCTTTTGCCGGATTTTCTAGTGTCACCATATGATACTCATAAACTGCTGCAGTAATGTATCTATCCAAGAGGTACCCGCTGGAGATAAAGCTGACACAGAGAAGACAGACTTACAAGATGAAGAGCTTGGTTAAATATTACAGTTTAGTTCAATTCAGTTGCTCAGTTGTGTCCAACTCCATGGACTGCAGCACGACAGGTCTCCCTATCCATCACCAGCTCCCAGAGTTTACTCAAACTCATGTCCACTGAGACAGTGATGCCATCCAACCATCTCATCCTCTGTCGTCCCCTTCTCCTCCTGCCCTCAATCTTTCCCAGCATCAGGGTCTTTTCCAATGAGTCAGCTCTTTGCATCAGGTGGCCAAAGTATTGGAGTTTCAGCTTCAACATCAGTCCTTCCAATGAACACTCAGGACTGATTTCCTTTAGAAGGACAGGTTGGATCTCCTTGCTGTCCAAGGGACTCTCAAGAGTCTTCTACAACACCACAGTTCAAAAGCATCAATTCTTCTGTGCTCAGCTTTCTTTATAGTAAAACTCTCACATTCATACATGACTACTGGAAAAATCATAGCCTTGACTAGACGGACCTTTGTTGACAAAGTAATGTCTCTGCTTTTTAATATGCTGTATGGGTTGGTTAAAACTTTCCTTCCAAGGAGTAAGCATCTTTTAATTTCATGGCTGCAGTCACCATCTGCAGTGATTTTGGAGCCACCCAAAATAAAGTTGGCCACTGTTTCCACTGTTTCTCCATCTATGTGCCATGAAGTGATGGGACCGGATGCCATGATATTAGTTTTCTGAATGTTGAACTTTAAGCCAACTTTTTCACGCTCCTCTTTCACTTTCATCAAGAGGCTCTTTAGTTCTTCACTTTCTGCCATAAGGATGGTGTCATCTGCATATCTGAGGTTATTGATATTTCTCCAAGCAATCTTGATTCCAGCTTGTGTTTCATCCAGCCAAGCGTTTCTCATGCACTCTGAATGTAAGTTAAATAAGCAGGGTGACAATATACAGCCTTGACGTACTCCTTTTCCTATTTAGAACCAGTCTGTTGTTCCATGTCCACTTCTAACTGTTGCTTCCTGACCTGCATACAGGTTTCTCAAGAGGCAGGTCAGGTGGTCTGGTATTCCCGTCTCTTTCAGAATTTTCCACAGTTTATTGTGATCCACACAGTCAAAGGCTTTGGCATAGTCAATAAAGCAGCAATAGATGTTTTTCTGGAATTCTCTTGCTTTTTCGATGCTCCAGCAGATGTTGGCAATTTGATCTCTGGTTCTTCTGCCTTTTCTAAATCCAGCTTGAATATCTGGAAGTTCACGGTTCATATATTGTTGAAACCTGGCTTGGAGAATTTTGAGCATTACTTTGCTAGCATGTGAGATGAGTGCAACTGTGCAATAGTTTGAGCATTCTTTGGCATTGCCTTTCTTTGGGATTGGGATTGGAATGAAAACTGACCTTTTCCAGTCCTGTGGCCACTGCTAAGTTTTCCAAATTTGCTGGCATATTGAGTGCAGCACTTTCACAGCATTATCTTTTAGGATTTGAAATAGCTCAACTGGAATTCTATTGCCTCGACTAGCTTTGTTCATAGTGATGCTTCCTAAGGCCCATTTGACTTCACATTCCAGGATGTCTGGCTCTAGGTGAGTGATCACACCATCGCGGTTTTCTGGGTCGTGAAGATCTTTTTTGTACAGTTCTGTGTATTCTTGCCACCTCTTCTTAATCTCTTCTGCTTCTGTCAGGTCCATACAATTTCTGTCTGTTATTGAGCCCATCTTTGCATGAAATGTTCCCTTGGTAGCTCTAATTTGTTTGAAGAAATCTCTAGTCTTTCCCATTCTATTGTTTTCCTCTATTTCTTTGCACTGATCACTGAGGAAGGTTTTCTTATCTCTCCTTGCTATTCTGTGGAACTCTGCATTCAAATGGGTATATCTTTCCTTTTCTCCTTTGTTTTTGGCTTCTCTTCTTTTCACAGCGATTTGTAAGGCCTCCTCAGACAGCCATTTTGCCTTTTTGCATTTCTTTTTCTTGGGGATGGTCTTGCTCCCTGTCTCCTGCACAATGTCACGAACCTCTGTCCATAGTTCATCGGGCTCTCTGTCTATCAGATCTAGTCCCTTAAATCTATTTCTCACTTCCACTGTATAATCCTAAGGGATTTGATTTGGGTCATACCTGAATGGTCTGGTGGTTTTCCCTACTTCCTTCAATTTAAGTCTGAATTTGGCAATAAGGAGTTCATGATCTGAGCCACTGTCAGCTCCCAGTCTTGTTTTTGCTGACTGTATAGAGCTTCTCCATCTTTGGCTGCAAAGAACATAATCAATCTGATTTTGGTGTTGACCATCTGGTGATGTCCATGTGTAGTCTTCCCTTGTGTTGTTGGAAGAGGGTGTTTGCTATGACTAGTGCATTCTCTTGGCAGAACTCTATTAGCCTTTGCCCTGCTTCATTCTGTACTCCAAGGCCAAGTTTGCCTGTTACTCCAGGTGTTTCTTGACTTCCTACTTTTTCATTCTAGTCCCCTATAATGAAAAGGACATCTTTTTTGGATGTTAGTTCTAGAAGGTCTTGTAGGTCTTCATAGAACCATTCAACTTCAGCTTCTTCGGCGTTACTGGTCGGGGCATAGACTTGGAGTAACGTGATATTGAATGGTTTGCCTTGGAAGCGAACAGAGATCATTCTCTCATTTTTGAGATTGCATCCAAGTACTGCATTTTGGACTCTTTTGTTGACTATGAGGGCTACTCCATTTCTTCTAAGGGATTCTTGCCCATAGTAGTAGATATAATGGTCATCTGAGTTAAAGTCACCCATTCCAGCCCATTTTAGTTCACCGATTCCTAAAATGTCAATGTTCACTCTTGCCATCTCCTGTTTGATCACTTCCAATTTGCCTTGATTCATGGACCTAACATTCCAGGTTCCTATGCAATATTACTCTTTACAGCATAGGATCTTGGCTTCCATCACCAGTCACATCCACAACTGAGTGTTGTTTTTGCTTTGGCTCCGTCTCTTCATCTTTCTGGAGTTATTTCTCCACTGATCTCCAGTAGCATATTGGGCACCTACCGACCTGGGGAGTTCATCTTTCAGTGTCCTATCCTTTTGCCTTTTCATATTGTTCATGGGCTTCTCAAGGCAGGAATACTGAAGTGGTTTGCCATTTCCTTCTCCAGTGGGCCACATTTTGTCAGAACTCTCCACCATGACCCGTTTGTCTTGGTTGGCCCTGCATGGCGTGGCCCATAGTTTCATTGAGTTAGACAAGGCTGTGGTCCATGTGATTAGATTGGTTAGTTTTCTGTGATGGTGGTTTTCAGTCTGTCTGCCCTCTGATGGAGAAGGATAAGAGGCTTATGAAAGCTTCCTGATGGGATAGACTGACTGAGGGAGATACTCTTTTCTGATGGGCAGGGCCATGCTCAGTAAATCTTTAATCCAATTTTCTGTTGATGGGTGGAGCTGTGTTTCCTCCCTGCTATTTACCTGGGGCCAAACTATGGTGGAAGTAATGAAGACAATGGTGACCTCCCTCAAAAGATCCCATGCATGTACTGCTACAGTCCATGCCCCCAACCCTGCAGCAGGCCTCCACTGACCCACGCCTTCATCAGAGACTCCCAGACACCCACAAGCAAGTCTCCTGTGGGGTCACTGTTCCTTTCTCTTGGGTCCTGGTGCACAAGGCTGTTTTGCTCTCCAAGAGTCTATTTCCCAGTCCTATGTAAGTTCTGGCAACTCTGTAGTGGGGTTAATGGCGACCTCCTCCAAGAGGACTTATGCCATACCCACACCCAGAGCCCCTGTCTCTGTGGCAGACCACTGCGGACCCATACCTCCACAGGAGATGCTCAAACACAGTCTTGGATCAAGCTGTAACAAAACTAGACTACCCCTAAAATTCTCAGTTGAGACAGACAATTCTTTTTCATTTGATTTAAATCCATATGGGTTAGGCTTTCTGTCACTTGCAACATGAATATTCTTAACTAATATATGTAACATGATCACATTTACATTTTATAAAGCTTATTTGGGCTATGGGGATACATTGTAAGCAAGAAGGCAGGGAGAACTGTTAAGAGTTGAATAGTAATCTGGTTGAGAAATGGTATGGCTGGTGGGGGCAGGGATAGGGGCAACTGGAGCAGAGAAAAGTGATAGATTTAAGGGATATTTAGAGTACTAGTTAGAGGATTTGGATGTGGAGAGAAAAGTTAAAAATGACTTGTGTCAATAGGCTTTCTGACCTAACTAAGTTAGTGGATTGGGGGCACCATTCACTGAGGTGAGGAGATTGGATGTTGTTTTCCAAACAATACTGGATACTGCTTATCCAATCCAGATTGGATAAGGTTTGCCTATAAAATGCTTGTGTGAGATGACAAATGGGGTACTGGATATATGGGTCTGAAATTCAACAGACAGGACTAGGCTGTTATAGATTTAAGAGTCACTAGTGTATTCAGAGTAAATGAAGTTGTTTAGTGAGAAAGACAGAATACCAATATCTAAGAACAGGTGAAGGAGATGAAGAAGGAACAGAGAGAAGGTAATTCATGAATGTGCAGCATCACAGGATCAAAAAAAAAAAAGGGGGGCGGTTTAGGAAGGCCAGAGTGGCATGCAGTGGCAAATGCTGTTCTGTTCAACTCTCTGCGACCCCATGGACTGTAGCCCACCAAGCTCCTCTGTCTATGGAATTTTCCAGGCAAGAATACCATAAGGGGTTGCCATTTCTACTCCAGGGGATCTTCTAGACCCAGGAATGGAACCCACATCTTTTGTGTCTCCTGTATTGATAGGCGGATTCTTTACCACTACTGCAACGTGGGAAGTAAGAGGTAAAGTTGGATGGAACTGAGAAGGTTCCTTTAAATCTAAGAACATGGAAGTCATTAGCAAATTTTGAACAATAATGGGTACAATCTAGATTATAGCAGGTTGAGGGTAAGTGAGGAGTGTGTGTTTGTGTGTGTTGTGTTTGAGAAAGCAGAATTATCAAACGAGAATTTTTTCAAGTTATTCCACTTTACAGTCACATTTTTCAAAAGTCCAGAGCTAAGTCATCAGCCCCCTTTAGTTTCTAATACTGACCTACTTGGTGCTCTTATCCAGTCTCATGTCTTTTTGGTGGTTACCAGTTTGGAGTAATTAGAAACCATGCTCCAAGAAACATCATTTTACGTATTTAAAAAAAAAAAGTATGGATGAGATGATATCAAACCATTATCCTTCCTCTAGTCCTTGAGGTCCTATGCTGCTACTCTGCCCTAATACCTACTACTCTGTCCCTTGGTTATTTGGTACTCATCAAACATAAGACACCTTCCTGTTGTAGACCCTTTGCACTGGCTATTCCTTGTTCCTGGAGTGTTCCTCCCTAAGGTCTTCACAAGGCTCTCTCCCTCTCCTCTTCTAAGTCTGTTCCTATGGTACCTCCACGAAACTCACCTGACCACACTATTTAAAATTCCAGTTTGCTTCCCTAATACTCTCATTCCCGTCTACCCTGCCTTACTTCTTTTCCTCACACAATTAACACGTATAAGTTTAACATACAATGAATTTCATTATGTTTATGACAAAGATAAAATATTAAAAGCAACAAGAGAAAAATGACAAATAAGATACAAGGGAACTTCCATCAGGTTATCAGCTGATTTCTCAACAGAAACTCTACAAGCCAGAAGAGAATGGCATGATATATTTAAGTGATGAAAGAGAAGAACCTACAACCAAGAATACTCTACCCAGCAAGACTCTTATTCAGATTTGATGGAGAAATCAAAAGTTTTCCAGACAAGCAAAAGTTAAAAGAATTCAACACCACCAAACCAGCTTTACAACAAATTCTAAAGGAACTCTAGGTAGGAAACAAGACAAGGAAAAGACCTACAGAAAATAAACCCAAAACAATTAAGAAAATGGTAATAGGAGCAAACATATCAATAATTACCTTAAATGTAAATGGATTAAATGCACCAACCAAAAGACACTGGTGAAAACATGTGCCATATATGTACTTCCACTTACCATGTCACTCTGTTTGATCCCCCAAACTGTATGTAATTATTTTATAGTTAGGTCAATCATGTTCCCATTATGGCTTGCAATTGTCATTTTTTGTCTGACTATTGATGGTGAAAACTGATAAACATCTTTTATTATTGTGATTGTGTAACTATTATTCACTTAATATCATTGAATCATGATTGGTCAACAGAAAAATAATAGAATTCTATATCACCAAAACTGTCATTTAATAGAAAAACCTGTAATCGCTTTTTAAAATCCAGATGCATATCAGAATTATCTTGGAAATTTTTGAAAAATACAAATGCCCAGATATTGTTTTTTTTCTCCAAAGCTCCAGATATGTTTCTAGTGAGCAGTCATGTTTAAAAACAACTGGACTATATGATGATCTCTTACTTTTATTTAGTTTCACTTTTTCTATTTCATATTCAGTGCTCCCATTTCATTTAGTTTATGTTTTCCAATTTCCCCATCTCTCTCTTTTTTTGTTCTTTCTCAAGCCTTTATCAAGTATAGTAGAAAAACTTTTGTATACATATATATAATATGTATAATATATATATATCTTAGATAACATGAATTTTTGCCTAGTTAAAAAATTTATGCCATTAAATAAATAAATCTAAGTTGGATAAGGAAAGGAGTGAAGATATAAAGAGGCTGAGAGGAATTAAAAGGTTCCACAAACTACAGCAGTGATTGTCAAACTTTGGTGCTGTAAGAATCACCTGGAAAGGGGCAGATTCTGAATTATTCAGTAGGTCTGGGGTGAAGACCAAAATTTATTTTCAACAAAGATTCTAGTTGATTCTGATGTAAGAGGGAGATGGACCAATGTTTGAGTAGTAGTGGATTTGAAATGATAGTTTAAAGTGCTATTTTGAAAGAAGCTGAGAGAAAGAGAGAGGGAAATAGTGGGGGAGTGGTGATATTTACTGCAGGAATAGGTGGTTACAGTGTGAGATGACTAATTTATTATCTCAAAGATGGAACAGCCTGGACTGATGAAAGGTTTAAGAGTATGCCCAAGGGAGTGGGTGGCTGAAGTGGAGAGTGAAGTGGAAATAAATATCACCAGAGGGGAGTGCCAAAAGTCTAGGTAATAATCCATGTGGACCCTAAAGCTGCCCCAGATGATGGCAGTACTTGTAAGTGACAGGCAAAACTATGAACAAAGTTCAAAGCCATTAGTAAATGAGGGGAGGGAACTACAGGTGGGTAGAGACCAAGCAAAAATATGAAGTTGAAGGACCTGTAATTGGCCAAGAGTTTTTACACAATGGCAGAGAAGTGAAACTGGCCAATAGTAGGTGAGCCCTTATTGTCTGGCAGGCTTTACATACATCAGTCCATTTTACCCTCACAAACAACAACTCACAAACTTCATATAAAGTGAAAGTTAAGTCGCTCAGTTGTGTCTGACTCTTTGCGTCCCCATGGACTGTAGCCTACCAAGCTCCTCCATCCACGGGATTTTCCAGGCAAGAGTACTCGAGTGGGTTGCCATTTCCTTCTCCGAGGGATCTTCCCTTCCCAGGGATCGAACCCAGGTCTCCCACATTGTAGGCAGACACTTTACCATCTGAGCCACCAGGGAAGTCATATAAAGTAGGTGCTATTTTTATTCCACTGGTATGAGGAAACAGAAGCTGTTTAATACAGTTCAGCAAAAAACCAAATAAGATCTCCAGAATATTGTTAGGGGTGAGGTTACCAATGGAAATATTCCTTTAAATTTTATTTGTACTGAAAGATTTTTTTTTTCAATATCCAGCAAGTGGCAGCAACAAGTAATTTTATATTAGGTCATTTAATAGAAACAACACACTCTCCATGTATCAAGAGTTTTGTCTACTCCATGCCTTGATGATTTCTTCAGCAGCATCCAGTGTACTGTCTTTCTGTAAATTAATGAAATAGTCATCATTACAAATCAAAATAAATCCAAGATGAAGTAAAGACTTAAATATGAAAAGTATACCGAAGTCTGTAAGAGTCATGTAGTGATTTGGGAACTGAGTGGTCTTCAATCCCTGATAACTTAAGCCAGGCTTTAGCTGGTCCTCGACCTCTGCAGCTAAGACAGAGTCCAAGAGGATGGCATGGGGATGGGAGATACCTTGAGTGGTGTCACTGGAAGCTCTACCCCATTTTAAACCACTTAACTTCAGCAGGAACACAGAAACTAGGAAATGGCATCTACAGCATCATCCTTTGTCTTGGTGGCCAAATACACAAGTCACAAGCTCTATAAGGAGCCTAGCAGCAAATCAAACAGGCTGAATATTTATAATGCTATTATCCCATTGCTGTCAGGCTACAAAAGTGAATGAACCTCATAAGAATTCAGTGTTAGGGGAGCTATAGAAGTGTCAACAGCAATCGCTACATTATACTGTTTTGTGATGCTGGCTGCCTGTTCAGAGCACTTTATTACTACTATCCTGACACCAAAAGAACTCTACAAATTAACTAGTATGGGGCCAAGGAACATTACCAAGAAAATGATCAACAATCTGTATACACAGCTCAGTCTGAAAACAGTTTAACCTAATCCCAGCCAAAACCATGTCTGTCAGTGTGGATGCCCTCACTGCCAAAGACTCAGACTTAAAAAGGAAACCCCTTCCTTAGCTCCCAATAAAGAGGATGCCAGGCGGAGTGAAACCACAGTAATACAGAAAAAAGTCAAAGAATACAGAAGAGTTTACACCGAAAAATAATCATCTGTTTCTTACCTTCCCGTGCCTTCCTACTGCTCCCATCATCCTCTAAGTCAACTTCCTATGGCAATTTTGATTTTAGTTCTAGTGATTACCATCAAAATCTAAACAATGTATGCTCCTAAGTTTTTAATTTATCAACTTCAGACAATGTTTAGCATTCTCTGCTCTGAATGAGAAAAAATTGGTTCTTTCGCACTACTCTGCTCCCTCCTATTGAAGTCTCACAGTTATAAGCTCCTAACACCACAGTTAGAGGGCCAACTGTAATGATACAATTTATTTGTTTTTTGAATAGGTAATATGTACATAAAGTGTAAAATTAAATTGATGGATAAACTTCCTCTTGCTTTCTCTACTCTTTTCCTTTCTCTTCCATCTCTACAGAATGACTTACTCCAAAGCCATTAGGTGGGGCTGAGGGAAACAGGAGATCATGTACGGGGTGGGAGAGCCTCAGCAGCCTGGTGCAGGATGCTACAGCCAGAGTGAAGTAAGAAGAACTTCCAACATGGGTGGCATGAGGTGGTGGTGATGACAGCAGTGGCACTGATCAGGAGCAGGGCGTCAGAATCGAGGGGGTAAGTAAGCAAGGCATCTGTATGGCAGGGTAGTTCCAGGCAGCATGGAGCCTGGAGGGGATGAGGCAGGCATCTGCTAATGCAGATGGGTATGGAGTGTCAGAGCCTGTAAGGGAAGAGGAGAGCTTCTATGCAGTGGGTGACAGTGGTGGCTTTGTGTGTGGTGTTGGAGACTCAGAGGAGGGTATCTCTGCAGGAAGGTGATGGTAGCAGGTCAGCACATGGTGCTGAAGCTCAGGTGAGGTGAGGATGGTGACCATACAGGGGACAGGGGTGGTAGACTGGTAAAAATGTCAAAGCCTGAGTAGGGTAAAGGGTGTCTGTCGGGGTGGTGGGTGGAGGAGCAGTAGCACTGACAGGAGACTGGTCACACGCAGAGGTACTGATTAAAGAAGTGGTTAAATGACGAGCCAGGTGTTTTTACTGTCAATACTGTCAAAGAAGGGAGTGACTAACATGTATAGGGAGAGAGCTAGAATAAACTTGGAGGTGGTTTCAATGTATTTAGATAGACATAGCAATAAGTAGAATAGATACAAACATAAAAAGTATGGACATACATTTACATGTTCCCTATCTCTGTCTTCTGAGAGGGCCTGGGAATACTAATACCCCAGTGAGCACTCCTCATGCCCAGATCTTGGTTTCTTAATACGATTCTCCAGTAAAAGGTGATTTCAGGTTGAGCTGGACAATGACAGAGTGAACGTACTGCATCTTGAAATGCCAGAAAGTAAGAAAATGCTCAAAAAATGATGGAGACATGTCAAAGGAAACACAGACCAGCTTAACGAGGCTCCTAATGGCCAAATTTTGGAAAATCTGAGCAGTAAAATAAGTAATAATAATAAATTTTAACACAATAAAACAAGAATCTATGAGTCCTTACATATATGAATGGTTAAATGAATAAATTATTTGATGTGATATGGAATATTTTCATAGTTTCAAAATACTTCACCACAAAACATTCATTATTCATCAAGGAAAAAGGTGAAACTTTACAGTAGAGAAGCCTGGCAGACACCACCTCAATAAAATGATTAAACTTAACATCATCAGTAGAAGATAAAACTAAAATCATGTGCTATCTGATAGGATGCAAAACAATGAACAAAATATCACTTCTGTGGTTTCTACCAAACGTGCATAACCTGAACCTATCCATGAGTAAATGTCAAACAAATGTTGAGGGATTTTCTTCAAAATAATTGGTCAATAAGTTTCTAAAGTATCAATATTATGAAAATCAAGGAAATCGCAGGAAACTTCCCAGCTTGAAGAAGACATGACAACTTAATGCAATGCCTGCTTCTGGCTTGGACTGACTGACTGATGACTGGTTGATTGACACAATCGTGGCCTGGATTTATTCATTTATTTGCTTGTTTTAAAAAAGGACATTATTGGGACAATCAGTGAAACCTGAATTGGATCTGAGGATTAGACTGAATAATATAGCACCCTTAAGTTCATGATATTGGTGGTTATACTGTAGAAGAATGTTGTATAATGGAGAATTCGTAATAAGGTATTTGGGGGTAACAGAGGCATCAATAATTAAGTTAGGAACTTGCTCTACAATTGTTTGGAAAAACAATTTTCCAAACTTATTTATTGAGACTATTTAAACATATATTTCTTTAGGTAACCCAGCCTCCCACCCATCTCTCAGCCATTCAGTTTTCCTCCCCAGAAGCAACACTAGATTTTATTATGTATCCTTCCAGAGAGACAGTTGAGGCATTTAAAAGCTTCCTCTCCTTCCCTTCCTTTTTTTCCTTTTTATGTAAATGATATCATTCCTGACAAACTAGTCTGCTCCTTGCTTTTCACTTATTCTCTAGCACTCCACAGAGCTGCTTCACTCGTTTAGGTATGTGAATGTACCATAATTTATTCAAGCATTCTGTACTGGTGAGTACTGTGGTTTTCTATTGTAACTCTTTGATATCACAAACAATGCTTCACTGAAAATCCTTGAATACAAGACCTTCAATATGCAAGTAAATCCACAGGAAAAAATCCTACAAGCAGAATTGATGGGCCGAAAGACATGTGCATTTACATTTAGGTAATTTTCAAACTAACCACTGTAGAGATTTTACAAATTTTACTTGTACTCTCAATCAATGCGTGAAAGTATCTTAGGAAACTTTCCAGTTGTTTTGGCTATTTCCAATCTAACAGATAATATAAAATTTCATGGCAGTTTTATTTTTCATTTCTCTTATTATTGAGATGTTGTATCCTTTTAAATATTTGATAGCTACTGAGGATTTTACTAATAACCATTGTAAAGTGCTGCCTTTGGTTTGTTTTGTCCTAAAATTCGACCTTCTTTCTTTCAGTTTCCACTTTCTTGGCATATTTTGCCATTCTTTTATTTGTTGCTTTTCCAAGCAGTTGGGTTAGGTGTGTCAGCTTTCCCTAGGGACTTGCTGTTGCTCCACTGTCTTCCAATAGTGAATGCTGATGCAAAGGAGCTGAGTGTACACTGACCTTCCTCCTCTCCTGTCTCCGTGGAGGCCTCGCTCCCCTTGTGTAGGTACCAAAGGGTCATTTATAAAGTCCAATATACTAAACAAGGTACATCTCAGTGTTCTTCTGTGACATTCTGTGACATTCCAGAGACAAGCCATTCCCTTCTTTGTTTCAAATGGAAAGGATTCTCAAAGCCATAAAATTCTTTCCCAATTCTATTTGTTCTGCCCCCCCCACCCCTACCTCCCACTCCTCTAGGAACTCTAGGTATATCATTTATCTTCCACATTTATACTTTTTCTAACATTTAAAAACTCTTTGTTTCTGGGAATTCCCTGGCAGCCCAATCCTTAGGACTCCATGCTTTCATTGCTGAGGGCCCAAGTTAAATTCCTAGTCAGGGAACTATGATCCTACAAGCTGTACGGTATAGCCAAAAAAAACCCCCAGAAATTCTTTGTTCCCTTCACTTCTTTTCACCCACTTTTCTCAATCCTCAGTGTGCTTACAGAAGAATTTAGTGTTCTCTATGCTGCTTCCAATGTCACTACAGTCATCAATAGCTATATTTTTTCCCCTTCAATTTCTTATCTGATCTCTGACAGCTACCATTTCATCTTCTTACATTATCTTACTCTAGCTTCCCTGAATTTTAAAAAACTTCTGCTGTTAACTCTTGTTTTAAATGTTTTGGATTTGAAATATAACACTTTTTACTTGCTCTATGGCAACAGTTCTTTTTTGGTTTTGGTTTTTTGTTGTTGTTGAATATTCTCTGATACTTATTTTTCATTATATCTTTCTCCTCCTTAATAGCATCTTTTTAGATTCATAGCTGGTTCCTTTTTATTATTCATTTTCGGGTGAATTCTCTTTGTAAGCTCCCACAGCCAGCACAATTATGGTTCCTATTTTCTGTGTAATGAGTAAGCTATTTGCTGGCTCTATGCTTTGAACACGTATTTGCAGATTTGTATAAAGGAGGAGACAGGAAAGAACTAGAAGGGAGCAGGAATTATCTTTGGCTCACAGTAACGTTAAATATGATTGATGGAGAGTTCAGTGAAGGGGAGTTCTTTTAGACTTTATTTCTTTTTAACTAATTTAACTGTCTCCCTCCAATTTAATGTATCCCTCTTGCCTCAACACAGCTTTAGCAAAAATGAGAGGAAAGAGTACATCCATAGCCCTTTCTTTCCACTTGGCTCGCATTGGTACTAGATGTCATGACCGTATGTTTCTACTCTGTCTTGTCCATGCTGCCAAATGGATCTGGAGAAGTTTCCACTTCCAGCGCACTTACTCTTCCTGCTGTTCTGGATAACGAGTAGGCTACCTGTTGGCTCTGCCTGTTAGGATGTAGATTTCTCCATGTCTTCCCTCTACCATTTCCTTCACTGTATTTGGCAACTCTTCCTCATTTCCTGGGGGATTTGGAATTTGTTTTCTATTTTCCTAGCTGTTCTTTTTAAAAAATAATTTCCAAGAAGAGACTCGGAGAAAGCCTGTTGACCATTTCTAACACTGGAAGTCTTATGTTACTTTTTTGTTCTATTAGTTCTGCTTATAACTTCAAATAATACATATTTATACCTCTATAAATCCACTGGAAGATGCAAGTATTAATGGCCTTACCCTTTCTTCTACATTTCAGATAATTAAATGTTGACATTGTTAGGTTGTTAAAATTTATATTCTATTCTAAGTAAGTCTCCCATAGTTTGTCTATATGGTGTCTCTAAAAGTTGAAAACAGTGTTTACATCATTCTGACCAGACTTATAGATGAGTGTGCTGGTATAGAGAGTGCCTTAATTTTGATAAGACTGTTTTCAGTAGTGATAACATCTTAAAAACAGCAACAATACATTCAGATTATTTTTTAGCACAGATCTGATGGTGCTGAATTCTCTAAGGTTTCATTTATCAGGGATGTATATTTTGTTTTCAGTGTAAAAGGATATTTTCCTGGATATAGAATTCTGGCTGACATATTTTTTATGTCAGCACTTTAAAGGTACCACTTCATTGTAATCTGGTCTCTACTGTTTCTGATAAGAAACTAGTTAACATTCATATCTTTGCTCCCATGCATGTGAAGTGTAGTTTTTCTCTGGCTGCTTTCAAGATCTTATCATTATCTATAGCTTTCAGCAGTTTAATTATGACCTGTCAAGTTGTGATTTTGTTTGTGTCCTGTGTGGTTCAGTGAATTTTTAGATCTCTAAATTGCTATTCACCAAACAGGGAAATTTAGTCCTTTTAAAAAATTTTTTTTTACTGCCACATTCTCTTTTTTTGGATACTCCAGTTACATGTATATTATTACTTGACACTGACTCTGAGGCTCTGTTTATTTTTCAAAAATAATTTTTCCCTCTTTTTTCAGATTGGATGATTTCTATGGATCTGTATTAAGGTGGACACTTTTCTTTTTCACATCCTCAATCTTCTGTATGTTAAGACGTATATTTTTCATACCAAGTATTACATTTTAAAATTCTTTAAGTTCCATTTGGTTCTCTTTTTAATTGCTTTAATCTAGTTGCTCATTAGACCATATTTTCCTGAACACATTTATAATATCTGCTTTAAAGTCTTTGTCTACTAATTCCTACATATGAGTAACCCTTAAGATCCGTTTCTATTGACTGCATATAAGTAACATTTTTTTTCTGTTTCATTAAAGGTTGTATTTTCTTGTGTCTTCACATGTGTCTGGATATTTTAATGTTATAGGTAAGGAGTCTAATTATGTTGTAATCCAATAAACTCAGCTTCAAAAAGTGCTGAGTTTTGTTCTGATAATTTTATGGTAGCAAGCCAAAACTTAAAAACTGCATATGAGCACATCATGCCTAGCAATAGAAAAAAAATGGTACTTTATAAACCAGAAGAAAGGACATTATAAATGTGTAGAACAGGGAACTTACTTTAATGAAGCAAAATCGCACAAATTTCTCAAACTGTAATTTGGTCTCTGCATTACAGAATGCTGAAACTGGGATGGCTGACAGTTTCTAAAAAACAAATAGGAAAAATATGAAAACTACTTACACTTTAAATATTAATTTTTAGAGTGCAAATATTAAAAACAAATAGATACTTCCAAATATTCACAATAATCCCCAAAGAAAAGTATTTTTAAAATCCTCCAGAGAATTCTCTGGTGACCCAGTGGTTAGGATTCTCTGCTTTCACTGCCAAGGGCCTAGGTTCAATCCTTGGTCACAGAACTAAGATCCTGTAAACTGCATAGTGTGGCCAAAAAATAAAAAAATAAATAAAATCTTCCAAATAACTGTGAGTAGAATGTCAGGGAATAAAACTACAGTTCACATTTTTCAAAGCATGTCAACAGCATGTCAACAGGCTCCCTTCATAAATTAACTATAACATATAGCACAATATTGCAAAAGCCAATAAACATTACCTTATTTTTAATCATCCATTTCACGAATTTATAATCGTAAGTTTCATTGCTGTCCTTCATATCGAAGAGGTCTACATCTAAAATAATAATAAAAATTGGATGGGCTATGTATTATATCTGAGGCAAAGTGTATTTCATTTCTCTGTCAAGATTCAAAATTTCCTCATGCTGGATTCATAGTGCATGGTACGGTGGGAAGTAAGGAATAAGAGAAGCTTTACAGATACGATACTCTAAGGCACTACTCACATAGACATCTAGTTGATTATGTTTGTGTATACAGTTTTTAGCACTGGAAGACAGTAGGAAGGGGCAGGACAAAGAGGAGTGTTACCTTCCCATTTAGAAATAATATATGCCTCTATGATCATTATTAAGGAAATAACCTCAATTTTTAAGGTATTCATCTGTAATAATTTTATTTCCAAATGGTAATTCATTATTAGATTGTGAGCTCCATAGGGATATTGCAATTTATCACTATCCTATGTCCTATTCCTGACCTATGTCCTAGGTCAGTATCTAGCATGTAAGGACTGAAAAGCACGTTTGTGGAATGAGTATATTAATATAATTCATTATTTATGAAGGGAAAATGTCTATATAGTTCTCCCAAGTGATATATTTATTGTTTCCCTCTTCCAAATATTATGCTTAATTTTTTAAAAATTTGGTAATAAACTTCAAATACACATTCCTATATTTATCTCTTGTTCCAATCTTGCTTTAAGGTCTGGACAAGATATTTCTCTGGCATTGGGATTCAGCAATGTACACTGCATATTGTTTCAACTGTACTAACTTGTACTCAAGATATTTTTGAATGCCCCAAAGCAACAAACAATTATGGTCACTGTAATCAATTATTTTATCCTTTATTGTGGCTACCTTGGTAGCTCAATTCATAAAGAATTTGCCTGCAATGCAGGAGATCCAGGTTTGATCCCTAGGTAGGGAAGATCCTCTGGAGAAAGGTCTGACAACCCACTCCAGTATTCATTCTTGCCTGAAGAATTCCATGGACAGAGGAGCCTGGCGGGCTACAGTCCATGTGGTTGCAAAGAGTCAGACATGACTGAGCAACTAACACACATACTTTATTGCTCAAAATAAATCAAGGCAGTTATCTTCTTTTATTCACTAAATAATACTGGATCCCTTCAAATTAATCGTGCAAAAACCTTGACACTAAAGAAAGTTTCACTTTTATTTTTTTTAATGACTTAATATGGCTTTCCTTAATGATTTTATTTCAATTTTCTCCTGTGATTTAAGAATGTAAAATTATTTTCTTCTAAATAGATGAAAACTGTGCTATTTCTTTTTATCATTTCATGAAATGAGCTGCACATTTAAGCCCAGTACAGGAGAAGTGATTTCTAAACCTTAGAATATAGAACATCATAAGGGTTTTTATATAAGAAGAGAACTTAGGAGCCTGACAAAAACAGCTCTCTGGCAACAGCAGAGCCAAGAACCCCTGGTCACTCTGCTTTTCTAACAACAAATGAGTAAATAATTATCACTGTTTTGTTATAACATTGAAAGTTTCTAGCATCATAAAATTTAGTATATATAAAAGAATTTTCAAGCTCACTGGCATATCACTTCAGTGTAATAAAACCTTAAAACATTTAAAACTGCAGAATTGCTGTAATTTCTGTCAAAATAAATTATGCTCTTAAATTTACTGTGACTAACACTACAGTTCTAGGGAAGAAATGTGTTATACATAAAATATTATTATGCTTCTAACTTTAGATTTGTGTGGCATGTCAGAATTCCATATTGTAGCTTAAAGTAATGTAAAGGTCACCGTTTTGGGGAGACTAAACTATTTGGAATCTAGCGGTATAACTTCAGGCAAGTAATTCTCTAAGTCTCCATGTCTTAAAAAACAGAGTTAACAATGCTTTTTTAAAAAAGGATATTTGAAGCATTGGCATGCAGTAGACCCTCAATAAATATTACTTTCCTTCTTGACTTCATTTCTGTATACTCTAAAATGACAAGTATTCTCCAACAGCATTATTTTCTAGAAATATTTTTTTTTCTTGAGTAAAAAGGAAACTAAAATTTTACTTAAAGGAACACAAGGGACATATTTTTTCATGTACCTGTTTTAAATTACATACCAGAACATGGTGACAGCAAATTCTATGTTTATTAGAATACCTAGAACAAATAACTCCATAATAGTCATATTCAAGGTCAACGGCCTAATCATCAAGATGATTGCAGAAAAACACTGACACTGTGGAAATCCATTTTTCCATAAATGAAAGGCTGATATTGGCTTTGGTACCAATCTTTCCTTCATAAATTTGACATAATTCCGCACCTAGGTTTCTGTATATTTGAATAATAAAAACCTTTACAAACCTAGCAAAGACACATCAGCAATGATGAAGTATCCTCCATCAGGAACTATGGGTTTTAGGCCAACACTTTCAAGTAAATGTACCATCCGATCTCTTTTTACTTCTAACTCTTTTGGCAAAGAATTGAAGTAACATTCTGGGTCATCCATGCGCTTGATGTCAATCCATAAAGCTTGAGCCAAGGCTTCCTGTATATTAAGATTGAAAAATATGGAAAGGAAATATGACAATATTATGTACTGCCAAGTTTATTGGTATAATAAATAAAGACTGTCTGAGTAATATTACTGACAAGAAAGTCATTCAGGGAATTACAGTTGAACCCATGTGAAATTCTACAGACTAATGGAAGAACAAGTTACATGGAAATGATTAAATCTAATGTGAAGAACTGAGGATGAACCACAAAAATTCAAATTGAAATAGAGGTACAGTTGTCCCTTACTATTCACACAGGTGATTGGTTCCAGGGCCCCCACAAATACCAAAATCAAAGGATGTTCAAGTCTTTTATATGAAATGCATCCATGGGTTCTGCATCTGTGAATTCAACCAACCCTGGATCCACAATCTTTAGTTGAATCCATGGAAGCAGAACCTGTGGATAGGGAGGGCCAACTGTATCATATAAAGATGCCTTACTTGGAAATGAAAAAGACAACAGTGCTTTCTACTGAGGTTAGCTTTAGAGTGACTTGCTAGGTCTAAGCCTGAAATACAACCAGAGTAATGATAAACTAGCCAGCACTTCCCCCTTACCTTGCAGGAAAAGGTAGTATAAACTGTGTCACTCTTCATAAGTGTATGAATCCCTGTACTAATCATTCACATTTTTTTCTCCACTGGTTTTATCAACATCTGACATATTATGTTATTAAAACACTTACTTGTTTATTATCTGTGCTCCCCCAACAGGCTATAAGCTCCAAAAGGGCAGGAATTTTTGACTGCTTTATCTCTGACACTCAGTAAGTATTTGTTTAATAAGTGAATATTTATTTTGAGAGAATGAAAAGAGTTGAATATAACAAAATCAATGTCCAACTAGCTTTTATCATGATATCACTCTAGAGTCATTTGAAAAAAAAATTTTATTAGGATTTTTTTTCTTATTCAGTAGGTATTTTTGATAGGAAACAAAAAGTTTATCATAGCCAACATATTTTCTGGTTTTGGCTTTTTAACTGCTTCCCAAAAAAATAGTTTTCAGTATTCTGATTATTCACAGAATGATAGTACATAGATCCCTATTTTATAGATATTAAAAAACTAGAAACAATTTTAAAAAATATACATTAAAAAGTCTTGCAACCCACCTCAGACCCTATCTATACTAGTTTCATCTGTTCCCTTTACCCCTCAAACAGCCACTTTTACTAGTTTCATATGGTCCTTCCAGAGATCCTTTAAGAAAGTATAAGCAAATAGTTTTCTCCCTTTCTTATACAGAATATAACATAAATAATGATATATACTTCTCTGTATCTTGCTTTTATTTTTACAATATATCCTGGATCTTTCCATATCAGTAATTATAGAGCTTTCTCACTCTTTTTGTTATTCCTTTCACTTTCCTTTCTTTTCACTTTTAAACAGCCATTGTGATAGAGTAATGGCCCCTAAAGAAGTCCACATCTTAATGCCTGGAACCTGTAAATATGTTAGCTTGCATGGTAAAATTAACTTTGCAAATGTGATTAAAGTTAAAGACCTTGGAGACGGAGAGGTTATCTTGGATTATCTGTGGGCCTATTGTAATCACAAGGATCCTTCTAAGAGAAAGAAGGTGGCAAGAAAGTCAGTGTCACGGGGGCTATGTGTTGACAGAGGCAGAGGTGGCAGTAATGTGACCATGGGAATGTGAGCACCCCCAGAAGCTGGAAAAGACAAGGAGCAGATTCTGCCTTGAAGCCTCCAGAGGGAGTGCAGCAGGGTTGACACTTGCTTTTAGCCCTGAAAGACCCTTATGGATTTCTGACCTCCAGAATGTAAGGTAAAAAACGTGTGCTGTTTTAAGCCACTAAGTGTAAGAAAGGGCTAGTCGCTCAGTCATGTCCAACTCTTTGCGACCCAATGGACTGTAGCCTCTGTGCATGGAATTCTCCAGTCAAGAATACTGGAGTGGGCTGCGATTTCCTACTCCAGGGAATTTTCCCGACCCAGGGATCAAACCCAGGTCTCCTGCACTACGGGCAGATTCTTTACCATCTGAGCCATCAGGGTGGTAATTTGGTACAGAGAACTAGGAAACTAATACAGTCATATAATATTTAAATGTTTAGATAGACCATAGTTTATTTAATGTATTGTCTATAGATGAGCTTCCCCATCTTCTGCAATGAATGACAACGTACATATAGAGCTTCTTAAATCTGCAGAGAACAGCTTATAAAGTAAGTGCTCAGAGGATACATTGCTGCTTCACAGAGCACACATATCTGAAATTTTGCTTGGGGCTGTCATATCCTCCAGAGAGTTTGCAGCACTTTGTAATCCCCACCAGCAATGTATGAGTGATTAAAGTTAAAATTTTATGTGTTAAAACCAAAACCATTCTTGATAGCAAAGAATATGTGTTTGCTTCTAAATTTCCAAATTATACTCGAAGGACATGAGGGAACTAAGCCAATTGAAGTACACAACATAAAAATAACACCTCTGCCCAAAGACCATGCAGCAGCCCCAAATTACTGTAACACCTACCTGTAAAGGGGTTGCACAAGTGTAAACGGTGTTTTGCTGAACTGTCTGTAAATGTTTTATCAAATGTTTAGGACCAATGGACCAGCCAAGCTGGAAAAGGAAAAGATTTAAAAATGAATCTAATTGTATGTACCAGATCTGATAGAGTAGCTAAGCTTAATGCAATTATTAAATATATGCATTTCTAAAATGTTCACACTATGAAAGCTGTGTAGTCTTAGTAGTTAGAAACATTTCAATCTTGATCTTTTTGTGGAATAGTTTCCAACTGAAGTCACTAAATTCTGCCTTCAGAAGGCAAACAGTGCCTGCAATCATTATTATCTACCCCTCTCTTTGAATTTGCTATTTTTGATATTCTGGAAGTCTAATAACTGGTAACAAAGCTTGTTTGAATTAGATATAGATAAAAGTAACTCTCAACAAGGGCCTTAAGGGACTCTTCCATAATTTGGTTCTCCAGGCTCATTTTTGATACTCCCTACTTCTTATCCAAGTTCAGGAGATGTGAAACAGGAAGACAACTGAGTTTCAGTCAGATCAGTTGTGATTGTATTATATAGTACAGTGGTTAAGTGCGTGGATTCTAAACTTAGATTTCCTGCCCTGGCTAGAATTAGAACTTATTAGCAATGTAACCTTAGGCAAGTTAGTTTCTCTATACTTTAGTTTTATTGTCTGTAAAATGTGAATAATAAATTATACCCCCCTCATAACGTGTTATGAGAACGAAAGGAATCGGTATGTGTAAAGCTCTAGAACCTGGCATATAGCAAGCATCAAAACATTAGCTATTATTTTTTCTCCTTTCAATTAATATACAGTAATCCAAACATTGCAAAGAAAAGAATATCATCAGTTGGTTACTTATAAAATAAGAAAATTACCCTATTTTTCTTACTTTCAAAAGAATGATTATATCTCAAAAAGGATAAAGACAAGATGAAAACTGAATAAGAAAGCAGATCAGTAAGTATAAAAATCTGTGTAAACTGAGTATATATGCATTTAAAACACAAACAAAAACTCTACAAGAAATAAGATATGTGCCTGTTTTCAAACAATTAAATTTTTCATCTTACCTTCCAGCCAGTTATACTGAAAGTCTTTCCAGCACTTCCTATGGTTATTGTTCTCTCCCACATACCTGGAAAAGTGGCTGAATAGAAAAAAAGGGGGGAAAAAAGGTTAGTTAATTGCTTTATAATCAGTCTACACTCAATATAATCTAAAAACATAAATGCTTTATAATATAGGCAGTATAGTTATTTCAATAGGTTTTTAAGAGATAATTTAGCTTTAACTAAAACTCAGCTGAAAATGTTACCAAGCTTGAAAACATTTAAGTGGCAAAATTATCTCCCAGGGCAGGAATGGTCAGAAGCGCCAGCCAGCAGCGCTCCGGGCCAGTTCAGTGCAGCGGTCATGGGAGCAACAGCACCCGGCACTCAGTGTTAGTGGTAGCTGGGGGCCAGCATGATCATTCTGTAGCAGTTTTGGTTGTGGTTCTGGTAGTGTTTAGCTCACCTCTACTCTGTTCATTTTCTGAGTCTATTTCTACAGGATTCCTATGGCAGTGGTTCTTAGAAGACATTTCCCACCTAGCAATATCAGCATCACTGGGGAAGTCAGAAAAAAGGCAAATTCTTAGATCCTCAGAAACTATGGGGAAGGCCCAGCAATCTGCAGGCATGTGCAAGAGTGAGGGTGTGTATTTTAGAAATAGCACACTGAGATGTAAATCCATTACATATCTTGAAGTCATCTTCTCATAGCAAGTAAAGTGCCTACAAAGATATAAGGTAGCTAAAGAAAGTTCCAAAATGTAAACATATGCAATTTCAGCCTATCATGAAATGTCTGTCAATATTTATAAAGGTAGGAAAGCCATATAAATTGGAAGAGTTACCATTGTATTCTCTGTGAAACCCAAAAAGAAATCCCAAAAGGACAAATGAAAAAAATATTTAGAGGGTCCATTCGAAGACAGAATATTCTTATATCCTCTTAAGTTTTGAGACACTTCTATTCTTCCAAAATATTCCAAAGGACATGGCATGTCTTACTTTCCTATTTGACCACAGAAATATCTAAACTATGTATAAGGCAGAGTATCACTCCCTTTAAGGTAATAATATACATCCCAAATCAGGAACATCTATTATTAAGAACAACACTTAGAAATAAATTCTTTGAAAATAAGAATTACCCAAACTAATACAAACCTAGCATGTTTTAACAATAAGTTAAACATGAAGTAAATAAAAACTATGTACACATCAAATGTAGGTTACATTCACAAAATATCAAAACTAATTAAAGTATTTAAAAGCTTTTTCTTGATGGCTATTTTGGCCATATAAAAGTGAATCTTTTTTTTTCTTTCAAGGAGTAAGATGATCAGCTAAATAATTTATGAGGAATTCTATACTAATTTTCCAAATATCAAGGGATTAGTATATAAATACCAATGTATTAGTATAATCTCTTCCAGAACAGAGGTTTCTTTTGTTGAATGTAATGTCATTTTACTGAAACCTGGAGACACCATTTGAGTCAAGAATGTGATCCAGCATGAAAAAATTCTACAATTACAATTAAAAGGGTCCTAAGTAATTTAAAACCTGGAGAATGAAATGGCAACCCACTCCAGTATTCTTGCCTGGAAAATCCCAGGGACAGAGGCCTGGTGGGCCTCTACAGTCTACGGGGTCGCAAAAGAGTCAGACATGACTTAGTGACTAAACACACACACACACAAGTAATTTAAGAACATCTAGATAACCATGTCCTCTCCATCTCAGAGATTTGGGGAGCTACAGAAGTTAAACAGAGTAGATGACCACAACACTGCATGTGAATACAGTAACAAAGAAAAAAAAAATCTTTAAAGATCTGATGATTTAGAAAAACCATATCTAGTTCCAGTACTGGTAAGTTTAGCCTGTAGTTATACGTGAAAGGCAACTGATCTTTGCACTTCTCATGTATGACCTATCCTCCTTAAATCAACCACAGCAGCTATAACAGTTATTCACAGGCAATTTAGGCATCAATAGAAGTCAGATAAAGATTAGAGACATGATGAAGTGTGCAAGCTACACCTGGGTAAACTGTCTCTGTGACATGAAGGTGATGCTAATTTCATGATGCGTGGCCAGAATCTTATTGTATTCAAGAGCTACCATTGCACTCTGCAAATTGATGGAATAGCCATTTCATATCTTTCATGTACCAAAGGCCGCTGTATTTAACAGAATACGTTTTCACATGTTTGCACTCTCTAAATAATGAAATAGAATGAATAATGGAATGAATAATAATGATAATGAAACAGAAATGAATAATGAATTCATTTTTTTCTTATCCTGAGTTGTTAAAACTAAAAAATCTGAGTTAAAAATATGTCTTGATATCTTTAGCAAATAATATCATTTACACTTTTACCATGAAGTATTTATAATATAAGGTTTAAACAATAAGTTTCAAGATCGTTTAAAGCAATATTTTGAAAAGAATATTGCTAAACTGAGTTAAATAAAATTTAAAAGCTTTGAGTTATTGCACAGACATGAACATTTGTAAAACATACAAAATGTTAAGCGTAAAATTATATTTATTCATTAGATAGATGCCTCTTCCTCTCTCTACTTACTCTTAAAAAAATTATCAAAAAATGTAATTGTCCATGTTGGTTTGATTCTCAACTGGAGAATAGTTAATGATCTGAGAGAGAGATCATCAACAAGATGTGAGAAGGTGAACTCTGATGCAATTTTGACTAATGACAAAATGGGCTGTGTTAAGACACCATACCTTATAAATTTCTGGCCCTCTTCTTTGTCTATATATTCTCCCTTAGAAGATACATTGTCTTCCATGTGTTCCACTATCAACAAAAGTTTGATGACTGTCAAAAATGAACCCCTTCACGATTTGACCCTGACAATCAGGTCTATAATTCTACTTGTCTGCAAACATCTTCTCCTCTATGTCTCAAAGACACTGAAACTTAGCATGAGAAGCAGGGATTTCCTTTGCTCAGCTCTTCCCACAGGACTCTCTCCTTCCATTTCCATCCCTGGTCAAGGCCTCATCATTGCTGAGTGGTCCAGGCTAGAGATCTCAGAATCATACTTGCTTGCCTTCCCACCTTCAAATGCTATATTCTGTGCCCTATAGTTTATACTTCTAAATAACCCCAGCGTATAATCTCCACTGCCAGGGCATCTGACTTAAAATCCTCACCTGCAGCTGGTTCTTACCTTTATAAAACAATTCCAATACAGAACCAATTACCTTGCCTCATCACACCTTGTCATTGCCTGTTGTAGCCATTCTTAAAGTACAGTCAACTGGTATCCTGGTGATCAAATTAATTATTGAACTTTTTTAATAGAGCTTGAAAAAATCAACTTTAAGTTTTTCACAGAATTTTCTTTAGCACTTCAGATAACTGCTGTTGGTTATCTCAGTGGTAAAGAACCAGCCTGCCAACGCAGGAGACATGGGTTTGATCCCTGGGTTGGGAAGATCCCCTGGAGAAGGAAATGGCAACCCGCTCCAGTATTCTTGCCTGGAAAATCCCATGGGCAGAGGATTCTGGCGGGCTACAGCACATGGGGTCACAAAAAGAGAGTTGGACACAACTTAGTAACTAAAACAACAACTGGTTATCTGATGGTGAATGCTACCAATAGTGAAACAAATGAGCATCAGGAAATGAACAATAATGGCAAAAATCAGAAAAATTCAGATGTATTTATTTCAATAACACTTTGTTACAGGCAAACACACACAGATTTGTGATTTTTATATTGACTTCTAATTATTGAATTTCTGTTAAGAAAATTACCTCTAGCTTCATGATGAAATACAGTATATATTGTCACTAATTTATCATGTGAACACTGTGACTTCACGATACTCTATCACTAAAATATAATAAAAGTTTAAGAACCATTGGCCCCCTCAATGAAATTTAAATTCTTTATATTCATATATAAAGTCATTCAGAATCACCCTACTTTTCCATTCTCATCTATGCCAGTTACTACAACACACTCTTATAAGCCAGTTAAGTATATCTTGATCTTTCATGCCATCTCACCTTAGTACACAAATTTATCTGAGAAGAATTTTCTTTCTACTTCTCTGACTAATTCCATCTTTTGCCCACTTTGTTGATCTCCTCTGTGTCTCCACAACAGTTTGTAATTTACCACGGGTAATTATGATGTGTGCAACAACTATTTACATATAAGTACCCTAATTTTAAAATTTATTGGTTCTTGCCAGTGATATTATTCTTCCCTCACCCTTTTCATACTTTCTATTCATTTTATTCAACAATTATTTTCTGATTGTCTACCATGCACAAGACCCTATTCTGGGAACTGAGGATTCAGAAGAGATCAAAACATTTAAAACTTCCTACCTCCTTGCAGGTTAGAAGTAAAAATATATAGATCCTAATATTTGTTATACAGGAAAACACAGGACAGAAGGGTTTTCCTGGTGGTCCAGTAATTAAAAATCTGCCTTACAATGCATGGAACATGGGTTCGATCCCAGGTCCGGGAAGATCCCACATGCCTCAGAGCAACTAAGCCTGTGTGCCACAACTACTGAGTCTGCATTTTAGAATCTGTGTTCTGCAACAAAAGAAGCCACTGCAATAAGAAGTCCGAACACCGCAATGAAGAGTAACCCTGACTCACTGCAACTAGAGAAAGCCTGAGTGCAGCAAAAAAGACCCATCACAGCCAACAAAACAAAACAACACAAAAGAACAGAGAAAGGACAAAGAAAATGCAGAGAGGTTTAAATCTTAAATGTTGTGGTCATAAAATCTGAAAACTGAATATAAAGACCCCAGGGAGGGGACACTGAGCCGTTTGGATATCTGAGGGAAAAGTGTTTCCAAGTATAGGAAGGGAAAGTACAAAGACCCAAAGACTGAATGAAGCACAGTTATAACCCTATAGTTGACATAAGTTTGGATCACCCCAGAAGACACCATGGTATCTGTGAGATGGCCTGGGTGTGTGTGTGTGTGTATACGCTCAGTCACTACGGTCATGTCCAACTCTTTGTGACCCTATAGACTATGGCCCACCAGGCTCCTCTGTCCACAGGATTCTCCAGGCTAGAATACTGGAGTGGGCTGTCACGCCTTCCTCCAGGGGATCTTCCTGACCCAGGGATTGAACCCGTGTCTCTCGCACTGCAGGCAGATTTTTTACCACTGAGCCACTGGGGAAGCCCGAGATGGAGTAGTAATGGTGAAATTCATTGCAGCAATACCTTACCGTCACAGCAATTTTTTTCCTGTTCATCTGGCATTTCAGCATTTCCCTTAGTAGGGACAGACCAGTTCAGGAATAAGTAAGTTCCCTATGTCTTATATACAAAGTAATAGTTAGATTATTGTAAAAAAAGAACAACCTAAGAATAAAGGCAAAAGTACTACTTCTCTGGTTTCCTAGTTGTATACTGTGATCTAAAATCTCGTCTCATGAGTTTGTACTGCTTGTCATTCAACCTGTTCATAAATCCACTCAAACATCATTCATTCAAGTCCCATTTTTAAGTGCTCACAGACATCTACCCATTACAAAGACTATTCTAAAGCTGTTCTGGGATCCTTTCCAATCAGATATTCCACATGTGTCCAAACACATTTAGATCTGTGACTCTACGTAATAATTGGTACCTATTTTAAAATGCTTATTTCCAGTATAAACAAGCCATTCATAAACCTCATCACTGATGCAGAGTGTGTCATATTTGATGCAAAGGTCGGCAATTACTTGGAGTTCCTCTTTGGTGTACACCTACACATATGAAAGGAAACAAAAGAGCAGAGCCAATTATTCAATGTGTGAGAGAATGATGGATCAGAAGATGTATAAAGAGATCAAAGACTCACCTTGCCAAGGGGGTTATGTGGAGTATTTAGTATTATAGCTTTGGTTTTGGAATTAAATTTGCTTGCCAGTTCTTGAGGATCTAAGGTCCAGTCAGAACTCGAGCATTTTTTCCCATCAACAGGTTTCTAAGCATGAAGAATGAAGATGTGATTTAATTCAGTTAATTCACGTTTGCTGTATTATAAATAAATAACCTAATAAGGGAAAAAAAGTATAGAAAGGCATGGCAAAGGCAACTTAATAGATAACTAACAAAGAAAAGAAACAAAAATAACTGAGATTTATTTCTGCCTTAACAGCCCAACAGGACTTGAGTCCCATGCTCATACCTGTTAAATGGAAACATGAACTCTGTCAACATTAACAGCTGTAAAATTGCCTAAATTCCTTCAGAGGAGCCAGCTATGTGGTTATGGTTAACACATCTGATTATGGTTAACAGCTATGGCTAACACGTCTGATTCTATAAGGCTAATAGAAGATTCTGTGCTTCACATTCAGTTCAGTTCAGTTCAGTCGCTCAGTCGTGTCCGACTCTTTGTGACCCCATGAATTGCAGCACGCCAGGCCTCTCTGTCCATCACCAACTCCCGGAGTCTACCCAAACCCATGTCCATTGAGTCGGTAATGCCATCCAACCATCTCATCCTCTGTCGTCCCCTTCTCCTCCTGCCCCCAATCCTACCCAGCATTAGGGTCTTTTCCAATGAGTCAACCCTTTGCATGAGGTGCCCAAAGTATTGGAGTTTCAGCTTCAACATCAGACCTTCCAATGAACACCCAGGATTGATCTCTTTTAGGATGGATTGATTGGATCTCCTTGCAGTCCAAGGGACTCTCAAGAGTCTTCTCCAACACCACAGTTCAAAAGCATCAATTCTTCGGCGCTCAGCTTTCTTCACCATCCAACTCTCACATCCATACATGACCACTGGAAAAACCATAGCCTTGACTAGACGGACTTTTGTTGGCAAAGTAATGTCTCTGCTTTTAAATATGCTATCTAGGTTGGCCATAACCTTCCTTCCAAGGAGTAAGCGTCTTTTAATTTCATGGCTGCAATCACCATCAGCAGTGATTTTGGAGCCCAAAAATGCTTCACATTAGTGTGTTACTTATTTGAATAAGATTTTTTAAAAAGACAATGAAACTATACTGTATTCCTAAAGATAAAAGTAGAATAAAAAAACCGAAACACTTCATTCAGAATTGAGTAAGTATTTATTGAACACCCAGCACACACTCTGGGATTTCCAGGGGGTTCAATGGTAAAGAATCAGCCTGCCAAGCTGCAAACCTGAGGTCAATCCCTGGGTGGGGAAAATCCCCTGGAGGAGGAAATGGCAACCCACTCCAGTATTCTTGCCTGAAAAATCCCATGGAGAGAGGGGCCTGGAGGGCTACAATCCGTGAAGTCGCAGTCAGCCACGACTTAATGACTAGACCACCAGCAGCACCAGCACACACCCTGCAGTGTGAGTCACTGGGGACTAGAGCTATAAGAGTGAGTCAGGACTGGCCTCTGACCTGGCGGTGCTCAAGTCAGTAGGGGAGAGACACAGTCACAAAAAATAGTATTACATACAAGGTAGAAGCTGTTACAACAGATACATGGCAAACATATGATGAAGTAATAAAAATCCCCGCTTAAATAGCTGTTACATTCAGTCATGGTACAGATAGATAAGCAGTAAATCCCCAAATGTAATCAAAGTAGAAACTTTATTGGCAACAAAGTAATTGGCATTTTCAAAACTTTTTAAAAAACGTAAATCACAGGGGCAAACTTACATATCTCAGGGGAACAAAAACAGGTGTTGCTCCAGCCATTCTCACCATGGGCTCATAGCAGTCATAGAAAGGCACTATCACTATGACCTGGAATCAAACCAAATATGAAATCTATCAATAATTAATCCATTTAACAAATACTGTGTATGCACTACGTGTGAGGCACTATACAACATGCTGAGATGCAGCAGTGAAGAAAGTAGGCTTTGTCTTCACACACCTGAGTGAAAAAGACCTAGGGAACAAACTTGTCAGGAGCCTTAATTGGACCCTTTGATTTCCTAGGGAGCTCTGTGGATAGGCTTGCAGTGGGACCCTTCAAATTGTATGCAAAATTTTCTACATGCATAGGTTTATTTTTCTGGGAAAAGGGTCCATAGCTCTCATTACATTCTCAAAGGGATGATCTAGCTAAAAACAGTGAGTTTAAATTTCAAATTAGAAAGTAAACGATCAGTCGCAGAGCAAGACTAGAAGCAAAGAGAGCACTGCAGGGATGCTCTCTGTTATGGAGTAGTAATTTCTAAGTATAATCCTGAGAGAAGAACAAGGAAGCCTGGCTGGCGTGCAACAGCCCATGGGGTCACAAAGAGTTGGACACGATTGCGCAACTGAACAACAACAAAGACGTTTCTCTTTTTTTCAAAAACATCCCCAAACAAAGAATGCAACAAGACAGGATGCTACCGTTAATGTCTGATACCCACAATTTCCCTCCAGGTGACTTTTATCTGGGTTCTTTTTTCCTAGCTCCTTTGCTCCTACAAGGTTCTATAGGCTACTACAGGCTCTCTCAATCTACTCATGGCCTGTCCCTAGGTCAGTGGGCCAGACTAACCTGTCCAGTTGCTATCTCTTCTGAAATATGCCAGTCTGGACCTAGTATCCCTGACTTTTTGCTTTTCTATAATGAGTTTAAACACATGATTTATACCCATTGTCAGCATTCAGTATTTCTATCTTTTTTACACATAGCAATACTTCACAAAGATTTAATATTATTTAGTTTTAATGCATTGTTTTAATGGCTATTTGAGAGTCTATTGAATTCTAGGATAATTTTGTTATATTCTGTATAAATAACAGTACAATGTGAATTAGTGACTGCACAGTTTCTCCATTATAGTGCTTGTTACTGCTAGACTAAAGAGGAGAAACACCTTTTACGGTACCATATATATATATATTCAAACTGCTTTGCAAAAATCTGGCAACAAAGTATAATTTTACAAGTCTACACTTAAAGAAAGTAGGGAAAACTACTAGACCACTCAGGTTATGACCTAAATCAAATCCCTTACAATTATACAGTGGAAGTGAGAAATAGATTTAAGGACTAGATCTGATAGAGAGTGCCTGATGAACTATGGAAGGAGGTTCATGACATTGTATGGGAACAGGGATCAAGACTATCCCCAAGTAAAAGAAATGCAAAAAAGCAAAATGGCTATCTGAGGAGGCCTTACAAATAGCTGTAAAAAGAAAGGATATCTAAAGCAAACGAGAAAAGGAAAGATATACCCATTTGAATGCAGAGTTCCAAAGAATAGCAAGGAGAGATAAAAAAGCCTTCCTCAGTGATCAATGCAAAGAAATAGAGGAAAATAATAGAATGGGAAAGGCTAGAGATCTCTTCAAGAAAACTAGAGATATCAACGGAACATTTCATGCAAAGATGGGCACAATAAAGGACAGAAATGGTATGGACCTAACAGAAGCAGAAGATTTTAAGAAGAGGTGGCAAGAATAGACAGAAGAACTGTACAAAAAAGATCTTCACGACCCAGATAATCACGATGGTGTGATCACTCACCTACAGCCAAACATCCTGGAATGTGAAGTCAAGTGGGCCTTAGGAAGCATCATTATAAACAAAGCTAGTGGAGGTGATGGAATTCCAGTTGAGCTATTTCAAATCCTAAAAGAGGATGCTGTGAAACTGCTGCATTCAATATGCCAGCAAATTTGGAAAACCCAGCAGTGGCCACAGGACTGGAAAAGGTAGTTTTCATTCCAATCCCAAAGAAAGGCAATGCCAAAGAATGCTCAAACTACCGCACAATTGCACTCATCTCACATGCTAGCAAAGTAATGATCAAAATTCTCCAAGCCAAGCTTCAACAATACACGAACCATGAACTACCAGAAGTTCAAGTCGGTTTTAGAAAAGGCAGAGGAACCAGAGATCAAATTGCCAACATCCGCTGGATCATCAAAAAAGCAAAAGAATTCCAGAAAAACATCTATTTCTGCTTTATTGACTATGCCAAAGCTTTTGACTGTGTGGATCACAATAAATGGTGGAAAATTCTGAAAGAGATGGGAATACCAGACCACCTAACCTGCCTCCTGAGAAATCTGTATGCAGGTCAAGAAGCAACAGTTAGAACTGGATGTGGAACAACAGATTGGTTCCAAATAGGAAAAGGAGTATGTCAAAGCTGTATATTGTCACCCTGCTTATTTAACTTCTTTGCAGTGTACATCATGAGAAATGCTGTGCTGGATGAAACACAAGCTGGAATCAAGACTGCCGGGAGAAATATCAATAACTTCAGATATGCAGATGATACCAACCTTATAGCAGAAAGTGAAGAAGAACTAAAGAGCCTCTCAATGAAAGTGAAAGAAGAGAGTGAAACAGTTGGCTTAAAGCTCAACATTCAGAAAACAAAGATCATGGCATCTGGTCCCTTCACTTCATGGCAGATAGATGTGGAAACAGTGGAAACAGTGGCTGACTTTATTTTTGGGGGCTCCAAAATCACTGTAGATGGTGACTGAAGCCATGAAATTAAAAGATGCTTACTCCTTGGAAGGAAAGTTATGACCAACCTAGACAGCATATTAAAAAGCAGAGACATTACTTTGTCAACAAATGCCTGTCTACTCAAGGCTATGGTTTTTCCAGTGGTCATGTATGGATGTGAGAGTTGGACTACAAAGAAAGCTAAGTGCCAAAGAATTGATGCTTTTGAACTGTGGTGTTGGAGAAGACTCTTGAGAGTCCCTTGGATGGCAAGGAGAGCCAACTAGTCCATCCTAAAGGAAATCAGTCTTGAATATTCATTGGAGGAATGATGCTGAAGCTGAAACTCCAATACTTTGGCCACCTGATGCGAAGAGCTGACTCATTTGAAAAGACCCTGATGCTGGGAAAGATTGAAGGTGGGAGAAGGGGACAACAAGAGGATGAGATGGTTGGATGGCATAACCGACTCAACGGACATGAGTTTGGGTAAACTCCAGTAGCTGGTGATGGACAGGGAGGCCTGGCGTGCTGCCATCCATGGGGTCACAAAGAGTCGGACACGACTGAGCGACTGAACTGAACACTAAACTGCCTTTAAGTTTGTGTTGGTTAAATTCATGGCACCTAATTATCATCCTAAATTTCTACTTTTTACTATTTATATTTCCTGTTCAAGGCCTGTCTCACTGGAGTCATAGGAGGCCCTTACATTCTAAAGCCCCTTTGTTTGTACTAGTCATCCAATTCACACTGAATATTTTCTATACAATGTGCTATGTTAGGTTTTGGGTATTGTGGAGGACAAAGACATGAGCCAGGAATGGATGCTTTCCTCAAGTTCATTAGACTGTGAAATTCTTAGGGACTAAGATGACCCATCTTTGCAGCCCTGATGAGACACAGTGCCTGGCATGAAGTGAGAGCTCAGTGAAGGAAAGGAAACAGGGGAGGCAGCAAGGTGGAACTGAGACTATACCTGACACTCTTCCCTGAAATTTCCTTATTTTTACAATGGAAATGAGTCCCCTCTCTTTCTGACGAATATTTACCGAGCACTCCTTATTTCAAGTGGTGGCTCTACAATAATAAACTAATTTTCCTGCAACTTAAATTCTACAGAGAGGCATAATAAATAAGAAACAAGGAAGTAAATTAGATAATTTCAGATAGTAAATTATAAGGAAAATAATAGGCCTATATGATGCAAAGTGATGTGTGCAGTTTCAAAATATTAGATAAGTTGATAGGGAAGAAGAATAGAGAAAATAGGGCAAAGGGCTGAGCCTTGGGGCACATCAACAGAGTGCAGAGAAGGAGTAAGGCAACAAAGGAGTAACACGATCAAATCCTGAGCTGAAACTTTCAGCTATTTTATAGGAATAAAGGAAATTGCACATATGAAAGTATGATTATACTTCCTTAACATGATTCCTTAAGTAACTTATTGTTTGGCAGAGTTGAGGGAATAGAGATGTAAAAGAAAAGGTAACACAAAGTCACAGTATCTTTCATAAAGGAGGTACAGATAAAGTGCTGGGGGGGTAGTGGTGGTTCAGGACTTCCCTGGTGCCTCACTGATTAAGAATCTGCCTGCTAATGCAAGGGGACACAGGTTTGATCCCTGGTCTGGGAAGATACCATGTGCCCTGGAGCAATGAAGCTCCTGCGCCACAACTACTGAAGCCCCTGCTGTACAATAAGAGAAGCCATCGCAATGAGAAGCCCACAACGAAGACTAGCCCCTGCTCACCACAGCTAAAGAAAGCCTGCACTGAGCAATGAAGACCACGTGCAGCCACAGAATTAAAAAAAAAGTGCCGAGAAGTGCCGAGAGAGTTCAAAGAAGGGAATAACAATACAGATATTCATTCTTTATTCAATACAAATGTATTCATTCAATACAAATATTCATTCTTCAGACTGGCTTACCCAACACCTATCTGGAGCTTTCTGGACCTATATTAGCAGAGTTCATCACGTCTTCCTCTTGTTACCATGGTAACTTACACATTTCCCCACCACTGCCTATCACACTGCATCCTTCTGTATCTGTTTACAAGTCCATCTCCTCCACTAAACAGGTAACCTCTTCCACATACAGTCTTTTAAAAAAATCTTCTCTCCCACATTGTCTAGCATATCCTCAATAAACTTTGAATAAATGGAAGAGGTGAGTAAATATCAAAGCAAGGGTACTGGAATGATAATGGGGAAGCAGGAGCAGAGTTACTGAGGTCAGTGCTTTTTAAAGTGGGTTTTATATCACTTCACTAAATAAAAAAGTCACTCAGTTGTCTTGTTATACATCCCTCACATGGTGCTGCTAACAATACAGGGCACAAAAAGACAGTGACCAAATACTTGTTGATTGAGTTTTAAAAGTTATTTCAGCAGTGAAAACTAAGATTCATCTTCCCATACTACTGCTAGCCTCTTTTACCTGCCCTTATGTAAATAGGCTGTAAACAGAAGAATAAACGACATGCAACAGAAGTGAATGAATCTCACAGACAAAATGATAAATGAGAGAAGTCAGACTCAAGAATATATACTGTATGATTCTATTACATCAGGTTAAAGAGCTAGTAAAATGAATCTCTGGTGACAGAACACAGAAGACTGTTACCTCTGGAAGAATATAGACTAGGAAGGGGCAAAAGGGAGCATTCCAGGTTGCTGGAAATGTACTGTTTCTTCATCTGGTTTGTGGTTACAGGGAGACAAACATACACACACACGTAAACATTTACTAAGTTGTACTTAACAGTTTTTTGTGAACTTGACTGTATATGTACTATATTTGAAAAATACTTAAAATAAAAGAGCATTAAAAAAGTGAAAATAAAAGCAAGACAAATGATAGTGATTAATACAGGCAACATGATAATGTTAATATACTTACTTCATCCCCCTCATCAATCAATCCTTGAATGGCATTCAAGAGAGATCCATATGCTCCTACTGTCACAAGGATTTCTTCATTTGGATTGATTTGATTTTGATAAAACTTTTCATATAGGCAGGACAGAGCTTTCACAAGTGATGGATGACCCTGTTGAGTGAAAAGGAAGAACAAAACCTTGAATTTAATTATGAGACTTATTTCTTTGAGATATTTTGGCTCTGGGATGTTAAAAATTTTTAACATTTAGGTTTTACAATTCTCCAATGTGTATTTTTATGGCAACAAATTTAAAAAAATTGTTCCCCTTATTTTCAGACGGTTCCTGAATGAATGGTCATGATGATTTGCTAATGATTAAAAACTTCCCTATTAAATGACTGATTTTTGAACACAAAATCAAAAATACAAAAAAGGTATCAGCTTTGTTATCCGATATCTTGATTATCTGTCTTTTTCTGCCCAGCGTCTGCATCCCCTTTTTGCTTTCGGTAACCACCTTGATTTTCAGTCATTTGCAGAAAATATTAGTAAGCGTCCAAGTGCAGGTCTTGTGACTTTGTTAGGAAAGCACCTGGCTCTGGAGTAATAAACTAGGTCAGGATGCAGGAGAGGAGAGAGATTGGTTAGATATATCCTAGGTTGGTGAGGTAAAAGAGTATGGCTCCTTCTAAGTTGTCCATCCCAGTTCATATGAAGAAAAGGAAGAATTTTTTTGTTAAGGATGTATTTACTTGTCATCTTTTTATTTCTTTTGGAACAGTGGCATGTATGTCTGAGAGCCTCACCTGGTTAAAATCAATAAAAGTGAAGCTAGAGCACATTTTTCATATTTTGAAATTAGGAAGTATTACAGTATTAGAGAAGCTGGTTGTAATTTGACACTGCAACCCCATCCCCACTGCTACACCAGTATAAACACATACACATATATATACACTCACATATATTCACAAAAGCTGGAAAATATATGAATGATGGGTATGGGTATGTTCCAATAAAACCTTACTTACAAAGTCAGGGATTGGTTGGACTTGGCCCATGGACCATAGCTTGCCACTCTCTGCCATGGATCAATTTAGGGAAAACTGACACCTTAACCATACTTAATCTTCCAATCTATGAACATCATATATCACTCCATTTATTTAGGTATCATTTAATATCTCTCAGCAAAGTGATGTAGTTTTCAGTGAACAAATGTTGTATATATCTTTAAAAAAATCAGTTCTAAATTTCAGTGTGTTTGGATACTACTGTAAATGGCATTTTAAACAATTTTACTTTTTAACTTCACGTTTAGTACAACAGAAATACAACTGATTTTTGTACATTGGCCTTGTGTCCTGAAGCTTTGCTCAATTCACTTAGTAAGTTGTGGTACTTTTTTTTTTTGGTAGAACCTGGGAACTCTCTGGCTCTTGTAGGCTTTCTAGAAAGAAGGATGAGGTTGGGCTGAGGCAGAGAGAACGTAACTAGTTGGAAATAGACGATATTAATGAAGAGACCAGCGCTGAGGCTGTATAAGTATGAAAGGAGAGAAAACATCTCTCAAGTGAATACTCTCCTTCCTTTGTTGCCATGGGAACCCCATTCTGGAATAATAGTAAAGGAGGGGCCAAGACAGTACTGTGGAGAAGCTGGAAGTAGGGGACAGCTTATCCTCGGTGATAAGGGCAAGGGTGGGGGTTCCTTTGCCCATCAGGTTGGGATAGTTGGTTCCAGAAAGCCAATTACAGAGAAGTGACAGAAGTACATTCACACACAATACGATATAAAATACACGCTCACACCACACATGGTGCTCATATACTTACAAAGCCCCGTGTGTACTGATTCAGATTATCAATTGCTGCAATCTTGGATAATGCTTCCTTTACATATACAGGAGGGGATATATCTGGAAGGCCTTGGCCAAGATTCACAACAGAGGGGTCTGCAGCCAGTTTGGTAAATTCAGTCCTAAGATAAAAAAGACTAGTATTAGTAAGCACTGTGATTACAAAGTTAGCTTTTTATATCTCATAGTCTTATAAAACTGAAAAATAAGACTTAGTTTAGTCTTACAGATCAAAAAAAATTAATGAGTTCAAGACAACAATTTTACCATCTACAAAATGACTTTGCCTAGATAAATGATGGTTGAATTGATAAACTTAATGTATCTTACAAATCTCAGTTCCATGATGCCCATATTTTAATCACAATTTTTTTTTTTCCTCAACCATCTGCTGCTAGGTTCTCTCATTAGAGAGTACAGCTAACAGGAAATGTTGATGGATTAAGGAGGTAAGTTTCACAAGGTTATCACCCAATTTGTCCCTTTCTCTGTCCATTTCCAGTGCCTAGCACAGGGACTGGCACATTGGCTAAGTGAATAAGTATATGAATCATTACTTCCATTTCCAATGAATGGATGCAAAAAAATTTCACCCAATTATTATTGTTCACTGTAAGGTACTCACCACACATTGCTATCAAGGCCTTCAATTCGTTTTGCATTTTTAAATTTCAAAGACATTTTCTGAAATATATAAAATTTAAGGGGTTTAAAAATTATTTTCATCTAACAACAACGCCAGAAAATCATGGGTAACTGTTTCTTTTCCCTACTGGCACCAAAGAAAAAGCAGTACCATAGAGAAAAATGCTAGACACCATTAAAAAATTCCTAAGAGGAATTCATCTCCCATCTATTGTTCTAAATAAATCATTTTAAAGGCCTGAAATGTACTGAAGAGAACAATGATGATACTAAAAAGAAGTCAGTTAAAACAATATCTTGAGTCATGCTCTGAAGATCATTTTAGGTCAGGGGGATCAACAGTTTCCCAAGTAAGTTCCTTATGTGGCACACAGGAAGCACCAAAACAGATGGTTTCAAGACTATTCAATAAGGAGTTCTAAATAATAGTAATAATAGGTAACGTTATGCAGTGTGTACTAGGCACTGTTCAAAGGGTCTTAAATAATTAACTCAGTTAATATTTACAACAACCCCACGTTATGGTTCTATCACTAGCCATAATTTACACATGAGGAACATGAGGTACAGAGAGGATAAGATCATGTAACTTTACATCTGCCCAAGTTCACGAAAGCAAGTAGCATTTAAACCTAAATAGATTCAACTCAGGATCTGGACCCAGGTAGTCTGACTTCAGAACACATACGCAGCACTGTTTCCACACACTGCCTTTTGCAGAAGACATTCTAAAAGAGACTACAAGAATATTGCCTTTTAAAAAAGGTATATCAGACATTTAGGTCAGGTCTACTCACATTAAGCAAGCTTGACATATTAAAAGCTAAAATTACAGCAAAGCATTCCATTTTTCAGTTCTTTAAGATTCGAAAAGGAAGTTTACATTATCTTTCAGAAGCATGGAACTATCTTTGATTTCACTGACAATAAGCTGCTGAAATAAAAATGATTGGCAGCATTTTTGCAAAGATTTTCTTAATAGAATAGTAAAGTAATTTGAATTCAATCCAGGAGGAAGATAGTGATAACGGTTATTAAATAGACCATTGTTCTCATTCTATTCCAATTATGTGTTGGGAGCCGTTCTGGAACTATTGCCGGGTGACAAAGTCACGGCACCAATCAAGAAGAAACTGCAAAGCGGTTTCTCTCCAGGATCGGAACCTTCACTCCTTCCTGTTTCTATGCTTCTGTTGTGGCTAGCTGTGTTTCTTTCTTTCTGTCGGGAGCCGTTCTGGATTTACTGCCGGATGACAAAATCACGGCACCACTCAAGAAGAAACTGCAAAGCAGTTTCTCTCCAGGATCGGAACCTTCCCTCCTTCTTGTTTCTATGCATTTGTTGTGGCCAACTCTGTTTTATTCTTTGAAGGCTGGAGTTGTAGGGGCTTCCATGATGAGGTCATGAGAGTCCAGGAAAAAGAAAAATGATCCCTTGCCTCAGAGAAACATTCCAAAAATGATTAAACCTACTGAGGCCCCTGGCTGGTGGATCCCTAACACTCAGCCAGGGAATAAGGCCATGATCATTTGGAAAACAAGCCCTAAGCCTATTGTGACCTGGCCTCATGAGGAGATTGTTATTGATGACTGGAAAACTTGGGTCATGTATCAGGGAAAATTACAGAAACTAAGCCAATTGCCTTTTCCCCTCAGAATCTAAGCATAAATGGAGAAGAACTATATGAATTGTATTGTAAATGGTTTCTAGGTAAACTGCAAAAGACTTGTCCCTGCCAGAAATTGTCTTGTATTATGTGGGTAGATGGTAAACAAGCCACCGCTGACAATGGCTGTACTGTGAGAAACTTTTACCCTTAGCCACCGCTATAGTACTTATTCACTGAGGCAAGACGCTGTACTCGCTGTAGTAGAAGGCTGTACAGAAAAAGTAGATGGAATGATATGATTCATAGACTAAGTTCTAGTGAAATAAAAATAGGTTTCGGGGTAAACATGTAACCAAAATGTGACAATAGACTAAGAAAAAAACAAACTTTTAACACATCTTAGAATCAGGGGATGTTGATCTGAATGGAAAAATATTGTAAGAATCATTACGTAGAAGAACATGTGCTATATAAATAGAGACTAAAGCAATAAAGATTATGGTCCTTGGGCCATCAAAAACTCTCTGTCTCCTTTCTTTTCCTTTCGCCGAAGCCGTTCATCCCTTGAGGACACCTGGACCAGCTGGAGCTGGACTCCGGCAGTTGGCGCCCAGAACAGGAGACCCAAGGGTAAGCATATTGAGTAAGTTGGGATGGCTAGGACTCCACCTGGGTGCTGCAGACCCCCCTGTAGAGATAGGCAGGGTAAGTGACGGGTGGAAAGTGTTATATTTACAGAACTTGAGAAGTTAAAAGGCCCTCCTATAGGACTTGTACTGGGAAACAGTCAGTCATAGGAGAGACAGTTATCTTCACAGAACTTGACAAGTTAAAAAGGCCCTCCTATAGGATTTGTACTGGGACACAGTCAGTCATAGGAGAGACAGTTATCTTTACAGAACTTGAGAAGTTAAAAAGAACCTTCTATAAGACTCATAATGGGACACAGTGAGTCCAAGGAGAGACAGTTATTCACTGACTTTATAAAACATATGTTAGCAAAGAGGGGGATTAAGATGGGTAAAAAACAACTGGCAGACTTCTTTAATTTTGTGCAAGAGCAATGCCCATGGTTTCCTGAAGAGGGCACTATGAACATAGATACATGGGCTAAGGTAGGAGAGCAACTAAAAACCTTTTATACTCTCCATGGACCAGAAAGGGTACCTGTGGATACTTTTACCCTATGGAATCTGATTAGGGATATTTTGGACCCCTCACAGGAGATTATGAGAGAACCCCATATAAATAGAGGAGAGGTTCCTGAGGAGACCACTCCACTAATTCCTCCTAAACCCCCTGAGACTTTGGTTGCTGCCTTAGCCAAAGGATGTAACATTTTAGATGATGAGGATCAGTTGCTCCCACAAGATGAAGAGGATTTAAAAGAGGCAGCTGCCGCCTATCATAAGGATGACGATTTTTGGGCTTATCCAGCTAAGACCACTGAAACCATTAAACCCTCAGCACCACTTCCTCATACTCCTAAGCCTCATCCAAAACCCATATACCCTTCCCTTCGAGAACTGAGGCAAAGACTCCCAAAACAGCCTCCTCCTCCAGGCCCAATAAACTTTGATAAGAAGGATAAAGTTCCTAAAGAGAAATCTTTGAGAGCAGCTCACCATCTTCCTCTTTTAGAGGACATAGATGATGTGGATATTGCAACCTGTTTCCCTGTAGTATTTCATGGAGAATTCGATGATGAAGTAACATGAGAACCAATTCCTTATAAGATCCTGAAGGAATTGAAAGAGGCTTGCTCTGAATATGGAAACCAGGCTCCTTATACACTGACCTTATTAGACGCCTTAGCTGGCAGATGGATGACTCCCTATGACTGGGTTCAAATAGCCAAGGTATGTTTGCCAGGGGGACAATATCTGTTATGGAGGACAGAAAAAATGAAGACCTGGCCCGGAAACAAGCTGCAATAAATAAGAGAAGCAGGAGATATGAGGATATTACTAAAGATATGCTGTTGGGGGAAGGGGATTTTGATAAGCCCGAGGACCAAATGAGAATGGAAAGAGAAGCATTGATGCAGGTAACCTCCTGTGCTGTAAATGCCTGGAGGGCTTTGCCCCAAGAATCTGATAGGGCTGCTACTTTGGCAGGAATAAAACAAAAGGCCAATGAAACGTATGAGGATTTTGTGTCTAGATTGTTACAAGCTGTTAACCAGGTGATAACAAATCAGGAAGCAGCTGATATGCTTGTCAAACAACTAACCAGCCTATGAAAATGCCAATTCCACTTGTCAAGCTATTCTGAGGCCCATTAGAAAAACAGGAACCCTAACTGGTTATATCAAACAGTGTGCAGATGTTAGTCCAGCTTTTATCCAGGGCGTTGCAATAGCAGCGGCATTGAAGGGGGAGACCTATCCTCATTATGTGCAGAACATTATGAAAGGAGAAAGTAAAAATCAAAGAACAGGATTCCCTGGGAATGGTAATTGCTTTTCCTGTGGAGAGCCAGGCCATTTTAGCCGCACCTGCCCAAAGAAAGGTCAGACAGCCGTGGGGGACACAAATGGGTCATCCATGAATGCCTCGGCTCCTCTAAAAACTGTGTGTCCCCAGTGTCAGAAAGGGTTTCACTGGGCTAAAGATTGTAGATCTAAGTTTCATAGAGATGGAACACCTCTTATTAATAATAATATTAATCTTAATGATCAGGGAAACGGACTAAGGGGCCAGCCCCTGGCCCCAACAATGATAGGGGCATCTTCCCTCAACCCATTCATCCCCTTCGTTCCATCACGGAACTCTGTAGAACAACCCCAGAAAGTGCAGGATTGGACCTCAGTTCCACCACCTCAACAATATTATCCTCAGATTCCCCAACAGTAAAAATACCTACTGGAGTAAAGGGGCCTTTACTTAAAGGATTGGTGGGGATTATTTTGGGAAGAAGCTCACTTTCCCTGCAAGGGATAACTGTTATACCTGGAGTTATTGATTCAGAATATATTGGGGAAATTCAAGTGATGATAGCACCTCCTACAAAAACCCAACAGATATATAAAAACCAAAGAATAGCTAAACTCCTGCTATTACCTTATCACCCCATGGGGAACTCTGCAACAACAGTAGAAAGAGGGGATAACGGTTTTGGCTCTAGCGACATAGCCTTTTGGATTCAACAAATAACTCATAATAGGCCTATGAAAGAATTAAAAATCAATGGAAAAAAGATTAAAGGGCTCCTAGACACTGGAGCAGATATTTCTTGTATAGCAGGGAAAAATTGGCCTAATGCCTGGCCCACAAAAACCACAGTAAATGAATTAATTGGCCTAGGTAAAGCACCTTCAGTGGTTAAAAGTTCACAAATATTGTCATGGGTAGAGGAAGAAGGTCAGATGGGAACTTTTCAACCTTATGTAATATCTACTCTTCCTTTTACTCTATGAGGGAGAGATATTTTATCTCAGATGGGGACGTTACTATACAGTCCCGATCATAAAGTTACAGCTCAAATGTTGCAAATGAATTATGACCCTTCTAAGGGCTTGGGTAGATATCAGCAGGGAATGCAATCTCCTATTCAACCTCAGGTACTTCCCCATAGACAAGGTTTAGGATATCCAAATTTATAGGGGAGGCCATTGTTCATACTGCTGACCCCATAACTTGGAAATCAGATATCCCTGTATGGGTTGAACAGTGGCCTTTAACTTCAGAAAAGTTATCAGCAGCAAGAGAATTAGTACACACACAACTGGAGACAGGTCATATTGAACCCTCAACTAGTCCCTGGAATACTCCTATATTTGTTATTAAAAAAAAAAATTGGGAAAGTGGAGGTTACTACAAGACCTTCGAGCTATTAATGCCACAATGGAAGATATGGGGGCCCTACAACCTGGGCTGCCCTCCCCAGTGGCTGTCCCAAAAGACTATAATGTTATAGTTATAGATCTACAAGATTGCTTCTTTACTATTCCCCTGAGCCTTAATGACAGAAAAAGATTTGCATTTAGCCATCCATCAGAAAACTTTAAACAGCCCCATCAGAGGTACCAATGGAAGGTTTTACCACAAGGAATGAAAAACAGTCCAACCTTGTGCCAGAAATATGTAGATGAGGCTCTTCAAAATATTAGGGGTTTGCATAATCAAGTATATATAATCCATTATATGGATGATATTTTGCTAGCTCACGAGGATAGAACCTATCTACAGGAAGTCTTACATCAGATGACTCAAGCCCTATGCAATAAAGGGTTAAAAATTGCCCCAGAAAAGATTCAAACTAATCCTCCCATGACTTATTTAGGAAGAATTATTAATTCACAAACTGTATCCCATGCACCTTTTCAATTGAGAAAAGATCATTTAAAGACCCTAAATGATTATCAAAAACTCCTAGGTGACATTAATTGGATTAGACCTTATCTAAAGATAACTACAGCAGAATTAAAACCTTTGTTTAATATTTTACAAGGTGACTCAGATCCAACCTCCTTAAGATCATTAACCCCAGAGACACAAGAGGCCATAGATAGAGTAGAACAACTCCTAAATTCTTGCCAACTGACTACAATAAATTACCATTACAGTTGGCTCTGATCATTCTGCCAACTCCCCTTGCTCTCACGGGAGTCCTATGGCAGGAAGGACCCTTACAATGGCTCCACTTGCCCGCCATGGCCAAAAAGGTTGTGGCAGCTTATCCCTCTTTAGTCTCCTCTTTGATCTTAAAAAGAAGGACACGAAGTGTAGAATTGTTCGGCCGTGATGTACATGAGATAATAATTCCTTATAATAAAGACCAACTAAATTCTTTATTAACGTTTGATGAAAACTGGCAGATAGCCCTGGGAGCCTTTACTGGGCAAACATCACATCATCTACCAAAAAACCCTTTGTTGCAGTTCTTATCTAGACACCCTGTAATCTTGCCTACTAGATATATGAAAGAGCCTCTTGAGGGGGCAGTTTTGATTTTTACAGATGGATCCTCTAATGGCTGTGCAGCTATATTGACTAAAGAAAAACAGCATGTTTTTCAAACCTCTGAGACTTCAGCTCAGAGGGCTGAACTTATCACGGTCATAAGAGCCTTTTCAACTTTATATGACGTCACTTTCAATCTTTTTTCAGACTCTCAATATGTGGTGAGACTATTTCCTCATATTGAGACTGCAGTCCTCCCTGAGAACAAAACAACAATCTTTGACCTTTTAAATCAACTACAAAAACAGATATGGAATAGAAAATTGCCTTTCTATGTGGGACATATTAGAGCTCATTCTGGGTTACCAGGGCCCCTTCATGAGATGAACGACAAGGTTGACAGTTTGACTCGATCATTAATATTTTCAGCTTTAGAGGAAGCAAAAGTTTCTCAGGCTACACATCATCAAAATTCTACAGCCCTACGATATCAGTTTCATATTCCACAAGAAGCAGCCCGCGAGATAGTCCGAGGCTGTTCTCAATGTCCAACTCACATCCCCATTCCCTCTCTAGGAGTTAACCCCCGAGGTTTGGTTCGCAATGCTCTATGGCAAATGGACGTAACTCATGTGCCTTCCTTTGGAAAATTGTCTTTTGTCCATGTTACTGTAGATACCTTCTCTCATGTTATCATAGCCTCTGCAAGAACAGGGGAAGCTTACAAAGATGTTAAACAACACCTCTTCACTTGCTTTTCTTATCTGGGAATGCTTAAGGCTCTAAAAACTGATAATGCCCCAGCCTATACTTCTAAATCTTTTGCAGAATTTTGTAAAAAATTTAATATTTCTCATACGACAGGGATCCCCTATAATCCTCAGGGACAAGCTGTGGTAGAAAGAGCTCATCAAACATTAAAAACTCAAATTAGCAAACTACAAGAGGGAGAATTTAAATATAGCTCCTCACATCATGTTTTACAACATGCCCTTTTTGTGCTGAATAATCTTAATGCAGATTCACAAGGAAATACTGCAATGTTCCAACATTGGAACCCGGAACATAATAACCCTAAACCTCTAGTCAAGCGAAAGACCTGCTTTCGGGTCAGTGGAAAGGGTCAGACATTTTACTAACAAACGGCCGAGGGTACGCGTGTTTTTTTCCACAGGACTCACCTTTGTGGATTCCCGATAGACTTATCAGACATGTCGGGCCTTTCACCGCCGCCGCCGCTGGAAAAGCAGCCCCCCACCCCCTCCCTACTTCCTCTTCAAAAAACCACAACCACTTTCAAAACATGAGCCGCCCTGTCAGCAGTTTCAGAATCTCACTCTGAGCCACGCTCCAGGACCCATTCGCCTCAGACCGCGACCTGCACCGGTGCCGCGCTGACGTCCCCGTCCTGCAGCTTCAACCAGAGACGTTAATTTTCCTACCTGGGGCCAAATTAGGAAGTTGACTGATGAAGCTCACGGGCTGCTAACGGAGCAAGGAGCCGCCGCAACTCCCGGAAATCTTTTCGTTGCTATGCTTACATTGCTAGCCTGTCAGGTAATACCGGTTCAGCAGGGGATTCTTATCGGGCTTATTTCCCAGACCCTCCTCTCTTTCAGGCAGTCGCCTGGGACAATGTCCAGGCTATGCCCGAGCTAGTGAGTGGCTCTTGCAGCCCTTACCCTTACAATGAATTTCGGATGAATACAAATTTTACTTTTTATGGTCTTTCAGCCTTTCATCCTATATGCTTCATTTTCCCAAATGAATCTAAGCCTGTTAGTGGATATCGCTTCCCACAGGCTCCTAACAAAGATGGATGTATCCTTATATCTAAAAGAGGGCCTGTAACTGACTCTCCTGTGAAGACCAGAAAGACCAGAGAGCCTGATAAAAGGCATGCCTGGTCTATATTGTTAAGATTACTGGGAGACATGGACCCTTTTCATAAGATGTCTATTGCACATCCACCCAAATATCCACTTTGTGGCAAGTCTCCTATTGAGGCTGCACCAGAAAATTCATCTACAGAAAAAGATTGGGAAAATATAGATTTTAGATCTGGATTTCTCCTCTGGAGAAAATGTGTTTATGATTCTCGGATAGATCTAAAAATCCCTGGAGAGCTTTTTGACATTAATGAATGGAGTAACCCAGACCCCAGTCGAGATTTTAGAAAATACTTTACTCAGCTAGGTTCCTTAATTGGAATGATTCTCTGATTCTGCAACCTTTGAGAATTAGTAGATGGCATCAAAATGGATTTGTACCTCCTATGTTATCTCTAGTCCATGGAGGAAACACCTAATGGCAGCCTGATCTTTGGAAGGCGATCGCAGCCACTGCTCCTATTATTCTCCACCGACCACGAGGGCCCTCTACTTATATCCAAGCTTGCTTGCCCGCTCCTTATGTGTTTCTCATAGCCAGAGATTATATAGACCTCACTATCTATCAGAATAAGACTGATGTTTTGACAAAATCTTTTTTTTTTGACAAGTTTTTTGACAAAATTTGGTGATGGACAGGGAGGCCTGGCGTGCTGCAATTCATGGGGTTGCAAAGAGTCGGACACGACTGAGCAACTGAATTAAACTGAACTTTGACAAAATGCTACCAATGTGTTTTGACCAGTTGTGTAACCTCCTCTATTCAGATTCGAGTGCTGATGGTTTTAAAGCGTCCTCCTTATATTATGGTACCTGTGAACCTCACTACTCCATGGTATGATAATTATGGCCTCTTGGCTCTACAGCAAGTTAAGAGCCTATTGACTAGGCAAAAGAGGTTTGTGGGTCTGTTAGTTTTAGGCATAGCCGCCCTCATTGCTTCAATTACTTCTCTTTCTTTATCAGCTATTTCACTCACACAGCAAGTACACACTGCTGAACATGTTAATCAGCTTTCCAAAAACGTTTCCCTTGCTTTAGCTACACAAGAGATAATAGATAGAAAATTAGAAGATAAGGTAGATGCATTAGAAGAAGCTCTCTTGCATATAGGACAGGAACTAACCGCTTTAAAGGTAAGGCTTGCTTTGAGATGTCATACAGAACATAAAAGGATTTGTGTGACCCCATTGAAGGTTAATGAATCAGTATATTCTTGGGATCAAGTCCAAAATCGTATCTTAGGAATATGGAACCAATCAGATATTAGTTTGGATTTAACTAGAACAGTCTGAGTTAGATTATTCTACTTCTCAAACTGCAAAAGATTTCTTTGATAGCTTATCTGATTTTGTATCTCATAAGAGTTTCCTACCCACAGTAATGAACATAGGAGTAATAATAGCTTGGATCCTAATAGTTTTTCTTTTAACTTCCAGCCATCGTCAGAGTCTTAAGTAAAAGTATCAAGGAAGTCTCCCTAGAACTCCACAGCGCCATCTTAAGAAATAAAAAAGGGGGAGGTGTTGGGAGCCGTTCTGGAACTACTGCCGGGTGACAAAGTCACGGCACCAATCAAGAAGAAACTGCAAAGCGGTTTCTCTCCAGGATCGGAACCTTCACTCCTTCCTGTTTCTATGCTTCGTTGTGGCTAGCTCTGTTTCTTTCTTTCTGTTGGGAGCCGTTCTGGATTTACTGCCGGATGACAAAATCACGGCACCACTCAAGAAGAAACTGCAAACAAGTTTCTCTCCAGGATCGGAACCTTCCCTCCTTCCTGTTTCTATGCTTTTGTTGTGGCCAACTCTGTTTTATTCTTTGAAGGCTGGAGTTGTAGGGGCTTCCATGATGAGGTCATGAGAGTCCAGGAAAAAGAAAAATGATCCCTTGCCTCAGAGAAACATTCCAAAAATGATTAAACCTACTGAGGCCCCTGGCTGGTGGATCCCTAACACTCAGCCAGGGAATAAGGCCATGATCATTTGGAAAACAAGCCCTAAGCCTATTGTGATCTGGCCTCATGAGGAGATTGTTATTGATGACTGGAAAACTTGGGTCATGTATCAGGGAAAATTACAGAAACTAAGCCAATTGCCTTTTCCCCTCAGAATCTAAGCATAAATGGAGAAGAACTATATGAATTGTATTGTAAATGGTTTCTAGGTAAGCTGCAAAAAACTTGTCCCTGCCAGAAATTGTCTTGTATTATGTGGGTAGATGGTAAACAAGCCACCGCTGACAATGGCTGTACTGTGAGAAACTTTTACCCTTAGCCACCGCTATAGTACTTATTCACTGAGGCAAGACGCTGTACTCGCTGTAGTAGAAGGCTGTACAGAAAAAGTAGATGGAATGATATGATTCATAGACTAAGTTCTAGTGAAATAAAAATAGGTTTCGGGGTAAACATGTAACCAAAATGTGACAATAGACTAAGAAAAAAACAAACTTTTAACACATCTTAGAATCAGGGGATGTTGATCTGAATGGAAAAATATTGTAAGAATCATTACGTAGAAGAACATGTGCTATATAAATAGAGACTAAAGCAATAAAGATTATGGTCCTTGGGCCATCAAAAACTCTCTGTCTCCTTTCTTTTCCTTTTGCCGACGCCGTTCATCCCTTGGGGACACCTGGACCAGCTGGAGCTGGACTCTGGCAATTATGAACCAAGAAATATACCTTTTTGTTTTTCTCCTATTTTTTTTTAATCTTTGAAACTCCATTGAAGTAAATCACATGCAGATTCTCCAGAGGTTAATGTGCCTTCCAGAATGGCGTTATGATTAAGCGCCCACCTGAACATGATGCTATTTTAGAGACTACAATTATAAAACTAAAAATGCACAGAAAGATAAATAGAAAAAGACTAACTTTGCTGTGCTGCGTGGCATGTGGGATCTTAGTTTCCCAGCCAGGGTTTGAATCTGGGCCCTGCATTAGGAAGGCAGTTTTAACCACTGGACTGCCAGGAAAAGTCCCAGAAAAAGATATTTCAATAATTGTCTTTTTCCATCTCTAGAAAAAAATTTTTTTAAAATATTTATTTACTTATTTAGGCTGCGCCAGGTCTTCCATCTTCTTTGCGATACTGGGGATGTTTAGTTGCAGCACATGAACTTTTACTTGTGGTTCAGTTCAGTTCAGTCACTCAGTCGTGTCCGACTCTTTGCGACCCCATTAACCGCAGCACGCCAGGCCTCCCTGTCCATCACCAACTCCCTGAGTCTACCCAAATCCATGTCCATTGACTCAATGATGCCGTCCAGCCATCTCATCCTCTGTTGTCCCCTTCTCCTACTGCCCTCAATCTTTCCTAGCATCAGGGTCTTTCCAATGAGTCAGCGCTTCACATCAGGTGGCCAACGTATTGGAGTTTCAGCTTCAACATCAGTCCTTCCAGTGAATATTCAGGACTGATTTCCTTTAGGATGGACTGGTTGGATCTCTTTGCTGTCTAAGGGACTCTCAAGAGTCTTCTCCAACAACACAGTTCAAAAGCATCAATTCTTCGGCACTCAGCTTTCTTTATAGTCCAACTCTCACATCCAAACATGACTACTGGAAAAACCATAGCCTTGACTAGACGGACCTTTGTTGGCAAAGTAATGTCTCTGCTTTTTAATATGCTGTCTAGGTTGGTCATAACCTTCCTTCCAAGGAGTAAGTGTCTTTTAATTTCATGGCTGCAATCACCATCTGCAGTGATTTTGGAGCCCAGAAAAATAAAATCAGCCACAGTTTCCACTGTTTCCCCATCTATTTGCCATGAAGTGATGGGACCGGATGCCATGATCTTAGTTTTCTGAACGTTGAGCTTTAAGCCAACTTTTTCACTCTCCTCTTCCACGTTCATCAAGAGGCTCTTTAGCTCTTCTTCACTTTCTGCTATAAGGGTGGTGCCATCTGCATATCTGAAGTTATTGATATTTTTCCTGGCAATCTTGATTCCCGCTTGTGCTTCCTCTAGCCCAGGGTTTCTCATGATGTACTCTGCATATAAGTTAAATAAGTAGGGTGACAATATGCAGCCTTGACGTACTCCTTTCCCCATTTGGAACCAGTCTTTTGTTCCACTCCAGTTCTAACTGTTGCTTCTTGACCTGCATATAGATTTCTCAGGAGGCAGGTCAGGTGATCTGGTATTCCCATCTCTTTCAGAATTTTCCACCGTTTATTGTGATCCACACAGTCAAAGGCTTTGGCATAGTCAATAAAGCAGCAATAGATGTTTTTCTGGAACTCTCTTGCTTTTTCGATGATCCAGTGGATGTTGGCAATTTGATCTCTGGTTCCTCTGCCTTTTCTAAATCCAGCTTGAATACCTGGAAGTTCATGGTTCATGTATTGTTGAAGCCTGGTTTGGAGAATTTTGAGCATTACTTTGCTAGCGTGTGAGATGAGTGCAACTGTGCGGTAGTTTGAGCATTCTTTTGCATTGCCTTTCTTTGGGATTGGAATGAAAACTGACCTTTTCCAGTCCTGTGGCCACTGCTGAGTTTTCCAAATTTGCTGGCATAGTGAGTGCAGCACTTTCACAGCATTCTCTTTTAGGATTTGAAATAGCTCAACTGGAATTCCATCACCTCCACTAGCTTAGTTAGTAGTGATGCTTCCTAAGGCCCACTTGACTTCACATTTGAGGATGTCTGGCTCTAGGTGGGAGAAAGCAATGGCTCCCCACTCCAGTACTCTTGCCTGGGAAACCCCATGGATGGAGGAGCCTGGTAGGCTGCATGCAGCCCATGGGGTCGCAATGAGTCGGACACGACTGAGCGACTTCACTTTCATCTTTCACTTTCACGCACTGGAGGAGGAAATGGCAACCCACTCCAGTATCCTTGCCTGGAGAATCCCAGGGACGGAGGAGCCTAGTGGGCTGCCGTCTATGGGGTCGCACAGAGTCGGACACGACTGACACGACTTAGCAGCAGCAGCGGTTTAGGTGAGTGATCACACCATCGTGATTATCTGGGTCGTGAAGATCTCTTTTGCATAGTTCTTCTGTCTATTCTTGCCACCTCTTCTTAATATCATCTGATTCTGTTAGGTCCATTGTTGGGAGCCCCGATAGGCATTACTGACAAAATGGAGGAATGGCCCCAATCCCCTCTCCTCATCCCACAGGCACTGTCCCAGGATGAAGGAGTTAGGTCTTGTGATTCTGACTTGTCCTTTCCTTCTCCAGTTGAGTTGGCTGGAAAGAATGTTATAATCCATAAAGCTAACTATTGACATTTGTTCAAGGATCTTTACAAAGAACGTTCCAGGATGAGAACATAGGCTGCAGCTTGAGGCCATGGGGAACATTGTTATCTGAAACCTGACTGTAAGGGAAATGTTTATGGCAAAACAAATTCCCTGAGTTTAGGGGTTAGGAATAATTAAGAATAATTAGAAGCTAAAAGTTTAAGGTATGTTGTAGTATTTTACTATAGCTTATAGAGACTAGGAATTTTAGAGATACTAATAGCTAGAAGTCTTTATAGGAGTTAGTGAGCTCAAGCAGGATTTAGAGAGATAAGAAATAAACTGAGGATTGTGGTATACAGCCCAGAGACAAACCTGAGTTACAATGTTATCACAAGGACACTTAGGAGGGAACTCTGAAGGACAACAATGATTTATGGAGACAGTAAATATGGGTGAGGGGAAACTGAAGATGCCATACCTCTGACCTAATGCTTTTGTAAAAGTATAAAAGAAAACCTGATGCTTAAAATAAACATGCAGTCCAAATGAGTGAGAGGCTGCATCATTCACTGACCCAGTTCATCCTTTCAGTGCTTCCCTGGCTGTCAGAGCTGGACTCCGGCAGTCCATACCATTTCTGTCCAATATTGTGCCCATCTTTGCATGAAATGTTCCCTTGGTAGCTCTGATTTTCTTGAAGAGATTTCTAGTCTTTCCCATTCTATTCTTTCCTCTATTTCTTTGCATTGATCACTGAGGAAGGCTTTCTTATCTCTCTTTGCTATTCTTTGGAACTCTGCATTCAAATGGGAATATCTTTCCTTTTCTCCTTTGCTTTTTGCTTCTCCTCTTTTCACAGCTATTTGTAAGGTCTCCTTGGACAACCATTTTGCCTTTTTACATTTCTTTTTCCTGGGGATGGTCTTGATCACTGCAACTGTACAAAGTCATGAACCTCCGTCCATAGTTCTTCAGGCACTCTATCAGATGTAATCCCTTGAATCTATTTCTCACTTCCACTGTATAATTATAAGGGATTTGATTTAGGTCATACCTGAATGGTCTAGTGGTTTCCCCTACTTTCTTCAATTTAAGTCTGAATTTGGCAATAAGGAATTCATGATCTGAGCCACAGTCAGCTCCCAGTCTTATTTTTGCTGACTATATAGAGCTTCTCCATCTTCGGCTGCAAAGAATATAATTGATCTGATTTCTGTGTTGACCATCTGGTGATGTCCATGTGTATAGTCTTCTCTTGTGTTGTTGGAAGAGGGTGTTGCTATGACCAGTGATTTCTCTTGGCAAAACTCTATTAGCCTTTGCCCTGCTTCGTTCTGTACTACAAGGTCAAATTTGCCTGTTACTCCAGGTATCTCTTGACTTACTACTTCTGCATTCCAGTTCCCTATAATGAAAAGGACATCTTTTTTGGGTGTTAGTTCTAGAAGGTCTTGTAGGTCTTCACAGAACCATTTAACTTCAGCTTCTTCAGCATTACTGGTTGGGGCATAGACTTGGATTACCGTGACACTGAATTGTTTGCCTTGAAAACAAACAGAGATCATTCTGTCGTTTTTGAGATTGCATCCAAGTACTGCATTTTGGACTCTTTTGTTGACTATGATGGCTATTTCACTTCTTCTAAGGGATTCTTGCCCACAGTAGTAGATATAATGGTCATCTGAGTTAAATTCACCATTCCAGTCCATTGTACTTCACTGATTTCTAAAATGTTGATGTTCAATCTTGCCATCTCCTGTTTGACCACTTCTAATTTGCCTTGATTCATGGACCTAACATTCCAGCTTCTTATGCAGTACTGCTCTTTACAGCATCAGACTTTACTGCCATCAACAGTCACATCCACAACTGGGTGTTGTTTTTGCTTTGACTTCATCTCTTCATTCTTTCTGGAGTTATTTCTCCACTGATCACCAGTAGCATATTGGGCACCTACCAACCTGGGGAGTTTATCTTTCAGTGTCCTATCTTTTTGCCTTTTCATACTGTTCATGGGGTTCTCAAGGTAAGAATACTGAAGTGGTTTGCCATTCCCTTCTCTAGTGGATCACATTTTGTCAGAACTCTCCACCATGACCCGTCTGTCTTGGGTGGCCCTACATGGCATGGCTCATAGTTTCATTGAGTTAGACAAGGTTGTGGTCCACGTGATCAGATTGGTTAGTTTTCTGTTATTGTGGTTTTCATTCTGTCTGCCCTCTAATGCAGAAGGTAAGAGACCTTTGGAAGCTTCCTGATGAGAGAGACTGACTGAGGTGGAAACTGGGTCTTCTTCTTATGGGCTGGGCCATGCTCAGCAATCTTTAATCCAATTTTCTGTTGATGGGTGGCTGTGTTCCCTCCCTGTTATTTGACCTGATGCCAAACTATGGTGGAGGTATGAAGATAATGGCTACCTTTAAAAGGTCCCATACATGCACAGCTACACTCACGGCCCCCAACCCTGCAGCAGGCCACCACGGACCCATGCCTCCACCAGAGACTCTTGGACACTCACAGGCAAGTCTGAGTCAGTTTCTTGTGGGATCACCGCTCCTTTCTCCTGGGTCCTAGTGCACACAAGTTTCTGTTTGTGCCCTCCAAGAGTCTGTTGCCCCAGTCCTGTGTAAGTTCTGGCAGCTCTATGGTGGGGTTAATGGCCACCTCCTCCAAGAGGGCTTATGCCATAACCAGGTCTACTGCACCCAAAGCCCCTGCAGCAGTCCACTGCTGACCTGTACCTCCTCAGGAGACACCCAAATACCGTTCTGTCTCAGTCTCTGTGGGGTCTCTGGGTCCTGGTGTGCACAAGGTGTATTTGAGCCCTCTGAGCATCTCTGGCGGGTATTAGGGTGGGCCCTAATCCAACACCAATGGCATCCATATGAAAAGGGTAAATGTGGAGACAGAGTGGCACACAGGAAGAATGGCACCTGAAGGTGAAGGTAGAGGTCAGGGTGATGCTTCTGTGAGCCAAGAAACACCAAAGACTGTCGGCAAATCACCAGAAGCTGGGAGACAAGCACAGGACAGATTCTTCCTTGGAGCTCTCAGAAGAAACCAACCTTGCCAACACCTTTATCCTGGACTTATAGTGTCCTTAACTGTTTACTAATACATTTTTGTTGTTTAAGCTACTTAGTTTGTGCTACTTTGTTAAGGTAGCCTGAGGAAACAATTATAGTGGGGAAAATGTAAAAGATACCCAACAATGTCCAGAGATGTCAAGATTCAGCAGTAGGGGCAATGCTCACCGTCTGAGAGTTATTGTCCAATATTAGGAAAACAAAATAAACCTGAAATACTATCAGGGATTAAACAGGAGCCCCAGTTGTACAATGGAACATCTACAGGGCCTATATAATTTCTGGACAGCTAACTTCACGAAATGACTTCTGTTCCCAGGTAGATGAATGCCTGGTATACATATACTGAAATGTTATGTAATAAATGCAAAACTGCTGGTAAAATAACAAGCAGTATCTTTTGCTGTTAATATGAAGCTGAAAAATTGCAGTTCTACATAATCACCACTAGGTGCCACTCTTGGCAGAGATGAGGAAAAAGCTCACCGTTAGTCTATAAAATGTTTACTGTACCTGTCAGAACAGCTCTCACCAGGAACCGTGGTGCACTACTGGTGGGATTGTAAATTAGCACAGCCACTATGGAAAACGTTAGGAGGTTCTTTTAAAAATGAAAAACAGGACTACCATATCATGTTCACATATGTGTGCATGCTTAGTCCCTAAATTGTGTCTGACTCTTTGGGACCCCATGGACTAGCCGGACAGGCTCCTCTCGCCATGGGATTTCCCAGGCAAGAATACTGGAGTGAGTTGCCATTTCCTCCTCCAGGAGATTTTCCCAACCCAGGGATCAAACCTGCATCTCCTATCACTGAGCCACCTGGGAAGCCCCAAAAGTAGTGGGTATTGTTGTTACTGTCAAGCAATTTCACCTATTTGAGTATTTACCCAAAATAAACAAAAGCACTAATTTGATGAGATCCATGTACTCCAATGTTCACTGCATCATTATTTACCAATGGCCAAGATAAGTGTCCACTGACAGATAAACCTCAGATATGCAGATAACACCACCCTTAGGGCAGAAAGTGAAGAACTATAGAGCCTCTTGATGAAAGTGAAAGAAAAGAGTGAAAAAGTTGGCTTAGAGCTCAACATTCAGAAAACTAAGATCATGGCATCTGGTCCCATCACTTCATGGCAAATAGATGGGGAAACTATGAGAGACTTTATTTTTTTTGGGCTCCAAACAAAGATCCATCTAATCAAGGCTATGGTTTTTCCAGTAATCATGTATGGATGTGAGAGTTGGACTATAAACAAAGCTGAGCACCGAAGAAATCGATGCTTTTGAACTGTGGTGTTAGAGAAGACTCTTGCGAGTCCCTTAGACAGCAAAGAGATCCAACCAGTCCACACTAAAGGAAATCAGTCCTGAATATTCATTGGAAGGACTGACGCTGAAGCTGAAACTCCAATACTTTGGCCACCTGATGCAAAGAACTGACTCATATGAAAAGACCCTGATGCTGGGAAAGACTGAAGGCAGGAGGAGAAGGGGACCACAGAGGATGAGATGGTTGCATGGCATCACTGACTCAATGGACATGAGTTTGAGTAAACTCGGGGGAGTTGGTGATGGACAGGGAGGCCTGGGGTGCTGCAGTCCATGGGGTGGCAAAGAGTCGGACACAACTGAACTGAACTGAACTAATAGATAAATAGAAAAATAAGATGTGGTATGTGTGAATATACACACAGTAGAATATACTCAGCAATAAAAAAATTAATAAAATCTTGTCATTTATAACAACATGGGTGGATCTAAAGGGCATTATACTAAATGAGAGTTTTCCCTGGTGGCTCAGATGGTAAAGAATCTGCCTACAAGGCAGGAAATCTGGGTTCAATCCCTGGGTTCAATCCCTGGGTCAGGAAGATCCCCTGGAGAAGGGAATGGCAATCCACTCCAGTATCTAGCCTGGAAAATTCCATGGACAGAGGGTACAGTCCATGGGATCAGACCAAGAAAGACAAATACCCCACCTATATGTGGAATCTAAAAAAAAAACAAACAAAAAAAAACACCAAATGAACAAAATAAAAACAGTTCCATAGATACAAAGAACAAAAGTGGTTGCCAGAAGGGAGAAGAGGATAGGTGAAGGGGATTAAGAGGAACAAACCTGCAGTAATGCAGTGAATAAATCATGAGGATGTCATGTACAACATAAGGAATATGGTCAATAACACTGTAATAATGTTGTATGAGGACAGATGGTTACTATACGTTGTGATCATTTCACAATGTATACATATGTCAAATCATAATGTAATATACTTGAAACTAACACAATAGTGTATGTCAAATACAGTTCAACTTAAAAAAAAATGTCTATTGCAATGGTACTGGAATAGGAAAGTTTGGAAAGAAGAAAATAATATTTGCCCATTATCCAAAGACTCAAAGATGCTCAGGTTTCAATTTATTATTTGAGGGCCCTGACTAAGATTTGATGCCATTTAGATGGGATAGGATAAATGTAGGAAAAAAAAAAAACCAAATGGTAAGCTCAAAGTGTGAAATCAAGGCAGCTGATATCTATGACTCACGGGGTAGTCAAGTGTAAAACAGAAAGAATGCAAGAAAAAGCCAGAAATAGAAATAACAGAGTTAATGGATGGAGAGGTGAAGACAATAACCAGGCATGAGAAGCAGATGGATTCAAGTATTTTAAGACTAGGCTGGACCAGAAAGGAAGCACCCATGTAATGCATACCCCTTAATGTGATGCCAGGTTGCTGGGGTAGCCTAAACATCTATCATCTTTTAGATCTATGGGTTAGTTAGTCACATACAGATGTGAGAGTTGGTCCATACAGAAGGCTGAACACTGAAGAATTGATGCTTTCCAACTGTGATGCTGAAGGAGACTCTTGAGAGTCCCTTGGACTGCAAGGAGATCAAACCAGTCAATCCTAAAGGAGATCAACCCTGAATACTCACTGGAAGGACTGATGCTGAAGCTGAAGCTCCAATACTTGATTTGAAGAGCTGACTAATTGGAAAAACCCTGATGTGGGAAAGATTGAGGGCAAAAGGAGAAGGGGGCGACGGAGGGTGAGATGATTAGATGGCATCACCAACTCAATGGACATGAGTTTGAGCAAACCCCAGGAAATAGTGAAGGACAGGTAAGCCTGGCATGCTGCAGTCCATGGGGTCACAAAGAGCTGAACACAACTTAGCAACTAAACAACAACTACAGTGATGACACAGTATCATTTGCCTTCATTTCTTAGCACTTAAACAACTTCCTCAGTGTCTTTTGTTTAACTACAGATCTGTTTTAAAAAGAAACTGTGTGTTTCCCTTTGGAAAGGTTAATTTATTGACACATTACCAGTTTGACAGTCCACTAGAAATTTGGTTGTTCCCCAATCTGACTTAAAAAAAACAAACCCCAACAACAATAATAAAATACTTTGTTATGCTTTTCCCTAGCTTAGAAAATGAGAAGCAGACAAATGCAGAGATGCTCCAAAACTATACAAATCAGATCTCTTAGTTGCAGAGACAAAAACTCAATCTGAACACTTTAGGGGAAAAGAGAAATTTCTTAGAAGGCTCATGTCACCATGAGAAGGTAATTGGTGCAGCCAGACTCAAGGGTAACATTGCAACCAGAAAGTTGCAGAGACAAAAACTCAATCTGAACACTTTAGGGGAAAAGAGAAATTTCTTAGAAGGCTCATGTCACCATGAGAAGGTAATTGGTGCAGCCAGACTCAAGGGTAACATTGCAACCAGAAACTTAATCTTCATCAGGGCTCCACTTTATCTACTTTCTCACACAATCTCAGCCCACTTTTCTCCACACGAAACAATACACATTTAGATTTCCCAATTTCACCACCGTAGAGTGACTGAGAGCTTTCTCTGGTGCCAGTTTCAAAAATCTTAGGGAAAAGCACTGAGTAGCTTAACTTTGGCTAATGAATCATGGCCTTTTCCCGTCTCCCTCCCATTTAAAAAGTACTATAATAAAATGCCTGTCAATACAATGATGAAAAGATGAGAGAGAGCAGTGTGGAGGAAGATCATGACAGAAATGGGGATGCAGTCAAATGATAATGCTGATTTTTTTTTTTTACATACTTACAGCACAGACTGGGGGATGCCACCAGCTTGTTATAAAATCTCCAGAGACTCGCCTTAGTCCATGGTATGTACCTCACATTCCAACCTGGCATTCAAGGCCCTTAATCCCTTCCAGCCTTCTCTCCCCGTCCTGCTGTTTCATACAGTGATACAAGAGCACAGGACTTCTTGCCACTCTCTAATTACCTTCAGTGTGTTTCTTTTCACTTGTTTTCAGTCAAGTTCTTTCCTTTGTTGGAGATGATCTACTCCATAGTCCCCACGGTGCTTGGCTCAAAAATGACCTTCCCAAAGACATCTGCATCCTAATCCTTGAAACCTGTGAATAGCACCTTATAAGGTGATACATATCCTTATATCCTTGTGGACGTGATTCAATTAAGGACCTTGAGATGCGGAGACAATTTTGGCTTATCCAGGTGGGCCCTAAATTTAATCACAGGTGTCCTTATAAGAGGAGGCAGAGGTAGATTATACACACACAGAGAAGGCCATGTAAAGATGGATCAGAGACTTATTTGGAGATGCCAGCCATGAAGATTAGGGTGATGTGGCCATAAGGCAAGGAATTACAGTAGGTATCAGCAGCTGGAAGAGGCTAGGAAACGACTCTCTCTAGGGGGTTGAGGGGGGGCGGGGACTGTAGCCCTGGTGGTACCTTAATTTTGACTCAGTGGATCCTGATATTGGATTCTGGACCCCAGAACTGTGAGAGCAACTTTCACTATAATACAATCAAGTTTGTGGTAACTGTTATACCTGACAAGACATATCTTAGACTGAACATCTAAGGAATGTTCTCAGATTCTAAGTAATCTTTCCTTCCTCTATTCTCCCTCTGACCTCTCTCCTCCTCCTTATCACAGTTTCTATGGAACATGTGCAATGTCTGTTCTCAGGTTTTCTTTTAGAATCTGAACTGTGTTTCATGTGTTATCTTTCAGGTTGCCTAGAAAAAAAGTACACGTTTATCTGTATATGTATCTATATATTTATATTCAAATCTTAGATTCTCAGTAAAATATATTTATTGAGTTATCAATAATTTTGCTTAGGAATATACAGTACAATGATTGAAGACACTGACAGTGTGACGAAAGAAAATTACCAAACCCTCCAAGACTGCATTTCCTTACCAGTAAATTGGAGAAAATAAAACAGTATTAACAATATACAGTTGTTACACGGATTAACTGAGATATCATGTAAAGCACATGGTGACCACTCAAAATGTTTATTATTATTGCTTGACTTAAAAAATATATAAAATCTATTATGATATTATAGGAAATCAGATATGCCAACCCAATCCATGCTACTTTGACATAGGATCATTGTGAAATAAAGGAAACTGTGAAGAAGCACACACAAGGGCTTTCCCTGATGGCTCAGTAGTAAAGAATTCGACTGCAATTCAGGAGATTCGGGTTTGATTATTGGGTAGCGAAGATCCCCTGGAGGAGGAAATGGCAACCCACTCCAATATTCTTGCCTGGGAAATCCCATGAAGAGAGGAGCCTTGAGGGCTACAGTCCAAAGGGCCACAAACAGTCTGTCATGATTGAGCATGCACACATAAGAAGTTTGCCCTCCCCCTTCCACCTGGATGAATAGGACAATTCTTAATCACCAGAGATAATTGTAGACAAACTTTGTTAATACAACCCGTTTTCATTCCTAAACTTTTTCCTTTGTCGAGTCCCTTCTCTACAAATCTACTGTTCTTTGTTCAGATGCTATTTATAAGCTCAATTTCTAATGACTCCTCTGAGGTACTAATCTCAGTGAGTTCTCCTGTGTGTATACACAACGTGCATGTTAAACACTTTTTGTTTTACTCTTGTTTTAATCTTTCTTTTCAGTCTAATTCTTAGGGCCTCAGTCAGAAAACCTAGGATAGAGGAAAAAGTTGACTTTTTCCCTCCCCTATAGTATCTTTCAGTAGGCTCAAATATATCTTCAATAGTTGCCAGGTAAGTCACAATATTAAAGTGTCTGCAACATGTTATTTTACAGAAGATTTTTATTTAGAGTACATAAATACACATTAAGAATACACAATTCAATAAGAAAGCAAACAATCCAGTTGAGAAAGGGCAAAAATTCTGATAGTCACTTCACAAAAGGCATATGAAAGGTCAAAAGGCACATATAAAGATGCTCAACATCATTAGTCATCAAGGAAATGCAAATTAAAAGCACAATGAGCTTCCACTAGATACCCATCAAAATGGCTAAAATTATAGATACTGTGTGTTGACAAGGATGTGAGGCAGCTAGAACTCTTGTACAACCCTGGAAGAAATGTGAAATGTGTTGTATCAACAACCACTTTGGAAAACTGCCTAACAATTACTTTAAAAACGAATATAAATCTACCACAACCCAGTGATTACACTGTTAGGTATTTAAACAAGAGAAATGAAAACCTATGTCCACACAATCACATGTACTCAATGTTCATAACAACTTTACTCAAAATAGCTAAAACCTGGAAATAATACATAAGTCCATCAACAGGTGAATGAATGGTTAAACAAACAATACATCCATACAATAGGATTCTTTTCAGCAATAAAAAGGAATGAGCTCATAAAACAACATGGGTCACTTTAAAATCATTATGCATGTGAAAGAACCCATACACAAATGAGTATATAGTACATGATCCACTTGGATAAAATAACAATCTTAAAAAAGCAAAATAATCTATGGTGACAAAGAGCAAATTAGCACAGTGAAAAACGGACTGTGAAGGAACATGAAGCATCTTTCATGGGTGATGGAAATATTCCATATGCTGATTATGGCAGTGGTTTTATGGTATATACATTTAAAAATAATTATTGAGTTGTATACTCTATGGTTTACTGTGCCATTTTAGAAAGCTGACAGAGTAGTTTCTTAGAAAACTAAGATACTCTTACCATACAATCTAGCAATCACTCTCCTTGGTATTTACCTAAAGGAGTTGAAAAATTATGTCCATATAAAACCCTAAACACTGATGTTTATAGCATCTTTATTCATAATTTCTAAAACTTGGAAGCAACTAGGACAGATGAATGGATCAATTGTGGTACATCCAAATAATGGAATACTCTTCCATGCAAAAAAGAAATGAGCCATCAAGCAAAGAAAAGACATTGAGGAAAATGCATATTACTAAGTGAGAGAAGCCAATTTGAAAAAGCCACATGTGTTATGATCACAAATGTATACATTTTGGAAAAGGCAAAATCAGACAGCAAAAGGATTAGTGGTTTAGAGAACTTAAGAGTGAAGGAGGGACAAACAGGTAGAAGACAGAGGATTTTTAGGGCAGTGAAACTGTTCTGTGTCATACTGTAAAAATGGATTCATGTACTTACACATTTGTCAAAACACACAGAATGCACAATGCCAAGAGTGAACCCTAATGTAAATTATGGACTTTGTGTGAACATAATGTATCAAGGTAGTTTCAATGTTTGTAACTAATACACCACTCAGGTGAGGGATGTTGATAGTAGGGGAGGCTATGCATGTGTCGGTCCAGGTGATACATGGGAACTCTGTACTGCTCAATTTTGATCTGAAACTATAAAGGCTTCCCTGGTGTCTCAGCTGGTAAAAAATCCACCTGCAATGTGGGAGGCCTGGGTTCGATCCCTGGGTTGGGAAGATCCCCTGAAGGAGGGAACAGCTACCCACTCCAGTATGCTGGCCTGGAGAATTCCATGGACTGTATAGTCCATGGGGTTGCCAAGAGTTAGATATGACTGAGCAACTTTCACTCACTTCACTATAATGCTCCAAAACATACAGTTTATTAAAATTTAAAAAAATTTTTTAAAAAAGAGCTGCCAGGATATTGTTAAACCATGTCCTCTTTCTCCCTCTGGACAAAATGCTGCCCAAGTAAGCAGACACTAACAGAATTATCTCACAGATATTAAATGTTTTCTAAGGTATGGCTCTCAGTTTAAAGAAGCAGACAAATTACATTATTTTGCCACTAGATGGCATAGGAAAATAACAGAAAGTTCCAATGAATGGCAAAACCAATACAATATTGTAAAGTAAAAAATAGATAAATAAATAAATTTAAATTAAAAAAAAAAGACTCAACATGATATAAAACACTCATACAGCTTGCTGCTGCTGCTGCTGCTAAGTCGCTTCAGTCATGTCCGACTCTGTGCGACTCCATAGACGGCAGCCCACCAGGCTCCCCCGTCCCTGGGATTCTCCAGGCAGGAACACTGGAGTGGGCTGCCATTTCCTTCTCCAATACATGAAAGTGAAGTCGCTCAGTCGTGTCTGACTCCCAGCGACCCCACGGACTGCAGCCCACCAGGCTCCTCCGTCCACGGGATTTTCCAGGCAAGAGTACTGGAGTGGGTTGCCATTGTTACCCAGATTCAATAATGATATCAAGATTTGCCTCATTTACTTCATCTCTCCTCCTTTTCCTTTCCTTTTCTTGTTTGTTTTTTTTTATTCTGGAATAAAATAAAAGCAAATTCTAGACTTTAAGTCACTTCACCAAGTATATACCTGGCGTATGTCTATATAAAATATTGATAGTCTCTAGTCATCATCATGACACTAACAGGAATTCCTTAATATCACCTAATACCCAATCCACCATCATATTTCTCTAAATGTCTTTAAAAATATCTCTTTACATTTCTGTAATTGGATCACATCCCTAAACAAGGTCCATACATCATTCTGGTGGTTGTGCTTTTTAATGTTCTTTTCATCTCAGAGCAGTCCCTCTGAAATACTACCCGCCCCCACTTTTTCCCCATGCTACTGACTTGTTGAAGAAACCAAGTCAGGAATCAAACCTGTGGTTACGACCCACATCCTGGATTTGTTTGCTTTTCCAATTCGTCATATAATCTGGTCCTCAATCCGCTGTATTTCCTACAATTGGAAGTCATGGGGCCTGCACTTACAGTCACTAGATTACATTCTTTCTTGAGCAGATGGAGCCATTTAGAATGCGTGCCAGAGCTAGAAAGGGGTAAATGTGGTATTTTGATCTTGAGCAAGATATTAAACCTATTTAAGGTTTAATTTACTGTTTCACATGTAAAAAGGATTATAGCAAATCATAACATGAAGAATTTTGTAAATATAAAGTGAAATAATAAGGGGACTGGATCAAGATGACATGAAGCTCACCTCCCCTAACAAACACATCAAAAATACATCCACATGTGGGACAATCCTCATGGAAGACTAACTGGAGACTGACAAAAGAACACCTATACAACCAAAGCTAGAAAGATTTCTATCTAATGGGGTAGGATGGAAAAAAAGCTTAGGGTTGGGAGCTCTATGACAGTGAGGGATCTGAAAGATCTGAGAGAACTTTTACCCAGCAGAGCAAGCAGGTTGAGTCACAGACTGGGTGTCCCAGTCCCAAGATCATATGAGGAGGAGACAAGCCCCCTGGCTACAGGGAGAATTGTTGAAACAGAGAGAAGGGCTGGAGAAGCCTAGACTCTACCCATTAAGAGTATACGGTGGCGACCTGCCAATAAGCAGGGCAGAGAGACCTCCGCACTGGTGGTTGCTGGCTCCCGACATTTCCTAACCCAAGCAGGAAGAAGACCCCAGCCCCACCCACTCCACATCAGAGCCTAGCACTGGATCTGGGACAGATAGGTCCTGGGAGAAGACTTTACTTAGGGACACAGATGACGTAGGGGCCTGGGGCATGGTCCAACTGGAATAGTGGACCTTGTTAGTACTTACTCCTACAGCACCTGGGAATCTACATGACCAGCATGATGGGGTCCCTTTCCTAGCCATGTGAGTATATACCAGCCCCACCCACCATACCAGAACTCAGCACTGGATGTGGGGCAGACAAGTCCCAGGAGAAGACTACCACAGAGGCAGCCCAGGTCTCTGGTGGCAGCACCGTCACTTCATTTCCTACAGCCACAACGCCCTGACCTCAGTCCCAGTCAAGTGAGTGCCTGGCTTGCCCACTCCATGCCACAGCCTTGCACTAGATCAGTGATGATCACAAGGGGGAATGAACACTGGAGCCGCAGATTCAGGAGTCACGTCAGACTTCTGTGAGTACACGGAAGGCCTCACTTTCTCCAGCAATCCCCTCCTTTAGAGCAGGGCACATACTCAGGGGAAGGGAATCTGACTGAGCCCAAATCTCAGGGCTTCTACTCCAACAACTAGGAAGCAGACCCTGCCCCTGACAGGGTGGCAAAGCTGCAGAGCAACAGGAAGTCTTGTGTCACACACTGCACAGGCTTTAGATCCAACATCAACCACAATCCCTAACAAGGAGATAGCGGCCAGTACACCCAGAGGAGAGACCTGATATCCATATCAAAACCAGCCCCTGCACCAAAGACAGTCTACACAGGGATGCATCAACATAAAAACACCCCTACAGGACCACAACAGATAACCGTTTCAGTTCACAGAGACAAAGAAAGTTAAATAAAATGAAAAGGTAGAGGAAATTCTCCCAATTAAAAGAGGAAGAGAATTCCTTGAAAGAATAATGAAACAGATAATTGTGTGTGTGTTCTCAGTCGCTTAGTCACATCTGACTCTTTGCAATCCCATGGACTGTAGCCCACCAGCATCTCTGTCCACAGAATTTTCCAAGCAAGAATACTGGAGTCAGTTGCCAGTTCCTACTCCCAGAGATCTTCACCGCATGGGAATCAAACCTGTGTCTCTTGTATCTCTGGCATTGGCAGGCAGAGTCTTTATCACTGGGCCACCTGGGAAGCCTGATAATTGGTCTACCAGACACTGAATTCAAAGAGTTAGTAATACGAATGCTAACTGAATTAAGAAAGAGAATTGGTCTAAACACAGATTATTTCAACAAAGAACAATAGAACCTATAAAGAAGACCCAATCAAGAATAGATAATTGAATTTCTGAGATAAAAAGCACTATAGAAGCAATGAATAGCTGCCTTAAATTACATAGAAGAAATGATCTGGAAGATAGAATAAATCACCCAATCAAACAACAAACAGAAAAATAAAAAACAAAAAAAGAAAACAACATACAAGATTAATAAAATATAAAGTGTGCCAACCTTTGTATAACAGGAGTTCTAGAAGGTGAAGAAAGACAGAGGGGATCAAAATGTATTTTAAGGAAGTATGGCAGAAAAATTTCCAACCCTAAAGGAGGAAATAGATACCCAGGTACAGGAAGCACACAGAGCCCCCAACAAGATGAACCTAGACAGACACACAGTAAGACAGATAATTAAAATGGCAAAAACAAAAGAGAGAATCAAAAGGCAGCAAGGGAAAAACAAAGAATCACGTACAAGTTCAGTTCAGTTCAGTCGCTCAGTCGTGTCTCTTTGCGACCCCATGAATTGCAGCACGCCAGGTCTCTCTGTCCATCACCAACTCCCAGAGTCTACCCAAACCCATGTCCATTGAGTCAGTGATGCCATCCAACCATCTCATCCTCTGTCGTCCCCTTCTCCTCCTGCTCCCAATCCTACCCAGCATTAGGGTCTTTTCCAATGAATCAACTCTTCGAATGAGGTGGCCAAAGTATTGGAGGAACACCTATAAGACTATCAACAGGTAATTCAGTTCAGTTCAGTTGCTCAGTTGTGTCCGACTCTTTGCATCTCCAGGCTTCCCGTCCATCACCAACTACCAGAGCTTGCTCAAACTCATGTCCATCAACAGAGAGAGGACCCAAATAAAACACAAAATCAAAGACAGGAAATCTCAATACCACAAAGATTAAAAAAAAATCAAAAGAGAATACTATGAATGGTTATATGCCAACAAATTGGACAACTTAGAAAAAATGGACAAATTTCTAGACCCATATGGCTTGCCAAGATTGAGTCAAAAAGAATTTAACCAGACCAATCACTAGAAGTGAAATAGAATCTATAATAAACAAAACTCTCTTCATTCCCTGGTGGCTCAGTGGTAGAGAATCCACTTGTCAATGCAGGATACAAGGATTATATCTCTGTTCTGGGAAGATGCCACATGCTGCAGAACAACTAAGCCCACAACTGTGCCACAACTACTGAGCCTGTGCTCCAGAGCTCAGGAATTGCAACTACTGAAGTCCAGGTGCTCTAGAGTCTATGCTCTGAAACGAGAGAAGCCACCATAATGAGAAGCCCATGAATCACAACTAGAAAGTAGACCCAGTTCACTGCAACTAGAGCAAAACTGCATGTAGCAATGAAGACCCAGCACAGCCGAAAATAAATTACATTAAAAAGGAAAAAAAATTCCCCTCAAACAAATCTAGGACCTGGTGGCTTCAGTAGGAAATTCTACCAAACAAATAAAGAAGAACTTATTCTTTTCAAAGTATTCAAAAAAAAAATGAAAAGAAGAGGGAAAACTCCCAAGTTCACTCTACAATGCCACCATTACTCTGATATCAAAACCAGACAGTCACTAACAAAACAAGAAAATTATTACAGGCCAGTATCCTTAATGAATACAGAGGCAAAAATCCTCAACAAAATACTAGCAAACAGAATCCAATAATACATAAAAAGGATCACACACCATGATCAAGTTGGATTTATTCCAGTGTTACATGGATAATTCAACATACAAATCAATGTGATACATCATTTCAACAAAAGGAAACACAGAAACCACATGTATTCTCAATAGCTGCAGAAAAAGCATTTGACAAAACACAACATGAATTCATGATAAACACTCTTCTTAAAGTGGATATAAAGGGTACATATCTCAACACAGTACAGGTCATTTATGACAAACCTATAGCCAATGTAATATTCAACATTGAAAAGCTGAAAGAATTCCTGCTAAATTCGGGAACAAGACAAGGATGCCCACTCTTACTGCTTTTATTTAACATAGTATTGAAAGTTATAGACACAGCAGTCAGACAAGAAAAATAAAACAAAAAATTGGAAGGGAAGAGGTCAATTTGTCAATGACAAATTGTTGTAGATGACACGATACTCTACATAGAGAACCCTAAAGTCTCCACACAAAACCTATTAGAACTAATAAATGAACTCAGCAAAATTGCAGCATACAAGATTAATACCCAGAAATCTGTTGCTCTTCTAGTCACTAATAATGAAATATCAGAAAGCAAAAGTAAAAAAACTCCCATTAAAAATCACATCAAAAACATAAAGACCTAATAAGAAACTTACCAAGGAGGTGGCAGACTTGAAATTGAAGATGATTTAATTAAATATAAAGATATCTTGAGCTCTTGGAATGGAATAATTAATATTCTTTAAGTGGCCATAGTACCCAAAGCAATCTACAGAATTTCTATCAAAATACACATGACATTTTTCATAGAACTAGAACAAATAATCTTAAATTTACACGAGACCACAAAAGATCCAGAATTGACAACACAATCTAGAGAAAAAAGAAAAAAGCTGAAGGTATAACCCTCCTAACTTCGGACTATACTAGTAAGCAAAACTGTGTGGTATTGGTACAAAAACAGATAAACAGGTTAAAGGAAGAAACTAGAGAGTCCAGAAATAACCCACTCAGCTTTGGTCAGCTAATCTACATAAAGGAGATAAGATCATACATAGAGAAAAGACAATCTCTTCAATAAGTGGTGCTGGGAAAACCGGACAGCCACATGTAGAACAATGAGATTAGAACATTCTCTCACACCATATACAAAAACAAACTCAAAATGGCTTAAAGACCTAAATGTAAGACATGATACCATAAAATACTCAGAAGAGAACATACGTGAAACATTTTTTGACATAAGTTGTAGCAATATTTTCTTAGTCTCCCAAGGCAAAAGAAATAAAGGAAAAGATTAACAAATGGGACCTAATCAAAATTAAGTTTTTGCACAGCAACAGAAACCGTTAATAAAATGAAAAAACAACCTACAGAATGAGAAAAAATACTTGCAAATGATGCAACCAACAAGGAGTTAACACCCAAAATATACATCAGCTCACACAACTCAATATCAAAAAAATAAAACCCAATCAAAAAATGGGCAGAAGACCTGAATAGATATTTTTCCAAAGAAGATATATTGAGAGATGGCTACTAGGCACATAAAAAGATGCTCAACATCACTAGCTAACAGAAAAATGTAAAACAAAAGCACAATGAGCTAAAAAAGCACAATGAGCTATCAACTCATAGTGATCAGAACGGCTATTATCAAAAAAGTCTATATAAAATAAATGTGTACAAAAAGGAATCTTTGTACCCTGTTGGTAGAAATGTGAATAGGTACAGCCAGTATGGAAAACAGTATGGAGGTTCCTTAAAAAATTAAAAATAAAACTACTATATGATCCAGCAATTCCACTCCTGGGTATATACCTGGGGGCAGGGGAAAAACACTTCTAATTCAAAAGGATGCATGCTCCTCAATGTTCACAGTATCACTATTTATAACAGCCAAGACATGGATGGCACCCAAGCACCATCAACCGATGACTGGCTTAAGAAGATGTGGTATATATATAAAGGAATATAACTCTACAAAAAAGAATGAAATACCAACATTTGCAGCAATGTAGATGGACCTAAAGAATATTATGCTTAGTAAAATAAATCAGACAGAGAAAAACAAATACTATATGATAGCACTTATATGTGCAATCTAAAAACTAATTAATCTAAAAACAAACTTGTGGTTATCAAAGCAGGTGGGGTGAAATGAGGAGTGTGTGATTAACATATACAAACCATTATACAGAAAACAGATAAGCAATATGGATTTGCTGTATAGCACAGGGAATTATACCCAATATCCCACAATAATCTATAATGGAATATAACCTGTAAAAAAAAAAAAAAACTGAATCACTATGCCGTATATCTGAAATCAACACAATATTGTAAATAAACTATACTTCAACTGAAAAAAATTAATAAATTGAGATAATGAATAAAATCCCCTGCACTGTGCCTGACAAGACTATGGTTTTTCCAGTAGTCATGTATGGATGTGAGAGTTGGACTATAAAGAAAGCTGAGTGCCGAAGAATTGATGCTTTTGAACTGTGTTGTTGGAGAAGACTCTTGACAGTCCTTTGGATTGCAAGCAGATCCAACCAGTCCATCCTAAAGGAAATCAGTCCTGAGTGTTCATTGGAAGGACTGATGTTGAAGCTGAAACTCCAATACTTTGGCCACCTGATGCAAAGAGCTGACTCATTGAAAAGACCCTGATGCTGGGAAAGATTGAAGGCGGGAGGAGAAGGGAACAACAGAGGATGAGATGGTTTGATGGCATCACCGACTCAAGAATTTGGGTAAACTCTGGGAGTTGTTGATGGACAGGGAAGCCTGGCGTGCTGCAGTCCATGGGGTTGCAAAGAGTTGCAAAGAGACTGAGCAACTAAACTGAACTGATGCCTGACATATAGACAGGCAAGCAGCTGTCCAGTGAAAGTCAGTTCCGCTAATGACAAGAGATTGTTTCAGCTTATTTAACATAAATACTCATTCTAGTAAAATAATTACAAAATAGCCATGAAAAATTGTCTTTTTCAAACACTGCAGAATATGTGCAATTTTATTTCTATAAGTGACTAAGCAATACCTACAGCAGAAGTAGAGAGTCCAAGGATTTTTGAAGCACAAACTGTCTTCAGAAATTCAGGTCTACTGCAAAGGGTACAGAGTCTCCCCCAGGCCAAAAGCATGCTACGGAATAAAAGAAAAAAATTTAAAGGGAGTAAATGTATACTTATACCACTATTAAACACAGCTACTCAACAGACCATAACCTTGTATAAAATAGAAATTAACTTTTTCTATAGCTGAGTTTTCTTTCTATGATATAATCTCTCATCATGAGAAATGTTCCAATTATTCCAATAGAATTCTTTCTTATACAAATTTATACATGTGTCATTTTAAACTAGATCTGTAAGGATATGATGAATTTAAAAAATAAAGCTCTACTTTAGTCTAGAGCATTAAACTACAGGAAGTAAAAATTCCATTTCTAGTAGCCATAAAATCCAGAATGTTTCAGTCTAAGAACTACTGAAATTCAGAATCATCTGGAAAAGTCACTAGTAAAAGCACAATTTGTAACAGTAAATTACAGTTGTTAAAAGCAGGTTATTTAGAAAGCTGTTTGAAAAGGATTATAGCAGATCTTTGAGAAATAAAAAGAATATATGAATGAATCTTCCCTTATTTTTTCAGATGGTACTTCCCTCAACAATTCTATAATTAGCAAGCCCCATTAAGAGATTCCAGCTACCTAGCAGGCATGCATTCTGAATTACTTCTCTACCTGATTCTGAATTATTTCTCTACCTGTAAGGATATTATTATCACCATGGGTCAATAGAGGGAGATCAAAGCAAAATGGACTTCTCTTATGATACTGCCACTTACAAGCAAAAGAATTCAGGGCAGTAGAAACTTCCCATAAGGTTTTACTCCAACAATTTCTATCAGTGGAGGGCATTTCCTTTATCTCTAATAATCAAACTTAAAAAAAGAAAAAAAGATATACTTTATGGATTCAAACCACCTACTGAAACTAATTATGAATCTCCTTAAGTGACCAAAATTTGAAGGCTACAGAAAGCTTTAGATGTGAAAAATAACATATTTGATGTTTCTAAAAAAGTAAAATAGAAAATTCTGACCTTGTCAACAAAATCTGAGCTTAAATGACAGCCTCTTAGCCATTCTATATCACATGAGCCTCAGTTAACTCTCTGCAAAGCGCTTTGTTTGGCTGACAACTCACTCACTCATTTGGTAATTTAATGTAAGTGCCATGAGTAGGGGCCTAGTGTGTTTAGTTCACTTCTCTGGTACACAGGAGGCATGTTATAAATAAATGTGTCAAATGAATGAATACATAAAATCATCGTATAAATTAATGATTTAAGTGAACTATTTATAATGAGTCCTTTTATGAAATAGTGATTCCTTTGTAAATAACGACTTCTTAAGTTTCTTTCAAGTCAAAAAAAAAGAAAAGTGAAGTGGCTCAGTTGTGTCTGACTCTTTAGGATCCCACGGACTGTAGTCTATCAGGCTCCTCCATCCATGGGATTTTCCAGGCAAGAGTACTGGAGTGGGTTGCCATTTCCTTCTCCAGGGGATTTTGCTGACCTAGGGATCGAACCTGGGTCTCCCATATTGTAGGCAGACGATTTACCGTCTGAGCCACCAGGGAAGTCTCTTTCAAGTCAAAGTTTTCTTAAGTCAAGAAATGCCTATTCTTGGGTCATTAATAGTTTTGTTCAGGAATAAAATATTAATGGGATTAGGGACAGTGGTCGGAGAAGGCAATGGTACCCCACTCCAGTACTCGTGCCTGGAAAACCCCATGGACGGAGGAGCCTGGTAGGCTGCAGCCCATGGGGTCGCTAAGAGTCGGACACGACTGAGCAACTTCACTTTCACTTTTCGCTTTCATGCATCGGAAAAAGGAATGGCAACCCACTCCAGTGTTCTTGCCTGGAGAATCCCAGGGACAGGGGAGCCTGGTGGGCTGCCGTCTATGGGGTCTCACAGAGTCGGACACGACTGAAGCGACTTAGCAGCAGCAGCAGCAGCAGGCACAGGGATAGCTCTGAGGAGAGGTATTACCGAACAACAGTAACTATGTTGAACAATCTTCACTCAGTATCAAGAAGTTATTTGAATTCAGACAATATGCTGCTGCTGCTAAGTCACTTCAGTCGTGTCCAACTCTGTGCGACCCCATAGACGGCAGCCCACCAGGCTCCCCCATCCCTGGGATTCTCCAGGCAGGACACTGGAGTAGGTTGCCATTTCCTTTTCCAGTGCATGAAAGCGAAAAGTGCAAGTGAAGTTGCTCAGTTGTGTCCAACTCTTAGCGACCCCATGGACTGATGCCCACCAGGCTCCTCCGTCCATGGGATTTTCCAGGCAAAAGAGTACTGGAGTGGGGTGCCATTGCCTTCTCCTCAGACAATATATTTTTCAACAAATACCCAATTGTTTAAGTTCAGCCTAATTTCTTTGGTATTAAGGAAAGTGTAAGTAAAATACTTTCTTGCAAGTAGACAAGTGAGAGAAACCGCTTCTACGTTCCTCACATAAATGAGGGTGGGGGGCTGAGAGGGGAGCAAACAGGACTAGGAATCAGGATGTGCTGTGCTTTGCTTAGTCATTCAGTCATGTCCGACTCTTTGTGAACCCATGGACTGTAGCCCACCAGGCTCCTCTGTCCATGGGAATTCTCCAGGCAAGAATACTGGAGTTGGTTGCCATGCCCTCCTCCAGGGGATCTTTCCAACCCAGGTATCCCACATTGCAGGCAGATTCTTTACTGTCTGAGCCACCAGAAAGAAAGTGAAGTCGCTCAGTCATGTCGGACTCTTTGCAACCCCATGGACTGTAGCCTACCAGGCTTCTCTGCCCATGGGATTTTCCAGGCAAGAATACTGGGATGGGTTGCCATTTCCTTCTCTAGGTCTATTCAAACCCAGGGATTGAACCTGAGTCTCCCGCATTGTAAGCAGACACTTTAACGTCTGAGGCACCAGGGAATTCACCACCAGGGAAATCCATAAATACTGGAGTGGGTAGCCTATCCCTTCCCCAGGGGATCTTTCCAACCCAGGATCTTTCCAAACTGGGGTCTCCTGCATTACAGGCAGATTCTTTACCAGTCGAGCTACAAGGAATCAGGGTACCTGGATTCTAATCCCTATTTTTCATATTAAAAAAAAAAAAATTTCTATTCTCAGACAATTCCCTAACTCTTGCTGGGCCTTAGTTTCCTCATATTTCTGACCGGATAAATAAATGAATCCTTGAGGGTAACCTCAGAAAGTACTGTTAAGTCACTGCTGGTTGTGTATGACCTCAGATAGGTCTTGGGAGATTTCTCCTCAGACTGGGTGAGCTACGCCTTCTGGCCACCAGACCTCAGTACTGATTGCCCCTAGGGAGTTGACACTAAATCTACTGGTTTTCATCTGGAAATTCAAAGCCTAAATCCCATCCCTCTCCCATTTTCCACAGCACATTACCGCCATAATGCAATGTATTGCCTGGAAACTGACACAGTTCTTCATTTCTCTCTCACTTATCAAACTTTCTACTATGCCTCTTGAAACAGCTGTACCATTCTCAGCAAATCCCATTATATATGTTTTCAGAGAGTTTCTTCTACCTCCTAGCTTGAACTCAAATCTTATTGCTCCCTGAAGATAGCACTTCTATACTCCTCAGTGTCAGCTTTTGTTTGTATATGTCCCACTTACCTCTTTCTTGCTGTCTCTTCTACCATTACTGGACTATTACTCCCCTCATCTGCCTCACTGATATTATTAATATCTCTGACCTGATGACAACTCCTTGTCATTTTAGAATTTTATCATTAGGCACAGTTTTCTCCTCAACTCTTCTGTGATCACCCCAGGTAATTCCAATGTCCTCAGAGATGACTCACCCAACAACTGATGTCCCAGTGCCCATTGCTCATTCCACCCTATGCACTGTCTCCAAAGGTCACAGTGTACACCTTGCCATTACCACAATCTGATCTAATCCCAAAACAATTAATTGAAGTATTCTGTCCTTGACCATACACTACCTATCCTTTCAATTAAATTCTTTCAACTAATATTATTCGTCAATATCTCTAGATCTCCAGGAGGCTGCCTCTCCTTTTCCCAATCAGCCCTCACTTTCCTTTATTTTCCAATTTAGATGCCAGTTCCACAGCTTCAGTAATGTTCTTGACAATGCCCTAGCTCCCCCTGTCTGTCTTTGCACCTAGCTATTGGGTTGGCCAAAAAGTTCCTTCCATTTTTTAAGTAAAAATAAAAGACACCTTTTTTTTCATTTTTACCAAGAACTTTATTGAATAATATATTCATCGTTTTGTTCCACTACCTTCTGCCATTTTCCAAGCAACTTCATAATTCCATCTCCCCCAAATTTTTATCTTTTTGAGCAAAGAAGTGTTCCAAGTGACTTTTACAATCTTCCAGGGAGTTGAAAATGTTTCCATTAAGAAAATTTTATAAGGACAGAAATAAATGGACATCTGAAGGTGCAATATCTGGAGAATAGGATGAATGAATCAGAACTTCCCAGCCTAGCTGTAACATTTTTTGCCTGGTCATCAAAGAAACAGGCAGTCTTGTGTTATCCTGATGAAAAATCATGGGTTTTTTGTTGACTAATTCTGGATGCTTTTTCTCAAGTGCTGCTTTCAGTTGGTCTAAATGGGAACATTACTTGTTGGAATTAATCATTTGGTTTTCCAGAAGGAGATCATAATAGAGGATTGCCTTCTAATCCCACCATATACACAACACCTTCTTTGGATGAAGAGCAGCCTTTGGTACAGTTGGTGGGTCATTTCACTTGCCCCATGATCTCTTCTGTTCCACATTATTGTACAGTATCCATTTTTCATTGTCCATCACAATTTTTATTTTTTTAAATGCACATTGATATGAAATATTATGTATTATGGCTGTCGTAATACAATCTAACAAAACTGTTTTGAATGAAGTTAAAGACAACTAAGTGCTATTAGAGCCATCTTATGGAAAAAAAACAAATGCACCTTTTGGCCAACCCAGTATAAAACCCTGACCTTAGATGAACTCAATTATAGTGTCTGTTTTTTCCTATGGCCCATGAAGCTTTGTACTGTTGCAGAAAATCACAAAGGATAGGATTGGTTTCACCAAAAATCGATTTCAAAATGACCCCCAAAACTCTCTACCATTTCTCCATATATTATATAGGTAAACATGGTAGAAGATGCCAACCCAAAATATGCCACTTTGGCCTAAGGTTTATTTTGACCTAAAGGCATGTGAAAAATAGTAGAGCCAAGAAGAGTGATCTGATCTTACCCTTTCTTCCTGAAAATAGGAGATAACATGCCCATGTGAAAAATACCTGCTCTGTATCAGGGGGGCGTGGGGAGAGAGACATTCTTAGAGAGTTAAAGCTGAGAGAATTCTGTACAAACAGACCTAGTTAAAATAATTCTTATCTTCCTTTAAATTTCCCCATTATTTTTTGGTTACTTTCCCACAATGGCCTCTCTTTGTTCAACCTGCCTTAAAAGCATTTGATTTTGCCACTTCTTTGGGTCTTCATTTTCTCGAGAAAGCATCTCTGTCACATAGAACTTACACTAAATGTGTGCTTATCTCCTGTTAATCTGTCTTATGTCAGTTTAATTCTCAGCCTCAGCCAAAAGCCATTAAGAGAATAGGCAATATTTCTCTCCCATAGTACAAAATGATTATTTTAATTTTTCCAAAGCTCCTCTAACAGATAACCCTCTTTAGTCTAACCAGATGGCCATGTTTTCTATCAGAGAGAAAACAGAAGCCATCGTATGGGAATTTTTTCAACTTGCCCACATCTAAAAAAACTAAACCAAAAACATTCCCTTTTTTTCTTCCTATTATAATAAACTGATCCTGCTACAAAAGAACAGTCTTTCCTCCCATGACTTGGATGCTATTTCTCTCCCTTGCTCCATTGACTATTACCACTCTCTTCTACATATTCATCTCTCCTAGTTAAGAAGATACAATTTTATCGACTGTCCCTTTTCCTCAATCTATACTTCTTAGCCCAGGGCAATCTAATGTTTGTACTGATTACTCCAGAGAGGCAGCTCTGGCCCAAGTCAATTTTGACCTTCATACTGATAACTCCAGGGGACAATTGTGAAATTCTCACTTTTCTTGAGTTCTCTTCAGCTTTATATCTGCTGGTTAAGCCCTGTCTCCTCCCAGAAACACCATGTTCCCTTGGCTTTTGACACATTACAATCTCTCATTTTCCTCCCACGCCAATGACAAAATTCCTCAGTGCCTAGATACAGGCTCGATTTTCTTCTCACTCATTACTCTCACTAAGTAATTTCGTTGTAGAAGGAATCGTGGGGGCATCGGTGAAAAACTGGCTCCAAAGAAATCTAAGCAGGCTAACAGACACATATTCAGAACCTCTAAGACTTATTTCTTTTGTACTTTAAACAAACACTTTTTGAGCAGCACTTTAAAGCAATTAACTTTCCCTATGCATATTCACTAATAAAAACACCTGAGATATCACTGAAAAGTTGGAAAAAATAAAAAGGTATATATATGGCTTTTAATATTAAACAACATTTTCACTGTTTTGGTTTTCGTTCTCATTAATACTTAAAAACGATGCTCTGTGAAGAAAATCAGGAAACTGTGAATCAGTGTCATCTAGTAAACATGAATATGGCATATTATACATAAGGTAAATTCCACTGTAATGTAGACATGATCAACAGAAAATTTAATTATTTAGTATCTTTGGTGTAGACTGTTTAAAATGAAGATACTGAAGGTATGTGTAGTGCATCTGGGGGTGACTTGGAAGTTGAGAAGGCTGATGAATTCTTACAGAATTCAGAGCCAAAAGGTGAGTAAAGCAATCCAAATGAATGGTAAAAGTTAAGCTCTGGGCTTAAAATCCAAATAATGAATTTGTAACCACTTTACATACTGAGGAGGAGAGGTAGGAAGAGATGCAGTGAATTTCACAAAGTCCGGAATGTTCAGGTTAACTGCAAGCTCAAGGAAGATTAATGTATGACTGCCAAAAGAGCTAGTGCTAATTAATGTACAAAACAGGTTGAGTCTGATCAAATGTTTATTTCCACTTTAGAATGTTTCTAAGGCTTACTGATACAACAGAGGGAAAGTAGGAGGTGAATAAGTGACTGGCGGGGAAAGTACAGTGGGAATAATAAACCTCAAAGCCTGAAGCAAGAATGGAAAAATCCGCCATACGGAGCCGGTATAAGGACACATGAGCCTGAAATTGCTGAAAAGCTGTTTTGTGAAAACGGAATTCAAGTAATTATAAACTTCTGCAGAGGGCAGTAATATGGCGCTTGGGTTAAGTTGGCAGGAGTTCGGTTTTAGGCCCACGTGAGTTAAAACTTAGTAATGGTGAGTGTGCAGCCAGGTGTGGAAGGAGCTGGCTGCCCGGCTCAGGCAGAAGTGAAGGAGCCGCGCGCCAGCAAAACGGAGGAGTGTCCGTACTCGGCGGGGGGCTCCAAAAGCACCAGATTGGACCGCTTTTCTTTAATCTAAAAACCATGGGTTCCACTAAGAGCCAGTATGTGGTAAGTCAGCAGCCTGTGTTTCCTTTTTTATTGAGAATCTCGGTTACGGGTCAACTGGACTCGGTATCAGCTTCCTATAACGTTTACAAAACATCCAAATTGCAAAATCAAGCGCAAAAAGGGCAGACGAGGACCGGGGTCCCGGGGTCCCACTCTAGAAGGCCAGCACTTCTGTGCTATTTCCTCTCCGTAGCAAATTCTGAAACTCCAGCGCTGACCCTCTGCTACCAGGCCGCAGTCCACCGAAGCCGAGAGCTAACAGGCCCAACTCCGAGCTCCCGCCCCAGCTCGGGAAGGAGAGCCGGAATCTTGAAGGAAATCCAACCCCTGCTCTTCCTCTCCAACCTCGCCAGGCGCGCGGCTCAGCTGCTGCTGCTGCTGCTGCTAAGTCGCTTCCAGTCGTGGCCGACTCTGTGCGACCCCATAGACGGCAGCCCACCAGGCTCCCCCGTCCCTGGGATTCTCCAGGCAAGAACACTGGAGTGGGTTGCCATTTCCTTCTCCAATGCATAAAAGTGAAAAGTGAAAATGCAGCGCACCCCAACCGGTCTCCCGCCTCACCTCGCTCCCGGTGGCTCTGAGCCAAAACGGCAACCATCACCCGCCGAGTGCCCTTCTAGGGCCACACTCACTTTCTCGCGCGAACACCTCGCTTCCCGGAGCTCAAGTCCCGCGAGTGCTCGAGAGCCTGATGGGGAGGGATTCGGGATTAGGGGCGGAGCCTGAACGGAGCTGGACTGGGGTCGCGGACTGGATGCAATCGCGTGGGAGCCCGGATGAAGAATGGGCGGCGAAAGGTCAGAGGAGAGTAAGCTGGCAGGAAGGAGCTTCGCTGCGATGTGATCAGGATTGTCTGTGGGGCTTGGATTCGGACGCGATTTGCTGCGCGGACAGCGGGATTGGGGACTGGACCAGGCAGGTGGAGATGCGGAGCCAGATCTGAGCTGCCGAAGCGTGTCTGGTTAAGGGGTGGGATGGGGCGGGGGTTTGTCTAAGGCCGGGATTGGGTATGAAATTTAGGTCCACAGCTCTAATTGGATGTATGTGACCGATTGGTTTGGGGCGGATTCTAGGGCAAGGATTGATTTGGAAGAAAGGGTGAGAGGTGGGGCCACAGGACTTAGATGAGGGGAGGGTTGTAGTTAGAATGGTGTTAGAAGGTGCCAGAGAGGGCAAGGCTAAAGAGAGTGTGTAAAAGGGTTTGTAAGTGTATTTATCACCTGTGGTGGTGGTGGTGGTGGTGGTGGTGGGGAGTTGGTGAACAAAAAAGCACAGAGGAACTTTACCTTCCTGAACAGTAAAACGAGTTCGATCAGAGAACTGAAAATGGAATGTGATATGAAACTGAGAAGGAAAGTAAGTGACACTTTAAACGGTGAAGGAGAAAAATCGGCTAAGAGAAAAAGGAACACCATGAATTACATCTGTTGAGAGCGGTGTTTAGTGAAAGGAGAGGTTCTGGTTAAGAATTGAGTTTCATAACTAGATGTTTCTTCCTCTCCGAATTTAAGAAGACGAGTGGATAGAAGGAGTGGGAAGGGCAGTAGCTTGTTATTCAACTATAGAGGAGAGAACAAAGATAATCTTTGGTTGAAGGAATCTACTCTGCAACTAGATACCAGGAGATTCAGAAGTTGATTAGGTGGGTGGAGAAATTATTGTGTACAGTAGGGAATCTACCCCAGACTGTGAGCTACTGTAAGGCGCATTGATTTGTCAATATTCTCCACCAAGCGGCCACAAGGAACACCCCTGTAGTTAAAAGGTTGGGTTTATTACTCCTTGAAAAGAGGGAAAGCTTACATCTTGGGGAACTGTGGGTCGTTTCAATAACAAACTGGTAGATGAGACCCAGAGGACTTGGGCTTATATTGAGTGATTTGGGGGGAGGGTCCAAGGAAATGGAGATTCATGCTGTTTTGGGTGCTGTCAGGAAGAGGGGGTAATCATTAGATTGGGTATCATAATATACCTCATGTAGAAGAAGGGAGGAAAATTGCAAAGCTAATTTTGTAATTGATAAAAAGCAAAGTTTTTGCTAGTCAGGAGTGGAGGAGGTTTGCTGTTTTGGTAGTTGGCAGTGACCTTGCTTTATCTGGGTTTAGACGCAATTATTGCTTGAGCTTGTCTGTTGTGTCACTTGAGCATAATCGGAGAGTGACTGTGTGATGTTAGTATTCTGTCAGATTGCTATATTTTACCGGGAGACACCTGGGCTAGTTCCTAACAACACTGAAACCTTAAGGGTAAGTTTCAGTTCAGTCCCTCATACTAGGTACTGGTTTTCTTTTTCTCAGATTTAACAAATAACACGAATTGACAGCGTAGATGCCGAGCCTTCTGAGGGTAACGGGGCACAGGAAGTGTCTCAAACCTTAAAGAGGAAGAAACAGACAATAGTCAAATAAATATATACAGTGACTTCAGATGGTGATAAGTGCTCTGAAAGAAACAATGAGGGTTGGAGACTGCAGATAGTTTAAATATGATAGTCAGGAAGTCTTCTTTTTTTGAGAAGGTAACGTTTGAACCAGAGGCAGCCTTCCCAAAAGTAATTCTGGAAAGGAAAATAGCAGTTGAAAAGGCTCTGATATATGAGTAAATTTGGCAAGTGAGAAACAGCAGAGAGGCCACTGTGTCTAAAACACAGTAATCCAGGGGAAGGTGCTTCCAGATTAAGATGGAGAGGAAGACCACAGAAAGTTTTGATTTTATATTGAAGTAGCCATTGGAAAACCTTAAACAGAGGGATAACGTAATCTTAGTCACATTTAAAAATAGACACTCCAGTTCCTTTAGAGAAGAGACTTGTCGTTGGGCTCAGAGCAGAAGCAGAAAGATCTGTGGAGGTTGTTAGAGGGAGAGATGATGTTTTCTGGGCTCAGGTGGTGGCAAAGGAGGGAAAGAGCACTAAGGGTCACAACATTCATTCTGCCAACATCTACTTACTCCTCTGTTTCAGCTCTACCCCTCCACAGTCACCTGTTGCCCTAACGGTCTGGGAGCAAGCGACGAGAATGAAGACAGAACACGAAATCTGGTGCAATGGGTCAGGGGACATGCAGCCTCTATGGGACTGAGGTGCAGAGTCCACTCTGAGTCCAGCTTTTATTCCTAATTGCAGACTACAAGACTTTTTTTGATCTTATCTTTCCCAAGACACTACACTGACATAGTCCAGATCTCCTTGTTTTTACCCCAGGCCATTCCCTTTTGGGCTAGTCTCGGGAACAATCAGCAAGTGCATAGGCAGCGTTCATGCCTGACGCCAACCCAGTGTTCCAAAATCCATGCTTTCATGATCCCAGTCATGCTCCCTTCTGGGTCTGGCCTTGGGGTTTGTAACAAGGAGATTATTCTTAAGAAAAACATGAGATAATCATTAACACAGTTTCTTAATATATGCTGTTTTTCCAGGTGCTATTTCTGTGGAATTTCTCAAGGCTGTGAAAGTACATTATTAGGAATTCCCACTACAGTCACCTCTGCATAGTTTCTCCTGACTTGGATCCTCTCTGTTTACACTCTTCAGAGTATAAACTGCCCATCTCTTGCTGAAGTGAAGGAGAACCAGTTATTGGGGGTTCATGAACTTGCTGTGGGGATCTGGGGATCTAGTTCTTTGTTAGAAAGGACTTTAAATGACCCTCCTGTGTTTAGTCTTGAATCTTTGGAGAGTTCTGTGGGAGTAGGTGTAGTTGCTTTCTTGACTTTCTTTGTGACTGATCTGGGATTCAGGTTTTTTAATCTGCTCTAAATTTCTACCTGCCTATTTGCTTTCTAGCATCTTTAGTCTTGCTGTCACTGTCATTCCCCTTGTTTTCACTCTTACAGGGTTATCGCCTAAAAGAACTGCCTCATTGTTATTTCAGTGGGGTTTACGTAGAGAGATCTCTAGTCTTTCCCATTCTATTGTTTTCCTCTATTTCTCTGCACTGATCACTTAGGAAGGCTTTCTTATCTCTTCTTTCTATTCTTTGGAACTCTGCATTGAGATGGTTACAGCTTTCCTTTTCTCCTTTGCCTTTCACTTCTCTTCTTTTCTCAACTCTTTGTAAGGCCTCCTCAGACAACCATTTTGCCTTTTTGGATTTCTTCTTCTTGGGGAGTGTTTTGATCACTGCCTCCTGTACAGTGTTACGAACCTCCATCCATAGTTCTTCGGGCACTCCATGAGGTCTAATCTCTTGAATCTGTTTGTCACTTCCACTGTATAGTCATAAGGGTTTTGATTTAGGTCATACCTGAATGGTCTAGTGGTTTTCCCTACTTTCTTCAGTTTAAGTCTGAATTTGGCAATAAGGAGTTCATGGTCTGAGCTATAGTCAGCTCCTCGTCTTGTTTTTGCTGAGTGTATAGAGATTCTTCATCTTAGGCTGCGAAGAATATAATCAATCTGATTTCAGTGTTGACCATCTGGTGATGTCCATGTGTAGAGTCGTCTCTTGTGTTGTTGGAATAGGGTGTTTGCTATGACCAGTGCATTCTCTTGGCAAAATTCTGTTTGCCTTTGCCTTGCTTAATTTTGTACTCCAAGGCCAAACTTGCCTGCTACTCCAGGCATCTCTTGACTTCCTACTTTTGCATCCCAGTCTTCTATGATGAAAAGGAGATCTTTGTGTGTGTGTGTGTGTGTGTGTGTGTGTGTGTGTGTGTGTGATAGTTCTAGAAGGTCTTGTAGGTCTTCATAGAACCGTTCAACTTCAGCTTCTTCACCATTACTGGTTGGGGCACCGACTTGGATTACTGTGATGTTGAATGGTTTGCCTTGGAAAGGAACAGATATCATTCTGTCATTTTTGAGATTGCATCCAAGTACTGCATTTTGGACTCTTTTGTTGACTATGAGGGCTACTCCATTTCTTCTAAGGGATTCTTGCCCACAGTAGTAGATATAATGGTCGTCTGAGTTGAATTCACTCATTCCAGTCCATTTTAGTTCACTGATTCCTGAAATATCAGTGTTCACTCTTGCCATCTCCTGCTTGACCAATTCCAATTTACCTTGATTCATGGACCTAACATTCCAGGTTGCTATGCAATATTGCTCTTTATAGCATCGGACTTTACTGCCATCACCAGTCACATCCACAACTGGGCCTTGTTTTTGCTTTGACTCAGCCTCTTCATTCTTTATGGGGATATTTCTTCATTCTACTCCAGTAGCATATTGGGCTATGAGGAGTTCATCTTTCAGTGTCCTATCTTTTTGCATTTTCATACTGTTCATAAGATTATCAAGGCAAGAATGCTGAAGTGGTTTGCCATTCCCTTTTCCAGTGGACCATATTTTGTCAAAACTCTCCACCATGACCAGTCCATCTTGGGTGGCCTTACATGGCATGGCTCATAGTTTCATTGAGTTAGACAAGGCTGTGATCCAAGTGATCAGTTTGGTTTGTTTTCTGTAATTGTGGTTTCCATTCTTTCTGCCCTCTGATGGATAAGGATACAAGGCTTGAGGAAAGATGCAAAGATGGGTACAATAAAGGACAGAAATGTTATGGACCTAACAGATATTAAGATATTATCTTAATATATAATATATCTATTATACATAATAGATATCTTAATATCTATCTTAAGATATTAAGATAGAAGATATTAAGAAGAGGTGGCAAGAATACCCAGAAGAACTATACAAAAAAGATCTTCATGACCAGATAACCACGATGATGTGATCACTCACCTGGAGCCAGATATCCTGGAGTGCGAAGTCAAGTGGGCTTTAGGAAGCATCACTAGGAACAAAGCTAGTGGAGGTGATGGAATTCCAGTTGAGCTATTTCAAATCCTAAAAGGCGATGCTGTGAAAGTGTTGTAATCAATATGCCAGCAAATTTGGAAAACTCAGCAGTAGCCACAGGACTGGAAAAGGTCAGTTTTCATTCCAATCCCAAAGAAAGGAAATGCCAAAGAATGTTCAAACTACCATATAGTTGCACTCATCTCACACACTAGTAAACTAATGCTCAAAATTCTCCCAGCCAGGCTTTAACAGTACATGAACCGTAAACTTCCAGATATTCAAGCTGGGTTTAGAAAAGGCAGAGGAACCAGAGATCAAATTGCCAACATCTGCTGGATCATAGAAAAAACAAGAGAACTCCAGAACATCTACTTCTGCTTCATTGATTATGCCAGAGCCTTTGACTGTGTCAGTTCAGTCGCTCAGTCATGTCCGACTCTTTGCGACCCCATGAATTGCAGCACACCAGGCCTCCCTGTCTGTCACCAACTCCCAGAGTCCACCCAAACCCATGTCCATCGAGTCAGTGATGCCATCCAACCATCTCATCCTCTGTCGTCCCCTTCTCCTCTTGCGCCCAATCCTTCCCAGCATCAGGGTCTTTTCCAATGAGTCAACCCTTCTCATGAGGTGGCCAAAGTATTGGAGTTTCAGCTTCAACATCAGACCTTCCAATGAACACCCAGGATTGATCTCTTTTAGGATGGATTGATTGGATCTCCTTGCAGTCCAAGGGACTCTGAAGAGTCTTCTCCAACACCATAGTTCAAAAGCATCAATTCTTCGGCGCTCAGCTTTCTTCATCGTCCAACTCTCACATCCATACATGACCACTGGAAAAACCATAGCCTTGACTAGATGGACTTCTGTTGGCAAAGTAATGTCTCTGCTTTTAAATATGCTATCTAGGTTGGCCATAACCTTCCTTCCAAGGAGTAAGCGTCTTTTAATTTCATGGCTGCAGTCACCATCAGCAGTGATTCTGGAGCCCAAAAAAATAAAAGTCTGACACTGTTTCCACTGTTTCCCCATCTATTTCCCATGAAGTGATGGGACCAGATACCATGATCTTAGTTTTCTGAACGTTGAGCTTTAAGCCAACTTTTTCACTCTCCTCTTTCACTTTCATCAAGAGGCTCTTTAGTTCTTCTTCACTTTCTCCCATAAGGGTGGTGTCATCTGCATATCTGAGGTTATTGATATTTCTCCCGGCAATCTTGATTCCAGCTTGTGTTTCTTCCAGCCCAGCGTTTCTCATGATGTACTCTGCATATAAGTTAAATAAGCAGGGTGACAATATACAGCCTTGACATACTCCTTTTCCTATTTGGAACCAGTCTGTTGTTCCATGTCCAGTTCTAACTGTTGCTTCCTGACCTGCATACAGGTTTCTCAAGAGACAGGTCAGATGGTCTGGTATTCCCATCTCTTTCAGAATTTTCCACAGTTTATTGTGATCCACACAGTCAAAGGCTTTGGCATAGTCAATAAAGCAGCAATAGATGTTTTTCTGGAACTCTCTTGCTTTTTTGATGATCCAGCAGATATTGGCAATTTGATCTCTGTTTCCTCTGCCCTTTCTAAAACCAGCTTGAACATCTGGAAGTTCACGGTTCACGTATTGCTGAAGCCTGGCTTGGAGAATTTTGAGCATTACTTGCTAGCATGTGAGATGAGTGCAATTGTGCGGTAGTTTGAGCATTCTTTGGCATTGCCTTTCTTTGGGATTGGAACGAAAACTGACCTTTTCCAGTCCTGTGGCCACTGCTGACTTTTCCAAATTTGCTGACATATCGAGTGCAGCACTTTCACGGCATCACCTTTGAGGATTTGAAATAGCTCAACTGGAATTCCATCACCTCCACTAGCTTTGTTCGTAGTGATGCTTTCTAAGGCCCACTTGACTTCACATTCCAGGATGTCTGGCTCTAGGTGAGTGATCACACCATCGTGATTATCTGGGTCGTGAAGATCTTTTATGTACAGTTCTTCTGTGTATTCTTGCCACCTCTTCTTAATATCTTCTGCTTCTATTAGGTCCATACCATTTCTGTCCTTTATCGAGCGTATCTTTGCATGAAATGTTCCTTTGGTATCTCTAATTTTCTTGAAGAGATCTCTAGTCTTTCCCAATCTGTTGTTTTCCTCTATTTCTTTGCACTGATCGTTGAGGAAGGCTTTCTTATCTCTCCTTGCTATTCTTTGGAACTCTGCATTCAGATGGGAATATCTTTCCTTTTCTCCTTTGCTTTTCACTTCTCATCTCTTCCCAGCTATCTGTAAGGCCTCCTCAGACAGCCGTTTTGCTTTTTTGCATTTCTTTTCCATGGGGATTTTCTTGATCCCTGTCTGCTGTACAATGTCACAAACCTCTGTCCATAGTTCATCAGGCACTCTGTCCATCAGGTCTAGTCCCTTAAATCTATTTGTCACCTCCACTGTATAATCATAAGGGATTTGATCTAGGTCATACCTGAATGGTCTAGTGGTTTTCCCTACTTTCTTCAATTTAAGTCTGAATTTGGCAATAAGCAGTTCACGATCCGAGCCACAGTCTGCTCCTGGTCTTGTTTTTGCTGACTGTATAGAGCTTCTCCATCTTTGGCTGCAAAGAATATAATCAGTCTGATTTCGGTGTTCACCATCTGGTGATGTCCACGTGTAGAGTCTTCTCTTGTGTTGTTGGAATAGGGTGTTTGCTATTACCAGTGCGTTCTCATGGCAAAACTCTATTAGCCTTTGCCCTGCTTCATTCTGTACTCCAAGGCCAAACTTGCCTGTTACGCCAGGTGTTTCTTGACTTCCTACTTTTGCATTCCAGTCCCCTATAATGAAAAGGACATCTTTTTTGGGTGTTAGTTCTAGAAGGTCTTGTAGGTCTTCATAGAACCTTTCAACTTCAGCTTCTTCGGCGTTACTGGTCGGGGCATAGACTTGGATTACCGTGATATTGAATGGTTTACCTTGGAAACGAACAGAGATCATTCTATCGTTTTTGAGATTGCATCCAAGTACTGCATTTCGGGCTCTTTTGTTGATCATGATGGCTACTCCATTTCTTCTAAGAGATTCTTGCCCACAGTAGTAGATATAATGGTCATCTGAGTTGAATTCACCCATTCCAGTCCATCTTAGTTCGCTGATTCCTAGAATGTCGACGTTCACTCTTGCCATCTCCTGTTTGACCACTTCCAATTTGCCTTGATTCATGGACCTAACATTCCAGGTTCCTATGCAATATTGCTCTTTACAGCATCGGACTTTGCGTCTATCATCAGTCCCATCCACAGTTGGGTATCGTTTTTCTTTGGCTCCATCCCATCATTCTTTCTGGAGTTATTTCTCCACTGATCTCCATTAGCATATTGGGCACCTACTGACCTGGGGAGTTCATCTTTCAGTGTCCTATCTTTTTGCCTTTTCATACTGTTCATGGGGTTCTCAAGACAAGTATACTGTTTGGATCACAACAAACTGGAAAATTCTTAAAGAGGTGGGAATACCAGACCACCTGACCTGCCTCCTGAGAAATCTGTATGCAGGTCAAGAAGCAACAGTTAGAACCGGACAGGGAACAAGGGTCTGGTTCCAAATTGGGAAAGGAGTATGCCAGGGTTATATGTCGTCACCTTGCTTATTTAACTTATATGCAGAGTACATCATGTGAAATGCTGGGCTGGATGAAGAACAAGCTGGAATCAAGATTGCTGGGAGAAATAGCAATAACCTTAGATACACAGATGACACCACCCTTATGGCAGAAAGTGAAGAGAAACTAAGGAGCCTCTTGATGAAAGTGAAAGAGGAGAGTGAAAAAGTTGGCTTAAAGCTCAACCTTCAAAAAACTAAGAGCATGGGATCCAATCCCATCACTTCATGAGAAATAGATGATGAAACAATGGAAACTGTGAGAGACTTTATTTTTCTTGGGCTCCAAAATCACTGCAAATGGTGACTGTAATCATGAAATTTAAAGACTCTCACCCCTTAAAGGAAAAGCTATGACAAACCTAGACAGCATATTAAAGAGCAGAGACCTTACTTTACAGACAATGGTCCATCTACTCAAAGCTATAGTTTTTCCAGTAGTCATGTATGGAAATGAGAGTTGGACCATAAAGAAGGCTGAACATTGAAGAATTGATGCTTTTGAGCTGTGGTGTTGGAGAAGACTCTTGAGAGTCCCTTGGACTGCAAGGAGATCCAACCAGTCCATCCTAAAGGAAGTCAGTCCTGAATATTCTTTGGAAGGACTGATCCTGAAGCTTAACTCCAATACTTTGGCCACCTGATGCAAAGAACTGACTCACTTGAAAAGACCTTGATGCTGGGAAAGATTGAAGGCAGGGAGAGAAGGGGACGACATCGGATGAGATGGTTGGATGGCATCACCAACTCGATGGATGTGAGTTTGAGTATGTTCCAGGAGATGATGAAGGACAAGGAAGCCTGGCATGCTGCAGTCCATGGTTTCACAAAGAGTCAGACAGGAGTGAGTGACTGAACTGACTAAGTAGAGAGAGGGAGCATACGTATGTTTGATTTGTTGTCACTGGTTTTTATGCAGGTTCATTAAATGATTGAAAGACCAAATGCTGGGCATCAGAATATTTGTGATATGTTAAGCCGTGTGTTATTATTTATAGTCGTGTTGGCATTTGAAAGAGCAATGTAAGTGACTCCTTTGAACTACTAGCTAATGAGTGTACTTAATATCTTATGCTCATTTGTTTTCTGAATAAAAAGACAGTATCTTCCAAGGGCTTCCCTTGTGGCTTAGCTAGTAAAGAATCCACCTACAATGTGGGAGACCTGGGTTCTATCCCTATTTTGGGAAGATTCCCTGGAGAAGGGAAAGGCTACCCATTCCAGTATTCTGGTCTGGAGAATTCCATGAACTGTATACTCCATGGGTGTTGGGAGCCATTCTGGAACCACTGCCGGATGACAAAGTCATGGCACCACTCGAGAAGAAACTGCACAGTGGTTTCTCTCCAGGATCGGAACCGTCACTCCTTTCTGTTTCTATGCTTTTGCTGTGGCTAGCTGTGTTTCTTTCTTTGTTGGTAGGATTTGAAGGGGTTTCTGTAATGAGTTCACGAGAGTCCAGGGAAAAGAAAAATGATCTTCTGCCGCAAAGAAATATTCCCAAAATGATTAAACCTACTGAGGCCCCTGGCTGATGGGTCCTTAACACTCAGCCAGGGAATAAGGCCATGTTCATTTGGAAAACAAGCCCTAAGCCTATTGTGACCTTGCCTCATGAGGAGATTATTATTGATGACTGGAAAACGTGGGTCATGTATCTATCAGGGAAAATTACAGAAACTAAATCAATTGCCTTTTCTCAAAAGATTGGGACGCTAGAGATATTTGTGCCCCCCAGAATCTGAGCGCAGACAAAAAGGAATATGTGAGTCACATTGTAGGTGGTTTCAGGGTAGACTGTAAAAGACTTATTCCTGCCAGAAATAGTCTTGTGGCATGTGGGTAGATGGTAAACAGACCACCACTGACAATGGCTGTAGTATGAGAAACCCTTGACCTTAGGTGCCACTATAGTGCTTATTCGCTGAAGTAGCAGACTGTACGGAATGAGTAAATGGGACAATATGGTTTATGACATCATAGATCATGTTTTAGTAGAATAAGAATAGGTTTCTGGGTAAAAATGTAACCAAAGTATGACAAAGGACCAGGAAAGAACCTTTAGTACATCTTAGAATTAGGGGATATTCATCTGAACAGGAAAATATTGCAAGAGTCATTACGAAGGTTGTTGACCCCAAACATGTGCTATATAAGTAGAAGCTTAAAGCAATAAAAATTATTATTGTCTTTGAAACTTCAAGAGACTCCGTGTGATTTTTTCCTTTCGCCGACGCCATTTATCCCTTGGGTACTCCTGGACCCGCTGGAGCAGGACTCCAGCACGTGGGGTCGCAAAGAGTTGGATACGACTGAGCGACTTTCACTTCACGTCACTTCATCTCCTTTATGGAGATAAACCCTGTTCCATTGCCTCGAAGAGAAGACTAAAAATATTCTGAAATACAGCAGAGAGAAGGCAATATAGCCTACTTGGCAAGCCAAACTGTGTGGTTCAGATCTCAACTGTGCAGCTGTGTAACCTTGGGTGAGTTACTTCATATCTCTGTGCTTCAGTTTCCTTATCTGTAGGATGTAGATTATAGAACCTTACTTAGAGTGCTAGTTTGAGGACTGAATGACTCCATAGACGTTAAAAAAAAAAAAAAAGCTTAGAACTGTGCTCATTTCTTCCTAAGTACCATACAATTGTTCCTTAAGAAAAAGGGAAAGAGAGTCTTTAGGATGGGGCTGCAAGTTATGCCCCAATATTTAGGGTTCTTTTCTTCTATAGCAGTATGACTCCCAAATTTCAGCAGAGTATTTGGATGCTTGCTTAAAGACTGCATTCCCAGTCTCTGTTGTAGCTGGTGGGCCATAGGATATAAGTGGAAGCTGTCTGTGCTGTTTCTAGGAAATGTCTTGAGGAATCCTACACCCCTGTTGATCCCTAGGTTAGTGGTTTCTCTGACAGTTTGAGTGCAGACATGTTGGCTATTTGAACCACCAGGTGGAATCTTCAAGTTGAAGATGGTAGAACAATGGGTGGGAGAGAAGGAACCTGAGCTTTCATATCATGAAGCCACCATTCTAGCTCCAGGCCTCCTATATTGACATAAGAGAGAAATCAACCTCAATTTTGTTTAACTCTTTCATATAGGTTTCCTGATATGCAGTCATAGTACTGCTGTGATGGTTTATTGACCCCTCCTGTTTGCTGACCAAAGTCACTTCACTTTACATGGACCTTCCAGATGTCTGTAGAGTGACAGAGGTGAGAACAAAGTGAAAGATATTAGCGATGCCTTATTATCTGGAAACACTTCTCAAGTGGCATTTGTCCCTTGTAGGTACTAAGGGTCAGGCAGGCAGAACTACCTTCTTCCTTTACTCATAATCCTAGAGCAGTACTAGGAAGGACCTGATCCAGGAGAAAATGACAATTGAGTCTAAGTTTGCAAGTTTCTAGGGCCTTTTCCATCTTACATTCCTGCTATAAAGAGTTATATTCTTGAAAATTGCTTGAGAGTAAATCTTAAGCATTTTCAACACACACACACACACACACACACACACACACACACACACACAAGAATTAACTATGTTAACTATGTGAGGGAGAGGTGTGTGTTAATTATCTTGATCTCCTTAATCATTCTACAGTGTGTATGTATATGGAATCACCGTGTTGTCTGCTTTAAATGTATACAACTATGTCAAAAAAGAGTTATGTTTAGTTTTCAGTCTCATGCAGCTATTTTAAATGGATTACTTTGTGCATATATATTATTACAGTAAATTAGGGTTTTTTGGCCAGATTAGGATAGCTATACAAACATTAGCTTAAACATTTCAAAAATTATAGTAGAAAGATTGGCCAGCATAACTATGTATCTATTGTATTTATTTGTCTACCTGTGTACCTTCTCAAATACATATTTGGCAGGATTTATAGCAATTCAACTATTTACATTTTTTACTGAGGATGAGAAAGTCTTTACAGTTGTGGACAATTTTTAAAAAGCGAAAATGAATGGTGACTTTACAAATCAGCTGGGTAATAAAAATTCATTCAGGGCTTCCCTGGTAGTCCAGTGGTTAAGAATCCGCCTGCCAATGCAGAGAACACAGGTTTGATCTTGTTGAGGAAGATTGCACATGCCACAGGGCATCTAAGCCTGTGTGCCACAACTGCTGAGCCTAAATGCCAAAACTACTGATGCCCGTGCACCTAGAGCCTGTGCTCTGCAACAACAGAAGCCACTGCAATGAGAAGACTGCAGACCACAACTAGAGAAAGCCCATGAACAGCAATGAAGACCCAGCACAGGCAGAAATAAATATCTTTTAGAAAATTCATTCAAAACATGGGAACCATGTGTAAGGTGTAACAATAAAAATTGTGCTGGTAGAAACATTGTGCCCTTCAAGACATGGGCTAGGTGTCTGGTTTCCGGCTAATGGTATTAGAAAATGATGCTACACAAATATCACTGTGTTAGACCCTGGTAGAAATTGCTCTTCTGAGTATGGTGTTTTTCTTCCTTTCTCAATCTGACTTTGCCTCTGGAATTCCTGGATCACATTGGAGGTTTTCAGCTTTCAGAGGCCCCTCTCTTAAGCGCTCTCAGCAGGTTCTCAGCTCCTGGAGCGTTTCTCTGGCTACTGCCCTTTTCCCCTCAATTTGTCACGGTGTGCAGTGTCCTTTGGGCAATGCTGTTGGTCCAAATCAGTACTTCATGCTTTATGCCAGTTAGTTCCCCAGAGCAATGGCAGGACATAAACTGACACCTAGGTCTCTAAAGAAGGGATAATGAAGAAGTCCTTTGTGGAGAGAAAGAAGGAGAAGACTCACTTCTAAATGGTACAAGGATACAAATGACTATCAAAGTCTGGAAACATTCAATATGATGCTAAATAATCAAATGGTAAACTTTCAGGGAAAAACATCAGGAATGCAGCTGGGATGATAAATGCTGTGTATAAAATATTCGTTCATGTGTTTAAAAATTCTCATTGTATGGGAGGGTTTACTATGTATTTGACAGCCTTCTAGATCCTGCTGATTCCGTAATAAACAAAATAGAGAAAGTTTCTGCCCATGTGGAGCTTATATTTTACTGAGGGAGTTAGGCAATAAATATACACAAAGTTAAGAGGTTTTAGGAGTGATAAAATATGATGAAGAAAATTTAAAATACTGGCCACTAGATGGGGCTCATGGCTTTTTTAATTTCTTTCACCAATTGTCTCAAAAAGATAGAGAAGCTGAGTGCATGACACACTGTGTTGTTTTGGGGCCCTGTGACAGACCCTTTGTTTCCCAAGTTTGTTTCTCTTTCTATTTCTCCCTCCCAATTTGAATTTTTTCCTACTAGTTGATTGATAAGGGGAAACCTAGTTAAGACATATTAAGGCATCATCTGAGATATCTTGGTGTATGTAGGTGGTTAAATCAACTCATTCCAAATTGTAGAAATGCTCTTCCCTCAATTTCCTGGGTATTTAATTTCCTGTATTTATTTGTTTAATACCTGTATTCACCATTAGACTGTTAGCTCCTTAAGAGAGAAACTTCAACTGTGTTTTGCAGTCCTTGGTGGTATACCTGGTAGGTCCTCAACAAATATTTTGAATGGATGAACCCTTTTAGTCTGAGCAATTCCTGTTTTCCACATAGTCTCATCTAACTTTCTTGTTGTTGTTGTTCAGTCACTCAATTGTGTCCAACTCTTTGTGACCATATGGACTGCAGCATGCTAGGCTTCCCTGTCCTTCACCATCTCCCAGAACTTGCTCAAACTCATGTCCATTGAGTAGGTGATGCCATCGAATCATCTTGTACTCTGTAATTCCCTTGTCCTCTGCCCTCAATCTTTCCCAGTATCAGGGTCTTTTCCAGTGAGTCAGTTCTTTGCATCAGGTGGCCAAAGTATTGGAGTTTCAGCTTCAGCATCAGTCCTTCCAATGAATAGTCAAGATGGAAATCAATTGACTGATTTGATGTCCTTGAAGTCCAAGGGACTCTTAAGAGTCTTCTCCAACACCACAGTTCAAAAGCATCAATTCTTTGGTGCTCAGCCTTCTTTAGAGTCCAACTCTCATATCCATACATGACTACTGGAAAAATCATAGCTTTGACTATAGGGAACTTCCTTGGCAAAGTGATGTCTCTGCTTTTTAATACGCTGTCTAGGTTTGTCATAGCTTTTCTTCCAAGAAGCAAGCATCTTTTAATTTCATGGCTACAATCACCATCTGCAGTGATTTTGGAGCCCAAGAAAATAAAGTTAGGCCATAAATCTAACTTTCTAGAGGCATTGTTTTGGAGTTAGGTTGGAAAAACTCTCCGTAATAAAAACTGGGTGAGTTTGCCTGTTTTGTGTTCTGTGACTGGCTCTCTGTCAAGGATCTCCCAGTGGAATGGGAAGAGTGAGATATGTGTGTTTGTATATGAAAGGCAAATGATTTGGCATTTTGTGTTCTAACCCATATTTTTTCCTCTTTTTATTTGGATAAAATCCCAACACAACAGTGGACATATTTTTAGTTCTCCTTGGAACTTAGCCAGTGTTAGGCACATGCTTTTGTCAGGGCTGACTCTAGAAAAGGGTCTTAAACCTTCTACTCTGCAGTGAGTGCAAGGATCATAGTGAAAACTCCTAGGGAGATGGAATCTATCCTGTAATCTCTTGATACTAGATTGGTTTTCAACTTAGAGAACATGTACATGTTTTGTTAGATTTATACCTTAAGTATTTCATTTTTTGGAAACTATTATAAATGGCATTAATTTTTCAGTTTTGGTCTCCTGTGTTCATTGCTTATATATGGAAATACAGTTGAAGATAGATTTTTGTGTGTTGATCTTGTATGTTACAACCTTGTTAAACTCATTTATTAGTTCTAAGAGGTCAATTTCCTGAGACTCTCTATATGGATGATCTTGTGTGAAAATAAGAACATTTTATTTTATTCTTTCTGATCTAAATGCCTTTTATTTCCTTTTCTTGCCATATTATGTTAAGACTTTCAGTGTAACATTGAACTGGAGTGGTGAGAGCAGACATCAACATCCTTGCTTTATCCTTTAGTAGGGGCCAAGCACTCAGTTTTTTCATCATTAAATTGATGTTAGCAATAGGTTCTTAGTAGATGCCTTTGGTCAGCTTGAAGAAGTTGACTTTTACTCCTAGTTTGTTGGGAGTTTTATCATGATAGGTGCTTTGTCAAGGTTTTTCTGCATCTATTTATATAATTAAGTGGTTTTCTTTCTTCATACTGTTATATGGTGAATTACATTAATTTATTTTTGAACCGGAGAAGGCAATGGCACCCCACTCCAGTACTCTTGCCTGGAAAATCCCATGGACGGAGAAGCCTGGTAGGCTACAGTCCATGGGGTCGCTAAGAGTCAGACACGACTGAGCGACTTCACTTTCACTTTTCCCTTTCATGCACTGGAGAAGGAAATGGCAATCCACTCCAGTGTTCTTGCCTGGAGAATCCCAGGGATGGCAGAGCCTGGTGGGCTGCCGTCTATGGGGTCGCACAGAGTCGGACACGAATGAAGCGACTTAGCAGCAGCAGCAGCATTTTTGAACCACTCTTGCATTCACAGTATAAACCCCACTTGACTGAGTCTCCTTATGTTTATATATCGCTGGATTTGACTTGCTAATATTTTGTTGAGGATTTTTGCATATATTTTAATGAGGTTAATGGTCAGTAGTTTTTTTTTTTTGAACTGTTTTTGTCTGATCAAGGTATCAGAATAATGCTGCTTTGTAAAATGAATTGGGAAATCTTTCCTCTTGCATTTTAAATTGGTGTTATTTTTTTCTTTAAATTCTTGATAAAATTCACTATTTTTAAGGGACCATCTGGACCTATAGAATTGTTTCCCAAAAGTTTTTAAATGGTTCTATTGAGGTATAATGGGCCTACAGAGAGCTGCATACATTTAATGTGTAAGTCTTGATGAGTTTGTGCATATGCAAATACTGGTGATACCATCACTACAATCAAGACAGTTGATATTTCCAACACCTCTCATAAACTCCTCCCCATCTCTTCTTCCAAGATCACAAATCCGACACCATTCACCATAAGCTTGAGACATCATAAGACTCTTAAGAGTCCCTTGAACTGTAAGGAGATCCAACCAGTCCATCCTAAAGCAAATCAGTTGAATATTTCTTGGAAGGACTGATGTTGAAGAACTGACTCATTGGAAAAGACCCTGATGCTGGGAAAGATTGAAGGCAGGAGGAGAAGGGAGCAGCAGAGGATGAGATTGTTAGATGGCATCACCGACTTAGTGGACATGAGTTTGAGCAAGCCTCGGGAGTTGGTGATGGACAGGGAAGCCTGGCATGCTGCAGTCCATGGGGTCACAAAGAGTCGGACTTGACTGAGCGATTGAACTGAACTGAACTGAACTGAACTGAACCTCTTCTTCGGAGATCATGAATCTGACACCGTTCACCATAACCTATCAGTTTCAACTTTATATACACTCCTATTTCACAGAGCTTTGTTTTCCAGCCAACTCCTGTAATCTGGCTTCTCTTTTCCCTGGAGTAGAGCTCCGATAGACTGTTGTCTTAGATACCACCCACTTCTGTCCTCTCCCTCTTTCCTAGGGGAGAAGCTGCAGGGTTGTACACCTTCTCCCAATTCCACAGAGCTGTGCAGCCCACCATAACCTCCTGCTTCTTTTCCCTAGGTTATACTGAATCTTTGGGTGCAAATTTCACTTCTTTCCCTCCTACCTGATGGAGAAGATTCTGGATCATGTGTCTTTTCCTTACCTACAGAGCCATTGCAGCCGTTGAGAGCTGCTGATTCCTTTTTCACTATGGCAGCATAAAAAATTCCTTTTTTTCTATGACAGCATTTATGCAAATGGCAGGAGGTTGGGTCAAGCTCTACTTCTTTTCCTTTGTCTTGAAAGACAAGTCTCAGAATTGTGTACCTTCTCTCAGTGCTGCAGAGCCATGCAGGCTGCTGAGAGCGCCTGCCCCCATTTTTTTGTTCTTAGCTTCTCCCAGGAGTTGAAACCAACTTGGTTACCCCAGAACTCTGAGGGAGGTGAGATAAGAATAGGTTTCCTGAGCAGTACTCGCAAAATGTAGGAAAGTTGGCTGCATGCTTCACTTGTTCTTTACCCCCAAGGGGAAAATTGTGGGCTGAGTGGATTTTTCTAGGTGCTGAGCTGTTTTGGCTTATGGGAAAGGCTGATGTTATTAAAGGAAAACTGCTCCTCTTACCCATTTCAGAGAGATTTCTCAGTTGATGCTCATCTGTGTGCTAAGTTGCTTCAGTCGTGTCCAACTCTTTGCAACCCCATGGACCATAGACCATCAGTTTCCTCTGTCCATGGGATTGCAAAGAGGCAGACACGATTGAAATGACTTAGCATGCAGATGAGCACAAACTGAGAAGTCTCTCTGAAATGGTAAGGGGAGCAGTTTTCCTTTAATAACATCAGCCTTTCCCCTAAGCCAGAACAGCTCAGCACCTAGAAAAATCCACTCAGCCAATCAACTGGAGTAGATTGCCATGCCCTTCTCCAGGGGATCTTCCCAGCCCAGGGATCAAACCCTTATCTCTTATGAGATGCTTGCGTTGGCAGGTGGGTTCTTTACCATTAGCAAAACCTGGGAATCTCCTGTGCTCATTTGAGCTGTTGCAAATTCTTAACTGGATTCTGGAGCATATTATTCTTGATTGGCGGTCTCAGAAAGGTATTTTGGCCCCAATAGCATTTTTTAAAATGTTCCCAGCAAGGGCTGGGATCTCCTATTTCACTATGTTACTGATATCACATCAGAAATTTTAAATTTTTGCTATAAAAATAAACTTCTTTAGAAGCTATAGGATTATTCAGGTCAACTACTTCAACTTAGGTGGGTTTTGGTAGTTGGTGCTTTTTGAGAAATTAGTCTGTTTCACTAAGTTGTTTCTCCTTGGAAGAAAAGCTGTAACCAACCTAGACAGCATATTAAAAAGCAGAAACATTACCTTACCAACAAAGGTCCATCTAGTCAAAGCTTTGGTTTTTCCAGTGGTCATGTATGGATGTGAGAGTTGGACTATAAAGAAAGCTAAACACCGAAGAATTGATGCTTTTGATCTGTGGTGTTGGAGAAGACTCGTGAGAGTCCCTTGGACAGCAAGGAGATCCAACCTGTCAATCCTAAAGAAATCAGTCCTGAATATTCATTGGAAGGACTGATGCTGAACCTGAAACTCCAATACTTTGGCCACCTGATGTGAAGAATTGACTCATTGGAAAAGACGCTGATGCTGGGAACGATTGAAGGCGAGAAGAGAAGGGGACAACAGAGGATGAGATGGTTGGATGGCGTCACCGACACGATGGACATGAGTTTGAGTAGGCTCCGGGTTGCAGAGTCTGATATGACTGAGCAAACGAACTGAACTGAACTGAACTAAGTTGTTGAAATTATGCATTTATTGTGGTAATGTTTTTTTATTTATCTCTTTATGTATCAAATATTCAAAATATTTCTTAAATCTTTATATTTGTGTGTTTTAGTAAACGCATTTTCATTGGCCTAAAAGTTATTGACCCTGGACAAAGTAGGGCAGGGAGTTCTGCTGTTAATATTTTGCCAGTATCTCAGTTTATGGTGTGTTCCCTTCCTCTAGATCAGTGGAGCTTATATTTACTATATAAACTCATAGAAGGGGAAGTAATAATGTGTCACTTAGAGAAAATATACTTCTCTAGGCTAAAACGAATTTTGACACAGAAACTCCATAAGGGTCAGCAAATATGGGCTCTAACATGTGGTATCTTTGGCAGATTGAAAGTGTATCACCTTGAATTGTGCTTTTGTTATTATACTTCTCAATGACCCATATCAGATCTACTATATCACAAAGTCAGGGGAAGGATAGGGGCCTGAGAATCCTTATATTTAATACATTTATTTTAATGCATAGCTAGATTAAGGACCACTGGAATGTAACTCGCCTCCTTGGGAAGACAGCTGGATTTTGTTCCTGGAGATATTATAGAAAAAGTGTTAAACCAGAGGTTAGATGATTTGGAATCTGTTAAAGAAACTCTTGCTACCATTCTAGAGAAGAAGTTACCTAATTTAGTTTAGCTTTAATTTTCTGATTTTTAAATGATTAGCAAAGAAACCACTATTTGATCTTGAAGGAAGAGTTATTCTTTTCTATCATGAAGTCTCTTCAACTGATAAAAATGTATTTGACTTACTCCTCTGTTGCAGTGCAGCTTGGAAAGTACAAATACTGCATCTAATATGCTTTGAGTCTCATGTGTTTTCCTATAAAGTTGCAATTTGAGTAAGGAAGTACTGCTTATCAGCACTTGCCCAATTATGGAAGGAGGCATTCTCCATCCTGATGGAAGCAAAGGGGATTCAGTAGAGTAAAAGTCCCAAAACAACCAGAACAAGCAGGTTTATTAATGTAGATTCAGTGGCATTAGCTGCATCCCTGCTTTTCTCTTATCATGTAATATTTTGAAGCACTGCATGATCTTTTCACAATGCTCACATATACAATCTAATTCATATATTCCTTACAAATGCAAGAAACATAAGGCAAGTACATAGAATTTTGACTAGTATTTCTATTATATAAAGCAAGGGTCTACAAACTATGGCTCATGGGTACCAGCTGTTTTTGAAAACAGTATTTTCTTGAAACATAGCCATGCCATCCATTTATGTATCATCAATGGCTGCTTTATGGCAGAGTTGAGCAGTTGAGTCAGAGACCATATGGCTCACAAAGTCATGAATAGTTACTATCCCATCTTTTACAATAAAGTTAGCCAATTTATGGCTATACAAAGTAAAACATTATTTTCTTGGTGAAATAATTTAAAAAATCAGAAATGTAAAGTTCAGTGAAGCATAATTTATTTCCAGATAGAAAATAATTCTTCATCACTTTAAGAAACTTCAACCACGTACTTAGGAGTTTTGACAATTGTGATGAAGTCCTAAGTAATACCAAGAGCATTATTTTACTGGTCAAAAGAAGTAAGAAACAACCTATATTCACTTGGGGAAAAATAAGCAGGATTTCAAGTATGACTCTTAAGAAAAAATAGCCTAAAGTTTAAGGTCATAAACAATCTAATAATCAATTTAGCTCAGTTTTCTAATAGATTATCTGTCATCATTTTAAGTTCATCTTTGCAAGTTATAAATTGCTACAAACACACAATGTATAGTTGTCATCCTGGTGCTATGTTTAGTGTCACTTACCTAAAATTCTAAAGAATCCCATTAAATTGTAATCTGAGTGAATTGAGCAAGAAGGAAAAGTTTCCTTCTCTAGCCCATTTATTTATGATCCAAGTTATAATCATACTAAAGGCTTCTTCCGTCTCTCTGTGAAAACTCTGTAGAGATTCTAGATCACTATGTAAGGTGATTTACTTTAGCTTGAAATTCACCACTAAGCATTGCCCATTCCCAGGCCGGGAATCACATCACTGCTGACAGATTGTGCAGTCTGGAAACAATGGGACCCCATATTCTGTCTTCACTAAGAAGCTAGAATGGTTGTCCCTGATATTGGAACCTCTAGTGTATGTAGTCAAAGTCATGGCCAACTATGTCCCAAGACTTTGACCTAAGACTTGGCTCAGTATGCACTTGTCTAACTAGTGATCATCTGGACGAAGAAGCTCCTGGATGGTACTAGTTTATGATGCCTCCTGTGCTGGCACAGAGGTAAAATGCATCTTGTTACACAGTTGACAATATTGTGAGGAAGATGCACGTGATTTCAATTATACTGCTGCATGTCTTTGCAAATTTTAGTGTAATAAAAATGAAAAACCTAAATATTATCAAATATGGTGACACTTTTCTTCGTTTTAAAGTTCTTGAGTAATGCCTTTGATAAGAGTTACCAGGAAAGCTCTATTCTTTAATTCTTTAGCTTAGGAAACATGGCTGCCTTGGCTTAGTCATTTCCTTCTGGAGATTCTGTATTTCATTTTGAAGTCGTCTGTTCTCCTCTTGGAATCCTTCCTGTAGTAGTCGGGATTGTTCCTAAAAAAATACAAATGGAGACTGAATAACGTGTAACATTAAGAAAATCGCTAACTTCTATCTAGTTTCCACATTTCATAGATTTTTAAAAAATATTTAATGTCTTCTTGAAATTTTCTCTATCATTAATTTTCATTATTCTTTCTCTTGAGTCTTCTAGCTCTGTGATTACTTTTCCTGAGTCTTCTTGAGTTAAGAAATATTTTTGACTCATATCTCCTGCTATGGTGATGAATCTCAATTACCTTCTAATTTTTTCTCCCATTAATTGTATACAAGCTTTGTGGGCAATCTTAATGAAATGTTTGAGTTCAAATCTATGCATTTTGATTTTTAAAAACATACACAAACACATATAATACAGAAATAAAAGAAGAATTTTCAAAATCTGATGCAGTCCGAATCTTAGATCAGGAAATTTGATCTAAGCTTCCACAACTTGGTGGCGGTGGGAGAAAAATATAGGTGAGGGAATATCTGGGTACCAGACTTGACCATACTGAATTTCTTCACATAATTCCCAACTTAACACATACTAGAAGCAAGGAACAGAAAAAAAGTAGGAGTAACAGATGGATACAGTGATGTAAGAGTTCAGGAATCCTTCTACTTATGAAGGATCCCTTAGAGCTAAAATTCATTCCAGTTGTGACAGGAAAAACATCATAGATTCCTCTTTAAGTGGTGAAGACAGTTCAGGTATCTTTCCAAGCATTGTGACCTAATAAAAGTTATTTAGTCTTATCTGAACCTCGCTTTAATTTCCAAAGTAATAGCGACATAACAGTTCTTGCTTCATATAGTACTAGGTAAGAGATATGGATAAGACCATTTTAAAAAAATAATGCCTGGCAGATAATAGCTATTACTGATTGACAGATATAATGAAAAAGGCCTAGATATAACATAGCTGCAAATAAAATCTTTTAACAACAAGATATTACAGGGGCCAGTTCAGGCAGGCAAATAGGGATTGAAAAGTTCAAGTGAGCAAGCAAGATCTTTCTTCTGGGCTTCATGCTCTCACTGCTGTGCCACGTTTGTGAACAGGGAGTATGGCGGGAAAACAGAATAACAGGAAACACATGGTGTTGCAATTAAATACCTGCAGTTTGAGAGCAAGAGTTTTCTCTTGCTCTTCCAGTAACTGGGCCCTATCCCTCTCCATCTTTTCAGTCAGTTGGTTCACGTGTTCCTGATAGCTCTTTTCTTTCTGTTCCATCATTTGCTGGTTCTTTATTTGCATTTCCTCCAGCATTTTTGCGGCAGCCTGTGCAGATTCAGCTTTCACGCGTTCCACTGTCAGGAGGAAGAGAAAAAGAAAAATGTATGTAGAGACCAAGTTGCTTCTTTCTTCCATCTACAGTTACCTATCACTGTTGCTACTGACTGCATATGCCCTACTCAGAAACAGCTTTTGCAAATAAGAGGCATCTTTTCTCACGTTGCTACAGTTTGAAGCTCCTAGGTTCACCCAGCGGAGTTAGTTAGAACTTTTAAGAGCTTTCAGGGCTGTTTAGTCTCTTGACTAGCTCCTCACCTTCTATCAGCTTTTCCTTCTCTGAGAGCATCTGGTCTGTCTGTAGAACTGCATCAGTCACAGACTCCTTGGACTTCAAGTATTCCTGAAGAATCTCCTCAGCCTGGGATCCAGACAAAAAGGGTTAGTAGTAGGAAATGATTGTAAACACTTATTCATGTTTTCCACCTTTCCCTCTAGGAATTGCTCCTCTTGGCCCTGGTGTGCCTGCTGATCAGTTTCCCTGTCACTCAGCTGAGCACATGCTCCAGACTGGCCAAGCAAGGTGCCCTCCTGAGCAGAATCCTTTTTAAGAGGTTGATATACACGTAAATAGTGATTCTCTGTTCTTGTAGACTGAGGGCTCTGATTTTGGAGCTGTTGGTGCTGTGGTCCCTTATGGGGTGAACTTGTTGGAGAATGAAGGCATCATGGAGAAAGTGGATCTGAATAAAGGGGGTAGAGGCAGAATGGGAGGGAGGGAAGTGTGGGGTTGAGGGGAGCCACAAGCAGAGAGATAAATGATGACATTATTTGAAATTTTGGATCCATCTGGTAATCCAGTTTATAACTCAATTGTTAATTGAGTGCACACTCTTGGATGAGCACATTGGTTATACCTGGTGTAACAGGCTCCCTGTACATGTTTATTGAATGAGAGTGTATCACCCTTGCTTACCTGTATGCCCTTCCTGGGCTCCTGAAGATACTTCTTCTTCAGCTCGTGTATCTTCTCAATGAAAAGGCGATAGCCCCCTGATTTCGAATAAATCCCCTGTTTCACCTCTTCTTCTAGAGGACTGAAAATATCCTTCAGTAAAGCAGAGCAATGATCTGACGATGCTTTAAGATTCTGGTTACAAAAGTCATCTCGCTTTTTGTCTAGCTGGCCCTTTAATGCAAAACAATAGGAAGTGTTAATAAACAGAGGAGTGAAAAGATGTTAGCTTGATGTTGAAATTTCTGGAAAAGCTTCTCAAGAAAATAAAAGTAAAAAAGGTCTCTGACCCCTAGACAGACTTATAGGCACTCAACAGGACCATATCCTTCCTCCAGATTCTGACTTTCTACTAAAGCCCTTTCACCATGGGGTGACCTTCAGAGCAGAGATTACTAGCTATATGGTACACCTTTGGAGATAAACTCCGGCTTTTCAAATTGGATCAGTGATTGCATATGAAATGAATGTGGCTCCATGTAAGCCTGCTTGTGATAACTATAACTAACATTTTCTTTATTGCCAAAATATCCAATGAGTCTGATAACAATGAGCATGTAATTTGATTAGAAGCTCTGCTACTTATATATGCCTGTAATGAAACTATAGGGAAGAGTATTTGTTTATTTATGAAAGAAAAAAGTTTCAGTGTATAATAAGATATATCATAATAAAATTGGTTGTTATGATAACACATGTTGGTTTTCACCACTTAAATGTCTAGTGAGAATTACTTTTCTCAAAGTATGCACCCATCTCATTTTCTTCTATTATTTTACTTTCTAATAACCTAATCTGTATAAACTTGAGAAAAAAATTACCGCTAATTCTTTTTGAAATAGTTGGTCTATATCTTTGAAGGAACTCCTCATAAAGATTTCAATGGCCTCTTTCTCAGTGGTTCTGTGCAGGTCCAGCAGCTCCTGGAGGGTTTCCGTGGGCAACTTCAGCTTCTGGCCCATCTGCTGGTCATAGTGGGCAATGGCCTTTTGCACTGCAGCCGAGTTCTCGATCTCAGCCAAGGCCAGGACTGCATTCTCCATGCAGGGCAGACCTCCACTGTTGATGGCATTGACATAGGTCTGCACCAGGGTCTCTAGACCTACAATAGAGAACAAATGGTGATGTTTATTTTAGGCGTAGTGAGGAAACTTTCTTTTCTGTGTAATTCTAATGTCTATTACCAACCATTTGTCTTACAGTATCAATGCCTCAGCAGCACCGGCAAACCTGCTAAAAATGCAGACTCCCAGCCTCTGTCCCAGTTTGATTGACTTAGACCCTCCTCTTTGGCAAGATCCTCAAGTGGCATATATACATCAAAAGCTGAGAGCCTCTGTTCTAGATAGCAAAATCCTGCGTTCATTCAGTGCATTCACTTTACCAGCAGGCACTGTTAGGCCAGAAACCATATCTCTCTCATTTATGTCTATATCATCAGCCCTGGTAAGTCCATGGGAAACATTTGATTAATATTTGTGGAGCAAATCAAAATGACTCCTCCATTTTGTTTATTCTAACAGAACATTGTCCAGGAGAACCTTCTGTGATGATTGAAGTGTTCTGTATGTGCTGTCCAGGGTGGGAGCCACTAGCCCCAGGTAGTGTGAGCCCTTGAGACATAGCTGTGTGACCAGAATGTTAACTTTCTATATTTTTTATTAGTGACATTTAAATTTATTTAGGCACACTTGTCTAGTGAAAACCATGTTGGACAGGGCAGGTCCAGGTTACTAGGACAATTGTCAGCTCTCAGAGATTTTATTCTTTGCCTTTTCTATCTCTTCTCACTTAAGAAATTTGACTCATAAAACCTATTAGAAGTGTTGGTGCCATCTAGAATTTAACACGATAATAGCAGTAGATGTGCATTTTTCAAAGTTGAAGCTACATGGATGTTATCACACCATCCTTTAGTCTTAACAGTGAGAGTGAAGACTGGGAGGAGAACTCACGAGGTCCATCAACCTTGATGTCTCCTGAGAGAGTTTTTGTTTTGGAATTGCTAAAGATGTAGGAACAGAAGACCACAACTTGTTGCACAAATTCGGGGTCCAGCTCATCATCACACAGTTCCTCAAGCTGGCCCAGTTTCTTCCTATGAGTGGGCTGATAGAAGATAAAGCATTTCTTCTTTGGGAAGAACTTCCGGATACAGAGTCGAGGCAGATTAAAAGTTTTGTCTTTTGGACTGGTACCTGAAGAAGATAAAAGGAATTTGCATGATAGAGGGACTTACAAACTTTTTGTAAAGGGCCAAACAGTAAATATTTTAGACTTTGCAAGCCAGATGGTCTCTTTTCCAAGTACTCAAGTCTCCTATTGTAGCCTGAAAGCAGTCATGAGAACCTATGAATGAATGGGCATGACATTATTTCAATAAAAGCTTATTTACAAAACCAGCTGGCAGGTTGGATTGGACAATATTTGCCTGTGGGCCATCCTTTACTAACCCCTGAAGTAGTGCACGGTTCATGTTTTTATTTATTTTCTTCAAATAAATGACCATTCTCCTCCATAACCTTTGGCTGATTACAGCATCACAAGCCCTGAGCAGGGAGATAATATCAGTCTAATCACAACACAAGGAAAGGTGAAAGAAAAGAAACTTGTTTTTAGAGCATGGAGAAAAGACAACCAAATCTGTTAATTCAGATAGTAAACAAGCATTAAGTCTTAGTAATCACCCCTTGAGAAGAAATAGAAGCCATAAATATAAGACAGCTGTTGATAGAAAACTAAGGAACAATAGTTTTTAGTGTTTCATCATCCCATTTACCAATTCTAAGTCCTCCTTACCCTTCTTAAGCTTGAGTGAATTCTCCAGGTACTCATCTGCTGTGATGGATTGTCCATCTGCTTCCAAGTCTAGGGAGAAATCCCTCAATGTCCATACAAAGTCTGGAAAGAAGCTCACAAAGGTGGCTGAATCCTCAACCCCATCCACATTGGGTGAGGATTTTGCCCTGATTCTATCTGTCAGCTCCGTCACATAGCTGAGTAGCAAACTAAGGAAAACTGGCATTAAAGAACAGTAACCACCCCCATCCTGTATTAGTTCCACATATAAAACCTTCGTTTCTCCTTTGTTCTTAACCCAAGTATCCCAAATATCAATTTTTCAGTAGGTTATTGGATTTTCCCCTTGCCATTGAATTCTTTTTTATGTTTCTATTTTCATGTTTGTTTCACCAGAATTCATAGTTAGTCAGCTGTTTTTTAAATATTGGTCTCCCCTCTGAATTTGATGTGGTTTGGACCCTGAAAGGATACTGCAATTGGTCCATGGCCTGCTGGTTGATGATTCCCATACTATTGTACACAAAAGTGCTGCTCAGGAGTATTGCTAGGGCAAAGATCCAGGAGTCATTCTGATTGTCACCCTGGAAATCAGAACACATTTTACCATTGTGTTTAATTGTGCTTAATTCTCATTGCACTTTCCAGATGACCAGTAGGAGATGGATGTTCATTTAGAGGTTTTTTTTTTAAGACAAATGACCTATAAGAAGAAACTAAATCCCAGCAAAAAGGACTGTTAATAGGACTTGAACTTTGAATAGTTTTGTGATTAGTGTTTTTGGTTTACCCTGATTCTCACTGGACTCTCTTGTGATCATTGGCAGGTAGTTGCAAAACAAATAATCATTGCAGGTGGACATTCTAAGGGCTTAAATATAATTTAAATTTAATTTTTTCTCTTTATTTTTACAGAACAATTGTCTTAACATGGGGCAATAATAGTTGTATTTATCTCATTAAGCAATTGTTGTTCACCTAACACTTTCCATTTCTTTTCTTTTAAATACTCCAAACAATATCAGAGGTAAGTGTAGATCTATTACACCTGTTTTATAGATCAGAATAACTTGCTAAGGTCATTGAGGTATTGATAGACTTTAAATCCATGAGTATGGCACTTCAGAACCTAAATCCTTAACTAAAGTTCTTTGCAGGATAAGATTAGGTTGAATTTATTTTTTCACTGTATTGAATTTTTTATCCATTATATTGAATTTATTTGTTCTACCGTTGTGCTACCATTATGTTCTACTGTTATACTGTTATCTGGGTTATATGGCTCAGGTTATAGCCTTTTATTAATTAGAACACTGTCTACAGGCCACTATGCCCTTCTAGGATTCTGCGTTATGAATATTTTCCTGACCCCTGCTTGCTAAACTTGGTTTCACGTAAACAGAAATGAAAAAACATGGTTAAGTAAAGTTCTTATTTAAAGGAAAATTAAATAGTGTAGAGAATATGCAGACATGAGGGGCTTAGTCCAAACTGGAATCCTCATTCTTTACCTTCTCCACATCCCCCAGGCCCTCAGTATCAAGAAGAACTAGAGTTCGGTTTGGCTTCTCGGGATGAGGCACACACCACATCCAGATGCCCTTCGTGTGAGACTGCACCGTGGAGCCCAGAGAGAAGCCTGAAAGGGGGCATGGGGAAAACAGAGGGTAGAATTTTAATATTAGGTGGTTCTGGAGGTTGAGATGACAGTTAACAAAATCAAGTTTAGGAGAACTGAAACCACAACAAGAATTAATCTTACAATCAGAGAAACAGGGCAATTAGAACATTGAATACATGAAAAGATTAAATACCTTTCATGATAAAAGCAATCAACAAGCTAGAAATAAAGGAAAATGATCTCAACATAATAAATAATAATAATGATCATATTAAAAAAGATACAGCCAACATTATACTGAATGGTGAAAGACAGAAATCATTCTTTCCACAAAAATTAACCAAAATGAGTGATGTTGAGCATCTTTTCACGTGTTTGTTAGCCATCTGTATGTCTTCTTTGGAGAAATGTCTGTTTAGTTCTTTGGCCCACTTTTTCATTGGGTCATTTATTTAAAAAAAAAAAATTAACCAAAATGAACCAAAGACCTACATGTTAGAGCTAAAACACATAGGAGAAGAACTTCATGATATTGGATTTGGCAGTGATTTCTTGGATATGATACCCAAAATATAAATAGCAAAATAATACTTAAGTTGGACTTCATCAAAATTAAAACTTTTGTGTATCAAAGGATGCTCTTTATAGATTTAGGTAGACAACTCAGAATGGAAGAAAATATTTGCTAGTTATGAATCTGATAAGGGATTGATATCCAGAATATATAAAGAAGTCCTAAAATGCAACACAAATAAGCAAATTAAAGATCATCCCAATTAAAAACTGAGCAGAGGACTGGAATATACGTTTCTCCAAAGAAATTATTCAAGTGATCAATAAACACATGAAAACATGCTCAACATTCCTAGTCATTAGAGTTGTACAAAGGAAAACCAGTGTCTTGTAACAACCAATATTGGAAAGTAATCTGAAATATGTATAGATATAACCGAGTCACTTTACTGTATACCTGAAATTAACACAATATTGTAAATCAACTGTACTTCAAAAAAAGCACTAGTGTAGATGTTAGTGAATCCTGAAAGTTAACTGATATTTATAAGAAAGCTGGAAAATTTAACACAATGACTTTGATAATAGTAAATTTTTATTTTAAAAAACCCACAATGAGATACTATTTTATTTCCTTTAGGATGGCCACCATGAGAAATCCAGAAAATAACAAGTGTTGGTAAGAACGTGGAGAAATTAGAACCATTGTGTGTTTCTGGTGGGAATGAAAAATGGTATAGTTTGATATTTCCACCAGAATGTAAGCACCAGAATGGGGCTTCCCTCATAGCTCAGCTAATAAAGAATCTGCCTGCAATGCTGGAGACCTGGGTTCAGTCCCTGGGTTGGGAAGATACACTGGAGAAGGGAACAGCTACCTACTCCAGTATTCTTGCCTGGAGAATTACATGGACAGAGGAGCCTAACAGGCTACAGTTCAAGGGGTCCCAAAGAGTTGGACATGATTAAATGATTTCCACTTTCAATTTTCTGTGGAAAACAGTATGGCCATTTGTTTAAAAAATGAGCACAGAATTGTCATATGATCCAGCAATTCCACTTCTTGGTGTATATCCAAAGGAAATGAAAGTGAGGACATGAACAGATGTTTGTGTACCCATGTTCTTAGTAACCTTACTTATAGTAGCCAAAACAAGGAAACAGTCCAAATGTCCATCAACTATATGACTGGATTAACAAATTAGTGTCACATATAATTATTTAGCCTTTAAAAGGAAGAGAATTTGATACATGCTACAACATTGTTGGACCTTGAAGACATTATCCTCAGTAAAATAAGCCAATCGTTAACGGACACTCATGTCTAATTCATCTTATATGAGATTACTAGACCAGTCAAATTTATATACAATATAGAAGGGTGGTTGTCAAGGTGGTTGGGGCATTATTGTTTACTGCAGTACAGAGTTCCTGTTGGAGGAAGTTTATGGAGATGGATGTTGGTGATGTTTACACAACAGTGTGAATTAACTTAATACCACAGAATTTTTAAAAACAGTTACAGTGATAAATTTTCTGGTAAGTTTTATGTTATATATATATCTTACAACAGTTGAAGAAAAGAAAAGAAAAAAGAATAGCCAATACAGATTTAAACATTTTTTTAAATCTTAAAGATCAATGGAAATGTTCTTACTACATGAATATCTTTGTAAGAGTCTTGTAGTTTATTGTTATATACATTACCTATTTTTTATTACCACAGTAGTCTTTCTAGGAAAGGAACAATTTATGCTTTTAAAAAAAGAAACTAAGGCAAAGTGCAAAGAGTGGTGAGCTGATTCTTTCAGGTCATAGTGACGATAAGAACATAACTGTGGACTGAAAGTTAGCTTTCCATATTCCTCCCAGGTCTCTCAGTTCCTCTCCTCACATCACTGCGCTGCATGCTGGGGGTGTGGATGGACAGAGGGACTTGGCTCGGCTTTGCTGGTGTCACTCACCCTTGTTCTTCCCAGCCAGCTTGTTCATCAGGTAAGACTTGCCTGTGCGGTAGAGGCCCATGATAGCCACCACCACAACAGGCTGCCTGATGGCAGACAGGATCTTCAGAGCCTCTGGATTAACCAGCAGTCTCCCGTGAGTGTTCTCAATGAGGCACTCTGGGCCTGGCATGCTGATTTCTGAGGCCATGTCACCTTGTCTGCAAGGGAAGAGATGGGATGGATTAGGATTTCCAGTCTAAACAGATCAAGAGCTTTCATCAGGTTATTTTGCATTCAGAAGGAGGAATCACAGAATCCCCCAACATGGCCAAAAGTTGTATGTCAACAGTGAGAGAGATGAGGGGAAGATCTGCCTCCTTTTAGAAAGTTACAGAAGTACAATCAGAGTAGTTCATTAAAAATATTGATATGACAGTGACTTATCAGCCAGCATTCAGCCACTCTCATGCACGAAATCTTCCATTTAGTTTACATGGAAATCTTCCCTTTTGGATTCTCAATTAAAAATTTATACTAAACATTAAATGTAAAGCAAAATAGGATTCAGAGAGATTTGTTGTATTTACTATGTATGAGAGATTTCGTATTTATTTATTCACTAATTCTTACTATGAATAAAGAATTTCATGAATAAATGTTCATTGCTTGATATATATATCTCTGAACAATTTCTAATGATTTGAAATGCATGTTTTTCTCATTAGTTATCCTTATTTCTACTGGAATAAGTGTCCACAGAACTTCTCACACTGCTATTCTAGAAGTGGAACTTACTTTAGCAAATTTTATAAAAAATATGTAACCTTGTGAAACACATGGCTCAAGACTCTTCCAGAACCTTGGTATGGGCTTGTGGAAGCAAGGAATCTGAAAGTTAAAATTGATTACCTTCAGAATAAATAGCCTACAACAATGTGGGGGTAAACCTTACAACTGCAAATACTGCATGTTGCTGAAAATTGTTTGTATATATGTAGGTGTGTGTGTTTGTAAGGGAAAAAGGACAATGAAATAAAGATTAAAAGATCAGGAAGCATATCAGGACAGCTAGAGAAGAAAGTTGTGGAAAGAAAATAGCTATATTTCCAGCCATACAATTCTAAGTTTTCTGTTTTGTTCTTTCTCCTCATGTTATAGAAGAGAAGTGAAGCAGGAAGAGAAGGAAGAGGGGTAGAAGGAGAGAGGGATGGGGAGGCAAAAAGGGAGGGGAAGCTGAAAAGGAGAGAGTGAGCTGTCAGAGGGTAGGTGATAAATGGAGCTAGTGCCAAGTCAAGGAAGTCAGAGGAAGAATTTCTAGAAGGCAAGATCATAACTCCTTGAGAACCCAGAGAGGGCAAAGTAAACAATGATGGTGCCTTTAGCACTGCACCACGGTAGAGTCTTTAAAGAGGAAGCTTTTTAGTAAAGTACTGGGGTTGAATTCTGCTCCTAAGGTGTAAGACATCCTCGATTTGGCACCAAGAAATTGAATGTAGTGAAACCTGTGCTATTGCTAAAGGAAGAAGTCCACTTTGAAACAAAGTTCATAAGTAGCGCTGAAGAGTATGGTGTCTTCATGAATCTGTATCTTTCACTCTGATTTTCAGGTTTTTCTCTTTCTTTAGAGTATCAAGTGGCTGTTTCTACTATATCTCATTTAGTATTATTTCCTTCTCATGAAAATAACATATTTGTCACCCTGTCAGTTTCCTAGCTGCAGTCAAATCAGTATTGGACAAATATAATAAAGACAATGGTAATATAACTCTGTCCCATTCAATACAGACAACATCAGCAAAAAGAAGGGCAATACTAATTCATTTCAAGCTATTAGATTAGCCCAATAATTCCACACAAGCACAGTCATGACCCAGGACATGCTGCCACCTGATAACACCAGGATGTCATCTGACCTTGTGTCTCATGTCAGGATGAGCTGCAGCCTGTCTTGATGCTGATCATTTTTTTAAATTGTATTTTATTTTTAATTGGAGGAAAACTACAATATTGTGATGGTTTTGCCATACACAAGCATTAATCAGCCATAAGTATACATATCCCCCCCTGCCAAGTTGTCCTCCCACCTACCTCCCCATCCAAACCCTCTAGGTCCTCACAGATCACCAGCTTTGGGTTCCCTGCATCATAGGATGCTGATCATTTTTTTAGAAAACTAATTAACCCTTGCAGATCCCTTCCCACCCCTGTACTAATCTTATCATGGTCTCCTTCTCCCAGAGCAGGGCTCCTTTAGCACTGGAGAGAAAGATGCTCTGAGGAAAAAATAGAGTTCTTACCTGTTTTCTTCTCAGCTTAGTTGGAGTGGTTCTGCAACTTCTCTGTCTCTCACTAGATGTTTAGACTTCTGTTTCACCCACTTGTATGCTAGGTATTGCTTGCTTTCCTTTAGCAACCGGACAGAAGTAGAACAACCTCTTTAATAGCTTTAGAGTAATATGAAACTGAAAGCATTGAGAGCAAAGCAATGACTCAACAACCATAAAGGGAATCCTTGGAAGCTAGCCTAGTTGGAGGGAAGATGGGTTTGACATAATTTCTCAACTAGAACCTTCACATTAATTTTTTTGAAAGACATCTTAGAGATCATTTACTATTTTGAAAAGTGTCTATTAGATACTTAAGTATAATGGAACGTGTCTCAGAATTGGGGATCAGTTTAGGAAACCCAGAAGAGGAAGCATATTAATTTTTAGGTTTAATTTCCTTAAATAATGGACACACAGTGGACTTGGCTCCTCATTTATGCATGCCACAAGTGAGGAAAAAGACGCATCTTACACATTTATGAACACACAGCCCCTGGAACTTAATACCAACTGCACAGGCAGAAAGGAGTTCCATGTGTTGCACACATGTTCCATGGTCTGTGCTGACGGTGCTACATGGGATACATATTGATATCTCAATACAGACATTTCCCCACCATTTTATAGAAGCTGAGACACAGAAAGATTTAATGTCTTGTCTCATATTACAGCACTGTAGATGATCTGAACCGAATCATCCTTGTTTCCAAACCCTCTTGTTTAACCTCTTCAATATACTGCCTTTCCTTGTCTGTTCAGTGAATAGCAGTAGAAGTAATAGCTTTATTTCTTGATCGCTCTAAGGAGCACATATGTTACAAGTCTAATTCAATCCTGAGTATAATCATGCAAAATAAGTGGCCTTGTCTCCATCTTACAGTGAAAAAACAAGAAGACTTGAGGGAGGGTAAATAATATGCCTGGTCAAATTCACTAAGCATGTCGTAGAGATGGGATGTGAATTTGAAACTGTGTTTGCCCTTAAACTCTTCTTTTTCTCCTCCTCAACGGGGCTTCTGAGGGAGGGAATAGGAAAGTGAGGAGGAAGGGAGATATTCAAGGAGGAAGGAAAGTATTTATAAGTTCTTCTGATCTCATGGTACATTGGTGTTTCTCCCCACCTGGAAGCCAGTGTCTGAAATTTAACAAACAGAATTATTTGTTTTAATTATTGTGTTTTGTTTTTTTATTATTTAACAAATAATTCTATTTGTTAAATTATTTTCTTTTCTTCTTTGATATTATCTTTTAAAGTGTCTCTGAGTAAGAAGTACTTCAACTTGCTTTGAAAAATATGACTTATCTGGGTCTTCCATTTGCTGGAAGGGCTTCCCTGGTGGCTCAGATAGTAAAGAAACTGCCTGCAATGTGGGAGACCTGGGTTCCATCCCTGGGTCTGGAAGATCTCCTGGAGAAGTGAATGGCTACCCATTCTAGTATTCTTGCCTGGAGAATCCCATAGACAGAGGAGCCTGGTGCGCTACAGTTTATGGAGTCACAAAGAGTCAGACACAACTGAGTGACTAACATTTGCACTTTCAGTTGTTGGAACACACTCAGGTTCTTCTTGTCTTAGCAATCTGTGTATAACAATTCGCTACATGTGTACCTGTCTTATGCCAGGTCTTGGCAAGACTGGTTCCTTCTTGTTCTACTGGTCTCAGCTAAACAGTATCTTCTCATTGAGGTCTTCCATGATTGCTAATCTCCATCCTATCATCCTGTTTTTGTTTTTTTTTTCACTTTTCCCTATGACTACCTGAAATTCAAGTTCATAAAAGCATTGACTCCTTGTGTCCACTGATGTATCTCCAGCAATTAAAACATGGTTTGACTGAGAGTATAAGCTCAGTGGGTATTATATGTGACTAAGTATAAAACAACTTCAAATATGAGAGTAACACCACTGTTTGCCAACTTGAAGTGTAGAAGAAATATTAAAATGCTTATGTAAAGCATTTATTTGTTAGCTTACTTACATTGTTAAATTATATATTTTATGTATATATAAATCTACTTCTGCTTTATTGACTATGTCAAAGCCTTTGTGTAGATCAAAACAAACTGTGGAAAATCTTCAAGAGATGGGAATATCAGACCACCTAACTTGCCTCCTGAGAAATCTGTATGCAGGTCAGGAAGCAACAGTTAGAACTGGACATGGAACAACGGACTGGTTCCAAATAGGGAAAGGAGTACATCAAGGCTGTATATTGTCACACTTATTTAACTAATATGCAGAGCACATCATGAGAAACGCTGGGCTGGATGAAGCACAAGCTGGAATCAAGATTGCTGGGAGAAATATCAATAACCTCAGATATGCAGATGACACCACCCTTACGGCAGAAGTAAAGAAGTAAAGAGCCTCTTGATGAAAGTGAAAGAGCAGAGTGAAAAAGTTGGGTTAAAACTCAACATTCAGAAAACGAAGATCATGGCATCTGGTCTCATCACTTCATGGCAAATAGATGGGGAAACAGTGGAAACAGTGACAGACTTTACTTTTTTGGGCTCCCAAATCACTGTAGATGGTGACTGCAGCCATGAAATTAAAAGATGCTTGCTCCTTGGAAGGAAAGTTATGACCAACCTAGACAGCATATTAAAAAGCAGAGATATTACTTTGCTGACAAAGGTCCATCTAGTCAAGGCTATGGTTTTTCCAGTAGTCATGTATGGATTTAAGAGTTGGACTATAAAGAAAGCTGAGTGCTGAAGAATTGATGCTTTTGAACTGTGGTGTTGGAGAAGACTCTTGAGAGTCCCTTGGACAGCAAGGAGAGCCAACCATTCTATCCTAAAGGAAATCAGTCCTGAATATTCATTGGAAGGACTGATCCTAAAGCTGAAACTCCGATACTTTGGCCACCTGATGTGAAGAACTGACTCACTGGAAAAGACCCTGATGCTTGGAAATATTGAAGGCGGGAGGAGAAGGGGATGAGAGAGGATGAGATGGTTGGATGGCATCACCGACTCAATGGACATGAGTTTGAGTAAACTCCAGGAGTTGGTGATGGACAGGAAGGCCAGGCGAGCTGCAGTCCATGGGGTCACAAAGAGTCGTACATGACTAAGTGACTGAACTGAGCTGAATGCTGATATATTTTTCTTACATCTTATAAAATAACTTTTTGAGTGAAATATAGTTGATATACAATATTACACTAGTGTCAAGTGTACTACATAATGACTTGACATATGCTACATTATGGAATGATTATCACAATAAATCTGTAACTATCAGTCCCCATACAAAGTTATTAAAATATCATTGACCATATAGCTTATTTAGTATATTACATTACTGTGGTTTATGCATTTATAACTGGAGGGTTGTAACTCAATCCAATCCCCTTCACCCTTTTGCCCGCCATGGCTCTGTATTTGCAAAAGTGTACTGAAACACTGTGGTGCTGTGGCCTTACTCACTATACTAACTGTGACATTCTGATTAGTCATATTGTAAAGTAAAAAGTCTCTGACTCTCCTCTACTTTTTGTTATGAGACAGCATGGTCTTCTGTCAGTTAAGGACAGCTTGCAACTATTCTACTGAACACATGCCAATCAAAAGCGAAAGCAAGCTTAGTTTCTCAGAAATGGACTAGATGTTAGGAAACCAGCTCCTTCCTGATTAGTACAATGGGTTATGTGCAGTTTTATGTTTGTTTTTTGTGTGTGTGTGTGTGTATGTCTGTCAAGCTGCTTGAAATATTTTCTAGGGACATTTGTTTCTAAATGCTGGCTAGGAGGAAGCTGTAATTCCTCACTTTCCTGTGTACGTGGAGTTGCAGTCTCTAGAACATTTATATTATTCTAAAAATAGCCACAGATCAAGTTAATTTGCAGATTAGTATTATTGCATTAAAACTTTGTATGTGTGTAAGTGTTTAATGCTTTCAAATGCTGTCCAAATTTTAGTTTCCATAAAACAGACTCTGAATTTTAGGTTTGGAATGTTTTTATATTAGATTGCTTGACATGTGAAAAACTTCATGCGGCCTGTTCTAAGGTACTCAATACCAGGGACATTATTCAGCTGGAGGCACTAAGTCTCATATACAAAGGAATCAAGACAGCACATGAGAAAATAATATGCAATCTACGTGTATGTATAGGAAACATATGTACTTGTGTGCACCTGCGCTAGGTGCAGAAGGGTGTGTAAAGATCTATTAGACATAGTCGTAGCCCTAAATACAGCTTAATCTAGTGGATGAGATTGACTTGTACTCAAATAATAAAAGGAAAGGAATGGAAAGGATAGGAGGGAGGAGCACTATTATCCACACAGTAGTCTCAAGATCTCTTAAATTAGAACATTTAAAGCTTTACCCCATGAGGAATTTATTTTTATGTTAGTTATAGGAAATAGATTGAATTTTAAGTATTTTTTAAAATAGCCTGACGGTTCTTATTAATATGTAACCTTATTTCTCGACCATCTATTCTGTCCTCTCTGTTCATCCTAGCAAACTCAGTACAACACTTCAAATAACTATCACTTGTATGTTGTTTCAATAATTTAGTGAATTCTTTTGAATACATGTTTTGGTTCCTCTTACCCACAAATTCTTAGTGAAAATTAGGATCACTTTGTGAAATTCCTCCATAATTGGGATTATGTTACATGTAACAGGGAAATACAAATGACTTATAGACACTATTTTTAGTTAATTGTTTTCATATTTGAGTATGGATTGCTATTTTATTTAAAATCCTTTTTTAGTCTTTCAGTATTATTGTGTAGTTTTCTATAATTCTTTTCAAATTCAAATTTGAATTTGCTGTATTATTTTTCCTATTTGTAATTAAAAAACAAATAGTAAGTTTTACACTATTTTAAGTGTACAAATTAAGTATATTTAAATGTCAATTATATTCACATCATTGTGGAACTGATCTCCAGAGCTTATTTATCCTGCAAAACCAAAACTCTATACCTACTGAACAACTTCCCATTACCCTCTAACCCTAGCCCTTTACAACCACCATCCCACCTTCTGTTTATATGAGTTTGGACTACCTTACATACTTCATGTGAGTGAAATCAGAAAGTATTGCTCACTTTTGTAGCTGGGCTATTTTAATTAAAATAATGGTTTCATGGTCAACCCATGTTATAGCATGTGGCAAGATTTTTCTTTTTTAAAGCTAACATTTTCCTTGTGTGTATCTACAGCATTTTTTTATCCATTCATCTGTTGATATGGGCATATGGTTTACTTTCACCTCTTGACTATTGTGAAAAATGCTCAATGTGAATAATTCTCTTTGAGATACTGCTTTTAATTCTTGTGGACATGTACCCAGTAGTGGAATTTCCTGCTCATATGATAACTCTACTTTAATTGTTTAAGGACTCACTGTACAGTTTTCCATAGGAGCTGCATAATTTTTCATTTCCACTCACAATTCACAAGAGCTCCAATTTCTTCATGTGGTCATCAATATTTGTTATTTCCTATTTTTTAATAGTGGCCATGCTCATATATGGGGCTTTCCAGGTGGTGCTAGTGGTAAGGAATCTGCCTGCCAACACAGGAGACTCGAGAGACACAGGTTTGATCCCTGGGTTGGGAAGATTCCCTGGAGGAGGAAATGGCACCCTATTCCAACATTCTTGCCTGGAAAATTCCAGGGACAGAGGAGCCTGGTGAGCTACAGTCCATGGGGTTGCCAAGAGTCAGACTCAAATGAGCAGCTGAGCACACACATGCATTGTTGTATACCTTTCAGCTCTAAATATTGTGTGATTCTGTTCTACAAGTGAGCTAATGGAAAAATAGCAGGAATTATATTTTTCCAGCACTTTACAGCTAAATCTGGACACACATGATTAAGTTTTAAAGTGGAATATGAGCAGAAGCACATGTGTGTCTCTGGAATAGAGCTGTAGAATGCTGAGCCTATACTCGGCCAGCCTGTGTTTCCATTATTATTGTCTGAATTTCAGATTTCACAGTAGTCAAGTTCTGATCTTGTAGGTAAGCAAAATATCTTAGTGGGTACAGAACATCAAACTGAAAGAAAATTGAATCCCTGAATGACCCTTTCATATAAGCCTTGAGTGTTAGAACTATATCAATCATGGCTTCTAACCCATAGCAATAGCCTTTTGATCTCTATCTCCAATATCCACTTTATTCTCTCCTCCTGCCATCAGAGAGACAGTCCTCTAGCATAGCTCTGGGCAAGCCTAATAATAACCTTCAATACTCTACCTGTCTTGAAGCCCATCACTCAGGTCCCAACATATCTTTCAAACTCTTTTTCCACGAGCTGCTACATGACTACAGTGGATTCAGGCTAACCCTAGAATCCCACCTCTGTATATTTGCTTATTGTCCTTCTACTCCCTTGGATTATAGATCCCAGTAAAACATAACCCTGTGTGTTGCAGGAAAGCCATAGCATGTCCCAACTTGAATACCCCAAAATATGGACTGTTTAAAAAACTGATCCTCTAATTTCACCATGAAATCTTAAAAGAAAGAATATATTTTAATACTTCAAATTAGGAAGGAGAGGACATTAACTCATATTAAAAGACAGATTTTCCATAAAAAATGCTATTGGTTGCAAGTCATTACATGCCAAAGGAAATGGGTATATTTAATTTTTTAAATTAGAAATTTGTTTCCTGAATTTTCTCCATGTCAAGATTTTTTTTATTGCATTATTTATTTTTTAATTGAAGAATAATTGCTTTACAGAAATTTTGTAGGTTTCTGCCAAACATCAATATGTATCAGCCATAGGTCAAAGTCTTTCTTCATTCATCTGTCATTTTAAGAATCTATTTTTGACAGCTTTACAAAAAGTGAATCTCTAATATTTAAGTCTCAGTTTGTATTATGGCATTGTCAAATAGTCAACTTCATACCAAGATACTGCTGAAAATGGAATTAACACTTTTAATGTTTTGTCATCCACTCAGAATATTCTGGGCAAAGTGGCTAATGATCCAAAGTGCACAGAGATTCCATGACACAGTTCCTACCTGCATCCATCCAGAAGACAACAGATGTAGTAAAAGAGTAATTGGATCGTGCAATTCTAGTTCATTAGTTCAACACAGAGGAGTGCCTTACATTCCCATATTTTTAGTTTCTCCAGAATTATTGCTCACACTAACATTCAGTGATTATCAGAAGTACCCTAATAGAAGAAAAACTGAAAGCTGAGAGGAAGATGTTTGAAGATTTGACAGATTTAAAAAATTTAAATATTCATTTTTAATTATTTTATTTTTTAAAAATAAGAAATTGAAGTATAGTTGATTTACAGTGTGCTAATTTCTACTGTACAGTGACATGATTCAGTTTGAATCTTTATTTATGCATCACTGAAAGTGAAGTCCCAAAATACACAAATCCTGGTCCCCCAAATCTGCATTCATCCCAGGGAAAAAAAATGGAAGAATAAGCCTCTAAGTAATAGTGATTATTTTGAACTATAAAATCATAGTTTTATAAATATACACAGACCTTTCCATGGGGCACCTTTGGACAAGAGAGCTCCTCTGACATGGGCTCCAGGATGGCCTGAATGACTGTCTAAAGCCATGACAAACCTAGACAGCATATTAAAAGCAGAGACATTACTTTGCCAGCAAAGGTCCCTATAGTCAAAGCTATGGTTTTTCCAGTAGTCATGTATGGATGTGAGAGTTGGACCATTAAGAAGGCTGAGCGCCAAAGAATTGATGCTTTTGAACTGTAATGCTGGAGAAGACTCTTGAGAGTCCGTTGGACTGCAAGGACATCAAACCAGTCAATCCTAAAGGAAATCAATTCTGAATATTCACTGGAAGGACAGATGCTGAGGCTGAAGCTCCAAACTTTGGCCACTTGATGCAAAGAGCTGACTCATTAGGAAAGACCCTGATGCTGGAAAAGACTGAAGTCAGGAGGAGAAGGAGAAGGCAGAGGATGAGACGGTTGGATGGAATCACCGACGCGATAGACGTGAGTTTGAGTAGGCTCCAGGAGTTGGTGATAGAAAGGAAAGCCAGGCGTGCTGCAGTCCATGGGGTCGTAAAGAGTCGGACACAACTGAGCGACTGAACAACAAAAGTTACCCCACCTTAGGCAAAAGACTGGAAGAGGTGTGGGAACATATGAATGCTGCATAGCACTGTCTTATAATAAAAGAGCATCAAGCTCTTTGCTTTTTGTCTCCTGATGTCATGAAATGTCCCACTCATTGAGATGAAAATCAGTTCAGTTCAGTTCAGTTGCTCAGTTGTGTCAGACTCTTTGTGACCCCATGAACTGCAGCACGCCAGGCCTCCCTGTCCATCACCAACTCCCGGAGTTTACTCAAACTCGTGTCCATTGAGTTGGTGATGCCATCCAACCATCTTATCCTCTGTCGTCCCCTTCTCCTCCTGCCTTCAATCTTTCCAAGCATCAGGGTCTTTTCCAGTGAGACAGTTCTTCACATCAGGTGGCCAAAGTATTGGAGTTTCAGCTTCAGGATCAATCCTTCCAATGAATATTCAGGACTGATTTCCTTTAGGATGGAATGGTTGGCTCTCCTTGCTGTCCAAGGGACTCTCAAGAGTCTTCTCCAACACAGAAGTTCAAAGGCATCAATTCTTCAGCGCTCAGCTTTCTTTATAGTCCAACTCTCACATCGATACATGACTACTGGAAAAACCATAACATTGGCTAGATGGGCCCATGTTGGCAAAGTAATATTTCTGCTTTTTAATATGCTGTCTAGGTTGGTCATAGCTTTCCTTCCAAGGAGCAAGCATCTTTTAATTTCATGGCTGCAGTCACCATCTGCAGTGATTTTGGAGCCCCCCAAAATAAAGCCTCTCACTTTTTCCCCATCTTTTTGTCATGAAGAGATGGGACAAGATGCCATGATCTTAGTTTTCTGAATGTTGAGTTTAAGCCAACTTTTTCACTCTCCTCTTTCACTTGCATCAAGCGGCTCTTTAGTTCTTCTTCACTTTCTGCCATAAGGGTGGTGTCATCTGCATATCTGAGGTTATTGATATTTCTCCTGGCAATCTTGATTCCGAAAGCTTGTGCTTCCTCCAGCCCAGCGTTTCTCATGATGTACTCTGCATATAAGTTAAATAAGCAGGGTGACAATATACAGCCTTGACGTTCTCCTTTTCCTATTTGGAACCAGTCTGTTGTTCCATGTCCACTTCTAACTGTTGCTTCCTGACCTGCATACAGGTTTCTCAAGAGGCAGGTAAGGTGGTCTGGTATTCCCATCTCTTTCAGAATTTTCCACAGTTTATTGTGATCCACACAGTCAAAGGTTTTGGCATAATCAATAAAGCAGAAATAGATGTTTTTCTGGAACTCTCTTGCTTTTTTGATGATCCAGCGGATGTTGGCAATTTGATCTCTGGTTCCTCTGCCTTTTCTAAAACCAGCTTGAACATCTGGAAGTTCACGGTTCACGTATTGCTGAAGCCTGGCTTGGAGAATTTTAAGCATTACTTTACTAGTGTGTGAGATGAGTGCAATTGTGTGGTAGTTCAAGCATTCTTTGGCCTTGCCTTTCTTTGGGATTGGAATGAAAACTGACCATTTCCAGTCCTGTGGCCACTGCTCTGTTTTCCAGATTTGCTGGCATATTGAGTGCAGCACTTTCACAGCATCATCTTTCAAGATTTGAAATAGCTCAACTGGAATTCCATCACCTCCACTAGCTTTGTTCATAGTGATGCTTTCTAAGGCCCACTTGACTTCACATTCCAGGATGTCTGGCTCTAGGTGAGTGATCACATCATCATGATTATCTGGGTCATGAAGATCTTTTTTGTACAGTTCTTCTGTGTATTCTTGCCACCTCTTCTTAATATCTTCTGCTTCTGTTAGGTCCATACCATTTCTGTCCTTTATTGTGCCCATCTTTGCATGAAATAGTCCCTTGGTATCTCTAATTTTCTTGAAGAGATCTCTAGTCTTTCCCATTCTGTTGTTTTCCTCTATTTCTTTGCACTGATCGTTGAGGAAGGCTTTCTTATCTCTCCTTGCTATTCTTTGGAACTCTGCATTCAGATGGGAATATCTTTCCTTTTCTCCTTTGCTTTTCGCTTCTCTTCTCTTCCTAGCTATCTGTAAGGCCTCCTCAGACAGCCATTTTGCTTTTTTGTATTTCTTTTCCATGGCGATGGTCTTAATCCCTGTCTCCTGTACAATGTCATGAACCTCCGTCCATAGTTTCTTGGAATACACTATTTATAATTTAATGCACAACAATCTCTATTTCAATTCCTGATAATTTTATTTGTTGCTTATTTTTCTCCAGACCACTTACCATCATGTAATACATATACCGACTTTGACTGTTTTTGTTTTGTTAATCACCTGCCTGAGCCTAGACTAGAGCTGCATGGGACATGGGTTTTATCCACTTTGTTCACTTCTGGACACTCAGCACTTAGAACAATGCACAGCACATGTAGGTATTCCACACATATTTCTTGAATTATTGAGACATCACGTTGTCTTGGAACTCCTAGAACCTTTTCTGACAGCTTCTCTCATCTCCTTCAAGTTGCATCCTGCTTTTGCTCACCCCTGAAATGTTCGTGTTCTCAAGGCCCCATCATATAGCCTTTGCTTTCTCATTCTGTTCATTTTATGCATCATATGGGCATCATTAAAACATAAATAATTTTGTTGTCTAACAAATCCTGCCTACTTCTCTGGGCATTCAAGGTCTCATTGTGGATTCAGAAACTATGTTTCAAGACTCAGTCCTCTCTGCTCTGCTACTGGGAATCTTTTTCAGAATTTAACTCAAGTGACAGCTCAGTGATGGTATGATACCTATGGTGATATCTTCTCCATTTCATTTTCCTCCTCTTCACATGGACAGAAGTAAGAAAAGGAAGTGCTACATGTTAGTGAATAGGAATGTACAGTTCTCATCTCAGCCTTCTCACAAGTTCTGCTTATGAATGCATGATTTTTCTTCTTGGGAGTCATATAAAAATATATAGGTTAACAGAAGTTGCATTAATTCTATAACATATGGAGTTTAGCTTATAAAGATATGTGGTGGATAAGGGACAGGGCATGTTTCTTGAGACAGTATTTTATATGTATAAAGTTTGGGTTGTCTGTTGAAATGAAAGTAATATCTCTTCCTATTGGGCCCTTAATTTCTTGCAGGTTTAACCCCTTTAGGTTCTGGGCAACCTGGACTGCCTGCTGTCACTGTATGTTGTGAACTTCTCTTCCTTGCTGGTTTCCATCTGGGATCCACAGTGTAATCTGAATCCAAGGTCATGTAAATGTGTTATGTACTGTATTCCTACAAACACTGGTTCTTCCATGCACAGAGCTTGGACAGTGAGGATCATAGGAAAAGTTTTGCCCTGGCCTTTTAATTTGCCATCTTAATTTGCAACCCTTCACCATGCTTCCTGGTTCCTGTTCTTCACCATCTCCTGGAGTTTTTCTCAAGAAGTGATAGTCAGTTGGCAATATGGCAGATGAGGCAAAAGTTCGTAGCCCAATTTGCTCAACTTTTGAAACATTGGTTATGTGACCTTGTGTGGTTGGACAGGTCAGGCACTGTCATGGAGAAGAACTGGACATTTTCTATTGACCAATGCCAGCTGCAGGCACTGCAGTTTTCAGTGCATCTCATCAATTTGCTGAGCATATTTCTCAGATGTAATGGTTTGCCAGGATTCAGAAAGCTGTAGTGAATCAGACCAGCAGCAGACTACCAAAAGGTCATGACCTTTTTTTGATGCAAGTTTGACTTTGGAAAGCGCTTTGGAGCTTCTTCTCGGTCTAGCCACTGAGCTGGTCATTGCTGGTTGTTGTATAAAAGCCACTTTTCATCACACGTCATAATCCAATTGAGAACTGGTTGGTTGTTGTTGCATGCAGTAAGATAAGACACTTCAAAACGATCACTTTTTTTTTGATTTGCCATCAGCTTACCAGGCACCCACTTATCAAGTTTTTCACCTTTACAGTTTGCTTCAAAGGCCTAACGTCCACCCCTACCTTTCTTTCTGAATATAAAGTGCTGGTGTCAATTTGAAAGTGCTGATGACAAAACTTGTAAGTGCTGGTGACAAAATTTGAAACCTCGTTTATGGTTAAAAAAGCAAGATGGAAAATGAAAATAGGGCAGGACTACTTGAAATAAGACTAAGAAAATGGCTGTTTATTCTCCTGACCTGTAAAATCTATTGTTTATATCAGGGAAACAGAAATTGATTTCAGGGATGATGGAAACTTTTTGTGAATTGTGTACAATGTAAAGGAAAATACTATGAATTCTTTACATCCTGAAGTAAAGACAGTTTACGCATCTCCTTTTTAGAATGTTTCTTTGGAGATAGTTGGGCAAGAGTCAGTCCTTTCCTCAGTTTTTTAAATGTAAGTTTCATGTGTACCGCATTATAATTTGACATTGGTATACACAACAAAGTGATCACAACCACAAGTCTAATTGCCATTGATCACACTGCAGTTGACTCTCTTCACCAATTTTGTCTACCCCTCACTCCCCCTTCCCCTTTGGTAATTGCCAATTGTTTGCTGTATCTATGAGTGTGTTTTGTTCTATTTTGTTTGCTCATTTGCTTTTTTTAAGATTCCACATACGAGTGAAATAGTATGGTATTTGCTTTTCTCTGCTTGAGTTATTTCACTTTGGATAATACCTTCAAGGTCCATCTATGTTGTTGCAAATGGCAGAATTTCATTCTGTTTAATGGCCAAGTAGTATTTATTTTATGTATAAACCCATTCATCTTCTTTATCCATTCATCCACTGACAGGCACTCAGGTTGTTTCCATATCTTAGCTATTGCACATAATGCTATAAAGATAGGGGTGCATGTGTGTGTATGCTTAGTTGCTTAGTCATGCCTGACTCTTCTCTACCTCATGGACTATAGCCCACCAGGCTGATCTATCCATGGATTTCCCAGGCAAGAATACTGGAGTGGGTTGCCATTTTCTCCTCCAGGGAATCTTCCTAACCCAGGGATCAAACCCTGGTCTCCTGCATTGCAGGCAGATTCTTTGCCTGCTGCTACTAGGGAAGCCCATGGCTATGCATATATCCTTTCAAATTAGTTTTTGTGTTCTTTGGATAAATACTCAGAATTGGAACAGCTGGGTCATATTGTAGTTCCAGTTTCTTTGGAGGAAACGTCATACTGTTTTCCATAGTTGCTGGACCAACCTCTATATTTTCTCTAAAATTTTGAATGCCAATAAAACTTCCCAGGGACTAAATAAAACCACTGGCAGCTTTATAACCTAGAGAGGTCTCCAAGTGCTTCAGCTCTGTCCCTTTTGAAATGTGAATAGCCAGAAAGTTAGAGCCTCAGGCTCCCTGACACCTTGAGAGTTTAAACTAGGCTCAATCCTGGCTATAAACATTTCTCTTCAGGGAGATGAGAGAAGTTAGAATATTCTTTTAGATGAGGGCAATTAACAAAACAATGAATACCTCAGTTCCCACGTTAGCATAGGTTGAACTCTATAAAGGAAGGTACAGAAAGTTCAGCATATGACAGCAAAATGTGCTGTTCAGTCTACTAATGGGAAAATGGGATACAACTGATTCTAAGAAAATATGTTATATAGTAAAAATTGTGCAGTGCAAAAAGATTCAACTATTTGCATATATAAGTAACATGATTTTATTCTTTCTAGTCATTTCAGTCTATCTATATGCATGTACTTTGTGCATGCATGCGTGCTAAGTTGCTTCAGTCATGTACGACTCTCTGTGACCCTATGGACTGTAGCCTGCTAGGCTCCTCTGTCCATGGGATTCTCCAGGTAAGAATCCTGGAGTGGGTTGCCATGCCCTTTTCCAGGGGATCTTCCCAACCCAGGGATCGAACCTGAGTCTTCTATATCTCTCGAATTGGCAGGCAGGTTCTTTACCACTAGTGTGACCTGGGAAGCCTATGCATGTACTACGTACTGCTTATTCAGTAAAATAACAAATTTCCTTCTGTTTTTATTGTTATGGAGAGGATTTATTTGTTAAGACTTTTAATTCACCAATAATATGAAAGAATGAATTTCCTGCCTACACTACATATCCCTTTCCAGATGACCAAAGTTATTGTCTACAGATAAATTTGGGCAAGTTGGTTGTGAATATTCAATTCATAATAGGTACAAAATTATTCTATTTATGGAAACATTTATAAACTAATAATAAAAACCTTGATTACTATATGTGTCATTCTTAGAATTTCTAGTTCATGGTTGGGATTTTAGTTTATTATTTTTATTCTTTATGTGACTAATGAATTTTTAAAATGACTAAATTATTTTACAGTCATGGAAGAACATATACATAATAGTAAAGTAATTATCTTTTGAAAAAATCTTTTATTTTAAGAAAAAATTTCTGCTAGGTGTTCGGTATTGAAATTCATCTGTCATTTTTTTATATGCAAGTATTTAATAATCAGTGACATTGTGCAAAGTCAATCTTATATAGTGTTCGATGTACACAGATGAGTTATCTTAGGTAGGTTACATAGGAAATGTGGTCACCATGAGGGATTTTACTACTCCTCTTGGTTTGGATTGAAATCAGGAGCAACTGATGAAGTTGCAGGGTACAATAAAGGTGTTTTATCCTGGTAAGTTCATGTGTGCATGCTCAGTCACTAAGTTGTGTCTGACTCTCTGTGACCCCATGGACTGTAGCCCACCAGGCTCCTCTGTCCATGTGTAAGTAGGAGACAAAATTTCAGAACAATAGTAGGTTGGGCTGGAAAAAATTATTTTTCCCATGTGGTAATTAACATCAAAATATTTCAGAATAATAGTGTGTTGTGTATGTTTAAATGTAGACTCCAATTTATTCTCATAGAGTGGTTAACAGAATGTGACTTGACAAATCTAGAGTAAAACATTTTAAGATAAGTTGGTTTTGTACAGGAAGTCCTCTGAATTAACAACATGGAGTTTGTTAAGTGGCATCAGTTCAGTTCAGTTCCGCGGTCAGTCATATCTGACTCTTTGCGACCCCATGGACTGCAACAGGCCAGGCTTCCTTGTTCATCACTAACTCCCAGAGCTTGCTCAAACTCATGTACATCAAGTCGGTGTGCCGGAGTTCAGCTCCAGCAGCCAGGGAATCGCCCTGAAGGGATGAACGGGGTCGGTGAATGATGCAGCCTCTCACTCATTTGGACTGCATCTCGGCAGAGAAAATGATGCAGTTCGGCGGAGAAGATGATGCAGTCTCTCGCTCAAAGCACTGGGCTGCATGTTTATTTTAAGCATCAGGTTTTCTTTTATAATTTTACAAAAGCATTAGGTCAGAGGTATGACATCTTCAGTTTCCCCTCACCCATATTTACTGTCTCCATAAATCATTGTTGTCCTTCAGAGTTCCCTCTGAAGTGTCCTTGTGATAACATCGTAACTCATTGTAACTGTATATTACATTCCTCAGTTTATTTCTTATCTCTTTAAACCCTGCTATCCCCTAGTAACTTAAGCTCATCATCTCCTAAAAAGGCTTTTAGCTGTTAGTATCTCTAAAATACCTAGTTTCCATAAGCTATAGTAAAATATGCCAACACTACAGCATACCTTAAACTTTTAGCTTCTAACTATTCTTAATTATTCCTAACCCCTAAACGCAGTACTCTTGCCTGGAAAATCCCATGGACAGAAGAGCCTGGTAGGCTGTAGTCCATGGAGTCGCGAAGAGTCGGACATGACTGAGCGACTTCACTTTCACTTTTCACTTTCATGCATTGGAGAAGGAAATGGCAACCCACTCCAGTGTTCTTGCCTGGAGAATCCCAGGGACGGGAGAGCCTGATGGGCTGCCGTCTATGGGGTCGCACAGAGTCAGACACGACTGAAGCGACTTAGCAGCAGCAGCAGCAAACTCAGCAAACTTCTTTTGCCATAAACATTCCCCTTACAGGCAGGTTTCAGATAACAATGTTTCCCATGGTCTCAAGCTGCAGCCTACGTGCTCATCCTGGAGCATTCCTTTTTTTTTTTTTTTAATGATAGGATTTCTTGATAATGGTATTTATTAACACTGGAGTGTGTCTCGAAAGTTAGGGAATTTCTAGTTTTAATTCAATGAAATTGAGGTAGCCAGCCTCCAAGATGGCCCCCAAATAACCCCCTACTTCTGGTATTCACACTTTTTTTTTTCCCCCCTCACTGTTTACTTTATTTTTTTTTTTCTTTTTCTTTTTTCTTTCTTTCTTTCTTTATTTATTTATTTTTGTTTATTTATTTATTTATTTTTTAAAATAAATTTATTTATTTTAGTTGGGGGCTAATTACTTTACAATATTGTAATAGTTTTTGCCATACATTGACATGAATCAGCCATGGGTTTACATGTGTTCCCCTTCCTGGACCCCCCACCCACCTCCCTCCCCATCCCATCCCTCTGGGTCATCCCATTGCCCCGTCCCTGAGCCCTTGTCTCATGCATTGAACATGGAATGGTGTTCTGTTTCACATATGATAATATACATGTTTCAATGCTATTCTCCCAGAACGTCCCACCCTCATTCTTTGTAAAGATCCTTGAAAAAATGTCAATAGTTAACTTTATGGATTATAACATTCTTTCCAGCCAACTCAACCGGAGGAAGGAAAGGACAAGTCAGAATCACAAGACCTAACTCCTTCATCCTGGGACCGTGCCTGCCGGATGAGGAGAGGGGGTTGGGGCCATGCCTCCATTTTGTCAGTAATGCCTATCGTGGCTCCCGACATCGGTGATGCTATCAAACTGATGTCTATCGAGTTGGTGATGGGCTTTCCTGATAGCTCAGGCCTAAAGAATAGGCCTGCATTGCAGGAGATCCTGGTTCGATACCTGGGTGGGAAAGATCCCCTGGAGATGGGATAGGCTATCCACTCCAGTGTTCTTGGGCTTCTCGTGTGGCTCAGATGGTAAAGAATCCACCTGCAATGCAGGAGACCTGGGTTCGATCCCTGGGTGGGGAAGATCCCCTGGAGATGTGAAATGGCATAAGAGTCAACAATAATAATGACTATGACATCAGTGTGGCTTAAAACATGTGATAGGTTAGGAGAACTGAGCAAGTCTCAGCCCCCTTTTCTGAACAGGAAGTAAAGCAGGAAGCCGTGGCTCCTGCCAGCTTTCTGTGTTCCAAGGTTCGCCTCTGTTGCCCTGCCTCTCCCCACCCCAGGGAGGACCAGGCCCTGAGAGAACTTCAAGTTCCGAGGACCTGCCACAGTTGCTCACAGCTGCTCACTGTGGACCAGGCCTTTGCTTCATGGAGCAGGACTTTTCCAGGCTGCATACTGATTGTTTAAATGTTCTTACCTGTGTTATAGTCAATGTTCACACAACTAGCAGAATTGAACATGAGCCTGAGGAGACCAAAGGAGACCACCTGACACTGTCTTTTCAGTCCTGCTTCTTTAAAAAGTCCTATCTTGTATTCTTGAAGAGAAGTCTCTTGTGTTGTTTGCAATTGTAATGAGTTCCTGCAACCCATCTGTAGCACTGAAGAACTGCCTTAATAAATACACCCTGTGAGGACTATGTAATACCCAGTCAACAGATGAGAGACCTTTGTGAGGCAGGCCACACACAAGTCTGAGGAGAAGGGGTAAGGAATGTAGAAATGTCCAGAGTAGCTCACTTCTTCCTGTACTAAAAGTTGTGTTGAAAGAATGATTGTGATGGTGCCTTCCTACAGAATTGCTCAACAAGCACTTGTATAGATCTTTGATTCCATCAGTAATTTAACATATATTTATTAATTAGGAGGTATGGAAGAGGCCTTTCACCTGGAGCTTTGTCTTGAGATGAGTATAACTTTATTCCAACAGACAATCACGTAGGACTGAACATCAGAGTCGGGCAGATTCCTTTCACTCTGCTGTAATTGTCCAGTCCCTCACTCTTAACTGCTTGGTTTCTCTAAACCATGACCACTTCCTGGCACAAATGGATGTGCCTGTTTCTTATTTGCATTACTTGTTATGTGTGTCGGACAGACTTGATGGGGAAGCAGAACTCCTCACTGCACCCTCACCCCCTTTACCAGACCATCCAGACTTCCAGTATTCAGGGCATTCCTCTGGTGATACCAGAGGGTCTTTGGGGACTGGACCAGCTATGGAACTTATTCCAGAGACTTTGGTCCAGAGACTGAACCTTAACTCACAACCCTTAAGAAAGCAGAGTCATGCTATAGATGCCACAGTCTGTCAGCCTGTGACTGTCATGTTCAGTGAGAAATGGATCCTTGTATCAAAAGCACAGTTTTATTTCAACATAAGCTTTTTAAGCAACTGACAATTATGGTGACAACCAAAGTATTGCCAATTACAGGCTCTTTCTTCACTATTTTAAACAGCATCATTGTTCTGTGGGCCAAAGGTGGTTACTTCATTGCTGTATAGTTTTCTGACATAGAAACCTCAGAGCACGTGGGGGTATCCAGTCCCTTCCAGAGAACAACAGCAGGTTCAGACGGGCATGCACGTGCTTTCTGCCCAAGTCCTCCTCTATATTGGCTAAAAACTGCCATGGAAAGGGCTTATTTGCTTAGATTTATAAACGACATGATTTTATCCTTTCTAGTTATTATAGTCTACCTATACGCTTGTACTGTCAAGCACGTGTGCTCAGCTGTGTCTGACTCTGCGATTCCATGGACCATAACCTGCCATGCTCCTCTGTTCATGGGATTGTCCAGGCAAGAATACTGGAGTGGCTTGCCATTTCCTCCTCCAGGGTATCTTCCTGACTCAGGGATCAAACCCACGTCTCCTGCATTGCAGATGGATTCTTTACCTCTGAGACACCAGGGAAGCCCCATAGGCACGTGCTAGGTATAGTTTATTGAATAATATAAAAAAATATCCTCTTTATACATCATTAAGAAGAGGAATTTCTTTAAGACTTTTAATTTACCAATAACATGAAGGATTGAATTTTTTGCCTACATTCCACACCCCTTTCCAGATGATCAAAGTTACTATCTGTAGATAAATTTGGGCATGTTTGCTGTGAATAACTCAATTCATAATAGGTACATAACTGTTCTCTTTATAAAAACATTTGTACAGCAATAATAAATACATCAGAGCCTTGAACATTATGTATTCCTTTACAAACAGCATTTCTATCTCATTGTTAGGATTGTAGCTTATTACTTTTATACTTTTCTGTGAATAGTGAATTTTTTAAATGTTTTGAATTCTTTTATAATCATAGAAGAACACATGCACAACAGGAAAATATTTTTCCTTTGAAAAAGAGGAATATTTATTTTCAAGAGAAAATTTCCTGCTAGGTGATGGGTATTGAAATCCATTGTCATACATTTGTTAGGTGAGTATTAAGCAATGAATGACATTACTTACACAATATCTGTCACACAGAGTGTTCAATGTACACAGATGAATTATCTTAATAGAGTTCCTTACATAGAAATGAGGCTGCAATAAGAGATTTTACTAGTCCTCTTGGTTTAGACAGAAACCAGGGGTAATTGATGTAGTTTTGGGGTGAAATAAAGGTGTTTTATTCTAGTGAGTAAATAGGAAACCAAGATTCAGAAAACTAGCAGGTTGGAACTGTAAAAAGTTATTTTTTCCAAGTGGTAATTAACATTAAAATATTTCAGAATAATAAGTGTGCTCTTTATGTTTAGATGCTGACTCCAATTAATGCCCATAGGGTGATTAATAGAATGTAAATTGACCAAATCTAGAATGAAACATTTTAAGGTGATTTTGTACAGGAGGTCTTCTTATCTGAATTAACAGCAAGGAGTTTGTTAAGTGACATAAGAATTAACAATGATGTCAGTGTGGCTTAAAACATGTGATATGTCAGGAGAACTGAACAGATCCCAACCCCCTTGTATGAACAGGACATAAGGTAGGGAGGGGTCATGGCTCTGCTAGCTGTGCATGTTCCAAGATTCACTCCTGTTGCCCCACTTCTCCCCACCCCAGAGAGGACCCAGGCCCTGAGAGAACTTCAAGCCCAGAGGACTTGCCACAGCTGTTCACCATGGACCAGGCCTTTGCTTCAGAGCAGGACTTCCCCAGACTGCAGATTGGTTGTTTAAATGTTCTTGCCTGTGTTACACTCAATGTTCACACAATTAGCAGAATATAATCTGAACCTTAAGAGATCAAAGGAGCTCACGATACTTTACTAGTCCTGCTTCCTTAAGAGGCTATTTCCCATATTCTTAAAGAGAAGTCTCTTTTCCAATCTGTGTATTACTGTTTCTGTTTTTAATTTTAATAACTGTGTTTATGTTTCAATAAGTAAGAATTCTTACAAAGTATAAAAGTCACAGAGGAATGTGCCATGCAAAGTTAGTTATCTTCTCATGTTATCATATTTATCCCATTGTGCTCACGCATACCAATTTCTTTTTTATTTTCCAAGATAGATGATAATATATGCACATATTCATTATTTTTTCAATCAGTAGTACAAATATACACACTTTCTGCATCTTGAGATTTTTTTCACGCTAGCACAAATAGAGTTTCCCTTTTCATTTCAGTGACTGTAGAGTTTTCCTGTGTAAGTGTGTCTCAGGATTTATCTCACTAGTATGTGACAGAGGGACTTTGAAGTTTCCAGTCTTCTGGAATTACAACAATTTTGTGACAAATCAACTCCTACATATGTTATTTGCAACTTGGGTAAATAAATCTGTAAGATAAATGGCTAAACATGGACTTCTGTATCAGCAGTACTTGCATTTAAATCTTTGATACATATTTGCACCAATTTTCACTCTGCCTAGCATTTATCAGAGACCCCCATTTCCTGGTACCCTTGCCATCCAGTGTCCTTTCCAAATTCTTCTTTTTGGCCCATCTGGGAGGTGACACATGTCCCTCCTAATTTTACCTTGTACATCATTTATAATCAATAAAGTTAAACATATTTATTTTCTTGGTATATTTTTGCCCATTTAAAAATGTGTTTGTTGTTCTTTCCTCATTGATTTATAAGGGCTCATTATAACTTAAAGAATTGATCTCCAAGACTTTATTACAGACTGTGAATGTTCTTCCTCTTCTCATTTGTTTCTTGCTTTTCTTAACACTTATCTATAATTAGTCATTATCTTCCAACTTGTTTTCCATTTCTTAAAATTAACTAATTCATTCAAAATTGTGTGGGTTTTTTTTTTTTTTTGCATATCAGGCACTGGTAATCACTTTTGTAATAACTTTAGCAATTCTTTGGTAATCAGTTTTTAAGCTCCTCTTGAACAAAACTATCATGACACACATATTTTAAAAATAAACTATAGTGTTACACTACTAAAACATAAGAAGCCTTTCAAAATATACTTACTAGGGTTTCTCAGCCCCTTTCATACGATCACTGAGAAGTTTTAGTCCCATACCAGCTACTTTATAAGGCCCAGGGAGTACTGCAATTAATGTCATACTTGCCATATCAAGGATATCTGAAGTATTGAAGGACTTTTCATTTGTTTGAATACCTTCTTTTAGTTGATCTATCTCTTTATTTAACTCCTCAGCTTTCTTTTTGAATCCTTCTGTGAGTAACTCTTTTTGCATCTGTAAAAAGGAGAGTCCCCTTTTGAAATATCCCAAATCAGCATTTTGCGTCAAACGACTACAGTTGATAGGCATGTATGTCTACTTCTCTAACACTTTAGATGCTTTTTTATATTATTCTAATACTTGCAAACATTTGCAACATGGAAGGGAGAGCATCCAGGGTTTAGAATTTCCCATGTTCCTTCAACACCATCTTCTTGGGTACAGAGAAGTTGGTCAGGTCTGAAAACTACCCCAGGGAGAGGTTCCAGCCTTATAAATATACTTTGGGAGAACATGTAGGTGAGTTCTAAATATTTGTCAGTTTCACTGAGGTAGAATGACCACACACATGTCACCAAAATGGCACTGTTGACTCAGTTCAGAACTCTAGCTATCAAACTTCAGGCTGGGACAAAGAATGCATTTAGTTTAGGTGTATAAAATGATTCAGGAGATCTGGAAACAAGTGTAGCAAATTTTACAGCTCTCAGCATCCAGTATTTCATACCAGGTACAATCTGATATTTTCAGGAGCAGATGGAACTATTCCAGGTCTCTGATGGTTGTATCCCAAATTCTAAGAACTCTAAGACTGAGGTCCTAGTCACATGGGAACAAATGTAATGCTATAATCACCATGAACAGCAGTCCAGGAGCCTGGACTATGTTATTTGTCCCATTCAAACCCTAACACTACAGAAGGTGTGGAGTCTTACAGAGGTAAACCTTCAGCATGATTCATGTCTCTTTGATGTTACAGTGAATCCCATGTTTTTGTGTTTCCCTCTGGGATCTGACTTAAGGTCAAATTCCTGTCCCTTTATTCCTGAGGAGTTAGGGTTTCCCCATCAGGCCCTGCCCAGGCCCATCTAGACTTACCTTCAGCTTGTGCTCCAGCATCATTTCCTGCTCTTTTAGAAAGTTTTCTCTTTCCCTATCCATCTTCTCTTGCAGTTGGGCCAGGTTTTCTTTGAAGCTTCTCTCTTGTGCCTCCATTTTTTGTTCCTCTTCATTCTGTTTCTCTCTTAGCAGCTCCTGTTCCCTCTCAGCTGCATCCTTCTTGGCACTCTCAGCTGTTTAACAAGAATTTTAAAGAGGGGAGAACATGAGTTATGCTGAACGGTCATTTCCTTAAGTGGCTTTAATATTGTGGGATGGAGTCTGACTCTTCCTGCTACCACATCAGACAGCATGCTTCAGCATGTGATGTAGAAGCACTGATTGGATGTACATACAACCCAAACTCCCCTGTTTACTTCCATATGTAGCAGAGAGGTTCCACAGAAGAAGAGGAAGCTCTGGTGTCAGGAAGTGTTTGTTCCCACACCTTCCAAAAGACAACACAGGAGCCACTTTCCCTTCTGAGAGCACAGTCCTCCCCTGTACCTGCTATGGCCTTGTCCGCATCAGTGAGGGCCTGGTCTGCCTTCAGGATGGCTTCCTCTACTCCTCCCTGTGACTGCAGGAAGCTCTGGAGGATCTGGTTTGCCTGAGGAAACAACAAGGAGCAAAGACTTGTCAGGTAGAAAAGACGTAGTGTCTTGCTGTGGAAATTATTGTTCAGTAAACTTCAGACTGAATCCTATAAATTCTCCATCCTTTGTAGGCTCCCCAAATGGTTACAGATCTGAGAATTATGTGCATGTCTACAAACACCCATGGAGCATTTGCTTGGAAGGCCAGCAGAGCTGATTTTCAGAAGTCCCAGAGGGCCTCGGTAAATAAGAGTCTTAGCCCTTACACAGTGCACACTAAATCTTACATGTCCCAAGACCCAGAAAATAAACAGTAATTTGATAGGAGCCTCGGTCAGACCTACCTGCTGACCCTGGAGTGGCTCCCAGATTGGCTGAAAGCAACTGGAGCTTCACTTGGGGACATAGACACTGGCAGAAAACTTTCTGGGAAGCTCCTTCCACCACTTGGACACTGGTGCTGGCGAGCGACATTTTGGAATCTTCCCCCTATCTTATTAGCCCCACGACCCAGCCCTGCCCTAATGCAATGGTCTGCAGGTGCCAGTACTGGGATGCCTCAGGCCAAGCAACTGACTAGACATGCATGCAGCTCCATCCACCAGCAGATCTCCTAAGCCCACAGCTGCCTCTGGACATGGCTGTGCCTACCAGAGGGCCAGGGACCCAGTCCCATTCACCAGGGGGACTGAGACCTGAAACCCCCAGCACCCTCCAGCCAGAGACCCTGGGACACATCAGGGGAAGAGACCAGGTGCAAAAGACCTCAGTTTCTCAATTTGTGGGGCCAGTCCCCTCATTAGCAGTCCATGTCATTCCTGGGACCAGCTGGGTTCAAGACCACCTGGACCAATATCAGGCCAACAGAATCTTCAAAATTCCCCAGATCCAAGAGCCTAACAGCTCTACCATGATCAACACATGCTCTGGAACTCCTGGACCCTGCACCCAGACCCCGGGACGTGGCTCTCTCCTCTAGTAGGGTGTTACTAGACCTAGGACCTGGCTCACCCATCAGTGGGCAGCCAACAGACCTGGGGTCTCCTGGACTCTTACTCAACTCATCAGAAACACAGCACTAGACTCAGAACCCTCCTGGGGTTCCAGTCAGCCTCCTCATGACCAGCTGCCTCTGTCTTGCAACCAAATGAACCAACAAAGACCCTCTGACTCTACTCTGCTGCTCTTTTCCAATCCCATTACTCCTCACCTTAACTCCTTTCCTGGGAACCAGTTTATAGTCTTGTTCAAACTTGTTCCTTGCTTCTAAATAGAGTCTGTATCCTCCAGGGACAAAGAATATTCCTCTTGAAATACTTTTCATCAAGGATTCTGAAAGCTGCTTAAGCTCAGCCTCACAATATTTGACAGAAGCCTCTTCACTCTGGATTATGAAACTGTCCTTCTTTTTCTCCATGATGTCCTGCCAAGGAAAAGGGAAAATTCAATAGAAAGAGGTTGTTAGACAGGATGGTCCAGCTGTGCTCTCTTGGAAGAAGCAGTCTGACAGCATCAGGGCACATGAGACTCAGAATAATAGACATGGAGTCAGGCATCTAGTTGTAGTCCCAGTTCTGACCAACTCTTTGTGTGATTTGTATGAAGTCCCCTAAATTCCCTGGGCTCAGTGTCAATATCTGTGCAATGAACGGGTTGGCAGAGGCAAAGTACTACTTTAACAGTATTAGCATTAATAGTGATCTATCCATCACCAATGAACAATGAAAAGACAATTATGACTGAAAGTGGGGCTTCTTCTGCCAACTTGGGTGGTAAGGATAAAACATACATACATACGAAATCAACTTCCTACTAATGAGTTAATTATACACTGAGCAGGACTTCCCAGGTGACACGTGGTAAAGAATCCCCATGCCAGTGCAGGACATGCAGCAGATGCTGGTCCAATCCCCGGGTTGGGAAGAGCCCCTGAAGTAGGAAATGGCAGCTCACTCCAGTATTCTTGCCTGGAAAATTCTGTGGACAGAGAAGCCTGGTGGGCTACAATCCATGGGATCTCAGAGTGAGACATGACTTAGTGAAACAACACCACACCGATTAGAGTTTTCAACTTTTCTTTTATTCTCATTTCATTGAGAATTTGAGTGTGTGAAAACATAGGAACAGAAATTTTTTGCTTGTACTTAAGATCAGTCCTGGGTGTTCATTGGAAGGACTGATGTTGAAGCTGAAATTCCAATACTTTGGCCACCTGATGTGAAGAGCTGACTTATTTGAAAAGACCCTGATGCTGGGAAAGATTGAGGGCAGGAAGAGAAGGGGACGACAGAGGATGAGATGGTTTGATGGCATCACCAACTCAATGGACATGGGTTTGGGTAGACTCTGGGAGTTGATGATGGACAGGGAGGCCTGGCGTGCTGCAGTTCATGGGGTGGCAAAGAGTTGGACACGACTGAGTGACTGAACTGAACTGATAAATTACAATCAGGCTTGTTTTCTCAATACGAAGTAAGAGATTTTTGTAACTTATAATGGCCAAGCGAGACTGAAAGTCAGACCTTCAGTGAAGGTGCTAATGGTAAGCAGAATTGTGATCTCTAAGAGTTCTCTCTCCCAGGGTCCACACTCTTCCTAGTCCCTGGACTTGTGAATATGATGAACAATTATTCTGTGTACCGACTATATTGCATGGAACATGTTGACTTTACAAAATGGAGATTACCCAGGTGAATATTACCTGATCACACTTGCACTTTACATGTTATTCTTCTCCAATTGGTGGCAGAAGTGGTAGTCCGAGAGATTAGAAACAGAAACAGGAAACAGTGCACCATTGCTGCATTGAAGATGGAGGGGAGTTCCCCAGAATGTCCATGTGGATACCATGTCAATGTGAACCTTGTTTTTAGCTATGGTACATCAAGCAGAATACCCACAAACCCTGGGTGGGATCTGACCTGAGGAATGATAAGCTAATAGATGTGTGCTGTTTCAAGTTGCTAAGAGCAGAGTAATTTGTTTTGCCACAACAGAAAATAAGAAGCCCAATTTTTAGGAAAGTGATGACCTGTCGCCTGTAGAGCCCTGTCACTCATTAGAATCTAAACTCCTTTTATGATAAGAAGCACAGGAACCGTTTTGTCAAAGAGGGGGAGTCTCAGCATCATTCCAGAAGAAAGGAATCAGGAAACATATATTCTAGGACACATTACCGTGAGCTTCTTCTGGAATATCTGGTTGTCATCCTTGAAGGAGTCCCTCATGAAGAGGGCAATGGCTTCCTTCTCACAGGCTGCATGCACCTCCAGCAGCTCCTGGAGTGTGTCTGTGGGAAGGTTCAGTCGCTGGGTCATCTGTTCACTGTAGTGATCAGCTGCCTTCTGCATGGCTGCTGAGTTCTCACGCTCAGCCAGAGTTATTACTGCGTTCTCCAAACAGGGAACTCCTCCACTGTTGATGGAATCTACGTAGGACTCAACCAGAGTCCCCAACCCTGAAAGACACATAATATTTATTAAATGCAGAGAGAATTCTTACCTGTTTTATAAATCTCACTAAAATTTTATGGAAGTGGAAGTTTCCTTTTCCTCTATTTATTCTTCTCCTCATCCTATTTACTCATTCTTGTATCCTTCTCCTGTTTGATCTATGAATCTACTTCTTTATAATAACATCACTATGCCTACTATTCACTCTATCTTTTATGGGTCTCATCATATTACAATATTGAACGAATGATCTCAAACAATATGCCCAAGATTCTCCTAGATCATTTTTCCCATTATAATAAAATAAAAAGAACTTATTATACATATAGATAAATTACATAACTTGTGGGCATTATTTGTAAGTGAAAATGTCCTGTTGAAATGTTATCAAGAATTTCAGCACAGTTGAAACAAACATGAAACCAAGCAGAGCTCATCTCAGCATGACTGCCCAGGGGGCATGTCCGTGAAGCCAGCCCTATACATGATTGTATTTACATTTGTTTCTCAGACTCTCAATGAACTTACACAGATTCATAACTACTATTTATTTTCTGATTCATGTAAATTCACAAAATATCTTGCCTATTCTCACTTGAAACACTTATCCCTTCAGACATCTCATCACCATGAAGATTTCTATCTTTAATTTATATCATTAATGTAATAGTTTCATGAGATTTGGTAGACTGCAACAAGCACTTATATATGCTTCTTTAAATGAAGAAATATGCATTTTCATGAGTGGCGTGAACATCCGTTTTCCAAGTCACATGGAGAAGAAAACAAAGCTACAGAGAAATCCAGAGTGTAATCACAAGTTTACCACACACTGAGGCACAGAGACACATGAGGTAGCGAAGGAGACTCACCTCCCCCAGTGACAGTGATTCCTTCTCTTAGGGTCTTGGGCTTTGCATGGGTGAAGATATATGAGCAAAAATCTTTTGATTGCTTCTGGAAATTCACATCCAATTGGTTATCTGATAGCTCCTCAACATGGAGTAATAGCTTTCTGTCACTTGTAGGCCGGTCAAAGACAAAGCACTTTCTTTTTGGAAAAAATTTCCTGATACACTCTCTGGGCATGTTGGAATTTTGGATTCTGGGATCCTTGCCTGCAGAATTGGAAAAAGAGCAATCATGAAAGGAATAGGGGGCTGAGGACTTTCAGTTCCAAGGATCTTTGCATCACTATAATTCTTGTGCTCGGATATCTCCTATTATTGAATCGTGCAAATCAATCTTACACTAATCTACCCAGGGGTGGAAAATCCCCTTGCCCCCTTTTTTTGTATATCTCTAAGAGCAAAGGAAGTACTTCTGAGGAGGCAGGAGAAGAATCCATTCCTAGTGACAAACTTCTGATTCTTTTCCTTAACTTTCCATGCTGTGCAGTGGATCAGCTACTTATTAGATGTTTCTTGAGCAATAGATTGGTCCAAGAAAATGTCAGAAAATATTTTTCTGGTATTACAGTTTCCATGTGAGAAATGATATATGGGCTCTACAGTAATGTGATGGTAGAAATAAAGATATTTATTATATATTTATGATATTGCTGGGAAAATAACCTGTGGAAGACAAACGATACTCAGGATGTGAAGAAACATTTTATAAATTAGAAAAAAGCACACACATTGTAGATATGATTGGAGATTACTTTAGCATACACCATTTCATGTTAGTGTAGCCTAAATGAAACCAATCCCAAAGAAAGGCAATGCCAAAGAATGTTCAAACTACCACACAATTGCACCCATCTCACATGGTAGCAAAGTAATGCTCAAAATTCTTCAACCCAGGCTTCAATAGTACGTGAACTGTGAACTTCCAGATGTTCAAGCTGGTTTTAGAAAAGGCAGAGGAGCCACAGATCAAATTGCCAACATCCACTGGATCATCAAAAAAGCAAGAGAGTTCCAGAAAAACATCTACTTCTGCTTTATTGACTACGCCAAAGCCTTTGACTGTGTGGATCACAACAAACTGTGGACAATTCTTAAAGAGATGGGAATACCAGACCACTTTACCTGCCTCCTGTGAAATCTGTATGCAGGTCAAGAAGCAACATTTAGAACCGGACATGGAACAACAGACTGGTTCCAAATTGGGAAAGGAGTACATCAAGGCTGTATATTGTCACCCTGCTTATTTAACTTATATGCAGAGTATATCATGTGAAATGCTGGGCTGGCTGAAGCACAAGCTGGAATAAAGATTGCCAGGAGAAATATCAATAACCTCAGGTATGCAGATGACACTACCCTTATAGTAGAAAGTGAAGAAGAACTAAAGAGCCTCTTGATGAAAGTGAAAGAGGAGAGTGGAAAAAGTTGGCTTAAAACTTAACATTAAAAAACAAAGATCATAGCATCTGGTCCCATCACTTCATGGCAAATAGATGGGGAAACAATGGAAACAGTGAGAAACTTTATTTTTTTGGGCTGTGAAGTCACTGAAGATGGTGACTGAAGCCATCAAATTAAAAGATGCTTGCTCCTTGGAAGAAAAGTTATGAGCAACCTAGACAGCATATTAAAAAGCAGAGTCATTACTTTGCCAACAAATGTCCATCTAGTCTAAACTACGGATGGTTTTTCCAGTAGTCATGTATGGATGAGAGAGTTGGCCTATAAAGAAAGCTGAGCGCTGAAGAATTAATGCTTTTCAACTGTGGTGTTGGAGAAGACTCTTGAGAGTCCCTTGCACTGCAAGGACATCAAACTAGTCAATCCTAAAGGAAATCAATCTTGACTATTCATTGGAAGAACTGATGCTGAAGCTGAAACTCCAATACTTTGGCCACCTGATGTGAACTGACTCATTTGAAAAGACCCTGATGCTGGGAAAGATCGAAGACAGGAGGAGAAGAGGACGACAGAGGATGAAATGGTTGGATGGCATCACTGACTCAACGGACATTAGTTTGAGCAAGCTCCGGAAGTTGTTGATGGACAGGGATTTGTTGATGGACAGGGAAGCCTGATGTGCTGCAGTCCATGGGGTCACAAGAGTTGGACATGACTGAGCGACTGAAATGAACTGAACTGAACTGAAACCAGAGACCTCATCTATTCTTTGCATCATTTTACACTGGATGTGATTATCATACAGAAGGATTCTGGGCATCTACCAGTAGTTCAACAAATATTTATTGAAAGAATGAATAAATTATTGAAAGTGAAACTTAGTCACTTAGTTATGTCCAACTCTTTGTGACCTCATGGACTGTAGCTTGCCAGGCTCCTCTGTCCATGGAATTCTCCAGGCAAGAATACTGGAGTGGGTAGCCATTTTCTTCTCTGGGAGATCTTCCCAACCCAGGAATTGAACCCAGGTCTCCTGCATTGCAGGCAGATTCTTTACCAGTTGAGCCACCAGGGAAGTAAATGATTAAGTGAACAAAAACAAATATTGCTTCCAGGTACCACTCTGCTAAAATAATCTGAATAACTAACTTATTATGTTAGCTGACATATACTGTGTAAGGTTCTAGGATGAAGAGTGTGATACTATGAGTAAGAGCATGTAAAGGATCTGACAGTCTTACTGGAAGGACATGGCAATGCTTTTTTTCTGAACTCTGTAGTGTATAAATAGCCTATCTATCAATATGAAGAATGTAGCTACCTATGCTGGTAAGATGCACTGTATTAAATGTACTTTGAAAATTTGTTCTTTTGTTTACCTTTTGATTCTTGTTTGATGGATTATCTTTCTCAAATAGAAAAAGAGAAGCACTTAGATTTAATATGTAATATAAGTTTATGTGAGAGTTTTTTTTTCACAGTATTCATTTCTCAAAAAATCATTTGGTCTAATATTGGATTCTACATTTCCTCTGTGAGCTTAAGCTCTGGTCACTAGAGTTTTCCCAGTAACAATAATGACTGAAGCCACTATCTGTCATTCACCAGGCACCATGAGCATGACCTCAACTCAACCTCAAATCAAGATTGACATCAAGTGCTGAATGTCAGAGCTCTGTTGACCCCACCTCCTACTGAACCATCCAACACTCCGGCCTTGCTCTGATACCTGGAATCAACTTCAAGGCATTCTCCAGGTACTCATCTTCAGTGATGGGGTTTTCATCTAACTCCAGCTCCAGCATGAAATCCCGCACAGTCCAGATGAAGTCTGGAAAGAAACTCACAAACTTGGCTGAGTCCTCTTCTTTGTCAGAGCTGGGAGATGATTTGGTTCTGATTAACTCTGTTAGTTCAGTCACATAGCTGGGATCTTAGCTAAGGAATAAGAAGCACCCTCCAACACGACTTCCAGATTTCGCCCCCAAACATGTTATTTCAACCTTCTCTTTTGCCCCATTTTCCCTCTATATCAGCCATGAGAATGGAATCACGGGAAAGAAGAAACAGTGCCAGTCGCTAGTCCCATAAACTCAATGAAATGTGCTGGTTCAGTTCCTGGAAGGATACTGCAGCTGCTCCAGGGCCTGGTGGTTGATGGTGCTCATGCTGTTGTAGATAAAGGTGCTGCTCAGGAGCACAGCCAGTGCAAAGATCCATGAGTCATTCTTGGAGTCCCCCTAGAAAGTACATTACAGCATGAGGATGCTACTCCTCATTCTCCCATACAGTTGTTCATTTACGATAACAGCTATACTATAACTAAATACTAAGGCAAGTAACATAAATTTTCAAGACAATGCTAAATGCAAACCTTTCTTTGATGTTGACACTGAGCCCTCTAAGCATTTTGGTGTGGTTAGTTATTAATAGAAGTGAATGACATCATAAATGTGCATCAGGCTTCTCTCATGGCTCAGTGGTAAAGAACCCAGCTGCCAATGCAGGAGACATGGGTTATATCCCCGAACTGGGAAGATCCCACGTGCTGTGGAGGAATAGCCCGTGCACCACAACTATTGAGCCTGTGCTGTAGTGCTTGAGAGCTGCAACTACTGAGCCCATGCACTGAAACTACTGAAGCCCGCACACCCTAGAGCCTGTGCTCTGCAACAAGAGAAGACACAGCAGTGAGATGCCTAAGCACCGCAGCTAGAGAGTGGCCCCCACTGTCTGCACCTAGAGAAAAGCCCGCACAACAACAAACACCGAGTGCAGTCAAAAATAAAATAAATAAATAAACAGAATTATTTTTTTAAAAATGTCAAATGTTTAATACAGTGTCTGGAACACATAAGTTATGCAATAATAAATGGGCCTTGATTCCTCTGCACTTCTTTTCTTGATCATAGGCTACGTTAGGAACTAGGCTTGATCATAGGCTTCTTTTCTTGATCATAGGCTATAATAGTTTGGAACTAGTTTTATTCAATTAAATTCATCAACTATTCATTGTGCATTTAGAAAACAGCAGATACGACATCTGCTTATATGGATATAAAGTTTCCTATGACAGTCCCTCCTTAGAGAGATGGAGGGGCAGATTATCTGGCAACATGTAAATACATCCAAGATGCCAGGCATGAAACCTAATACTATACTGTAAAAGACAAAGGAGGTGATTTCAAATGAACCAGAAAATGTACTCTGTGCATTCAGAGCCAGACGTGATTGTGTCTGACAGTGATATGATGGCATTAGGTTAAAAAGAGCTGGGCTTTAAAGAAATGACAGAACACGGACTTGTGCAGTTACAGGGACCATGCATGTGGAGGGCCCACAGAAACCAATCACAGTTGTCAGAAAGCATGATCATAAAGTGTATTACATGGTCATTTTATTTGACTGAAGTAGTGGTTACCCATGTGGTCATAGATGATGAGGCTGAAAATGAGATTCAGGAGAAGTCATGAGTGACTTTGGAACAGAGTATATATGCCAAGATACAATACAGGCGGGGGGGGAGCAAGTTCTGCTACTATCAGTGTGCAGTCTGGTGTGCTTTGGTTCCTTGACAAATACAGTTAGACAAAAAGAAGAAGGTCATGCAAACTAGAATCTAGCAGGAGTCAGTAGACCATCTTGGGTTGACACTGAGGTGATTATTGAATACTTTAAATCTTGACTTTTAAACTTAGAATTTCTGAATTCATGCCCTAAATCCTTCTCTACAGTGATGAAAGTCAAAGATGCAATGCTACTACTTTTAATTTAGATGCAGATTAATATAAATAAGGAGAAAAATTGATTGCAAGTAACACTGTGAAGACAAAATACCTAATATTATCCCATTTACATTCTCATCATGAGTCTAGCTCAAGTTTTTATAGAATTCTTTGAAGAATTCCTCTTCAGATCTCCAAAACATGGAATAAAATGCTCCTGGTATGTTAGAAGCTTTTCTGGAGATTTAAAAAATAGTTTATTTGCTGAATCTACTTTCATGATTCCTACTTCCAACTTGATTAACCCTGCACATCTGAACCTGTAGATCCAGTTGACTGCATGAATTATAGCTTTCACTAAGATTTCTTCCCAAACCTAAAAAACTGGAGTAAGGCCTCACTCTTTTTTTCATGGCTCAAGATTGCTTATTTTTTATTTCCCCAACTCAGCTCTGGCTCATACCTCACTCACTGTTGCACTTAACACAAAGCCTTAGATGTGAACCCAATACACATTTGTTAACTTCCATCTTTCACCCCAGTGTTAAAAATAAGGAGATGTGTCCCCAGGAACCAATGTATTGATCTTATTAAAGAGCAAATTCAAGGAAAGAGAATTTAACCTCATTATTTATAACTGGATTTGCAGTCTATAGGAATATGTCATAAAAGCTGAATTAAGGTGAGAAATTGAATTGTAAGTGGAATATCAGGAGTACAGAAGATTCCCTGCCTTACCTTCTCTACATCCCCCAGGCCCTCGGTGTCCAGAAGGACCAGGGTGTGGCTCTCCTTGGAGGGGTGGGGCACACACCACATCCAGATGCCCTTGGTTTCAGACCGCACTGTGGAGCCCAGACGGAAGCCTGCACAGAAAGAGGAGGAAGCAGATAGTCCAGGCTGCCCACAGGTTACTTTGGGTGAACTTGTGTGCAGGTGAGTTCCTGCCTGTGGGGACGATGCTTCCATTTCAACAAGTACAGAAGATCCAACCTCTACACATATTCAGAACCTTCTCAAGAAACACTTTGTGCCCCCTATTCATCTCTTACCATTAATAGCTCAAACTGTGTCACATTCTAAAAATAATGTTAGCTCTATTAACCTCTCTTTATTTGTCTGACACTAAAGAGCTCCCTTATCCTCCACTTTCTGATGGCATTTCACCAGTGAGAGGTAACAGTGGGAGACTAGAAGGCAGGCGCCTGTTGCCCTGGCTTCCACCCTGATGAACCATGGTGTCCCAGCACCTCTGTTCCTATGTTTAGTCACATCTCCTTTTTGGTAAAGAATCGGCCTGCAATGCGGGAGACCCTGGTTCAATTCCTGGGTCAGGAAGATCCCCTGGTGAAGGGATAGGCTACCTACTCCAGAATTCTTGGGCTTCCCTAGTGGCTCAGATGGTAAAGAATCCACCCACAATGGGGGAGACCTGGGTTCGATCCCTGGGTTGGGAAGATCCCCTGGAGGAGGGCATGGCAACCCACTCCAGTATTCTTGCCTGGAGAATCCCCATGGACAGAGGAGCCTGGTGGGTTACAGTCCATGGGAACACAAAGAGTCAGACACGACTGAGCAACTAAGCACAAGACCTTGATCTTTACCACATTTGGAATCCATTCACTGCTTGTCTCTTCATGCTGTAGGAGATATCAAAGCTACTTGACCATTGTTCCTGCCACCCTCTGAATGTTTCTGCATTACTTCCTTGGTTCCCTTTGCTCAGCTCATGCCCTTGTAATCATCCCTCCAATAAACATCTTCAGTTACCCTCTAAGTGGATTCTCTGTGTCCTTTCACAACCTGCACTGATACATCAACTTTTGTTAGTTTTATTCCTCTTCTTCCTCCTTGTATTTTCCTCATTTCTCTTCTCTTCAAAACTGATGAATTTTTTGTTTACTGACTCACGTGGAGATATAACAGAAGGGAAAGCAAAACAGACCTGTACGACTTGCTTGCCCTTCTTTCTCAAGGCTTAAGCCCAGAGATGGGAGAGGATGTGAGGTATATGCCTAAGAAGCTGCAGGTAAGATATCTCATCCAACAGTCCAAGATTTTGACCTTGGTCAGATGCCAATGCCCCCTTCAGCTGAGAATAGAAATGGATGAAATACCTAGGGGACCATGGTTCAACATGGCTCTGGCTATTCAGTGCCATATCTTGTGTGTTCTACTCAAAGTGGGCATAGGACCTGAGATGATTTCACTCTTCTACATCATGATGGCATTTGACTATGTGCTAATTAATACAGAGAAATGTGAACTCTCAGTTCCTCCAGGGAGAAAAGACAAGCTATAAATGAAGGTCATCATGGTCAGTTATGAGATGTAAAGAACAGACAATGGTATCACCACAGGAGAGAAAAGACTGACTTGCTTCTGCTAGTCAACCCTGACTGGGTGTTAATTTGTTTCTTCTTCCTGTGATATGACTCAGGTGATGTTACAATTCAGGTGTTTTAAAACATGACTGTGCTTAGTCGCTCAGCTGTGTCTGACTCTTTGTGGTCCCATAGACAGTAGCCCACCAGGCTTCTCTGTTCATGGGGATTCTCCAGGCAAGAATACTAGATTGGGTTTCCATGCCCTCCTCCAAGGGATCTTCCCAACCCAGGGATCAAACCCAGGTTTCTCGCATTGCAGGTGGGTTCTTTACCAACTGAGACACCAGGGAAGCCCTAAAACATGACTAGGTTAAAGGTATCCTCAGTAGGAAAATCACCTCTTTATTTCCAGATGTTATCTCAAGTAGGAAAAGAAAGAATGTTCCTCAAACTCCTTGCCTGTATCTCTTTCTTAGAGTTCTGAAATCTTAAATCTCTCCAAAAGTGACCTATTTATTAACTTATGCTAGCAAGCAAAAGCATCCCCCCTGATTAGTGATCAATTTCCTTTCAAAGAAAGACAAACATAAAATGTCTTGTTTTAAGTCAGTAAGAGATTGCAAAGGAAAAATGAGAGTGGGAGAAAGGACGAGCAAAGAGAGATGGGGGAAGAGAGAGAGACATACACAGAGACAGAAACAGAGAATTTGAGTAAGACACTGAGATACTCCCAGGGACCCTTAGAGTTTAGTGACCTGAGGTTCTACTCCCTGATTGTGCTAAGCTGCTGGGCCACAGAGAAAGGCATTAGGAAAGAAATGGTGTGTGGTCTTCTTAGACATGCCTAACAGGGCATGGGTATATTATCCTTAAACTCAATTAAAAATAAGTCAGGCAACTTGGTAGAAAAAACCCTCTTGAAATAGGAAAGGCAAATGGCAAATACATGAAAAAGTGCTCAAACCTATTAGTAGTGAGGCAAATAACAAGCAACGATACAGACACCAGATCGACAAAAGTTTAAAAATGCTTTTAACAAAATTTTGTGACAATGTGGAAAATTTAAATTGCCGCTAATAAGCACATAAACTGAACATAAGGCTAAAAAGGCTGTTTGATCTTATCTACAAAGGCTGAAGACAACATTTCTTGATTCAGCAATTCCACTTCTAGATAAAACATAAGGAAGTTAATATATACATACACCAGGATATAGATGAAGAATAATCATGAGAGCACCATTCATAAAAGATAACAGTTGCAAATAATGCCAGTGTTCATCAGCAACAAATGGATCAGTAAATTGTGGTATCCTCTGTCAGTTTAAAACTACAAAATAATATCAAAAATATACAAGCAACTTCTGCAGCTGCATTCCCAAAAAATAAACGACCCAATCAAAAAATGGGCCAAAGAACTAAACAGACATTTCTCCAAAGAAGACATCCAGATGGCTAACAAACACATGAAAAGATGCTCAACATCACTCATTATTAGAGAAATGCAAATCAAAACCACAATGAGGTATCATTTCACACCAGTCAGAATGGCTGCTATCCAAAAGTCTACAAGCAATAAATGCTGGAGAGGGTGTGGAGAAAAGGGAACCCTCTTACACTGTTGGTGGGAATGCAAACTAGTACAGCCACTATGGAGAACAGTGTGGAGATTCCTTAAAAAACTGGGAATAGAACTGCCATATGACCCAGCAATCCCACTGCTGGGCATATACACCGAGGAAACCAGAATTGAAAGAGACGCGTGTACCCCAATGTTCATCGCAGCACTGTTTACAATAGCCAGGACATGGAAGCAACCTAGATGTCCATCAGCAGACGAATGGATAAGGAAGCTGTGGTACATATACACAATGGAATATTACTCAGCCATTAAAAAAAAATACATTTGAATCGGTTCTACTGAGATGGATGAAACTGGAGCCCATTATACAGAGTGAAGTAAGCCAGAAAGAAAAACAACAATACAGTATACTAATGCATATATATGGAATTTGAAAGATGGTAACGATAACCCTATATGCGAGACAGAATAAGAGACACAGATGCATGGAACAATTTTATGGACTCTGAGGGAGAAGGTGAGGGTGGGACGTTCTGGGAGAATAGCATTGAAACATGTATATTATCATATGTGAAACAGAACACCATTCCATGTTCGATGCATGTGACAAGGGCTCAGGGCCGGGGCAATGGGATGACCCAGAGGGATGGGATGGGGAGGGAGGTGGGTGGGGGGTCCAGGAAGGGGAACACATGTAAACCCATGGCTGATTCATGTCAATGTATGGCAAAAACTATTACAATATTGTAAAGTAATTAGCCCCCAACTAAAATAAATAAATTTATTAAAAAAAAATAAAAATAAAAAAAAAATAAAACTACAAAATAGTGAAAGTAATTTCAGACACCTATGACAAACTAGATGAACCTCATAAACTTCTTATTGAGAATATGAATCAAGATGCCAATGAATACCAGAATGTACTTTCCTCTATAAAGTTTAAGCTATTTTTAAGAAATAGTTGCATAGATTGTAAAACAATATTTAAATATAAAGAATGAAAGAAGGCACCATGAAAATCAAAACATCAGTGAGCTCCAGCAAGGGTGTAAGAGGGTGTGATTTGGGCTTTTGGGTGTTGGTGATGTTTTATTTCTTGTTCTGGGCAGTGACTGAACAGTTGATCACTTCATACTTATCAACTTTTTAATATGTATAAATATATTTTTTATGTATTCTTCCATATGTGTTATTATTGCATGTATGTGCTCAGTCTTGACTGACTCTTTGCGACTCCATGGTCTATAGTCCACCACGCTCCTGTCCATGGAATTTCCAGGCAAGAATACTGGAGTGGCTTGCCATTTCCTTTTCCACGGAATCTTCCCAACCCAGAGATTCCCAACCCTGAGTCTCCTGCATCTCCTGCGCTGGTAGGCAGATTCTTTACCACTGCGCCACCTGGGAAACCCGAAAGTGTTAGTCACTCGGTCGTGTCTGACTCTTTGCAACCCCAATTACAGTAGCCCATAGCTGCCAGGCTCCTCTCTCCATGGATTTCTCCCAGGCAAGAATACTGGAGTGGGCTGCCAGTCCCTTCTCCAAGGGATCTTCCTGACCCAGGGCTTGAAACCAGGTCTCCTGCATTGCAGGCAGTGTCTTTACCATCTGAGCCCCCAGGGAAGCCTCATCTATGTGCCTCAGAGTCCACGTATTAGAAAACACTAGTTAGAGAAAGAGAATATGTATAGTTATCAAAGTTTTAGTGTGAAATTAAACCAAAAGGAATGCATGGTAGTCTCGTTGAGGTATAGGATATAGGGATTTTGCTGTCTGTTCTCTCTTCTGTTGTTTTCTAAAAATAAGACATGTTAAAAAATATTTGTGTGCTGCTTGGAATGACTCTGTAGTTTAGGGCAAATGTGGTGAAGGAGAAAGGACAGCAGTAATTGTTGAAGATGAGCCCCTGAGAAGACGGCAGTGGATGGAATCAGGACGAATGAGTTAGACGTTCTGACGGGATTGGGAACTCTCGATCACTGGACGGGAGAGTGAACATTGCAGAGGGGTGGGTTTGAAACTCGGTGGTGAGAATTAGAAGTTTTCTAATTAGAATTAGAAGTTTTCTTCAGTGACGGGGGTGGGGGGGTTAGGCTCTTCCTTAACATGACCCTAGAGGAGGAGGATCAGCAGCCTGCGTTACCATGCTTTCAAGCAAATGTCCTGAACGACACTTGACAAAACTCACCGTGGTTCTGTCCTGCCAGGCGGTTCATCAGGTAGGACTTTCCGGTCCGATACAGCCCTGCGATGGCCACCACCACCACAGGCTGAGATATCTGCTGAAGAATCTTCAGTGCTCTGGGATTTACGGTCAGCTGATTGTTCTGGTTTCTTACCAGACAGATGGGGTCCATTATAGTGGATCCAGATGCCATGGGAAGCTGTAACCCAGAGAAACAACTCAGTAGAACACAAGGTCCCCAGAGGGGTGGGATGGGGGGGCAGGAGGGAGGCTCAAGAGGGCGAGGATATGTATACATAGAGCTGATTCATGTTGTTGTACAGCAGAAACTAACACAACATTGTAAAGAAATTAAATTTCAATGAAAAAAAATAAAATGTGAAAAAAACCCTACAGGGTGCTGAGGTCATCCCTCATGGTTACCTAAGTCATATGCACATTAGTCTTCTGCTTCTGGAACTTAGATATCAATTCTCTTTGCTTTGTATATTTCAAAAAGGTAAGTATTTAGCCTAGTGTGCCAAGGCCTGTATAGGTACAGTATGTGTATTATCTTATTGATCCTTACATGAACCCTAACGCAACCTTGCCCACATGAGGCATACAGTGAACAGACGGAGAACACAAAGCACTGATGATAGAGCTTTGAGAACACTACCATTTGGGGGGTAAGCAGAGACAGATGGGACATGAAAGGGATGAGAAGTGACCAGAGATGATTTCTTGAGTTCCAGAATGATTTGATCACTCATTAATAGCACAAATATTTATTAAGAACCTTCCATGTGCTGGACTCTGTTCTAGGAGCTCAGGATCAAACAGCGAACAAGACGGATACAGATTCTTGCTTCATGAATCTCTACTCTAGCAAAGGAGACAAATAATATAGAAAGTGAAAAAATAAAATATCCACATATATGGATATTAGAGGGTGGTAAATGCTCAGAAGGAAATGAGCAGGGAATGGGATTTGAATTTACATGGAGTTTAATCAGGGAAAATCTTGCCAACAAAGGAAAAATGAATGTGACTGGTGACCAGATGAAGGAATCAGTGGAGGAGGACAGGCTGGAGGAAGAGTGACTGTGAGAGAAAGAAGTTGAGAAAAAATGCTGCTCTCTCTTAAAACAGCACAGATCTTTAAGGTACCTAACAAAGTTGCACATGTAATAATTAATTTACTAACTGAAATTAAAGGGTATTTCTTATCATTAAAGCAGATAGAGAAGAGATGAAAGCAACTAGGGTGTTATAAGGTCTGACTAGATATGCCGGGCCAGGCTCTACTTTAAATGATTTCATCACCATGATTAGATGTTTCATCACCATGATTAGATGTTTCATCATCTTAGGAGACAGACAGAAGTCAGAAGGGCTTTGACTGTTCCTTTATTTTCTCAAAAACAATACTCAGCAACATCTACATGTTTCCATATGTTACTGGCTGTGTGACGACTGAGAAGATTAATTTTTTTGTGTCTCAGTTTTTTTCTTCTGTAAAATGGGAGTGTTAGACATAAAAATCAATCTGCCATTTTAGGGTTATTTGGAGGATTAAATATCTCATGATGCTTACAATACTTTTAAAATTATTTGCTGGTACATAGTAAATCCTATATAAGTATTGCTTTACAACTTAATGTCTTAAGACAGGGACAGTAATTACTGAGTGAAAGTGGAGGATTGCCTCTGACACTTTCCTCCCTGGTTGCAAGCAAGTGGAAGAGGAAGAAGAGCAGGCTGGGGAGATCCAGTGGTAATAGCTGAGAGGGAGGACAGTGATGTAGGAAGAGTCAGGCTGGAGGAGCTCAGAGCTGCCCTGGGATGTCCAAGTACAGGGCTCTGGAGTTGGGCTGCCAGGGTTCAAACCCGGAGGTTCACAGCCCTTATTATCTGTTGATGCCTTGAAAAAGGAACCTTCTTTTTCTTAGCAGTTTATATGTAAAGCAACAATTCTTGATTCATTACAGTACAACTGGTACCAGATAGGCTCTAAATCATGAAAAAAATTTTTCTTGATTCATGTACTATTTCAATTAGACAGTGTGTTATAATGTGTCAGTGAGCTCTGTAACCTGAAATTGTCAAGAATTATAAGGTATCTAAAATCTTTTTATCAGAAAAAACATTTGTTTATTTAAGATTTCTTCTGTATGATTTCTTTTCTTTTTCTATAGTGGATTTGGAGCAGAAATGGGAGAGTAAAACATGACCTTTTACTGCTGTGTTATGTCAAAATTAATAAAGGAAAACCTGGCGAATTCCCTGACAGTAGCTGGGCCTCTGTGCTTTCACTGACAGGGGTGCTGGTTCCGTCCTGGTCTGGGAAGTAAGATCTCACTTGAAGGCCTGTGTCCCCTCCCCCGCCATGTATGTGCTGTGTGCTCCAGGCAAGAATAATGCAGCCTGTTGCCATTTTCTCTTCCAAGGGATCCTGACCCAGGGATCAAACGCACGTTTCTGGTGTCTCCTGCATATCCTGCACTGGCAGACGGATTCTGAGCCAGCTGGGTTTCGTGTGTCCCCAACACGCCCTCCCCTCCCCCCAAAAAACAAACTTCACTCAAATGGAGTCAGCAAGCCAGAAGGAGGCTTGTTGCAGAACTACTGACTGGAGGTCAGTTATGGAAGAACTGTCAATTACAGACCCCAAAGGAAAAATTTTCAACAGGGAAAGAGTTACCAATGACAGCCCTCAACAGGAAAAGGTACACACTGCATTTCCTACAAGAATGGACTACCCCAGCAATTTAGTCAATGAGAACTGGTCATCACCCTTGAACTTTGACTCTTCTTTCCAAACTAATCTTCCCAGCCCCTTACTTTTCTCTATAATGTTCTTTTTCTTTGTTGGACTTTCTTATGGCTTTTTTTTTTATAGCTCATTTGTCCCAAATTGTAATAACTCTACTATTCTTGAATAAATTCACTTTGGCTTGTAAAATAACTTTTATTTTTAAGGTGAATAGCTATAAGCAAGAGAAATTGCAGAGTTTCTATCTTAGACCAAATATTGATAAAGCTTTGTGTAAGTCAATCAGTCTACAAAGATTTTGTGTTTTAACTCAAAGTATACTGAGGGACCAAAACCAAGAAGCTTTTATCTTCAAAACTAAGCACTTGGAGGGACTTTCCCAGCAGTCCAGTGGTTAAGACCCCCTGTTCTCAACGCAAGAGACAGGGGTTAGATTTCTGGTCCAGGAACTAAGACGCCACGTGCTGCATGGCATGGCCTAATAAATAAATAAATATAAAACAACAAAAAGCCATAAAAAAGAAACTAAACAAATAGAAAAGAACAGTGCTAATAGAAGGCAGAAGATGACCAACAAGTTTCCAAAGGTGACTGTTCGGAATTATCTGATAGTCAAAAATACCCACACTGGGGATTTTCAGCAAGTACCAGAAGTTATTCCAAGGCGGTTAATGTATGTGCCACTCATTAAAAACAATGCATGATAAACAAATATGATTAGATCCTACAGTTATTATTAATAGTTTGTTGTTTTTTTTTTAGTAAGAGTGAGATTGAATTATTCCAAAGAAAACAGTTCTGTATGTATTCAGAACATCAAATGTTCAGTCAAAAATAGTCCCGGGTCCATCTTTTAGGATTTAAATTGGCTCTATGTCCAGGACCATCTTTTTTGTTTGGCCACTGCCCAGCAGGGTGCACTCCTGTCTGAGGAGGGCAAGAGGGGGCTGGGAGAAAAGACCTCATCCATCGCCTCTGCGAAGGGAGGGCTCAGGGGTGAGGGTGAGTTTGGGTTTTCAATCTCAAAAATGACTTCAGCTTCCTTTCCTCAGAAGACGTACCTGCTCTCCCGCTTTTTGCTGCAGCCCTGCTTAGATGCTCCAGGAGCAGCGGCGCATCCGGGCGACAAGCTTGGAAGCAGCCTGGGATCCAAAAGGAGACTCCGAGCTGCCCGAACAATGCGCCCGGCCGGCCGCCACCCACCGGCCCCGCGCCTCCGTCTGCTCCTCTTCTCCCCCAGTGTGGGGTCTGCGCTGGGGAATTTATTGTTATTTAACTGAAGTGTGCTTGGAAGGTCAAGTTTAGGAGCAGACTTACCTGGAGCTGCAGCCGGGAGTCAAGTCAGTTGCTCTGGCTCGCCCCTAGAGCTCTTCCTGCGTCTAGCTCCTCCGGACACCGGAAAACAAACAAAAAGAAGCCGAAAAGTCAGCGAGTTATTAAAAGCCATCCAGGTAGTGGTGGGGATTATGAGAAACGAAATCAAAATCGAAAGTGATATATATATTTTTTTTTAAGGAGGCAGGAATCAGGATGAATTCCGGGAAAGACAGGGAGACAAGTGTTCCTCCAGGCCTGGCTGGGTAAGCACAACTTGGTCCATCCTCCATAGTTGGATTGAAGGAGCTGCAAGTAATGGTAGGATGAGAGTTCAACAGTCTGTCTCTCAGGGGTGTTTTGTGAGAGAGGGAGTTTATTAATATTTCTTCACTTGAAAAACGTTTCATTTTTGCCTTTCTCTTTGCTTTTTAAGAAGTGTTTTAACTTGGTGATTTTTTTTTCATTAGCAAAATAAATATGTGTGTATAAAATCGTCAATTTTATAGCCCAGACATATTCACTATTTTTTTTAATTGGAGAATAATTGCTTTACACTGTTGTGTTGGTTTCTGCCGCGCAATAACACAAATCAGCCATAATTATATGTATATCCCTCCTCCTTGAGCTTCACTATTATTTTGTTAGAGTTTTCCTCTTTTCTTTTACTAGTGTGGATCCAGATTTGGAGGTTAGGGGTTGATTCAGATTCCTTCCATTCTTTTCTGTATCCTTTAAGGCGTTGTACTGACCTGTAAGTTAAAAGCTTGACTGCTGATGTTAGGGAGCCAGGTTCTTTTGGCCAAGGAGCTGCAAGCCAAATCACTGAGAGCAGGAGATTTGCAGCAGAGAGTTTATTTGTGAGGCAACCCAGTAAGGCTGCAGGGGCTGTGATGACACTAGGTCCCCTATGGGACAGGCAGGTCTATTCTGCGCAGACTCTGATCAGCTGTATTGGTTTCACCTGGTTTCAGACAGTTTTGCTGTGTTACAAGAGGAAGGAATTTTCAAACAAGCTCTTCCCTTATCTGCTCATTCTGTAAGGTGAGCTCAAGAGTTTCCCTTAGTCTGCAGTTTCTATTTCAGGTTTTTACCCTATGAAGCAGGGTTTCACTATCCCATCTGTATTTCAGATGGAAGTGAGGGAAAGGAAGGACAGGCAGAGTATAATCTCAAAGTTCTATGGCCCAACCTCCCCAAGAGCAAGTTTTTTGGCACATATTCCCTATGCAGACTTATCTAGCTGAACAAGCAGCTAGTGAAGTATAAAAATCCTTAGCCAGATTGCCATATGCTGATTTTGTAAAATAGAATGAGACCATATTTGGAGCTGCAAAGCATTTTATAACTCTAAAGGTGTATGCTACAATATCAGGGTCAGATTTTTCTAGAATTCTGAGACTTCCCTCAGTAGATTCAAGAGAACCCAAGCTGAGAAAACTACTGTGGCCCCATTATCCCTGAGCCACTGAGATGGATTTAGGGGGAGATGGGCACATGACCTAAAGCCAGATAAAGTTAATCTTTCCTCAGTTATCTGGATCCAAGAAATTTCTCTCTCTTTTCCTCCCTCACTCTTGGTCTTGTTCTGGGTCTCTTGATCTGTTCTCTTATGTTTTCATCCTTCTCACTCATCTCCACTACTTTTTAAGAATACTGGAGCCAATAGTCATATCACAATTGTATTACTATAGTGAAAATCTTCACTATCTAATTATCTTATCTTAAACTATGTATCTTAAACTAGTGTGGACATATATCAATGAAACTGCTACTCTGTTTTGTCTTGGTTCTTACTTCCAATGAGGGGAATAGAAACTGCAGCCATTACCCGACAAGGACAAACTCTAGTTAGGCACAAACATTTTCTTTTTCAAAGTATTCCCAAATGTTCAATATCCCCAGCTGAATTCCACTCCCTATTTTGTGCCCTTTAAATGTGCCTTATAATGATAAGAAAACAAAGGGAAGCTAATGCAGACAAATTTGGAGGAGAACATGTAAATCTCTTTTTAAAGCTATAGCTTTTTAGTTAGCTCCTTGTTATGCTGGCTATGACCATAGCAGGACTTCAACGTCCTTTGGAAGATGAGCCTTTTTCAGGTCTTGGGAATGTGTTTGGCCACTTATACAATACAGAATGAGCTTAAAATCATGTGACATGAATTCCACTGGTTCTACCACAATCACACAGTTCAGAACTAGCTTGCCCAGTAGAATTGTGGAACACTCTCAGGAGGCAATTGAGATGCCAATTTGACCATAACTCTTGAGAGGATGGGACAGCATTGTTCTGGATGTGGTCAATAACTTAAGCCCAGAGTCATTATAGGATGCTGTGTACCCAATAGGCATAATACATGGGTTTGGAGGCCAGTGGCACACAGTATCACTCACAGTGACTTCTTTGGGGAAATTTGTGCTCCTTGACCTTGAAAATCTAGGCCTGTTTTTCTAGAGAGGGAGTGTTTCATTGAGGGGGCACACTAAGGGCACCATTAAACCTAAAGCTATAGATGCTGCCTGTTTTCTCTGGGCATCTTTTGCCAATAAAACAGCAGGCACAGGAGTAGTTTATCATGACAATTGACTTTGATCATCACGAAGAGATATTATTGCTATCATATGATGGGAGCAGGGAGGAATATTTTGGTTGAAATACTAGCCTACAAGTCCTAAGGGCATATATGTGTCTTTGCAGACCTTGTTTTCTTGGGAGCAGAATAAAAGCACTGTTTTTGTTGTTGTTGTTATTCAGTCACAAAGTTGTGTCCAGTGCTCTTGCCTGGAGAATCCCATGGACAGAGGAGTGTGGCAGGCTACAGTCCATAGGGTCTCAAAGAGTTGGATTTTCTATTTACATTTCTAATAAGTTCTGACAACCCATCTGTAACACTAAAGAATTTCCTTAATAAATACATTCTGTGAGGACTGTGTAATACCCAGTCAACAGGCAAGAGACCCTTGTGAGCACGCCATACACAAGTCTGAGGAGAAGGAGTAAGGAATGTAGAGATCCAGAGTAGCTCACTTCTTCCTGTACCAAATGTTGTGTGAAAGAATGATTGTGATGCTGCCTTCTTACAGAATTGTTCAACTAATACTTGTATAGATCTTTAAATCCATTAGCAATGTAGCATATGTTTATTAGTTATGAAGTCTGGAAGAGGCCTTTCACCTTGGAGCTTTGTCTTGAGATGAGTATAACTTTATTCCAGTAGATGACCACGTAGGACTGAACGTCAGAGCAGTGCCGTTCCTTTCACTCTGCTGTAATTGTCCAGTCCCTTACTCTTGACCCCTTTGTTTCTCTAAACCGTGATCACTTCATGGTGCAAACATGTGTGCCTGTTTCTTGTTTGCATTACTTGTCACGTGTGTCAGGGAGACTTGATGGGGAAGCAGAACTTCTCACTGCCCCCTTTACCAGACCATCCAGACTTCCGGTGTTCAGGGCATTCTTCTGGTGACACCAGAGAGTCTTTGGGGACTAGACCAGCTGCAGGACTTATTCCAGAGACTTTGCTTAGAGAAGTGACAACTGAGTGTTAACTCACATCCCTTGAGAAAGAAGAGTCATCTGGTAGATGCCACAGTCTGTCAGCTTGTGGGTGTCATGGTCAGTGAGAAATATATCCTCCTATCGAAAGTATAGTTTTTATTTCAACAGAAGCTCGTTGAACAGCTGCAGTTATGGTGACAACTGGAGTATTGCCAATTACAGTATCATTGTTCATGGGTCAAAAGTGACGGCTTCATTGCTGGATAGTTTTCTTGCAGAGAAACTCGAGGAACCCAGAGCGCGTGTCCAGTCCCTTCCAGAGAAGGGCAGCAGGTGCAGGTGGGTTTGCGTGTACTTTCCACCCGAGTCCTTTCAGTTGTTGTTGTTGTTTTAATTGCTGATTGGTTTCCAACTCTTTGCAACCCCTTTGACTGTAGACCACTAGGCTCCTCTGTCCATGGGATTTCCCAGGCAAGAATACCAGAAAAAAAAAAGAATACTGAAAATGGGTTTCCATTTTTTTCTCTAGGGAATCTTCCTGACCCAGGGATCGAACCCTTGTCTCCTGCATTGGTAGACGAGTTCTTTACCGGGGAAGCCCATCCTTTTAGTACTAGTCATAAAACTCTTCTTCATTTTGAGTGCCCTAGGCAGCAGTTAATAGAGTAAGGAAATGGCAATTTGTGGCCCTAATGAGTGGAAGGTCATGTATTTATCCACGTACACTGTTTGAACACCTGTGGATTATGTGGTGGGCTTTGTGGGAGAGATAAATATACAATGAAGATCATCAAGTTGATGAGATCATAAGGCAGTAGGGGAGACAGAATATAAACAGGTTATTTCAATATCAAAATTATATAAAAATCCTGTGGTCAGAATGAAATATGGTATGATGGCAGTACACAGGAGGGACACCACACTCAGTTCATTCTGAGTACAAGAGTCTAGCATTAAACAGCTGACAAGAATATCTCAAGTGTTGAGTTGAAACTGAATGAGTCTCCTTTGAATACACAATCTTTATAAATGTGCAGGAATTTTGAGGTCATTCCAGCCAACATTCCAATAGACTTTACACCTGAGAATAACTTAGGGACTAGGAGTTCAAAGCCTTAATGACAACAATATCAGGATGCATACCTAGCACTTTCTGTTTCTTGCTGTAATAAGTAGATTCCTCCTATGGAGCTGATTTTATTTTGCATAGTGTTTGATACTTTCATCCTGTCATAAGAACTACTCCATTCCATATGTTATTATTTTTATTTCCTTAATTATATTTATTTATTTTTGAGTAGGTAATAATTCATTAAAAATATAAAACCCACAGAGGAGTTTGTCATATGAACCTATTTCTCCTCTCGTTTTTTATCTCAAATATACAGGTCCATTCCTGTTGTGCTCAGGGATAACAGTTTCTTTTGTTTTTCCAGAGATAGAGGAAAATGTGTGTATGTATTGATTATGTTTTAAATCAGTAATGCAACTTACACACTTTCTATATCTTTATTTTTTTCACTTATGATATATCTTGGCCTCTTGGTAAAGGTGAAAGAGGAGAGTGAAAAATTTGGCTTAAAACTCAATATTCAAAAAAGCGAAGATCATGGCAACCAGTCCCATCACATGGCAAATAGATGAGGAAAAAAATGGAAACAGTGACATACTTTATTTTCTTGGGCTCCAAAATCACAGCAGATGGTGACTTCAGCCTTGAAATGAAAAGACACTTGCTCCTTGGAAGGAAAGCTGTGACAAACCTAGACAGCAGATGTTTAAAAGCAGAGACATTGCTTTGCCAACAGAGGTCCACATAGTCAAAGCTATGGTTTTTCCAGTAGCTATGTACAGACATGAGAGTTAGACCATAAAGAAGGCTGAATGCTGAAGAATTGATGCTTTCGCACTGTGGTGTTGAAGAAGACTGTTGAGAGTCCCTTGGGCAGCAAGGAGATCAAACCAGTCAAATCCGAAAGGAAATCAACTCTGAATATTCCCTGGAAGGACTGATGCTGAGCTGAAGCACCAATACTTTGGCCACTTGATGCAAACAGCTGACTCATTGGAAAAAACTCTGATGCTTGGAAAGATTGAGGGCAGGAGGTGAAGGGGGTGACAGAGGATGAGATGGTTGAATGGCATTATCAACTCAATGGACATGAGTTTGAACAAACTCTGGGAGATAGCGAAGGACAGGGAAGCCTGGCGTGCTGCAGTCCATGGTGTCACAAAGAGTTAGACACAGCTGTGCAGCTGAACAACAACATCTTGGAGACTGTCTCACCTTAGCACAAATAGAGTTTCCATTTTCATTTCAGTGACTGTAGAGTATTCCTGTGTAAGTGTGTCCCAGGATTTATCTCACTAGTATGTGACAGAGGGACTGTAGAAATGTTTCCAGTCTTTTGGGATTACAACAATCCCCTCAGTAAATACACTACCACACATTCCATTTTCAACTTGGGTACATTGATGTTTAAGATAAATTCCTAAATGAGAACTTGCTGTATCAGTATTTGCACTTAAAGTTTGGTATACATTTGCATTAATCTTCACTCTTCCTAGCATGTATCAGAGACTGCCAATTTTCTGTCACCCTTGCTGGCCTATGTCCTGTCCAAACTACTTTCTGGTCCATCTGAGAGGTGACACAGGTCCCTCCTAATTTTACCTCACACATCTTTTATAATCAGTAAAATTAGACATTTATATTCTCATGTTTTTACCCATTTGAAAAATGTGATTGTTGCTCTTCCCTCACTGATGTGTAAGGGCTCATTATGGCTTAAAGAAATGATCTCCATGCCTGTTTCATGGATTGAGATTTTTTCTCTTATGATTTGTTTTTATACTTCTCTTAAAACTTTTTGATGAATCAATCATTACCTACTAACTTCTCCATTTATTTAAATTAATTCAATCCAAATTTGGACTTCCCTGGTGGCTCAGACGGTAAAGCATCTGCCTACAATGCGGGAGACCTGGGTTCAATCCCTGGGTCGGGAAGATCCCCTGGAGAAGGAAATGACAACCCACTCCAGTACTCTTGCCTGGAAAATTCCGTGGACGGAGAAGCCTAGTAGGCTACAGTCCATGGGATCGCAAAGAGTCGGAGACGACTGAGCAACTTCACTTTCACTTTCAATCAAAATTACTTAGATGTTTGGATATCAGGCCCTGATTTTTCAGTAATAACTTCTTTTTATTTTTAAACTTTTCTGGATTGAAACTACCATGGCATATTTCAAAGATTAGCAACTATTATGTGAAACCCTTTATAATGTACTTAAGTGGAATTGTCAACTCATTTAATAATTCACATGAGATGCATCATCCCTATGCATATTGTTAAAAAAAGTCACTTCATAAGGACATTAACACAAAGGTAAAACCTGCCAGGATTCTTAAAGTAGTAAGCAGTTTTCTTCATTTCTTTGAATTCTATGTCGTAGTCTAGTTATCTCAATATGTAATTCATCAGATTTCTTTTGAAAGTTCACATTGAGTAGTTTCTCTAGCTCCTGTAAAAAGAAGATAGTACCCTGTTGAAAATATCCAATTGTCATCTTTTTATATCTAACAACTACAGCAGCTCAGCACATGTGTCTATTTCCCTAATACTTTAGATGCTCTTTGATGAGTTTGTCCAGTAGTTCCAAATGTTTGAACATGGTGGGGAGTGAGAGCATCCATGGTTTAGCTTCCCAGGATCCCTCAAAACCATCTCCCTTGGCAAGGAGCAGGAGAAGGCAGTGGCACCCCACTCTAGTACTCTTGCCTGGAAAATCCCATGGACGAAGGAGCCTGGTAGGCTGCAGTCCATGGGGTCACTGAGAGTCAGGCACAACTGAGCGACTTCACTTTCACTTTTCACTTTCATGCATTGGAGAAGGCACAGGCAACCCACTCCAGTGTTCTTGCCTGAGAATCCCAGGGACAGGGGAGCCTGGTGGACTGCCGTCTCTGGGGTCGCACAGAGTCGGACATGACTGAAGCGACTTAGCAGCAGCAGCAGGACTTAAAACTACACCAGTAATGTGTTCCAGCCCTAAGATTTCACTTTGGGAGGGAATGTAGGTGAATTCTAAATATTTCTCAATTCCCTTGAGGTAGGGTGACCACATGCATGTCACAAATAATGAGGTCTGCTGACTCTCTTAAACTCCAGGTTTGGACAAAGAATTCATTTACTCTAGGTGTATAAAATGAATCAGGCAGATCTGGAAAATATGTAGCAACTTTAAGTTTTCAATATCCTGTATTTGGGAGAGGCACCATTGATACTTTTGAGAGCAGATGGAAATATTACAGGTGTCCGATGGTTGTACCTCAAGTCCTAAGTACTCTAAGACTGGGATCCTGTTCACTCAGGGGAAATGTGACCCTCAGTCCAGGAGCCTGGGCCCTGTTATTTGTTCCCTCCAAGCCTTAGCAATGCAGAAGATGCTGAGTCTTACAAAGGTAAGTCTTCAGCACGATCCACATTGATGTTACATGAAACCTATGTCTTTGGATTTCTCTCTGGGATCTGACTATAGGTCATATTTCTGTCCCTTTATTGTTGAGAAACGAGCATTTTGTCCATCAGACTCTGCCCACACCCATCTAGACTTACCTTCAGTTTGTGCTCCAGGATTTCTTCCTGCTCTCTTAGAAGCTTTTCTCTTTCCACCATGAACTTCTCTTTCAGTTGGGCTATACTTTCCTTGTGGCTTCTCTCTTGTGCCTCCATTTTTTGCTTCTTATCATTCAGTTCCTGTATTAGCAGATCCTGTTTCATCTCTGCTGCTTGTCTTTTGATATATTCCTCTGTTTCACAAGAGTTTTAAACAAATAGCAGTTATGCTGAGCTACCCCTTCCTGAGCTCAGAGACTAAAATGACATTAAATTGGTGGGAAGGAGTCTGACTGTTCCTGCTACCACATCAGACAACCTGCTTCAGTATATGATGTAACACACTGATTGGATATATATACAACCCAAACTCCCTCGTTTATTTCCACATGTAGCAGAGAGGATCCATCAAAGAGGAAGCTCTTGTGTCAGAAAGTGTTTCCTCCCAAACCTGCCAAAGGGCAGCATAAGAGCCACCTTCCCCTCTGAGAACTCAGCCCTCTCTTACCTGACATGGCCTTGTCCCCAGCAGTGAGGGCCTGGTCTGCCTGCAGGATGGCTGCCTCTACTCCTGCCTGTGACTGCAGGAAGCTCTGGAGGGCCTGGTTTGCCTGAGGAAACAACAAAGAGCAAAGACTTGTCAGGAAACATCAGTATAGTATCTTCCTGGGGAAATTATTGTTCAGTGAACCTACAGATTTCTTTGGGATAGTTTTGGTCACTGCCTCCTGTTCAGTGTTACACACCTCCATCCATAGCTCTTCAGGCACTCTGTCTAACAGATCTAATCTCTTGAATCTATTTGTCACCTCCACTGTATAATCATCAGGGATTTGATTTAGGTCATACCTCAATGGCCTAGTAGTTTTCCCTATGCAAGGGAGAAAGGTAAGTATATACCCAACTGAATGCAGAGTTCCACAGAAGAGCAAGGAGAGATAAGAAGGTTTTCTGACATGGATAATGCAGAGAAATAGAGGAAAACAATAGAATGGGAAAGACTAGAGATCTCTTCACGAAAATGGGAGATATCAAGGGAACATTTCATGCAAGGAATGGGCATGATAAAGGATAGAAGCGATAAGGACCTAATTAGAAGCAGAAGAGATTAAGAAGAGGTGACAAGACTACACAGAACTATACAAGAAAGCTTTCAATGACCTGGATACCACAGTGGTGTGGTCACTCACCTAAAGCCAGACACCCTGTAGTGTGAAGTCAAATGGGCCTTAGCAAACATTACTACAAATTAGTGGAGGTGATAGATTCCAGCTGAGCTATTTAAAATTCTAAAAGATGATACTGTTAAAGTGCTGCCTTCACTACATCAGCAAATTTGGAAAAGAACAGTGGCCACAGGACTGGAAAAGCTCAGTTTTCTTTCCAACCCCAAAGAAGGGCAATGTCAAAGAATGTTCAAACTATCATACAACTGCTCATTTCAGACGCTAGCAAGGTTATGCTCAAAATTGTTCAAGCTAGGCTTCAGCAGTACATGAACCAAGAACTTACAGATGTACAAGTAGGGTTACAAAGAGGTCAAATTGCCAACACTTGTTGGATCATGGAGAAAGCAAGGGCATTGCAGAAAATAATCTGCTGCTGCTGCTGCTGCTGCTGAGTCGCTTCAGTCATGTCCGACTCTGTGTGACCCCATAGATGGCAGCCCACCAGGCTCCGCCGTCCCTGGGATTCTCCAGGCAAGAATACTGGAGTGGGTTGCCATTTCCTTCTCCAGTGCATGAAAGGGAAAAGTGAAAGTGAAGTCGCTCAGTCGTGTCCGACTCCTAGCGACCCCATGGGTCTGCAGCCTACCAGGCTCCTCCACCCATGGGATTTTCCAGGCAAGAGTACTGGAGTGGGGTGCCATTGCCTTCTCCGGAAAATAATCTACTTCTGCTTTATTGACTATGCTAAAGCCTTTGACTGTGAGGATCACAACAAAGTGCAGAAAATTCTTCAAGAGGTGGGATTACCAGTCCACCTTATCTGTTCCCTGAGAAACCTGTATTCAATCAAGTCAAGAAGCAACGGTTAAAACTGGATATGGAAAAACAAACTGGTTCAACGTTGGGAAAGGAGTATGTGAAGGCTGTATATTGTCTCTCCGCTTATTTAACTTACATGCAGAGTACATCATGCAAAATGTTGGACTGGATGAAGCACAAGCTGAAATCAAGATTGCTGGGCAAAATATCAACAACCTCAGATATGCCTGTGATACCACTCTAATGGTAGAAAATGAAGAGGAACTAAAGAGCCTCATGAGGGTAAAAGAGGAGTGTGGAAAAAGCTGGCTTAAAACCTAACATTAAAGAAACTAAGATAATGGCATCCAGTCCCATTGCTTCATGGCAAATAGAAGGGGAAAAAGTGGAAGCAGACAGATTTTATTTTCCTGGGCTCCAAAATCACTGTGGATGGTGAGTGCAAAAGTGAAATTAAATATGCTTCTTCCTTGTAAGGAAGGCTATGACCAACCTAGACAGGATATTAAAAAGCAGAGACATTACTTTGAAAACAAAGGTCAATACAGTCAAAACTATGGTTTTTCCTGCAGTCATGTATGGATGTGTGAGTTGGACCCTAAAGAAGGCTGAGCACTGAAGAATTGATTCTTTCGAACTGTGGTACTACAGAGGACTCTTGAGAGTCCCTTGGACAGCAGGAGATCAAACTAGTCAATCCTAAAGGAAATCAACCCTGAATATTCATTGGAAGGACTGATGCTGAAGCTGAAGCTCTAATACTTTGGCAATGTGATGTAAAGAGCTGACCCACTGAACAAGACCCTGATGCTGGGAAAGACTGAAGGCAGGAGGAGAAGGGGGCAACAGAGGGTGAAATGTTTAGATAACATTGGTGACTCAGTGGACATAAATTTGTGCAAACTCAAGGATATGCTGGACAGAGAAGCCTGGCATGCTGCAGTCCATGTGATTACAAAGAGTCAGAAATGACTTAGTGATTGAACAATAGCAACAACCCTCCAGCTTTGACTCTGTAAATTCTTCACCTTTCTTCAGACCCTACAATGGTTATAGATGCCGGAATTATGTGCAGTTGTAAAAACAACCCATCCTCCATTGTTTGCAACTGCCCTACCTGCACATTGCTTTCCTTCTGACTCATGCTCACCTACCCTTTCTTTATTAAGTTATCGTTTATTGACATTTCAACTTGTAGCTTTTGCCTCCTTCTCCGGGAAGTTTTCTTGAGCTTTATTCTGAGTTCTGAATGGCTGCCAAGAAGCTAACAGCTACCCTATCAGCACTACCACTTGATAGAATGTGACATTAGGTAACTTGGTTCCTTTTCCTTAGGTCATATTTATCAATTTTGTAATGAAGATGATAGCAGTATCTAATCTGTATTATTCTGAGGACTAAATTGATGGTCTAACCAAAACACCTAAAGTACACTTGAAGTAGTGAGTGCTCAACATACGTCAATCATCTCCATCACTACCACTACAATCGTCCCCGTCACTATCTCTATCAGTGTATACCTGTATAATAACCATTGTGCCACCATATCCAATGGCTATTTATGTGTGCTCAGGTAAGATCATAAGCTTCTTGAGAACAACACCTTTTCTTTAGTTTTCCCTACACTTTGCAGAAAGTCCATTTTGGGGGTACTCATTTAAAAATTTTATTATTTTATTTTTTACACAATTTTTAAAGTTTATACTCTATTTATAGTTAATACAAAATATTGGCTATATTTCCTGTATTTTACTATATATCTTTGTAGCCTATACCCAGTTACTTGTACCTCCCACCCTCACTCCTATATTGCCCCCACTCCACGTTAGTAACCACTAATTTGTTCTCTATATCTGTGAGTCTTCTTCTTTTCAGTTATAATAACTAATTTGTTGTATTTTTTGGATTTCACATGTTAGTGATATCATACAGTATTTGTCTTTCTCTTCTGACATTTCTTTGAGAATAATGCCCTCCAAGTCCATCCAGGTTGCCACAAATGGCAAAATTTCATTCTTTTTAATAACTGAGTAGCATTCCTGTATATGCACACTCCACATCTTCTTTATCCATTCATCTGTTGATGGACACTTATGTTGCTTCTATGTCTTGGCTATTGTAAGTAATGCTGCTATGAACATTGGGATGCTGGTATCTTTTTGATTTAGTGCTTTTTCAAAACCTATTACAGTGTTTGCTAATTGAAAAGAATGTTCTCTTTCATCTAGATTCTTGATCATAGATCCTGTCTTTGGGAAGAAGTATTTCTAGCTTATTTAAAGAAAGTGAAAGTGTTAGTCACATAGTCATGTCCGACTCCTTGTGAGCCCATAGACTGTATGTAGCCCATGAGGCTCCTCTATCCATGGAATTCTCCAGGCAAGAATAGTGGAGTGGGTTGTCATTTCCTCCTCCAGGGGATCTTCCCAACCCAGGGATTGAACCCAGATCTCCAAGCAGCTGCCAAATTGTGGATATAAAAGCTAAAAGTGTAGAAATACCACCATGCTCTGCTTTCTCTACAAAAATGGTGCTATGGTCTTAGAATTTCAACAGAACCAGCGAAGAACCCTTTGACCCCAATCTTCTGTTCTTTCCCAATCCCCTTACTCCTCACCTTAACTCCTTTCCTGGGAATGAGTTTATAGTTCTCTTCAAACCTGTTCCTTGCTTTTAAGTAGCAACGGTATCCTCCAAGGACAAAGAAAGTTCCTTCTGAAATACTCTTCATCAAGGGGTCTGAAAGCTTCTTAAGCTCAGCCTGACAACACTTGACAGATGCTTCTTCATCTTGCAGCAAGAAATCTTCTTTCTTTTTCTTGATCATGTCCTGTTAAGGAAATGAAGAGAAATTCAATAGAAAGAAGCTGTTAGAAGAGAAGGTCCAACTGTGATCCTCTGGAAGGAAGCAGTCGCACAAAATCAGGGCACATGAGAAACAGAATAATAGATACAGAGTTAGGAGACTAGTTTTACTTCTAGATCTGACCAACTCTTTGGGTGATTTATAGGAATTCTCTTAACTGTGTTGGCTTAGTCTCAGTATCTGTGAACTGATGGATTGGCAGCTGTGAATTCCATTGTTCTTTAACAGTAATAGGATTAATTGTGATCCATCCATCAACAATGAAAAATGGAAAGCTCAATTATGACTTGAGTAGGGCTTCCTATGCAACATAGGTGCTATAGATAAAGATATATATTCAGTTCAATTCAGTTCAGTCGCTCAGTCGTGTCCGACTCTTTGCAACCCCATGAACTGCAGCACTCCAGGCCTCTGTGTCCAACACCAACTCCCGGAGCCTACCCAAACTCATGTCCATTGAGTCAGTGATGCCATCCAACCATCTCATCCTCTGTCGTCCCCTTCTCCTCTTGCTCTCAATCTTTCCCAGCATCAGGGTCTTTTCAAATGAGTCAGCTCTTCGCATCAGGTGGCCAAAGTATGGAGTTTCAGCTTCAACATCAGACCCTCTAATGAACACCCAGGACTGATCTCCTTTAGGATGGACTGGTTGGATCTTCTTGCAGTCCAAGGGACTCTCAAGAGTCTTCGCCAACACCACAGTTCAAAAGCATCAATTTTTCGGCGCTCTGCTTTCTTTATAGTGCAACTCTCACATCCATACATGGCTACTGGAAAAACCATAGCCTTGATTAGACGGACCTTTGTCAGCAAAATAATGTCTCTGCTTTTTAATATGCTGTTTAGGTTGGTCATAACTTTCCTTCCAAGGAGTATGCGTCTTTTATTTTCATGGCTGCAATTACCATCTGCAGTGATTTTGAAGCCCCCGAAAATAAAGTCAGTCACTTTTCCACTGTTTCCCCATCTATTTGCCATGAAGTGATGGGACCAGATGCCATGATCTTCGTTTTCTGAATGTTGAACTTTAAGCTAAGTTTTTCACTCTCCTCTTTCACTTTCATCAAGAGGCTCTTTAGTTCCTCTTCACTTTCTGCCATAAGGGTGGTGTTATCTGCATGTCTGAGATTATTGATATTTCTCCCAGCAATCTTGATTCCAGCTTGTGCTTCCTCTAGCCAAGCATTTCTCATGATGTACTCTGCATATAAGTTAAATAAACAGGCTGACAATGTACAGCCTTGACGTACTCCTTTTCCTATTTGGAACCAGTCTGTTGTTCCATGTCCAGTTCTAACTGTTGCTTGCTGACCTGCATACAGGTTTCTCAAGAGGCAGGTCAGGTGGTCCGGTATTCCCATCTCTTTTAGAATTTTCCACAGTTTATTATGATCCACACAGTCAAAGGCTTTGGCATAGTCAGTAAAGCAGAAATAGATGTTTTTCTGGAGCTCTCTTGCTTTTTTGATGATCCAGCAGATGTTGGCAATTTGATCTCTGGTTCCTCTGCCTTTTCTAAAACCAGCTTGAACATCTGGAAGTTCACGGTTCACGTATTGCTGGAGCCTAGCTTGGAGAATTTTGAGCATTACTTTACTAGCGTGTGAGACGAGTACAATTGTGTGGTAGTTTGAGCATTCTTTGGCATTTCCTTTCTTTGGGATTGGAATGAAAACTGACCTTTTCCAGTCCTGTGGCCACTGCTGACTTTTCCCAATTTGCTGACATATTGAGTGCAGCAGTTTCACAGCATCACCTTTGAGGATTTGAAATAGCTCAACTGGAATTCCATCACCTCCACTAGCTGTGTTTGTCGTGATGCTTCCTAAGGCCCACTTGACTTCACATTCCAGGATGTTTGGCTCTAGGTGAGTGATCACACCACCGTGATTAACTGGGTCGTGAAGATCTTTTTTGTATAGTTCTTCTGGGTATTCTTGCCACCTCTTCTTAATATCTTCTGCTTCTGTTAGGTCCATACCATTTCTGTCCTTTATTGAGCCCATCTTTGCATGAAATATTCCCTTGATATCTCTAATTTTTTTGAAGAAATCTCTAGTCTTTCCCATTCTATTGTTTTCCTCTATTTCATTGCATTGATCACTGAGAATGGCTTTCTTATCTCTCCTTGCTATTCTTTGGAACTCTGCATTCAAATGGGTATAACTTTCCTTTTCTCCTTTGCTTTTCACAGCTATTTGTAGGGCCTCCTCAGACAGCCATTTTGTTTTTTGCATTTCTTTTTCCTGGGGATGGTTTTGATCCCTGTCTCCTGTACAATGTTACAAACCTCTGTCCATAGTTCATCAGGCACTCTGTCCATCAGGCCTAGTCCCTTAAATCTATTTGTCACTTCCACTGTATAATCATAAGGGATTTGATTTAGGTCACACCAGAATGGTTTAATGGTTTTCCCCACTTTCTTCAATTTAAGTCTGAATTTGGCAATAAGGAGTTCATGATCTGAGCCACAGTCAGCTCCTGGTCTTGTTTTCGCTGACTGTATAGAGCTTCTCCATCTTTGGTTGCAAAGCATATAATCAATCTGATTTCAGTGTTGGCCGTCTAGTGATGTCCATGTGTAGAGTCTTCTCTTGTGTTGTTGCAAGAGGGTGTTTGCTATGACCAGTGCGTTCTCTTGGCAAAACTCTATTAGCCTTTAGAGTATAGCATAGGATATATAGCATAGGATACTTTAAAAAGTAGAAATGACCCAAGTGGACATTACCTAATCACATAAGTCTTTCACATGTAGTCTTCTCCTGTTGGTGGCAGAAGAGGTAATCAGAGAGATTAGAAACAAAAGAAGAATACAGGGCACCACTGATGGCTAAAAGATGGAGCAGGGTGATTATCCAGAGCCCATATCAGTGCTGAAGAAAGATATATTCACATATTTACACATGGGGAGGACAGTGTGGCTTATACATGATTTAAGTTAAACTTTATGCTAAATACAATAACCTGTTTGTGCCTTATCAAGCATGCATTTACATCTACTTTAATTATTTAAAAATACATTTAAAAATCAAAATGGAATAACTTGTGCAGGAATTCAAAACTGAGCTTGGTGACCATTGTGGATGTGGTTTCAGGCATGTTTTGGCATCACTGAGAATTTGAATCTTCTGAACTTTATCACACTCAAGGATGCCACTATCCATTCCCAAAACAGTGTCTGCTATAATAACAACTGGAAGTTGTAAACTTATGGTCTCAAAGATCCCATTGTAAATAGGCAATGGTCTCAGACTCCAAACATTCCTTCTTTAGCAAGCACTCTTACTTCTTTCCAACTCCAGTCTTAATTCTTAACAAATAATACGGGTAATTTTGTGGGTTTTGCTATATTGAGGGTTTTGCAACCCCCGCCCCACCCCCATTTTGGAGTCCAGTGGAACACAATTCAAATGCTTCTTGTGTGTGTAACTTCAGGGCGCTAGTCCTCATTTGGCTCAAATCAAATTCTTCTTATCCGATGACAACCTGTTTGCTGTTTATTCTTGGGAGTATTACTAAGCCCATTTGAGCCTCCCCCCCCCACCTTGTTGTACACAGAGCACATCACCTGTACACCCTGAGCTGGGATCTAACCTGAAGAATTTTGAGCTAATAAATGTGTGTTGTTTTAAACAGCTAAGTACAGGGTAATCTGTTTACAGTAGAAAATAAAGAGGCCAGTTTTTAGAAAAAGAGATGGAATGTAGCCTGTAGAATCCTGTCTTTCACATGAATCCAGACTCCTTTTACAAATGAGAAGCATGTGAACCACAGGTGAAAAGAAGGAGCCTAAGCACATTTCTAGAAGAAAAGGTATCAGGAAGGCTATATTCTAGGCTACATTACCATAAGTTTCTTCTGGAAATCCTGCTTTTCATCCTTGAAGGAGTGCTCCATGAAGACTGCAATGGCTTCCTTCTCACAGGCTGCGTGCACCTCCAGCAGCTCCTGGAGCGTGTCTGTGGGGAGGCTCAGTCGCTTGGTCATCTGCTCACTGTAGTGGTCAGCTGCCTTCTGCACAGCTGCTGAGTTCTCCAGCTTGGCCAGAGTTGTCACTGCGTTCTCCAAACAGGGAACTGATCCACTATTGATGGCATTTACGTAGGCCTCCACCAGAGTCCCCAACCCTGAATGACACATTATATTTTGAAAATAAACAGAACATTCTCCCTCGTTTTATGAACTTTAGATCAGTACTCTTAAAATTACTAAAGTTTTATTGAATTGAGGTTTTCTTTCTTCTCATCTTCATCCTTATGCTCATCATTGTATCCTCCACCTTCTATAACTTTCTTATAGTAACACCACTGTGTCTCTTATTCATTCTATTTTATAGTTCTCAGTTCATCACAATACAGTATTAACCAAATTATCTCAAACAGTATGTTCAAAGTTCTCCTGTAACACTTTTCCCATTGTAATAAAATACAAAGAACTTATATATATGTGAGTAAACTGCATATTTTGTGAGCACTATTTCCAAATGAAAATGTAGTGCCACATGCAAAAATGTCATCAAGAATTTCCAGACCATGATACAAACTTTAAAGCAAGCAGGCCCATCTCAGCACAGGGCACTATGTGACTGCCCCATTGACATAGGCATGAAGCCAGCACTACATAAGATTATATTTACACTTGTTTCTCAGACTCTCAATGAGTTTACATGGATTCATGACCTACTATGGCACCCCACTCCAGTAGTCTTGCCTGGAAAATCCCATGGACGGAGGAGCCTGGTATGCTACAGTCCATGGGGTTGCTTAGAGTCGGACATGACTGAGCGACTTCACTTTCACTTTTCCCGTTCATGCACTGGAGAAGGAAATGGCAACCCACTCCAGTATTCTTGCCTGGAGAATCCCAGGGGCAGGGGAGCCTGATGGGCTGCCGTCTATGGGGTCGCACAGAGTCGGACACGACTGAAGTGACTTAGCAGTATGACCTACTACTTATTATTGATTCATGTAAACTCACAGAATACTTTGTATATCCTCACTAGAAATACTTATCCACTCAGTGGTTTGTCACCATGAATATGTCTATCCTTAACATATCTTTATTGTAATATTGGGTTGGCCAAAATGTTTATTTGAGTTTTTCCATAACATCGTACTGAAAAACCTGAAAGAACATTCTGGCCAACCCAATAGTTTCATGAGATTTGGTATGCTTCAGAAAAGCCTCATATAGGGAAATTTTAATGAAGAAACATGCATTTCTATGTGGGGGATGAATATCTGGTTTTCCAGATTATATAGAGAACACAATTAATGAAGAAGAAAAGAAGAAAGCACCATTATTGACAATCCCAAAGTACATTCACAACTTCAACTCTACCACACGTTCCTCAATCACAGTGAATCATAGAGAGACATGCTGTAGCAAAGGAGGCTCACTTTTCCCAGTGACAGTGATTCCCTCTTTTAAGGTCTTGGTCTTTGTATGGGTATAGATATATGAGCAGAAAAGTTTTGATTGCTTCTGGAAATTCTCATCCAGTTGGTCGTCTGGTATTTCCTCAAGATGGAGTAATTGTTTTCTGTTACTTGCAGGGCGGTCAAAGACGAAACACTTCCGTTTGGGAAAGAACTTCTTGATACACTCTCTGGGTAAGTTGGAATTTTGAATTTGGTGATTTTCATCTGCAAAACCAGAAAAAGAACAATCAAAGAAGAGACAGATTCTTGGTAAGGGGGCTGAGGACTTTGATTTCCAGGAATTTTTGCAATCATTCTAACTCTTTGAATGCCTGTAAATCTTTTCTATTTGAAAATTTACCTTACACTAATCTACCATAGAAACTCTATTTTTATACTGAGCCAAGATTGAAGGAAATACTTCTGGGGAAGAAAAAGAAGTGTTTATACCAACTGAAGAAACTTTTGTTTCCCTCAGCCATTTCATAGTGTGCACTGGATCAATTATTTATTAGGTGCTTCTTGAAAGATAAACCAATCCAAATAACTGTCAAAAACACTACTCTGATGTTACAATCTCCATTTCAGACATGAAAAGTAATGGTGGAAATAAGGATATTCACAATACATCTGGGAAAGAAATCACATTGGGAACAAATGATATACAGGAAAGAAAACCTTTATAAAATCGAGTAAAAATGCACATTCTATAAATATGTTGTGAGATTACTTTAGCATACACAATCTCATGGTTCAATTGGCCTAAAGGAAATGAGGACACTCCATCAGTCCTCTGCAACACTTTCTATTGGATGTGACAGTATCATACAGAGTGATTTGGGGCATATATCATCAGTTCAATAAATATTTATTAAAAGGGTAAATATATGATTAAACAAACAAAATCAATATTACTTCTAGGTACAACCTATTATTCTCTCTGCTAAATATCATCTGAGTAACCAACTTAGTATATGAATATGACATATACCATGTAAGAGAGGTTATAGGTGGCTCAATAGTAAAGAATCCACCTGCCAATGCAGGAGACACAGGAGATGTGAGTTCAATCCCTGGGTAGGGGAGACCCCCAGAGGAGGAAATGGCAACCCACTCCAGTATTCTTGCCTGGAAAGTCTCAAGGACAGAGGAGCCTGGCGGGCTACAGTCCATAGAGTCAAAAAGAGTCAAACATGACTGAGCAACTGAGCACATGAGCATGCATGTACATACGGTGTAAGGCTCTAGAATGAAGAGTATGATGTTATGAGAAAGCCTTTGAAGATCTGATGGTCTCACTTTAAGCATATAACAGTGCTTCTCTTTTGAATGAATTAGAGTATAAATAGCTTGTCTATTAAGAATATATCTGTATAGGGTAATAAAAAACACTCTGTGAAATGTATCAATATTTTACAAATTAATCCTTTTATTTACCTTATGATTCTACATCTACCAATTTCAATTTGATGAGTTATTTTTCTCAAAGAGGAAAGAAGAAGCACTTAATATGTAATACAATATGTGAGACTTTTTCTTCATGATATTAATTTTTCTAAAATCGTTTGTTTACTACTAGATTCTAAATTTCCTCAGTGAGCTTGTACTCTGGTGTCTGAAGTTTTTCCAGTAACAATAATGACTGAAGCCACCCACCAGTCATTCACCAGGCACCATTAGCATGGCCTCATTCCAACCCCAAATTAAGATTGACATCAAGTGCTGAATGTCAGGGCTCTTGATCCCACTTCCTACTGAGCTTTCTACCAACTTGCCCCTGCTCTGATACCTGGAATCAACTTCAAGACATTCTCCAGGTACTCATCTTCAGTGATGGGGTTTCCATCTAACTCCAGCTCCAGCATGAAATCCCGCACAGTCCAGACAAAGTCTGGAAAGAATCTCACAAACTCAACTGAGTCCTCTCCATCATCGGAGATGGGAGATGATTTGATTCTGATCAGCTCCGTTAATTCAGTCACGTAGCTGGGATCTTAGATAAGGAAAAAGAAGCACTCTCCAACAAAATTTCCAGATCCTACCCCAAAACAAGTTTTACAAATATTCCCTTTTGCCCCATTTTACCATCTCATCAGCCAACAGAATGGCATCATGGAAAAGGAGAAACAGTGTCAGTTGCTATTCCCATAAACTCAATGAAATGTGCTAGTTCAGCTCTGGAAGGATACTGCAGCTGTTCTAGGGCCTGGTGGTTGATGGTGCTCATGCTGTTGTAGATAAAAGTACTGCTCAGGAGCACGGCCAGGGCAAAGATCCATGAGTCATTTTTGGAGTCACCCTAGAAAGTACATTATGTAAACCCATGGCTGATTCATGTCAATGTATGGCGAAAACCACTACAATATTGTAAAGTAATTAGCCCCCAACTAAAATAAATAAATTTAAAAAAATAACAGAAAAAAAAAGAAAGTACATTACAGTACAGTACTCGTACAGTACAAGTACAGTACATTACAGTACAGAAAGTACACCTCATGCTCTCATTCAGTTGTTCATTTGCTGTAACAGCAGTACTGTAACTCGATAGTAAGGCAAGTAACATAAATTTTCAGTTCAGTTCAGTTCAGTCGCTCAGTCGTGTCTGACACTTTGCGACCCCATGGACTAAATGCAAATCTTTCTGGTGTTGATATTGACCCATCTAAGCTCTTTTGTGTGATTAGCTATTAACAGAAGTGAATGACATCTTATGTATGTTTGAATGTTTACTACAGCACCTGGAACATAGAAGTTTTCCAGTAGAAAGTGGACCATGATTCCTTTGCAACATTTTCTAGATCATGATGTATATTAGGAATAGAAATACTAATCAATTAAATTCAACTACTAACTGTTCATCTAGATAACAGGAGATACTCATTTGCTTACTTAAATATAAAGTTCCACATAATAATCCCTACCCTGGAGAAATGGCTTTCTGGAGGGTCAGTTGTATGTGGGAACATACATATTTATCCAAGATGATAAACAACTCAGTGTGGAACCAAACGTGTTACTGTAACAGACAAAGGAGTAATATCACAAAGACAGAAAAAAAATACTCTGTGAATTCAGAGCCAAGAGTGATTGTGTCTTACAGTGATGTGATGACATTAAGTTGAAAAGAATTGGCAAGAGTGATTGTGTCTTACAGTGATGTGATGACATTAAGTTGAAAAGAATTGGGCATTAAAGAATTGACAGAAAGTGGATTTGTGAAGCTATAGGGCTTCCCTGATAGCTCAGTTGGTGAAGAATTTGCCTGCAATGTGGGATAGTAAAGAATCTGCCTGGAATGCAGGAGACCTGGGTTTGATCCCTGGGTTTCGAAGATCCCCTAGAGAAGGGAAAGGCTACCCACTCCAGTATGCTGGCCTGGAGAATTCCATGGACTCTATAGTCCACGGGGTCGCAAAGAGTCAGACAGGACTGAGAGCTTTCACTTCAGTCACTTCAGGGACTATGCAAGTGGAAGGACCCACAGAAGCTGATCGTGATTGCCAGAAATTGTGGTTATATAGAGGTATTCCCAGGTTATTTTATTTGGCTGAAGTGGTGTTACCCATGTGGTAGTAGATAATGAGGTGGAAAATGATATTCAAAACAAGTCATGAGTTATTTTGGAACTGATTTATATGTATACTGCCCACTCCAGAATTCTTGGGCTTCCCTGGTGGCTCAGACAGTAAAGAATCTGCCTGCAATACAGGAGACCTGGGTTCAATCCCTGGGTCCAGAAGATCCCCTGGCAAAGAGAATGGCTACCCACTCCAGTATTCTTGCCTGGAGAATTCCATGGACAGGGGAGCCTGGCTGGCTACAGTCTATGGGGTTACAAAGAGTTGGACACGACAGAGTGACTAACACTTTCTCTTTTTTCCCCTAGATACATTACAGATAGTGAGACCAGCAAGTGGTTCTGCTGCTATCAGTGTGCAGTTTGTTGTGCTTTGGCTTATGGCAAATGAGGTTAGATAAAGGAAGCAGGTCATGCAAACTACAATCTATTATGAATCATAGACCATCTTGGGTTGACACTGATGTGATTACTGAATAAGTTAAATTTTGATTTATAATTCAGAATTTATTAATTCATGTCCCAACTCTTTTCTGCAGTGATGAAACCCAAGATTCAATGCTTCTACATTTAATTTAGATGCAGATTAATATAAATAAGGAGAAAAAACTGATTGTAACTAACACTATAAAGTCAAAATATCTAAAATTATCCCATTGACAAAGCTTTTCAGTTAAGAGTTCACTGACAATGCCCAGAGCCTTGGAATAAAATGTTCCTGGTATAGAAGGAGCTTTTCTGGAGATTTTAAAAATAGATATAAAATGGATTTTTGTTAAATAGACTTTTAAATTTTATTTATTTTTTAAAATTTTATTTTATTAAATATATTTTTTATTAAAATAGATTTTTATTCAGAGAAACTCTATTTCATGGTTTCTACCTACAACCCCATCAACTCCACAGCTCTCAACTAGTAGAGCCCATTGTTCCCATGGGTTATAGCCTCCACTGGACTATAACTACAGTCTTCTACCACTATAACTGGGGGAAGACTGGTTATAGTCTTCTGACTGTAGGCAGACTTCCACCAGTCTAGGTTTTACCAGACTTCGCAAACTAACAACTGGGGTAGGTTATCACTTTGTGTAAACATGGTTCCCTGTGCTGATTACACTGCATATTTCTTACCTCCCCAACTGAGCCCTGGGCCTTTAGCTCCATCACTGTGATACCTGTTGCGTTTAACACAAAGCCCTGGGATTCAGATGCCCAATAAATATTTATTAACTTGTATCTTTTGTCTCCCCTGGAGGAAGGCATGGCAACCCACTCCAGTATTTTTGCCTGGAGAATCCCCACGGACAGGGGAGCCTGACGGGCTACAGTCCATGCAGTCGCAAAGAGTCAGTCACAACTGAGCGACTAAGCAACAGCACAGCACATTTTTTGTCTCAGTGCTGAAAATAAGAAGATCTATCTATAATAACCAAACTATTGAACTTATTATAGAATAAATTCAAGGAAAGGTATTTTAGCCTCATTATTCATAGTTTGATTTGCATAATTTGATTGGGACATGTCATAAAAATTGAATTGAGGTGGGAAATTGAAATGTAAGTAGAGTATCAGGAATAAAGTAGATTCCCTGCCTTACCTTCTCCATATCACCCAGACCCTCAGTGTCCAGAAGGACCAGGGTGTGGTTCTCCTTGGAGGGGTGGGGCCCACACCACATCCAGATGCCCTTGGTTTCAGACCGCACTGTGGAGCCCAGATGGAACCCTGCACAAAAAGAGGATAAAGCAACACACAGTAAGAGCAGAGAGTTCAGGCTGCCCAGGGGTTGCTCTGGGTAAAATAGTTGGAATATGAGTGCCTGGGTTGGGGACAGGTGTTTCCATTTCAGCAAGGACAAGCGTTACACATACTCAGGACCTTTCCAAGAAATATTTAATGTCCCTTATTCACCTTCTAACATTAATGGCTCACACTGTGTCACATTAGGAGGTTAATGTAAGCTCTATTAACCTTTCTGGTTATCTGATATTGAAGAGCTCCCATATCCTCCACTTGCTGATGGAGTCCCACCAGTACCAGTAGGAGATCAGGAGTAAGCCTCCCGTTCTCCTGGCTTCCACCCTCGTGAGCCACATTGCCCCAGGGCCTCTGTTCCTCTACCTTGACCACATCCCCTTTTGTTTAGCTCCATCCAGTAGCTCTGGTCTTTGTCACATTCTGGAATCCATTCATTGCTGGCTTCTTCATACTACAGGACATATAAAGGCTACATGGCCATTGTTCCTGCTACCCTCTGACTGTTCCTTCATTGATTCCTTTTGCTCTGCTTGTTCCTTTGTGATTTTTTCTTCATTAAACATCTTCATTTACCCCTTGAGGTGGTTCCCTATGTCCTTCCAGGACCTGGACTGATACAGCTCTTGATAGATTTTTTTTTTTTCCTTCCCTTCCTCCCTGTATATTCCTCATCTCTGTTCTCCTCTTCAAGAAATGATGCATTCTTTGTTCATTGACTCGGGGTTGCTGATGTTATAGCAGTGAATCAGAAAAGATCCATGAAAATTGTTTGCTCTTCTTTCTAGAGTCTTAAAACATTGTGTGTGTGCTCGGTCTGTAGCTCACCAGGTTCCTCTGTCCATGGGATTTCCAGGCAAAAATATTGGAGTGGGTTGCATTTCCTCCTCCAAGGCATCTTCCCAACCCAGGGATCTAACTTGAATCTCCCATGGTTGCTGCATTGCAGGCAGATCCTTTACCGCTGAGCCACCAGGAAAGCCTAGAGGGAGATTATGTGAGGTATATGCCTAAAAGCTGCAGGCAGTGCATCTTATCTATACTCCAAGATTTTGAGTGCCCACCAGATGCCAGTGCCCCCTTCAATGAGACTGGAAATGGATATGATGAAATCCCTAGTGGAGCATGGTTCAGCACGGCTCAGGCCGTTCAATGGTCACATTCTGTGTGTTCTGTTCAGACAGGATATAACACCTGATATGATCTGCACTCTTCTACATCGTGATGGCTTTTCACTGTTTGTCAATTAATACAGAGAAATATAAGCTCACATTTCCTGCATGGAGAAAAGACAAGGTATAACTGGGGGTCATCGCTGTCAGTTATGTGAGGTAAAGGACAGACAAGGAAGTCACCACAAGGGCAGAGTGTAGTGACTTGCTTCTGCTAGTGGACCTTGACTGGGCACCAATTTTGTTTGATTTTTGGTTTTTGTCTTCTTGTCATATGACTGGAGTGGTAGAGTCACAATTCAAGTTCTTCAAAACATAACTAAGTGAGGGATTTCCTTAGTAACAGAATTTGTTGTTCAGTTGCTCAGTCATGTCAAGCCAGGCTTCCCTGTCCCTCACCAACTCCCGGAGTTTGCCCAAGTTCATGTCCATTGAATCAGTGATACCATTCACCTCCCTATTACCTGATGCTATCTCAAATAGAATAAAAAGAATGTTGTTGAAACACCTTGATTGTTTAAATACTTTGATACCCTTTCTCACAGTTTTCAAATCTCTAATCACTCAAAAATGATGTATTAATTAATATAGCCTGACAGAGAAACCAGTCCTCCTCTGACTGGTTGTCAAGAGTTTCTCTAAAAGAAAGGAAAATATAAAATATTTGTATTTGAGGCCAATGGGAGATTGCAAAGCAAAAATAAAGAGGAAGAAAGGAAGAAAATAGGGTAAGAGATATAAGAGACAGAGTCTGAGAGAGACATTGAGATATACCTAAGATCCTTAGGTTTTAGTTGACTGAGGTTCTGCTCCCTAATCATGGTGAGACACTGAGCCACATAAGAAGGCATTAGGAAAGAAATGGTGTGTAATTTTCTTAGACAGCAATATCAAAGACATTGGCAGATTGTCCCTAAAATCAATAAGTACCAAGAAAGCAACTCGGTAAAAAAAGAAAGATTTCATGAAATTGGAAATGTAAAGAGTAAATTAATACGTTCAAAGTTACAGATGCTTAGTTGTAGTGAGGCAAATAACATGCAACTGTATAGACACCAGATCAGCCAAAGTTAAAATAAGTCTTTTACCAGATTTTTTTTAATGATGTGGAGAATTCCAGTTACTGCTAATAAGCACACAAATTGCACATACAACTTCAAAAACTGTTCGATATTGTCTTGAATGCCTGAAAATATATGGACTCTATGACCCAACAGTTGCACTTTTGAGTATATCACACAGGGGTAGCTAGTGTACACGTGCACCAGGATAGATACAAGAATATTCACGACAGCAGCATCCATAAAAGGTAAAGCTACAGATGATAACGGTGTTCATCAACAATGAGTGAATTTTTCTATCCTCTGTCGTTAGTGTACTATAATGTAGTGAACAAAAATAAATTACAGTCACGTATGACAAACTATATGAAACTTATAAACTTCTTGTTGAGCAAAAGAAGCAAGACCCCAATGATTGGCACAATTTAATTCCCTTTATATTAAGTTCAAGCTATGTTTTACAACCCAGATGTGGCTCAGCTGGTAAAGAATCTGCCTGCAATGTGGGAGACAGGGGTTTGATCCCTGTGTTGGGAAGGTCCCCTGGAGAAGGGAAAGGCTACCCACTCCAGTATTCTGGCCTAGAGAATTCCATGGACTGTATAGCCCATGGGGTCGCAAAGAGTTGGACACGACTGAGTGACTTTCACTTTCACTTCATGTTTTACAAATGCAGAAACATAATATGAACCAATTTTTTAAAAAGGAGAGTAAAAGAATACCCCATGAAAATCAGAACACCAGTGAAGTCTAATGAAGGTATGAGAGAACATAACTTGGGATTTTGAGTGTTGAAGTATTATTTCTTGATCTGGGTAGTGATTAGACAGATGATTACATTATGTTTATCAATTTTGCAACATTTATATATGTATATTTTATTCACCATTCTGTATATGTTATAGTTGATATTAGAAAAAAGAGAAAAAAAGAAGGTATAATTTACCAAAGTTTGGAAATAAGCAAATTAAATGAAGCAAAAAAAGATGGGTGGTAGCCCCATTGAGATACAGGTTTTACAGAGATCCATCTGTCTGTACTTCCTTCTATCTTTTTTAAAAAGCAGAACATGTTGAACAACATTTGTGTGTTACCTGAAATGAGCTTGTGGTTTAGGGCAAACCTGAAGGAGAAGAGAAGGGAATAATTATTGAAGTTGAGCTCCTGAGAAGATGGCAGTGGGTAGAATCAGGATGAGTGAGGTAGATGTTTGGATGAGGTTGGGAATTCTCCATTACTGGATAAAAGAGTCAACATTGTGGAGGGATGGGTTTGAAGTTATAAATTCAGTGGTGAGAATTAGACGTTTTCTTCACTGGGGAGTTAGGCTCTTCCTTAACACGACCCTAGTGGAGGATGATCAGCAGACTGTGTTATCACTGCTTCCAAGTAAAGGGTCTTGAACAACACTCACCATGGTTGTGTCCTGCCAGGCGGTTCATCAGGTAGGACTTCCCCGTCCGATAGAGCCCTGCGATGGCCACCACCACCACAGGCTGAGATATCTGCTTGAGAATCTTCAGTGCTCTGGGATTTAGTGAGAGCTGATTGTTCTGGTTTTCCACTAGACAGATGGGGTCCATTATGATGGACCCAGATGCCACTGGAAACTGTAACCCAGAGGAACAATTCAGTAAAACACAAGATCCAGAAGTCATCTCTCATTGTACACATCAGGCTTCTGCTTGTGGAACCTGTACATCAGTTCTCTATTCTTTGTATGTTTCTAAAAGGCAAGTATTTAGCCTAGTGTGCCAAGGCCTGTACAGGTGAATTATGTACATTACCTCATGGATCCTTAATGAACCCTAAAGCAACCTGTCTATGGGAGACATGCAGTGAACAAAATGAGAACACAAAGCACTGATGATGAAGCCTTGAGAACACACGCATTTAGGGGGTGTTAGAGGCAGATGGGACATGAAGAGGAAGAGGAGTGACCTGACACCATTTCTGGGATTCCAGAATGATTTGGTCACTCAGTAATTACACAAATATTTATTGAGAACCTTCCATGTGCTGGACACTGTTCTAGGAGCTCAGAAGCAAGCTGTAAACAAAATGGAGACAAATCTCAGCATCATGGAGCTTTATTCTAGAGGAGACAGATAATAAAGTAAAAAAAAAAAAAAAATTCCTGTTGTTGTTTTGTCGCTAAGTCTTGTCCAACCCCATGTACAGTAACCTGCCATGCTCTTCCATCTACGGGATTCCCAGGCAAGAATACTGGAGTGGGTTGCCATTTCGTTCTCCAGGGGAAACTTCCTGACCCAGTGATCAAACCCACATTTCCTGCTTGGCAGACAGATTCTTTACCACTGAGTTATCAGGGAAGCCACCCACCTCCCCCCCACCCCCAAGCAAAACACATTTATGTATATTAGGGGATGGTAAGAGATCAGAAGGAAATGAACAAGAAATGGCCTATAGAGCACTGGTGGTTGAATTTATGTAGTCAATAGCCAGGGAAGACCATGCCAAGTAAGGAAAATGAATGTAATCAATGATTTGATGAGGACAGATGGATGCAGGGAATTCAGTGGGATCTGGAACAAGCTGCAAGAAGAGCGAGTGTGGGGGGAAAAGTTGAGATAAAGAACGTAGCTCTCTCTCAAACACAAAAGGATAGGCTTTTAATGTGGCTACTCAAAGTTGTGCATGTAAGAATTAATTTTTTAACTGAAATTATAAGACTTTTCTTATTACTTAAGCTGATAGGGAAGAGATGCAAGCAACCAGGGTGTTTTAAGATCTGCCTAGATATGTCAGAGTCTCACATTTGGGCCAGGCTCTACTTAAAATGATTTTGTCACAATGATCACGTGTTTCATGATCTCAAGAGACAGACAGCACTCAGAGGGCTTTGACAATCCCATTTTTTTTCTCACAGACCATGTTAAGCAGTATGTACATGTTCCCATACTTTATTAACCATGTGACAACTGGGAAGATTAATTTCTCTGTGCCTCATGTTTCTCTGCTATAAACTGGTGATGCTAGAAGTAAAAATCAGTCTGTTGTTAGAGTCATTAGGAGAATTAAATACCTCATAATACTTACAATATTCTTAACATTCTGCTGGTTCATAGTGAATCCTATGTAAGTATTGCTTTACAGTTGAGTCCTCTGAAGAGAGGGAAGATAACTTCTGAATGAAAATGGAGGATTGGCTCTGGCCTGAAACAGTGACACTTCCCTCTCTAATTACAAGCAAGTGGGAGGACACAGCCCAAGAGGAAGGTGAGCAGGCTGGGGAGATCCAGTGGAACAGCTGAGAGGGAGGGTGGTGATGGGGAAAGAGTCAGGCTGGAGGAGCTCAGAGCTGCCTTGCCAAGTCCAAGTACAAGTTCTGGAGTTGGACTGCCAAGGTTCAAATCGGAGGGTTCACATGACTTGTTTGCTGTTGAGACCTTGTAAAAGGAATTTAACTCTGGAAGCCTCCATTTTCTATCAATGTTGTAGGAAAAAGAATAATTCCTACCTGATTCATTGCTGTACAGCTGATAACATATAGGCTCTCAGAAAATTTTAAGAAAATTTCCTGCATTAATGTACTGTTTTAATGATGAACATGTTAGAAAATGTAATAATCTGCTAGCCCTTCCTGTAAGTTGTAAATAATCAAGGTATCTAAAACGTTTAAAAAAAACATGAATTTTTTTCAGCAGAATTCCTCTCTAAAATGTATCTTTTTTTTTTTCCCTATAGTAGATTGGGTGCAGAGATGGGAGAACAAAATGACCTTTTACTTCTGTGTTATATGAAACTTAATAAAGGGAAACTTCACTCAAATGGAGTCAGCATGCCAGAAAGAAGAGCTCTCATGCAGTATGACTGGAGGTAAGTTATAAGAAAAACTGTCAATTATAGACCCAAAGGAAAAATTCTTCAACAAGGAAGTCATCAGTGACAGTCCCCAACAGGCAAAGATGTACACTGCATCTCCTAGAAGAATTGTCTCCCCCAGCAATTCAGCCAACGAGGATGGGTCATCACCCTGACCTCTTTTTTTTTTTTTTACTAATGGACTTGTTTTCAAAATAATCTTTCCCAACTCCTTCCTTTTCTCAATAAAATAATGTTCTTCTTTCTTTGTGAGATTTGCTCATGATTTTCCTGTAGCTTGCTACTCCCTAATTATAATTCCTCTGCTATTCCTGAATAAACCCACTTTTACTTGAAAAATAACTGTTTAATTTTTAAGGTGAGCAGTCATAAGCAAGAAGAATTATAGACTTTCTTTTTGATATTAAATACTGATAATTTTTGTGTAAGAGTCCATGAGTTTGCAATGTATTTTTTAAAATTCAAAGTAAACTGAGGTACCCAAACCAAGAAACTTTTCACTTTAAAACTAACCAAGTAGAATGAAATAATATTACTACATGGCAGATGAATAACATTTTCCAAAGGCCATTGTTCAGAAGAGTTATCTGAAGTGATGGTTAAAAGTATTCTGATCCTTGTATTTTCAGGAAATACCAGAAGTTATTATGAGGCAGTTCTTGTATGGGCAAGGTATTAAAAACAGTGCATGATATGTAAATTATCATATGTGAAAAGAATCACCAATCCAGGTTCAATGCATGATACAGGGTGCTCGGGGCTGGTGCACCGGGATGACCCGGAGGGATGGGATGGGGAGGGAGGTGGTAGGGGGGTTTTGGAAGGGGAAAACATGTACACCCATGGTGGAGTCATGTCAATGTATGGCAAAACAAATACAATATTGTAAAGTTAAAAAATAGAAAATAAACTAATTAAAGAAATTAAAAAAACCCAAAAAACAGTGCATGATGAACCAACACGATTAGACCTTAAAGCTATTATTTATAGTTGATTAATGAGACTAAGATTGAATTATTCCATATAATACAGTTTCATAGTATGTGGAATATTAAATATTTTTTAAAAACTTTGTATTTTATATTGAGTACAGCTGATTAACAATGTTGTGATAGTTTCAGGTGGACAGCAAAGGAACTCTGTCATATATATATATGTATCTATCTATTCTTTCACAAACTTCCCTCCCATCTAGGCTTCCTCGTAATATTGCAGTTTCGTGTGCTATACAGTAGGACCTTGTTGGTTATCCATTTTAAATATTGCAGTGAGTACATGTTGGTCCCAAACTCCTTAACAATCCCTTCTTCCCATCCTTCCCCCATAGATTGTTAAATATTCTTAATACAAAAATAATATTGTTTGTCTCTTAGAGTTTACATAGTCTGTATATTATGGGACTTCCACTCTCTCTGCTTTTTTTTCAGTGCCCAGCAGGGTACAATCAGGATGCACTCAGAGTCGAGGAGGTAGGGGCAGGGGAAACAGCCCCAACCAGTGCCTCTGTGAAGAGATAGGTATTGGGTCATGCAGTCCTAGGAAGCACTTCAGCCCCCTTTCCTCAGAAGAGTTAGGATGCACACTTTCTTATTCCATGGTGGGCTCCTTTCTGCACTCTTGGATGGGTGCTGGAGGAGGAGCATCCATCCAGGACACGGTTCACAGGCTGTTGCCTTGCAGCTGCCTCAGTTCCAAACCTAGATACTGAGTTGCAGGAAGAAATCTCTCTGCAGGTTGCTCATCCTTTGCTCCATCCACACCCTCCTGCCTCCCCTCCCAAAGTGTGGGCACTATGCTGGGGGATTTATTGCTCTTTCTAATCAACAAAAAAGTGCTTAGAAGTAAATTTAAGGGGTGTACTTACTTTGTGTGTATTCTGCAGCCAGGAAAGAATTTCTCAGCTCTCCTTGCTTGTTTCTGAGCACCTCTTGTGTTTGGTTCTGGGAAAATGCTTGTCGTTTGAAACAGAAAATGGAATAGGATGTTACACCCATCCTGTTATGGGTTGGGATGATAAATAGAGAAGAAAGGAAGTGATAGGAAAGTCGCTCAGTCTCATCCAACTCTTTGTGACCCCAGTGACTATACAGTCCATGGAATTCTTCAGGCCAGAATACTGGCATGGGTAGCCTTTCCCTTCTCCAGGGGATCTTCCCAACCCAGGATCGAACCCATGTCTGCTGCATTGCAGGCAGATTCTTGACCAGCTGAGCCACAAGGGAAGCTCAAGAATATTGGAGTGGGTAGCCTATCCCTTCTCCAGCAGATCTTTCCGACCCAGGAATCGAACAGGGGTCTCCCGCATTGCTAGCAGATTCTTTACCAACTGAACTATCATGGAAGCCCCAAAAGAAGAGGAAATCAAGTCTAAATCACATGACCTTTTCTGGGGACGTTAGTTGTTAGATTTTCTTTCTTTCTTTCCTTTTTATTCTTTGAGGAAGAAAACCAGATGAGGTGGGAATAATGACATCACTTCCTTCACACTCAAGTTCACAAACCCACCCTCAGTCTTCCCCCCTAATTGGATTTTGGGAGCCTTTTGTTTACATATGCACTGAAAAATTTTTCTTCTAGATGTGTGAAAAATACTGGTATTCTGATGCATGTCTTTTGTCTCCTTCAGTTCAGTCAGTTCAGTCACTCAGTCGTAACCAACTCTTTGTGACCCCATGGACTGCAGCACGCTAGGCCTCCCTGTCCATCACTAACTCCCGGAGTTTATTCAAACTCATGTCCATTGAGTCGGTGATGCCATCCAACCATCTCATCCTCTGTTGTTCCCTCCTCCTCCTGCCTTCAACCTTTCCCAGCATCGGGGTCTTTTTAAAGAGTCAGTTCTTCGCATCAGGTGGCCAAAGTATTGGAGTTTTAGGTTCAGCATCAGTCCTCCCAATGAATATTCAGGACTGATTTCCTTTAGGATGGACTGGTTGGATCTCCTTGCAGTCCAAGGGATTCTCAAGAGTCTTCTCCAACACCACAGTTCAAAAGCATCAATTCTTCGGTGCTCAGCTTTCTTCACAGTCCAACTCTCACATCCATACATGACTACTGGAAAAACCATAGCTTAGACTAGACAGACCTTTGTTGGCAAAGTAATGTCATTGCTTTTTAATATGCTGTCTAGGTTGGTCATAGCTTTTCTTTAAAGGAACAAGCATCTTTTAATTTCATGTCTGCAGTCCCCATCTGCAGTGATTTTGGAACCCCAAAAAATAAAGTCTGTCACTGTTTACACTGTTTCCTCATCTATTTGCCATGAAGTGATAGGACCAGATGCCATGATCTTAGTTTTCTGAATGTTGAGTTTTAAGCCAACTTTTTCACTCTTCTCTTTCACTTCCATCAAAAGACTCTTTAGTTCTTCTTTGCTTTCTGCCATAAGGGTGGTGTCATCTGCATATCTGAGGTTATTGATATTTCTCCTGGCAATCTTGATTCCAGCTTGTGCTTCATCCAGCCCAGCGTTTCTCATGATGTACTCTGCATAGAAGTTAAATAAGCAGGGTGACATACTCCTTTCCCGGTTTGGAACCAGCCTGTTGTTCCATGTCCAGTTCTAACTGTTGCTTCCTGACCTCCATACAGGTTTCTCAAGAGACAGGTCAGGTGGTCTGGTATTCCCATCTCTTTCAGAATTTTCCACAGTTTGTTGTGATCCACACAGTCAAAGGCTTTGGCATAGTCAATAAAGCAGAAATAGATGTTTTTTTGGAACTCTCTTGCTTTTTTGATGATCCAACGGATGTTGGCAATTTGATCTCTGGTTCCTCTGCCTTTTCTAAACCCAGCTTGAACATCTGGAAGTTCATGGTTCATGTACTGTTGAAGCCTAGCTTGGAGAATATTGAGCATTACTTTGCTAGCATGTGAGATGAGTACAATTGTGCAGTAGTTTGATCATTCTTTGGCATTGCCTTTCTTTGGGATTGGAATGAAAACTGACCTTTTCCAGTCCCGTGGCCACTGCTGAGTTTTCCAAATGTTCTGGCATATTGAGCGAAGCACTTTTCTTAGCTAAGATTATTCCTATGTTGTTTATTGTTTTTTATGGAATGGTAAATGGGGTTGTTTCCTTAATTTATCTTTCTGATGGCTCATTTTTAGTGTATTGAGTGCAATAGATTTCTGTTTACTAATTTTGTGTCTCCTTCCCAACTTTAAGATATTTTAGTTCTATTTCTGTGAAAAATGCCATTGGCAACTTGATAGGGATTATATTGAATCTGTAGATTGCCTTGGGTAGTACAGTTATCTGACTAATATTGGTTCTTCCAACCCTGGAACATGTTACATCTTTTCATCTATTGGTCTTGGTGCTGAGATGAGGACTTCCAGGAGATCTCACACTGATTAATATTCCTTGGGACCTGAAATTCTCTGTTAGTCCAGTGGGTTGGACTCAGCATTCCCACCGCAAGAACTCAAGCCCAATCCCTGGCCTGAGAGCCAAGCCCCTGCAAGCCATGCTGTGTGGGAAAAAGACAAAAAGCAACAAACAGTAAAGAGAAGAACAATAACACAGAATAAAAGCTAAGGTAAAATGAAAAGAATAAAAAATATACTTTAGAAAAATAACAATAAAAATGAAACAGCAACAAAGAAAGGAGAACCACAACAGCAAAATCAATAAATAAATAAAAACTATAAAATAAGGTAAAAAAACTAAAACAAAAAAAATAATAATATAAAAAATAAAAAATTCCCTGGTGCCTTCTCTCTCAGTGTCCTTACTCCTACGGTGAGCTACAACCTACCCCCACACCCCCAGGCAGGCCTGCAGGGCCTCTAGGCAGCTCTCTGGCCCTGCTGGGTCAGTCTACCTGTGTGTGTGCTTTTCTCACCAGCGTTTGCTCCTGGAGCTGCTTCTGAGCACAGGTGCCTGTACAGGCCATCAGAGATGCAGATTTCCACAGGAACCCCTGCAAGGGCCGGTGCAGCTACAGCAAGCCTTGGAAGGGGGACCCACACAGCCAGGAAGCCCTGGCAAGGGTGGCACTCGGGCTGCCAGGACCCACATTTCCATAACAGGCCTTGGTGCGGGTGGGGGCCCAGGGTGTGCACTTCAGGCCTGGGGTCCCATGCACCAGGAAAGGCCTCAGAGGGTGGGTGTGGCCCAGAGGGGACCTACATGGCTAGAAGAGGCCTAAGGTGGGGTGCTCCGGCCCAGGATCCATTCACCCAGAAGGGACCCTGGGGGTTGAAATTTCAAGCCTAGGACCCCATTAGGCTGGCCAGGGCCTGAGCAGGCAGGAGAGTCTCTGGCAGCCTTTCCCTCCAACCCCTCAAGGTCACTCTCCATTCCCGCCAGTCCCTTCACTGTGCCTTCACTCTGAGGGGGAAGAGGAGAGTAGGAGTTCGGGCAGGGTACCCCAACAGGCTTGCCTGAGCATCAGAGGGTGAGAAGATATGCTGGCCGGGTTCCCTTCCAATCATTGGATCCACAAAATTGCCTTTCTGTCCTCGCCGATCCCCCTTCGGTGAGTGGGCCCCTCTGAGCATCAGAGCCTCTCTGCACCCCCGAAACCCACAGGTGCGCTGGTCCCACCCTGCCTCCACTTTCCCTCCTTGTCCTCTTTCCCAAGTCTTACCTGGTCGCAAGGGGCTTCCTCCTGTCTCTTTAGGTCTCTGAGGACCCCCACCAGTGCCTACTTAATGCCCTGTGTGAGGAGACACAAACTACTCCATTATCTCCAAACTATCTCCATATCTGCTCTGTTATATGTCTAAGATTTACCTTGTATATGGAGGTGGTCCTATGCTGGGTGCATGTGTATTTTTGTTGTTGTTTCATTGCTGAGTCATGCCAACTCGTCTGTGACCCCATGGACTGTACCCACAGGGCCTCTTTGCATGGGATTACCCAGGCAAGAACACTGGAGTTGGTTGCCATTTCCTTCTCCTTGGGAATCTTCAGGTCCCAGAGATCAAACCTGGGTTTCCTGCACTGCAGGCAGATTACTGTCTGAGCCATAGGATAAGCATTGTTATAGCTTCTTCTTGGATTGTTCCCTTGATTGATTAGGTAGTGTCTTTCTCTCTTTTATTTTAAAGAGTATTTTGTCTAAGTGTTGCTCTTCTGACTTTCATTTGATTTCCATTTGCACAAAATCTCTTTTCCATACACTCACTTTCACACTGTGTGTGTCTCTAGATCTGAAGTGAGCCTTTGTAGGCAGCATATACACAGGTCTTGTTTTTGTTTCCATTCAGCCACTCTATGTCTTTTGGTTGGCGCATTTTGGATATTTTCCCTTAATATAATGATCAATATGTATATTCTTATGGCCATTTGGTGAATTGTTTTGGAAATGTTTTTGTAGGTCTTCTTTTCCTCTTTCTTCATCTTTTGCCCTCTCCACTCCAGTATTCTTGCCTGGAGAATCCCAGGGATGGCGGAGCCTGGTGGGCTGCCATCTATGGGGTCGCACAGAGTCGGACACGACTGAAGTGACTTAGCAGCAGCTTGTGATTTGATGACTAACTGTAATGTTGTGTTTAGATTCCTTTTTCCTTGTGTTGTGTGTGTATATCTATTATAGATTTTTCGTTTGCAGTTACCAAAAGGTTTCTTTCTTTCTTTCTTTTTTTAATGAAAAGCTACGTGTATGCATGCATGCTGAGTCACTTCAGTCGTGTCGAACTCTTTGTGACCCTTTGGACTGTGGCCCACCAGGCTTCTCAGTCCATGGGATTCTCCAGACAGGAATACTGGAGTGGGTTGCCATTTACTTCTCCAGCTATATGTATATGTGATTGTTTTAAGTTGTTGATCTCTCATTTTCAAAACCCTACATTTGTACTCTCCTCCCTTCAAGATTGCTGTTTTTGATAGCCTATTTTACATCTAGTTATTTTGTGTCTCTTTTAACTGCTCGTTGTGGTTAGAGACCGTTTTACTACTTTCGTCTTGTGACCTCCATACTAGCTTTGTGTGTGGCTGATTTTCTGCCTTTACTGTACATCTGTCTTTACTGGTGAGCCTTTAATTTCATAACTTTTCTTGTTTCTACTTGTGGCCATTGTTGCCTAGAAGAAATTCCTTTATCATTTGTTGTCGTGGTGGTTTGGTGGTATTGAACCCTTTAAGCATTTGCTTATCTGTAAAGCTTTTGATTTTTCCATCAAGTCTTAACGATTGCCTTGTTGCATAGAGCAGGCTTGGTTTTGGTTTTTCCCTTTTATCACTTTAACTATATCATGCCATTTTTCATCTAGCCTGTGGAGTTTCTGCTGAAAAATTAGCTGATAGCTTATGGGAGTTCTTTTGCATGTTATTTGTTTATTTTCCCTTGCTTCTTTCAATATTGTCTCTTTATCTTTATTTTTTGTCCTTTTAATTACAATGTATCTTGGTGTATTGCTCTTTGGCTTCATCCTATATGGGACATTCTGCATGTCCTAGACTTGAGTGACTGTTTCCTTTCTCAGGTTAGGGAGATTTCAGCTATTATGTCTTCAGTTATATTCTCATCCCGTTTCCACTTTCTCTTCTCCTTCTGGGACCCCTATACTACAGTGCAAACATGTGTGAGCTTAATGGTATAGGAGTCTGTAAAATTGTCCTCAGCCTATTGGGTAGGGCAAGATCTTGGCACTAAAGAGTCAATACGGCAGCTGCCGAGAGTGTTCATGTGGTTCAAAGTTCCCCAGTTATGGCTGCCACCCCAATGTTGACGCTAGTGGTAAAGAACCCACCTGCCAATGCAAGAAATGTAAGAGACACGAGTTTGATCCACGGGTGGGAAATATCCCCTGGAGGAGGGCATGGCAACACACTTCAGTATTCTTTGGGCTTCCCTGGTGGCTCAGATGGTAAAGAATCAGCCTGCAATTTGGGAGGGCCAGGTTCAATTCCTTAGTGGGGAAGATCCCCTGTAGAAGGGCAAGGGAAACCACTCCAGTATTCTTCCCTGGAGAATCCCATGGACAGAGGAGCCTGGTGAGCTACAGTCTATGAGGTTGCAAAGAGTCAGACACAACTGATTGATTAATCCATTCACTTTCACTTTCCAGTGTCTAGGTCTTCAGGGTGAGCCACAATTACTACCCTGCCTCTCCAGGAGACTCCAGAATTAGCCAGTAGGTCTGGCCCAGGCTCCTATCAAGTAACTGCTTTTTCCCTGGGTCCTCGTGTGAGTGAAATTTTGTGTGAACCCTTTTAGACTGAAGTCTCTGTTTTCCTAAGTTCTGTGGGGTTCCTGCAGCTAAGCCCTATCGGCCTTCAAAGCCAGATGCTCTGGGGCTCATCTTCCTTGTGCTGGAGTCCTGTGTTCAAGAGCCTGAAGTGGGGCTCAGAACTCTCATTCCTGCGTGAGAACCTCTGCAAGACAATTACTCTCCAGTTGGAGGTTCATTCACCCAGGGACTATGGGATCTGATGATATCATGATTTTGCCTCTTCTACGCATCTCTTTGTCATTCCCTCCTTATGTCTTTAATTGTAGAAGATCTATTCTGGTGTGTTCCTGTCTTTTTCACTGATGGCTATTTTGCAGATATTTGGTTTGGTGTGCTCATGAGAGGAAGTAAGCTCAGGGTCTTTCTATAATGCCACTTTGGCTGCTCTCAAAAGTTATTTCTTACGTAAGCTTTCAAGGAATTGGTGTCAGGTACTCAAATGATAAGTCAGTGTCCATAGAGTTTCAGGCTATATTTAACCCTAATTTGAGAAAAATTGGGCAACAATGCATGAATTCTGCCTGTCTCCTCCCTTGCCTTTCCTTTCTTGTTCTGACTGATTAACATTTTATAATGATAAGTTCTAAAGTTTATCTCCACCTTTCTTCATGAATGTAAAGTGCTGGTGTCAATTTTAGGACAAAATGTGAAATACAGTTTATGGTTATTAGAAGTGATATTGCAAATGAAAGTAGGGGCAGGACTGCTTTGAAATAGAACTAATGCTAGGAAATCAGCTTCTTACTTTGATCAAAAAATCTACTGTTTATGTGGCAAACAAACCAAAACGTTGATACCAGGGACAAGTGAACGCTCTTGTATACTGTGCACCAGGTAAACGTAAATGATGGTGAATTCTTCATGTTTCTAGCCGGAAGAAAGCTCATTTGTCCATCTCCTTTTTAGAAATTTTCTTTGGAGACAGCTGGGCAAGGATCCTTTCCCTATTTTTTAACCTCAAAAGTTTCATGTTAAGTATTACAATTTGATTTCTGTATACACAAAAAATGATCACCACCACAAGTCTAGTTGTCTCCTATCACCATACAGTTGACCCCCTTCACCATTTGTCCACCTCCTCCGCCCCAGCCCCCCTTGCCTCACTAACCACCAGTTGTTCACTGTATCTATGAGGGTTTTTTTTGTTTGTGTGTTTTACCCTGTTTGTTCATTTGCTTTTCTTTGTCTCCTCATGTGAGTGAAATCATATGGCATTTGTCTTTCTTCACTTGATCTATTTCATTCAGCATTATACTGTCAAGGTCCCTCCATGTTGTCACCAATGTCAGAATTGCATTCTATTTTATGGCTGAGTATTATATATATATATAACATCTTTTCTATCCATTCAGTCATTGACTGGCGCTTAGGTTGTTTCCATATCTTGGCTAATATAAATAATGCTACAAAGAAGATCTCAGTGCCTATATCATTTTGAATTACTGTTTTCCTGTGTTTTGGGTAATTTCCTATTCAGTTCAGTTCAGTTCAATCCCTCAGTCATGTCTGACTCCCTGCAAACCCATGGGCTGCAGCACCCCAGGCCTCCCTGTCCCTCACCAACTCCCGGAGTCTACCCGGTACTATTCCACAAATGTGGAATAGCTGGGACATATGGTAATTGTATTTACAGGCTCCTTGACACCTTGGAATCTTAACATAGTTTCAATCCTGGCTGTAACTCTTTCTTCTCAGGGAGATGAAAGACATTAGATTATTCTTTCAAGTATCAAAAAAATCGATTATTCAGCTTCCAATTTAGCATGAGTTTGACTCTCTGAAGCAAGGTACAGAAAGTTTAGCATGTAATAGTAAATTGTGCCATCCTGTCTGCTTATGGAAAACAAGATCTCATTGATCTTAAGGAAACATGCTCTATACTAGCTAAAAACTGCAATGGTAAAGGACTCATTTGCTTAGATATACAAATAACGTGAGTTTATTCTTTCTAGTCATTTCAGTCTACTGATACACATGTACTGGGTACTGTTTATTCAATTACATAAAATGTTCTCTTTTTATGTTGTTATGAAGAGGAATTTCTTTAAGACTTTTACTTCACCAATAATATGAAGGAATGAATTTTTTGCCCATATTCCACACCCTTTTCTAGATAATCAAAGTTATTGTTGTAGACAAATTTGGGCATGTTGGCCATGAATAACTCAATTCATAATAGGTGCAATACTGTTCTGTTAATGAGAACATTTATATATCAATAATAAGTAGATCAGAGGCTTCCCAGGTAGCTTAGTGGTAAAGAATCTGCCTGCCAAGCGGGAGATGTGAGTTGGATCCCTATGTTGGAAAGGAGAAGGAGATGGCAACCCACTCCAGTATTCTTGCCTGGGAAATCCCATGGACAGAGGAGCCTAGTGGGCTACAGTCCAAGGGGTTGCAGAGTCAGACACAACTTAGTGAATAAACAACAAGAACAAGAATAAATAAATCAGACATGTGAACATTTGTATTCCCTTATGAACAGCATTTTTAGCTCACTATTAGGATTGCAGTTTATTATTTTTATACTTTTCTGTGAATAAGCGAAAGTGAAGGTCTCTCAGTCGTGTCCAACTCTTTGCAACTCCATAGAATTCTCCAGGCCAGAATACTGGAGTGGGTAGCCTTTCCCTTCTCCAGGGGATCTTCTCAACCCAGAGATCCAACGCAGGTCTCCCACACTGTAGGCAGATTCTTTACCAGCTGAGCCACAAGGGAAGCCCAAGAAAACTGGCATGGGTAGCCTATCCCTTCTCCAAGAGATCTTCCTGACCCAGGAATCGAATCAGGGTCTCCTGCATTGCAGATGGATTCTTTACCAACTGAGCTATGAAGGAAGCCTTTCTGTGAATAGTAAATCTTTAAAATTATACTAGATTCTTTGATACTCATAGAAGAACATATACCCAACAGGAAAGTACTTTTCCTCTGAAAAAGAGAAATCATATATATTAAAAAAACTTTCTGCTAGGTGATGGGTGTTGAAATCCCTTGTCATACGTTTACTTGAGGAGTATTAATTAATGAATGACATTGCACAAAATCTGTCATATAGAGTGTTCAATGTCCTCACATGAGTTATCTTAATAAAGTCTCTTGCATAGGAAATGAGGCAGCAATGAGGAATTTTACTCATCCTCATGGTTTGGACAGAATCCAGAGTCAATTTATGTAGTTGCAGGGTGCAATTAAGGGTGTTTTGTCCTAGTGATTAAGTAGGAGACAAACATTATGAACAATCACAGATTGGAACTCCAAAAGGTTATTTTTTCCATGTGGCTGTTGTATTTAGTCGCCAAGTCGTGTCTGACTCTTTGCGACCCCATGGACTGTCACCCGTCAGGTTCCCCTGTCTAAGTTTTGTGTGGAAATTAGTAGTAAAATATTTCAGAATAATGTGTGCTGTATTTGTTTAGATGCTGACTCCAATTAATACCCACAAGTGAGTGAAAGTCACTCTGTCGTGTCTGACTCTTTACGACCCCATGGACTGTAGCCCACCAGGCTCGTCTGTCCATGGGATTCTCCAGGCAAGAATACTGGAGTGGGTTGCCACGGCAGTTTGTGGCCCTGATGGGTGGAAGCTCATGTATTTATTCACATGCCTTGTTTGAATACCTGGGGCTTATGTGGTAGGCTTTGTGGTGGGAGCTACACAGACAGTGAAGAACATCAAAAAGACAAGATCATGAGGCAGTAGGAGACAAAATATAAATAGATCATTTCAGTATTAAAATTACACAAAAATCCTGTGGTCTGAGGGAAATCTGATACAATGGCATCACAGAGAAGGGCACTAGACCCAATCTTAGTAAATCAGGAGATCGGAGATGGTAAGGAGAAACGGATGGTAACAGATCAGGGTTTCGGGCTGGGGGCCTGGGTTAGGGATATCTGTGTTGGGCTCAAATTCCTCAAATCAAGACAATTTGTCCTATTGGGGAATTGCCAGCAATTTATTCTAAGTACAATGGTCAAGCATCAGACAGCTAAGAATTCCTAAAATGTTGAGTTGAAGAGAAATTTTCCTTTGAAATCACCATATTTTTAAATCTAAGGTTAGTACTTAGAGAACATTTTAGCAAACATACCCAGGGACCCTTTTTCTGTAAAGAATTAGGGACTAAATTTCAATGCCTTAACGAGAACTCCAAATGACAAGAAAGTTAGGATGCACATCATATAGTTTCCATTTCCTACTGTAACAAGTAGGTATTTCCTGTTGAGCTGACATGTTATTTCTAGTAGTATATAATCCTTTCACCTTGTCATAGGAACTTTTTCGTTCCATACATTATTCTGTTCTTAATTTTAATAACTGTACTTATGTTTCAATATGTAAGAATTCTTGCAAAATATGAATGTCACAGAAGAAAGGGTCATGCAAAGTTAGTAACCCTCTTATGTCTTACATCAAACATGAAGGACTATTCATGTTGTGCTCATGGACACCAACTTCTTTTGTATTTTCAAAGATAGATGATAACTAATGCATACATTCATAATTTTTTTCAATCAGTAATACAGCTATGCACACTTTCCATATCTTAGATTTTCCCACACCAGCACAAAGAGTTTCCTTTTTTTCATTCTAGAGACTGCTAAGTATACCTTTGCAAGTGAGTTTCAGGATTTATCTCACTGGTATATGACATAGGGGCTTGAAAGTTGTTTCCAGGGCTTCTCTGGTAACTCAGTGGTTAAGAATACAACTGCCAGTGCAGGAGACATTGGTTCGTCCCTGATCCGGAAGATTCCACATGCTGTGGGGCAACTAAGCCTGTGCGTCACAACTTTTGAGCCTGTGCTCTAGAGCCGGGAGCTGCAATGACTGAGCCCATGTACTCCAAGTACTGATGCCTGAGTGTCCTAGAGCCTGTATTCCACAACAAGAGAGGCCACCACAATGAGAAGCTTGCACTCTGCATTTAGGGTGAGACTTCACTTGTTGCAACTAAAGAAAGGCCTGCACAGCAACAAAGACAAAGCACAACCCAAAATTAAAATAAAATAAATAAATAAAAATGATAAAAAATAGAGTTGTTTCTAGTCTTCTGCAATTACAACAATCCTGCAACAAATATACTACAACATATGCCGTTTTCAACTTGGGTTAATAAGTCTGTTAAGACGGATTACTAAATGTGGATTCTGTATCAGCAGTACTTGCTTTTAAATCTTTGAATTATATTTGTGCCAATTTGCACTCTCCCTAGCAGTTAACAGAGACCCCCAATTTCCTGGAACCCTTGGCAGCTAGTGTTCTGTCCAAACTGCTGTTTCTGGCCCATCTGGGAGGTGACACAGGTCCCTCCTAATTTTACCTTGTATGTCATTTATTATCAGTGAAGTTAAACACATTTTCTCTTTGTGTGTTTTTGCCCATGTAAAAATGTGCTTGTTGCTGTTTCCTCACTGTTATATAAGGACTCATTATAACTTAAAGAACTGATCTCCAGGACTGTATTATAGATTGCGAATGTTCTTCCTCTTATATTTGTTTCTTGCTCTTCTCAACAGTTTACCAGAATTAATCATTATCTTTCAACTTGTTTTCCATTTATTTAAATTAACTAATTCAATCAGAATTGCTTGTTTTTATTTTTTGTGTATCAGACCATGGTAATCATGTTGGTAATCACTTAAGTGGGATTCCCTGATAGTTCAGAAGGTAAAGAATCTACCTGCAGTACAGGAGACCTGGGTTCAATCTCTGGGTCGGGAAAGATCCCCTAGAGAAGGGAATGGCAGCCCACTCCAGTATTCTTGCCTGGAGAATCCTATGGACAGAGGAGCCTGGAAGGCTACAGTCCATGGAGTTGCAAGAGTTGGACATGACTTAGCAACTAAATCATCATCATATATACTATCAAGATACTTTATACCAATATGAGCAACAAGTAGTTCTGCTATCAGTGCACTTTGGTTCCTTGAAAAAATGCAGTTAGATAAAAAGAAGAGGGTCATGCAAATTACAGTCTATTACGAATCAGTAGACCAACTTGGGTTGACACTAATGTGTTTATTGAATACATTAAATCTGGATTTTTAAATTTAGAATTTCTGAGTTTATGTACCAGCTCTTTTCTGCAATGATGAAGGCCAAAGATTCAATGCTACTGCTTTCTTATATAGATGCACATTACTATAAATAAGTAGAGAAGTTTGATTACAACTAACACTGTAAAGACAAAGTTTCTAAAATTATCCCGTTTACAAAGTTCTTGGTTAAAGCAGCTCATGCTTCTAAATAAGTCAGTGAAGAATTCATCTTCAGAACCTAAAATGTTCCTGGGATAGCTGAAACTTTTCTGGAGATTTGAAAAATACATTATTCAGAGAAATCCTATGTTAATGGTTCCTACCTACACCACCATCAACTCATCAACTCCACACACTTCAACGACTAGATCCCATTGACTGAATGGGTTATAGTTTTCATAAGGAAGTTTTCAGGAACCTGAACAACTGGGATAGATTCTCACATTCTTTTCCTCTTGGTTCCCTGTACTGATAACACTGAATATATATCTCCCCAACTCAGCTCTGGGTCTCTAACTCACTGAGATATCTGTTACACTTCATCCTCAGGATTCAAATGCCCAATAAATATTTTTTAACTTGTATGAGCTTCCCTGATAGCTCAGTTGCTAAAGAATCCACCTGCAATGCAGGAGACCCCGGTTCGATTTCTGGGTCAGGAAGATCCTCTGGAGAAAGGATAGGCTACCCACTCCAGTATTCTTGGGCTTCCCGTGTGGATCAGCTGGTAAAGAATCTGCCTGAAATGCTGGAGACCTGGGTTGGATCTCTGGGTTGGAAAGATCCCCTGGAGAAGGGAAAGGCTACCCACTCCAGTATTCTGGCCTGGAGAATTCCATAGACAGTATAGTCCATGGGGTTGCAAAGAGTTGGACAGGGCTGAGAGACATTCACTGTATCTTTCACCCCAGTGTTAAAAATAATAAAGTTTATCCCTATCAACTGAAGTGTATATTTTATCAAATAATTAATTCAAGGAAAGAGCATTTGGTCTTATCATTCATAATAGGATTTGCAGTTTATAAGAACATGTCATAAAAATTGAATTGAGGTGGGAAATTGAAATGTAAATGGAGTCTCAAGAGTAAAGAAGATTTCCTGCCTTACCTTCTCCACATCGCCCAGATCCTCAGTCCAGAAGGACCAGTTGTGGTTCTCCTTGGAGGGATGGTGCACACACCACATCCAGATGCCCTTGGTTTCAGACCTCACTGTGGAGCCCAGAGGGAGACCTGCACAGAAAGACAAGAATACAACACACAGTAAGTAAGAGCAATAGTCCAGACTGCCCAGGGGTTGCTTTGGATGAACTTGTGCGCAGATGAATGCCTGCCTGGGAGGAAGATACTTCCATTTTATCAAGGACAGAAAATCCAACCTCTATACATATTCAAAACCTTCTCAAGGAACACTTTGTTTCCCCTATTCATCTCCTACCATTAATGGCTCTAACTGTGTCACACTCTAGAAATAATGCAAACTATATTAAACTTTCTGTATTTATCTGACACTGAAGATCCCCCATATCATCCATCCTTTCTGATGGATATTTACCAGTGAGAAGTACCAGCAGGAGACTAGAAGTCAGGCTCCTGTTCCCCTTGCTTCCACCCTCATCTACCACAATGCCCCAGTGTCTCTGTTCCTCTACCTTGGTCACATCTTTCATTTAGCATCATCCATTATCTCTGATCTTTGATAATTCTGGAATTCACACATTGCTTGCCTCTTCACTCTACACGAATTATAATGAAGAGGGAATTCATAGGGCCTGGACTCCATCTTAGGCCTGTCCATGCTGATCATGCTTGGCCACCTCTCTAATGGACTCTAAACTCTGTGCTTAGTGCCTACGGAAACGATAACAGAAGGATAAGACCCCCTCTGGACAGGGGAACTTTGAAGATCGTATCCAGGTTACTCATCGCCTAAGAGAAAACACTAATCACCCCTGTCTCCGGACAGGCCATAAATTTTTCTGTACCTATAGGGGTGTAACCTTGGGCTTATTGATTATTGGCCAATTGTTTAACTGTTTGAACACATAACACATAAATGATGAGATTATTGTGATTGTGTTTACCCTTCCTTTGTTTATGTAAGTCTCAAAGAATTTGAGGTAGTGAGTTTGGACACATACACATGGGGTATAAAAGATTTTCACAAATGCTGGTCAGGGTCTTTGGCTAAGAGAAGACTCTGCCTTGGGCCTGCCGGTGTAATAAACTGCACTCCACTACCTGCATTGTCCTTCTGAGTGAGTTTGTTTCCCAGATCGCATGGCTACAACAATAAAAGCTACCTGGTTATTGTTCCTGCCACCTTCTGACTGCTCCATATCCGTCATCAAATCCCTCTGCTTGTGCCCTTGAACTTGTCCACCCACCCCTTTGAATGTCTTCAGTTACCCTTTAAGTGGATTATCTGTGTACTTACAGCACCTGGACTATACATCAGTTTCTGTCAGATATTTTTCCTCCCCTTCTTCTCTGTATTTTCCTTATTTCTGTTCTTCTCTTCAAAAAAGGATGAATTCTTTGTTCATTGACTGAAGTGGGCATGTAACAGCAGAAAATTCAACAAGACCTGTGAGAATTGCTTGCCCTTCTTTGTAAAGGTTTAAACCCACAATGGGAGAGGAGGTGAGATATATGTTGAAGAAGCTGCAGGCAATGTATCTTATCCATACTCCAAGATTTTGACTGTCTGCCATAGGCAATGCTCCATTCAACTGAGAATAGAAATGGATATGATCAAGTACCTAGGGGAGCATGGTTCAGCATGGGTCAGGCCAATCAGCTGCCATGTCCTGTGTGTTCTGCTTAGTGTGAGTATAACACCTGAGATGATCTGTACCCCTTTACATCTTGATGGCATTTGACTTCTTGCTGATTAATACAGAACAACCTGAGCTCCCAGTTCCACCAAGGAGAAAAGACAAGGTGTTACTAGAGTTCACCAGTGTCAGGTATTTGAGATAAAGAGCAGATAAAGAAGTCATCACAATGAGACAAAGAGAGCAGTGACCTGGGCCTGATTGTCCACCTAACTGGGCATGAGTTTAGTTTGTTTGGTTTTTGTTCTTCCTGTGATATGACTGGGGTTCAGTTCAGTTTATTCACTCAATCGTGTCCAACTCTTTTCGACCCTATTGACTGCAGCACGCCAGGCCTTCCTGTCCATCCTGAACTCCCATAGTTTACTCAAACTTATGTCCGTTTAGTCAGTAATGCCATCCTCATTTCATCCCCTTCTCCTCCTGCCCTCAATCTTTCCCAGCATCAGGGTCTTTTTAAATGAGTCAGTTCTTCACATCAGGTGGCCAAAGTATTGGAGTTTCAGCTTCAGCATCAGTCCTTCCAATGAATATTCAGGACTCATTTCCTTTAGGATGGACTGGTTGGATCTCCTTGCTGTCCATGGGACTCTCAGGAGTCTTCTCCAACACCACAGTTCAAAAGCATCAATCTTTCTGCACTCAGCATTCTTTATAGTCCAACTCTCACATCCATAAATGACTACTGGAAAAACCATAGCTTTGACTAGATGGACCTTTGTTAGCAAAGTAAAGTCTCTGCTTTTTAATATGCTGTCTAGGTTGGTCATAGCTTTTCTTCCAAGGAGTAAGCATCTTTCAATTTCATGGCTGCAGTCACCATCTGCAGTGATTTCAGAGCTCCAAAAATTAAAGTCTGTCACTGTTCCCCCATCTATTTGTCATGAAGTGATGGGACAGGTGCCATGATCTTAGTTTTCTGAATGTTGAGTTTTAAGCCAACTTTTTCACTCTCCACTTCACTTTCATCAAGAGGCTCTTTAGTTCTTCTTTGCTTTCTGTCATAAGGGTGGTGTCATCTGCATATCTGAGGTTATTGATACTTCTCCCGGCAATCTTGATTCCAGCTTGTACTTCATCTAGCGCAGCATTTCTCATGATGTACTCTGCATATAAGTTAAATAAGCAGGGTGACAATACACAGCCTTGATATACTCCTTTCCCGGTTTGGAACCAGTCTGTTGTTCCATGTCCAATTCTAACTGTTGCTTCCTGACCTGCATACAGATTTCTCAAGAGGCAGGTCAGGTGGTCTGGTATTCCCATCTCTTTCAGAATTTTCCACAGTTTGTTGTGATCCACACAGTCAAAGGCTTTGGCATTGTCAATAAAGCAAAAGTAGATGTTTTTCTGGAACTCTGTTGCTTTTTTGATGATCCAATGGATGTTGGCAATCTAATCTCAGGTTCTTCTGCCTTTTCTAAAACCAACTTGAACATTTGGAAGTTCACATTTCACTTATTATTGAAGCCTGGATTGGAGAATTTTAGCATTACTTCACTAGCATGTGAGATGAGTGCAATTGTGCAATAGTTTTGAGCATTCTTTGACATTGCCTTTCTTTGGGGTTGGAATGAAAACAGACCTTTTCGAGTCCTGTGGCCATTGCTGAGTTTTCCAAATTTGCTGGCATATTGAATGCAGCACTTTCACAGCATCATCTTTTAGGATTTGAAATAGCTCAACTGGAATTCCATCACCTCCACTATCTTTGTTCGTAGTGATGCTTCCTAAGGCCCACTTGACTTTGTATTCCAGGACGTCTGGCTCTGGGTGAGTGACCACACCATCGTGGTTATTTTTCGTGGTTATATTTTTTGTATAGTTCGTCTGTGTATTCTTACCATGTCTTCTTAATATCTTCTGCTTCTGTTAGGTCCATACCATTTCTGCCCTTTATTGTGCCCCTCTTTGCATGAAATGTTCCCTTGGTATCTCTAATTTTCTTGAAGAGATTTCTAGTCTTTCCCATTCTATTGTTTTCCTGTATTTCTTTGCATTGATCACTGAGGAATGCTTTCTTATCTCTCCTTGCTATCTCTGCATTCAAATGGGTATATCTTTCCTTTTCTCCTTTGCCTTTCCCGTCTTTTCTTTTCTCAGCTGTTTCTAAGGCCTCCTCAGACAGTCATTTTGCCTTTTTGCATTTCTTTTTCCTGGGGATGGTCTTGATCACTGCCTCCTGTACAATGTCACAAACCTCCATCCTAGTTCTTCAGGCACTCTGTCTATCAGATCTAATCCCTTGAATCTATTTGTCGATTCCACTGTATAATTGTAAGAAATTTGATTTAGGTCATACCTGAATGGTCTAGTGGTTTTCCCTACTTTCTTCAATTTAAGTGTGAATTTGGTAATAAGGAGTTCATGATCTGAGCCACAGTCAGCTCCCAGTCTTGTTTTTGCTGACTATATAGAGCTTCTCCATGTTTGGCTGCAAAGAATATATCAATCTGAATTTGGTATTGACCATCTGGGGATGTCCATGTGTAGAGTCTCCTCTTGTGTTGTTGGAAAAGGATGTTTGGTATGACCAGTGCATTCTCTTGGCAAAACTCTATTAACCTTTGCCCTGCTTCATTCTGTACTCCACGGCCAAATTTGCCTGTTACTCCAGGTATCTCTTGACTTCCTACTTTTGCATTCCAGTGCCCTATAACGAAAAGGACCTTTTTCTGGGTGTTAGTTTTAGAAGGTCTTGTAGGTCTTCATAGAACCGATCAACTTCAGCTTCTTCAGGGTTACTGGCCGTGGCGTAGACTTGGATTACTGTGATATTGAATGGTTTGCCTTGGAAATGAACAGAGATCATTGTGTCGTTTTTGAGATTGCATCCAAGTACTGCATTTTGGACTCTTTCCTTGACTATGAGGGCTACTCCATTTCTTCTAAGGGATTCTTGCCCACAGTAGTAGATATAATGGTCAATTGAGTTAAGTTCACCATTCCAGTCCATTTTAGTTTGCTGATTCCTAAAATGTCGATGTTCACTGTTTTCATCTCCTGTTTGACCACTTCCAATTTACCTTGATTCATGGACCTAACATTCCAGGATCTTATGCAATATTGCTCTTACTTCCATCACCAGTCACATCCACAACTGGGTGTTGTTTTTGCTTTGACTCCGTCTCTTCATTCTTTCTGGAGTTATTTCTCCACTGATCTCCAGTAGCATACTGGGCACCTACTGACTTGGGAAGTTCATCTTTCAGTGTCCTATCTTTTTGCCTTTTCATACTGTTCATGGGGTTCTCAAGGCAAGAATACTGAACTGTTTTTCCATTCCCTTCTCCAGGGGACCATGTTTTTTCAGAACTCTCCACCAAGACCCATCCGTCTTGGGTCACCCTACATGGCATGGCTCATAGTTTCCCTGAGTTAGCCAAGGCGGTGGTCCATGTGATCAGATTGGTTAGTTTTCTGTGACTGTGATTTTCAGTCTGTCTGTCCTCTGATGGAGAAGAACAAGAGACTTATGGAAGCTTCCTGACGGGAGAGACTGACTGAGGGGGAAACTGGGTCTTGTTCTGATGGGCGGGGCCGTGCTCAGTAAATCTTTAATCCAATGACTAAGGTGGTGAGTCACAATTCAGGTGTTGTAAAACTTGACTAAGTTAAGGACTTCCTCAGTAAGGGAAATCTCATTACCTGATATTATCTCATGAAGAGTGAAAAACAATGTTGTCAAAATCCCTTCACTGATAAAGTTTCCTTAGAGTTCTCAAATCTTTAATCTCTCCCAAACTGACCTACTAATTAACTAAGCTGGACAAAGGAAATTGTTCTCCCTTGACTGGTGGTCAAGGGTTCTTATAAAAGGAAAACAAAGATTAAATGTTTTGTGTGAAGCCAATGGGAGATTGCAAAGCAAAAATGAGAGAAGAAGAAAGGCAGAATAAAGAGAGTGGGAGAGACTTACAGACACAGCAATAAAGCAAGAGTCCATGGAGAGACAGTGATATAATCCTCGGGATCTTTAGAGTTTAGTGGACTGAGGTTCTAGCCCCTAATTGTGATGAGCCTCTAAGCCACAGAGGAAGACATTAGGAAAGAAATGGTGAGCGACTTTCTTAGGCAGAAATGCTGAAGGAGATATAAGCAGATTGTCCTAAAAATCAGTAAGAAGAAGAGAAATATCCTGCTAGGAAAAAAATCAACTTATTGAAATAGCAAATGCAAATAGCAAATAAATATATGATAAGGTACTCAAATTTATTTGCAATGGAGCAAATAACTATGCAACTATACAAACACTAGATGAGCAAAAAAGGTTAGTGTTTTTACTAATTTTTGTGATGCTATGGAGAATTCTCAGTTTATGCTAATAAGCACATAGAATGAATATAAGCTTCAAAGATTATGTGATATTATCTAGAGGGGTTTAAAATGTATGTATTCCTAGACCCAGGAAGCCCATTCCTGGGCATATGCCACAAGGGTAGGTAGTGTACATATGCACAAAGATATAGATATAAGAATGTTCATGACAGCACTGTTCATAAAAGATCAAAGCTACAAATAATACCAATGTTCATCAACAAGTGGATAAATTGTGCTGTCCACAATCAGTAGCATATTTAAAAGGAATAAAAATAATTTACAGCTACATTTGTCAAACTGGATGAACCCTATAAACTTCTGGAGAATATGAAGCAAGATACCAATAAATATCACAATGTAATGCCCTATATTAAGTTGAAGCCACTTTTTATAAATATATACAAAGATTGAAAAACTATGTCTAAATAGGAATGGTGAAAAAATGCACCATGAAAATCAAAACACTGATGAGTTCTAAAGAGAGTGTGAGACGGTGTGATTTGGGGTTTTGTATGTTGGTGATGTTTTATTTCTTGAAATGGGCAGTGATTAAACAACTAATCACTTTACATACATCAGCTTTATTATGTGTATGTATATACATCTATGGGCCTCCCCAGCGGCTCAGTGGTAAAGAATATGCATGCAGTGCATGATTTACAGGAGACTCGAATTCAATCCCTATGTCAGGAAGATCCCCTGGAGGAGGAAATGGCAACCCACTCCAGTATTCTTGCCAGAAATATCACTGGACAGAGGAACCTGGCAGTCTAAGTCTAAAGCGTCACAAAGAGTCAGACACATCTGCTCCACTGAGCACGATGTATGTCTTATAGTTCTACATATAAGAAAAGACTAAACAGAGATTCGGAGTATGATTTATCAAAGTTAAAAAAAAGGATGGCTGTCCCACTGAGATATAAGATGCAGGAATTTTGCTATCTGTTCTTCCTTCCATCCCTCTTTAAAAAGTGCATTTAAAATACTTTATTCATTTATTTATTTTAATTGAAGTATCATTGATTCACAATGTTGTGTTAGAGTCAGGTGTACAGGAAAGTGATTCGGGGAGAAAGAGGGAGAGAAAGTGCAAAACAATATCTAATATATAGACAGATATTGTTTTTAAGATTCTTTTCCATTATAGGTTATTTCTTTCTTTTAAAAGAAACAGGGCATGTTAAACAACATTTGTGTGACCTGGAAATGACTCTGTGGTGTAGGGCAAAAGTGATGAAGGAGAAACGAAGGCAGTAATTGTTCAAGATGAGCCCCAGAGGAGATTGCAGCGGGTGGGGTCAAGATGAAAGAGGTAGATGTTTTGATGAGGTTGAGAGATCTAGATTACTGGACAGAAGAGTGAACATTGTGGCGAGATGGGTTTGGAGTTATAAATTTGGTGGTGAGAATTGGAAGTTTTCTTCAGTGGGTGGGTTAGACTCTTCCTTAACAGGACCCTAGAGGAGGAGGATCAGCAGCCTGCATTATCACTGCTTCCAAGCAAATGTCCTGAACAACACTGAAAAACACTCACCGTGGTTGTATCCTGCCAGGCGGTTCATCAGGTAGGACTTCCCGGTCCGATAGAGCCCTGCCATGGCCACCACCACCACAGGCTGAGATATCTGCTCAAGAATCTTCAGTGTTTTGGGATTTACTGACAGTTGACTTTTCTGGTTTTCCACTAGACAGATGGGGTCCATTACAATGGATCCAGATGTCATGGGAAGCTGTAACCCAGAGGAAGAACTCAGTAAAACACAAGATCCGGAAGTCATCTCTCGCAATGCCCAATCAGCCTTCTGCTTGTGGAAACTGTACATCAATTCTCTATTCTTTGTGTATTTCTGAAAGGTAAGTATTCAGCCTAGTGTGCTAAGGCCTGTACAGGTAAATTATATATATTACCTCATGGATCCTTAATGAACCCTAAAGCAACCTGTCCACGGGGGGCATGCGGTGAATTGAATGAGAACACAAAGCATTGATGATGGAGCCTTGAGAACACACGCGTTTGAGGGACATTAGGGGCAGATGGGACATGAAGGGGATGAGGAGTGACCAGACACCATTTCTGGAATTCCAGAATGATTTGGTCACTCATTAATTGCACAAATATTTATTGAGAACCTACCTTGTGCTGGACACTGTCCTAGGCGCTCAGAAGCAAACAGTGAACAATATGGAGACAAACCCCTGCCTTGTGGAGCTCTCTTCTAGTGGAGGAGACAGATAATATAGAACATGAAAAAACTAGATACACATATGTTTATTAGAGAATGATAAATGCTAAGAAAGAAGTGAGAAGGGAATGGTGTTTAGTATGTTGGGGGTTGAATTTACACAGAGTTTAATCTGGGAAGAACTTGCGGACATAGCAAAAATGAATGTGATCAGTGTTCTCAGTGAGAACAGATGCAGGGAATCGGTGGGAGCAGGAACAGGCTGGAGGAGAAGTGATTGTGAGAGAAAGAAATTAAGATAAAGATAGCCATTCTCTTTCAAATGTAACAAGACCATAACAGTGTAAATTACCTAACAAATTTATACATGTAAAAATTATTTTATTATCTGAAATTACAAGACTTTGTATTTTATTTTTTTTGAACTGAAAGGGAAGAGAGGCAAGAAACCTGTATTCTAAGGTCTACCTAGATATGTCAGAGTCTCCCATGTGGGCCAAGCTCTCCTATAAAATTTTTCATCAACGTGATTGCGTGTTTCATGATCTCAAAAGACAGACAGCTGTCAGAGACCTTTAACCATAATATTGTTTTCTGAAAGACAATACTAAAGACAAGATCACCACATGTTATCATACTTAAGTAACTATGTGATGACTGGGAAGATTAATTTCTGTGGACCTCAGGTTTCTCTTCTGTAAAATGGTGACACAAAGAATAAAGATCCATCTGTCATTAGGGTCATTAGATGGGTTAAATATCTCATGATGCTTGCAATACTCTTAAAATCATGCTGGTGCATAGCAAATTCTATATAAGTATTGCTTTACAATTGAGTGTCTCTGAAGACAGGGAGGGAGGCTGAATGAAAGTAGAGGCTTTGGCCTGAAACATAACGTTTCCCTCTCTAATTATAAGCAAGTGGGAGGACACAGCCCAAGAGGAAGGTGAGCAGGCTGGGGAGATCCAGTGGTAACAGCTGAGAGGGAGGACAGTGATGGGGGAAGAGTCAGGTTGGAGGAACTCAGAGCTGCCCCGTGAAGTCCAAGTACAGGTTTTGGAGTTGAGCTGTCAGGGTTCAAACCTGAGGGCAGTTCAGTTCAGTCGCTCAGTCATGTCCAACTCTTTGCGACCCCATGAATTGCAGCACGCCAGGCCTCTCTGTCCATCACCAACTCCCGGAGTCTACCCAAACCCATGTCCATCGAGTTGGTGATGCCATCCAACCATCTCATCCTCTGTCATCCCCTTCTCCTCCCACCCCCAATCCTACCCAGCATTAGGGTCTTTTCCAATGAGTCAACTCTTCGCATGAGGTGGCCAAAGTATTGGAGATTCAGCTTCAACATCAGTCCTTCCAATGAACACCCAGGATTGATCTCTTTTAGGATGGATTCATTGGATCTCCTTGCAGTCCAAGGGACTCTCAAGAGTCTTCTCCAACATCATAGTTCAAAAGCATCAATTCCGCGGTGCTCAGCTTTCTTCACCGTCCAGCTCTCACATCCATACATGACCACTGGAAAAACCAGGGCCTTGACTAGACGGACTTTTGTTGGCAAAGTAATGTCTCTGCTTTTAAATATGCTATCTAGGTTGGCCATAACCTTCCTTCCAAGGAGTAAGCGTCTTTTAATTTCATGGCTGCAATCACAATCTGCAGTGATTTTGGAGCCCAAAAAAATAAATTCTGACACTGTTTCCCCATCTATTTCCCATGAAGTGATGGGACCAGATACCATGATCTTAGTTTTCTGAACGTTGAGCTTTAAGCCAACTTTTTCACTCTCCTTTTTCACTTTCATCAAGAGGCTCTTTAGTTCTTCTTCAGTTTCTGCCATAAGGGTGGTGTCATCTGCATATCTGAGGTTATTGATATTTCTCCAGCTCATGTCACTTATTTTCTGTTGAGACCCTGAAAATGAACTTAACTCCATAAGCCACCATTTTCTTATCAATGTTGTAGGAAAAACAATAATTCCTACCTGATTCATTACTGTACAGTTGATAACATATAGATTCTCTATAATTTTTAAAAACTTTTCCTTCATTAATGTACTGTTTCAACAGTGAACAAGTTAGACAATGTGTTATAATGTATCAGTGCTTTGTGTAAGCTGCAAATTGCCAAGAATTGTAAGGTATCTAAAATCCTTTTGTCAGAAAAAAGCATGAATTTTTTTAAACATAATGCCTCTCTAAAATTTATTATTATTATTTTTTTAATCTAGAGTGGATTGGGAGCAGAGTTGGGAGAATAAAATGATCTTTTACTTCTGTGTTATGTGAGAATTAATAAAGAGATGCCACTCATATTGAGTCAGCTGGCCAGAAAGAAGAGCTCTCATGCAATATGTTTGGAGGTCAGTTATAAGAAGAACTGTCATTACAGACCCTAAGGGAAAAATCTTCAACAAGGGAGTCATCAGTGACAGCCCTCAACAGGAAAAAATGTACATTGCATCTCCTAGAAGAACTGACTCCCCAGCAACTCAGCCAATGAGGATGAGTCATCGCCGTGAACTCTTATTTTTCACCAATGAACTTGTTTTCAAAATCATCTTTCCCAACTCCTTCCTTTTCTCCATTAAATAATGTTCTTCTTTCTTTGTTAGATTTGCCCATGGCTTCTCTATAGCTTGCTATTTTGGAATGAGACTTCCTTTGCTATTCCTGAATAAACTCACTTTTATTTGAAAAATAACTGCTTAATTTTGAGGTGAGCAGTTATAAACAAGAGGAATTGTAGATTCCCTTTCTGATATTAAATACTGATAAAGCTTTGTATAGGAGTTCTAGAGTTTACAATGTATTTTTTTTCATTCAAAGTACACTGAGGTACCTAAACCAGAAACTTCAAAACTACCCGAGTAGAATGAAATAATGTTATTAGATGGTAGAAGATGTCCAATGTTTTTCAAAGGTTATTGTTCAGGAGAGTTATCTAAAGTGATAGTTAAAAGTCCAGCAATTGTATTTTCAGCTAATACCACAAGTTATTCTGAGGCAGTAACTGAATGGGCCAGGTATTAAAAACAGTGCATGATAAACCAACACAATTAGACCTTAACATATTATTTATAGTTGATTAGTGAGAAGGAAATTGAATCATTCCGTATAATAGAGTTGTGTAGTATTTGAGATGCTAAATATTTTTTAAAACTTTTTATTTTATATTGGAGTACAGCTGATTAACAATGTTGTGATAGTTTCAGGTGGACAGCAAAGGAACTCTGTCATACATATACATGTATCCATTCTCCCACAAACTTCTCTCCAATCTAGGCTGCCTTATAACATTGAGGAGAGTTCCATGTACTATACAGTAGGAACTCATTGGTTAGCCATTTTAAATATTGCAATGAGTACATGTTGGTCCCAAGCTTGTTAACTATCCCTTCCTCCCATTCTTCCCCGATGGAATATTAAATATTTTTAATACAAAAATAATCCTGTCTGTGTTTTAAACTTTAAATAGTCTATATGTTAAGGGCCTTCTTTTCTGTTTTTTTTTTTTTTTTTCCAATGCCCAGCAGGGATTAGTCAGAATGCAGTCAGAGTCAAGGAGATAGGGGCAGGGGGAAGCGACCTCAACCAGTGCCTCTGTGAAGAGGTAGGTGTTGGGTGGTACACTCCTAGGAAGGACTTCAGCTCCCTTTCCTCAGAAGAGTTAGGATGCACACCTCCTTATTCCATGGTGGACTCCTTTCTACACTCCTGGGTGGATGTCAGAGGAAAAGCATCCATCCAGGACATGGTACACAGGCTGTTGCCTCCCAGCTGCCTCAGGTCCAAGCTGAGATGCTGAGCCGCAGGAGGAAGGCTCCTTGCAGGCTGCTCATCCTTTGCTCTTTCCATAACCCCTTGCCTCCCCTCCCGAAGTGTGGGCTCTGTGCTGGGGATTTATTGCTCTTTCTAGTCAACCAAAAAGTGTTTATAAGTAAATTTTAGGAGTGTACTTCCTTTGTGTGTATTCTGCAGCTAGGGAACGATTTCTCAGTTTTCTTTGCTTGTTTTTGGAGCCCCACCTGTGTTTGGTTCTTGGAAAAATGTTATCTTTAGCAGAAAATGGAACGGAATGTTACACCCATCCTGTTATGGGTTGGGTTGATAAAAAGAGAGGAAATCAAGTCTAAACAACATGACCTTTTTTGGGAGAGGTTAGTCATTAGATTTTCTTTCTTTCTGTTTTCTACTTTGAGGCACAAATACCAGATGAGGTGCAAACAATGACATCATTTCCTTTACACTCAAGTTCACAATCCCACCCTCAGTCGTCCTCTCCAGTTGGGTTTTGGGGGTTGTTTGCATTTTCATACAGAATGAAAAGCTTTTTGTTCTAGGTCTGTGAAAAATGCTACTGGCATTTTGATAGGGATTGCACTAATCTGTAGATTGTCTTGGTTATCGTGGCCCTTTTTACAACACTGATTCTTCCAATCCACAAACATGGTATATTTTTCCATTTGTTGGTGTCATCTCTCATTTCCTTGATCAATGTCTTATAGTTTTCAGAGTACATATCTTTTGCCTCCTTAGGTACGATTACTCTTATGCTGTTTACTGTTTTTGATGGAATGGTAAATGGGATTGTTTCCTTAATTTCTCTTTCTGATGGTTCATATTTAGTGTACTGAGTGCAATAGATCTCTGTTTACTAGTTTTGCACCTCTTTCCCAATTTTAAGATGTTTTAGTTCTATTTCTGTGAAACATGCCATTGGTAACTTGATAAGGATTGTATTGGATCTGTGTATTGCCTTGAGTAGCACAATCATTTGACCAATACTTATTCTTACAACACTTAATATGCTATATCTTATCATCTATGGTCTTGGTGCCAAGATGAAGATGTCCAGGAGACCTCACACCTATTAATATTCTTTGAGACCTGAAATTCTCTGTTAGTCCAGTGGATTGGACTCAGCACTCATACCACAAGAGCTCAAGCTCGACACTTAGCTTGAGAGTCAAGCCTCTGCAAGCCAGAAAAAAAAATACAAAAGACAGCAACAGTAAAGAAAAGAATAATAACAAAGAATAAATGCTAAGCTAAAATTAAAAATATAAAAACATACATTAGAAAAAAATAGCAATAAAAATGAAACAGCAGTATTCAAAAAAAAGAAATCCACAATAGCAAAAAAAAAAGTGAAAGTGAGTGAAAGTCGCTCAGTCATGTCCGACTCCTTATGACCCCAAGGAGACTGTAGCCTGCCAGACTCCTCTGTCCATGGCATTTTCCAGGCAAGAATACTGGAGTGGGAAGCTGTTCCCTTCTCCAGGGAGTCTTCCCAACCCAGGGATTGAATCCATGTCTCCTGCATCGCAGGTGGATTCTTTACATCTGAGCCACCAGGGAAGCCCAAGAAACCTGGAGTGGATAGCCTATATCTTCTTCAGGAGACCTTCCCAACCCAGGGATCAAACTGCAGTCTCTTGCATTGCAGGCAGATTCTTTACCAGCTGAGCTACTAGGGAAGCCCACAGTGGCAAAATAAATATAAGTCAGAAAGAAAAACACCAATACAGTATACTAACACATATATATGGAATTTAGAAAGATGGTAACGACGACCCTATATGCAAGACTGCAAAAGCGACACAGATGTAAAGAACAGACTTTTGGACTCTGTGGAAGAAGGCAAAGGTGGGATGATTTGAGAGAATAGCATTGAAACATGTATGTTATCATATGTGAAACAGATCACCAGTCCAGGTTCGATGCATGAGACAGGGTGCTCAGGGCTGGTGCACTGGGATGACCCTGAGGGATGGGATGGGGAGGGAGGTGGGAGGGAGGGTCAGGATGGGGAACACATGTACACCCATGGCTGATTCATGTCAGTGTATGGCAAAAACCACCACAATATTGTAAAGTAATTAGCCTCCAATTAAATAAATTTTTTTAAAAGGCAAAAAAAAGTAAAAAATAAGATAAAAAAACTAAAACAATATTAATAATAATGCAAATTTTTTAAAAAGTAAAAAATAAATTCCCTAATGCCTCTTCTCTCAGGGTCCTTGCCCCCATGGTGAGCTAAAACATCTCCCTGCCTCCCAGGCAGGCCGCCGAGGCCTCTAGGCAGCTCTCTGGCCCTGTGTGTCATCCTACCTCTGTGTGTGCTCTCCTCACCAGGATTTACTCCTGGAGCTGCTTTTGATCACATGTGCCTATGCAGGCTGTCAGGGATGCAGGTTTCCACAGGCACCCCATAAGGGCCAGTGCAGCTGGAGGAAGCCTTGGAAGGTGGTGGTACTCAGCCTTGGTCGGGTTGGGGCACAGGAGGTGCAGCTCAGGCCTGGGGAACCCCTGCAGCCAGGAAAGACTCTAAAAGTTGGATGTGGTCCAGGGCCAGGGACCTACCTGGCTGGAAGAGGCCTTGGGAAAGGTGCTATTCTAGCTTTCATTTGATTTCTATTAGCATGAAATCTCTTTTTCCATCGGCTCACTTTCAAACTGTATGTGTTTATAGATCTGAAGTGAGCCTTTGTAGGCAGCATATACACAGGTCTTGTTTTTGTATCCATTCAGCCACTCTATGTCTTTTGGTTGAAGCATTTTGGATATGTACGCTCAAGGTAATGATCAATATGTATGTTCTTATGGCCATTTGGTGAATTGTTTTGGAAATATTTTTGTAGGTCTTCTTTTCCTCTTTCTTCATATTTCGCTCTCTTCTTTTATGATTTGATGACTAACAATAATGTTGTGTTTAGATTCCTTGAGTTATGTGTGTACATCTATTACAGATTTTTGATTTGTAGTTACCAGGAAGTTTCTTTTTTTAATGAAAGGCTATATGTATGTGTAATTATTTTAAGTTGTTGATCTCTCATTTTCAAATACATTTTAAAAACCCTGCATTTGTATTCTCCTCCCTTCAAGATTACAATTTTTGATAGCCTGTTTTGCATCTCATTATTTTGTGTATCCTTTAACTGCTCATTGTGGTTAGAGACCATTTTACTGCTTTTGTCTTGTGATCTCTGTACTAGCCTTGTGTGTGGCTGATTTCCTGCCTTTACTGTTGAGCCTTTCATTTCATAATTTTCTTGTTTTACTTATGGCCATTTTTGCCTAGAAGTTCTTTTATCATTTGTTGTCATGGTTGTTTGGTGGTATTGAACTCTTTTAGCTTTTGCTTACCTGTAACAATTTTGAATTCTCCATCAAGTCTTAACGATTGCCCTGTTGCACAGAGCAGGCTTAGTTTTGGTTTTTCCCTTTTTTCCCTTTAAATATATGGTGTCTATATATTTCATCTAGCCTGCAGTTTCTGCTGAAAAATTAGTTGATAGCTTATGGGAGTTCTTTTGCATATTATTTGCTTATTTTTCCTTGTTTCTTTTAGTATTGTCTCTGTCTTTATTTTTTTTTTTGAATTTTTGCCCATCTTTTATTTTATTTTAAATTTTTATTGAAGTATAGTTGATTTACAATGCTATGTTCGTTTAAGGTGTATAGCAAAATGAATCAGTTATACACACACATATATCCACTTTTTTTTTTTTTTAAAGATTCTTATCCCATATAAGCCATACAGAGTACTGAGTAGAGTTTCCTGTGCTATACAGTAGGTCCTTAGTAGTTATCTATTTTATATATAGCAGTATGTATATGTCAATCACAATCTCCCAATTTCTCCCTCCCCTCCTTATCCCTTGGTAACCATAAGTTTGTTTTCTACATCTGTGACTCTACTTCTGTTTTGTAGATAAGTTCCTTTGTACCCTTTTTGTAGATTCCACATATAAGAGATATCATATGATATTTGTCTTCCTGTGTCTGACTTCACTTAGTAATGACGATCTCCAGATCCATCCATGTTGCTGCAAACGGTATTATTTTGCTCCTTTTATGGCTGAGTAATACTCCATTGTATATATGTGCCACCTCTTCCGTGTCTGTTCCTCTCTTGAGGGACATTAGGTTGCTTCCATGCCCTGGCTGTGGTAAACAGTGCTGCAATGAAAATTGGGGTGCCTGTATCTTTCTGAATTATGGTTTTCTCTGGGTATATGCCTAGGAGTGCAACTGCTAGGTCATATGGTAGTTCTAGTTTTAGTTTTTTAAGGAACACCCATACTGCTGCCCACAGTGGCTATGCTGCACTGTGCTCAGTTGTGTCTGGCTCTTTTGCGACCCCATAGACTAGCCCACCCGGATCCTCTGTCCATGGAATTTTCTAGGCATGAATACAGGAGTGGGTTGCCATTTCCTTTTCCAGGGGATCTTCCCCAGCCAGGGATCAAACCCTTGTCTCTTTTGTCTCCTGCACTGGCAGATGGATTCTTTACCCCTGAGCTGCCCGGGAAGCCCCATAGTGGCTGTGCCAATTTATATTAATTTTATTTTATTTTTTAATTTATTTATTTTAATTGGAGACTAATTACTTTACAATATTGTAGTGGTTTTTGCCATACATTGACATGAATCAGCCATGGGTATATATGTGTTCCCCATCCTGAACCCCCCTCCCACTTTCCTCCCCATCCCATCCCTCAGGGTCATCCCAGTGAACTGGCCCTGAGCACCCTGTCTCATGCATCGAACCTGGACTGGCGATCTATTTCACATATGGTAATATACATGTTTCAATGCTATTCTCTCAAATCATCCCACCCTCGCCTTCTCCCACAGAGTCCAAAAATCTGTTCTTTACATCTGTGTCACTTTTGAGGTCTCACATGTAGGGTCATCATTACCATCTTTCTAAATTCCATATATATGTGTTAACATACTGTGTTGATGTTTTCTTTCTGACTTACTTCACTCTGTTTAATAGGCTCTAGTTTCATCCACTTCATTAGAACTGATTCAAATGCATTCTTTTTAATGGCTGAGTAATATTCCATTGTGTATATGTACCACAGCTTCCTTATCCATTCATGTGCTGATGGACATCTAGGTTGCTTCCATGTCCTGGCTGTTATAAACAGTGCTGCGATGAACATTGGGGTACACGTATCTCTTTCAATTTTGGTTTCCTCAGTGTGTATTCCCAGCACTGGGATTGCTGGGTCACATGGCAGTTCTATTTCCAGTTTTTTAAGGAATCTCCACACTATTCTCTGTGGCCCGCTCAGTCCTTGGGATTCTCCAGGCAAGAATACTGGAGTGGGTTGCCATGCCCTTCTCCAGGGGATCTTCCCAACCCAGGGATTGAACCCAGGTCTCTGTCATTGCAGGCAGATTCTTTACTGTTTGAGCCCTGAGGGAACCCCATGCATGTACTAGGCCTGCTTATTCAATGATATAAACATTTCCTCTTTTTATATTGTTATGAAGAGGAATTTCCTTAAGAGTTTTAATTCACCAGTAATGTGAAGGAATGGAATTTTCCCCTACATTTCACATCTCTTTTCAGATGACCAAGGTTATTCTCTGTAGAGAAATTTTGGCATGTTGATTGTGAATAACTCCATTCATAATAGGTACAAAACTGTCCTTTTATGAAAACATTTATACAGCAATAATAAACACCTCAGAATCTTGAAAATTATGTATTCCATTATAAACAGCATTTCTAGCTCATTGTTAGAATTGTAGTTTATTATTTTTATACTTTTTTGTCAATAGTGAATTTTTTTCAATAATTTTGAATTCCTTTATAATCATAGTAGAATCATAGAAGAACACATACACAACTGGAAAGTACTTTTCCTTTGAAAAAGAGAAATCATTTATTTCAAAAGGAAATTTTCTGTTAGGTGATGGGTATTGGAATCCATTGTCATACATTTGCTAGGTGAGTATTAATGACATTACACAATGTCTGTCGTACAGAGTGTCCGATGTACATGGATGAATTACCTTAATAAAATTGCTTACATAAAAATGAGGCTTCAGTGAGGGATTTTGTTTGTCCTTTTGGTTTAGACAGAAGCCAGGGGCAAGTAATGAAGCTTCAGGTATAATAATGATGTTTTATTCTAGTGAGCAAGTAAGAGACAAATATTCAGGTCAATGGCAGATTGTAACTGAAAAAGGTATTTCCTCCATGTAGTAATTAACATTAAAATATTTCAAATAATAGTGTGCTGTGTATGTTTAGATGTTGACTTCAATTAATACCCATAGGGTGGCTAATAGAATGTGAATTGACCAAATCTAGAATATAACATTTTAGATAAGGTGATTTTTGTACAGGAAGTCTCTTCTGAATTAAGAAAAAGAGTTTGTTAAGGGGCATAAGAGTCAATAGTAGTAATGAAATCAGTGTTGCTTAAGACATGTGATATGTTAGGAAAACTGAACAGGTCCCAACCCTCTTGCATGAACAGGACATAAGGTAGGGAGGGGCCATGGCTGTGCTGTGCTGTTGTGCTGTGTCCTGCCAGCTGCTGTCCTGCCAGCTGCTGTCCTGCCAGCTGCACTGTTCCAAGGCTCCCTTCTGCTGCTCTTATTAACCGCATCCCAGGGAAGACCCAGCCCTTGATAGAACTTCAAGGCCAGAGGACCTGCCACAGCTGTTAACTATGGACCAGGTGTTTGCTTCATAGAGCAGGGCCTCCCCACACTGCAGATTGGTTGTTTAAATGTTCTTGCCTGTGTTACACTCAATGTTCACACAATTAGCTGAAAAAAAAATCTGAGCCTGGGGAGACCGAAGGACCCTACTTGACACTTTCTTACTAGTCCTGCCTCCTTAAGAAGCTATTTCCCATATTCTTGAAGAGAAGTCTCTTTTCCAATCTGTGTGTTAAGCTTCTGTTTTTAATTTTAATAACTATATTTATGTTTCAATAAGTAAGAATTTCTACAAAGTATAAAAGTCACAGAGGAATATGTCACGCAAAGTTAGTTATCATCCTCTTATGTCTTACAACAAATATGCAGGTCCATTCCTATTGTGCTCATAGATACCAATTTCTTCTGTATTTTCCAAAGATAGACAATAATATATGCACATATTCATTATTTTTCCAATCAGTAATACGACTATACACACTTTGTGCATCTTGAGATTTTCTCATGTTAGCACAAATAGAGTTTCCCTGTTCACTTCAGAGACTGTACAGTATTCCTGTGTAAGTGTGTCTCAGGATTTATCTCACTACTGTGTGACAGAGGGACCTTAAAGTTGTTTCCTCTTCTGGAATTACAACAGTCCTGCAGCAAATATATTGTTACATGTGTCATTTTCAACTTGGGTAAATAAATCTGCAAGATAAATTGCTAAATGTGGACTTCTGTATCAGCAGTATTTGCATTTAAATCTTTGAACATATTTGCACCAATTTTCACTCTCCCTAGCATTTATCAGAGACCCCCATTTCCTGGTACCCTTGCCAGCCAGTGTCCTGTCCAAACTCTTCTCTCTGGACCATCTGGAAGGTGACATAGGTCCCTCCTAATTTTACCTGGTACATCATTTATAATCAGTAAAGTTAAACACATTTTCTCTTGTATATTTCTGCCCATTTAAAAATGTCTTTGTTGCTTTTTCCTCACTGATTTATAAGGGCTCATTATAACTTATAGAATTGATTTCCATGACTATATTATAGACTACAAATGTTCTTCCTCTTATCATTTGTTTCTTGCTTTTCTTAACACTTTTCTAGAATTAATCATTATCTTCCAAGTTGTTTTCCATTTGTTAAAATTAACTAATTCAATCTAAATTGTTTTTTTTTTCTTTTTAGCATATCAGCCCTGGTAATCACTTTAGTAATAGCTTTAGTAATTATTTGGTAGTCAGTTTTTATTTTTAAGCTCCTCCTGAACAAAACTATAATGATACACACATTTGAAAAATGAACTATAGTGTTACACTGCTAAAACATAAGAAGACTTTCAAAATATACTTAGTAGGGTTTCTCAGCCCATTTCATACGATCACTGAGAAGTTTTAGTCCCACACCAAGTGCTTTATAGCTCCAGGGAATATTGCAATTAATGTCATGCTAGCCATATCAAGGCCATTTGAAATGAAGGACTTATTCTCAGTTGTTTCAATATCTTCTTTTAGCTAATCTTTCTCTTTATTTAGCTCCTCAGCTTCCTTTTTAAATCCTTCTGTAAGTAGTTGTTTTTGCATCTGTAAAAAAGGAGATTCCCTTTTGAAAATGCCCCCAATTAGCATTGTGTATCAAACAGCTACAGGTGATATGCATGTGCGTCTATTTCTCTAAAACCTTAGATGCTTTTTGATATTAATCTAATATTTGCAAACATTTGTACCAGGGAAGAGAGAACATCCAGGGTTTGGAGCTTCCCATGTTCCCTCAAGATCATCTTTCTGGGCACAGAAGACTTGGGCCTAGGTCATGCCTGAAAACTACCCCAAGAAGGGGTTCCAGCCCTAAGAATACACTTTGGGAGAATATGTGAGTGAATTCTAAATATTTGCCAGTTTCACTGAGGTAGAATGACCATACATATGTCATGACTTGCTTTAGAACCAAAACGGTACTCCTGACTTGCTTTAGAACTCTGGCCATCAAACTCCAGACAGACAAAGAATGCGTTTACTCTAGGTGTGTAAAATGAATCAGGCAGACGTGGAAACAAATGTAGTAAGTTTTACAATTTAGTATCCTGCTTTTCATACCAGCACAATCTGATACCTTCAAGAGTAGATGGAACTATCTCAGGTCTCTGATGGTTGTCCCCCAAATTCTAAGGACTCTAAGACTGAGGTCCTATTCACATGGGAACAAATGTTAGGCTATAATCACCACAAACAGCAGTCTAGAGCCTGGGCCATGTTATTTGTCCCATTCAAACACTAACACTACAGAAGGTGTGGAGTCTTACAGAGGTAAACCTTCAGCACGATTCACATCTCTTTGATATTACAGTGAATCCTATGTTTTTGTGTTTCCCTCTGGGATCTGACTTAAGGTCAAATTCCTGTCCCTTTATTCCTGAGGAGTTAGAGTTTCCCCATCAGGCCCTGCCCAGGGCCCATCTAGACTTACCTTCAGCTTGTGCTCCAGCATCATTTCTTGCTCTCTCAGAAGGTTTTCTCTTTCTATCTTCTTTTGCAGTTGGGCCAGGTTTTCTTTGAAACCTCTCTCTTGTGCCTCCATTTTTTGTTTCTCTTCATTCTGTTTCTCTCTTAGCAGCTCCTGTTCCCTCTCAGCTGCATCCTTTTTGGCACACTCAGCTCTTTTACAAGAGTTTTAAAGAGGGAACAGTTATGCTGAGCTGTCACCTCCTTTGCTCAGAGATAAAGTGGCTTTAATGTTGTGGGAAGGAATCTGACTGTTCCTGCTACCACATCAGACAACATGTTTCAGCACATGATATAGAAGCACTGACTGGATGGACATGCAACCCAAACGCCCCCGTTTATTTCCATATGTAGCAGAGAGGTTCCATGGAAGAAGAGGAAGCTCTGGTGTTAGGAAGTATTTGTTCCCACACCTGCCAGTCGGCAGCACAAGAGCCACCTTCCCCTCTGAGAGCTCAGTCCTCCCCTGTACCTGCCGTGGCCTTGTCCCCATCAGTGAGGGCCTGGTCTGCCTACAGGATGGCGTCCTTTTCTCCTCCCTGTGACTGCAGGAAGCTCTGGAGGACCTCGTTGGCCTGAGGAAACAACAAGGAGCAAAGACTCATCAGGCAGCAAAGATGTAGTGTCTTGCTATGGAAATTGTTGTTCAATAAACCTACAGACTGGATCCTAAAGGATCCTGTAAATTCTCCATCCTTTGTAGGCTCCCCAGATGGTTATAGATCCTAGAATTCTGTGCAGGTCTACAAACCCCGATCATTCGTTCTTCACAACTGCCATATCTGCATATTCTTTTTCTCTTGACTAATGCTCACCTACTATTTCTTTATTTGGGCATCATTTACGCATACTTCAACTTGCCCTTTCTACCTCATCTTCCTGGAAGCTTTCCTAAGCTGTATTCTGAGTTCTGAATGGCTGCCAAGAACTCTCAGCTACCCCACCAGCAAACCACTGGTTGGCTATCTTGTCTTAAGCAAATTAGTACTTTCTCTGTACATCATAGTTCTCAATTTTATTATGGCATGACAGCAGCACCTAATTCATTATTCTGAGGTCTAAGCTCATTGTCTAGGCAATATAGTGGAATGGAAAGATCCTGAGTTCACCCCCGAAGTCACAACTGTTTCCAAAACAACCATTGGTGAAAAACATGGAACCTATCAGAAGAGATCTCCTATGAATGGTGATATAAAGGAGGAACCACAATGAGATGAGTAGGAGTGGTGGAGTCTCAATACAGTCAAATTCCATACGCCCGAATGGGCTATTCACAATTGAGAGGATAATTATAACCCTAAACATTTTTCAAGGAGTGAGAGTTCCGAGGTCTGTATCGTCACCCACCCCTCCACCACAGCCAAGGATCTAGCACCAGGAAGACAATCCTCAAGAACTTTGCTTTGAAGGCCAGTGGGGCTGACTTTCAGCAGTCCCAGAGGGCTTGGGGAAATAAGAATCTTAGCTCTTACAGGGTGCACACTGAATGTTACATGTCCCAGGACCCAGAGATTAAGCGGTAATTTGATAGGAGCCTGTGTCGCACCTACCTGCAGTGTGGGGTCTGAGCTGGGGGATTTATTGTTGTTATTTAATGGAAGCACGCTTGGAAGGTCAAGTTTAGGAGCAAACTTACCTGGAGCTGCAGCCACGGGTCAAGTCAGCTGCTTTGGCTCACCCCTAGGGCTCCTCCTGCGTCTGGCTCCTTTGGAAACCTGACTCTTTTATCAGAAGCTGAAAAGCCAGCAAGTTATTAAAGGCCATCCAGGTATTGGTGGGGATTATGAGAAACGAAATCAAAATTGAAAGAACGCAGATTTTTTTTTTAAACAGAGGCAGGAATCTGGATGAATTCCGGGAAAGACAGGGGATGATTGTTCCTCCAAGCTGGGCTGGGTAAACACACTTTGTCCCTCCGACACAAGTGACTTGAATGTGGCCCAAGTAATGTTCAGATGAGAGTTCAACAATCTGTCTCTCAGGGGTGTTTTTGTGAGAGAGGGATTTGTTTATTAATTTATCTCCACTTGAAAAATGTTTTATTTTTTCCTTTGTAAAATGTTTCTTCTTTTTAACTCAGTGATTTTTTCTTTCATTAGTAAAAGAAATATGTGTGTGTATAAAATCCTTAATTTTATAGCCCAGACATAGTCACTATTTTTTTTATTTTTTAATTGGAGAACAATTGCTTCACAATGTTGTGTTGGTTTCTGCCGTACAACACCACAAATCAGCCATAATTATATGTATATTCCCTCCCTCTTGAGCTTCACTATACTTTGTTAAGATTTTACTTTGTTATTCTTTTACTAGTGTGGATCCAGATTTGGAGATTAGGGCTTGATTCATCCCTTCCATTCTTTTCTGTATCCTTTAAGGCATTGTACTAACCTGCAAGTTAAAAGTTTGACTGCTGCTGTTAGGGAATCAGGTTCTTTTGTCCAAGGAGCTGCAAGCCAAACACTGAGATCCCAGGTTTGCAGCAGAGAGTATATTTGTGAGGTGTCAACTAAAAAAGATGCACAATTTAAGAGCTGTGAGTTAAGTCTTATTTGGGGCAGAATGAGGACTGTAGCTCAGAAGGCAGCACCTCAAATAGCTCTGAGAGACTGCTCCAAAGAAGTAGTGGGGGAAGTTCAATATATAATGTTTTGGTGAAGGGGGAGTTCAGTGTAATCAAGTGCTTAATTTACAAGAGGTTGTCTCCTAGTCACGAGGATCTGATGTCACCATGAATGGATTTAGTGCTTTTCTAGATATGAGGGGACTTCCCTGATAGCTCAGTTTGTAAAGAATCCGCCTGCAATGCAGGAGACCCTGATTTGATTCTTGGGTCAGGAAGATCCACTGGAGTTGGGATAGTTTACCCACTCCAGTATGCTTGGGCTTGCCTGGTGGCTCAGCTGGTAAAGAATCCACCTGCAATGCATGAGACCTGGGTTCAATCCCTGGGTTGGGAAGATCCCCTGGAGAAGAGAAAGGCTACCCACTCCAGTATTGTGGCCTGGAGAATTCCATGGGCTGTATAGTCCATGGGGTTGCAAAGAGTCAGACATGACTGAGCAACTTTCACTTTCACTTTAGATATGAGGAGATCCAGGGATTGGTATCATAAAATCTGTTCCCCAAAAATATCCAACTATATAAAGACCTGTCCCATTAGATTCCCTGGAGCACAGAGTGCCTCATTCCACCCTGAACTTCCTCAGGGGTTGTTGAAGTTCAACAGCTGCATCAGCACAGGGTTCAATCTCCTCAGAGGCGGATGGCAAATGCCCTTATTGTTCAGTTGTTGGCAGTGCTCTTGGCAAGTGCCCATTTATAGTTGACAGAGGCAACCCAGTAAGGCTGCAGGGGCTGTGATGACAGTAGGTCATGGGACAAGCGGGTCTCTTCTGAGCAGACTCAGATGATCTATATTGGTTTCACCGGGTTTCAGCCAGGTTTGCTGTGTTACAAGAGGAAGGAGTTTTCAAACAAGCTCTTCCTTTATCTGCTATTCTGTAAAAGGAGCTTAAGAGTTTCCCTTAGTTACCAGTTTCTGTTACAGGTTTTTAACCCTATGAATCAGAGTTTGGCTCTCCCATCTGTATTTCAGATGGCAGTGAGGGAAAGGAAGGACATGCAGAGTATAGTCTCAAAATTCTATGCCCAAGCCTCCCCAAGAGCAAGGGTGGTTGCGCGTATTCCCTACACAGACTTCTCTAACTGCAAAGGCAACTAAAAAAGTATAAGAATCCTTAGATTACCGTACACTTACTTTATAAAATAGAATGATACGATATTTGGAGCTGCAAAGTGTGTTATAACTGTAAAGGTGTATGTGACAATATCAGGGACAGATTTTTCTTGAATTCTGAGACCACACTTAGTATATTCAAGACTTGAACCCAAGCTGGGAAAATTACTGTGGCCCCATAAGCCCGAGACACTTAGATTGATTTAGAGGGAGATTGGGCATGTGACCTAAAACCAGATAAAGTTAATCTTTTCTCAGTTACCGGTATCCAAGAAATTATTCTCTCTTTTTCTCTCTCACTCTTGGTCTTTTTCGGCTCTCTTGATCTCCTCTATTTTGTTTTCATTAACTTTTTGTTGTTGTCAGCGAGGATATAAAGATGTGTGATTCAAAATGAAAATTGTAGTGCCATTTAGATATGTTTGGCTCTGAAACATGATATATATTATTACTTACAAATAAATTGAGAGTCTTTCAGTTTCCATGGTTTGTAATTGCTTCAGGGAAAATACTTTTTTTTTTAACTGAAGCATTTTTTAAATTTATTTTAATTGGAGGCTAATTACTTTACAATATTGTAGTCGTTTTGCCATACATTGACATGAATCAGCCACGGGTGTACATGTGTTCCCCATCCTGAACCCCCCTCCCACGTCCCTCCCCATCCCAGCCCTCTCGTTCATCCCAGTGCACCAGCCCTGAGCACCTTGTCTCGTGCATCGAACCTGGACTGGCAATCTGTTTCACATATGATAATATACATGTTTCAAGGCTATTCTTTCAAATCATCCCACCATCGCCCTCTCCCACAGAGTCCAAAAAACTGTTCTATACATCAGTGTCTCTTTTGCTGTCTCGCATATAGGGTTATTGTTACCATCTTTCAGGAAAAATACTTTAAAAATTATATCCCATAACTCTAATTCACAAAAGTATAGTATTAGGAAAGGAAGAATGATTAAAATGTGTTCCTAAATGGAAGGCAGTCAATGAGACGATTTAACTGAAGATTTTTATAGTTTCTATTTATTTAACTCCAGAAAAAGTGGTCTTGCATCTTGTTTTAGAAGTTGTGCTTGTTTGTTACCTAGTAAGGAAATCAGTCCTGAATATGCATTAGAAGGACTGATGCTGAAGCTGAAACTCCAATACTTTGGCCACCTGATGCGAGGAACTGACTTATTTGAAAAGACCCTGATGCTGGGAATGACTGATGGCAGGAGAAGAAGGGGATGACAGAAGATGAGATGATTGGATGGCATCATTGACTCAATGGACATGAGTTTGAGTAAGCTCTGGGAATTGGTGATGGACAGGGAAGCCTGGTATGCTGCAATCCATAGGATCACAAAGAGTCGGACACGACTGAGTGACTGAACTGGACTGAACTGAATATTGAACATTGTGTCCAGTGAAACATCTGAGAGGAAGAATCTCATTTCCACACCCTCAGAGTTTAGTGCCAGACCACATGCTGTGGATCGACCCGCATTATAAACAGCTCAAACATGAAGCACTTGGGGTTCAGAAGTATGAGTGCAGTTCTTCACGTGGAAAATGTGGGCACAAAGAAGTATTAGCTCTTTGGGGGATAAAATTCCTAGGCTTGGGGAGCTTTAGAATTGGAGAGAGTAACCATTGAGGCAAAACGTTTATAAAAATGAGGCAAAACTAAAAGCACCTTGGATATTGCTGAGCACAGAAATAAACAAGATAAAAGAATGGGCATTCAGGACTATAAAATTGTAAGGTGATAGACCTTGATTCCTTATTTGGCTATAATAAGTATGTCACTCTGCTTACAAGCTGGAGTGGAGGTGTATCACCTGAGGAAGCTCAGCCTCAGTGTATCTGCAACACGAGGTAAAGGGATAACTGATAGTGTTCAAGCTAAACTCTCTTTAGATCTCATTTTTAAATGAAAAAGTTATTTCTGGCTTAAGGTTCCTTTTACCATTTTTGAAGTGTCAGAGAGTTCACATGATCAAAGTCCACCGACTTTAAGATAGTTGGGTAGGAGTTTCAGGGGAAGGAGTCTATTAGCACTAAACAGAAAGAGAAAGCAGGATCTAATACAAACCGAAAGCCCCAAGTGTCTGTGCGTTCATTCACCATTAGTCTCATTCTGTGTTGTCCGTTGTTCTAAATTTTTAGGATCCACATGTACTTCCCCAGGAATGGTTGCCTTCTCACTTATCCCCACTACTTTTTAAGAATACTGGAGCCAATAGTCATATCACAATTGTATTACTATAGTGCAAATCTTAAAGTATATATCTTAAACTAGTCTATCTAATTCTTGGATGAGAAGTGGTGTGGACATCTATCAATGAAACTGCTACTCTGTTTTGTCTTGGTTCTTACTTCCAATGAGGGGAATAGAAACTGCAGCCATTACCCGACAAGGACAAACTCTAGTTAGGCACAAACATTTTCTTTTTCAAAGTATTCCCAACTGTTCAATATACCCAGCTGAATTCCACTCCCTATTTTGTGCCCTTTAAATGTGCCTTATAATGATAAGAAAACAAAGGGAAGCTAATGCAGACAAATTTGGAGGAGAACATGTAAATCTCTTTTTAAAGCTATAGCTTTTTAGTTAGCTCCTTGTTATGCTGGCTATGACCATAGCAGGACTTCAACGTCCTTTGGAAGATGAGCCTTTTTCAGGTCTTGGGAATGTGTTTGGCCACTTATACAATACAGAATGAGCTTAAAATCATGTGACATGAATTCCACTGGTTCTACCACAATCACACAGTTCAGAACTAGCTTGCCCAGTAGAATTGTGGAACACTCTCAGGAGGCAATTGAGATGCCAATTTGACCATAACTCTTGAGAGGATGGGACAGCATTGTTCTGGATGTGGTCAATAACTTAAGCCCAGAGTCATTATAGGATGCTTTGTACCCAATAGGCATAATACATGGGTTTGGAGGCCAGTGGCACACAATATCACTCACAGTGACTCCTTTGGGGAAATTTGTGCTCCTTGACCTTGAAAATCTAGGCCTGTGGTTCTAGAGAGGGAGTGTTTCATTGAGGACGCACACTAAGGGCACCATTAAACCTAAAGCTATAGATGCTGCCTGTTTTCTCTGGGTATCTTTTGCCAATAAAGCAGCAGGCACAGCAGTAGTTTATCATGACAATTGACTTTGATCATCACGAATAGGTATTATTGCTATCATATGATGGGAGCAGGGAGGAATATTTTGGTTAAAATACTAGCCTACAAGTCCTAAGGGCATATATGTGTCTGTGTGTCTTGTTTTCTTGGGAGCAGAATAAAAGCACTGTTGTTGTTATTCAGTCACTAAGTTCTGTCCAGTGCTCTTGCCTGGAGAATCCCATGGACAGAGGAGTGTGGCAGGCTACCGTCCATAGGGTCTCAAAGAGTTGGATTTTCTATTTGCATTTCTAATAAGTTCTGACAATCCATCTGTAACACTAAAGAATTTCCTTAATAAATACATTCTGTGAGGACTGTGTAATACCCAGTCAACAGGCAAGAGACCCTCATGAGCATGCCATACATAAGTCTAAGAAGAAGGGGAAAGGGATGTAGAAATGTCCAGAGAAGCTCACTCTTCCCGTGCTAAGTACTGTGTGAAAAAATGTTTGTGATACTGTCTTCCTCCAGAATTGTTCAACAAGTACATGTGTAGATCTTTGATTCCATCAGCAATTTAACAAATATTTATTAATTATGAAGTCTGGAAGAGGTCCTTCACCTGGAGCCTTGTCTTAAGATGTGTATAACTTTATTCCAACAGACGACCACTTGGGACCGAACATCAGAGCAGTGCAGGTTCCTTTCACTCGGCTTTAACAGTCCTTTCCCTCACTCCTGACCCCTTCCTTTCTCTAAGCCGTGATCACTTCATGGCACAAATGCGTGTGCCTGTTTCTTGTTTGCATTACTTGTCACGTGTGTCAGGGAGATTTGATGGGGAAACGGAACTCCTCACTGATCTCTCGACCCCTTTACCAGACCATGCAGACTTCCGGTATTCAGGATATTCCTCTGATGACACCAGAGGGTCTTTGGGGACTGGACCAGCTGAAGGACTTATTCCAGAGACTTGGGTCAGAGAAGTGGCAATTGAGCATTAACTCTGAACCCTTAAGAAAGCAGAGTCATCCTATAGACTCCGCCATCTGTCAGCATGTGGGTGTCGTGTTCAGTGAGAAATGGATCCTCCTCACATGAAAAGCACAGTTTTATTTCAACAGACATTCCTTGAACTGTTAACAGTTATGGTGACAATATGAATTTTCCCAATTACTGGCTCTTTTTTTTTTTTTTGCTATTTTAAACAATACCATTGTTCTGTGAGCCAAAGGTGGCAGCTTCATTGCTGGGTAAGTTTCCGGGGAGAGAAACTGGGGAACTCAGAGCACGTGGGTTGTGCAGTTTCTCCCGGAGACAAGTGGCAGGTTCGGACAGGTGTGTGTGTACTTTCTGCCTGAATTCTTTCAGTACCAGTTCCTAAAATTGTGCCCTTTATTTTGAGAACCCTAAGCAGCAATTAACATAGTAAGGAAGTGGCAATTTGGGATCCTGATGGGTGGAAGCTTATGTATTTATTCAGGTGTATTGTTTGAACACCTGAAGCTTCATTGGTGGTCTTTGTGGTGGGAGCTAAGTATACAGTGAAGATCATCAAGTAGACAGGATCATGAGGTGGTAGAGGAGACAAAATGTAAACAGGTCACTTTAATGTCAAAATTATAGAAGAATCCTGTGCTCTGAGCGAAACATGGTACAATGGGGGCACAGAGAAGGGACACCACACCCAGTTCATTCTAAGCACAAGGTCAAGCGTTAGACAGCTAAGAAGAATTCTTAAATGTTGTGTTGAAATTGAAGAAAACCTCTTCTTTGAATACACCGTCTTCACAATGTGTAGCAGGAATTTGGAGGTTATAACATTCCAGCAGACTTTATACCTAAAAATAACTTAGGGATTAGAAGTTCAAAGCCTTAATGACAACAACAGTATGATACACATCTGGTGCTTTCTGTTTCCTGCTCTAATAAGTAGATTCCGCCTGTGGAGTTGACTTTTTATTTCTCACAGTGTTAAACACTTGCATCTTGTCATAAGAATTATTCCATTCCATGTATTATTATTTCTTATTTAATGCTAATAATTCTATTTATGTTTGAATAGGTGATAAATCATACAAAATATAAAACCCACAGAAGAATATGTCATGTATTTTTTTGTCTCAAATATGCAGGTCCATTCCTATTTTGCTCATGGATACCAGTTTCTTTTGTATTTCCAGAGATAGAAGATAATATATTCATATATTGATTATGTTTTAAATCAGTAATGCAACTTACACACTTTCTGCATCTTTACTTTTTTTCACTTATGATATATCTTGGAGATTTTCTCACATTACCACAAATAGAGTTTCCCTTTTCACTTTAGTGATATAGGGCATTCCTGTATAATTATGTCTCAGGATTTACCTCACTAGTATATGATAGGGGGACTTTAAAGATGTTTCCAGTCTTTTGGAATTACAACAATCCTTCAATAAATGTACCACCATACATTCCATATTCAGCTTGGGTACATAAATGTTTAAGATAAATCTCTAAGTGAGAACTTGCTGGATTAACAGTATTTGCATTTAAATTTTGGTATACATCTGTATCAATCTGTGCTTTTCCTAGCAAATATCAGGCTGCCAATTTCCTATAACCCTTGCCAGGTCAGTGTCCTGTCAAAACTATACTTCTTGGCCCACTGAGAAGTGACACAGCTATCTCCTAATTATACTTTGCATATCTTTTATAATCAGTAAAGTTAAACATTTTAATTATCTTCTTATATATTTACGCATTTAAAATATGTGGTTGCTGCTCTTTCCTTGCTGATTTATGAGGGCTTATTAGATCGAGCCTAAACAAACTCTCTCCATGTCTATACCATAGGTGACTGTCCCTTCTCTTTATGCTTTGCTTAAAACTTTGCTATGAATCAATCATTATCTTTTAACTCATTTTCCATTTCTTTAAATCGACCAATTCAATCAAAATTATTTAGGTATTTGGATATCAGGCCCTAATTCATTGGTAATAACTTCTTATTTTTAAACTTTTCTTGATTGAAACTACTGTGACATATACTTCAAGAATTAGCCACCCTTATATGAAGTGTTTTTTCATGTACTAACAGAAATTGTCAGTTCATTTAACAACTCACCTGAGATCCATCATATCTATACACGGCTAAAAAAACCAAGCAGAAGGAAAAATTGTGCCATAATCCTTAAAACTTCAAAGAGCTTATCATTTTTAATTCTTTCCATTTCCTTTTGTAGTTGAAGTATCTCAAAATATAATTTATTAGCTTTCTTTTCAAATCCTTCAGTAAGCATTGCTTCTTGCATCTGTAAAAAGAAGACAGTGCCCTGTTGAAAATATCCAATTATCAGAATTTTATATCTAACAACTACAGGAGCTCAGCACCTGTGTCTATTTCTATATGGCCTTAGATGCTCTTTGATGAGTTTGTCTAATATTTCTAAACGTTTGGTTGTGGGTGGGTAGAGAGAGTATTCAGAGTTTATAGCTTCCCAGGATTGATCTACACCAGTGGCCCCAACCTGTTTGGCACTAGGAACCAATTTCATGGAAGACAATTTTTCCGCAGACCAGAGTAGGGGGGAATTGTTTTGGGATGATTCAAGCATATTGCATTTATGTGCACACTATTCCTATTATTATTACATCGGAGAAGGCAATGGCACCCCACTCCAGTACTCTTGCCTGGAAAATCCCATGGACGGAGGAGCCTGGTAGGCTACAGTCCATGGGGTCGCTAAGAGTCGGACACGACTGAGCGACTTCACTTTCACTTTTCCCTTTCATGCACTGGAGAAGGAAATGGCAGCCCACTCCAGTATTCTTGCCTGGAGAATCCTAGGGACGGCGGAGCCTGGTGAGCTGCCGTCTATGGGGTCACACAGAGTCGGACACGACTGAAGCAACTTAGCAGCAGCAGCATGATATATAATGAAATAATTACACAACTCACTATAAAACAGAATCAGAGGGAGCCCTGAGCTTATTTTCCTGCAACTAGATGGTTGCATCTGAGGGGATGGGAGACAGTGATGTCTGAAATGTGTTGCTTACGTCCAGTCTACTAGGCAATCTCATTTCAGTTGCTGTTACTGCAAAAAACTCTGCTTCATGAAGTCAGGATGTTGAAATGCAAGTAGGCTTTTCAGTGCTTTTGTAGCAACCTCAAGATATTTCACCTTGACTTTAATCAGGAAAATATTTGACATTTGAAGCTGTCTCAAACATACTTTTAAGGCCACTGTCATTTGAGATTTCATGCAATTCATCCTCTTCTAGCACGGATAAAGTTGATTGATTTGCTTTATTCACAAATGGGTCTCAGATCCTTTCCTTTCCATTTTGGAAGTCTTTTGTGTTTGGGAAGTGATGTTCAAACTGTTTTGAAAGCTGAAACAGGTGTTCACCAGTTGGGACAGGTGTTCACCAACACCAGCTGGGAGAAAGAAGTCCCTGGCCCAGTCTTTTTCAAAATCTCTGCTAATGTCTGAAACATGTCAAAAACCCCAATGTTCACTCATCACCCGCATACTTACAGTTTGGCTTTGAATGCAGCCATTGTATCTGCTGACTTGAACACAGTTGTCATTCTCCCATGAAGCTGACAGATTGAGTTTGTTGAATATGTCACACAAGTAAGCAAGTTTGGGTCACAACCCATTCTGTGTCACTGAAATGTGCTGCCAGTGGTGACTATTTTTCTAAAAGGAATCTCCGGAGCAGCTCTCTTAACTCAAAAACTCTGGCCAGTGACCTACCTTTAGAAAGCCATCCCACTTTTGTGTATAAGAGGAGATGTGTGTGCTCTGCATCTGTTTCCACACACAGCAGGGTTCCTCACACAGACATGAGTTAAGGGCAGATACTTTAATGTGGTTGACAACTTTAATCACATCGTGCAAAATGTTGTTATGTTCAGGTGACATTTTTCATCTAGCCAGCATTTCTCTAAGGATAACACAGTGCGTAGATTTACATTCAGAAGTGAGCTCTTTGACCTGAATAGTGAAACGAGAAAGCCATTCAGTCATGGCAGCCACTCCGTCAGTGCACATGCCAACATAAATGCCCAATTCAGGTGGGCATATGTAATCATTCAAAGACTTGAATAGTTCTGTGGTTGTGGTGTTGGTTGGCAACAAAACTGTACATAACATATCCTCATGCACATCCTCTGAAAAATAGATTCTTCAAAAACAAGATTGTTGCTTTGTTGTCAACTTTCAGAGACTTGTCAGCCTGGATTGCATATTGCCGTGACTCATTAACCTCTAACAATTGTGCCTCAATGTCCTCTGCTATTTCATCAATTCATCTAGTTATGGTGCTAGCTAAAAGAGGAACATGTGCCACCTTCTGAACTGCAGCCTCTCCTAAAACTTCCTGACAAATGTCCTTGGCAGTTGGCAGGATCAACTCTTCATCAACTCTTCTTAGTTCTAGCATGTGGTTAGCCACTAAGAACGATGCTTTCAGTGCAGACACGTTTGATGAAGTGGTGACCTTCAATAATTGCTTCTGTTCCTCTTGTTCACATTTTTTTCTTTTGAAAAACTCCAAAAGCTTGTCCTTTAATGCAGAGGGCTTGGTTTCTATGTAGCAAATCAGTTTTGAAGGTTTCATGGCTTCGATTTGTAGTTGGTCACTACATATTATGCAAAGTGGGTTGGAGAATGTGAACCACCTATTGCAATGAACTTGTAATTTAAGTAGAACTTTTGGCATTTTCTTTTAAATGCAGCTTTCATTTTGTTGGCAGTCTTAGAGTCTTCTGCTGTCTCATCATTAGATCTTTCCCCCTTTTCAAAGAAGCTCTCCAGTGACTTTTTTTTTTAAACTTATTTTGGCTAGGCTTAGCTTGTGAGCTCACCAAAACTGTGATTGAGACAAGTGAGCAGTGTGGAAAAGAGGCGGGGAGAGAAGTGGTAAATAAAATAATCAGCAGGCCATGTATGGACTAAAATAAGTGTTGGATTCTTACTTGAAACCTGCCACCAGATGTACAATTGAAGTACATCAACTCACTTGCCAGTATAGAACCTGCCACTAGATGCAGCTTAATTGTCACTTGCCACTCACCGATAGGGTTTTGATATGAGTCTGCCAGCAATTGATTTATGATGGCTCTGTGCAGTCAAACCTCTCTGCTACTGATAATCTGAATTTGCGGTCACTCTCCAGCATCACTGCCTAAGCTCCAGCTCAGATCATCAGGCATTAGATTCTCATAAGGAACATGTAACCTAGATTCCTTGCATGCACAGTTCACAGTAGGGTTCAGGCTCCTCTGAGAATCTAATGCTGCCACTGATCTGACAGGAGGCAGAGTTCAGGCGGTAATGTGAGTGATGGGGAGTGGCTGTAAATACAGATGAGGCTTTGCTCACTTGCTTGCTCACCACTCACCTCTTGCTGTGTGGCCCAGTTGCGAATAGGCCACAGACTGCTACCAGTCTGTGCCTGTGGGCTGGAGACCCAAGCTCTACACCATCTCCCTGGGCAGGGAGGATCTGTGCCTCAGTCAGGCCTTAAAACTATACCAGTAATGTGTTCCAGCCCTAAGAATGCACTCTGGGAGGGAATGTAGATGAATTCTGAATATTTCTCAGTTCCCCTGAGAATGAATGACCACACTCATGTCACAAATAATGAGATCTGCTGACCCTCTTTAGGACACTCGCTATCAAACTCCAGGTTTGAACAAAGAATACATTTACTCTAGGTGTGTAAAATGAATCAGGCAGATCTGGAAACAAATGTAGCAAATTTTAGAGCTTTCAGCATCCCATATATCATACCAGGCACAATCTGATACCTTCAAGAGCAGATGGAAATATTCCAGGTCTCCGATGGCTGTACCAAAAATTCTAATGACTCTAAGACCGAAGTCCAATTCATGTTAGCGCAAATATGACACTATAATCACCAAAAACAGCAGTTCAGGAGCCTGGGCCATGTTATTTTCCTTTCCAAACCCTAACACTACAGAAGGTGCTGAGTCTTACAGAGGTGAGTCTTCAGCACAATCCACATCTCTTTGATATTTATATGAAACATATGTCTTTGGATTTCTCTCTGGGATCTGACTTAAGGTTGAAGTTCTGTCCCTATATTATTGAGAAACTAGCATTTTGTGCATCAGACTCTCAGTTCAGTTCAGTTTAGTCACTCAGTCATGTCCGACTCTTTGTGACCCCATGAACCACAGCACGCCAGGCCTCCCTGTCCATCACCAACTCCCAGAGTCCACCCAAACCTATGTCCACTGAGTCGGTGATGCCATCCAGCCATCTCATCCTCTGTCGTCCCCTTCTTCTCCTGCCCTCAATATTTCCCATCAGCAGGGTCTTTTCCAATGAGTCAGCTCTTTGCATCAGGTGGCCAAAGTATTGGAGTTTCAGCTTCAACATCAGTCCTTCCAATGAACACCCAGGACTGATCTCCTTTAGGATGGACTGGTTGGATCTCCTTGCTGTCCAAGGGACTCTCAAGAGTCTTCTCCAACACCACAGTTCAAAAGCATCAATTCTTCGATGCTCAGCTTTCTTTATAGTCCAACTTTCATATCCATACATGACCACTGGAAAAACCATAGCATTAACTAGATGGACCTTTGTTGGCAAAGTAATGTCTCTGCTTTTTAACATGCTGTCTTGGTTGGTCATAACTTTCCTTCCAAGGAGTAAGCTTCTTTTAATTTCATGGCTGAAATCACCATCTGCAGTGATTTTGGAGCCCAGAAAAATAAAGTCAGCCACTGTTTCCACATCTATTTGCCATGAAGTGACAGGACCGGATGCCATGATCTTAGTTTTCTGAATGTTGAGCTTTAAGCCAACTTTTTCGCTTTCCTCTTTCACTTTCATCAAGAGGCTCTTTAGTTTTTCTTAATTTCCTGCCATAAGGGTGGTGTCATCTGCATGTCTGAGGTTATTGATATTTCTCCTGGCAATCTTGATTCCAGCTTGTGCTTCTTCCAGCGTTTCTCATGATGTACTCTGCATATAAGTTAAATAAGTAGGGTGACAATATACAGCCTCGACATACTCTTTTTCCTATTTGGAACCAGTCTGTTGTTCCATGTCCAGTTCTAACTGTTGCTTCCTGGCCTGCATACAGGTTTCTCAAGAGGGAGGTCAGATGGTCAGACTCTGCCCACGCCCAATTAGACTTACCTTCAGCTTGTGCTGCAGATTTGCTTCCTGCTCTCTTAGAAGGTTTTCTCTTTCCATCTTGAACTTCTCTTTCAGTTGGGCTACATTTTCCTTGTAGCTTCTCTCTTGGGCCTCCCTTTTTTGCCTCTCATCATTCAGTTTCTGTGTTAACAGATCCTGTTTCATCTCTGCTGCTTGTCTCTTGGTACGTTCCTCTGTTTCACAAAAGTTTTAAAGAAGGATGAAATAACAGTTATGCTGAGCTGTACCTTCCTGAGCTCAAAGACTAAAATGACATTTAATTGGTGGGAAGGAGTCTGACTGTTCCTGCTACCACATCAGACATGATGTAGAAGCCCTGATTGGATGTACATAAAACCCAAACTCCCCTGGTTATTTCCACATATAGCAGAGAGGTTCCACAGAAGAAGAGGAAGCTCTGGTTCCAGGAAGTGTTTGCTCCCACACCTGCCAAAGGGCAGCACAGGACACCTTCCTCTCTGAGAGCACAGTCCTCCCCTGTACCTGCCATGGCCTTGTCTGCATCAGAGAGGGTCTGGTCTGCCTGTAGGATGGCTTGCTCTACTCCTGCCTGTGACTGCAGGAACCTCTGGAGGACCTCATTGGCCTGAGGAAACAACAAGAAGCAGAGACTCATCCAGCAGCAAAGATGTAGTGTCTTGCTATGGAAATTATTGTTCAGTAAACCTACAGATCGGACCCTATCAGTTCTTCATCCTTCTTGGGACCCCACAGTGGTTAAAGACCCTGTAATTATGTGCAATTGTACAAACACCAATCCTCTACTGTTTGCAACTATAGTCTCGGCACATTGTTTATCTTCTAATGCTCATTTACTCTTTCTTTATTAGGATATCATTTACTGACATTCCAACTTGTGGCTTTTACCTCCTCTTCCAGGAAGCATTCTTAAGCTTTGTTCTGAGTTCTGAACAGCTTCCAAAAACATAACAGCTGCCCTGTAAGCACTACTACTTGATAGTTGTGTGATATTGGGCGAGTTAGTACATTCTCCCCATGTCATATTTCTCAGTTTTATAATAAAGATGATAGCAGTATCTAATTTATATTATTCTGAGGGCTAAATTAATAATCCAACCAAATCACCTAAGGTACACCTGATGTAGCGAGTGCTCAACATACATCAGTCATCATCATCACCACCGCCACCACCATCACTGTCACTATCTCTATCAGTGTATATGATAACCATTGTCCCACTATATCTATTGACTGTTTACATGTTCTTCTCAGGTAAGACCATAAGCTTCTTGAAAATAGCAGCTTTTCTTTAATTTTCCCTATTCTTTGCAGAAAGCCCATTTGAGGGAATTTTCTTTTTAAAATTTTGTTATTTTATTTTTATACAATTTTTAAAGGTTACACTGCATTTAAAGTTACTACAAAATATTGGCTATATTCCCTATACTTTACAATACATCTTTGTAGCCTATCTTATAACCAAGCACTTGTACCTCATACCCTCCCTCCTGTATTGCTCCCACTCCACATTAGTAACCACTGTCCTCTGTGTCTGTCAATCTTCTTCTTTTGTTATGTTTACTAGTTTTCTGTAGTTTTGGACATCAAATATAAGTGATATCACTGGTATTTGTCTTTCTCTGTTTAACTTATTTATCTTAGTATAAGTCCATCTGTGTTGCTACAAATAGCAAAATTTCGTCCTTTTATTTTTTTAATAACTGAGCAGCATTCATACATATCCACACTCCACATCTTCTTTATCCATTCATCTGTTGATGGATACTTAGGTTGCTTCCATATCTTGGCTATTGTAAATAATGCTGCTATGAACTTTGGGATGTGGGTATCGTTTTGAATTAGTGTTTTGCAAAACCTAGTACATCGTTTGAATAAAAGGAATATTCTCTTTCATCTAGATCCTTGATAATAAGTCCTGTCTTTGGGTAGAAATATTTCTGGTTTGTTGAAGAGTAGCTAACGAACCATAGATATAAAAGCTAAAAATGTAAAGATATTGCCATGCTCTCCTTTCTCTACAAAAGTTGTGCTATGGTCTTAGAATTTCAAAAGAATCAACAGAAACCCTTGGACTTCAATCTTTTGTACTTTCCCGATCCCCTTACTCCTCACCTTAACTCCTTTCCTGGGAATGAGTTTATAGTTCTCTTCAAACTTGTTCCTTGCTTCTAAGTAGCAATGGTGTCCTCCAGGGACAAAGAAAGTTCCCTCTGAAATACTCATCATTAAGGGCTCTGAAAGCTTTTTAAGCTCAGCCTCACAATATCTGACAGATGCTTCTTTATTTTGCAACAAGAAATCATCTTTCTTTTTGTCGATCATGATCTGTTGAAAAAACAAGGAGAAATTCAATAGAAAGGAGCTGTTAGAAGGAAACATCCAACTGTGATCCTCTTGAAGGAAGCAATCGGACAACGTCGGCACACATGAGACACAGAATAATAGATACAGAGTCAGGAGAATAGTTTTAGTTCCAGGTGTGACCAACTCTGTGTGACTTATAGGAAGTCCCTTAACTCTCTTGTCTCAGTCTCAACATCTGTGAAATGATGGGTTGGCAGATGTGAATTTCATTGTTCCTTTAACAGTAGTAGGATTCATAGTGATAAATCCATCAACAATGAAAAATAGCAAGTTCAATTATGATCTGAAGTAGGCTTTCTTATGCATACTAGGTGCTTTAGATAAAATACATACATAGCAAATCAACTGCCTAACATAATGAGTGAAGTATACACAGAACAGAGTTTTGAACTTTTTCTGAATTCTTGTTTCATTGAGGGTTTGACTGAAAATATAAGAGCAGAAATTTTGTACTTGTGCTTATAAATTACAGTTGGGCTGGTTTTCCTCTAAGAGATTTTTGTAACTTGTAGGATGGACAAAGATAGACTGAAAGACAAGGTTTCGGTGATGGTGCCAGTGGTAAGCAGAATTAGGAACTCTAAGAATTCTCTCCCTTGGTGTTCATTCTGCATAGTCCCTGGACCTATGAACATGATAAACATTGATCCTGTGTTTAGATTATGTCATAGGGCATAGGCTACTTTAAGAAGTGAGATAACCCAAATGGTCATTACATAATCACACGAGCCCTTTCCAGGCAGTCTTCTCTAGTTGGTGGCAGAAGAGGTAATTGGAGTGATTAGAAACAAAAGAAGAATACAATGCACCATTGCTGGCTTGAAGATGAAGGGGGGTTCCCCAGAGCCCATATGAGTTCTGCTGAAAGATATATTCACATATTTACACATGGGGAGGACACTCTGGCTTGTACACGATTTAAATTAAACTTTATGCTAACTACAATAACGTGTTTTGTGGCTGATCAGACATGTACGTCTGCTCTAACCATTAAAAAAGAATGCATTTAAAAATCAAAATGGAGTAACTGTTGGGCAGGAATTGAAAATTGAGCTTGGTGGCCATTGTGGATGTGGTTTCAGACATGTTTCTGCATCCCTGAGAACTTGAATCTTCTGAACTGTATCAAATTCAAGGATGCCACCGTCCATTCTCAAAAGAGTGTCTGCTAGTAATTGGGAGCTGCAAACTTAGGAACTCAAAGTGTACCATTGTAAATATGCAATAGCTTCAGACCCCAAACAATCTTTCTTTAACAAGCACTCTTATTTCTTTCCAGCTACAATCTTAATTCTTGACAAATAATACAGATAATTTTGTGGGTTTTGCCTGTAATGAGGGTTCACCCCCACTTTCTCATGCAACAGAACAGAATTCAAGTTCTTCTTTAATCTGTATCTTCTGGGCTCTAGTCCTCATTTGGCTAAAATAAAACTCTTTTCTTATCCTGAGAAAAATTGTTTACTGATTATTCTTGGTGATATTGCTAAACCCATTTGAACCTTGTTTCTGTTTTCAGCTTGCTGTACTCTGAGCACATCACCCATACACACCCTGCACTGGCGTGTGACCTGAAAAAGTGTGAGCTAATAACTGTGTGTTGCTTTAAGCACCAAAGCACAGGGTAATAATTTGTTTATAGTAGAAAATAAAGAGGCCAGTTTTTAGGAAAAAAGAAGGAGAGTAGCCTGTAGAGTCCTGTCATTCACAAGAATCCAAACTCCTTTTACAATGAGAAGCATATGAATAGAAGGAGCCTAAGAACATTTCTCATCCTCTGCAGAGGACAGGATGGTTGGATGGCATCCCCTACTCAGTGGACATGAATTTGAGCAAACTCCAGGACGTAGTGGAGGACAGAGGAGCCGGGCGGGTTGCAGTCCGTGGGATCGGAAAGAGTCGGACACTACTGAGCTAGTACTGAACAACAGCAACAACAAAGCACATTTCTAGAACAGCAGGAATCAGGAAGGATATATTTTAGGCCACATTACCACAAGCTTCTTCTGGAAATCCCGATTTTCATCCTTGAAGGAGCGCTCCATGAAGATGGCAATGGCTTCCTTCTCACAGGCTGTGTGCACCTCCAGCAGCTCCTGCAGCGTGTCTGTAGGGAGCCTCAGTCGCTGGGCCATCTGCTCACTGTAGTGGTCAGCTGCCTTCTGCACAGCTGCTGAGTTCTCCAGCTGGGCCAGGGCTGTCACTGCATTCTCCAAACAGGGAACTGATCCACTGTTGATGGCATTTACGTAGGCCTCCACCAGAGGCCCCAGCCCTGAATAATATATTATATTGTGTTGTCCAGAAAGTTCATTTAGATTTTCCCATAAGATGCTACAGAAAAATCCAAACAAACTTTTTGGCCAAGTCAATATTTTGGAAATAGAATGTTTTCATTCATTTTATGAACCTTGGATCAGTAGCCTAAAAATCACTAAAATTTTATTGAGCTTGAAATTTTCTTTTCTTCTCTTTCTTCTCCTCATCTTCATATCCTTCTCCTTTTTCTTCTATAATTTTCTTATAATAACACCAGTGTCTCCTATTCACACTCTTTTATGGTTCTCAATTCATCACAATACAATATTAACTGAACGACCTCAACAGTATGTCCAAAGTTCTCCTGGAACACTTTTCCCATTGTAGCAAAATACAGAGAACTTATATATGTAAATAAATTGTGTATTTTGTGGGTACTATTTCCAAATGAAAATGCAGTGCCCCATGTAAAAATATCATCAAGAATTTCCAGACAGTGACAAAAACATTAAAACAGACAGGGCACATCTCAGCACAGAGCAACGTGAGACTGCTCAGGTAGCCTGTGCATGAAGCCAGCTCTGTTTATAAGACTGTATTTACATTTGTTTCTCAGACTTTCAATGAGTTTACATGGATTCATGGTGTACTACGTATTTTCTGATTCATGTGAATTCACAGAATAACTTGTATATCCTCACTAGAAACACTTATCCACCGGATGGCTCATCATAATGAATATTTGTATCCTTAACATACCTTCAATATAATATTGGGTTGGCCAAAAAGTTCGTTTGGGTTTTTCCATAACATCTTACTGAAAAACCTGAAAGAACATTTTGGCCAGCCCCACAGTTTCGTGAGCTATGATAGTCTTCAAAAAACCCTCATATAGGGAAATTTTAATGAAGTAACATGCACTTCTATGTGGGGCATAAATATGTTTTTCCAAATTATATAGAGAAGACACAATTACTAAAAAAAAAAAAAAAAACACAATTATTGGCAATCGCAGAGGATATTCACAATTTCAACTCCACCACACATTCCTCACCCACACTGAATCACAGAGAGACATGATGTAGCAAAGGATGCTCACTTTTCCCGGTGACAGTGATTCCTTCTTTTAAGGTCTTGGTTTTTGCATAGGTATAGATATATGAACAGAAATCTTTTGATTGCTTCTGGAAATCCTCATCCAGTTGATTATCTGGCATTTCCTCAAGATGGAGTAATTGTTTTTTGTTACTTGCAGGACGGTCAAAGACGAAACACTTCCGTTTGGGAAAAAACTTCCTGATACACTCTCTGGGCAAGTTGAAATTTTGAATATGGGGACCTTTATCTGCAAAAGTGGAAAAAGAGCAATCACAGAAGCTACAGACTTCAGGTAAGGGGGCTGAGGACTTTCATTTCCAGGGATTTTTGTATCACTCTAATTCCTGTGCCTGTAAATCATTTTTAGTCTTATGGTAATCTACCATGGAAACTCTGTTTTCGTACTGAGCCAAGAGTGAAGAAAGTACTCCTGGGGAAGAAGAAGAAGCATCCATCCCAGCTGAAGAAACCTGTGATTGTTTTCCTCAGCCATTGTATAGTATGCCATGGATCAATTATTTATTAAATGAAGACCTCATACAGCTTATGGCAGAAACCCTGTCAGGGATTTATACAGACCTGCCAATGGACTTCCCTCATGGCTCAGATGGTAAAGTGTCTGCTTACAATGCAGGAGACCTGTGTTCAATCCCTGGGTCAGGAAGATCTCCTGGAGATGGAAATGACAACCTACTCCAGTACTCTTGCCTGGAAAATCGCATGGACGGAGAAGTGTGGTAGTTTACAGTCCATGGGGCCGCAAAGAGTCGGACACGACTGAGCGACTTCACTTTCTTTCACTTTCTTGAAAGATAAACTAATACAAATAATTGTCAGAAATACTTTTCTGATCTTACAGTCTCCATTTCAGATATGAAATGTGGGCTCAAAAGTAAAGAAATCATAGAAATAAGGATATTCACAGTATTTCTGGGAAAGAAACCACGCGGGAGACAAATGATACACAAGGCAGTAAAGTTTTACAAAATCAGAGTGAAAAAAATGCACATTCTATAAATATGTTTTGAGATTACTTTAGCATACACAATCTCATGGTAAGATTGGCCTAAATGAAACTAGGACACCTCATCAGTCTTTTGCATCATCTTCTGTTGGAAGTGACAGTATCATCCAGAGAGATTCTGGGCATATATCCACAGTTCAATAAATATTTATTGAAAAGGTAAATAAATGATTAAACAAACAAAATCAATATTTCTTCTAAGTACCACTCATTATTCTCTCTGCTAATTATAATCTGTTATAACTAATTTGTTATATAATATGAGCCATACTATGTAAGGCTCTAGAATAAAGAGTGTGACGTTAGGTGAAAGCATTTGAAGACATTTCACAGTCTCAGTGAAAGGACATAACAATGCTTTTCTTTGGAATTAGTTAAGGTATAAATAGTCTGTCTGTGAAGAATGTATCTTTATAAGATAGTAACATACACTGTGTGAAATGTATTTAAAAATTAATTATTTTCCTTACCTTATGATTCTGTATTTACTAATTTCAATTTGATGGGTTATATTTTTCAAATAGGAGAGGAGAAACACTTAATATGAAACACAGTATACGAGCCTTTCTTTTTCATGGTATTAATTTTTCTAAAGTCATTCGGTAGAATATTGGATTCTAAATTTCCTCTGTGAGCTTAAGTTCTGGTCACTGAGGTTTTCCCAGTGACAATAATGACTGAAGCCACCCACCAGTCATTCAACAAGTACCATTAGCATGGCCTCAAATCCAACTTTAAATCAAGTTCCGACATCAAGGGCTCTGTTGACCCCACCTCCCACTGAACTTCCTACCACCCTGGCCTTGCTCTGATACCTGGAATCAACTTCAAGGCATTCTCCAGGTACTCATCTTCAGTGATGGGGTTTCCATCTAACTCCAGCTGCAGCATGAAATCCCGCACAGTCCAAATAAAGTCTGGAAAGAAACTCACAAATTCGGCTGAATCCTCTACTTCATCAGAGCTGGGAGATGATTTGGTTCTGATCACCTCTGTTAATTCAGTCACAAAGCTGGGATCTTAGCTAAGGAAAAAGAAGTAGTCTCCAACACAGTTTCCAGATCTCACCTCAAAACAAGTTTTATCATCATTCCCTTTTGCCCCATTTTCCATCTTCATCAACTATAAGAATGAAGTCATGGGCAAGAAAAAACAGTGTCAGTTGCTATCCCCATAAACTCAGTGAAACATGGTGGTTCAGTTCCTGAAAGGATACTGCAGCTGCTGCAGGGCCTGATGGTTGATGCTGTTCATGCTGTTGTAAATAAAGGTGCTGCTCAGGAGCACGGCCAGGGCAAAGATCCACAAGTCATTCTCGGAGTCCTCCTAGAATATACGTTAGAGAGTGAGGACACTACTCCTCATGCTCTCATTCCGGTGTTCATTCACCATAACAGCTGTACTGTAACTCAGTTGTAAGGTAAAGAACTTAAATTTTCAAGACAATGATAAAGTCAAACTTTCTGGTATGGACATTTTCCCCTTCAAGTGCTTCAGTGTGATTAGCTATTAACAGAAGTGAATGACATCTTATATGTGGTTAAAATGTTTAATACAGTGTCTGGAATATACAAGTTGTACAATAGTAAGTGGGCAGTGATTACTTTGCAACTTTTTCTATATCACAATGTACATTAGAGACAGAAATACTATTTAATTAAATTCATCAACTGCTAACTATGCATCTAGATAGCACAAGATACTTATTTGCTTACTAGGATATAAAGGTCCACATGATAATCCCCACCCTAGAGAGATGGCTTTCTTGAGGGGCAGATATACATGGGAACATACAAATCTATCCACAATGATAAACAGACTGGTGTGGAACCAAATGTTGTACTGTAAAAAACAAAGAGGCAGCTCCCAAAAGACAGAAAAAAATACTCTGTGCATTCAGAGCCAGAATTAATTATGTCTGATAGTGACATGATGGGATTAGGTTGAAAGGAACTGGACTTTAAAAAACTGACAGAATGTGGATTTGTGGAGTTATAGGGAGTCTGCTGGTAGAAGGGCTCACAGAAGCTGATCACAATTGCCAGAAAGTGTGATCATATAGAGAAATTACAAGGTTATTTTATTTGACTGAAGTAGTTTTACCCATGTAGTAGTAGATGTTGAGGCTAAAAATGAGATTCGGAAGGTCATGAGTGACTTTGGAATTGATTATATATATACACTACAGAAATGGGCTTCCTGTCTGCCAATGCAGGGGACATGTGTTCAATCCCTGAGTCAGGAACATCCCCTAGAGAAGGAAATGGCAACCCACTCAAGTATTCTTGCCTGGGAAATCCCATGAACAGAGGACCCTGGCAGGCTACAGTCCATGGGGTCACAAAGAGTTGGACACGACTTAGTGACTGAGTACACATGCATACTACAGAGATACATGGCACACAGTGGGGCAGCAAGGAGTTCTGCTGTGCATAGCTGTGTGCAGTTTGTTGTGCTTTGGTTTATGTCAGATGAGGTTAGATAAAGGAAGAAGGCTATGCAAACTACAACCTATTACAAATCAGAGACCATCTTGGGTTGACTCTGATGTGATTACTGAATACATTAAATTTAGATTTTTAAATTCAGAATTTCTGAAAAGTTCATGCCCCAACTCTTTTCTGCAGTGATGAATGCCAAAGATTCAATGCTCCTACTTTCAATTTAGATGCAGATGAATATAAGTAAGGAGAAAAGACTAATTGCAACTAGTACTATAAAGACAAAATATCTAAAATTATCCCATTTACAATGCTTTTTCCAATCCTAAAGATAGGCAATGCCAAAGAATGCTCAAACTACCATACAACTGCACTCATCTCACACGCTAGCAATGTAATGCTCAAAATTCTCCAAGCCAGGCTTCAGCAATACTGAAGTGAACTGCGAACTTCCATATGTTCAAGCTGGTTTTAGAAAAGGCAGAGGAACCAGAGATCAAATTGCCAACATCCTCTGGATCACCGAAAAAGCGAGAGAGTTCAAAAAAAACATCTATTTCTGCTTTATTGACTATGCCAAAACCTTTGACCGTTTTGATCACAATAAACTGTGGAAAATTCTTCAAGAGATAGGAATACCAGACCACCTGACCTGCCTCTTGAGAAACCTGTATGGAGGTCAGGAAGCAACAGTTAGAACTGGACATGGAACAACAGACTGGTTCCAAATAGGAAAAGGAGTACGTCAAGGCTGTATATTGTCACCCTACTTATTTAACTTCTATGCAGAGTACATCATGAGAAACGCTGCGCTAGATGAAGCACAAGCTGGAATCAAGATTGCCGGGAGAAATATCAATAACCTCGGACATACATATGACACCACACTTATGGCAGAAAATTAAGAAAAACTAAAGAGCATCTTGATGAAAATGAAAGAGAAGAGTAAAAAAGTTGGCTTAAAGCTCAACATTCAGGAAACTAAGATCATGTCATCTGGTCCCATCACTTCATGGCAAATAGATGGGGAAACAGTGGAAACAGTGGCTGACTTTATTTTTCTGGGCTCTAAAATCACTCCAGACGGTGATTGCAGCCATGAAATTAAAAGACGCTTACTCCTTGGAAGGAAAGTTATGACCAACCTAGACAACATATTAAAAAGAAGAGACGTTACTTTGCCAACAAAGGTCCGTCTAGTCAAAGCTATGGTTTTTCCAATAGTCATGTATGGATGTGAGAGTTGGACTATAAAGAAAGCTGAGCATCGAAGAATTGATGCTTTTGAACTGTGGTGTTGGAAAAGACTCTTGAGAGTCCCTTGGACTGCAAGGAGATTCAACCAGTCCATCCTAAAGGAGATCAGTCCTGGGTGTTCATTGGAAGGACTGATGTTGAAGCTGAAACTCCAATACTTTGGCCACCTGATGCAAAGAGCTGACTCATTGGAAAAGACCCTGATGATGGGAAAGATTGAGAGCATGAGGAGAAGGGGCCAACAGAGGATGAGATGGTTGGATGGCATCACCAACACAATGGACATGGGTTTGGGTGGACCCAGAGAGTTGGTGATGGACAGGGAGGCCGGGTGTGCTGCAGTTCATGGGGTCGAAAGAGTCGGACATGACTGAGTGACTGAACTGAACTGAACAACGCTTTTATTGAAAATAGCTCACTTTTATATAGATGTCAGTGAAGAATTCACATACAACGCTCAGAACCTTGGAATAAAAAGTTCCTCTTACTTATGAAGCTTTTCTGGAGATTTTAAAAATAGATTATTCAGAGAAACTCTATTTCATGGTTTCTACCTACAACCCCACCAACTCTGCAGACCTCAAGTAGTAGAGCTCATTGTACCCATGGGTTTCAGCTTTCACCAGGATATTTTCCCAGACTTTAACAATAGGGATAAGTTGTCACTTTTTGTAACCATGGTTCCTCATATTGATAACAGTGAATATTTCTTATTCCCCCAATTGAGCTCTGGGCCTTTAACTCAATCACTGTGATATCTGTTGCACTTAACAAAAAGCCTGGGATTCAGAATTTTTTATATTAATATTTGTTAACTTGTATCTTAATAAATACTAATATTTGTTAACGTGTATCTTTCACCTCAGTGTTAAAAATGAGAAGAGCAAACCATAATAACCAAACTATTGATCTTATTATAGAGTAAATTCAAGGGAAGGGATTTAGCTTCATTATTCATAATTGGATTTACACTTTACAGAAACAAGTCATTAAAGTTGAATGAGTTGGAAAGTAAATTCAAAAGTAAGTGGAGTATCAAGAGTAAAGAAGAGGACTCTGGTTCAAGATGGCAGAGTAGAAGTATATGCTCATCTCCTCCTGAGAGAGCACCAAAATTGCAACTAGCTGTTGAACAGTTATGGACAGGAGGATGTCAGAACCCACCAAAAAAAGATACCCCATATCCAAAGACAAATAAGAAGCTACAATGAAATGGTAGATGGGGTGCAATCATGATAAAATCAAATCCCATACCCACTCAGTGGGAGACCCACAAACTGGAGAACAGTAATACCAAAGAAGCTTTCCCACTCTTGTGAAGGTTCTGAGCCCCACATCAGGCTTCCCAGCCTAGGGATCTGGCAAAGGGACTGGGAATCCCTAGGAAATCTGACTTTGAAGGCCAGCAGGATTTGATGATTAGAGGAATTCCACAGGACTGGGGGAAACCGAGACTCCACTCTTGGAGGGCACAAACAAAATCTTGTGTACACCAAGACTCAGGGAAAAGGAGTAGTGACCCCAAAGGAGATTGAAACAGACCTATCTGCTGGTATTGGAGGGTCTCCTGTGGAGGCGTGAGTCAGCTCACCCCAGGGATGGTGGCCCTGGCAGCAGTAGTCCTGGAAAGTGCACCATGGTGCGTTAACCCTATCATAGAGCCCATAGACCATGGCCCTAGGTCATCTCAGGCCAAGCAACTAATAAGGAGCAGATAATAGGATTAAAGCTTAACTGAGCATAGTCCTGCCCACCAGAGCAAGACCCAGTTTTTCCCACCGCCAGTCCCTCCCACCAGGAACCTTACACAAGCTTCTTAGTCTCATCCACCAGAGAGCAGACAGAAGTAAGAAGAATCATAATCCCACAGCAGCTAGAATATAAATCACATTACAGGAAGTTAATCAGAAGTAAAAAAGCACAGAGTTACGTCCCAGATGAAGGAACAAGATAAAACCCTAGAAAAACAACTAAATGAAGTGGAGATAGGCAACTTTCCAGAAAAATAATTCAGAATAATGATAATGTGGATGATCCAGGATCTCAGAAACAGAATGAAGAATATGCAATAAATGCTGGCCAAAGACCTAGAAAAACTAAAGAACAAACAAACAGAGATGAACAATACACCAGAAGGAATCAGTAGCAGAATAACTGAGGCAGATGAACAGATAAGTGACCCGCAGGAGAGAATGTTGAAAATCACTGCTGCAGAAGAGAATATAGAAAAAAGAATGACATTAAAAAAAAAAAAAGAATGAAGACAGACTAGGAGACCTCTGGGGCAACACTGAATATATCAACATTCACATTATAGTGGTCCCAGAAGGAGAAGAAAGAGAAAAAGGATCTGAGAAAATATTTGAAGAGATAATAGCTGAAACTTCCCCTAACATGAGAAAGAAAATAGTCAGCTAAGTCCAGGAAGCCCAGAGAGTCCCAGGCAGGATAAAGCCAAGGAGAAACACACCGAGACACATAGTACTTAAACTGACAAAAATTAAAGACAAAGATAAAATATTAAAAGCAACAGGAGAAAAATGACAAATAAGATACAAGGGAGCTTCCATTAGGTTGTCAGCTGATTTCCCAACAGAAACTCTACAAGCCAGAAGGGAATGACACAATATATTCCAAGTGATGAAAGGTGAGAACCAATAAACAAGAATACCCAGCAAGACTCTCATTCAGATATGATGAAGAAATCAAATGCTTTCAGACAAGCCAAAAATTAAGAGAATTCAGCACCACCAATCCAGTTTTGTTTGTTGTTCAGCAAAAGCAACAGTTGCTTGGTAGTCTCCAACTCTGCAACCCCATGGACTGCAGCATGCCAGACTTCCCTGTCCTTCACTGTCTCCCAGAGTTTGCTCAAACTCATGTCCCTTGAATCGGTGATGCCATCCAACCATCTCATCCTCTTTTGTCCCCTTCTCCTCCTGCTTTCAATCTTTCCCAGCATCAGGGTCTTTTCCAATGAGTCAGCTTTTTGCATCAGGTGATCAAAGTATTAAACCTTCAGCTTGAGCATTAGTCCTTCCAAAGTATATTCAGGATTGATTTCCTTTAGGATTGACTGGTTTGATCTCCTTGCAGTCCCAGGGACTCTCAAGAGTCTTCTCCAACACCACAGGTCAAAAGCATCAGTTCTTTGGTGCTCAGCCTTTTTTATGGTCCAGCTGTCACATCCATACATGACTACTGGAAAAACTATAGCTTTTACTAGATGGACCTTTGTCAGCAGAGTGATGTCTGTGTTCTTTAATACGCTGCCTAGGTTTGTCACATATTTTCTTCCAAGGAACAAGCATCTTTTAATTTCATGGCTGCAGTCACCTTCTGCAGTGATTTTGGAGCCCAGAAAAATGAAGTCTGTCATTGTTTCTATTGTTTCCCCATCTATTTCCCATGAAGTGATGGGACCAGATGCCATAATCTTCATTTTTTGAATGTTGAATTTTAAGCCAATTTTTTCACTCTTCTCTTTCACTTTCATCAAGAGGCTGTTTAGTTCCTCTTTGCTTTCTGCCATGCCATAAGGGTGGCATCATCAGTGTATCTGAGGTTATTGATATTTCTTCTGGAAATCTTGATTCCAGCTTGTGCTTCATCCAGCCTGGCATTTCTCATGATGTACTCTGCATATAAGTTAAATAAGCAGGGTGACAATATGCAGCCTTGACGTACTTCTTCCAAGTTTGAACCAGTCCATTGTTCCATGTCCAGTACTAATTGTTTCTTCTTGTCCTGCATACAGGTTTCTCAGGAGGCAAGTAAGGTGATCTGGTATTCCCATCTCTTGAAGATATTTCCACAGTTTGTTGTGATCCACACAGTCAAAGGCTTTAGCGTAGCCAATGAAGCAAAAGTAGATGTTTTTCTGGAATTCCCTTGCTTTTTCTATGATACAACGGATGTTGACATTTGATCTCTAGTTCCTCTGCCTTTTCTAAATTCAGCTTGTACATCTGGAAGTTCACAGTTCATGTACTGTTGAAGCCTAGCTTGAAGGATTTTGAGCATTACCTTGCTAGCAGTTGAGTGCAATTGTGTGATAGTTTGAACATTCTTTGGCATTGCCCTTCTTTGGGACTGGAATAAAAACTGATCTTTTCTAGCCCTGTGGCCACTGCTGAGTTTCCAAGTTTGCTTATGTTTTGAGTGCAGCACTTTAATAGCATCATCTTTTAGGATTTGAAACAGCTCAACTGAAATTCCATCACCTCCACTAGCTTTGTTTGAAGTAATGCTTCCTAAAGTCTACTTGACTTCACACTCCAGGATGTCTGGCTCTAGGTGAGCGATCACACGATTGTGATTATCTGGGTCATTAAGACCTTTTTTGTGTATTTCTTCTGTGTATTCTTGCCACCTCTTCTTCTTCTTTTTTTTTTTTAACCAGTTTGAATTGTGATTTTACTAATTTGCTCTTTTGCCTAATTTTTTTTTTCTTTTTTTTTCTTTTTTTTTTTTATAAATTTATTTATTTTAGTTGGGGGCTAATTACTTTACAATATTGTAATAGTTTTTGCCATACATTGACATGAATCAGCCATGGGTTTACATGTGTTCCCCTTCCTGGACCCCCCACCCACCGCCCTCCCCATCCCATCCCTCTGGGTCATCCCATTGCCACGGCCCTGAGCCCTTGTCTCATGCATCGAACATGGAATGGTGTTCTGTTTCACATATGATAATATACATGTTTCAATGCTATTCTCCCAGAACGTCCCACCCTCACCTTCTCCCTCAGAGTCCATAAAATTGTTCTATGCATCTGTGTCTCTTATTCTGTCTCGCATATAGGGTTATCGTTACCATCTTTCAAATTCCATATATATGCATTAGTATACTGTATTGTTGTTTTTCTTTCTGGCTTACTTCACTCTGTATAATGGGCTCCAGTTTCATCCATCTCAGTAGAACCGATTCAAATGTCTTTTTTTTAATGGCTGAGTAATATTCCATTGTGTATATGTACCACAGCTTCCTTATCCATTCGTCTGCTGATGGACATCTAGGTTGCTTCCATGTCCTGGCTATTGTAAACAGTGCTGCGATGAACATTGGGGTACACGCATCTCTTTCAATTCTGGTTTCCTCGGTGTATATGCCCAGCAGTGGGATTGCTGGGTCATATGGCAGTTCTATTCCCAGTTTTTTAAGGAATCTCCACACTGTTCTCCATAGTGGCTGTACTAGTTTGCATTCCCACCAACAGTGTAAGAGGGTTCCCTTTTCTCCACACCCTCTCCAGCATTTATTGCTTGTAGACTTTTGGATAGCAGCCATTCTGACTGGTGTGAAATGATACCTCATTGTGGTTTTGATTTGCATTTCTCTAATAATGAGTGATGTTGAGCATCTTTTCATGTGTTTGTTAGCCATCTGTATTTCTTCTTTGGAGAAATGTCTGTTTAGTTCTTTGGCCCATTTTTTGATTGGGTCGTTTATTTTTCTGGAATTCAGCTGCAGAAGTTGCTTGTATATTTTTGAGATTAATTGTTTGTCTGTTGCTTCGTTTGCTATTATTTTCTCCCATTCTGAAGGCTGTCTTTTCACCTTGCTTATAGTTTCCTTTGTTGTGCAAAAGCTTTTAATTTTAATTAGGACCCATTTGTTTATTTTTGCTTTTATTTCCAATATTCTGGGAGGCTGCCACCTCTTCTTAATATCTTCTGCTTCTGTTATGTCCATACTGTTTCTGTCGTTTATTGTGCCCATCGTTGCATGAAATGTTCCCTTGGTATCTCTAATTTTCTTGACGAGATCTCTAGTCTTTGCCATTCTATTGCTTTTGTATATATATGTATCTATATACCTAATATGTATAATATATATATATATATTTTAGAAAACTTAGAAATTTTTGTCTGGCTAAAAATTATGACATTTTGATTCCATTTGTTTGACTTAGTATAAATAGAGTCCTAGATTTCTAATTTATATTCACTCAAAACTTTGATATAGTTCTATGTATTTTGGCATCTAGTATTACTGCCAGAAGTCTGTGTGTGCTTTGTTGCTCAGTCGTTTCCAACTCTTAGCTACCCCATGCCTGCCAGACTCCTCTGTCCATGGAATTCTCCAGACCAGAATACTGGAGTGCGTAGCCATTCCCTTCTCCAGGATCTTTTTCGGATCCAGGGTTTGAACCCAGGTCTCCTGCATTACAGGCAGATTCTTTACTGTCTGAGTCACCAGGAAAGTTTATTATCTTAGTTATTTTTTAAAAAAGAAGTTTTTTGAATGAGGCTTGAAACTTCTAATCCAATTCTGAGAATATAAAGAAATATTATGTTGTAAAAATAATAGGAATTTAACATGTGATATAGTATTATTAACTAAAGTTCAGATTTTGTTCAAATTTCACAAAACTTTATGCTAGTGCCCCTTGTTTTCATACTTTATTCAAAACTCCACATTGTATTTAACTGCATTGAGGAGCTTCAGCTGCATGTAAAAAATTCTGGTAAATTCTCTTTTCATTTTTATTCTATTACAAATATCTCCTAGTCCTTGTTATGGCCTTTTGGATATACCCATCATTTAAAAGTGGACATTTAATTTCTAAACTCATGGAATTTTTAAAGTATCTTTGATATTAATTTCTCATTTTGATATCAATTTCTCATTTTGATAATAATTTCTCATTTAAATGCTTTCTACTCTGCAATCACCCTCTGTGTTTTTTTCAGCCTCCTAACTAAGTCAAATATCTCTCTTGGTAAATGTCATTCAGTGCACTTATAAGTATGTGGGTTATTTTAACATATCTTTTGATATTGGTCTCTAACATAATTCCACAATGATAAGAGAACAGAGTCTATGATTTCAAAACCTTTATACCATGACTCTTTTGCACCTGGTCTTATGTCCCTGGATAAGTTCCAGTGTCTCCTAGTTTATAATCTATGGGAACTTGGATAGAATTTGTATTCTACTGTTGCGTGAAAATTGTATAAATCTTAGTTATGTTGAATTGGTTCATAGTGCTTTTCAGGTCTACTATATCCTTCTCCTTCTTTGTATATTCATTCCATTAATTTTCAAGAGTTTGATATTGAAACTCCAACTAAAGTCTTAAGTTATCTACTTAAAATTAATTATAATATATAATGGTACTGTATGTGGCTTTCTTCTGTATTTTCCAGGTCTCCTGTAAATGTGTTATCATATTTTCACAATTTAAAAAATAAAAAAGAAAGCAGAAAAAAGAGTAAAGAAGATCCCCTGCCTTACCTTCTCCACACTGCCCAGGCCCTCAGTGTCCAGAAGGACCAGGGTGTGGCTCTCCTTGGAGGGGTGGGGCCCACACCACATCCAGATGCCTTTAGTTTCAGATCTCACTGTGGAACCCAGAGGGAAACCTGAGCAGAAAGAGAAGAAGCCAACACAGTAAGAGCAGAGAGTCCAGGCTGCCCAGGGGTTACTTTGGGTAAAATTGTTGAAATGTGAGTGCATGGCTGGGGGAAATGTGCTTTCATTTCAGCAAGGACTATCAGTTCAAATGTTTACACATGCTCAGGGCCTTCCTAAGAAATATTTCTTGTCCCCTATTCACCTCATAACATTAATGGCTCATACTGCGTCACATTCCAGAATTAATGTAAACTCTATTAACCTTTCTATTTTTATCAGTTCCATATCCTCCACTTTCTGATGGAGTCCCAACAGGGAGAGGTACCAGCAAGAGACTCGAAGTCAGGCACCTGTTCCCTTGGCTTCCACCCTGGTGAGCCATGATGTCCTAGTACCTCTGTTCCTCTGCCTTCGTCACATCTCCTTTCATTTAGCTGCATCCAGTAGTTCGGGTCTCTGTCACATTCTGGAGTCCACTCATTGCCTCTTCACCCTATAGGAATTATAAAGGCTCCCTGGCCATTGTTTCTGCCACCCTCTGAGCGCTTCTGCTTCCTTCAGAAAAATGGAGTGGTTCCTTTTGCTCTGCTTGGGCCCTTGTAATTGTCGCTCCATTTACAGTTACCTGTTAAGTGGATCATCTGTGTGCTTCCAGGTTCTGAACTAATACATTAGCTTTTTTTTTTTTTTTTTTTTTTTACATTAGCTTTTGTTAAATTATTTTGTCCCTCCTTGTTTTCCCTGTATTTTCCTCATTTTTGTTCTCTTCAAAAAATGATGAAATCTTTGTTCATTGACTTGGGTGGGGATAAAATAGTAGGGGATTAGAAAAGACCTGTGAGAATTGTTTGCCCTTCTTTCTAAGGCTTAAACCAACAGAAAGTGATTATGTGAGGTAATGGGCTTCCCTGTTAGCTCAGACGGTAAAGAATCTGCCTGCAATGCAGGAGACCTGGGTTAGATCCCTGGGTTGGGAAGATCCCCTGGAGAAGGGAATGACAACCCACTCCAGTATTCTTGCCTGAAGAATTCCATGGACAGAGGAGCCTGATGGGCTACAGTCCATGGATCACAGAGTCAGACAGGACTGAGCAACTAACACACATATGTGTAAGAAAGCAAATATATATCTTATCTATAGTCCAAGATTTTGACTGTCTGCCAGATGCCAATGCTCCCTTCTACTGAGAATAGAAATGGATATGATGAAATGCCTAGGGGAGCATGGCTTAGGCCATTCAGTTGCCATGGTCTGTGTATTCTGCTCTAGTGGGTATAAAACCTGAGATAATCTGCACTCTTCTACATCGTGATGGCATTTGACTGCTTTCTGATTAATACAGAGCAGTCTGAACTCCCAGTTCCCCCAGGGAGAAAGGCCAGGTATAACTGGAGTTCATCACTGTCAGTAACGTGAGGTAAAGGAGAGACAAAGAATCATAACAAGGTGACAGTAGTGAGCTGCTTCTGCTAGCGAACTTTGACTGGGCGCCAGTTTTGCTTGTTTGTTTGTTTTTGTTCTTCCTGTCGTTTAATTGCAACAGTAGAGCCACAATTCAAGTTCTTTAAAACATAACCAGGTGAAGGATTTCCTTAATAATGGAAATCACCTCCTTATTACCTGATGTTATCTTGAATAAAATAAAAAGGAATATTGTTGAAACACCTTGACTGTTGACTGATAACATTTCTTAGAGTTCTCAAATCGTTAATCACCAAAAAACATGACCTATTAATTATTTTAGCCTGGCAAAGAAAAAGTGCCCTCCCCTGACTAGTTGTCAAGAATTCTCTAAAAGACAGACAAATATAAAATGTTTTATTTGAGGCCAATGGGAGGCTGTAAAGCAAAAAGAAAGAGGAAGATAGGAAGAAATCTATCTACGAGTACTACTTACTTGTAGTGAGGCAAATAATGTGCAACTGTACAGACACCAAATCAGCCAAAGCTAAAAAAAGTCTTAGCAAACTTTTATGAAGATGTAGAGAATTCCAGTTACTGCTAATATGCACAAAAATTGCACATAAAACTTGAAAAACTGTTTGATATTATCTTGAAAGCCTGAAAACATATGGACTCCATGACCCAGCAATGGCACTTAGGAGTATATCAAACAAGGGTGGCTAGTGTACACATGCACCAGGATATAGATAAAAGAATATTCACAACAGTGAACCCGTAAAAATTGGAGCTACAAATAATACCAGTGTTCATCAGCAATGAGTGAATAAATAAATTTTTCTATCCTCTGTCAATAGCATACTCTACAGTGGTGACTATATATGAATTATAGATATGTACAACAAACTAGATGACCCTCATAAACTTCTTGTTGAGCTAAAGAAGCAAGATCCCCATGATTATTACAATGTAACTCCTTTTGTATTAAGTTTGCGCAATGCTTAACAAATGCAGAAACATAATATAAAGCCATTTTTGAAAAGGAAGAATGAAAGAATGCACCATGGAAGTCAAAACATTGGTGAGATCTAGTGAAGGTATGAGAGGTCATGATTTGGGCTTTTGGGTGTTGAAGTATTTCTTGATCTGTGTAGTGATTACACAGATAATCACTTTAGGTTTATCAACTTTATTGTATGTGTATATATATACATATATATATATGTCTTATGCACTGTTCCATATGTTTTATAGTTACGATAATAGAAAAGACTAAGTAGAGAAACAGGGGTATAATTTACCAAAGTTTGGAAATAAGGAAATTAAATGAAGCAAAAAAAAATACGGATGGTAGCCCCATTGAGAAATGGGAGTTTTAGGAATTCATCTGTCTGTATTTCTTTACATCCCTTCTAAAAAACAGAGCGTGTTGAACAACATTTGTGTGCTATTTGAAATAACCCTGTGGTTTAGGGCAAAAGTGATGAAGGAGAAAGGAAGGGAGTAATTTTTGAAGATGAACCCTTGAGAAGATGGCAGTGGATAGGAATGGGACAAATAAGGCGGACATTTTGATAGGTCTGTGAACTCTCCATTACTGGATAAAAGAGTGAACTCTGTGGAGAGACAGGTTTGGAGTTACAAACTCAGTGGTGAGAATTAAGAAGTTGTTTTCAGTGGGGGGAGTTAGGCTCTTCCTTAACATGGCACTAGAAGAGGATGATCAGCAGCCTGTGTTATCACTGTTTCCCAGCAAATGGTCCTGAACAATACTCACCATGGTTCTGTTCCGCCAGGCGGTTCATCAGGTAGGACTTTCCTGTCCGATACAGCCCTACAATGGCCACCACCACCAGAGGCTGAGATATCTGGTCTAGAATCTTCAGTGCTTCAGGATTTACTGATAGTTTATTTTTCTGGTTTTCTACTAGACAGATGGGGTCCATTTTGATAGATCCAGACGCCATGGGAATCTGTAACCCAGAGGAACAACTCAGTAGACTATAAGATCTGGTAGTCATCTCTCACAGTCCTCATCAGCCTTCTGCTTGTGGAACTTATATATTCATTCTCCATGCTTTGCATGTTTCTAAAAGGTAAGTATTTAGCCAACCTGTGTCAAGGCCTGTACAGGTAAATTATGGAAATTATCTTATTGATCTTTAAATGAGCTCTAAAACAACCTTGCCCACATGAGCCATATAGTGAACAGAATGAGAAAACAAAGTATTGATGATGGAACCTTGAAAATACTAACATTTTGGGGGTAAGTAGAGGCAGATGGGACATGAAGGAGATGAGGAGTGATCAGAGATGATTTCTGGAGTGTCAGAATGATTTGGTCACTTATTAATTGTACAAATATTCACTGAGAAACTACCATGTGCTGAACATCATTCTAGGGGCTCAGTATCAAACTGAAGAAAATGGATACAAATCTCTGCCTCACGGTACTCTATTCCAGTGGAGGAAACAGATAATACAGAAAGTAAAACCAACATACATATATGTAAGGCCTGTACATGTTCAGCCATGTCCAAATCTTTGCCACCCCATGGACTGTAGCTTGCTAAGGTTCTCTGTCCTTGGGATTTTCCAGGCAAGAATACTGGAGTGGATTGCCACTTACTACTCCAGGGGATCTTCCCAACCCAGGGATCAAACCCATGTCTCCTACATTGGTAGACAGATTCTTTACCACTGAGCCACCTGGGAAGCCTTACATGTACATGAGAGGGTAGTAAAGTATCAGAAGGAAATGAGCAAGCAATGGTCTATGGAACACTGGGGGTTGAATTTATGTAGAGAGTATCCAGGGAAAACCTTGACAATAAAGGAAAGATGAAGGTGATCAGTGTCCTCATCCTTTGATGAGGACAGACAGATGCAGGGAATCAGAGGGAGCAGGAACAGGCTGGAAAAGGAGGGACCGTGAGAGAAAGAAATTGAGATAAAGAATGCATCTTTCTCTCAAACAAAACACAACAGAATTTAAAGTACCTACACAATGTTGTCCATGTAAGAATTAATTTATTAACAGAAATTATAAGACATTTCTTAAGCAGATAGAGAAGAGAAGCAAGCAACCAGGGTGTTGTAAGATCTGCCTAGATATGTCAGAGTCTCACATCTGGGCTAGCTTCTACTTTAAATAATTTCATTACAATGGTAAGGTGTTTCATGATCTCAAGAGACAGACAGCAGTAGCAGTCAGAGAGCTTGGATTGTCCCTTTATTTTCTCAAAGACAATACTAAGCAACGTCCACGTGTTGCCATACTTTATGAACTGTGTGATGACTGGGAAGATTAATTTTTCTGTGCCTCAAGTTTCTCTTCTGTAAAGTGGTGACATGAAAAGTAAAGATCAATCTGTCATTAAGGCTGTTGTTGTTCAGTTGCTAAGTTGTGTCCAACTACAGCTTGCTAGGCTTCCTTGTCCTTCACTATCACCCAGAGTTTGTTCAAAATGATATCCAGCGAGTCAATGCTATCTAACCATTTCATCCTCTATCATTCCTTCTCCTCCTGCCCTCAATCTTTCCCAGCATCAGGGTCTTTTCTAGTCGGCATTTTGCATCAGGTGCCCAAAGTATTGGAGCTTCAGCTTCAGCTTCAGCTTCAGCATCAGTCCTTCCAATGAATATTCAGGGTTGATTTCCTTTAGGATTGACTGGTTTGATCTCCTTGTAGTACAAGGGACTCTCAAGAGTCTTCTCCAGCACCATGATTTGAAAGCATAAATTTTTTGGCACTCAGTCTTCTTTATGGTCCAACTCTCACATCCATACATGACTACTGAAAAAACCATAGCTTTGACTATACACACCTTTGTTGGCAAAGTGACGTCTCTGCTTTTTAATATGTTGTCTAGGTTGTCATAGCTTTCCTTCCAAAAAGCAAGTGTTTTTTAATTTCATGGCGGCAGTCACCATTTGCAGTGATTTTAGAGCCCATGAAAATAAAATCTGTCACTGCTTCAACTGGATGCCATGATCTTAGTTTTCTGAATGTTGAGTTTTAAGTCAGCTTTTTCACTCTCCTCTTTCACCCTCATCAAGAGACTCTTTAGTTCCTCTTCAATTTCTGCCATTAGAGTGGTATCATCTGCATATCTGAGGCTGTTGATATTTCTCCTGGCAATCTTGATTCTAGCTTGTGATTCATCCAAACCAGCATTTTGCATGATGTACTCCACATATACATTATTAATAAATACGCAGGATGTCAATATAAAGCCTTGTCATCCTTCTTTCCCAATTTTGAACCAGTCCATTGTTCCATGTCTGGTTCTAACTGTTGCTTCTTGACTTGCATACAGGTTTCTCAGGAGGCATCTAAGGTGGTCTGATATTCACGTCTCTTGAAGAATTTTTCACGGTTTGTTATGATCCACACAGTCAAAGGCTTTAGCATAGTCAATAAAGCAGAAGTAGATTTTTTTTGGAATTCTCTTGCTTTTTCTATGATCCAACAGATGTTGGCAATTTGATCCCAGGTTCTTTTCCCTTTTCTAAATCTAGCTTGTACATCTGGAAGTTCTCAGTTCATGTACAGCTGAAGCCAAGCTTGAAGGATTTTGAGCATTACCTTGCTAGTATGTGAAATGAGAGCGACTGGACGGTAGTTTGAGCATTCTTTGGCATTGCCCTTCTTTTGGATTGGAATGAAAACTGACTTTTTCCAGTCCTGGGGCCACTGCTGATATACTGAGTGCAGCACTTTAATAACATCATCTTTTAGGATTTGAAATAGCTCAGCTGGAATTCCATCACTTCCACTAACTTTGTTTGTAGTAATGCTTCCTAAGGCCCACTTGACTTCACACTCCAGGATATCTGACTCTGGATGGAGTGATCACTCACGTGATTATCTGGGTCATTCAGTTTTTTTGCGTGTAGGTCTTCTGTGTATTCTCGACACCTCTTCTTAATGTCTTCTGCTTCTGTTATGTCCTTTTTGTTTCTATCCTTAATTGTGCTCATCTTTGCATGAAATGATTCTCTCGATATCTCCAATTTTCTTGAAGAAATCTCTAGTCTTTACCATTCTGTTGTTTTACTCTATTTCTTTGCATTGTTTACTTAAGAAGGCCTTTTTATTTCTCCTTGTTATTCTCCGAAACTGCATTCAGTTGGGTTTATCTTTTCCTTTCTCCCTTGCCTTTCACGTCTTTTCTCAGCTAATTGTAAGTCCTCCTCAGACAACCACTTTGCTTTCTTGTATTTTTTTTTTGGGGGGGGGATTGTTTTTTTCATTGCCTCCTGTACAATGTTATGAATCTGTCCATAGCTCTTCAAGTACTCTATCAGATCTAATTCTTTGAATCTATTTATCACCTCCAGTGTATAATCAAGGGCTTCCCTCGTAGTGCAGTCAGTAAAGAATCTGCCTGCAATGCAGAAGATCTGCATTCAATTTCTGGGTTGGGAAGATCCCCTGGAGAAGGAATTGGCAACCCACTCTAGTATTCTTGCCTGGAGAATAATCCCATGCGCAGAGGAGCCTGGCAGGCTACAGTCCATAGGGTCACAAACCAAACCAAAACCAATGTATGATCATAAGGGATTTTATTTAAGTCATACTTAATGGACTAGCAGTTTTCGCTACTTTCTTCAATTTAAGCCTTATTTTTTTCAATAAATAGCTCACGATCTGAGCCACAGTCAGCTCTAGGTCTTGTTTTTGCTGACTGTATAGAGCTCCTCCAATCTGGGCTGCAAAGAATACAATCAGTCTGATTTCGGTATTGACTATCTGGAGATGTCCCTTCACCATGACAAAGCTGTGATCCATGTGGGGTATTGGGGTCATTAGGAGGATTACATATCTCATAATGCTTACAATACTCTTAAAGTTATACAAGCACATAGTCAATCCTATATAATTTTACAACTGAGTGTCTCTGAAGACTGGGAGGGTAATTTCTGAATGAAAGTGGAGAGTTGGCTTTGGCCTGAAAAAGTGACACTTCCTTCCCTGGTTGCAGCAGTGGGAGGACACAGCCCAAGAGGAAGATGAACAGGCTGGGAGGCCCAGCAGTAACAGCTGAGAGGGAGAACAGCCATGGGGGAAGAGTCAGGCTGGAGGAGCTGAAAGCTGCCCTGAGGTGTCCAAGTACAGGTTCTGGAGTTGGGCTGCCAGGGTTCAAACCTGAGGGTTCAAGTCACTTATTGTCTGTTGAAACCTTGAAAAAGGAACTTACCTGCAAAGCCTCCATTTTCTTACCAGTGTTATAGGAAAAACAGTAATTCCTGCCTGATTCATTACTATACAGATGGTAAGATGTAAATTCTCAGAAAAATTTTAAAACTTTTCCTGCATTAATGTACCTCTTCAACAGTAAATAAGTTGGACAATATGTTATAATGTGTTGGTGCATTCTGTAAGTTGCAATTTGCCAAGAAATATAAGTTATCTAAAATCTTTCAGTCAGGAAAAAACATGAATTTGTTCAAAAGAATTCGTCTCTAAAATTTCCCCTTCTCTCGCTCTCTCTCTCTTTTTTTTTTTTTTCTATAGTGGATTGGGAGCAGAGATGGAGGAGTAAAATGACCTTTTACTGTTGTGTTAGGTGAAAATTAATAAAAGGAAACGTCACTCAAATGGAATCAGCAGGCCAGAAAGAAGAGCTGTCACACAGTACCACTGGAGATCAATTATGAGAAGAATTGTCAATCACAAACCCCAAGGAAAAAATCTTCAACAGGAGATTCTCCAGTGAGAGTCCCCAACAGGAAAAGTTGTACCTCATATCTCCTGGAAGAACCCAGGAGTAACCCAGCAACCCAGCCAAGGAAAAAGGGTCATTACCTTGAACTCTCACTTTTCTCCAATGGACTTTCTTTTAAAACAGTCTTTCCTAACTTACGACTTTTCTCTATAAAATAAGAGAGAGAAACTTTCTCTTTTTCTTGGTTGGATTTGCCCCACGTCTTTTGCTATAGTTTGCTTGTCCCAAATGACAATTCCCGGGCTATTCCTGAGTAAACTCATTTTTACTTGAAAAATAACTATTTTTAAGGTGAACAGTTTTAAGCAACAGGAATAGTAGCATTCACTTCTGAGTCAGAATATTGATAAAGCTTTGGTAGGAGTCCATAAGTTAACCGTGTATTTTTTTTTAATTAAAAACATTCTGAGGTGTCTAAACCAAGAAACTTCAAAACTAAATAACTAGAATGAAATAGTGTTACTAGATGGCAGAAGATGATGAACAGTTTCCAATGGTTACTATTCAGTAGAGTTATCTGAAGTGATAGTTAAAAGTACCCCACACTCTGTATTTTCAGCAAGTATCAGAAGTTATCAGAGGCAGTATTTGTATGGGCCAGGTATTAAAAAAAAAAAAATGCATGGTAAATAAACACGATTAGGCTTACAGTTAGTATTTTTTTATATTAAGAGTGACATTGAATTATTTCAAATACTACAGTTTTGTAATATTCACAATATTGAATGTTTAGAAAAAAAAATAATCCACTGGTAATCTGTTAGGATTTAAATTGTCTGTGGACTACCACCAGTGCCCAGTGGGGTGCAGTCATGATGGAGGGGGCTGGAGGAAGAGACTGCACCCAGGGCTTCCATGAGAGGGCTGTGAGTTTGGGCCGTCAGTCCTAAAAAGGACTTCAGCCCCTTTTTCTCAGACGATGAAGCATACTCTCATCCTTGTCCCATGCCAGACTTTTTGCTCCAGCCCTGCTTAGGGAGTTCCCTTGGACAAAAAGGAGATCAAACCGGTCAATCCTAAAGGAATTCAATCCTGAATATTCATTGGAAGGACTGTTGCTGAAGCTAAAGCTCCAATACTTTGGCCACCTGATGTGAAGAGCCAACATATCGGAAAAGACCCTGATGCTGAGAAAGATTGAGGGCAGAAGCAGAAGGGGTGACAGGATGAAATGGTTTAATGGCATCATGGACTCAATGGACGTGAGTTTGAGCAAGCTCCAGGATGTAGAAGAGGTAGTGGAGGCTGGGGTGCTGCACCCCATGGGGTCACAGAGAGTCGGACACCATCTTAGCAGCTGAACAACAGCAACTGCTACATGCTCCAGAAGGAACACAGCATCAGGGTGACATGCCTCAAAACCAACCGACTCTGAGCTGCTTGAGCAATGCTCTGACCCCACGGCACCATCCTCTCCTCCCCTCTCCCAGGATGGGGCCTGCACTGGGGATTTTATTGCCATTATTTAACAGAAGAATGCTTGGAAAGTCAAACTTAAAACTTACTTGGAGCAGGTGCTGTAGCTGGGAGTCAAGTCAGCTGCTCTGGATCGCCCCTAGGGCTCCTCTTGCCTCTGGCTCCTCTGGAAACCGACTCTTAAATTCAGAAGCTGAAAAGCCAGTTGTTTATTAAAAGTCATCTGGTACGGGTGGGGTTTATGAGAATCGAAACTGAAAGAATAGAAGGACTTGTATTTTTTTTTCCTTTCCTGCAGGCAGAAACCTGGGTGCATTCCAGGAAAGCCAGGGAGACAAGGGTTCCTCCCCGCCTGGCTGGGTAAACCCAACTTCGCCCCTCTTCCACAGGTGACTTAGGTATTCCTGATCCCATAGTGATCGGGACCCAAATAATGGTAGGATGAGAGTTCAACAGCCTGTCTCTCAGGGGTGTTTTTGTGAAACAAGAGGTTTGTTTATTAATTTTTCTTCAGTTGAAAAGTCTTTCATTTGTTCATTTTTCTCTTTCCTTTTTAAAAAAGTATTTTCTTTTTAACTCGGTGATTTCTTTCCTCACTGGAGAAGGAACTGGCACCCCACTCCAGTGTTTTTCCTGCAGAATTCCATGGACAGAGGAACCTGTGTATTAAATCCTTGATTTTATAGCCCAGAAATATCCACTTTTTTTTTTTTTTTCTGTTCTTTTACTAAGGTGGATCCACCTTTGGGGTTTGGGGGTTGATTCAGATTTCTTCCATTCTTTTCTGTATCTTAAGGTGTTGTACTAACCTAAAAGTTAAAAGCTTGGCCGCTGCTATTAGGGAACCAAGTTCTTTTGCCCAAGGAGCTACAAGCCAAAACACTGAGACACCCAGGTTTACAGCAGAGGCAACCCAGTAAGGAGGCAAGAGAATAAGTCTCAGGTCTGTCTCCCAGGAGGACAGGTGCTTAGAATATTAACAGAAGAAAGAAGCAGAATAGTCTTAGGCCTTAGAGAAAGGTGATTGGTGGTAAGGAAAAGTGAGATAATTGGTGTTCTGTGCAAGTTTATCTTGGTTACATGCTTCTCCATGGGACATGTGCAAATAAGAGGATTTGGTGTGAAACAGGTTGGTGAATTTTGGGCTGTGATGACAGTGGGTCACCTATGGGACAAGCAGGTCTCTTCTGCACAGATTCTGATGAGCTGTATTGGTTTGACCTCGTATCAGCCAGTTTTGTTGCATTACAATAGGAGTTTTCAAACAACCTGTTCCCTTATCTGCTGTTCTGTAAAAGGAGCTCAAGAATTTCACTTAGTCACCAGTTTCTGTTACAGGTTTTTAACCCTGTGAATCAGGGTTTGGCTATCCCATCTGTATTTCAGATGGCAATGAGGAGAAAGGAAGGAGAGGCAGAATGTAGTCTCAAAGTTCCATGGCCAAGACTCCCCAGGAGCAAGTGCTTTGGCACATATTCCCTATGCGGACTTCTCTAGCTGCAAAACCAGCTAGAAAAGTATTAAAATCCTTAGTCAGATTGCCATATGCTTATTTTGTAAAATAGAATGGTACCATATTTGGAGCTGCAGAGCGTGTTGTAACTCTAAAGGTGTATGTGACAATATCAGGGACAGATTTTTCTAGAATTCTGAGACTATCCTGGATAGATTCAAGACTTGAATCCAAGCTGGGAAAACTACTGTGGCCCTGTAATTTCTGAGCCACCAAGATTGATTTAGGGGGAGATTGGGCATATGACCTAAAACCGATAAAGTTAATCATTTCTCAGTTACCTGGATCCAAGAAATTTCTTTTTTTTCTCTCTTGCTCTTGGTCTTGTTCTGTCTCTCTGGATCTCCTCTCTTCTGTTTGCATCAACTTTTTGTTGTTGTCAGTGAGGATATAACGATGTGTGTTTCTAGATGAAGACTGTAAGGCCACTTAGATATGTTTGGCTCTGGAACATGATATATACTATTACCAAAGTATCTACAAGTGTCATATGAAAACAGATTATAGTGTGTGTGAGTAATATATATAGCAGCATATAAAAATAGACTTTAAGAGCAAAAATGCCTGTCTATAGGCATGCAGAAAATTGAAGAAAATTTCAGCTTTATAGAAGACATAATATTGTTGTATTTGTATGTACCTTGTGGCTCAGCTGGTAAAGAATCCACCTGCAATCCGGGAGACCTGGGTTTGACCCCTGGGTGGGAAAGGTCCCCTGGAGAAGGGAAAGGCTACCCACTCCAGTATTCTAGCCTGCAGAATTCCATGGACTATACAGTCCATGGGGTCGCAAAGAGTTGGACACGACTGAGCGACTTTCACTTTCATTTTATAATATAGCTTCCAATAAATTGAGAAATGGCAGAACTGAAAGAATAGGGAAAGTCACAATTTTAAGGACACACTTATCCCACTTCAGTAATTAATTGATAGAACAAACACACAAAATCAGTAATGGTGTTAAAGACTTGAAGTGAAGTGAAGTGAAGTGTTAGTCGCTCAGTCGTGTCTGAGTCTTTGCAACTCTATGGACTGTAACCCATCAGGCTCCTCTGTCCATGGAATTCTTCAGGCAAGAATACTGGTGTGGGTTGTCACTTTCTTCTCCAGGGGAATCTTCCTGACTCAGGGGTAAAACCCATATCTCCTGAATTGTAGGCAATTCTTTTTTTTTTTTTTTAATTAGATTATTTATCTATTTTTTAACTTTACAATATTGTATTTATTTTGCCATACATTGACATGAATCCACCATGAGTGTACATGTTTTCCCCTTCCAGAACCCCCCTCCCACCTCCCTCCCCATCCCATCCCTCCAGGTCATCCTGGTGCACTAGCCCCGAGCACCTTGTATCATGCATCGAACCTGGACTGGTGATTCGTTTCACATATGATAATTTACATGCTTCAATGCCATTCAATTCTTTAACGTCTGAGCCACCAGGGAAGCCCAAAGATTTGAAGAAGATAATTAGCAAGTTGAACAAATAGATATTTAATATGTTGATAATTGTGATCAAACACTGTACAAAACATATTTTTTCAGGTTAACAAATTAAAATCAAGCAGTGTATACCTATTTACCATAATGCTATGTCAAAAAAAAAAAAATTCCCTGGTGGAGAATCTGCCTGAAATGCAGGAGACCCAGGTTCAATCCCTGGGCTGGGAAGATCCCCTGGAGAAGGGAATGGCTACCCATTCCACTATTCTTGCCTGGAGAATCCTATGGACAGAGGAGGCTGGCAGGCTACAGTCCATGGGGTTGCAAAGAGCTGGACATGACTGAGTGACTAACACTTTCACTTTTCAATGTTTTAAAACAGTGACAAAAAGATAACTGAAGATTCTTATATTTTTATAATTCTAAATAATCTATAAGTCACAGAAAATTTTATTTTGAAAAATATAAAATATTTTTAAATGAGCAATAGTGATAATACCATATATCAGACTTCAAGATGCAGTTAAATCACTAATTTCAGTGAAATTCATATCCTCAAAGCCATAAACTAGTAAAAAATTAAAGTAGAAAACAAGCTAAATATCAATCTCTTCAAGTGATCCAAATGCAGAAAAAGAAGAAGAAACCAAAATAAAAACAAAGCAGACTTAATGAAGTAGAAAACCAATATATAATAAGAGAGTGAAAGCAACCAAACTGTAAAATTGGTAGTTTATGAAATTGATAAAGCTAAAGTGACTAATCAAGAGAAATGAGATCCATGTTCCAAACTGCTAAGAATCCAAAATGTCTCAAGAGAACATTGCTCCAATCTGAAAAGAAAAAAAAAGGGCCAAATAATCTATAAAATCATGCTTCTAAAAAACCATCCCAGGTGAGGTCACAAAGCAAGAAGATAAAATTTCAAAGAGTTGCAATCCCTTTTGAGAAGATGAGCCGCATAAACTAGTTATTTTTTATCTGATTACAGATATTAGGATAATAAAAGTTTTAATAAACTTTCTGCATATCACACAATGGCCAGAATCCCCAATAAACCTTGACATAAGAGAAATTCACACATACTCTATAAAATCTTCCATTGGCCTCCATCAGGTATCATAAGAAATAGTAGATGCAGGGCAGGAGATATGCAATAGCCTTTGTTGGGCAGACTGACTGAGCTTTTTAAGGTTTGAGGTGCAGCAGATTTACCTGGAAAACCTAAGAGTATACAGGCATTCAACAAAGCCTTGCAATGAGTAAATAAACAAAAACAAAAAACAAAAACAGCAGTCTACCATTGGAATAGGTCAAGAGCACAGAGACTGCCCACAAGACAAGTATGCAGGGCCTGCTAAACGTTGAGGATGGAACAGGAAAACTAAGAGAATCTTCTGGTGCTTCAGGTCTTCCACTACAAATAGTAGAATTCCACTGGAGGATTGTGAAGCTTGTGGTGGACTTTATGTAGTGTAGCAACAACAAAACTCAGCACAGATGAATTACTACACTGAATAAATGCCCCCAACAATGATCCTAACCAAAATAGAGGTTGTGCTATTTTTCAAATATAAATCTTATTATCTCAATATCCACTTTTTTTTTTTTACACTGCTAAGCATTAAATAAAAATGGAATCAAGCAAAAACAAGAAACAAACAAAAACAAACAAAAAAAAACCCCAGGTTAAAACTGTGCATCATAATGAGATAAGACAAAGAACAGAAACAATATCAGAAATAAACCTAATGTGGAACAATCAGGGCCTTTGAAATCACTGTTACTATGTCGAAAGATCTACTGGAAAGGTGAATAACACACATCAACACATTAAAATTCTTTAAAGACTGCATGCTATTAATAAAGTTAAATGGAAATTCTATAGAAGTAAAGCACAATGTCAGTGACTAAGAATTCTTTTAAAGGAATTAACAGAAAATATGTGAACAAATTGGTGGAAAGAACCGTATAGTCTGAGATAGATCGATAGTCATTAACCACATGGAAACACAGAAATAAAGAGAAAAAAATATTCTGAGCCTTCAATAGTTTAGGATATCCCCCAGTACAATGACAAAAGGTTTCTTGTGCACATAATTGGAAAAATAAAAATAGAAGTAAAGAAAGAGGCAGGAAAAATACTTGAAAAGAAAAATTCCCAAAATTAATAAAAGAGACAAACGGCCAATCAAAGTTTCATAGAACCCCAAGCAAAACAAATATAAGATAAATATGGCCTTGTACCCCACAGACTAGTAATAAAAGCCAATTATGAAGAGAAAATCTTAAAGACAAGCAGTGAAAAAAGAAACATTACATACAGAAGAACAAAAACTAGGTTTGGAAAGAAACATTGCTAGAAATTATATAATCTAGGAGGAAGCGGAATAACATCTCTATTAAAGTGTTGAATGAAAAATGGCAACCAGAATTATCTACAGAGTAACAATGCCCTTAAAGTGAATGCAGAAGACTTTTAAAATGTAGCATTTGTATGTACCCTGTTAGTAGGAATGTAAATTGATGCAGCCACTATGGCAAACAGTTCCTCAAAAGACTAAAAATATAACTACCATAGCAAGGGTATGGTATGGGCATGGTATGTGGTATGAGTTTATGTAGGCTTTACACTCATTCATGATTGTTCTGCGCTCATCAACTAATCGCTTCCTAAAGGCCGCATCACCAAAAACCAGCACACTGGGCATAAGTTTTTCAACATATGATATTTGGGGAGACATACAGATTTAGATGGTAGTAGAAAAGTTCTCTAGGGCAGGCAGGGGGCCCCAATACCGCCCCCACCCCCCACCCCCGCTGCAGACTGGTACTAACTAGTCCATGGCCTGTTAGGAACTTGGCTGCACAGCAGGAGGTGAGCTGCAGGGCAAGAAAGGGAAGCTTCATGTGCCACTCTCCATCACTAATATTACCACTTGAACTATCCTCTACCTCCACTCCCATTGTCTTCCATAAGACCAGTCCCTGGTTCCAAAAAGGTTGGGGACCACTGTTCTAGGGAAACCAAAGACAGCAGGGAGACAAAAACATTAACAGTAAGGAAATTTTATTTCCTGACACAGCAGCCAAAATAAGTGGTAAACACAATCTAACCCGTAGACAGTTAACATAAAACCTCACTCTATAGACATATTCACCTCAGGTCCTTCCAAATATTAAACTATGCCAGCTTTCAACAAAAAATTACTACATATGCTAAAAGGCATAAAAGCAGTCTGAAGAGTCAAACCAAGTATTAGAACCAGACTCAGACATGGCAGAAATTTGCAAATTATCAGACAGCTAAATTTAAAATTACTGTGATTAATATGCTAAGAAATCTAATGGAGAAAGAGGAAAACATGAATGAAAAAGTAAGTAGTATAGGGAGAGAAATGGAAACTCCCACAAATGTAAGGAAATACAAGAAACTAAAAACATGGTAACAGAATGAAGAATATCTTTGGTGGGTTCATCAGTAGACTGAACATGATTGGGACGGACTGAGTGAATTTGGAGGTGTGTCAATAGAAACTTCTCAAATTGAAAAGCACATCATATTCAACTACAGAAAATCAAAGGCAAAGAGAAAATCTTGAAATAAGCCAAAGAGATTTTATTTTACTCATAGAGGCACTAGGGTAAGAATTATATCAGATTTCACCTTTGAAAGCATACAAGCAAGAAGAGAATGGAGTGAAATAATTAAAATCTCCAAAGAAATAGCAACACCAAATTAGAATTCTGTATCTACTGAAATTATTCTTCTGAATGAAGGAGAAATAAATACTTCCTCAGACAAGCAAAAATTGAGGGAATCTGTCACCAGGAACACTGGTTTGTAAGAAATGTTTAAAGTTCTTCAGAGGAGGAAAATGATATATCAGGAATTTGGATCTACATAAAGAATGGAAGAGCACTGAAGGAGGAATAAATGGTAAGAAAATAAAAATATATTTTTCTTATTCTTAGTTGATCTAACATACAACAATTTATTAAAACAATAATAGCACCAATGTATTTGAAGATTGGAGTGTATGTATCAGTGAAATGAATTATAGCAATGATACAAAAGACCAGAGAGAAGAATTAGTAATATTTTGTTATTTTAAGGTGCTTGTGCTATTGGTGATGTGGTATAGTGCTATTTGACACTCAACATGGATTAGTTAGAAATGCATATTTCAATCTCTAGGGCAAAGTGTTTAAAAAAAATTTTTAAAGAGGTATAATTGCTATGCTAAGAAAGGATAGAAAATGGAATCATATAAAATCCATAATTAAAACCAAAAGTTAGAAAAAGAGTGAAAGATAAAATAGTGACAAAGATATGGGCAATGAATAGCAAACAGTATCAAATAAGGTGGATATTAATCCTACTATATCAGTAATCAATTCCAACATCAATGGTCTAAATACACCAATTAAAAGACAGAGACTGTCAGAGGGGATTAAAAACACAGGACTCAATTATCTGTTGTGTACAAGAAAACCACTTTAAATATAAAGACAAAGGTAGACTAAAGGGATGGCAATTATGGTATATCATATAAGGTATATATAGATTATAGTAAATATCATATATGGTATATATAGATGATGGTAGATAACATCCGACTCTGTACGACCCCATAGACGGCAGCCCACCAGGCTCCCCCGTCCCTGGGATTCTCCAGGCAAGAACACTGGAGTGGGTTGCCATTTCCTTCTCTAGTGCATGAAAGTGAAAAGTGAAAGTGAAGTCGCTCAGTCGCTTCCGACTCTTCGAGACCCCATGGACTGCAGCCTGCCAGGCTCCTCCGTCCATGGGATTTTCCAGGCAAGAGTACTGGAGTGGGTTGCCATAGTCAGACATGACTGAAGCGACTTAGCAGCAGCAGCAGCAGATAACATCAGTTTAGTTCAGTTCAGTCCCTCAGTCATGTCCGACTCTTTGCAACACCATGGACTGCAGCACGCCAGGCTTCCCTGTCCATCACCAACTCCTGGAGGTTGCTCAAACTCATGTACATCAAGTGGGTGATGCCATCCAACCATCTTATCCTTCTCCTCCTGCCTTCAATCTTTTCCAATGAGTCAGTTCTTCACATCAGGTGGCCAAATTATTAGAGTTTCAGCCTCAGCATCAGTCCTTCCAATGAATATTCAGGATTGATTTCCTTTCAGATTGACTGGTTTGATCTCCTTGCAGTCCAAGGAATTCTCAAGAGTCTTCTCTAACACCACAGTTCAAAAACATTAATTCTTTGGCACTCAGCTTTCTTCACAGCCCAACTCTCACATCCATAAATGACTAACAGAAAAGCCATAGCTTTGACTAGACGGAGTTTTGTTGGCAAAGTAATATCTCTGCTTTTTAATATGCTGTCTAGTTTGATCACGGCTTTTCTTCCAAAGAGCAAGCGTCTTTTAATTTCATGGCTGCAGTCACCATCTGCAGTGATTTTGGAGCCCCTCCAAAAATAAAGTCTGTCACTGTTTGCATTTCCCCATCTATTTGCCAGAAGTGATTGAACAAAATGCCTTAATCTTAGTTTTCTGAATGTTGAGTTGTAAGGCAACTTTTTCACTGTCTTCTTTCAATTTCATTGAGAGGCTCTTTAATTTCTCTTTGCTTTCTGTCATAAGGGTGATGTCATCCGCATATCTGAGGTTATTGATATTTCTCCCAGCAATCTTGATTCCAGCTTGTGTTTCATCCAGCCCAGCATTTTGCATGATGTACTCTGCATATAAGTTAAATAAGCAGGGTTACAAAATACAGCCTAGACGTAGTCCTTTCCTGATTTGGAACCAGTCTGTTGTTCCATGTCCAGTTCTAACTGTTGCTTCCTGACCTGCATATAGATTTCTCAAGAGGCAGGTCAAGTGGCCTGGTATTCCCATCTCTTGAAGAATTGTCCACAGTTTGTGGTGACCCATATAGTCAAAGAGTTTGGCATAGTCAATAAAGCAGAAGTAGATGTTTTTCTGGAACTCTGTTTTTTTTTGATGATCCAATGGATGTTGGCAATTTGATCTCTGGTTCCTCTGCCTTTTCTAAAACCAGCTTGAACATCTGGAAGTTCATGGTTCACGTACTGTTGAAGCCTGGCTTGGAGAATTTTGAGCATTACATTGCTAGCATGTGAGATGAGTGAAATTGTGCGGTAGTTTGAACATTCTTTGGCATTGCTTTTCTTTGGGATTGGAATGAAAACTGACCTTTTCCAGTCCTGTGGCCACTGCTGAGTTATCTGAATTTGCTGGCATATTGAATGCAGCACTTTCACAGCATCTCTTTAGGATTTGAAATAGCTCAACTGAAATTCCATCACCCCCACTAGCTTTGTTCATAGTGATGTTTCCTAAGGCCCACTTGACTTCAGACTTCGGGATGTCTTGCTCTAGGTGAGTGATCACAATATCATGGTTATCTGTGTCATGAAGATCTTGTTTTTTATAGTTCTTCTGTGCGTTCTTATCACCTTTCTTAATATCTTCAGCTTCTGTTAGGTCCATACAATTTTTGTCCTTTATTCTGCCTATCTTTGCTTGAAACATTCGCTTGGTAGCTCTAATTTTCTTGAAGAGATCTCTAGTCTTTCCCATTCTATTGTTTTCCTCTATTTCTTTGCATTGATCACCGAGGAAAGCTTTCTTATTTCTCCTTGCTATTCCTTGGAACTCTGCATTCAAATGAGCATATCTTTCCTTTTCTCATTTGCTTTTCACTTCTCTTCTTTTCTCAGCTATTTTTAAGGCCTCCTCTGACAACCATTTTGCCTTTTTGCATTTCTTTTTCTTGAGGATGGTCTTGATCACTGCTTCCTGTACAGTGTCATGAACCTCTGTCCATAGTTCTCCAGGCACTCTGTCTATCAGATATAGTCCCTTGAATCTATTTGTCACTTCCACTGTATAATCGTGAGGGATTTGACTTAGGTTATACCTGAATAGTCTATTCGTTTTCCTACTCTCTTCAATTTAAGTCTGAATTTGGCAATAAGGAGTTCATGATCTGAGCCACAGTCAGCTCCCAGTCTTGTTTTTGCTGACTGTATAGAGCTTCTCCACCTTTGACTGCAAAGAATATAATCAATCTGATTTCAGTGTTGACCATCTGATGATGTCCCTGTGTAGAGTCATCTCTTGTGTTGGAAGAAGGTGTTTGCTATGACCAGTGATTTCTCTTGGCAAAACTCTATTAGCCTTTGCCCTGCTTCATTCTCTACTCCAAGGCCAAATTTGCCTGTTACTCCAGGTATCTCTTGACTTCCTACTTTTGCATTCCATTCTCCTATGATGAAAAGGACATCTTTTTTGGGTGTTAGTTCTAGAAGATCTTGTAGGTCTTCACAGAACCATTCAACTTCAGCTTCTTCAGCATTAGTGGTGGGGCATAGACTTGGATTACTGTGATATTGAATGTTTTGCCTTGGAAATGAACAGAGATCATTCTGTCGTTTTTGAGATTGCACTCAATCTCAAACAAGTACTCAACAAGTACTGCATTTCAGGCTCTTTTGTTGACTGTGATGGCTACTCCATTTCTTCTAAGGGATTTTTGCCCATAGTAGTAGATACAATGGCCATCTGAATTAAATTCACCCATACCAGTCTATTTTAGTTCACCGAATCCTAAAATGTCGATGTTCACTCTTGCCATCTCCTGATTGATCACTTCCAATTTGCCTTGATTCATGAACCTAATGTTCCAGGTTCCTTTGCAGCATTGGACTTTACTTCCATCACCAGTCACATCCACAACTGGGTGTTGTTTTCGCTTTGGCTCCATCTCTTCATTCTTTCTGGAGGTATTTTTCCACTCTTCTCCAGTAGCATATTGGGCACCTGGTGACCTGGGGAATTCATCTTTCAGTGTCATATCTTTTTGCCTTTTCATACTGTTCTTGGGGTTCTCAAGGCAAGAATACTGAAGTGGTTTGCCATTCCCTTTTCCATGGGACTGCATTTTGTCAGAACTCTCCATTATGACCCATCAATTTTGGGTGACCCTACATGTTATGGCTCATAGTTTCATTGAGGTAGACAAGGCTGTGGTCCATGTGATCAGTTTGATTAGTTTTCTGTGACTGTGGTTTCATTCTGTCTGCCCTCTGACTGATAAGGATAAGAGGCTTATGGAGGCTTCCTGATGGGAGAGACTGACTGAAGGGGAAACTGGGTCTTGTTCTGATGGGTGGGGTCATGCTCAGTAAATCTTTAATCCAGTTTTCCGTTGATGGGTGGGGCTGTGTTCCCTCCCTCTTTTTTGACCAGAGACCAAACTATGATGGGGGTAATGAAGATAACGGTGACCTCCTTCAAAAGGTCCCCTGCAAGCACTGTTGTATTCAGTGCCCATGACTCTGCAACAGGCCACTCTCGACCTACCCTTCTGCCAGAGACTCCTGAACACTTACAGACAAGTCTGGGTCAGTCTCTTGCAAAGTCAGTGCTCCTTTTGTGGTGCACACAAGGTTTTGTTTGTTATCTCTTAGAGTCTGTTTCCCCAGGGTCCTGTAAGTGCTGTAATCAAATCCCACTGTAACATCAGGGAAAGGGGCAGGGCACAACTTTTGAAAGAACGACATCACCCAAGGGCACAACTTTTGAAAGAAGGACATCACCCAAGGACACAACATAGACTGATTAGAATCAAATGGGACCAGAATGGCAGACAAGACTAGCTCTTGATCCTCAATCACAAGTGAAATGACACATCCAGAAATGCCATGACAGTTCCAAGGCACTTTGAAAAGATCAAGGAATGGGCAGTGGCCCAAATCTTGGAAATCTCTTCCCCTTCCCAAAAATAATTTGAATAATCCTCACACTCATTAGCATGTTAAATTACCCAGCCTATAAAACCTAACCACGCCACATTTTGTGGTCACATTTGCCCTCTGCAAAGGCCCACACTCTTGTCTGGGGTGTGTGCTTTTCTCTGTATCTGAATAAATCCACTTCTTACTTATCACTTTGTCTCTCACCACGCCACATTTTGTGGTCACATTTGCCCTCTGCAAAGGCCCACACTCTTGTCTGGGGTGTGTGCTTTTCTCTGTATCTGAATAAATCCACTTCTTACTTATCACTTTGTCTCTCACTGAATTCTTTCTGCGATGAGACATCAAGAACCTGAGCTTCATTAGGTCCTGAAACCAGGTACTATGGGTTTTGGCTGAGTTTGAGTCCCAGCCATGGGGGTTCAAGTCCCAGCACATGGGTTTCAGTCGCAATCTGTGGTAAATGGTTTCACCACTGGCCTCCAAAGTCAAATTCCCTGGGGGTTCTCAGTCCCTTTGCCAGATCTCCAGGTTCATATACCATACTAACACTAAACAAAATAAAACTGTGGAAGACAGACAGAGTAGACTTCAGAACAAGAAAATGATCATGGATAAAGAGGGCAACTGCATAGGAATAAAAGGGTTAAATTTCCCAGAAGGTATAACATCCCTCAATGTGTTTGTGCGTAACCACAGAGTGCCAAAATATGTGTGCCATAAACTGACACAACAGGGAGGAGCAACAGAGGAATCCATTGAAGGCTTGAAGGCTTCAACACCTCTCTGTTAAAAATGGATGTGCATAGTAGGTGGAAAACCATTAATGACGTATCTGACTCTTTGCAACCCCATGAACTGTAGCCCACCAGGCTCCCCTGTCCATGGGATTATCCTGGCAAGAATACTGGAGTGTGTTGCCATTTTCTTCTCCAGGGGATCTTCCCAACCTAGGGATCAAATCTGCGTCTCCTGTGGCTCCTGCATTCACACATGGATTCTTTACCACTGAGCCACCTGGAAAGCCACACAATGTAAAACTTAAGAAGATCTCAAATCAGCTGTAAGCAGTTCACATCTATATACTACTTCATCCAACATCAGCAGAATATACATTCTTTTCAAGCTCATATGGGCCTAGATCACATTCTGGATCATAAACTACACCTCAACAAATTAAAAGAATAGAAATAATGCAATGTTTCCTGTCAGATCACAATGGAATAAGCTGGAAATCAGTAAGAAAAAGCTGGAAAATTCCTGAATATGTGGGGATTGAGTAGCACATGTCTTAATAACACATTGGTTAAAGGAGGAATCTCAAGAGAAATTTTAACATAGTTGAGGTAAATAAAAATGAAAATACTACTTCCTTAAATTTGTAGAAATTTGTGAAAGCAGAGCTTAAAGACACATTTATAACATTGAGTACACATATAAAAAAAGAAGAAAAATTTAAAATAAAAAGCCCAAGCTTCCATAATAGGAAACTAGAAAGAGAAGATCAAATTCAATTCAAAACAGAAGAAAAGTACTAATTAAAATTAGAGTAGAAATTCCTAAAAATTAAAAACAAGAGATCAATAGAAAAATCAACAAAATAAAAAAAAAATCAAAATCATTAAGCCTCTAGCCAGGCTAACAAGGAAAAAAGAGAGATCATGTAAATTACTGTTACCAGAAATTAAGGATGGACAAACTACAGACATGAACATTAAAAGGATAATCAAGAAATAGTATGAACAACTCTGCATCCACAAATGTGATACTCTGAATGAAATGGACCAATTCCTTGAAAGATACTTTCTGACAAAACTCATTTAAGAAGAAACAGACAATCTAATTAGACTTATAAATTTATCAAATAAATTAAATCGATACTTAATAACCTCTCAAAGCAGAAAGCACCATGCTCAGATGAGTTCAATGGTGAATTCTACCCAACATTTAAAGAAGAAATCATGTGAATTGTACATAGTCCCCTTCAGAAAATAGAAGCAGAGAAATATTCCTGGCTCATTCTGTCAGATCAACATTACCCTAATACCAAAGCCATGCAAAGGCATTACAAGAAAAGAAAATCACAAAACATTTCTCAGGAATAAAGATGCAAAAACTCTCAAAAAAATATTAGCAAACTGAATACAGTAATGTCTACAAAGAATAATACGTATAATACAACCAAGTGGGATTTGTACGTGGAATATAAGGCATTACGTACAAAACAACAGAGGAAAAGTTAAAAAGAATATTGAGATCATGGTAAAGAAAAAAAATTAAAAAAAAAACACTGTATGTGATGTACATGATAATACTATTGGGTAATTATCATTATTTCTAACATAAGGTGTATCTCCAGAAATCTACTTAGAAGAATCAGTTGACACTAACATGGATGGAAATGGCTCATATAATGAGACTATAATTTCCAAAGTGGAAGACAGACAACTTTCATTTCCAGATCTCCAATGGGGAGGCATGTGATTTATATTCTGCCAAACAGATACACTTTTGTGAGACTGAGATGGAGACATGAGGTGAAGTGAAGTCACTCAGTCATGTCCAACTCTTTGTGACCCCATTGACTGTAGACTGCCAGGCTCCTCCGTTCATGGGATTTTCCCGGCAAGAATACTGGAGTGGGTTGCCATATCCTTGACCCCATGGACTATACAGTTCATGCAATTCTCCAGGCCAGAATACTGGAGAGAGTAGACATTCCCTTCTCCAAGGGATCTTCCCAACCTAGGGGTTGAACCCAGGTGTCCTGCATTGCAGGTGAATTCTTTACCAGCTGAGCCACTAGGGAAGCCCAAGATGGAGATATAGCAACCCTAAGTGCAACTTTTCATGGGGGGTTTGTTTGCTTCAGATATAAAGGTGGAAGCATCCAATACTTAGAGCTGACATTGGTAGAGCATCTGACATGTGATCTGGAGATCACTGTACCAGGTGGTAATGGATGTGCTGTTTTCTCTTGAGATGCCTTCCTGTGTGGTTGGTATTATTCTTGGTGAAAGAGCAGTGGAGTTTGACTCTCTTACCATCTTGGAGAATCTGTCTGCTACCTACCAGGCTTAAAAATCATCTTCCTTTTAAGTTACTGAGAAGATACTGTTTGTTGCAGTGAGAATCTTAAGTGATACATATCCTAAGACAGTTGTGGTAGGTTAATATTTTCTTTGTGTTAATGAATTATTTTTATTTTTCTTGTTTCTTGTCCTTCCATACTAGACATTTGCCTTGAGTGGCTCCCAGGCTGTGATGTCATAGCAAACAGGAAGAAAGAAAAATGGAGTTAGGTAAGGTTTTGAAGAATTTATAGTTATGATTCTCAGAGGAATAGAAAGGAATTTTGAGCTAAAGTTTCCTTTTTGTGATTGTAGAGTTGTTCTTGAAACTGTGGGTGAGGGGAACTAAGAAAAGAAGAGTGAAATAGAGAGATGTTGTGTGGCCTAGAAATGGGGCAGTAATTGTCTAGAGGGATTCTCTAGACAAAGAAGGTTGAACATCCACTCATATATCCATTTCACACAGGTGCAAGTAATTCTGCTACCAGTGTTCAGGAATCCCATCAGTGACCAGAGCAATGCAGCCTCCCCCCAGTGGAGAACTGTACACTGTCTGCACCCTGAAGTTAATTATCCCAGGTCTCCCTTATTGGAAGCCATCATGTTACCTAGTGACCGCTTGGCAGCAGTGATGCTTAACTGTGCTCCATGACTTTGTACACTCTCGTCAGACTTTTCCTATGCACACAACACTCCAACTCCATCCCAGTATCAAAGTAAATCCTTGAGTGAGACCGTGGGGCTGAGGATATCTAGAGGGGTGGTTTATGTGTGGGGAAACAGTCTGCACTGAATAGAACACCTCTGATATCTCCAAATTGGATGTAAATGTATCCCAATTACACAATTAACAATCTCTCTAGAATAAATATGCATGATTTCAAACACTGGTTCTACTGAGGTATCATACTAGTCATTTATACTATATTTAATCATGAATTGAATTCTTCTGTAGGTTAAACACTGCCTTCACATTTTATTTCATCTTTGCAAACCTTATGCCTCAATGAAAATGCATCTTATGACTTCAAGTTTAGTGGCAATTGTTTGACATCTTGAAGTTGCTCGTTCAACTTGTTCTTAACAGATAGAAGCTGGTTAGGAAATTATGGGCCTTAGGTTTTTAGAGAATATTACATGATGATGATGATTCTTCCTTTTTTTTCTTGAGGGCTACAATCTCATCATGAAGTTTCCTGCTCTCCTTTTGGAATCCCTCCTGGAGAAGTCGTTTCTCTTCCTAAAAGGGAAAGTGGAGACGGAACACACACAACTTAAAACGTTTCCCACACTTGCTAAATTATACCTATATTAATCCCTCATGGGTTGTGAAACTTCTTTTTGAAATCTTTTCCTCCTTTAATTTTCATTATATCTCTCTTTCTTGAGTCTAATATCAAAATTTTTCTGGGTTTTATTTAGCTTCAGAAATATTCTTCTCTTATGGTTTCTAAAATATTAGTGACCCCTAGAATTAATTTTTTACCTCCTTCAAACTGAAACAACAGTCTTTAAAGAAAACCTGTCCTTTTCTATCTCAACTCTGTATCACATGAACTCCCAAATACATATCTAAGAAGGCAAGGAAGATGAAGGAACACCAGAGGAAGGTTACTATAAAATTCAGAATCACAGCAGGTATTTGATCAGGGAATTTAGTACAAGTCTCCAAATTTTGCTAGAAGAGATAACAGAAATAAGTTGAGGAGATAGAGCCTACACTGGTCCACACTATGTTACAAGGTAGACATCTCAAATCAGCATTGATTTGGAGATCAGTCTGGAGAACACAAAGATACTAGCAGCCTGTGTATGTGGTTAATTGTACGATATGGAATTTCCTGGTGGCTCAGATGGTAGAGAATCTGCCTGAAATGCAGGAGACCTGTGTTTGATCCCTGGGTCGGGAAGATCCCCTGGAGAAGGAAACAGCAACCCACTCCAATATTCTTTTCTGGAAAATCCCATGGACGGAGGAGTCTGGTAGGCTACAGTCCATGGGGTCGCAAAGGGGTCGGGCACAACTTAGCAACTAAGCAACAAGACAGACTTCAATAACCAGAGATGGTTAGGGGTAGAAGCAGTAAGGGAATGAAATGTCTACTAGTGTTTGGGCTAGAACAGTCCTTAAACTGATATAATTCTATAACTTCTAAGAGCTTTTGATTCAGCACAGTGGAAGATAGAATGGAGATGTTACAGTTGAATACCTGAAGTTTAAGGGCTACAACCCTGTCTTGTTCTGCTATTAACTGGGCCCTCTCATTTTGCATCTTCTCAGTCAATTGCTTCACATGTTCCTGATGACTTGCTTCTTTTTCTTGCATCATCTGTTCGTTCTTCTTTTGCATTTCCTGTAATATTTTTATTGAAGCTTCTGCAGCTTCAGACTTCATACGTTCCACTGAAGAAGAAAAATAAGCAGAGAAATATGAGAATCTTAATGTATTTTTATAGCTTTATTTCTGCTTTCATCCTTTTTGCTTGTTTGCTTATCTCATGAAGAAAGCCTCTTTGAAGGCTTTTCTTTAATAATTTTTTGCACTGAGCAATTGCACTGAGCAATCAGAATATGACTGCCAATGCAGGAGATGTGAGTTCAGTCCCTTGGTGGAGAAGATCCCCTGGAGGAGGGCATGGCAACCCACTCCAGTGTTCTTGCCTGGAGAATCCCATGGACAGAGGAGCCTGGCAGGCTACAGTCCATGGGGTTGCAAGAGAGTTGGACACAAATTAGTGACTAAACAACAAGAATAAATCAGAAGACAGATTAACATAAATATTGGTTAAGTAGAGAATCCTCTAAAAATATGAAATACACTTGCTATTTTTTGCACTATAGTAATATTTCAGGTGGACCAATGTGGCTAACATTAACATTTCTAGGGCTTTCTAACTATCTAGAGTGTTTTCAGTTGTTCTCACCTTCAATGTCTTTTTCCTTTTCTGTCAGAGACTGATCAGTCTGTAGAAGTGCATCAGCCACACCCTCTTTGGAATCCAAATATTTCCTCAGTGTCTCTTCTGTCTATTGATGCAGACCAAGTTAGAATTAGGAAATAGAGACTATGGGTTAAAGGAAAACCTAGCAGTACATGTTTAAATTCAATTTCATTTTACCCATTTTAGAATTGATTAATGAATACTATTTCAAATTAAACTGGCTTAAAACCCAACTCTAGATCCACCCTCAAATTTGCTTCATTCTCAGTCACCCCAATGTTAGAAATGTAATCAGTAAAGCTGATCTTCTAATTGTATGGATTATAAACCTTATGCCTGTTCTTTATATCAGCTAATGGTACTTGCTTTGGCTTCAAAATAAAATGAGCAAGAGCCCAACAACTGTAACCTACTCCTCCCAAACACACTGGTCCAGGATATTATCACTTCTTGCCTGGACCATGGTATTAGCTTCATGATTGGTCTCTCTACTTCCTTCTATTCTTGCTCCCCTACAGTCTGATTTCCTGAGAGCAGCTAGCGTCGTATTACTTTAAGAAAGATCACTTCACTTGGATGCGCCAAATCCTCTGCTGATTTTCCAGCTCTTTTCAAGTAAAACTGAAACTACTCTCAGGGCCCTCCAGGATACTACCTGGTTATCCTCTGGCCTTGAGCATCTCTCTGACCTCACCTCCTGCCACCTCTTTCTTTGCTCATTGCCCTCTTGCCACATTTCTTGGACATAAACCAATTTATCCTTCTGGGATTTTCTGTTGTTTGAAATTATCTTCTTCTAGATGCTCGCTTGGCTTACTTCCTTCCTTGAAGACTGTTGAAACAGCACCTCATCAGAGAGGCCCTCTCTAAAATCCTATATATAAAATAGGACCATGTTTCCTTCCTCTCCTAGGCCTGTACCCTACCTTATTTTTCTTCAGGGCAACTTTTTTCTCTGCGATAGCAGCTTCTAGAGTCACCCTAATATTTTTCTCCCCTTTGTTCTTAGTAATAGAACCTATTTTTTTTCCAATCAGGGCACATCATAGGCCATGACAAAACACTGCATTTTTTTTAGTCAACCTCCCTGGCAGCTGGAGGTGGCCATATGATTAAAATTTGGCTAATACCACTTATGCAATGGTGGTATATTGGGCTTTTTTTCAGATCACCTTAAAGAGAGTTGATCGAGAGACCTTTTACTCTTCTGTTTTCCCCTTTTCTTCCCATCTGTAACATGGAAGGAATGGGTGAAACTCCAACAGCCATCTTAGACCATGAATTGATCTTGAAGATGGAAGCTGGGTGCTAAGGTGCTGGAGCAGAACAGGAGAGTCTCGGAACAGCATGATTGTGGACTTGTAATAGCAGCCTGGACTCCCTCTGCCTTACTTCTTGTATATAAGAGAGAAAGAAACTTTTGTGTTCTTAAGACACTCTTGTTTTGTTTTTAAATAATATGTGCCCAAACCTAATTCTGACTGATATAACCTGAGTATACTGGCACAGAAGCATAGTTATGAGCCAAGAGTTTCCTTTTAGACTTGCCATTTCAGCTGTACCACTTATTACCTGTACATCTTAGGTGAGTTATTTTACTTCCCTCAGTTTTCTTATTTATAAAATGAGGACATTGATATCATGTACTTCAGAGTGCTCTTGTGAGGACTGAATGAGTTAAGCCCATTTGTTTCCTAACACAAAATAAGGTCTATATGTGTGAACTGTTATTATTATTAGATTTGCTGTAAGCTATACTTTGTTGATTGCTGATGAATACTTTGAAAGAACTTGCTTCTTCTTTAAACTGCACTAATCCCAGTTATAAACATATAGTTAGGCCTTAGTAGAGAATTGTTGGATGATTGAGTGACTAAATTATTGAAAAAATTCTGCAAAAGTTTTTGAGGGCTCCATCTGTGCTTCCAAGAAGCACTACTATGGGATGAGTCTGCTATTCATCTCATAGTAGTCTGTCCTATTGAATAAATCAGTGAATAGTCAATGAAAGCCACAGGCACCGTTTACCCATTGCATTTTTGTTGTTCCCACTGTAGTTTGAAAGAGTCACTTTAGCGAGGCCCCAGAAATGGTGATCAGTAGGTAGTTTACCTGTACCCCCTTTTTGGGGACCTGGAGGTACTTATCCTTCAGCTCATTCATCTTCTTAATAAATAAATAATAACCTCCTGGTTTAGAAAATGTTCCCTGCTTCACATCTTCATATAGAGGATGAAAAATATCTTGAATTAAAGCCATGCAGTAATCTGAGGACGCTTTCATGTTCTGTTTACAAAAGTCATCTCGCTTTGCTTCTAACTCGCCCTGTGAGGTGAAAAATAGCACAAATGGCACCGTGAGCCACGAAGAGGATGTGAACCACACGTGGATTACTGGGAAATGCTTCTCCTGCAGAGAATGTGGCACATAAATATAACACACCCCTCACCAAGATGGGAGATTCTAGACAACTCTTAACTAGAGTGCTGGTTTAAAAAATACATCTACTTCTCTTTGTGTTTATCTGAAGCTTTTTTCCCCATGGTTTTTTTTAGCTTCAGAGAATGATTCTCAAAGCATAAACACTGCTCCACTTGAAACTCCTCTTTTTAAGTCCCTGATTTAAGAATAGTTTACCACACAATAGTCCAGTATGGCAGGCCTGCAGGAAGTTCCTGGTTCCACCAATTTGTGACTTAGTGACATTCAACCTTCATGAAATGAGATTTCTTTGTTGGTAAAACACAGGAAATTGTATCTATCTCATAGATTCCCTGTCAGGATTATAAGCAGAGGTATAAAATGTTAAGCCCAGTGACTTCTCTGTAAGTGCTCAAAAGGGTCAATGATTAGTGGTACATTCTTTAAAATAATAGTACTTTTGCATATTTTCTCAATATAAGGCTAATGAAGGTAATGGAGATTGTACAGCAGTTAATGTCTGTATGGAGAAAGCCTACAGAACAGCATTTTTACCTACATTCAATTATAGACGAGAACTTCCGCGTTTCTTTACTCTAGAAAGACATGCATAATCTGCTGACCTTCACTATTTAGTTTCATCAGAACCTTTGGAAGCAGGAGGGTATGATTTGTAAAATTCTGCCCTACAAGTCAGGGAAGGGATTGTCATCTGTCAAATGATAATTTTTAATACAACAATCCTTCCTTAATTTGGAAGAACTCAGACTTGAGTCCTCAAATAGCATTCTAATGATTGATTTCTCTTTCTTGTCTTTCTGAATATTTTACTGTTGCTTTACATTAAACACAAGACATTTTTAGGGTTTTCACAAAGAAGCGAATCCTTCTATATTATTAGCAGTGAATATGAAAGCACTGTGTCTTTGACTAACTTTAAATAAAAAAATAAATTAAAATAATCTTATGTTATAGTCTTACAGTTTACTTGTTTGATTAAAATACGGCATCTATAGGATAGAGATTAATAGATGAGGATATTTTTAATAATCATAGTTGGTCGTGATACCATAGTCTCCAGGAATAAGGCTAAGAACAGTCTATTCTTTTAGTAAAGAATGCAAATGAGTACATATAACTGAGGGCTGCTATCTTTGGGTCTGGGAGGACTACTTATAGCAAGAAAGGCTTATTCACATTGTTGTATGGGAGAAACCAACACAATATTGTAAAGCAATTATCTTCCAATCAAAAATAAAAAAGAGAAAGGCCCAGATTTTTCTTCCTCTCATTAACCAGAATAGCAAACATACCCCTAATTTTTTCTGAAACACTTGGTCCACATCCTTGAAAGAGTTCTTCATGAAGACTTCAATGGCCTCTTTCTCAGTGGCCCTGTGCAGGTCCAGCAGTTCCTGAAGGGTTTCTGTGGGCAGCTGCAGCTTCTGGCCCATCTGCTGGTCATAGTGGGCAATGGCCTTTTGCACTGCAGAGAAGTTCTCGATCTCGGCCAAGGCCAGGACTGCACTCTCCATGCAGGGCAGATCCCCACTGCTGATGGCACTGACATAGGTCACCACCAGCTTCTCTAGACCTATGAAAGGGAATTTAAAAAACAGTGACTAAGAGTTGGTGAGACAGAGGAACAAGCTGTGTTAGTTTAGTCCTGAGCATGCAAATTTAATCTTTCTGAGTCAACTGATAGTGCACTTTTTATGCTTCTCAAGTGTTACAAACAGTAGTTTTAAGAATTTTTAAGAATTGTGATGGGATGTTTTGCTACCCTCTAGGTTCAGAAGAGTTTAAAGCTTCCCTTTCTTCCTTCTTCCTTCACCCAAATGGAAGCTATTGCAATGAATGGGTTAGAGTAAGGATATTTTGCAGACAAGATGGTAAGTCTTAATCTTTTCTTAGCCTTCCTGAATCTCCCTTTCTTTTTTTAATGAGCTCCCCTTCCTTTCTCAATTCTAATTAAAATAAAGGTCAAGGAGACATTTTAATGTACACAAGCACATGCGTGTGTAAATGTAAGTGTACATGTGATGCATCTCACTAGTTCTGGGTCTGGCCTAAATAAGAGGGTCTTCCTAATATTCTTTCATCAGAGCTCCATGCAGTGTGATCAATTCATCCAAGTTTGCCAGGGAATTCTGGTTTTAACACTGAAAGTCTTATATACCAGGAAATCCCAGCCTTGGGAAACTGGAGTGGTTTGTGGCCCTACAACTACTAGTTCTTGACTACAATAAGCTATCACCTCATACTGGTCAGAATGCCATTGTTCAAAGGTCTACAAATAGCAAATGCTGGAGAGGGTGTGAAGAAAAGGGGACCCTCGCGCACTGCTGGTGAGAATGTAGATTGATGCAGTCACTATGGAGAACATTATGGAGGTTCCCTAAAAAATGAAAAATAGAGTCCTCTTATGACCCTGCAATCCTAATCTTGGGCATATACCGAAGAGAAAACTATCATTTGAAAAGATACATGCACATCAATATTAACAGCAGCACTATTTAATAGTCAGGACGTGCGTGCATGCTCAGTCACTTTAGTCGTGCCTGACTCTGCGACTCTATGGATGGTAGCCCACAAGACCCCTCTGTCCATGGGATTCTCCAGACATGAATACTGGAGTGGGTTGCCATACCCTCCTCCAGGGGAATCTTCCTGACCCAGGGATCATACCTAGGTCTCCCACATTGCAGGTGGATTCTTTACCACTGAGCCACCAGGGAAGCCCCAGTCAGGACACAGAAGTAACCAAATGTCCATCAACAATGAATGGATAAAGACGATATGGAACATATATACAATGGAATGTTACCAAGCCATAAAAATGAAATAATGTGATTTGCAGCAACATAAATTGACCTAGAGATTATCATACTAAATGAAATAATCAGACAGTGAAAGACAAATATCATATGATATCACTTATATGCATGTGTGCTAAGTCACTTCAGTCATGTCTGACTCTTTGTGACCCTATGGACTGTGGCCTGCCAGGATCCTCTGTCCATGGGATTCTCCAGGCAAGAATACTGGAGTGGGTTGTCATTTCCTCTGCCAGGGGATCTTCCCAACCCGGGGTTTGAACTCAAGTCTTTTATGTCCTGCATTGGCAGGAAGGAAAACCAATACTGAATAATCCAAATCTAAACAACTTCATCCATTCTGGAAAACTATTCCTCCTCCAGATATTTCTTTTAGTAAACAACATCTGTTCAAGTAGTTGCTTAAGCTCAGAATCCTGGAGTCAAGCTTAACACTGCCGTATCATTTCTTCCACACATCCACATGCCTTCCATCATCAAAACTTATGGATTTGATATTCAAGATGTGTGAGGATTCTGTTAATTTTGACAGTCTCTATTGCCACTATCTTAGCCTACATAATTGCCATTTATTATAAAATATTGCAAATATCGTTCATCTTCTTGTTGCTTCATGTACATCCGTCCAACACATTATCTATAAAATATTCTGAAGGACTGTATGAAACATAAATTACATATCCTTACCTCTTTGCCTGTCATTCCTCAAGATCTTTTCACTGGGCTCAGACTTTAACCTCCTTGACGTCATCCGCTAGCCCTTTCAGGTATGGTTCCCTGTGTACTTTTCCACCATGACACCACTCTTATTCACTCTACTCTTGTTCAGATCACACTCTTTCCTTTACATTCTTGTAGTTGCAGAGTTCTTTTCTGTCTCAGGCCTTCTCATATCATCTTATCTTTGTCTGAAAACTACTCTGACTATTATTCTGATTAACTCCTACTCAATTTTAAGCTCTCATCTTACATGTCACTTTCAGAGACAAATATTCTCTGTCTTTGAATCCAAAGTAGCACCTTTTGTTCCCATCATGTTGGAATGAGGATTATGCCCAGTGGTTGGTGCATGGCAGGCACTCCTAATCAGAGTGCCTAATCACACATTTTTGCATTGATTAACAAGAGAATTGTGTTAAGGTGAGTGGCAAAGCCTCACATACATGGAATATTTGCCTTCTCCTGACTTTGTCAATAATACACCTCTCCTGGAAGGAAACTTCATAAAAAGGGAGTTGAGAAGTTGGTGGAGAAGGTTACTACACCAGGATAAGATTCTAGTTCTTTTTCTTTATTCATCTGACTCATGTGAATATTAGATAATACCAGAAATAGTTTTAGTTCATATGTAAAATTCACAATGTGACCCTTGTGGTGTGTTTTCCTCGGCATCATTACACTCTGTATTTGTCAGAAGTAATCCTCATGCCTCCCATTTCTGTTGTCTACAATGGGCAGTACGAAGGTCCAGGTAAGGAAAGACAGTAAAAGCAACTCACGAGGCCCATTGACTGTGATACCGTCGGACAGAGTCTTGGCCTTGGAATTGCTGAGGATGTAGGAGCAGAAGTCTTCAACTTGTTCTACGAATTCAGGGTTCAGATCTTCCTCTTGTAGCTGCTCCAGGTGGATGAGGTACTTCCTATGAGCAGGGCGATCAAAGATGAAGCACTTTTTCTCTGGGAAGAACTTTCGGATACATAACCGAGGTTCATTAAAGTTTTTAGTTTTTTTATCATCTCCTAGAGGAATGAAAATCAGAGGTTTTACAACTTCAGGCTACTTCAAATATACACCCTTCAACTTTGTAATTTGCACAAATCCTATATAAAGAGGTAAAAATTAACTAATCACGGATCAGACTCAATAATTAAAGGGGTAAAGAAATGAAATTTGTTTCCTTCTCCAAGAAGGAAGTAACTTAAAATCAGATTGCACTGATTTATCTAAGAAGTGTTTCATTTCCTCTAATAGAGCAGCCAGGATAACAAAGTTATAAAATTATAATTTTCAGTGTCTACGTTGAAATGCTCATTCTGATACTGTTTTCTCTTTTTTTTGTTTGCCAACTATGAGTCCCAGTAACCTTGTTTTAGCTTCAGTGAATTCTCCAGGTACTCATCAGGAGTGATGGCTTGTCCATCTGCTACCAGCTCCAGGGAGAAATCTCTCAGAGTCCACACAAAGTCTGGAAAAAAGCTCACAAAGTTGGCTGAGTCTTGGACCTCATGTTTATCAGGTGAGGATTTTGCCCTGATTCGATCTGTCAGCTCTGTCACATAGCTGGGATGCTAACATAGGAAAACTGCAGAAAAGGAGCAGCACCTTTTATGCTATACTGTTTCCCAAAGCTTATCTAAAATAATTTTTCTTAATTAGCTTATTCATTCATTCCACAAACATTTATTGAGCAATTACTATAAACCAGGAACTGTCCTAGGAACAAATAACATTGTGATGCGTGAGAAAATGCTACCATCTACATTCTAGTGAGGGCTTCCCTGGTGGCTCAGAAGGTAAAGAATCTGCTTGCATTGCAGGACACCCAGGTACAATCCTGGGTTAGGAAGATTCCCTGGAGAATGGAATGGCAAAACACTCCAGTATTCTTGCCTGGAGAATTCCATGGCCAGAGGAGCCTGGCTGGCTACAGTCTATGGGGTCGCAAAGAGTTAGACACGACTGAGTGACTAACACACACACACACACACACACACATTCTGGTGAGGGGGACAGATGATAAACAAGTGAACAAAAATATAATAATCTTGAGATATTGATAATAGTTGCCTTGAAGAAAAACGAACCTCAGCTAAACTTAAGAGAATAACTGTGTGTATCTGTGCGTGGTGCTGGTTTATGTGGTGGTACAGGTAAACTCATTCTGAGGTGATCATTGCACAGAAATCTAAATGAACTGAGAGAGGCTGCTATGTACTAATCCAGGGGAGAAACCCTCCTGGCAGAGGAAATAGCTCTTGCAAAACCTCGGAGGGGAAACCATTGAGTGTGTCTAACATACAGCAGGGAGGCCAGCGTGGCTAGGGCAGAAGTCCTGGAATAGCTAGGGTCCAGACTATTAAGGCACTGTAGGCCATAGAAAGTGCTTGAATTTTAATCTAAATTTAACGGGAAGCCACTGAGAAGCTTTGAATTGAGAGGGGAATATGACCTGATGTTTGTTTTTAAAACAAAAAACTGGCAGGTGTTGTACCTATGAGAGGCAAGAGAGAAGAGAAAAAGAAGGTTAGGCAGTTAAGAAGATAACCCGGAGGCGAGAAGATGGAAGCGTAAACTGGAATTACCATTGAAGAAGTGGTGGGAATTAGCCAGCCTGGGCAAAACCTATGACAGGGGAGCTGACCGGACTGCAAGCAATAGTTTGTAGGATATAAAGAAAGGGATTGTCTAGGATGAATACTAAGCTTTTGATCCAAAAATCTCTATGAGTGCTATGGAAATTTACTGTGACGTTGAAGGAGTGATTTTGGTCAAAAATTTAAGACTTCCAGAGTTAATTCCACACATGTATGGACACCTTATCTTTGACAAAGGAAGCAAAAATATACAATGAAGAAAAGACAGTCTCTTTAAGTGCTGGGAAAACTGGTCAACCACATGTAAAAGAATGAAACTAGAGCACTTTCTAACACCATACACAAAAATAAACTGGAAATGGATTAAAGATATAAATGTAAGACCAGAAACTATAAAAATCTTAGAGGAAAACATAGGCAGAACACTCGATGACATAAATCACAGCAAGATCCTCTATGACCCACCTCCCAGAGTAATGGAAATAAAAACAAAAATAAACAAATGGGACTTAATTAAACTTAAAAGCTTTTGCACAATGAAAGAAACTATAAGTAAGGTGAAAAGACAGCCTTCAGGATGGGAGAAAATAATAGCAAACGAAACAACTGACAAAGAATTAATCTGCAAAATATTCAGGAAGCTCATGCAGCTCAATACCAAAAAAACCAAACAACCCAATCAGAAAGTGGGCAAAAGAATTAAACAGAGATTTCTCCAAAGAAGACATACAGATGGTTAATAAACACATGAAAAGATGCTCAACATCACTCTTTATTAGACAAATGCAAATCAAAACCACAATGAGGTATCATCTCATATCAGTCAGAATGGCCATCATCAAAATGTCTACAAACAATAAATGATAGAGAGGGTGTGGAGAAAAGGGAACCCTTTTACACTGTTGGTGGGATTGCAAACTGATACAGCCACTATGGAGAACAGTGTGGAGTTTCCTTAAAAAACTGGGAATAGAACTGCCATACGGCCCAGCGATCTCACTGCTGGGCGTACACCCCAAAGAAACCCAAACTGAAAGAGACACATGTACTGCAATGTTCACTGCAGCACTATTTACAATAACTAGGATATGGAAGCAACCTAGATGTCCACTGGCAGACAAATGGATAAGGAACTTGTGGTACATATACACATTGGAATATTACTCAGCTATAAAAAGAACACATTTGAGTCAGTTCTAATGAGGTGAAAAAAACTGGAGCCTAATATACAGAGTGAAGTAGTCAGAAAGAGAAACATAAATACTGTATATTAATGCATATATATGGAATTTAGAAAGATGGTGATGATGATCCTATATGCAGGGCAGCAAAAGAGAAACAGATGTAAAGAACAGACTTCTGGAGTCTGTGGGAGAAGGTGAGGGTGGGATGATTTGAGAGAATAGCATTGAAACATGTATGTTACCATATGTAAAATGGATGGCCAGTGCAATTCAATGGTTGAAGCATGGCAACCAAGGCTGGTACTCTAGTATAACCCAGAGGGATGGGGTGGGGAGGGAGGAGAGGGGGGGTTCAGGGTAGGGGAGACACATGTGTAACTGTGACTGATTAATGTCAATGTATGGCAAAAAACCATCACAACATTGTAAAGTAATTATCCTCCAATTAAAATAAATAATTTTTTTTATAAAAGAATCCCCCATATGTTTCTATTTCAATAGTGTCAGAGTGAAGTGAAAGTCACTCAGTCATGTCTTACTCTTTGCAACCCTATGGACTATTCTCAGTCTATGGAATTCGCCAGGCCAGAATACTGGAGTGGGTAGCCTTTCCCCTTTCCAGGGGATCTTCCCAACCCAGGGATTGATCCCAGGTCTCCCACATTGCAGGAGGATTCTTTACCAGCTTAGCCATCAGGGAAGCCCAAGAATACTAGAGTGGGTCACCTATTCATTCTTCAGCAGATCTTCCCAACCCAGGAATCAAACCAAGGTCTCCTGCATTGCAGGAGGATTCTTTACCAGCTGAGCTACCAGGAAAGAATTTTTTAAAAAAGAATCCCCTATATATTTCTACTTTAATAGTGTTGGAAGCATGATAATAAATATTCAATTCATTGTAGTCACTTAAATATTTAAGACTTTTGTGGGTTTTTTTGCATGTTAATTTTGAGATGTTTCTTACACATCTAAATGGCAACTTGTAAACAACTAGATACACAATTTTGTACCTGAACGTGGTGGTCATTATTGCTGAGACTTTTAAAATTTGGTGGGTGGGTGTGGAAATCTGTTAGTCTTCCAGTCACCTAAGAAAGGATACCTAAGTAAATTCCTTTGCTTATTAAACCTGCCACCTGCCAATCTCAAGTGATCTGCCATTCTCTTTTGTCTCTCTTTACTGTCTGGGTGAGCTTCCCAGGTGGTACCAGTGGTAAAGAACCGTCCTGCTAATGCAGAAGACTAAGAGACATAGGTTTGGTCCCTTGGTTAGTAAGATCCTCTGGAGGAGGGCACAGCAATCCACTCCAGAATTATTGCCTGGAGAATCCCTTCGACAGAGAAGCCTGGTGAGCTACAGTCCATAGGGTCACAGACAATCAGACATGACTGAATCGACTTAGCACACACACACATACATGCTGTCTAGGGACTGGGGTTAGTTTCAGATTACACACAGGAAGCTCCTAAGGAGATTGTGACCCAAAAATATTAACTCAGATAGGAGGCATACAGAACTTTGTGCAACTAAGTGTCTGAGGATGATGTGTGATCAGAAAGGCTTGGGCTTCCGGTGGTGATTGAGGTAAACAGGGATGGTGAGCATAAGCATGTTTTGTTTAGTTGCTCAGTCATGTCCGACTCTGCGACCCCATGGACTGTAGCCTACCAGGCTCCTCCATCCATGGGATTTTCCAGGCAAGAATACTGGAGTGGTTTGCCATTTCCTTCTCCAGAGGATCTTCCCGACCCAGGGATTGAACCCGGGTCTCCCATGTTCTAGGCAGACGCTTTACTGTCTGAGCCACCAGGGAAGCCTGAGCATAAGCATAATGGGGTTCAATAAGAAGGGGACTCCTGAGTTCTTCTGCAGTGGACCACCACTGTAACTGGTGATAAAATGAAGCTGTTCTTTTCTGGATTTCATGTTGTCTAGTCCACAAAAAGGATACTGTAGTTGGTCCATGGCCTGCTGATTGATGGTTCCCATGCTGTTGTATACAAAGGTGCTGCTCAGGAGAACTGCCAGGGCAAAGATCCAGGAGTCATTCTGGTTATCTCCCTAGAAGTCATTGGAGAAGCCACACCAAGTAACTAAAAACACATGATTCCATTTCAGATGGTCAGACTCTGAACCCAGCTGTCTCTATTTGGAGACACGTTAATCATTTCCCTGATGCAAAGTTTTATCCATCTGTACATGATTTTAAAAATATAAAATAAACGATGTAGTGAAATTTAAATAAGACTTTATATAACTGCATATGAGAGTATAAAGCAAATAAGCACTTGATCAGGTAATAGAATTCAAACCTATCTCCTGAACTGAGATTATGATCTTCTGTTCCCATGACATGTCATGATGAAGCACCTTTTAAACAGTAGTTAAAATGTACCCCTTTAACAAGAGTTTTCAAGACTTCTAAGAGTAGTAATGTATGATCCTTTATGAACAAAGCTGTTGTTATCAGGTCTTATACTCTGCTTCTCTCACTAATCATACAGCTGTGGATAACACTGTTTCCACCATCTTTCTGGATTCCTACTCTGACAAGTCAGACATGTTTATAAACTTTCTAGATAGATTTAGATGCACCTTCAGTAGCTTTATCAGAATGTTTTCCTACAATATGAAAGGAAAACGACTTAAAAAGTCATTAGTCATTATTTTATGGGTTACAAAAAATATCAGTGGGCTTTGTTGACCACTCCCAATGCTTGTATATATGGCCAAGATAAGCAACAATTCTTAAATTAGCCCATTATTCTCATACTTAAGTGTTTAGTGCTCTCACATAAAGCTCACTTTGGATTGCTTCAAATTGCATTTGAGGTTAAATCTTGAGCACAAACAAGTAAGTAAAATAAAAGTAAAATATAATATGTTAATAGTATATATTTGAAGCACAATTCAAAGGGTGGGAAGTGATAGTGCCAGAAGGGCTACTGATTTGACATAAACAGGATTGGAAGATTTATTTCTTTACCTTTTCCACATCCCCCAGGCCCTCGGTATCAAGCAGAACCAGAGTATGGTCTGGCTTCTTGGGATGAGGCATACACCACATCCAGATGCCCTTTGTATGAGACTGCACCGTGGAGCCCAGAGAGAAGCCTGCAAGAGTGCGTGGGGAAAAGAGAGAACGGGTTTTTAATAGCAGGTGGATTGGATCTGGAAATTGAGACATTAGTTAATAAAATCAAGGTTTAGAGAAATAAATGAAAGCATAATCAATATTGATCTCAATTATGAGAAAAAAAGAGAATTTAGAACATTCAGTACAAACTGAAATATTTATATTACCTTAGAGATCAGTATAAGCTTGATGTTAATCCACATACATTTTAGTAAATGTTTTATTGTTTATTATTATCTATGTTTGTTTTATCTATAACTACTGTTATAACTCCTATAAAGGAGTTTATAACTCCTTTCAGAAAGGCAGGTTTATACTTCAAAGAGGAAGTTAAGGCAAAGTGGGAAGAAAAGAGTCGACTCTTATCTTCCAGCACAGAATGAATTTTAGAAGTCCATCATTAAATTGATAATTAGCTTTCAATATTCCTCCCAGGTCTCTCACTTCCTCTCCTCACATCACCATGTTGCATGTTGGAAGTTTTGTGGGTGGACAGAAGGGACTTGGCTGGGCTCTGCCCATGTTACTCACCCTTTTTCTTCCCAGCCAGCTTGTTCATCAAGTAGGATTTGCCTGTGCGGTAGAGGCCCACGATAGCCACCACCACAACAGGCTGCCTGATGGCAGACAGGATCTTCACAGTTTCTGGATTAACCAACAGTCGCCCATTGATGTTCTCAATGAGGCACTCTGGGGCTGACATGTGCATCTCTGAGGCCATGTCCAGGGTGTCTCCTGATCTTCAAGGGAAAAGATGGCATGGAAACCAACATTTAGTCAGTGCGCTGAGTGAGAACTTTACAGTTAGGACCAAAATTTGGTTTTCTCCTTGAACTTTGTTCCTTGTATGTTTTCAAAAGCCCAATGGCCTCTTTAATGTTGTCCTATAGACTAGCCCGCTGGTTCTCTTTAAAAATAACTTTATTTTGAAGGAGCTTACCCTTACACAAAATCATATGTTGGATACAGAGAACTTCCATATGCCATTTCCCCAGCTACCCTATTATTAATATCTTATGTAACCACAGACAATGATTGAAACAGGACTTTTATATTGAAACAATACTATTAACTAAGCTACACAGTCTTCCCCATGTCATCAGTTTTCCTTTTGTCCTGGTTGCTTTTGTCCTAGCTTTCCTTTTGTTCCTAGTGTCCTTTTCTGATCCAGGATGCAATTCAGGATCCTTTGTCACATTCATTCATTACCTTTGCTTAGTCTTCTCTCATCATTGGCAGTTCTTCATTTTTATTTTGTCTTTCATGACACTGTCATTTTAGAAGAGTATTGGCCTGTCATTTTGCAAAATATCCCTCTGTTTGGGTTTTTCTTATGGTTCCTCATAATTAGATTGAGGTTATGTTTTTTTCTTTTTTTGGCAAGAATGCCGTGGTTGTGATGTTCTGCCAGTCTCGGTGTATCATATCAAAGGTTGCGTGATGTCTATAGAACACATTCCGGTGCTGTGATGTTAACTTTGCTCACTTAGTTTAGGTGTTGTCTGCCAGATTTCTCCACTGTAAAGTTACAGTTACCTCCTTGTAATTAAAAAAGTTAACATTGGGGGAGATATTCTTGAGACTGCAGATACATTCTCCTCAAAGTTTCATATCGTTTCTTCAGTGCTGATTTTAACATCCACTGATAATGATTCTTGCTTGTAACAGTTATTACTGTGGTGCTTGACTGTAGGTCATTTGTACTTCAGCATTCCTTCAACATTAGCTGAGGTTCTACTTCAAACAAGAGCTATCCCTTCTTCTCTATTTTTTTCCCCTGATTTAATTATTTAGTTGTATCAGTATAGACTCATAGATATTTATTTTATTTTATTCTGTGGGGTTTAGTACTTTACTATCATTTTCTTGAGGCTCAGCAGTAAAGAATCCGCCTGCCAAGCAGGAAAGGTAGGTTCGAACCCTGGGTTGGAAAGATCTGGGAGAAGGAAATGGTAACCTACTCCAGTATTCTTGCCTGGAAAATCCCATGGACAGAAAAACCTGGTGAGCTATAGTCCACGGGGTCACAAAAAGTCAGACACAACTTAGTGACTAAACAACAACAAACAAATTATTATTTAGTTATTGCTTCATTTCTTCCAGATTTGTTCTTTGAGAGCTTATTCAACCTGGCTCCTGGGTCATTTGGCCATGCTTCCATCATATTCTAAGCACTTTTTTACTTTGTGGCACCAAACGGTATTCCTGGTCCATCTTGTACTTTGCCTGAGTCAGCTCTAGATTTGGCCATTTCTCCCAGAAACCCTGATTCCTTTCTTTGGATAACAGAACTTTGATGCCAGGATATAACACTACGTCTGTACCTTATTTCTAGGTCCCCTCAGTGGGCCAAATTCAGAAATACATGTATGAATACTAGCACATGTAGATACATCTATATTTACTTCTGTATTTCTGTATACAACCTTAATTTCCTGCTGATGTTTTTAATTGGAGGATAATTGCTTTACAATGTTGTGTTGGTTTCTGCCATATTACAGCATGAATCATTCATAAGTACATATATATCCCCTCCCTCCTGAGCCTCTCTCTCACCCACCCATCCCACCCCTCAAGTTGTCACAGAGTGCCAGGCTGGACTCCCTGTGTTATATACTGCTCATGTTTCTTGTTGCAGTTCAACACAACAGGAATTACTCAAGCTTTACCTTTCAACTCCATACTCTGACTGTGAAAGCCACAGCTCTTATTACCATAAATTTGCTTATGTGCTCAGTCCTAGTATATGTATAAAGTAGTTTCAAAGTTGCTAATCTATATCTTGGTGATAAATAGATTTACTAATTAAAGTGCATTATTAAGATACAGTTGTTTTTGTCTCTAACCTAATATATACAGTCAAAACACTGTATTCTGGAATTCTTAGGTTAGTTCTTTCCTTCCTCATCCTCTTGAGCTGTTAATTTATTCATTTGTAACACAGTCAGTTTCATTTGTTACTATTTGTACTTCATTTAGGACTCCTCCACATCTTGGTCGGGTTTCTGTGGTAGCTCAGAATCTGCCTGCCATGCAGGAGACCTGGGTTCAGTCCCTGGGTTGGGAAGATCCCCCAGAGAAAGAAATGGCTACCCACTCCAGTATTCTTGCTTGGAGAATTCCAAGCAATTGGACAGAGGAGTCTGGCAAGCTACAGTCCATAAGGTTGCAAAGAGTCGGACATGACTGAGTGACTAACACTTTCACTTATTTCACATCTTGGTTAATTTTAGTATGTGATTATTTTTTGAGTATGTGAAACATTATGTAGTTCTAAGAGTCAGAGCTTTCCAAAAAGTTATACTCAGATCAATGTCACTTCTTATTCATCTGACCACTCTATTCCTGTTCCACCCTTCTATTCTTGAAAGCTCAGTCATGTCCAACTCTGTGTGAACCCATGTAGCCCACCAGGCTCCTCAGCCCATGGGATTTCTATTCTTACTGCCTCATAATCACCCAGTCTATGAGAACAAACCAATCTCATTAGTTTCTGCTTGATACTTCCTAGATATCCTTTCCATAAATCAGATATATTTTCTTAATCACATTTTTAATAGGAAAGATCACATTTTACAAATATATGGAAATCACTTTATATCACTTCATAGAAAGCTTTCTCATTCTTTTTAATGGGTGCCTACTCCATTAAATGTATATACCGGAGTTCACTTAACCACACCTATGTGTGGGCACTTAGACTGCTTCTAGTGGTTTTCAATTACAGTGCTGCAATGAATAACCTTGCTTTCATATTGTTGCAGCTGTTTCTTCAGAATAGATTCCTGGGAATGAGGTTGCTCTGTCAAAAGGCGAGAGTATATACTTTTGTTGCTTATTGCCAAATTCTTTTCCAGAAGAAGGGTATACCAGACTGCATTTCCACTGGCTCAGCTTGTAATCACATTTCCATAACATGGAGATGTTTTTCCTTGTGTCTCACATCTTCTGACTTCATTACAAAATTTCCTTTCAAAGCTTTTCACCCTCAAATTTTGATCTTTGGACAGAACATCCTGAGCTGTCTCTCTTCAGGCATATATAACAGGCAGTCTGTATCTGGGGAATATTGTGTCAAACTTATTTATAGAATGTGAAACACATGCCATCCTAACCCAGTCTTAGACCTGGTTTCTCCCAAGTCTGGTCCTGGGCAAGCTCTGAATCAGACTGAGACTCAGGGTCCCCAGCGGCTTCCTCCTCTCAGGGACAGGCATTCCTGAGCTGCCACAGCCCACCCTGTCTAGCAACTCACTGGTTCTTAACCGTTGATCTGCATCTGAATTCATGTATTTTCACCCAAGACTGATACCTCTAATCTGAATCTCACTCTTCATGACAAATTGAAATTACAATAGAGTAATCATAGTTCAGACATACAAAACTAGAGTTGAGTGCCATTAAGAATTTAGTCTAAGACATATCCTAGTACCATGAAGCTTGAATTTTCTCTGACCTGTATCAGACCTAAGGACACCATCAGCTCTATTTGGGACAACGTCTGCTACCTACAACTTTATGGCTCAGGATTCCCTCCTCCCCCCACCCCCATGGAACTTTAAAACCACTTCAGCAATTTAAACCAATTTAAAATCAATTCAGCAACCAATTCAGGTCCTTACTTTTTGCCTTAATTATAATCCTTAACACAGAACCGTAAATAACTGGTCTTAGTTTTGACCTTTATAAACTTTTTCTATTTTGTAGTCAAGAGGAACACAATTTTTTAAGTGTTTCTTGAACTTGTCTCCCAGGCTGCAGTCCTAATAAACCTTGAATAGAACACCTCTTCATTTTAATCAGATCATAGTTTCTGAAATTTTTGTTAACACTCTATATTTCACTCAATTATGTTACCAAATTTTGACCTCCTTGTATTTGAAGATTGATTCTTTATTATCTCCACATATATCAACTGGCATATTGCTTTTAATTATCTCAGGTAATGAAGCTACTCTTATGAAACATGATCTTATAAACGATCATGTTTCCTCTCTGAAATCTGTTCTATATAGCATATTTATTTGCATGGTTTTAGTCATGACCTCTTTAACCAGGACCTGATGATTTGATAATTTTATAGCATTAAGAGAAGTTGAAGTTTTCTTTTAGTAATGCCCTACTTACCTTGTTAACTTCAGTGTCTCAATTCCTGTAACTTCCAGTGATCATGATAAAACTTTTATTAGCTTTTTAAGATACCGACAAAGACAGACTAAGGGATACCAGTTTTTATTCTTATCCTATAAGAAAGCATGATTGCTTCTATTATAGTTGATTACTTCTGACTTCTTCCGGATAAAGACTGGAATCTCATATGATGCCAGTCTTGCCACCTATCTGGCTTCCCATTTCTCTAGGAATGGCTAAAAAAGTTTGTTTTTTTTCTTTTTTCTGTGTTAGTACTGTACTCATTTCCTCTTACAACAGTGGCCCAGCAGTCCTCGTGGCAGGAAGATTGTCTGGTTTCTAACATGAGGCATAGCACTTTTATAAAATGAGAATCAATCCGTTACTGACCAGAAAAAGTGGCTGCACAAAGATTTTGTAAGCTCCCAAATTACGATAACCTGTAGCCTTTTTTTGTAGACCCCAAGTTCTAGCACTTGGAAAGTTTGCAATAAAGACAGAAGTGAACTCTGAGCTTTAGTAAGTGGGTTTTATCAAAGACAAAGATATTTTAACAAAGTGTCAAGAAAGAATCCTGAAGCATTCCTGGCTCTCAGTTTAGACTCTGCCTCTGCTGGAAACCAACTCAACACAGAGCTCAGCAGTGGGCACTTAGGGGACACCCTGCTGTCCAACATCAGACTTTCATCTGAACTCATGACAGATCAGGCTCTGTGCAGCCTGTCTTGGTATGATGGCTTTAGAGAAAATGTGCCGCCTCCTGTAAATCTCTTCCCACCCAGCCTCAGTCTTACCCGGTGGAGAGATTCTGTAGAGGTGAGCAGAAAGCTGTTTCAACTGGAAAGTTAGAAGAGCTTGTCCTCTTCGTTTTTCTTCTGAGTTTAGCTGTGCTGGTTTCACTTTTCTCTCTCACTGGCAGTTTGGGCTTTACTTTACCCCTCCTATCTCCTGGGACTACCTAGATTTTCCTCAGACACCCAATGATAGGAAAGCAAAACTATCGGGCAATGTCTGCCAAGAAATAGACAGCACTGAAAAAGAAATAGACAGCACTGAAACTGAAAGTAGAGTCGCAGGCCACAAACAAACTGCGAGAGCTATGCTAGTGAGAGAGCCTGACATGATGCCTCAGCTTTAAATTTAAATCTTTAAATTTTATAATTAGAAGACTTCTTAGAGACTGCTGAAAAGAAAAATGAGACAAAGACCCATTGGATCAATTAAAATAATGCTGTTGATTTCTTGTTTGGAGACAGTTCAAAAAGTATTAGGATGAGAAAACCTAATATAAGAATTTTCTAGGTCCAGTTAGATTCTATCACAGTGTAGCTGGCTACTCGTATTTAATGAGTGAGGACTGTAAGTTCTCCAGGGGAATGACTGTGTCATACATTTTTTAAATTCTCCATACCTAACCCCAGTACTGCTACTTAGCACTTAATAAATAATAAAAAATGAGGTTAGAGTCCATTTTTTGCACATTTGATTCATACCCACTGACAACTTCTTTACATACATTATCTCCTCTTAGTCTTACGCCACAATATTTTTAGCATAATATTACTTGCTTTTACCACAATATTAGAGAGATTTAATAATGTGTTAAAATCACAAGATAGTAAGTATGATTGAACCCCAAAAGTCTTTCTCCAGAACCCATGCTATCAACCACCTCACTTAATACCTCTGTGTTTGCCAAGTGAACAACAATACTAATAATATTTATTATTTATCAATTTCTTCCTAGGCCAAACTCTTTACATATTATTACCTATGACATATAATATTTAGGCAGCTTGAGTTTGCAGTAGTCCTTGGGCTCTTTGGGGCTTCCCTTGTGGCTCAGCTGGTAAAGAATCTGCCTGCAATGCAGGAGATCTGGGTTTGATTCCAGGGTTGGGAAGATCCCCTGGAGAAGGGAAAAGCTACCCACTCCAGTATTCTGGCCTGGAGAATTCCATGAACTGTATAGTCCATGGGGTCGCAAAGAGTCAGATAGGACTGAGTAACTTTCACTTTCACTTTCTTTCACTTGGGCTCTTTTGATTGAGGACTTCCTTGGGACTTTGACTTACTCTTTGCATGGCCTTCCAGCTGTTTAAAGGCCTCTGTGCTCTACATCAGGAGGTCTAAGCCAGGATTCCCCAAAGGTCATTCTACTGAACAGTGAGCCTCTGGAATGCTCCTTGATAAAAATATTTCATGGCCAAATAAGTTTGAGAAATCTCTTGTTCCCCTGTTAGGGCTTTACCAGGAATAGAAAGAGCAGAGGGAGGAAGGGAGGGAGGGAGGAAGGGAGGGAGGGAGGAAGGGAGGGAGGGAGGAAGGGTTCTGTAACTTATTTCTCACATTATCTTTTTCTCCTTCAAGTAACTAATGTGTCTATATACTGCTCTGTTGCCGGAGTCCAGCTGCAGCCGGTCCAGAGTTCCCTCAGGATGGACGGCGTCTGTGATGCGAATGAGAAGACACAGCGAGTCTTAGCGTTTCCAAGTGTTTCCCAACTTTATTGTTTTTAAGACAGCTTTTACATTTTTAGTGGTACACAGAAACAAAATCTAAAGTATAGAGTCATATCAACTCAGCTTAGTGGGCATAACAACTCAGCTTATTGGGCAAACCAATTTTGCCTAATAGGCAAACCAATTCAGCCTAATGGGCCAGCAGTTTTGACCTTGCTCAAAACCGTTTGCATGTCTTTAGTTACCAAAAGCCTCATTTTGTTTACATCATCTTCTGGCCTGGTGGCCTGCTAACATCTGGTGACTCTCCGTTGACAAGGGTTGATCGGTCAGAACATTTTTGCACCAGGCACAGTAGGAAAGAATTCATCAATAGAAAGTTTTAAGGTAAAACCTGTTTTTGGCAATCCATTCCACGCCCTGAGCTCAACAGAAAAGAATGTGGTTCCATAAAGTCATAGAAAAGCAAGCTGAAGCTTAGCTCTAAGTAAGAATCATCAGTTAAATCAACAATTGTCTTATTATTTGTATTAAAGCTAAACTTTTATTTATATAAATTTTTAACTATTATGTTTTCATTATATAGGCTAAATACATTAAGAGTAAAAACATAGTGAGTAAATATAGACTAAGTAACAGTTTCATAAAGCAATATTTTTTATATTTCCTAAAAAGCCTTTTTTCCTGCAAAGGGTTTTGTGCCCATAGGGGCTTTCTTCGCGGAGGCTCTCAATGCTGTTTTATTGTTAAGGATCAGTCATGCACATTAGCTCCAAAGGCACAGGCTTATTTATTAAACAAACTAATACGCTAACAAGAGTTTAGATAAAAATACCGACATCCTAGATAATCTAATAGGGTGCCACCGTCCGAGGGCCCTATCAATCAGGGCTTCAGATTGATCTATTTAGGAAGAGATCAGGAAGGGCCTTTTAACTAAGTCACAGAAACTAAGAAGAGGTTTATTATAGTAAACATCAGAAAGACAGATATCACCTCTTTTTTTTTTAATAAATTTATTTATTTTAGTTGGGGGCTAATTACTTTACAATATTGTAGTAGTTTTTGCCATACATTGACATGAATCAGCCATGGGTTTACATGTGTTCCCCTTCCTGGACCCCCCTCCCACCTCCCTCCCCATCCCATCCCTCTGGGTCATCCCATTGCCCCGGCCCTGAGCATTTGTCTCATGCATCGAACACGGAATGGTGTTCTGTTTCACATATGATAATACACATGTTTCAATGCTATTGTCCCAGAACGTCCCACCCTCACCTTCTCCCTCAGAGTCCATAAGACTGTTCTATGCATCTGTGTCTCTTATTCTGTCTCGCATATAGGGTTATCGTTCCCATCTTTCAAATTCCGTATATATGCATTAGTATACTGTATTGCTGTTTTTCTTTCTGGCTTACTTCACTCTGTATAATGGGCTCCAGTTTCATCCATCTCAATAGAACCGATTCAAATGTCTTTTTTTTAATGGCTGAGTAATATTCCATTGTGTATATGTACCACAGCTTCCTTATCCATTCGTCTGCTGATGGACATCTAGGTTGCTTCCATGTCCTGGCTATTGTAAACAGTGCTGCGATGAACATTGGGGTACACGCGTCTCTTTCAATTCTGGTTTCCTCAGTGTGTATGCGCAGCAGTGGGATTGCTGGGTCATATGGCAGTTCTATTCCCAGTTTTTTAAGGAATCTCCACACTGTTCTCCATAGTGGCTGTACTAGTTTGCATTCCCACCAACAGTGTAAGAGGGTTCCCTTTTCTCCACACCCTCTCCAGCATTTATTGCTTGTAGACTTTTGGATAGCAGCCATTCTGACTGGCGTGAAATGGTACCTCATTGTGGTTTTGATTTGCATTTCTCTAATAATGAGTGATGTTGAGCATCTTTTCATGTGTTTGTTAGCCATCTGGATGTCTTCTTTGGAGAAATGTCTGTTTAGTTCTTTGGCCCATTTTTTGATTGGGTCGTTTATTTTTCTGGAATTCAGCAGCAGGAGTTGCTTGTATATTTTTGAGATTAATTGTTTGTCTGTTGCTTCGTTTGCTATTATTTTCTCCCACTCTGAAGGCTGAGAAAGACAGATATCATCTTTAACGTGAGCGCTGAGGCAGCCTTCCAAGAATCCCTGAGGCCTGAGAAGCCTTGCTTGATCAGTCCTTCTCCTCATGACCCTGTCATGGGTGGGATCTCGTGAGCTGGCTCCTGGCACTCTGTGTTGATTCATATAATCTTATCTCAATGTTCGATCCATTTTCTGAGTTTGAGTTAAATTCTTTGAGTGGTTTCATTACCCTTTTCATGCTACCAAGGTCCCGCTTATTAATCTGATTGTAGGCACCTGGGAAGAGCAATTTTTCTTCTCTATCTTTGAAAGTACCCAGCAAAGTTCTCAGCACATAGGTGATGCATAAATACTTTTGATATAACAACCTATGATTGAAAAGCAGTGGCACCTAAATGTAATCAAATCCATACTATGCACCAACCTTTGTTCTATGCATTTGGTATTAGTGTTAGAAAGAGTAAATGTAGAAATATAAGCAAAGTACTAGATTTGTCCCCATTTTACAGATGATAAAACCTGAGGCTCTCAGAGACTGTGAATTGTCAGAAGTCCTAGGCTAGTAAGCATGAATTTGGACCTGAATTTGAAACCGTCTAGATCTGTCTGACTTTGAAGCCAATACTCTTTCCATTAATGTATAGTTTAAGGCTCATAACAATACTTTAGATATGGGGTAATTATTATCCCCATATTTAATGAGGAAAAAGAGTCAGAGAGTAAGAAATGTGTCCACCTAAATATTCTTGTGTACTTTAAAGTATACCCTTCGTATGTTGGGTACTGTGTTCTATGGATATTCAATAGATATTCAATAGAACTTAATAAAATTCAGTGGAATTCCTTTTTTTTGCTCTTCATTCCATTCTATGTCTCCGAATTTCCATCTGGCAATATATACAAATAAATAGTGATGTGATATAAATATGAATAAAACTAATCTTCACCTGAAAAAATTACCTCCTATTTAGTTGAAGAGAGAGTTAAATAATAAACTACTAAATGGCAAACATTAGAATCAGTGGGAATGAGAAGAGCAAGTGTGGACAGAACAAATTGTAATGCAAAAGCTATGGTGGATGCTCATTTAAAATATTATCTCAGACTTATAACACCAGCATTATGCCTCAGCTGAGAGCTTGAGGACCAGCCAATAATCATTTAAAACTGGCAGAAATGACGACTTTTAAATGAATGGTCCTAGGCCAATGAATATCCACAAGGAAAAACGAGAAAATGACTTCCATGTCATACCATACCCAAAAAGTAATTCCAGAAAAATTGTAGAATTCAATATAAAGTTCCATTTTCTATTTCAATAGAAAATAGTATGGGAAAATAGTTTCAAGTATTTGAGGATAAGAAAAGTTTTTTAGGGCATAAAATGTGTGAAACAGTTGTGAAGATTAACAAATTTGGCTACATAAAAATTAAGATATATTGTTTATCTAAAGGCACCATTAATAGGAGAAAAAGGTAAACTGCATATAAGAAGACATAAATAAATGATAAATGACCATATATAAACATATAGATAACTTCTAGAAAGATAGATACTCAACAGAAAATTGAAAATGATAATTCAGCTCTTCAAAAAGAAGGTATCCAAATGATCATAACATTTGAAAAAGATCTGATAGCATAAATCATAAGATAAATCAAGTCAACATCACTAGGATATTGTAGCACACACCAATCACAGTGGCCTAAATTAACAATACTGATAAATGGAAATGTAGACTAAGACATGGAGCTACCAGAATTCTTAGACATCATTCCTGAGTAAATTTAGTACAACCACTCGGGTAGGTTTGGTACTGATATTGGTGGCACCAGAAGAAATCTCCTAGTACTTATGCCCTGTGTGGTCCCCTCCACATTAAGTTCATGCTTAGCCATGTGACTTGACAATGATATGTCAGCAAACATGACCCAGGGTTGAGAAGTATGCCTGCATGGGGATTTGTGCTTTTGGAGTCCAGCCTGTATATAAAGATTAGGCTAGGCCACCGAATGATGAAAATTCCATGTAAAGAGATTGGTTTCTATTTTCTGATGGTTCTCACTAAGACCCCAGACGTGTAGTTGAGTCCATCTTACATCTTTCATCTCCAGCTATTCACCAGTAGAATGTAGTCACATGAGGATAGCCAGGTGAGTCCCACCAGGCTCCTCTGTCCATGGGATTCTCCAGGTAAGAACACAGGAGTGGGTTGCCATGCCCTCCTCCAGAGAATCTTCCTGACCCAGGAATCAAACCCACGTCTCTTAAGTCCCCTGCATTGGAAAGCAGGTTTTTGACCACTAGTGCCACCTGGGAAGCCCCAAAACAATGGTTGTTTTGAGCCAATAGAATTGGAATGTTTGTTATATAGCAATAGAAAATGGAGCAACCACTTTGGAAAACTGTTTGGTATTATGTACTGAAGTTGAATGTAAGTATCCTATGGACTTGGTCATTTCACTCCTAAGTGCATTACTATCAGAAATATATGCACATGCATATCAGCGACATATGTAGAATGATCATTTCATACATATTTTTAATATCTCCAAACTGAAAATGATGCAACTGTAAATCAACAGTAAAGTGGATAAGTGATATGTTTGCACAAGGGAATGCCTTATTGCCATGAAAATAACCATACTACCAGTAACCAGTGAAGTAACTCAGTCGTGTCGGACTCTTTGCAATCCCACGGACTACCAGGCTCCTCCATCCATGGAATTTTCCAGGCAAGAGTACTGGAGTGGGTTGCCATTTCCTTCTCCAGGGGATCTTCCCGGCCCAGAGATCAAACCCAGGTCTCCCACGTTGCAGGCAGACGCTTTATCGTCTGAGCCAGCCAGGAAGCCCATGGTCATTTTCATGGTCATACTACTCTTATACCCAGTATTGAAAGTTAATCTCTTGATTGTCATGAGTGAAATGAACAGGGCCCGATGATACATACTGCTTGATTCATTTCAGTTATGTGATATTCACAAATAAGCAAATCTAATCTCTAATGCTACAAGTCAGAAAGCAGTTATTTTAGAACTGGAAGGAGGGGCTATTGATTACAATGGACCCAAGAAGACCTCTGGTGACTTGGTGCAAAATGAGCAAGGTGGTTATAATCATTTTGTGATATTTCACCTACTTTAAAGCTGAGCAGTTTTCTGTTCTTGTGCTATATATACACTAAATTTTTTTAAAAAGTCTTATGAAACGTGCCTTTACCCCAGTTAAAAATCCTATTGGGGCCTATGTTATGAACGTGTTAGCCCCAAAACAAAGAAAAACAAAATAAATATGTCCTGCACTGCTTTTTCTCCAATGTCAGTCATCTGTCTGTTGATATTTAGAGGGGTTTGTCTAATATTTGGAAAATGAATAATTGGAAAATGTGAAGCCTAGTCCAAAATTGAGATTCTTACCTTCACTTTTAAGAAAGCAGGCTCAGGTCTGAAAATGATCCATCACTGTATCAGTAGAGTTTGTGGCTATGTCACCTCTAATCTGAAAGGAACTAAGCCAGAAGCCTCCTATCTTTCCTGGCTCTTTTCTTGCCTTCTCTAACTTACTCTGACTAATTTTTGCAAACTGTAGGGTCTGTAGTTCATCCATATCTTTTTCATGAATGCAGAATTTTGGTGTCAACTGAAGGACAAGGCAAATTTGAAACTTTCATTTCCTATTAATACAAGTGAAATTGAATGTGAAAGTAGGGCAGGGCTGATCTGAAACAGGACTAATGCTGAGAAATCACCTGTTGTTTCTCCAGACCAATGAAATCTGCTGCTTATGTCAGGCACCAAGAACTAATTCTGGAAACAGTTCAGTCTTCCTGTGAATTATATGTAATGAGAGTGTGCTTATCAACTGGAAAAAGTTCATTTCCCTATCCCCTTTTCAGAGGTTCTCTTTTCTTCAAAAACTAATAGGTAGTTTCTTTTCTCTAAACTTCTAAATGTAAATAAAAATCTAGGGTCAAAATAAAACTACTGGCAGCTTTACCACACAGAAAGTCTCCAAGTATCTAGCCTTCACCCGTATTGAAAAATGACCACCCAGAAAACTAAAGTTTCAGGCTCCCTGACACTTTGGGAGTTTAACCTAGGTTCAGTCTTGACTAAAGCTATTTCTACTTAGGGAGATAAGAAAAGTTTTATATTATTCTTTCAAATGAGATAAATTAACTGGTAGTTACCTCAATTGTCCAGTGAGATTATAGTGAACTCTGTAAAGGAAGGCATGGGAAGTGCTGGATGTCATAATAAATGGTGCTGCCCCATACTCACTGGAAAACAGGATCCTGTTGACGCAGGGAAACATGTCTCATACCAGCTAAAACAGTGCAAAAGAATCTTATCTGTTCGGCTATAGAAAAAGTGTAACATTTCATCCTACTTACTAGTCACTTTCAGTCTACCTATATGCATGTACTTAATTCTTTATACTCAAAAATGGGATAGTCTTCTTTCTTTTCTAAATTGTTATGATGAGGACTTTCTGTATTGATAAAAATTTTAATGTACCAAAAAAATGAAACAATTGAATTTGCATTCTACTCCAAACCCCGTTCCAGATGAACTAAAGATGTTTATCAAAATAAATTTGGAATTTTGGTTAAGAATAATTTAATTTATGGTAGGTATAAAATTATTTATGAAAAATAATTTATAAATCAGTAATCAGTATAGAAACGGCTGGAAGCATATATTGTATACTCCAAAATTAATCTTATTTCTCAGTAATTGATGGCATTAGAGTTTTATTTTGTTTCTGAACTTTGTGGATTTTTAAAATGACTATATAAAATTATTTTATAATAGTAGAAAAACATACACAACAAAAAGTAATTTCCCGTTTGAAAAAGAAAATCATTTATTCAAGAAATATTTTCTTGAGTATCACAATCAATCAGTCATTCATTTATTATACAAGTGTTTAATAAACAATGATGGTATACAAAGCCTGTCATACATTAGTGTTCAACAGGGAGTTATTATATTAATAATTAATAATCTATTATATTAAGACTATAACAACTATATAATAATATATAACCATAATATAAGGGGAGTTATTACATTAATATTAAGGTAGATCATATAGGAAAGGCAGCTTGGGATGAAGGATTGTATTTGGACAGAAACCAGTTTTGTTTGCTATAGTTGCAACATCTAGTGCTTTATCCTCCTGGAAACCAGGAAGAAAAAATTATTATATTACTATTATAGTATTCATTATTCGAATTTGACTTCAGAATAAACAGTGTGCTGTGTATGTTTTCAAGCTATCTCCAATTTAAACCCATTGAGTCATTAATGAACATGTGAATTGCCCTAATCTGAAAACATCACTTTAGGAGTTAATGATTTAGCACAGGAAGTATTCTTTTCTGAACTAACAAAAATGAATTTGTTACTTGACATGCAAGTTGGCAGAAATAATGAAGTCACTAGTGTTCACAGTATGTGACAACTTGGGAGAAGTGAACAGGAGCAGATACCTTGCCAGCTGTGCATGTCCCTGGACTGGAACCTGTGGTCCTATTTCTGCCCCCCAGAGAGAGAGAGGCTCCTCTGCCTGCTGCAGAATCTCACTGCCCCAACATGGGGATGAAACTCTGTCTGACACAGAGGGACCTCCCCATGGTGCACAGAGATTGCTTAAATGCTCTTACCTTCTTGTTATTTTCAAGAAGTACACATATGTTGCAGAATTTAATCTGAGACTGAGCAGGCTGAAGTAGTCCACTTGACACTCTTACCAGCTCTCCTGAGCTTCCTTAAGCTCAGGTCTGGTCTCCTCTATTGTTCTTTGCATTTTCCACAATTTCCTGTCCCTAATCCCTACTTCATCGGTGAAGTGTTTTCTTAAGAAATACTCTGTCTGAGTGCAATTTGAGACTAGGCTGACAGGTGAGAAGACAGCATCAGTGAGGCAAGCTGTAGACTAAGTGGAGAAAGTATGGAGAGAATTCTAGAAGTGGTCAAGCTGCTAATTTGGTATATAAAATACCACATGCAAGGGGAGCTGTGAACCTAGCTTCCAAAAAATTGTGGAAAAGTACTTGAAATAGAGGGCTTCCCTGGTGGCTCAGATGGTAAAGCGTCTGTCTGCAATGCTGGAGACCCGGGTTCGATCCCTGGGTCGGGAAGATCCCCTGGAGAAGGAAATGGCAACCCAATGCAGTACTTTTGCCTGGAAAATCCCATGGACAGAGGAGCCTGACAGACTACAGTCCATGGGGTCACAAAGAGTCGGACACAACTGAGCTACTTTACTTGCTTACTTACTTGAAATAGATCTCTTATTCCTTCATTCAGTCAAAAATTATTGATTAGCTTTCAAGTTTGTGAGAGGCCTTTTGCCTGAAGCCTTTTCTTGGGGTGTATATAAACTTTGACAACAGATGACAAGTTATGCTTGAACTTGTAAAGTGGGTACATTTTCCTCTTACTCAGCTTCATTGTCTTTTGCCTCATTCTTGATCCTTTCTTGATCTATAGACAGCTCTATTCCATGTCAACATTATTGTGCTGTTTCACATTCCCTTTGCTGGTTCCTGTACTGGGGAGATTCGTGGGGACACAACCCTTTTGCCTGCCTTCTCATACCATTTCCAGACCATCCAGACATGCCACATGGAGCACATTTCTTTGTTGAGAACTATGGGCTTCAGGACTGGCTTAGCTCTGACTTCTCATTTCATTGTTGGTGAGAAGAACCGAAAGGTGACTGAGAATTACCTCACTTTTCTCAGAAAAGCAGAGATGTGCTCTTCTAAACACCACAGTCACTCTGTGAGCCAAAGGCAATGGTTTAAATTCTGGTAATTAACCTAGAGGAAGTTTAAGAACACAGGGAACATGGAGTTTCCATCCCTCGGAGAGAACAGCACAGCAGGTTCAGATGGGAGAGCATGTCCTTTCTGCCTCAGGGAGTCCCATCTGCACTAGTTCCTAAACTGTGGGTTGTATTTTGAGAACCCTGGAAGAGCAGGGAATAGAGTGGAGACATGGTAACTTGAATGGCAGTTCTTTGTTTATTCAACTTACACCAGTTTTTTTTATGTGGTGGATTCTATACTGGGAGATAAAGAAGTATGATGGAGACCAAATACCTGAGATCGAGAGACAGGGGAGACAAAAGTTCACAACAATTTCCATTTCACAATTATATAAAAGGTGCTGCTGTAGGAGTGACAACACGCAAGGCACAATGGCAGCACGGAGGTGGTCACCTCATCCAGGCTCAGGAGGTTAGGCAGTGGGACCATGAGGAAGAAGAGAAGTAACAATAAGGAGTATCAGATGGGGAAGCAAGAAGGCCTTGTTAAGAAATCTGTTCATTGCATTGCAAAAGCCTAGAGTTAAGAGAATATGTCCAGCTTGTAGAATTACAAAGGGTTCATTCTAGCTACTGCAGAGTCTAAGGCAGTAGACAGCATAAACACTCCCCCAAAATGGGTGGGCCCTAAGGAAAAAAATTTCTTTCCACTTCACCAACTTTATAAATGTGGAACTTGAATTTAGATGCCATTCTAGCCAACCTCCATATGACTTTATATCTAGAGAGATTGGGGGGTCAAATTTTAAAGCCTTACTGCGAAGCCATATACTGATGAACCCACAATATAATCAAAGTTCCACCACACACACTGAGCAGAGATAGTTTGGGACAAAGGTGACTCATGGTTCCCAATGACAATCATCCCTTTTGGGCGTCTTGGTCATTGCATAAGCAAAAAATATGAATAAAATTTTTGAGTGCACCTAGAAATTACTATTCAGCTGGTTTTCTGGCATGTTATCAAAATGCAATAAGATTTTTGTCACTTGTTAGCTGGCCAAGGACCAGGCACTTCCGTTTTAGAAGGAACTGTCCGATACACTGTGGGCATGTTGGATTTGGGGATTTTTACTTGAAAACATGGAATATCAGTGATCACTTAAGGGACACCCTTCAGCTGAAGAGGTTGAGCACTTTCATTTCCAGGGAGCTTTGGGTCATTGCAGCTCCTATGCCTTTAAATTTCCTTTAATCCAATCCAGTGTTCCCTTATGGCAAATCAAATTTAGGTTAATCCAGCAAAGACAAGGAAAATTATTTTTTGCACAGGCCAAGGGTCAAGGGTGTACTTCAGGAGAGAAAGGAGAGGCATGCAGCCCAAGTGAAGAAGCTTGTGGTTGATTTTCATAGCGCTGGTGTGGAGTTAGGTGAAATAAATGTTAACTAAATACTTATTGAATGACTGATTAATGAAAGTATGGTCATAACTCCTTGTGATCCTATTGCCTCCATGGCAAAATTGAAAAGTGGGCCCTGGAATAAAGTAATAAAGTAATGCCAGAAAGAATTCATGTTGATTGTGAGGATATCATGTGGAAGAGAGTAATAGCTAGGTCTGTAAAGAGAAAACTTAGAACTCAGAGTTAAGCATGGTGTGTGTGCGTGTGTGTGTGTGTGTGTACACATACATACATATGCCATAAATACATTGGAGAGTCTCTTAACAGAAAACACTAAAGAGTGAGGTTAACCTAAATATAATTTAGAACTCACCCCTTATCTATATCAGATTATATCGCACTAGACAATGCCTTACCGAGTCATTTTGAGGTCCTTATTAGGTGTATAACAAACATTTGTGGGTGGAGTGAATAAATGAATGAGTAAACAAAAATGGATATTCTTTCTTGGTGCCTTCAGTTATACACTGTGCCAAATACAACAAATGTATTAAAATTATAATAGCAAAATGGGTACTGTAATGTGTGAGGTTGTAGAATGAATAGTTAAGTCCTGAAGAAAATAAAGTAAAAGATGTGATAGTCTTCTGGAAGGATACATCATTTGGGGGAAAACATTTAGGTATAAATATCCTTTCTCTGAAAAATGCAACTGTCCAGGAACTAGCAAAATATGCTTTATGAAATATACTATTTAAATGACATAATTTTGTTTCTTGAGACTCTATGTTTATTAACCACTGCTCTGATTAACACTTTCTGGGAGTAAAGAACAGGAAAAGCACAGAATACAGAACATACATAAGTGAGCCTTGGGAAGTTATAGCACTTACTGTAAGCTGGAAAATTATTTTCATAGTACCAATTGGTATAAAATTATTCGTGCCAACATTGGTTCTCAAATTTGGGGATTGTTCATTTTATGAGTCAAAGAGCTAAAGGATGCCCAGAAAGCTGGCAAAACATTTTTTCTGAGTAGGTCTGTGAGGGGGTTTCTGGAAGAGATTAACACTTGATTCAATGGACTAAGTAAAGAAGGTCCACTCTCAGCAATATCAGTGGACCTCATCCAATCCCTTAACAACTCAAATGAAACAAAAAGACAAAGGGAAAACAAAGTTCCTTCATCTTCCTATATCCTTCAGCATCAGGAGGAGGTAGGAACTGTCACTTCCATCAGCCTCCCTCTGGTTCCTAGACCCTCAGCCTTGGACTGAGTGTCATATACCATCAGTTTCCCTTGTCTCAGGCTTTTGGACTCAAACTGAATTGTACCACTGACTTTCTTTTTCTCTAGCTTACAGAGCATGGTACTACTTGGCCTCCATCATTGGAAGAAACAATTCCTGTAATTTCTATAATTATATATAGTTTTTCTGGAGAATCTTGACTATTTCTTCAGTGAGCTTATCCAGCATAAGAATTGAATATCTATCATCAGTTGCCACTTAACAATCACTACTATTAGTATGAGTCTCATTTCAGACTCAGAAGTTGAGGTCAAGTTCAGAATGATGGTACTTAGTTGATCCTATCCACTGCTGAAACCTCCACCAGCCAGGCATGCTCTGGTACCTTGAATCAACTTCAAGGCATCTCCCAAGTACTCATTTTCAATGATGGGGTGTCCACCTATCTTTATCGCCAAGGCAAAAACCAGATAGGCCAAGCAAAATTTGGAAAGAAATTTAAAAACTCAGTGGAGTCTTTTATTTCATCAGGTTTCAAGGAACATTTTCTTCTAATTAGCTCTGTTAGTTGAGTCACATAGCTGGAAACTTTAGATAAGGAAGCCAAAATATTCTACATCCCACTGTCCAGATCTCAGAAAAATATTATAAACTTTAACTTTTGCCCTAGGCCCCTTTTCAGCCATGACAACTGAGGCACAGAAAAGAAGAAACAGTCTAAGTTGCCATATCTTAACTGAATAACACAGGGTTAGTTCATTCACCTGGTTGTTGATGGTGCTCGTACTACTATAGACAAAGTTGTGACTCAGAAGCACAGCCCATGCAAGGATCTAAGAGTCATTCTTACAGTCACTCTAGAAACTATATTAAAGGACTAAGAAGTCATTCATTCACTTACTGTTTAATTCATTAATATAAAAACTAGAACATAGTAGGTGTGAACTAATAAGCAAAGAATTATATCTTTAGCAAATTTAACCCATCATGGCAATATTAGAGACACAGAGTTATTCAATTAAACTCAAGAACTGTTCATTGGGCATCTACTATATGCCAGGCAGTTTATTTTGTTGTGTTCAAGAAAAGTTCCTTATGACAGTCCCTGCACCCAAAAAGATGACTTTGTGGATGCACAGACCAGTAAGTAAATGTACAGCTGTAAACAAGTTTATAATCTCTGCCAGAAGGGAAACCAAAGCTATAATGAAAAAGAAAAAGGAGTAAATCCAGTCAACAAAAAAAGATGTAACAAAAATATATCTTATTATGAAATGACAGTAGTAGGCATAAAAAGAAAAAAGTTGAGCATGAAAGAAGTGGTAGAATGTGGACTTGTGGAGATAAAAGTGTCATGCAAATGGGAGGACCAACACAAGCCACGTCAGAATTCTTAAAAGCACCATCATATGAAGGTATTACAAAGTCATTACATTTGGCTGAAGCAGTGGATACCTCTCTGGAAATGCAAGTCAAGCAAATTTAGGCAAGACATGAAAGACCCTGAAGGTTGAACAGATAGAATTAGACACTACTCAAATCACACTATGGGTCCTGAAGTTAGCGAGCAATTTTATTTCCATTGTTATGGATAAATTGATGTGATTTGGTGCCTTGAACAACGCAGCTAGATAAAAATAAGTAAGTTTAAGTACAGTCTATTTCAACACTAGGAGTCATCTTAGTTTTATACTTTATATTACAAACTTTAAATATTGAGAGTCTGAATACTTTAAAACTTTAAAAATTAAAGGTAATTTTAATTCAGAACTTTTAAATTATTTCTCTTTTTGTCAATATAAGAAGCCTATTGTCATGGTGCTACACTCAATGTAAATTCAGACTCAGTCTAACATAAAAATGAGTGATTTCACCTACTGAATAAAGTTAGTGTACCAGAAATTATCACATTTACTATGTTTTTCATTGCTCAAACTTGTGCTTTTGAGGAGATAGTCAAGAATCGATCTTCAAAGGCCAAAATTTGCACCAAAATCTTTATGAATGTTTCTGGAGCAGCTAAAGCCTTACTAGATACAGTTTAAATATATTCCTTCACAGTTTAAATACATTGAAAGCCTATTTTCAAGGCTCCTGTATCCAATCTCATAACTCCACACATTTTAACTGGTGGCTCCTACTGATCTCACATGTTACAGTTTAGAGGGTGTCTCACAGTGAAACTTTCTCTGTGTACAACAGGGCTGCATCCATGGCATCCTATACTGACCACGCTCTGTACTGTCATCTCCCAAACTGTCATCTCTGGTCCTTTCTTCACTGCAGTGTCTGTAAGACTTGATACAGAGCCCTGCATTCCACTGTTCAGTAAAGCATTCATTAAATTGTGTTATTCTTCCCAGTGTTAAAAATCAGATGAAAATCTTGGCTTCAAATACAGATGTTTCTACTGATCAAGAAAACATATTTAAAGTAAGAGAATTTAACTTTATTATCCAACATTAACCTTGGATGGATAATGTTGGCTTCCCAGTTGGTGCTAGTGGTAAATAATCCTCCCCACCAATGCAGGAGATGCTAGAGATGGGGGTTCAACCCCAGGGTTGGGAAGTTCCCCTGGAGAAGGGAGTTGCAGCCCACTCCAGTATTCTTGCCTGGGAAGTCCCATGGACAGAGGAACCTAGTGGGCTAGAGCCCATGGGGTCGCAAAGAGTCAGACACAACTGAGTGACTGAGCACATGCACATCCAACATTTGGGTTTACAATTTGCAGGAATATGTCACAAAAGTTGAGTTAGGAGCGCAGATTAAAAGTCCAGGGCAAATAAGATTTTTTTCCATGATCCTCATTGTCCAAATCCTCTGTGTCCGTAAGAAACAGGACACATTTGTAGGAATTTGTAGGAATGGAGTACATAACATTTAGATGACCTTGGATTCAGATCACACTGTGGATCCCAGATGGAAACCTGCAAGGGAAGAGAAGTACAGGACATTAAGTCACAGCTGGTAATCCAGGTGGCCCCAGGGCTAAAGGGGTTAAACTAGTAAGGGGCCAACAGGAAAAGAAGTTGCTTCCGTTTCAGCAAAGACAGGCAATCAAAACTGTACATATTAAATACTTTCTCAGGAAACATGCTCTGTTTCCTGTTCACCACACACCTTTATAAGCTAAACTCTGTAACATTACAGAATCTGACGCTCCACGAAGAAGGGAAAGATCTGCATCGTGTCTAGAGAAAGATACGTATCAAGGTTTAATTTATTTAACTGGAAGAAGAAGACATTTCTTTTTTATAGGTTAACAGGAAGAGAGAAAAAAATAGCGAGGGTGTCTGAGGATCTCCCAGGTCTGACAAGACTCCCACGTCTGAGGGAGGCTCTCCTTTGTATTTTTTCATCTCAATGAGTGGGACATTTCATGACCTCAAGAGACGGAGAGCAAAAAGCGTGGTTACCCCTTTATTCTAAGACAGTGCTATACAGCATTCACATGTTCTCACACTGCTTCCAGCCCTCTGCCTAAGGTGGAGTAACTTTAGACAGTCATTCAGACCCTCCTGGAGCCCATGTCAGAGGAGCTCTTTTACTCTTGTCCAAAGGTGCCCCATTAAAAGGTCTGAATGTGTATATTTATAAAACATGTGATTTTATAGTTCAAAATAATCAGTATCATTTGGAGGCTCATTTTTTTTCACTGGAATGAATGCAGATTTAGGGGAACCAGAGTTTATATATTTGGGGAATTCACTTTCAATGATGCATAAATAAAAATTCAAACTTAATCAGTTGCTGTACAGCAGAAATTAACACATTGTAACTCAACTATACTTTAATTTTTAAATTTTAAAAATAAGAAAAAATTCAAAAGTGAATATTTATTTAAGTGTGCAAAGCAACCATGACCAATAAATTTTTCAAATCTGTCAAATCATCAAACATTTTCTCTCCGCTTTCAGCATTTCTTCTATTAGGGTACTTCTAATAATCATTGAATGTTAATGTAATAATTCTGGAGAAGCTAAAAATATACGAATGTAAGGCACTTCTCTGTATTGAATTAGTGAACTAAAATTGCATGATCCATTACCCGACATCTGTTGGCCTCCGGATGGATACAGATAGGAACTGTGCCATGGAAACTTTGTGCACTTTGGTTCATCAGCCACTTTGCCCAGAATATTCTAAGTGGATGACAAGACATTAAAAAGGGTAATTCCATTTTCAGCAGTATCTTTGTGTGAAGTTGACTCTGACAATACTGTAAAAAAACCCAACTACTAAGATGTTAGAGATTCACTTTTTGTAATTCTATCAAAACAAGGTTCTTAACATGACAGATGAATCAAGAAAGATTTGAAAAAAATCAGGAAACAAACTTCTAATTTAAAAAATTAAATATACCTGTTTCTTTTGACATGTGATGAAATGCAGCCAATCACACTTTTCATGAAAAATCTGTCTCTTAATTTGAGTTTATATCCTGTCCTTCCCAATTTGAAGTGTTAAAATATACTCTTTTTTTGTTAGTGTTAAAGTTGAAAGGGCTTCCCTGGTAGCTCCGCTGGTAAAGAATCAAAATGCTATGGTTTTCCTGCAGTACAAGGGGGTACATTTCACTGGGACCTTTACTTCAAGGGAGTAGGAAGGAAATAAGCAAACATACAGAGGTGGGAGGGGGCTTCCCAGGTGGTTCAGTGGTAAAGAATAAACTTGCCAGTGTTGGTGCTGCAGGAAGCAAGGGTTTGGTTGATCCCTGGAGGAGAAAATAGTAATCCGCTCTAGTATTCTTGCAAGAACAATCCCGTGGACAGAGAAGCCTGATGGCTACAATCCATGGGGTCACAGAGTCAGACACAACTAAGCAAGTCTCGCTTTCACTTCACATCATAATCCAAGGGAGTAGGAGGAGAATAAGCAAATATACAGAGGTGGGAGTGACCTCTAGGGGTCAGCCAGAATCCGCTGAAGTCAGTGGGGAAGTTCATGGAGAGTTTGAATGATCGGTTGGGAACTGGGCTTGATTTCAGGGCTTTAGAGTCATGGACTTTATTTCACAGATAGGGAGGGTCTTGAAGATTATTATTATGCTTGCTCAGAGCTGTGCTTGAGGACCAATTCTCTGATGACAGGAGGAGAGAGAATAAGGTAGTCATTGGAGATAAAGGTCAACTAGGAGTCTGTTGCTATGGGCTGGAAGGCATGACTGATACAGTTCTAACACTCAAGGCTTATGTGAGAGCATTTTCCACAAGGCCATTCAGGGATTGTTTCCCTCCTGTTTGATATTCTGTACCCACTAAGACATTTTGCTTATCTGCAAGGTCAGAACTTGACTACTGCCAAGTCTGTGATCCAGACAATAAGAAGGGAAACACAGACTGGCAGAGTATAGGCTGAGCATTCTATGGCTCTATTCCACAGTGACACACATGTGCTTCTGCTCATATTCCATGTTCAAACTTAATCATCTGTCTAGACTTAGGTGTAAAGCAGCCAGAAAACTATAATCCCTGGCTGTTTTTCCATTATCTGACTTGTGCAATAGACTCATACAATATTTAGAGCTGAAAGGTATGCAGAGAAAAATTTTTACATCCCCAAGTTAAACTCACAGCTTCAAGTATTGAACTCAATGGAGCTAAGTATAGTGACTTAAAAATGAGCAGAGGATCTGACTAGATATTTTTCCAAAGAAAACATACAGATGCCCAACAGACAGATGAAAAAGTGTTCAACATCACTAATTATGAGGGATATGCATCAAAATGAAAATGAGATATTCCATACCTGTCAGAATGGCTGTTATTAAAAAGACAACAAATAGCAAATATTGACAATGATATGGAGAAAAGGCAACCCTTGTGCACTATTGGTGGGAAAAATAAAGACATAAAGAACTATTAACATCAACTTCCTTCACCAAAGTCTCTCAAAAACTGAAAAGGAAGGATCACTTCCAAATTCATTCTATGAGGACAGCATTTGCTGTTGTTCAGTCACTAAGTTGTGTCCAACTCTTGTTGAACCCATGGACTGCAGCACACCAGGCACCTCTGTCCTCCATTATCTCCTGGCGTTTGCTCAAATTCATGTCCATTGATTATGTGGTGCTATCTAACCATCTCATCCTCTGCTGCCCTCTTCTCCCTTCAACCTTTCCCAGCAGCATCAGGGTGTTTTCCAGTGAGTCAGCTCTTCCCATCAGGTGGTTGAAATATTCACGCTTCAGCTTCAGCATCAACCCTTCCAATGAATATTCAGGATTGATTTCCTTTAGGATTGACTGGTTTGATCTCCTTACTGTGCAAGGGACTCTCAAGAGTCTTCTCCACAATCACAATTGAAAAGCATCAGTTCTTCTGCACTCAGCCTTCCTTATGGTCTAACTCTCATGTTCGTACATAACTACTGGAAAAACCATAGCTTTGACTATATGGATCTTTGTTGGCAAAGTGATGTCTCTGCTTTTTAATACACTGTCTAGGTTGGTCATAGCTTGTTTTCCAAGGAGCAAGCATCTTTTAATTTGTACACTTAAAGTAGTGTAAAATTTATATTACTTGTTTTAAATTAAAATAAAAAGGAAAAATAATAAGGCATCAATATTTATAATAATTTGAATTTGAACAGAAATATAGAAAAGTACACAATAATACCGAAAGACTAAAAAAAAGGCTTCAAATAAAGAAAGCAGCAATCCATACTTGAATATGAAAGCAATTAACTAAAAATAGTGCTTGTAAATCAGTTTGTATTTTCCTGTTACATCCAATGTAATCCCAGCTATGGAAGAATTTCACAAAGTGATCCTAGTTGTCACTAAGAATTTGTTGGTAAGAGGAGCCAAAACATGGACCTGAAAAGAATTCACTACATTATTAAAAGAAAATATAAATGATAGTCATTTAAAGTGTGATACTGAGTTTACTAGGATAGACAGAGGGGACAGGATAGATTACCTGAGAAATAATAAGAACTGTCAGGCTATTTTTTAAAAATACTAGAATTCAATCCATTTCCTATAGCTGACATCAAAATAAATTGTCTGTGTGTGTTAGTTGCTCAGTCATGTCTGACTCTTTTCGACTGCTTGGACTGTAGCCCACCAGGCTCCTCTGTCCATTGGGACTCTTCAAGCAAGAATACTGGAGTGGGTTGCCATGCCCTCCTCTGGGGATCTTCCTGACTCAGAGATCGAACCCCAGTCTCTTTTGTCTCATGCAGGCAGGGTTCTTTACCACTAGTGCCAGCTGGAAAGCCTCACAAAATAAACTGCTCATGGGAAAAAGTTTCAAATGTTCCAATCTGAGATCTTGAGACTAGTGTTCTTCCCTCCTTTTCTTTCCATTCCTTTGCTTTTATTGAGAGCAAGTCAATCTCACCCACTTGATTAAGCTGTATTTAGGACAATGACTATGTCTAATTGATCGTCATACACCTTTACACCTCTGCACCTAGCACAGGTGCACGCAAGCACATATGCTTCCTATCAGTTCAGTTGGTTCAGTCACTCAGACTCTTTGCCACCCCATGGACTACAGCACACCAGGCTTCCCTGTCCATCACCAACTCCCAGAGCCTGCTTCCTATACATACACATATATTGCAGATTCTTTTTCTCATGTTGCTGGCCTTGACTCCGTTGTATATGAGACTTAGTGACTCCAGCTAAATTACTATGTCTCTGGTGCTCAGCACCCTAGAACAGGCCGCATGGAGTTTTTCAAATGAAAAACAGCCTAGTATAAAAACATTTCACACCTGAAATTCAGAGGCTGTTTTATGGGAACTAAAAACCTGGAAAACATTAAACCACTAAGCATTTATACATATACAAAGTCTTTTATGCAAAGTTTTGATGTAATAATACTAACATGCGAGTTAACTTGATCTGTGACTATCTTTTAGAATAATATAAGTATTCTAGAAACTGCTACTCCAAGTACATGGGAAAGTGACCATTTAAAGCTTCCTCATAGCTAGCATTTAGGAAAAAAATGTCCCTAGAAAATATTTCAAGCAGCCTGACATTAAGAAATGAACAAACCTGTAAACAACCCACTGTACTAGTCAGGAAGGAGCTGGTTTCCTAATAACCAGTGGATTTCTGAGGAACTAAGTTTATTCTTGCTTTCACTTTTGACTGACACATGTTCAATAAAATCATTTCAAGCTGTTCTTAACTGACATAAGAAAAATCTTACTCATGAGAAAAAGCATAGGAGAGTCAAGAGATTTTTAAATTTATAACATGACTAATCAGAATGTCATAGTTAGTATAGTGAGTAAGGCCACAGCACCACAGTGTTTCAGTTCACTTTTGCAAATACAGAGCCATGGTGGGCAAAGGGTTGAAGGGGCTTGAAGAGTTACAAACCTCCATGTATATAACGCATAAACCACAGGAATGTAGTACACAGCATAAGCTATATGGTCATGATATTTTAATAACTTTGTATGGGGACAGATGGTTACAGATTTATTGTGGTGCTCATTTCATAATGTATGCACATGTCAAATTACGTCATCATGTAGTATACCTAACACTAATGTAATATTGTATGTCAACTACATTTCAATTAAAAATTATTCTTATAAAATATAAGTAAAAGAAAAAAACAATATACCAGTATTATATGTACATAAAACATCATTTTTAAAATGGAACAAAATTAGCAAATAAAATAAACACTTTTCATAGGCATTTTACTATTTCTTGTATACTTCAAATTGGCAAAATGTGGGGTTACTCTCATATTTGGAGTCATTTTATATTGAGTCACATACAATATTCATTGAGCGTATACTCT